>NC_143132.1:1387500-2775000 GCF_059928025.1 Delphinapterus leucas
CTCTGCATCCTCAGATCAAGTCTTTTCCCCGGTCCTGGCTGCCCTAGGTCCAGTGCCGAGGTGTGGGGTGGGGTGGGCAGGGCCAGGGTGGTTGCTCCGCTCAGGCTGGGGAGAGCAGAACGAAGCATCACTAAGGCAGACCTCTCCCCTCCCTACATGGGGTCAACCAGCACCCGTGCTCCTTAACAGCGGGGAGTCCAGGCTTCTCCAGCCCTTCCATCTGTCCCAGCGGCTCTCCGAGGAACGAGAGGCTTGTCTCCTACATGCAGGACCCCAGGACTAGGATGCCCTGTCTGTGGCTCTCACGACTCACTCCCCAGGGCTGGTGTCAGCCCTGCGATCTCCCTTTTCCTCTGAGTCTCCTCTCGGGGGCACAGGTCGCGACCCGCCGCTCTGCTTCCTGTCCCACCCAATTACGTGTGTCTCCTTCTTGCAGCCTTGGTTGTACAGCCATCCTCCTGCCAGTTTGCAGCTAGTGTTCAGTGAGGAGTGCTCCGTGTGGAGGTATCTTTGTGGAGCTCATGGGGAGGTGAGCTCACACCCTTGCTTCCCCATCTTGGCCTCTTCCTCTGGGTGCTCCTGTTTTGTGACATCGCTGGCAGTAAAACCAGCACTGGGGGGAGTCTCACCCCGTGACCCCGGGCAGCCTGGCTGTGACCACGGCCCCTGGAGCTGGGGCACTGGGCCAGTCCAGCACCTTGGTCTTTCTTCTTGAGTTCTCCCAGTGCACATGGACAGCAAACTGGGCCAGTCGAGAAGCTCAGACTCAGGGGTCCAGTGGAGAAGGCAGAACTGTCCTGAAACGTGCAGGTGCTGGATTTGAAACTAATCTGAAAAGGATAAACGAGAGAGCTCAGGAGGCCGAGGAAGAGCATCACGTGAGCCTCCAAGGCAAAGGCTCACGACCAGGAAATTCTTTCCGAAAGTAAACGCATGCTGTTTATGCTGAAATTAAAATAAAATTCTCATTTTAACCTCGACAGCATCTTCAAAAACAGCTCACTGCTAAGTCTTTAAATAAGTCCAGCTAGAGTTGCTCTGGTTTCCAGGAAACCTTGTTTAGTTACGTCAGCCTCTCTCTGCACGGCGTTCAGGTCCGTTTTCCTTGCTCCCTTCCAACACTACGGTTCTCTCGCTGCTGTCACATATCGTTCTCTTTTCAACGTGGGAATGATCTGCGATAAACCGTGAAGTGAAAGAGGAACGACAAACACGACGCGAACTGTTAAACACACAGATGCGCACCACGTGTGCACAGCCAGAGGACCAGAATGGGACAACCCACATGTGCTGGGTGCTCCTGCCCTGGGCACTTACTAACTGTGGGACCCGCTGTGAGAAAGTTTTGAGGGCTTTGCTGTGGGGCCCATTTCAAAGGAGTGTGACCTCCCAAGACCTTAAGACACTGACACCCCCCCCCACCTCCAGACTTCTGCTGTTTGAATCCTTTTGTCTGTGACGACACCCGCAGTGGTACCTGTGGGCCCCAGGCTTTGGGGTCAGAGATGATACCGGGGAGGAAGAAAGAAGAGCAGATTCTTTCCTTATTTATAATTTCATGTTTTTAACAAATATATGTGGTGCAGTGCCAACTGAAACACTATTTTTCCACGTTTTCACAGATACAGATGCCCTTCATATACCTATGATGTGGTAAAACACATTTGACTTTCACAGGTGAGCTATCCTTTCAAGACCTTGGAATAGTCCTTTAGCGAAATGGTCCTGTCTTTTTAGGTCGCAGTGGTGGAGCAACACCGCTTAGTGAGCACCACGCAACAGGGCACTAGTCAGCAACGACTGCTGAGCGCCTCCTGCATGCCGCGTGTTTCACACACGATGTTTTCGGTGGCTATGAACGTAAGAGACAAGTGACGGCTGTAATGAAACAAAGCGCTCTCTCCTCAAATGTAGAACACAGACTAAGCAGGGAAAATTATTTTCTGACTCGTGAGAAATTTACACACCAACACACACCAAAGTACACTTACGTCGTATCTACCAGTGGAAGTTCAATGGGTGTGGATGCTACAATTTCAACCACCAAATTTTATGTCTGTTTTTTTTTTTCTTAAAAGACAACGGTTAAAGTTAGAGAGCTGTAAAATTTGATCCAAAACAACTTTTGTTTTTCTCGTTCCTGTGTAATTCATGTGCTCTAAGAGATACGCTTTCAAATAAAGTTCCACGTTGCTTTGCTTAGTTAGAGATGGGCTAGTAGCAAGACCACAGACCACGGCAAAACACACGCACACCAACAGGCATTCTAGTTCAGGGTTACGGTTTTAGTTCTAGCTTAAAAAAGTAGGTAAAGCGATATTTCCAAAAGGATAAAAATACCTTAACTGTGTCCTTTTAAATAAAGGTGACCTGAGCAGTTAGGACCCTTGAATTCAAAAGCTCTTGTTCACTTTACTGTTAGCCACTGACATTCTAAAAGAGAAACAACAAACAACTGGTAGCACAGGGCACGCTGGGTAGGGGCAAGTCCCCACTGAGAGACACCACTGCTCGTCAGGGGCACACACACCCCATCGCCAACCTCTGCGAGCAGGCCTGGGAGTGTGGCGCCGGCCGCCTGCAGGGCTCATCACTGTGCTGACGTAACCCGCGGGGCCCGGCCCAGCTTCATCTCGGGCGGCCGCTGCCTGCGGGATCCTCACAACATCTGTGAGCCTCTGCTACTGACACAGGACTTGAACACACCAGTACGGGTGAAAGAAAAGCACACAGGTGCTGAGCCTGGGCTCTAGTTTCCCCATAAATGGCAAGGTTTTCAATCAGCTAGAGAGAGTAATCTCGAGGGACTCACTCAAATGACCCATCGCCTTCCGCTCTGGCCCGGGCTCCCCCATAGCCTCAGGGCAGCCTCCCTCTGGTGCTTCCCTCCTAAGACTCAGAGGCTGCAAAATCAGGTGCGTGGGACAGAGGAAGGAGGCCGCCCCGGAGATACTTGCCGCTGAGCAGAGGCTTGTTGAGGGTGTACAGGGCGGGCAGGTCCTCTATGTTGGAGATGCGCTGGTACATGGCCCTGGAGAGGTGGTCCCCGTGGTAGAGGCTGCCCAGGATGATGCTGGAGAAGTAGATCGGCTCCACAAAGACGCTGAGCAGGGACCCCTGGATGCCCACCACGTTCCACCTGAAGGCAGAGGGACAGGCTCCTCAGTGCGGCCCCCCCAGCCCGTGCCCTCCACAGCGGTGTGCTTATGCGGCACCGCTCACGCTGTGCAAGTGTCAGCCAACTGCAAGAGGGCAGCGGTTAAAAATAACCCACTTCGCAGTTTGAAATTTTAAAAAATCTGCTTAGAAATTCTCTTCTGCAGGCACGATCTTTGCCTTTATGTTTCCCACGATGACACATTTACTGAAGATTATTTAGCTCGGAAAAGGTATCAACGAGCCACGTTTCTGATGAGAAAAATCAAAAGGAAAAATAAATCTTTATTACTTCTAATAAATACGGAGGCAGCTGTAGAGGAGCCCCCGGAGACCGGGAACGGATTCCTTCCTGCTCCCCCGCAGCGGGGTCGACCGCCCTGACCCTGCGTTTGGCTGGCGTGTGTGAGGGTCCCCCACCCCGTCACACCACCGACCCTCCAGGGCTTCGCGCTCGACACCACCAGACACACCGCTGCCCGATCCCTACACACAGCAGGGGGGCCGCTCTCCGGGCCTTGGGAGCCCACGTCCAAGCACCCGCGCCGCCGGGTTTTGAGTCTGGGCAGCTGAGGGGCACAGCCCACGCGCCCCTGGAGCCAGCGGGCCGTCCTACGGGCGCAAGCGGCAACAAGGCAAACGTGTGAACCAAGAATTAAAAACTGAGGGAAATCAACCTGAGGGAAGGCAGAGTCCCCGAGGAAGAAGGTGGTGCCGACTTCAGGGAGGGTCCCGGAGGGGACGCGGCCAGGCAGGCAGGGAGCAAGCGGTGGGGAGGCCGGCCGGTCCTGGGGGAGGGGCAGCGGGGGCTCTTCAAGCTCAGGCGGGGAGCCCAGCACAGGACCCACCGGGTCCGCACCCCAGACCGCGGGTAGGAGGCCGCAGGGGAGCTGCCCCCGCACAGCACGTGTCAGCAGTACGTGGGGACAGGGCTGGGCCCGGGGGCCGGCAGACCCTGAGAGGACTGGGGGCGTGAAGGCAAGGCCCGGGCTCCGCCCTCAGAGCCCCGGCCCGGCCCTGCCCGGCTCCACTCTCACCACCGGCACCGCGGCGCCAGTAAGCAGGGCGGGCGGCCCAAACTCCTGAGCGGCCCAGCCCGTGCTCCGTGGCTCAGGCCAAACCCCTGCCACCGGCCCACGGCCAGCAAACCTGTGGGACCTCCTCTCGGAATAGATCAGGGGCCGCCGCCACGGCCTCTGCTGGACCCGGGTCAGGTCACCTCCCTGCCCCCCTCGCCGCCCCCTCCCACGGGGAGCCCAGCAAACACGCCCCCACCCCCGGGGCCCCTCCCGGACAGTCGCGCGTGACCCTGTGGAAACCCAGGCCAGGCCACTCCTCAGCGCAAGCCCTCCCACCCACCCCATCTTCTCCCCAGGAAGCACCACCTTTCCGGTGCCGGCCAGCCCGTCTGGCCTGGTACCTCCGCCCCCACCCCCCCTCCACCCCGTGCTGGGCTGCGCGGCCGCAGTGCCCCCACCTCGGTCTCTGCAGACAGCCCCTCCCGCGGCGGCCCTCCCTCAGCCGCCACCAGAGCCCACCTGGGCCCCCCCCCCGCCCCCCCAACCTCCTGCAGCACTTACCGTGCGCCACCACCCGCCCTCCCCTAATACACTCCACGTGGAGGGGGCTGGGCTGTTTAGTTCTCTGGAAATGCCCCAGCACTTAACCTACACGCCTGGCATACAAAGACCAATACGTGCTGAATGGACAAATCCTCAAATTGCTACATCCCATCCCTCCCACCCTCTAAAGAGGAAATTAAAACACACGTTTTCCCATCTAGCGAGGAAAAGCAAGAAACATTCGGTGCTTACGAACACCACAGGGCACCCTTTCTAATGTAAATCAGAAGCTTCTTCGTGGGTTTAGGCCGTACTAAGCTGCATTCAGACCCCTGGGGCAAACTTGAAAGCGGCGATCCTGCAGAACCTATACTCATTACAAGCCCTTAGCTCTGAACACACGCTTCGCGAACTCTACGCACAATTGCTCTGCGGAGGCCCTGGTGGGCGATGGTCTGGCACACCAGCCACTCCGCTGCATCTCCTGCCAGTGAGCGTTCCAGGGAACAGCGAGGATGTGCACGCATAGGGTGTGTGCGCTGCAGCCCCCCGCCCCAGGGCAGCCCTCTGTGAAGACTGGAAACTGGCCCCACCCCACGACCCCGCCTCACAGGGGCTGCAGTGCTGGCGCCCCAGCACACAGGCGGCTGCACACAGGCGTCCCTCCTGCTCTGTCACTTCTCGGAGGATGGGCTTCAGAGCGTGATCGTGCTGTCACGTCCCTGGCCCAGCTCCCCTGTGCCAACCTACAGCCTTCCCCCCGATCCCGGGGGGGCACAAACCCCCTTCGCCCTCCTGGCCCACCTCTGAGTCTGCGCCCACACAGTGAAGGTGGCGGACCCCCAGCGCTCTGAACAGTCAAGCTGCTGCCCTGCGGCAGGTGGACTCTGCCCCCCCCCACCTCCGGGCCCAGCAGTGCCGAGAACTCCCTCCCTCCCTCCCTCCCACGCCCGGCGCAGCCGACAGAACTCACCCAGAGACGGGGAGCCCCCCGCAGGCCCCTCCCACCCCGCGCCCCACGCTGCTCCCAGGACTGCCCTCCAAATGGACCCCGGCAGCAGGGCTCACCTCCCCCACCCCAGCCCACCGTGGCCTCACTCCAAAGCCGGCCCACTGCCCTTGTCCCCATCTGGAACCATCTGTGGGAGGTGGCCCTGCCTCTCTCTAAGACCCAGGTCAGCCCTCCCCGTACCTGCTGTGGGCCTTCCGTAGGGGACGGAACGGCCCAGGGGACTCTTCACTCCCCCACGGCAGGGACGGGAGGGGCTTGTGAGGAGCTGGCCGCCTCGTGGCGCCATCCGGCCATTTGCTGGTGTGATACCAAGCGATTAGCCACTTTCAACCATGCCGGATTCATGCTGACCAGGTGACTCGGGAGGAAGGGGCTGGTGGCCAGGGGAACCAACCACAAGATTAGAGGGTGGTTCCGGGAGGGGAGAGGGGCTGGGGTTGAGTTAATCACCAAGGACCAAGGATTCAATCCGTCTGCATAGAGACCCCTGAGGACAGGGCTGGAAGCTCCCCAGGCTGAGGGGTGGGCCCCTCCTCCCACGTACCCCTTCCATCTGGCTGATCGGTGAGCCTTCCTAGCGATCTACTGAACCCACGGATGGTCGATCTGGGACCCTCGATTTGCAGTCAAGTCAGGGGTGTGTAGGAACCTGACCCCCAATCCCAGCCCCCGTGTCTGAGCGGGGGCAGCTTCACAGGCCAAGCGCTAGCCCTGGGTGGTGGAGCCACAGGGTTGGGAAGGGGGCAGGACAGGGCACTTGTCCCCACGCTGTCCCCTTCCTCCTGCCTTGCATCTGCTTATTCAAGATGACGACCATTGTACACGGTGAAAGGCACAGATCTTAAGGGTTTGCGTCCCTGAGTTTTGACTTTTATGTGCATGGGTGGAGCCCCACTTCAGGAAGATGGAGCATTCACAGCACCCCAGCAAAGGCCCTTCCAGTCCATGCCTCTGACTTGCTGAGCTGTGGGAATTATCTTTACAAACCTTTTGCTGGTTATGTGAGTCAGATCTCTTTTCCCAGCGTGTGGCTTTTCTTTCCAATATATCTATGGGGGTTTTGGTACATAAGTTTTAAAATTTCAATATGGTCAAACTGATTCATGGTTTTCTTTCTCATTTGGGCTTTCTGTGCCCTGCTGAAGAAGCCTGCTGAGGTGGAGGCCCGCCAGCAGTGCCGGGCACCTCGGTGCAGCCCCGGGTCTCCATCTGTCGGCAGGTGCCTCTGCGCACACGGCCCTGGCTCAGGATGGTCGCCAGCCGGGTCACCTCGCCCACGAGTCCCCCACGTGGCACAGACCGCAGCTGCAGCCCCGCGTCCCTTCCCTTCTGAGCAACAGGGCCTCCATCCCCCTCCAGACGGCAGCTAACCCAGGCTCCTCCGCAAGGAGATGCGGCCGCACACCAGGTCCTCGGTGGTGAAACGCAGCTGCCCTGCCAGCCCGAGCCGCTGGAGGCCTGCCCGTCTGGCCCTCCTGCTGCTGGGGATTTGGCCAGCTCTGGGCACCGGGGAGACCCTGAGGACAGGCGATACAGTGGCGGTGCAGGAGGACGGAGCCTGGCCTCAGGGTGACCAGCCGACCACAGCAGCTCCGGGTGACCTGTTCCCAAACTTGATTTCCATGAGAGATCAATAAACTTCTATCCAGTTATGTTTCCTCCTCAGTGTAGGCGAACCTGCTCACAACTGGGGCACCATGTACCCGGATGTCCCTCTCCAGGTCTGTGCTCTATGACACCTCCCTGCTGCCTTTACCACTCAGCTTGACGCGGTTACTTTTCCAATTGAGTGTCAAGTGCTATGAAAAACGAGATTTTGATTGAAGTTATAGATTTGGAAAAAACCGATCAAGCTATTAAAAGTACGATTGGGGCTTCCCTGGTGGCACAGTGGTAGAGAGTCCGCCTGCCGATGCAGGGGACACGGGTTTGTGCCCCGGTCCAGGAAGATCCCACATGCCGCGTAGTGGCTGGGCCCGTGAGCCATGGCCGCTGAGCCTGCGCGTCTGGAGCCTGTGCTCCGCAACGGGAGAGGCCACAACAGTGAGAGGCCCGCGTACAGCAAAAAAAAAAGTACGATTGGATTCAGTGTAAATGTGAATGTTTTTATAATTGAGGATGGCTTGTCACTTTGTTTTCCTTCCTGGTCTGGTTTGGGATACAGGTGGTAGGCAGCCCACAAAATGAGCTGCGGTTGTTTCCCTACTTTCCTAATCTGTAGAAATGATTATATAAGCAGGGATTGCTGCCCCCCCCCACCCCCCAAATGCAGAGCCTCTCACAGAAAAGCCTCCTGGGAGACCTGCGTCCTCTTTCTCCACAGCCACCTCTTTGACTTGCTTCAATTTATCTATTTCTTAGGAGTGGGGGGTGACTGGTTTAATTAATGGCTAGAATTCCATTCAAATTTTCTACCTATGCTTGAGTCAATTTTACAAATGTACACTTTTCTAAAAAGTTTTTATTTCATCTCAGTTTAAAAAGATATTGGTAACGCAGTGTCCGTAATTCTCACTGTAACTACCTGAGCACATTTCCGTTCCTGCTGAATCCCTGACCACCCGCTCTTCCTCCCCTAATCTGGCTTGGTTGGGCCTTCTATCTTGGTCAGACTTGCCCAAGCTCTGCCGATTTCATTACCTTTTTCAAAGAAGCAGCACTTGGTCTCGGTGCTCCTCGCTGCTCATCTCTGTTGTGTCTAATAATAATTTCTGGTCTTTATCGTTTTCTTTTTTCTACTTATTTGGATTTGCTCTACTGCTCTCTTTCTGACTCAGTAGCTGTGGGGCTTTCTGTCACTTACTTACAACCATTTCCTAACTTCTGTGAGCTGCTGAGGGGCAGCTGACACACAGCGCCCCGCACGTGGTTAAAGCACAGGGTCTGGGGAGTCCTGATGTTTACACACCCCCGAGTCTCCTCACACCTTGCTCGAGGCCTTCCTCCTGCCCCTCCTGCTCTGGGCCCGATCCCTGGGCAACCACTGATCTGCTTTTCTGTCACCGTGAGGTAGTTTGCACTTTCTAGACATTTACAGACAGGGAATCACACAGTAAGCACTCCTCTGGTTTCCCATACTCTGCATAGCTATTTTGTGATGTGCCCATGTTGCACTGACTGTATGTCACTGTTTATTCTGTCCCTTGCCTGAGCAGTGCCCCGTGGCACAGACACACCCCCTGCTTACCCCTGTTTATAGGCTGACAGCAGTTCGGGCTGCTTCCAGCTTTTGACTTGTACAGGGAAGCTGCTGTGAGCGCTCCTATGTGAGTCTCTGGGGACACTGGTTCCCTTTCTCTCGGGAAACAGGAGTAGAATGGCTGGGGCACACGGCTGCCAAGCTGTCCTCAGAGTGGCTGCAGCATCGGTCCCCAGCCTGGGAGGATGGTGCTCCAGCTCCCGGGGTTCCCACCGCGCCGGGCAGGGGTCTAGCCTTAGAGCCAAGCACGTGCCTTCACGGCCCTCCTGCACTCCCCGTGATTAACGATGTGGAGCATCTTCTTGTGTGCTAATTTGACATCTTTTTTGGTGAAGTGTCCATTAAAATATTTTGCCCGTTTTAAAAATTGTTTTTCCCCCTTGTTGGGTTTAGAGGGTCTTTATATATTGTGGATATAGGCCCTTTATCAGATATATGATTTGTAAATATTTTCTTCCAGTCGGTGACTTTATTTCTCATTCTTTTAACAGTGTCTTTCAAAGAAGTAATTTTTCATTTGGTGAGGTCCAACTTGTCACTTTTTCCTTTCATGGAGAGTGCTTCTGGTATCGGGTCTAGGAAACTGCCTATCCCAGTTGCCAGGATCTTCTCCTGTTTTCTTCTAGAAATTTTACACATTTAGGTCTGTGACACATCTTCAGTTAATGTTTGTATATGGTGCAAAATATCAGGTTCATTTCTTTTGTTTCTCCATAGGGGTGTCCAATTGTCCCAGCACCATTTGTTAAAAAGACTGTTCTTTCTCTACTGAATTGGCTTTGAACCTTGGTCAAAAATCCTTTGTGACCGACAATGAACATGTAGGACTTGAAATTAGAAACACAATACCATTTACATTAACACCTCCCAAAATCAAATATTTAGGTACAAATCTAACAAAACATATTCAAGACCTATATGAGGAAAACTATAAAACTGACAAAAGAATCAAAGAACTAAGTAAATGGAGAGATATTCCATGTTCATGGATAGGAAGAATCAATATTGTCAAGATGTCAGTTCTTCCCAACCTGATCTATAGATTCAACACAAACCCAATTAAAATCCCAGCAAAGTATTTTGTGGATGTTGACAAACTGATTCTAAAGTTTATATGAAGGAGCAAAAGACCCAGAACAGCCAATACAACACTGGAGAACAAAGTTGGAGAGCTGAGACTATCTGACCTCAAGACTTACTATGAAGCTACAGTAATTGTGATATTGTTATTCATCAGAAGAGTATACTTGGTCACTCAGATGACCAAAAATATATTTTTCTTATATGTATTTGGTCTTCTTCTGGGGTTCCTGGCTCATAGCTCCCAAACCCTTGGAATTTCCTAAGTGATTAGAGCCATAAAGGTGTCTTATGTTAATGAGGTGAATTCTGTCACCCACCTAAGGATGGGGGCTGGTTGTCTGTGGAGCCAACTACATGATTATAGAAGGTGGGAACTTTCAGTCCTGCCCCCCGATCTCCTGGGAGGGGAGGGGGCTGGAGGTTGAGTTCAAATACCAATTGCCCATGATTTTAATCCACAGTGCCTTTGTAGTGATGCCTCCCAGGGCTCAAGAGCCTCTGCCCACAGAGACCCCACCTTTATCCCCTCAAGGTGACCCCCGAAGCACCTGTTTAGAACCTTAGTCCTTCAGAGAATCTGTGGAACACATGAGGTAGGAAATGGGGGCGAAGCACCGGTGTTTCTGGAAATGGCAGCATGCACCCCAGGTACTCGGCGGGGTTGGGGGGTGCTTACCGCGCCATCTTGTCACTGCAGGACATGGTGAGCAGCCGCTCCCCTTGCAGCACCCCGTCCCAGGTCTGGATGCTGGCATTCGAGCGGACTGGGATCGTCCCCTCACCAGACTCTATTTTCGTCCGCAGCTGTCCTCGGGCTTTACGATTCGGATGTCTGTCTGCTGGTTCTAAGACAGAAACATAAGATCCTCTTGAGAGGGTCCACCGGTAGTTGACCATATACTTAACTCACTGAAAAGCACATCTAACAACACCCTATCGATTCAAAATACACTTTTTTACACTTATGTGTGCGTGTGTTTATGCTATATACACATAAGATATGTGTGTACAATGTAAGTACATAAAATCTGACAGGAGGGTATACTACAAACCAAACTCAAGAGGGTGGTCTCCTTAGTGGTTGGGAGAAAAGAGGGCTTCCATTTTAATCAAAATGATTTATTTCTATCATTAGAAACGAGCTGAAGCAGACAGGACAAAATGCTAACATTTGCTAATTCTAGGTGATGGATATTTGGGTATTTGCTATATTTCTTTGCTGTGTATTTAAATTTTCAAAAATAAATCTATACTGATGCAGAAATAAATTCATAGGAAGCATTCACACACATCCAGAGTGATTATCTCCAGGTTATATGAATATGGAGTGATTTAAATTTTCTTTTTTATGTTTTAAAAATATTTAGCAACTTTCTACAGTGGGTATATGTTGCTGTTATAATCAAGAAAAATAAAGTAATCAAATGTTCTACTTGGAATAAATAATGCTTAAGCTTGTGAAGGGATGTGGGTACAAACTCCTGTGAAACAAGAGCACTAACAAACGTGAGAACAAGGGAGGATGGAGGGCACGTGGTGGCCACCAGCCTGCACCTGCTTTTCTAATTCGATTACACACTCATTAAACTACGACTCCCCAGAAACATGGATGATGACGTACACTTCCAATTCAGAGACAGGTATTACCCAAATTTAAAAACTGAAAACAGTTTTGATCTAATATCCTCACTCTATTCTAATTTCTCATTAGAATCCACATTTTCATTCATTAAAATGTCAACTTACTGAGAAGAAAAACCTCATGTTTTTATATATTCCTACCAGGTCCACATCCAAGGTTGAAATTTTTAAAGAAGAAAGGATATTAATGCAGGTTTATCCTTTTCTCTGTTCTAGCACAGTCATGAATTTTCTTGAGACACTGTGGCCGTGGACGAGCCTGGTGCCATACCTTCCAGGACGGTCTCGTGTGGCGAGAAGATCCTGGCATCTCCACAGGGGGAGGTGCTGATGTACAGATGGAACCGGACCTTCTCCTTCAGCTTAAATCCTCCCCGCTCGGACTTCTCAAAGATGGATCTTTTTTGATCATCTTTGCTACTGAAAGGAAACAAGTTGCAAAGATAAACTTGAAAGCTGAATACAATCAAAATTTAGTCTATCATGGCTTACGATGATTTGCAAAGGCCAGTGTTTTCAACGGGGTATGAGAAGCTTGGACCGGGGTGTTTATTTTATATGTTAATGATAATTAGCACAGTTCCTGTCTGCTCACCAATGGGACATGCCATCAATACGCAAGTAACCTCTCCTCCTCATTCATGACCTCAGAACAGAAAGGAAGCGTGTCAGATGTGGCCTGTGGCGAGAAGCAGTCAGGTCCACGGTCAGTGGTTCCGGGCACAGTGACTGGGGCAGCACTGCCCCCCTCCCCAACACTTACTTCTGCATAAAATGAAAGCTCGGGATCTGAAACACAGACATGGCCCCTCTGACTACACGTGTGGCGTGTATGTACAGGCAAGTGTGTGTGTTATAATTCGGCTTCACGGGGAAATGGGATCCAACCTCACTGTTACCCAGAAAGTTACTAGGTTGAGAATTTTTCAGAGCTTACAGAAGCAGTGGAAAGTTTTGCAATACATTCTGATGAGAGAACAATTAAAAAAAAAAAAACCAGCTTCCTTTACTTATTTACTTGCTAAACTTACTTTAAGTAAAGCTCAAGTTGTGTGTAAAGAAATCTAAGCAAGGATCTTCGAGATATGATTTCTGCGTGGCAGTCGTTCAGCGCAAGGCCGCGATCACTCATGTACTCGCCGTTAATACACTTTGTTCCTGTGGAAACACTGATCACCTTGGCATCCTTCACATCTGTGCCTGAAAAACAGAAGAGAAATCGTTCCTCGCTACTCCTTGCCACGCCCGGGCTGGACCCGCATTCCCAGGGACTGACCTGGGAGACATCAGCTCATTTTCACACCCTGCCACTGACCCTCACCTGGGCGCTGCTAACGGGCCCCCCCGAGCCTTGCTTTGCACATTCTGGGAGGGTAACCCTCCCCACTCTTGCGTGTAAAGATTCTACTTGGAAAGTTACTTCACCTGGAACGCACTAGTCTTTTCTTGAACACTCCCCAGTGGACACGGGGGAGCACTGTGTAGAGGTAGACAGACTGGCCTGGTAATGGATCCTGGGAGTAGCATCAAAGCACTGCAGAGGCTGGGAGGACCGCCCGACACTCACCCCGGGGGCCCAGGAGTCATGCGGGGGGCCGTCTGGCAGCCTGGCACCGTTTAACTGCACGGGGAGCGAGTGCAGCCGTCAGCACTGGGGAACCTCGGGAGCCACCACTCTGACGTGCAGGTGTCGACAGACAGACCACGTACGACGGGCGCGGGCCCTGCGCGCGGCCTGTCGGGGAAGGTACCTCACTTCCCTCCCATGTCCTCCGAGGCCCATCCAACCATTGTCTCCATTTGTAGATGAGGGGACTGAGGCACAGGGCCATCAAAGTCGGCCTGGGGATTTGAACCAGGTCTCCTGACGTCAGGACCACATGCCACGCGCAGTGTGGTGCTGCCTTCAGGCGTCAACCGTGGCTTCGAGCGGAGGGTCCCGAGTGCAACACACGCTATGGGGCAAAATGCCCCCACGAGGTAACATGCCCCTTCTGAGGCGGTTAAAACACCTGGATGAAAAACCACAGGCTCGCTCACTCCCGTCACCGGGAAGGGCAGCGCCTTGCTCAGGAAACGACGTCATCCAGGAGCATACGCGTTCACCTTGACGTGCGTACAGGACGACAGCAAGGAGACGGAGGGAGCAGAGGGACAAAACACAGGCAGCTCACATCAGAACGAACACTGAAACCCAAGTTACTGCTCAGAGCATCCATCCTACCCGTCAGACAGCTCTCAGCCGTGCCAAGGTAAAGACACAGCAAGAAAATGAGATCCTGTCCTCTAGGGCACGGAGCGTGGTCAGCGCCGAGGATCACAGAATTGGGTCCTGTCCATGATCAGAGGTGAACCACGCCTCAGGAGAAAGGGACGGGCAGTCGCCCCATGGGAACTGGGGTTGCCCCTGCCCGCCGGGTGTAGACAGATAACCACCCCCCGCCGCCCCCCTCTCTGGCCTCTGGCTGGCTTCCTACACACGGCAGGCCAGGCTTGGCCAGCTGGGCTGAGCAGATGCTCCGAGAAGAAAGGGACAGCCCCAGACTCAGCCCCTTTGAGGGTCCTCCGGCCACCCAAAGATGCAGGCACTGGCCGAGGCCGTGCTTTCCTGTTCCCAGGAGGGATCCACAGAGACGATGCTCAGCGGGCTCACTCCTGGGATGTGGCAAGAGAACTCAGGGAGGGTTCCCTTCGCTGCTGGGAACTTAGACACAAATTTAATAGGGCTTCTTCTGCTACCCCAAAGCGTGCTTTACCCCCACAGATTTTCTACTCTTGCTAGGACTTCCTCTCTCCCCCGTAAAAGTCACACAGAAACTTATCTGGCAGCGTTAACATTAACGGATAAATCGGATTAAGTCCTACTTCCAAGTGAAGTAAGAACTAACAGCTCTCCTGCAGGTTTCCAGGGTCGATCAAGGCCATTCACATAAGATTATAGGGATCAAATATTAATACAGGACTCTTTCTCCAGATGAAAACCTTAGGTTAAAAAGATGAACCTGTAGGGGGAAAATATAAGCGCAGTTCCTCTATCTGCACATGGTAAACATTCTGAAGGAGAATGAAAAAGTGACCTCCTGCTGGTGTCACAGAGATTTTTCTAGACTGAAAGCATTTCACCTTTATTAAGCATGAAAGCAGGCAGGTGGACACACCGCCAACTTGGTTACCTGTTGTCATGACGATTCCAGCAAGCACTTTCCTGCGTGCGTGGGGGGCGGCGAAGTTGTCCGTCAGGTCCCCAAACTTCTCCAGAACCAGGCGCGCCACGGCATCGGCTAAGACCTGCGGACCAAGCAGGGATTTAGTGCTCCCCTTGGGGCCACGTTCTGGGGCCTCTCCTCTGGAACCACAAAGGTAAGCCTGGCAAACAAGTGTGTGCGTGTGTGTGTGTGTGTGTGTGTGTATGCGTGTGTGTGTGCGCGCACATTTTTTCCTCCCAGACATTCCTTGGAAACAGACGCCCAAGGGGCGTGCGAGGGTCTCTGCAGGACAGTCTGGAGCCCGACTGCACGGGAGCCAGCACCTGAGCAGGTGAGGCCTCCTCACAACAGCCCTGCCCCAGGGGAGGGACCCAGGCCCAGAGGCGAGAGCGCCTGCCTGGTCACCCCCCTCCCACCCTCTGCGGCTCCGAGTCCCGCAGCCACAGCCCCCGAGTGGCAGGGCTTTGGGAAGAAGTGAGATCACAGGAGGTGCGGCCCAGTCAGCTCAGGGCTGGCGAGGCCCCATGGGGGACACGTGGGAAGAGGAAGGGGAGGTCTGAAGGGCGGTCACATTGCAGGATCACTAAGTTCACAGTACCTCCCTCCCAAAGGCACCCAGTCCCTGTGTGTCTCAGTGATTTCAACATCTAAAAATAATTACCGTGGTCCAGTCACTCAGAAACCAGCACCGCTTAGAGCCCGTAAGGGCATTTGTCACTTAGATCGAGTGACACCAGAATGCACCAGAGGCTACACTTGTACAGGGCAAGTGTAATGTGATTTTAGAAGACTTCTCGTGGTGCATTTCCAGGCCAGGGAGCCACTGGACTGAAGGGAGTGCTTCTCAGAAGCAAACACATCGGTGAGATTTTGGACACGGTCCTACTTTCACAGCTTATGATTCATCTTGGATAGAACGGACCCTCGGTGTTTTGGGAAACGATGCCTGATGGGAGGTATGTGCCAGGAGCCCGCGGGACCCACATCCCACCAGCTCACACTGGTCTGGAGTCCCCAACTGGGCCCTCAATAAAATGCTCCCAAATGAACAGAAAAGCCAGCTGTCCTAAACGGTGGCTTCTCTGGGAAGAAGCGTCATCAGGATGCTTTCACCTGCCACTGCACCAGCAACAAGCCCCAGAAGGCGGTGCTCAAGGCCAAGGGCACAGAGTGTGGCCAGAAGAGCAGGGACGGGGCCCCACTCTGCACCCTAGACAGAGGCACAGAGGACGGAGGTGTGCAGGCAGGAGAGGCAGCGAGGCCACGGACAGAAAGTCAGGACGTGCAATCACACGATGGGACGATGCCCTCCGGTGGGAAGAGAACAGCAGGAGGGAAGGGGAAGGCAGAGGGAACAGAGACCGCTCCATGCAGGGTGAGGCGGGGCTCCGAACTCAGAGAAAAGCAGGAAAGCGTGGAGTCAGGCACTTGCACCGACAGCCTCTGCCCAGGCCCGCCCTCCCATCCCCCGAAGGGACTGGGCGTGAAGCAATCTCCCTCTAGATTCGGGGCAGATATAATAACAAAGGGTACATGTGCTCAAAGTCAGCTCGAGGCTGGGCCCCGCGGGACAGCTCGGTCCAGCCACGTCCACCAAGTTCACTGACAGACCGCCCTGCACACACCGTGTGGGCAACGCTGTCTGATTTTAAACCCTCCGATGCCGCCGTGAACGCCATGGAGGCAAAAAGTCCTGAGACCAGGGATGGCCAACCCACGCCCTTCAAGGATTCCACCCGCAAGACAGCAGGACGTTTCACCCCCCTCTAGACCATACATCTGGAAATTCCCAGGGGAAAGAGTAAGGACTGACCCTCTGGAGGCCGGCACAGGTCCTGCGATGAGGACACGACTACTTCCTGAGGTACCGCTCAGGGGCTGGCAGCCACCCTGGGGGCCCTGTGAGCGGGGCGGGCTCAGGCTGGGGGAGAGACGGCTCCACCTTCCCAGACCTGGCTGGCCTGGGCCACAGAGGCCACCTGGGCAGGGCGGAGACGGCCCCTCCCGGGCAAGGCTCCACCAGCCAGGGGCTCCGGTCACTGCTCCCCACTGACATAACAGCCAGGGTAGAGGCAGGCTGCCAGTGCACACGCACACACCCACGCACACGCAGACCTCCGCCCACCTCCCCGCCCCCCCTCCCCCGGGGTGTCACCCACGCAGAACCAAGCACCGGGGGTCACGGCATTTGACGAGTCCAGTCTCTTCACATGACTGCCAATGGTAAGGGAAGACAGGGCCACTGTGGCTCAGGCTGAAATGCTCTAACGAACAGTAAACCTGAAAATAAAAAATCCCTCGGGAACTAGTGCCGCCCATGTGTAAAATGATAAATGGACTAACGGTTCTTATGAATAATATTAACGAGAAGTTAATACACGGGAAGCGGTTACTTGGCTCAAAGAGTAGAAAAAATCAGCGAAATCCTTTGAATATGTTACTTTATACTGATGCTGTATTTGGTTGCTTTAAGCGAAAGAAAATAAATTTCCTTTTTTTAAAACCGAGAACTACTGGTCCCTCGGGTGACAGTTGCACAGAGGTCACAGAAAGGCAAGACGGAAGCCGAGCTTCCTGAGCGAATGTGGGCTGTCCTGTCAATTCGGAGTCCTTCATTTTTTTCTCCTCAGATCAGTGTTTTTTTATCTTCAAAGTGAATAATATTTTGACAGAAAGAAATAGAGAAGAGGGTCAAACTTTCTCCCTGAAAGAAACATTTTTACAATAGACCAGAATAATTTTGGATTTCCAGGAAAAGAAGCAATAAATAACCGAAGAGTTCTAGGGTGTTGAGATGACGACTAAACATCATTTCCTCCTTCCTACTCCTCAGAGCCCACCCTGAAATGTCCCCTCTCTTCACACTGAAATTTCACCCTGATATTCCCCCTTCTCACCCTGTCCAAGACCAAACTAGGAGGGGTGCCCACCTCCGGCTGAGCAGGGGAGCCACAGGGACCCCTTGGGGAACTCCAGGTGCCGAGACCCCCAGGCACCCGGCGGGCTCTGGAGCGCTTGCAGAGGCCCCGACGCCCCGGCCCTTCTGACGTGTGCTCGCCACCGCTGCAGCTCGGCCTCTGCCTGGACAGCATCCGTGAGGTGCTGGTACTTGACCCAGGCTTGGGTTTCAGCTGCTGACCCGCCGGCCTCACCTGTCCTGTACCTGGGTCCCAGGTGAGACACGGAGAGGGGACCCCACTGAGCTGGGGCAAGATGCCAGGGCTCCGGCCCTCCCCTCCCCTCCTGTCTCCTCCGCGACAGGCCGCCGTGGGCTGTGGTCGCCACAGGGGCAGGCGGCACAGGGAGGGCACCTCGGCCCACCCGCCGTGGGCGGCACTGACCACACTGCACCTGACGGCCCTGGCTGGGCTTCGCAGCGGCCACACAACCGGCACAGTCACGGGAAGGCGGCCCGGCAGCCGGACTTACCAGGACCTCCCCGTGCTGAGGACAGAGCGACGAGAAGACACCAGTGACCATGGCAACCGCACCCCGTCTAAAAGCGTGAGCAACACGCAGCCGCGCTCGGGCGGCTTTCCTCACCTGTGGCGAGTGCAGCTGGAGGCCCTCGCTGGGGACAGGCTGGCGAGACGGGGTCTGGTCCAGGCGCAAGTTAAAGACAGTAGCCAGGGCGGACTGCGCGGCCCGGGCCTTGGCGAGCTTTTTGCTCCTCCCCGAGCCCTCGAAGAACTGCCCGTCCACGACCACAGACAGGACGAAGTTTTTGGCGTGGCTCTCCCCGCTCTCCGAGAGGAAGTCGTACTTCAGTCCCGGGCGCAGCTCGTTCAAGATCATCACGGGGTTCTTCCCGCTCGGGGGTGGGAACGGCGGGGGCACGGGGAGGGGTGGCTGGGCCAGGCCGGCAGGCACGGGAGACGCAGCCAGGCTGAGGTCCCCACTCGAGCTGAAGGAGTCGTCGCCATTGGCGCCCAGGTAGAAGGGCACATCCGGCCTGTCCGGGGTCTCGAAGCCGTTGAAGAGCGCGTCGGGGAAGTCGGCCTGGTCGGACGTGAAGTCTGCATTGGCGGACAGGCTCCGGCCCATGGCCAGGTGGGCCTCAGAGGCGTTGGGAAACTGGACAAAGGAGCGCAAGGCCTTCTCGGCCGCGTGCAGCTTGGCCTTCTTCTTCGTGGGGCCGGAGCCCTCGAAGACCTGCCCGTTGACCTCGACGGACATGACGAAGAGGGGGGCGTGCACGGGGCCCGTCTGCGACAGCAGCGTGTACTGCAGGCCAGGCTTGATCTCGTTGAGCTGCATCAGCGCGTTCTTGGGCAGCGCGGGCCCCGGCGCCCTCCTCCGCTTCTTCAGGCGGAACTTGGAGTGGCCATTGCTGCTCTCGTCCAGGGCCCGCTTCCTGCCGGCGCCCCCGCCACCCCCGTTGGAGAGCGGGGCGCCCTCGCCAGGCCCCGGGGCGCTGCCGTCCTTGGGGGGCGCGCCGTCCAGACTGCAGTTTTCCTTAACATCTGTGCTGCTCGAACCTGCGGTGCCCAGAAAGAGTAACTTACAACGCCTTCGTTGCAGGATCTTGTAAATGCAAAATTTATAGATTCCTTTATCGCCCTTTGTAACTGGTTAAGTGATGTGTGCTTATACATTTTGTTCCTGGCTGCATACGTGTGGAGCTGTGCGTTTAACCACAGAGCTATCCACCTAAACTGGAATAATTGGAGTAATTTGACGTTCTGAGAAATAATAACTAATCCTGTTTCTATTTAGTATCACGGACTGCTTTTGCATTAAAAGGTGAATTTTTAAATCATCTTTTTCTACGAGAACACTCCGAAGCATCTAGAGGAATTTTATTCAAGTTTATCAAAATGTGGGATGATAAACTAACCCAGAAAGACCTTACACTAATAAATCTAATATCAGTATCGACAAATGTACACTTTATTTTGGCATTTTCTTCCTTTTCAATGCCATCTACTCTCATACTATACTCATGTTGGGCTTTCAATTGCAGCCTTTCCCAGAAAAGAAGACATTATTTAAAACACGCATTCACAAGTTACTTAGTTCTTCTGGTTTAAAAGATGCAATTAATATGTGCAGTTATTTGGTTTTGATTCATGGATCTTAGAAAACTGCTTATGTAAAGTATTCTGGCCTTTTAGAAATTATTTTGAAGGATATAGCTTCACTTCTAGTATTAACATTTTCTCATTATGTATGGGGACTGATCTGCCTCTGAATCCTTAATACATCCCATGATAGAAAAAAATATACAAGGCAAGATAGGAAGACTGACACTGCAGACGGCCACAGCTCTCTTAACTTCCCAACTGAAGGTGGCATCTTTGTCTTTTTTAGAAAAACAAATATTTGATGGATTTACAGAATAATTTAGCTATCCTACCACTTAAAGGTAGTTTAGTTTTACAATTAATAAAGATAATTTTAGAACTCTAAAAGTTCACGGCAAAATAAATATGATTTTAATTGCAAAAAGGGGAATAAAAAAGCATTCACTCTCCCCTTTAAGTTTATCAGATAAAGCTTTTTTAAAAAGAGAAAAAGAAGTAACTCCTTGTTTTCCTGGTTAGTTTGCACACGCTGTTGGCCGCAGGAAGCTCAGGGGTAACTAGCACAGGGCTTCACAATACTGTTGACATGAATGTACTTGAAGACCTACCACTAGTTTTTGAGAATCCACGTAAGTCTTTTAAGCAACGGAAATATTTTTCACAATTGTAAGCCAGTTTACAAGTACCCCAATACGGTGGCCCTCGGTCCGTTTCTACTACATAAGGTGAAAGTAGATTCTGACTATGCTAAGGAAACTGAGAAAAACAGTGAAAGCGCTCATCGGCCCTACCCCTGGGAGGGGCTTAACGCGGCAGCAAGTCTGGGTCACCGGCTGCCAGTCCCCACAGTTCAAGCTCTCAGATTCCCAGGGCTGTCACCACTCAGCTGAGACGTGAAAACAGCCCTGGTTTAAACACGGGCCCCGGGAAGACTGCCACCACACCGCGGCAGAGGTTGGGAGATGGCCACGCTTTCCCTACAGACTTCACGCCTCCTGCGTACTCCTGACACACACCACTTCTCCCAGTTGACAAAGCTGACGGAATGGACACTAAATTTTCATTTATAACATCCTCCAGCAAAAGCTCAATAGGTTACTCCTTTCGGTGCTCAAGGGAAACAAAAGGTTAGAAAGGGTGGGGCAGGACAGAATTGAGATTAACAAAGCAAGAACATCACAGGCTCCATGATAGCTTAGTTCTGACGTTACCGCTGAACAGAAGTCAGATCATAATAAATATATCCTGACATGCATTTAATCAAATGTTTATAGTCTCTGGAACAAACAAATGCTTTCTTTTAAAAAATAAAAATAATCCGTATTGATTATAGAAAAATACACTTTCTATCAGACAGTTCACATAGATTCTAAGTTCTTATTTGCTCCAGAAGCATGGAAATACGGTTCATGTTCTACTTTACTAAAAATGGTACTATGTAAAGGAAAATAAAACACTAAAATTGGAGAAAGACCTCCCACTACCATAACTCTTCTTAGATAGATGCTTTCGCTTTCCATATCATGCTACTTTATCTCATAAATGTGAATATTAACCATGATGAAAATTCTTCATCGCTTTCAAAACGATAGAAAATACAGGACTGGCATTTCAAAGTTCCAGCACTAGAACCAACAGTTTATCTTTCCAGAAAATGTATTCAGAAGGATTCTTTATCTCGGTAAGAGACTACCGGGTCAGTCTGGGGATAGTTATATCCCTACACACACTGTGACATTTCCTCCCATACCTGCTGACCGGCGCCGTGGGTGACAACGGGAGTGGGGAGTGGGCTGACCCCTGAGAACACAGGCTGGGTTCCAAAGACCCCGAGAGCAGCTGTGCTGGGGGCAGCACCACGGGCAGCCAGAGGCCTCGGGAGGAGGTGCTGTCACATGGACTGAAACCACGCCTGGTCACGTCTTCTCACACTTGCGTCCCAGGAATGGCCTCCAGCCTGAGGGCACACGACTGCGGGGTCACCCGGCAAAGACCCAGCGACTCCACGGCACCCACTACACTCGTGGAGCAGAACCCCTGGCTTCTGCGTGCAGACAAGCCAACTCCGAGGCCTCGGCTGTGGGTTCTGGGTGAGGCCGAGGGAAAGTGGTGGACTGTATCCTCATTCTCGGTGACTGTTCGTCACTCACGCCTGTGGGTTCTTCCCGGGACCTCTCAACACGGACAAGTAACAATGCACATTACACACATACCAGAACACTGATGTCTCTGTTGTGATTTCCCTACCGAAAGCTCCCAACTTCTGTGGGGGCGTTTAACCTTATGCAAATGCTCTGCTATCCGGGATTAAAGACAAAACAGAATAGAGAAGTATATTCACTGAACTCTTCATCTATGAACATCTATGAACAATGTCGAGAGGGGGAAAGCTGAGGCTCTCTGCCCCTCCGTCCCCTCCATCCCAGAGGGCAGTGTGGAAAGGAGTTTCAGGCCACGCCGGCCCGAAGGCCCATCAAAGTCTTTGGAAACAAGATCAACAGACTCATGCGAGTCCCCTTCCTTCAAAAACGCACGGACAACCCACCGTATTTGAAGGGAAGATTTTATGCACCGTCACCCCAAATGACCAATCTCAAAGGTTATCTCAGATTTACACAGATGGAAACAGGACCATGATCATGAGAACCATGCAGTGACAGAGCACAAAGCCATGCGGCTTTATGACACGTGCACCTGGAGGCAAGCCTCCCCCTTCCGGGCATGTGCATCAGGACCCCAGGACGACAGCAAGGAATGAAAATCCAGACAAACGGCTGTAAGGAAATGCCCACAGCAGACACCGATACCTACTGTAGAGATTACATAAAAATTAAACACATGCCACCGTTAACAGTCTGTATCGAAGGAAAAGAATCACGCCCCCCCCCAAGTTGGTGCCATTCAATAAGTTTACAACACTAAGCTTTTAATAGAAAATTAGCCGCTTGATACTACGTGATAGGCCTAGGTCTTACTCATGTTCTCTTCATCTTCTACATCCATGGCAAAATACTTGTGTGGGTTTCTTGACCGGCGGAGACTGTTCCTGTCTGAAAGAGCAAGAAAATGACACTGAGCGAACCAGTCATACGAGTGAAGTCTCCTCTGTGGAAAAAATCGCAGAACAAGGACGGTTAGGTCTGCCCTCTGGACAGAACATTCCCCCACCTCTTCAGCACGGTACAGGACCCCCAGCGTCCCCCCAAGGATCCCGGCCAGGACTCTGCTGTTGCGGGGGGCGGGTACCATGGCAGGGAAGATTTCGGGCCACGCTGCGGAGGACGGCCTGGATTCCAGGGGTCAGGACCATGGAGAGCTCCGAACCAAGGGAAGGGTGACACACTTCAATCTCAGAAAGCCACCTCTCGTCAAGACAACCCCCAAACGGAACTCCCGCCCGTCTGCCACTTGATCTCTGTTCTGGGGAGACTTTGGTTTGGGTTATAAAATAAAGCTGTGGAAGAACACGCCACAGCATTCACCCTACTCCTCCCCTTCACCTGGAATGAGCAGCATCACATGGACGAAACTAAGAAGTACATGATTGTTCAAGTCGGATCTAATTTCTTAGCCGCGTACAACTTATTATTCTGTTGTCAGGAGAAACCACAAGAAATCCTCAAAGAACAATTATTGCAATTATATAATTATTAACAAATTTAAGAGTTTCCTCTTCCTAAATACCTTGGCTGTACTTTGCAGGACTGTACTAACATATGATCTGTAATAAAGAATCCCGTCAAATTGCCACTGAGGAAAAAGATCTGCAAGTTTTGTAGTCACATTTTTTTTTATAGAAATTAAATTTATATTATAAATCAGTTAAGAGGCAAATTTATTGCTTTTAAGAAAACGGTGACTAGAATGTGCTAAATCCTGCCTGTACCTTATACATCTCTCTCATATGACATATATGTAAAATAGTTTCCGCGACAATCATTTGTTAATGACATTAACTCCCACTGTTTATCTGGTGAACAGACAGTTAAATGAGTTAAAAGTTAAACGAGTTTTTATTTAGACTCGTTTATTCAAGGAAGTGTTCCAGACAGTTTTTAAAGCATTAACATTTTATATTGATGAATTACTTCAACATAAATTTCTGAAAGTTTATTATATGAAAAGCACAGTACTGGGTATTACAAGAACCTAAAATGAATCAGACTGACTCTGCCATTGAGAAATTTAAGTAAAAATACTGTCTGGATAGCTGATTGTATTAAGGAGTAACTTTCAGTCATTTTAGGTGTGGAAATAGTGCTTAACTTTTACTGATGTATACTGAAATATTTACAGACGAAATGATACCTGGGGTTTATTATTATAAAATGATCCCATGTGGTGGGAAGAAGTAGATACGGATGAAACTGAGGGGCCACGGCTGGTGATGCTGGCGCTGCCTGATGGGCACTCGGGCTCACCACACAATTCTGTATCGGTGTGTGTTTTAATATTTCCACTAGGGAATAGTTTCAATGAAAGTAATTTCCTTGAGGTCTGGAATGGGCACGAGTGCCAGGCCGCCCCATGCCCTCAGTGAGATGCAGGTGCTCCAAGGGTCCTCTCGGCCACGGTCAGGGCGTGTGATGGTTAAGCTGATCCTGGAGGAGAGGGGGTGGGACACACCGTGAAGACCATGCACAGGTATAGCATGCGGGAAGCACAGAGGCTGTGTGAGAAAGGCACTCAGAAGGCGCTTCTGAGAAGCTCAGTTATCAGTTCTGGAAGCAACCACTCAAGCTGTCCAGAGCACTGTGTTCTTACTGGCTGAGAGCTGGCTTCAGAGCAGGCAAAAGGGCTCGTGTGGTGGGAAGACGGAGGGCACGTCCCCCGTTTAGCCCAATTGAAAACCCCGGATGGCACAGACACAACAAGCACGAGGAGGCTCGGGAGGGCGGAGGGGAGGCGGCAGAGCAGCAGGGGACCTGGGGACGGTGTGGCGGTGAGTCCCTTACGTCTTCTTTTTGCATCATTATCCCAGGCTTGGAGCTGACGAAGCCGGCAGCCTGGAAACACCAATGGGCAGACCAAAACACCCAACGAGAACTGTCTCTCTGGCCAAGGGACCAGGAGAGGACCTCCCAGCAGGACAGGAACCTGACAGACCAAACTGCCCTATTCAGCCAGACCCCAGCCTCCCATCCAGCAAGGACATGGGGTGGGGGAGCCTCGCGTCTCATTCTCTCTGGGCTGTGATGACCCCCTCCCCCCTCGCCCCCTCCCGGCAATGCAGAGTCAGGGAGAACAGGCGGAGAGCCTGGACTTCCACCCCACCTGGCGGTACCCAGGCGCCTGCTCCCTCCCCACTGCGGGTGTCACAGGAGGCCACCACCCAGCAGTGCCAGTGGAGGCCAGGGAACCTGGACGTGCACCCCCGTCCGGCAGCGATGAGGTGGCGTCTCCCCTCCCCAACAGAGGGCCGTGAGAGAAAGCCAGCTGAAGCAGAGGTCCAAGTGAGACTCAGGTTCTTGTAACATAATATGTCCAGGTTCCAATCAAAAATCACTCATCACACTGAGAGCCAGGAAGATCTCAAACCGAATGGAAAAAGACAACTGATGCCGACCCAGAGACATCAGCATTATCTGAGAAAATTTTAAAGCAGCCACCATAAAAAAGAAGCGGGAGGAATCAGTAACTGATCTCAACACCGCCTATGAAGTCCGAGCCATCAAGACAGACAGGCAGACCACACAGAACAAAACAGAAGACCCAGAGACAGGCCCCCACAGAACACCCGCTCATTGTTGACAAAGGTGCACAAGCAACGCAATGAAGGAAGGACAGCCTTGTCAACAGACAGTGCTGGGCAGCCGGGCACCTAGAGCTCACACCCCACACACACATTCACCTGGAATGGACCATGGGCTTATTAAACGTAAAGCATGAAACTACAAGGCGTTTACAAGAATCATAGGAGGACATCCGTGGGATCCAGGACTCGGCAAAGAGTGTGCAGATTACCCACTAAGAGCACAATCCACAAAAGGAAAAAATGATGAACTGGAACCCATCGGAATTAAAAACCTTTTGCTCTGCTAAAGACCCTGTTACGAAGATGAGAAGACAAGCTATGGACTGTGAGCAAATACCTGAAAACCACGTCAACAAACAAAACATACAAGAAACTCAACGATAAAACGCACGCTCCCATTAGAAAGAGACATTTCACCAAAGAATGCACACAGATGGATGTTCCCGCGGGAAATGATGGCCATCCTCATTAGTCACTAGGGAAATGGGACTTAAAAGCACGTGAGATTCCACCACACACCTACAAGAACGGCTAAAATAATGACAACCCAAGGGCCAGCGAGGATGGGGAGAAACTGGATCACTCACATGCCGCTGGTGGGGATGTAAAATGGTGCAGCCACTCTGGGAACCAGTCTGGTGGTTTCTTAAAACTAAACATGGGCATTTATTCCAGAGAAATGAAGACTTACGTTCACATAGAAAACGTACACAGGAATGTTGATAGCAACTTTATTCACCACAGCCCCAAACCGGAGACGACCCAGTGCCCTTCAGCAGGTGACTGGCCGAACACACTGTAGACCATGGAGCACCACGCGACAGTGAAAAGCAACAAACTATTGACACGCGCAGTAACCTGGATGGATCTCCAGAGAATCGGGCTGAGTGAAAAAGCCAATCCCAAAGGTTACATACATTACACCCATGTATACAAAGGTGATCCTCGAGCAACACGGGTTTGAACTGCACGGGTCACTGAGACAGAGATTTTTTTTCACTAAGCACGACCTGCCCCACTGCATGGCCTGAGGTTGGCCGAGTCCAAGGATGAGGACGCAGAGGGCCGACTATAAGTTACACGGGTTTCCGACTGCGCCTCGCGTCGGCACCCCAACCCCTGTGCTGTTCAAGGTCAACTGTATAACATTCTTGAAACGAGAAAACGGTAGGAATGGAGAGCATGCGGGTGGGGAGGCGCCCCGGCTGTGACAGCGCGCTGTGTAAAGGGAACACCGCTCTCCCCGTATTGCTTCTTACAGCTACACGTGAATGTATGTTCTCTCAAAATGAAAAGGTCAATTTAAAAGCAGGCAGAAGGCACACAATACAGTGGCCGGTGCACTGAGAGGCTGGCTTCCCTGGAGGTCTGGGACGAGGAGGCCATGCCTGCCGTGACAGTGACAGGGAGTTTGGGCACAGGAGAACCCTGCGCCACCAAAGCTCACCTGGTTTGTAGGACATGCCTCGTTTTCCTGCTCTTTCATATTAAAGTTCTAAAAAAGGACAGGGAAAATGTCTCACAGTAGAAAATAATCAGGCTGTGCACAGTGCGGGTGGGTACGTGTACATTAAAAGTGGAAGCCAGACACATATATACAATGGAATATTACTCAGCCATAAAAAGAAACGAAACTGAGCTATTTGTAATGAGGTGGATGGATACAGAGTGAGGTAAGTCAGAAAGAGAAAGACAAATACCATATGCTAACACATATATATGGAATTTAAGAGAAAAAAATGTCATGAAGAACCTAGGGGTAAGACGGGAATAAAGACACAGACCTACTAGAGAATGGACTTGAGGACACGGGGAGGGGGAAGGGTGAGCTGTGACAAAGCGAGAGAGAGGCATGGACATATATACACTACCAAACGTAAGGTAGATAGCTAGTGGGAAGCAGCCGCATAGCACAGGGAGATCAGCTCGGTGCTTTGTGACCGCCTGGAGGGGTGGGATAGGGAGGGTGGGAGACGCAAGAGGGAAGAGATGTGGGAACATATGTATATGTATAACTGATTCACTTTGTTATAAAGCAGAAACTAACACACCATTGTAAAGCAATTATACTCCAATAAAGATGTTAAAAAAAGAAAAGAAGAAAAGTGGAAGGCAGAAATCTCTTGCAGAGCAGAAGCCAATATTTTCAGCTTCTACAAATGCCAACTCTCGTACCGAAGGTTATAAAACAAAGCAAAATAGCAAATGCAAGCACTTCAGAGCATTTTACGTAACCATTTTTCTTTCATTCTGGAAAGTACCTCATATGGCCTGGACTACAAACACATAAGAATGAAAACCCCATCCAAAATCGCATACGGAACAAAATTCCAGGAGCGGCCAGGTAAAGGAAAGCTTTACTTGACAGCAGTATTCGAATGCCTTCTTCATTTTTCAGGGTCCCGTAAGCATTAAGAAGTGGAACTGGGCGGGCAGGGAGGCGTGAAAAGACCATTAAACCTGGCATCGAAAGACCTGGGACTTAAGTTTAACTTGATTCCAGTTATAATTTCAACTTTTCTTTTTGTAAATAGAACTAGAAAAGCGGATCTTATGTGGAAAAATCATCAGGTTTGAATAGTCAAGAAAACTCTGAACTAAGCAGCAGTTAGGTGGGGCTGGTCCTCCCAGACTGGAAAGGATGGAGCACCAGCATGCAAAGCACGCCCGCGGCTCATGGACTGTGGAGCAGGGAGACGGACTCAGGACACAGCGGCTTCCCACACCACTGACCAACGCGCTTGCTAACACGTGGGCCTGGAAAGGGGTAAACCCCGGAGGAAGAGGAAGATGGACCCACCAGTGCCACTCGGTCAGTGTCGGTTTTGGTTGCCCGTGGGTTCGCGTCTGACTTCCAATAACATGATCCGATTGGCAATGCTTTATTTTCTAAGTGGGTGGTGGGTAAGTGGTCATCTGTTGTGTGATTCCTTACACACTGTAGATGTTCATGATGTAAGCCAAGGTGTAGATATATATGTAAAATATAACATTCCTATCCGCTTCTGACAGCACCCTTATCCTCACTGTGGAAACGTCAACCTGCACACATTCCTCCCCTTCCCTTGGTGAAAAAAAAGGTTTTCTGGAATAAAACACAGAGAACATAACTTATTAACATTCAGGATGCATCAGAACATGAATTCTCTATTGTGCTGGTGAAAAATGCTATCTTTAGGAATTCACTAAAAATTTATAGATTAAAAAATGTTTAAGACGAGCAGTAACTTGACAAAAATTACCGGCAATTATTACTGGGTTTTATCCATGTTACTCTCTGAACAGGATGGTTTTGAGAAAAGTTTTACATATTCTTAATGACTGTGAAGGGTTTCAGTTTTAATACCCATACACTACAAATTTTTAAAGAGCGAAGTGTTAAAATGAAGATTCTTCATGTTAATTCTCTACTATAAATCAAGCAACTTGCTAAAGGCTAGACTAATTTCGCAGCTATAGCAAAAAACTCAATGATGATTTTATTCTTTATTTAACAAAGGTAACTGAAGTATAAAATTCTTACATAATTTGAAGAAAAATCTGAAATTCAACAACTTAATCGTGCATGTTTAGAGAATGCATTCATGATTTGTATTTTGCTTCCAATATTTTGCTTTCTAAACTAACTAATATCATTAAAATATTCAAAACATTCAATTTATAATATTTTACAAAGAAATAGTTTCCTTCCTAGGAAACCATCCAAATAATAGATGTTCAGTTATCCTTTAGAGATTTTGTACACACTGAACTAGATACAGCAGACTCTGCATAGCAAATAAGGTTCAAGCATTACTTTTAAAACACATGTTTTTTTCTAGTGAAATGCAACACGGAATAATTAAAATAACCATAGTAATCAACAAAAAAACTCTTGGAACTAATAAGCAATTACAGAAAGGTTGCAGAATACAAGGCTAATATACAAAAGTCAATTGCTTTCCTACATGCAAGCAATGAGCTGGAATTTGACATAAAAAACACAACACCATTTACATTAGAACCCCCCCAAATGAAATACTTAGGTATAAATTTAACAAAATATGTACAAGATCTATATGAGGAAAAGTGCAAAACTCTGATGAAAGAAATCAAAGAACTAAATAAATGGAGAGAAAATCCATATACATGGATAGAAAGACTCAATAATGCTGATTTGGGCTCTTCCCAACTCGATCTACAGATTCAATGCAATCCCAATCAAAATCCCAGCAAGGTATTTTGTGGAAACCAACTAACTGATTCCAGTGTTTACATGAAGAGGCAAAGACCCAGAGCAGCCAACACAATATTGAAGGAGAAGAACAAATTTGGAGGACTGACAGTATCTGACTTCAAGACTTACTATAAAGCTGTGGTAATCAGGACAGTGTGGTATTGGTGAAAGAAGAGCTAAATAGATCAATGGGACAGAACAGAGAGCCCAGAAGCACACCCACATAAATACTGTCAACTGTTCCTTGACAAAGGAGCTAAGGCAATGTAACAGGGCAGACAGTCTCTTCAACAAATGGTGCTGGAACAACTGGTCATCCACATGCAAAAAAATGAGTCTAGACACAGATCTTACAAACTACACAAAAATTAACTCAAAATGGATCACAGACCTAAATGTAAAATGTAAAACTCCTAGAAGATAACATAGGAGAAAACCTAGATGACCTTGGGTTTGGCAATGACTTTTTAGATACAACATCATAGGCAAGATCCATGAAAAAAAAGAATCGCTAAGCTGGACTTTATTAAAATTAAAAACGCCTGTTCTGTGAAAAACAATGTCAAGAGAACAAGAAGACAAGCCACAGACAGGGAGAAAGTTGTTGCAAAAGAAATAGCTGATAAAGGACTGTTATCCAAAACATACAAAGAACTCTTAAAACTCAACAATGAGAAGACAACGACTTGATTAAAAAATAGGCCAAAGACCTGAACGGACACCACACCAAGGAAGATACACACATGGCAGATAAGGTGCTTCACGTCGGCTGTCATCAGGGAAATGAAACTTAAAACAACAGTCAGATGCCCCTACACACCTATTAGAATGGTGAAAATCTAGAACACAGACAACAGCAAACGCTGGCAAGATTGCAGAGCAACAGGAACCCTCATCCCTGCTGGTGGGAACGCAGATGGTGTGGCTGCTTTGGAAGACAGTCTGGCCGTTTCTTACAAAACTAAACAGACTCTTACCATAGGATCCCACAATCGCTTTCCTTGGTATTTACCTAAAGGAGCTGAAAACTTATGTCCACACAAAAACCTGCCTGTGGGTATTTATAGCAGCTTTATCCACAGCTGACAAAACCTGGAAGCAACCACGCTGTCCTTCAGTAGGTGAACACATAGACTGTGGCCCATCCAGACAATGGAATAGTGTTCAGAGCTAAAGAGAAATGAGCTATCAAGTCAAGAAAAGCCATGCAGGAAACTTGAATGCATGTTCCTAAGTGAAAGAAGCCAATCTGAAAAGGCTACAGACTGTATGATTCCAGCCATATGACATCCTGGAAAAGGCACAACTGTGGAGACAGTAAAAAGATCAGTGGCTGCCATGGGGTGGGAAGAGGGGAGGGATGCATAGGTGGAGCACAGACGTTGTTTAGAGCAGTAGGACATTATTGTGAAGATTAATAAACAGAAACTCCATTATTTTTATAACCACACTCTGTCCTTCGAGATGAATGAAGAGAAACAACACATTTGAAATACGGTCCATGCTTGCTCTGTTCATCACGGCCTAATTAAAATCCATTTCTCTGAAAATTATACTTTATTTTCTGGGATGAAAGGGAAAAAGAGGATACTGTGAGCTGTACTTTCAATATGAACACTAATAATTACGCTAAGAATAGGCGCTGTTAAGATTTGATCCAATTCCCACAGTATTTCAAGTACATTCCACAAATCTAACTCCACACATTTGCTTTAGAATCTCAACTGTCAAATTAGGGTGACTCTGCCCATCCCTGGAACACACCCCCAGCTGAAGGAGCTCCTTCCCAAGGAGCATGGCCCCCATTTGTGCTGGGAAGCCCATCTGTACAAGTGCAATGAAATGTACCCACACATCTGTCACAAGAGATTCTGGGAGCCCTGGGCCTTCCATCCATAACTGCTGTCCACCAGGGGTCAGCAACTGCCCTCACTTGCGCCCTCTCCTGGCAGACACAGTGTCTCCCACTCTTGCCAGAGATCGGTTAAGATCCCTTCCTTCCTGATATACACAGCACAGCAGCAGTGCATCCCAGAAATCCCCTCCTCACCCATCAAATGGTGCTTCAGGTGGCCCATTCCAGAGTGAACTCCAGGCCTGAAAGCTGAAGCTACCCCTCTGCCACTGCCATCCTGTCACCCACACCTGTCCCATGGGTGCCCAAATCCCTGGTGCTGGCACACAGAAGGTTCTAATGGCTACTTATTGCATGAATGGATGGATGGATGGATGGGTGGACTGGATGAATGGGTGGGTGGGTGGAAGAGTGGGTGGATTGGATGAATGAGTGAATGGGTGGGTGAATGAATGGATGAATAGATGGGTGGATGAATGGATGAACAGATGGGTGGATGAATGGATGGGTGGGTGGATGAACAGATGAATGGGTGGATTGGTGAATGGCTAGGTGGATGGATGGATGGATGGATGGATGCATGGATGGATGGATGGATGGGTGGGTGAATGGCTAGGTGGATGGATGGATGGGTGGATGAACAGATGAATGGGTGGGTGGGTGAATGGCTAGGTGGGTAGGTGGGTGGATGGGTGGATGGGTGGGTGGGTGGGTGAATGGCTAGGTGGGTGGGTGGGTGGATGGGTGGGTAGATGGGTGGGTGGGTGGATGGGTGGGTAGATGGGTGGGTGGGTGGATGAACAGCTGAATGGGTGGGTGGGTGAATGGCTAGGTGAATGGATAGGTGGATGGATGGGTGGGTGGGTGGGTGAATGTCTAGGTGGGTGAATGGGATGGGTGGGTGGGTGGATGGGTGGATGGGTGGGTGGGTGGGTGGATGGGTGGGTGGGTGGATGGGTGGGTAGATGGGTGGGTGGGTGGATGGGTGGGTAGATGGGTGGGTGGGTGGATGGGTGGGTAGATGGGCGGGTGGGTGGATGAACAGCTGAATGGGTGGGTGGGTGAATGGCTAGGTGAATGGATGGGTGGATGGATGGGTGGGTGGGTGGGTGAATGGCTAGGTGGGTGAATGGGTGGATGGGTGGGTGGGTGGATGGGTGGGTGGGTGGATGGGTGGGTGGGTGGATGGGTGGGTGGGTGGGTGGGTGGGTAGATGGGTGGGTGGGTGGATGAACAGCTGAATGGGTGGGTGGGTGAATGGCTAGGTGAGTGGGTGGGTGGGTGGGTAGATAGGTGGGTGAAGAGATGGATGGGTGGGTGGGTGAATGGCTAGGTCGGTGGATGGGTGGATGGGTAGGTGGACGAATGCCGCCCCGCCCTAGGCCGCCAGCTGCCACAGCGCTCTGCCCCTCACCAAGAGGCGTCTCTCAGCGAGGTGGAAGCCTGGCATGACAGCTGCCTGCTTCCTCAGGTGCTGTCTGCATCTCCTCGATGGCACAGGGTGTCCCTGCCCCGTCCTCCAGCACTATCAGAGGTGGCTCACCTCTACAGGTCCGGGCCTCCATTTCTGTAAAAGGTCCCCACCCCCCATTCACTTCTCCATCCTGGAAACGTGAGGGAGCCCAGCTGGACTGCAGCACATGCACAGTGACAGTGGCCATCACAGGGTGTGCATATGACTGGGCACAGACAAGGGTGCTGTCACACTCAGGACAAAGTACTCACTGAGAAAGCCCTTAATCGCAAAATACAGGAGGGCATTCATAAAGCGGGGGGCAGGGGGGTGAAGGAGCCTTCTGGGCTCTCCATCCCGCCCCTCCCACTGTCCCGCAACTCCGCAGCAGTGCCGTGAGTGGAGAGAAGGCGACAGCGTCTGCACTGGTCGGGCCCGGGGAGGGCTGGTGTAACAGTCCCCGGGACTGTGACCTGGGCTCCAGACCCACGTTGGGCCTCAGGGGGCAGCACCTACCAAGACAGCAGTGTCTGCGGTATGGGGGTCCCGGTCAGTATTAAAATTGCACATTGCTCTCTTCTAACCGTAATTTTCTGACGACTAAGCTAAGCCATGTGCCTCTCATCCAGAGTAAACCGCCAATACCCTGCCGTGTGGGAGGGAGTGACCCTTCCACAGGAGCCGTGAAAAATCACTGAAATCGCATTGCTACCGAAACCAAGGAAGCTGCTGCTACACGGTGCTGACACATAACTAAATTCGAAAAGGCGCACGTTATGCCAGTCTTTACGCAGGATTTGGAGCGCTTTAAAATTAGACAATACTAGAAGACTACATTTCACATCTTGTAAAACTGTCCCAATTTGGTATAAACGGGATGGCCAGTCCTAATAATACTCATAATTTTTAAAGGCATTATTATTAGTTTCAAATATAGGGCACGTTATAAATAGGAACGTGTATTAACACATACCTAATGTTGTTTAGCAGTGTTCACAATGAATCTACAGACACAGGAACGTCCAGTGAACAGGGCTCACTTAATACACGGGACTGCACTGCTACATCTTGTAACAGCTAATTTCTCAAGATGTTGGTCTGAAACCGCAACGTACTTGGGAATGGTTTTCCTACTGAAGAATAAGATTCTAGAACATGTGAAGACATTTAGAATTTGTATACAGTGGGACTAATACACACCACGTGAATTACGATAAGTTCCGAAAGAATGATGACAGAATTGTTCGTACACTTCTCAAAATTTTCCCGAATTTATGTTTAGTAATGAGAAGCCATGGAAGAAAAACAGTGGCAAAAAAGTCTAAATTTAGCGTATTTGGATGAAAATTTCTTGCAGTTTTGGCTTTTGCCTTTGTCTTAATTTCCTCCTGCTTGTCTTAATGCCACCTTGCTCTTTCATGCCTGACTGAGGAGAGCAAACACACCGACGCTGTAACCAGGTGCAGGTCGGGAGCAGCAGGGATGCGCCGAGAAGGCTACGCCCGCGTGCCCTGGGGACGGTGCCTCTGTCCTGGACACACACGGTGGGCACGGGGCCCACAGAGGTCACACATCACAAGGCCCCGCCGCTCCTAGACACAGACCTCCATTAGGAACAGCGTCTGTGTTACAGTGAGCAACATGCTCTTATCACAGATTGCTGACTCCAAAATGAATTTCTTCTTCCTCTTCTTGGGAAGCCACACTAAAGAACCGTGGCTCATTTTCTTTCCTGGAGAGATGACTGTCTCCTGTCGCAGCAGACCCCAAAGATGCGGTGCTGGAGAAAGACCCCGTTCCAGCCCTGTCAGCTGCTGGGTAACGAGGGGGCACCCGGAAAACAACCGGCTATTGCCTCAGCAGGAGCATTTCTGCACCTCAGACATTTTCCGTTGGTTAACGCATAGTACGTGGAGACAGCAAACTCTCAACACCTCCTAAAGCAACAATTCACCCCCAAGCCAGTAGTTTGTGATTTTTATAGTCACAGGCAACTTTTAAATCTGGTGTTAAGAAAAAAATATTGATCTTAACACATCAAGTTGAATTAAAGACTGAAATTATCTGGAGTGTTGAACGGAAGGAATTTGCTCTCCGTGTCTTTAAAAGGAAAACACTGTAACAGCGGCAGCCACAGTCTTACCACAGCATGAAGAGTAGTTTTGACGTTAGAAAAGTCAGTCAGTAAGGAAGAGTGGCAGCAAAGGAGAAATTACAAAGCATCTGTCTCTAGAGGGAAAATCTCCTGGGACTCAAAGCTACACACTTCAAAGATTTTATAAATGTCTTCCTAAAAAATACATTAAACCTTGAAGCTAACGTGATTTCTAGACATGTTTAGAGACATGTTTTTAAAATCTACCTCTGTGAGTCCCTAGCTAAAACTCTATGAAATGCCAACAGAAGAAAAGAGAGGCACTCTAGAGGGAAAGCAGAAGTAAACAACCTAAGTGCCCATCATCGGATATGGATAAAGAAGATGTGGCACATGTATACAATGGAATATTACTCAGCCATAAAAAGAAACGAAATTGAGCTATTTGTAATGAGGTGGATGGACCTAGAGTCTGTCATACAGAGTGAAGTAAGTCAGAAAGAGAAAGACAAATACCGTATGCTAACACATATATGTGGAATTTAAGAAAAAAAAATGTCATGAAGAACCTAGGGGTAAGACAGGAATAGAGACACAGACCTACTCGAGAATGAACTTGAGGATATGGGGAGGGGGAAGGGTGAGCTGTGACAAAGCGAGAGAGAGGCATGGACATATATACACACCAAACGTAAAATAGATAGCTAGTGGGAAGCAGCCGCTTAGCACAGGGAGATCAGCTCGGTGCTCTGTGACCACCTAGAGGGGTGGGATAGGGAGGGTGGGAGGGAGGGAGACGCAAGAGGGAAGAGATATGGGAACATATGTATATGTATAACTGATTCACTTTGTTATAAAGCAGAAACTTACACACCATTGTAAAGCAATTATACCCCAATAAAGATGTAAAAAAAAAAAAAAAAGAAGTAACCGGCATCAACAAGATAAACTCACAGGCAGGTCAGAACACGTTCCCGCGCTGCACGGCGTTGGAAGCCCGGTATCTGCACTTCAGAGTGAAAGACAAGGGAGTTACGTTTCCCCTCAGAGCGCCTCTTGCGCCTCCTTTTACACCGGCGGATGCTGAGGACCGTCCCCATGGCCAGCGTCCCCGCGACGAGCGGGGCCAGCCCTGGCCAGCCCGGCCCCGTCCCAGCCCCCCGCCACTGGGGCGGGCGCTCAGCCAAGCATCCGAGCCGCGCGGCTGTGACGGCCCTCGTGGACACGTGGGAGGGCGGCTCCTCCCCCGCCCCACGCTCACTCTTCAAAGCGCAGATGGAGGGGCCCTCAGCCCTTCAAAGCGGGCAGGGACATGACTCCGGGGGCGGGGTGTGTGTGTGCGACACCATCTCCCCATCAAACGGAGTCCTGCCTAAAAAGCCCCAACGTCTCCAGAATATACACAATTCCTCAAATAATGAAGTAGAACCACCAAGAGTCCAGTTCACAAAATAACACTGCCCAAAGTAACGCTCCCACGCAGCACTGCTCAGGGGCCCAGGACCCCGCGGCTTGGGGACACCGCTGGCCCCACCTGCATGTGGGCACCTGGCGCCAGGCAGGCACGACCCTCCCCTTCCCACCCAACCTGGCTCGCTGGGGGATGCAGAGCAGGGCACACACACATATGCACACACACAGACACACGTACGCACACAGACACACGCACACACACAGACACACGCACGCACACACATCTCAGGGTGCGGGACCCACACTTGGACTGGCCCAGCACAACCCACAGCCCTCAGCCCCCCTCGTCCAGACACACTGTGCAGATGCTCTCCCACATCTTGGGGTCTCTGTCCTTGGAACAAAAGGCAACTGCATCCGAGAGCCCTGAGGACGGGGGTGTCTTGCGGAGGAGTCAGTGTGCAGGGAGGGTGTGAGTAGCAGAGCCCTTCAGCAAAAGAAAAGTTAATCGACGCGTCAAAATCTTTCTCTCCACACAACTGCCCATGTCTTGCATAAAAAGCGTTCCTTTCCTGGTAATGCCGGCATCGCTTTTCCAACTTATTATTCCAAAGGTGCACACGAATTAACGCCGGCTTCACCACGACTGCACGTGGCGCCTGAGCCATGTTTTGTCACATCGAGCAGCTCCTATGACGCTTAGATTTGTGTGTGCCCGTCCGACATGCTCCACAGAAGACGTGGCCCCGCAGAACCCCTTCCCCAGGGCTCCAGGCAGTGGGCACTGGTGGGACAGAGCCCACCGCTCACCCTGGGGAGGGACCAGAGTGCAACCCTGAGAGCACGTCCTCCGACCCCGTCCCCAGCTGCAGGGCAGCTCAGCTCCTAGCGGCAGTCGTTCTAACTCTGCTTCCCTGGGTTCTGTACAGTAGCTGTCTATGTGGCATCCATACATCACACTGCAAATTAGTTTAACTATATTTTCTTTTTGTTGATGCTCTGGCATTTGGGGGCCTTGCAGACCCTGGGAAGGAGAGACTGCCCCTCCCAGATGAGCTGATTTGCAGAGACAACAGAGGGCTCGGCCAGGAGCAACGCAAGCCACAGCCCACACTGAGATCTAACCTCCCTCCAGGCCCCTGCTGCCCCACCCCTGCCCCAGATCACTCGGGCAGGGACCAGGCAACCAGAAACCACCGCTACAGCCCAGAGCCTGCCAGGGTCACTCAGACTGATCAACCCTAAGTGGTTCACTCTGCCCTGCCTTGCTGTTCTCATGGAAACCCCCAAAGGCCTCCTCGCTCCCTCCTCCCTCCTGTGACCCAAACGGGTGTCCGTGTCCTGCGGGGTGGGCCATGTGGCCCGGCGTCTCCGCGGCACCTGCGGCACCCACTCACGACTACCCCGCGGGTACAGGAGGGACAGCAGCACGGTTCTCAAGACGCCTGGTTTGACAACATCGAGTCTGTTTAGGTTCCTTTTAACTAAAGAGCACCGAATACTCTATGAAACACAAGGACAAGCTGGCTTCCTACTATCGCATCAAACAGCCCAATTTCACATTCGCTCTACATTCGTATAAAAACTCAGGTAAACGTGGCAGTTACGTGCATATAGCCTTCACTTCATAAAGGGATCATTTGTTTTTTCTCATCAAAGGACACGACCGAATGCACAGTTAATCTCCCTCACCTAATAAATGCCGTGTTTTCCGCTTTCTTGAAAATCAGAGTGAGTCAGAACCCACCGGAATGACAAGGCAAGTGGAGCCCTGATGCAGCGTCTGTGGCCGTGGATGGGAGGGGCCCTAACGGAGCACCACCTTTCTCAGCGCGTCTTATCTTAGAGCCATTCCACGAGAAGTTCCCACAGGTGAAATAACATCCTCTCTCTGCATCTATCATGTTCTTCTTTTTTCTTCCCATTTCTTTCTGCTACCTTTAGGATTATTTAAGAGGAGCATAAAAATAGAATACCTGTATTCGTGGGAATCAAGAAATTCACAGCAGAATGGCAATGATTTGCTGCATCAGATATGGTTTCTAGAACCACTAAATTGACAGTCAGTAATCTAAAAGAACACTTTAAAGCTTTTTCCAATTTTAAAAGTACACCGATTTCGGGCTTCAGCTGTCACATCTATGCAAGTTAATAACTACTGAATTCCAGGAGAACGTCAGAAACAGTTGTACACCATTTAGCATCTGACATTCCTGGTACCTAATTAATTTTATTTGTCTATGTCCTAGAGTAAAGACTCCAACATTTAATGTTCCTGGACTATTAATTTAGGATAAGACTCTTGAAAACTGTTTTTCTACTCTTTCAAGAAGGAAACAAGGAGTTTATTCCATCAGAATTCTACAGTCTCTAAATGAGTCAGTTCTTCATTAGTTATTCACATATAATCAACACACAGGAAACTGTAATGGTACTTGATTTAATACCATGGTGCCTCAGAAAGATCTCTTAATAAGAAACACAGCAAACATTCACTCACTCGTCCAACTGGGAGCAAGCACCTACTATGTGCCAGGACCATCCTCGGGGCCAGGGCTCTGTCGGTGAACAGAGGACGTTCACAGGCTCGCATGGGGCTCACGTCCAACAGGAAAAGAAACCCAGTCAGCAGTGAGCGTCACCAGCAGTTAAAGGACTCGCGTGCCAGAGGACACTGCACGGCTCCACGAAGACGGTAACGAAGCCAAGCCTAAGGCGCTGAGGAGGCTGACGTGAGGCCCCGGGGAAGAGCGTTCCAAGAAGACAGAGGGCGAAGACGCCGAGGCAGAGCCCAGCGTGGCCCAGGAACAGCCAGGAGGCCAGAAAATTTCTGGAGGGTCAGCTCACTCTGCCCGGGAGTTTCCATAGGGCCTGGCCTCTGGCCTCGGGGGAAGGACAGGTGTGGGGCAGGGCTGACGCGGGGAGACAGGTTAGGAGAGTACTGTAAACAGACCCAGTGGTCAGAGCCTGATGGCCGCGGACAAGGTAAGACATAACCAGACCCGACGCACCCTAGTGCCACAGTAGGCAGTTCTCCTGATAGCTTGGATCTGGGGCAGAAGGGAAAGAACAGCCCCGGCTTTTGGCCTGAGAGCCCGGAAGGACAGAGCTGCTGAGACTGGAGGCCTGTGGATGGGCGGGGCGGGGGGGGCATCAGGAGGTCAATCTGATGTCCCAAGTTGGAGATGAGGTGATTCCCCAGAAGATGCTGGGGGACCCGGGGTCTGAGCCTGGAGAGCAGGAGAAAGGTCTGGGCTGGAGACTCAGGTGTGGGACTCACCTGCACAGAGGTGAGAGTGGGTGAGTCCTGAGTATTGAGTGTAGACAGAGCTGGGAAAGGCACTGCATCTGGGCAGCTGGGGGAGGGGACAGCCTCTGAGGCGGCGTGCACAGGACGAGTGTACTGAGTGACCATCACCCGCTGGTCATTCCAGTTAAGTGTCACCAAATCTTAGTAAAGAGGGGCGGCCTGCACAACCCCCACTTGTTTCACAACCGGCAGGGATGCCATTCAAGCGTTTTTGTGCAGTGTGAAACCTACACGGCCGTACAGCATGGCCATGGTTACAGCACAGGGGTCATCAGCACAAAGCCCAGAGCAGGTCTCCCTGCTGAAGCCCTGCTCTACCTCCTTCTAGCCTGGGGCCACGGCAAATTCTCACCCTCTCAGCTCCGAGGTGACAGCGATGGTTGCCCCCAGGCTTGCTGGGGGGACCAAGTGAGGACAGTGTGCAGGCCACAGTAGGGCCACCTTGGCTTCAGCTGTTGCCGTATCATCAGGACCTCCACCTTCTGAAGAGAAGCAGCCAGCTGGAGAGGCTAGGTGATCTGTCCAAGGTCACAACTGGGCAGGCGGCAGGGCACTGTTCCGAACCCAGGACACTCCCCGCTCGGGACCCAAGCTCTTCACCCTCCACAAGGCCGCCATCGCAGCAAAAGCACGGCCACTCAAGTTTACTTTTTTAATCTGTTAAGATTTCTCACAATATCATGTCAAAGTAACACGCACGTATTTCTTCAACTAAGCACACTTCTACTTTCTACGGAAAGACAGCTCCGAGCAGGTTAGGGTCAGTGTAGTTTGCAGTGCACCTGCAAGTTTCCTCCACTCAATTAAGATCAGGAACGAAAGTAAGCTTTTTCCATTTTCTTTTGAAGTGACTTTACCAAGGAACTTTGGATTAAAATAAAAATTTACATTGATCAGATAAGTACAGCAGGTGTTGGATTTGAAAAAAAGGGGGGGGAGACACTTGAATTGAAGGCCCTAAAATTAGTTCCAATAGCCTAAGGCCACCCAAAACAAGGAAGTAGCCACAGATGATGGCACGCAGACAGCTCAGGTGGCCACGGAGGCTCAGGTGGCCCACGGAGGCTCAGGTGGCCCACGGAGGCTCAGGTAGCCCATGGAGTAATGCCAGCGGCAGAGGCCATCTCAAATCTGAGAGGCCTGGGCTGCGCACAGAGAGCTCTGATTCCTAGTTACAGACTGAAGGAAAGTTTGAAACAAAGAGTGTCATCAAGTCTGAACGTAAATTTGAAACTGAACTGGGCATACAATTGATAGCCACGGTTTAGACAGGTATTTCTTTAAAGGCTATTTTTGAACCATCCTTTAAAAACAATGTTTTCTGTTACTGATTATTAAAAACAAATGAGAACATATGCTTTTTGAAGTATCAAGCAAATCTGGCTGGGCCTTCAAAGAAGACAGTGATTTTGCTCAGTCTAGAGTAGAGAAACCTCTGACCCAGGTAACCTACGTATACTTGATCCTAGGGTTGTTTTTTTTTAAACCGGGTACGTGTACATGAAAGAACCAACATAAACGTGCAGATGCACAAGCAATGTACAAAAGGACAAAACTGGTCAGATCTGACTAAAAACTCAGACAAGACTGAATGGAAGAGAAAAAACTTAAAAAGAGATCAGAGGTGTCACAGCCTGGACCTGCAGGGTGGAGAGCCAAAGGCACAGAACTCGTGTGTCTAAGGACCAGACACACGACCAGGGAACACACCAGAGCTGCGAGAGAAGAGAACTCCCCAGAAATGAAGGTCTGAATCTGCCACCAAACGGACACCGTGTGCACAGAGAAGGTGATAAAAAGCAACGAAAACTCACATTTTTCTCAGCAATATCACTGAAACTCATGACTAGAGAATTCAAAGGAAGTCTAGCCCAGAGCAAACTGGTTACTGAGGCGATGAAGCCGGGCCGGAGGGCGGTGACGGGATATCCCCCAGTCTGAGAGGGGAGTACGATCCCAGCTCGGGTCCCATCAAGCTGGTCAACTACGAAGGTGGGGGGCCCACAAAATCCCGAGTCCCAGTGCAGGGCAGCGCCCAGGCCTCACCTCCTCAGACCCGAGGGCACAGGGGCTGGAGGATACACCCCCACCCCAGATCTGTGTCCCCAAACTGCTGGGAGGCTCCCAGGAGAGTTGGGTGCTATCCTGGGCGGATGCTCAGAGGGACGTGTGGGGGCAGGTCCCTCACTCTACCCGGGCCCCAGAGAACCCCGCTGGCCAAAGTCTACCTTCACTCTAGAAGTCTAGCTCTCTGGGACCCTGTGGGCAGAGTCTGAGCCAGGGCTTTCAGCCCCTGGATCCCATCACTGATCCCGGCCGCTGCCTGGCCAGACCCACCCCCTGCCCCGGGACCCTGTCCCAGCATACACTGCTGCACAGTCAGCCTGGGGAGAGCAAGTGGCGGCAGGGACAGGACACTAGAGTGGGCGTGTAGGTCAACATGGCCGTAGGGATGAGCAGCTGCAAGACAAGGGCTCATGGGAGAGAAATTTTAAACCTTAAACATTCACATTATTTCTTCACTTTATGTTGGCAACTCTTCACTAAAGATCAAACACATATACAAATTTGGGTGAATTTAGTCTTATTAAAATTAGCCATCTGTCACCACACATTCAGAACTTGATAGTATAGACTATTTGGGGTTTTGTTGCTTTTGTATCTTATCTTAATTATAAAACCTATTTGAAATATTAAGCTAAAATAATGAAACTGTAAAATTATATGATACATAAATAAGCAAAGCAATAATTTTTTTAAAGACTGGAACAGATGTATGAAACTGTGCTTTCCAATTCCATACCAGGAGCTCAACTTATTAGAATTAAGTTTATAAATTATTTGATAAAATTTAATTTACAAATCAGGCCACTCACTGAACTAAACCAGCTGTAAGTATTCCATACCACTGCCTCACGGGTCCTTTAAAATGGCTAAAGCAAAGCCAGTGAACAGAAACTTTTCTGCAGGAAGTTGCTACCTGGGCTCGGGGTAGGAACGCAGGACAACCGTGCTCAGGATGTGAGACAGGCTTTTTCTTGCCGTCTCAGCGTGACCTCACAGCGCGACCTACCCCCGTCCGCCCAGGGCTCGCGGCACGCTTGACGTGTGGGCGCCTGATGGCGTGGGCGCCCCGTGGCCTGCCCTCACCCCTCACCGCTGCGTCCTGGTGTCCTGTCCAAAGTAGGCAATGACACAGAACGCCAATGCCGGAAAGGGCCACTCTGTGGTCAGGATGGATCAGGACACCTGAGTGGGCAAGAGGGAACCTTTGGGACGAAGGACACGGGGGTGGTGCTGTGCTAATTGCGCACACTGTCAGAGCACATCTAACTGAACACATACAATGGGTGATTTTTACTGCATGTAAACTGTACCTCAATAAAGGCAACTTTAAAAAAATCGCAGGAAAAAAAACCCACAAATAGTAGGAGAAAGTCATAGTCTCAATTTGAAATAAAATGGAAAATACATAGATTTCAAGAAGAAGGAATGAATGGATTCCAAACACAGAATGAATCAGCTGGAAAAGACTAGAACGCACACGGGTCTCTCAACAGGACTGCAGAGGAAGGCTTACAGCAGCTCTTGCTGCCGCCGGCTGACTCCTGAGGAGACCGGAGCGGGGAAGCGAGCAAACTGCCCCAAACTCAGGCTGCAGCCACCTCTCACCACCCCGCTCTACCACCCCAGGCAATGCAAGAATGCAGGAGAAAGACAGCACTGAGCAAAAAAGACACAACCCAACTATAAAGCAAGTTCAAACGTGGCACGACTTTCGGCAGTTAGTGTAGTGTCCTAAAAGAGAAATCACTTAAAAATCTTCCTTTGCACGCACAAGTGTGACGGAGGAGGAACTGTCACCTGCGTCTTACCTGGCTCTGTAGCGAACACCGTCTGCTAATCATAATAACGTAAATGCCATGTACGGATTTGAAACTGAGTGAACCATGGTTACAAAACAGAAAATAAAATTTTCTACTTTGATAACATTAAGAAACCCAGAACACCAAACCTGACAGAAGCTGAACAAAGGAGAGTGAGGAGGAGGTGACGGGCAGGGTAGGGTAAGTGGCCAGGTCCACCTGACACGTGGGGAGCCAGGAGACATCCAAGGTCCAAGAAACGGGCTAAGAATCCGCAGTTCCTAAGACAACCAGCAGGGAGCGTGGCTGCCAACCTGGCTGGCTGACCCAGTGCTCCTCCCCCAGTCCCCTTTCTCCTGCCCCCTCTTGCAGAGATGTTACAGGAGTTAAATACTCACTTTCTCAGTCTCCTTTGTGACTACAGTTGGCCACACGACATTGTTCTGGCCAACGAGATATAAATGAAAATATGCAGAGGCTTCTGGAATGCCCCTGGTGAAAACGACAGAAATGGGCTGCACTGCTTGCTCCTTGCTTCCCAGTTGTTATTGCCTTGAACACAGATGTGATGGCCGGAGCTGCAGCAGCCACACTGCAGACATGAATGGTTAGGAGAACTGCAGAGACACCGAACCAGACTCCTGACGTGCTCGTGCTCTGAGCCAGCTCTAGCAAAAACCTACCTTTGCTTTACTTATGAAATAAGTAAATGAATAAACCCCCAGTTGTTTAAGATACCACAGGTCATGTTTTCTGTTACTTTCAGCCAAAAGCACTCCTAAATGACACGGGAAAAGAAGGGAAGGCAGAAGCGTAAGTGAGCTAAATCCTCCCGTATCTAAACTGAAAGTCAACAGGTACTGTCCAAAATTAACAAATCAAATAACTGCACGTGTATTATTAAGAAACAGGAAGCACAGCAGTGACTGCCATCCCCACCAACAGCAGAGCACCCACCCATCCAGCCCCGGAGAACGACCTTTCCAGCCCTCCTGCCATTGGTCACGGCCACGTGACGACAGCTCTACCCACTGGGATGGAAACAGAAGCGTCACAAGGCAGCTTCTGGGAACCTCTCCAAGAGACAGCACACAGGTGCCCTGTATCACACCCCCTCCAGCACCTGCCCCAGCTATGGGTGGTTCACACACAGCAGACCGAACACCAGGACAGACGGACACCAGGACAGATGGTCTGGGCCTGGACGGGCACTGCTGCTTCACCTTCCTCCTGGTGGAGCTCCTCACGCGGCGCCTCTGTCCCCGCAGCCAGTCCTCACGCTGGCCAATCCAGAAACACAGGTATCTACAACTCTTTAGAACAATCAGGGCTGCCTCTGGGGAGGGCGAGGACTGCAGACCGCTGCTTTCCACCAAAAGCCCTTCTAAATTACGTGACTCGTCTGACTTCGGAAGACATCGCTGGTAAAAACTGAAAAACAGAACCCAAGCAGGCCTGGTCTCCTCTCCCGCACCCCCACGTGCCTCCGCCCAGCCGGCCTCGGCCCCTGCATGCCCCCACCCACCACAGTCGCAGCCCCTCTTGGGCCCACCAGGCTGCTGGGGTCCTCTCCTGCCCCTGCCCCCCCGCCCCCTGCCCACCTCCCCACGCCATCTGCCTGGAAAATACACACCTTTCAAGACTCCTCCCGCCTCCACGAAGCCTGCGGCCCCTACCGCAGGGGGAGAACAGGCCACCTGCCTCTGGCCCCTACTTCTGTCACAGCAGCAGTAGACACACCACTGTTGTCACCTGCTCACTTCCCTTCCCCCCAGCCATGTCCCCGCCCCAGTGCCCGCCCGGGCAGCGCTGCAGACGCCTGAGTTCCACCATGATCCAAGAGACCCACCCCTTCCTCTAAGCAGCTCTGGGCTTTGTTCTTCCAGAACGGGCCCCACGGAGCTCTCATCGCCACTGCCAGCTGCTGCCCCACAAACTTGACGGAGAGACCACATCGAATGCCCTAGCCCACGTCCAAAACGTCATCCGTAGACCGTAAGACCAGCAAGGGCCTGCAGCATCCTGGTAATAAGGCGGTCAGGAGACAGCCTTCCAGAATTCTCCATCTGCACAGGAGGGCCAGGGGTTCTCTGATAAATTCAGCATTTCGAATTTTACAGAGGGGTGACTACACAACGAATCTGTCCACAAGAGGGCACTGCTGTATTTCTACAAGTCCCTCCATGAGGAAACAAGGAAAGAATACCAGATTTTTCCCGTATCTGTAAATGAATCTCCCATTTTTCTTTTTACACATTAGTCTTAAGTATCTGGATCCATTATTTTGTGTTTAGTCATGACCAGAGCACAAAACAGCTACAAGAAAGTCAGCAAGCAACTACTAAGAGCAGGAGATACCACTCTGCACCCAACACTGCGAAGGCAATTGAAGTTTTATTCACTAGAGTCATACTTTTGAGGTTAACTGTGCACCATTTTGCTTGCAGCCACCCTCAGGCAGGGGTGTGGAGAGAAGGCGTGTGAGGGTCCCTCCTGGGTCCTCTCTGAGACACCACCCCCTGGGAGAGGTCCCTACCCCTGCCCTGAGGGTCCCCCTCACTGGCCGACGCTGCCTGGAGCGACAATGACTCTTCTCCATTCCCACCAGCATCAGCGGGTGATGTCCGGCCCGTCCCACCCTGGTCCCGAGGGCCTCGGTCAGTGCCTGCCCACAGACGCAAGGCACCTATCTGCTGGGTGAATGAAAGAGTGGGGGACGCAATACACATCTTTCTTGAACACGGCAGCAGACCCGTGATCTCACAACCAGGGGCGCATCTTCCTGGACGCGCTTTGTGGAGCTGACGCCGATGAGTCAGTCCAGATGACACAAGGACACTTTCTCAGTGGCAGTGACTCATGCCAGAAACTCACTGAGAATCACTCTTCGTTCTCAGCCAAATTTTGTTTTATTTCACTGACCTTCAGGAACGTTTATAAACTGAAGTGTCATCTGTGTTAAATAGGTTATGTTAGCCAGTAAATCACATTAAAGGGGAAAAATGTCAAGTATTTGCCCCCATGTAAGGATTCCGCCCCCTGCATAAGCGCTGGGTGTCCCTGCAGCGATGCCTCTCCTCACCTCGGGCACTAGGAGCCCTGGAGTCGCCTGCACTCGCGGGGGCCCACGCCTCACGCCGGGGGGGGGGGGGCTCCTCCCCGGCCCACAGCTGCTCCAGCCTTCAGGACACCCTGCAGGCCTGTGAGGACCTCGACGCCACCCTGTCCCCGACAGCCCCTCCCTGCCACATTCTCCTCTCGGCCAAGCCTTCTGTCAGTGACCGCTGGGGGTGGCAGTGGTGGCCACGTGCGGACGTGGTCTGGTCGTCGCAGGTCTGGGGCACTCTGGCACCGTGCAGGGAGAGGGAGTGTGTGGGACAGCAGGACTGTCCCAGAAACAAAGAACTGTCCTGCCTGAAGCACTACCATGCAGGTGACAAAGAAGCTCATGGTTACTCAAGCCCCATTTCATATATAATCAACTTCCAACACACCCAACCATCCAGAATCGTAACTGCCGAGCGAAAAGCAGGGAGAACTGCGTCGCGCTTCTCCAAGAATGAATCCACGAGCTGAACGCCATCCCACTCAGGTCTACACCCTCGGTCTGTGTCACCCTTGCAGCGCCTGCGTCTCTGCATTTACAGGCGTGCGTGCACAGGGTCCTCCTGAGAGCGGCGGCGCCCAGCGTTCACATGTCAACACGAGAACTATTTCGTGGTACGTTCTTAATTTCTCTTTTATTACATTTGAATACGGTTGTAATTATATAAAGTGGTACCTTCTATGATTTCATTTCAGAATAAAAAGGGGAGTTAATCAATATTTGTTATAAGCAGAATGCTGGGGTTGGTGGCAGAGAGACACACCGAGGAAAAGCCCCAGCGTCTGAGCAGACTCAGGGCTTCCCTGGGCCTCCCCCAGATGTGTGCAGCTGCGTAAATGCTGCAGAGGTTCCACAGCGCAACCCCCGAGATGCCCCAACCTCGGAAGATGTTCTCACCTGTAAGACACAAGAAGCAACTTCAATCTTTTTAAGGAGCAAGAGAGGCAAAAGCAGCAACTGTGCCTGAAACTAAAAATACAGGCTCCCTCCAGCGTCACCGTCAGATGGCAAATGAGGCTACTGACAGGAGCGCTTCCACCAGTGGAGACTTTTTCTGGCCACTTCCATGGTTTTTTTTTTTCTTTTTCAAATCACTCTGAAAAAAAGACTAATACATCAGATTATTGTTGCCAGAATTAGCTCTCATTTTATGAAACAAATACAAAATGTCTGTTCTGCAACTAACATCTGTCAGCACAGAATCAGCAGGAGACGTGATTCACGACGTTGTGGTATCTGATCATTCCCAGCCCTCCGTCCTGCTTCAGATGCCACCTTTTGTCCTTGGTTATTTCTTCTACGCCCTCAAGGACAATTTACTTGTGCAAAGGAACATGAATAACTCGCTTCTCCGGTACATGCTTACATTACATAAAAAAACACTTTCTATTTCACTTAAACAGTATAATTAATGAGGCAGTTTACGTCTATGGACGTAGGTGGCCCTAAATCACACTTCACTTGCAGCACTAAAGCATGTCTCACTCTGGGATTCTCGCCGTCTCTCAATAAACTCCAGCTACAGAGAAACTGATTTAAGATCACTAATCGAGCTGAAAGATGAGCTGTGGTTGAACATAAAACTCCACCCCTCTGGCACAAGCAGCGGTAAAAGTAACCTTGGTTTTGCCCTCCCCATGTGCCAAAAAAAGAAAAAGAAAGAAAGAAAAAAAGCATCAGTAGAAGAGTAAGCCTCTTTTAAAGGTCTCCCTGGGAACCAGGTACCTGACATTCTTGACGTTTACAGACACAGAAATGGCAGGGGGGGCCTTTCCAGGCGCACCTCTCCTCCCCCACCCGGCCCCGTGGGCTCCACGTCTGCCCCGTCCAACGTCCCCCCGGCCCAGAGGGTGCTGTGATGTGGCAGACACTCCCCAGCCCCCACCGAGGGAGTGAACAACGTACACAGAACACGCTCCCGCACTCAGCAACCTCTGGCGGCCACCTCCCTATGCTTCTTCCCCGCGAAGAAACCTCCTTGAAAGTTCAACGCTAGACCTTCCGCAGGCCGCAAATTAACCTGACATCACACTACCGCGATTTTAACGCCTGTCTCAACTCCTCTCAAAAGCAGACGCTGAATCATGTAACAGTCACAAAAATAAGTGCTAACGAAATTTTCTTTTAATCACCTCAAGGAAAAGAATTTGCGGCAAAGGCTTTACAGCGAGTCCAGCGTGGCGTCCCCTCTGCAGGAACCGCGCCGGCCGCTGGGGGGCAGCAGAGCACCGGCCGAGAGACCGCAGGGACCGTAACAACCCGTCTCTGCTGGAAGCCAGCCCATCACACGCATTTTAAATGGCAAGCCAGAGGCTTAACTATTCACCTACGGCAAGCCAGAGGCACTCTTGTCAGTCAAATGTTAGCAGAGATGTACGGGTGTCTGCTCTTACCTCGCACTCAACGTGTTTCTGTTTCCTCGGCCCTTCGGTGCAGGTGGGGCGGAGGAGACCTAAGTGTGGCGTCTGGTTGGCGAGCTTCCTTCAGGCCCCTCTCCAGCTCTCTGTGCCCAGCCTGAAAGCCTTCCCTCTGTAACAGAAGCATTCCATTACTTTGCATTAATTTAACTCAATAGTAAAGCTTTTTCACCAGTGCAGGAGCTAACTCTAATAATAAATATTGTTAATTAAAAGTCCTCTCCTTGGGAGATGATCCTGCAGGCCACACAGCACAGGCAAAAAAAAAAAAAAAAAGCCCTCTTCTAAACACGTTTCACTTACTTTTACTGTACGCTTACGATTTTTAAAGCAGATACCCAATGATCAATCACGCTTTCACCACCGCGACGACAGGCAGACAGACGCGCACGTGACAGGCACCACCGGATCTCTGCTGGCGGACGTGCCAACGCAAACGAGCACCGACCCACGCGCTAAGGAGGGGGGTCTCAGGCAAAGTCCTGTATGGACCTATCTTCCGAAAAAGGGAACGTCACACGCACGGGCCTGCGCACGCGCGTGAGTGCAGACAGACCCAGAGCTGCACATTCGGCATCCTCCCTGCCCCTTCCCACCCAGGCTCAGGAGCTGAGGCCAGCCCTGCGTCTGCATCTCCATGTTATCTCCCCGCCGACCAGCAGCACGACCGCAACACGCTAAAACACTACAGAACCTGAACATGGGACGTCTCTATTTTCTTTTCGAAAAACAAACTGATATCCAAATGACGTCTGTGCTGGGCTCCTCCGGTCACCCACCCACAGCGTCACCCACCCCATCACCACCCGGCGGCCCACCTCCACGCCCGGGGGGAGACAGTAAAGGGGCGCTGCCTCGGTGCCCACTTCCACGGCAGGTGGGAGTGGGTCGCAGCAGCCGGGACACGACCCCCCCGCACTCCAAGGAGAAAGAGGAAGGACCAAGTGTGAACCACCAAGGGGTGAAGTGCCATTCCAGGAGCTTCACAAAGCGAAAGTCCACAGACTAAAACAGAGCGAGGAAAACACGGCAGGAGCATCACAACAAGAGATGCAGAGCTGCACTCAGACACACAGAGGAGTTTGTAAACCGAGACCTTTAAATACAAAGTACTGGAACGGGGTGATGGAGACTGCCATACTCCCAGGGGGACTGCAGGGCCGTAAGGGCGGGCTTCGGAGCAGGGCCCTGGGTGGACACCCTGGCTCTGCGAGCGGTGACTCGGCCTCTCCAGCTCCTCGGACAACACGCTCCAGACCCACGGCCCCCTCCAGCCATTTGGGTGACCCCAGCTGCGGTCCCAGTCACCGTGGAGCACAGACAGGCCGTTCCCTCACACCCGACCCACGACATCACGAGCACAACCAAACGGTGGCTGTTCTCAGCCCCCAAGTTTTGGGGTGGGTAAGTTAGGCAGCAAGAGACCACCGAAATGGAGCTATCACTGCAAACCCTGACAGCACTAACATAGAGTAAGAGGGTACTAGGAACTTTATTCCAAAAACCTGGTAAACTGAGGCAGAATGAGCAAATTCCAAGAAAAACGCAACTCATCAGGGCTGACTCGGGAAGAAACAGAAAATCTGACTAAACTACCAACATTAAAGAATTAGAATCAAGAAAGAAAAATCAATGTACAAAGAACACTCCACGCCTAGATGGCTTCTCCAGAAAGTCCCACCCAGCATTCAGCAGGAACACATCTGTGAAGCACATGAAGAAAAAGTATGGGCCAAACTCACTCCTGAAGACGGATGTAAAAATCCTCAACAAAACGTCAGCAAACGCAATCCAACGATATTTTTAAAGGCTGATACAGCATGATCAAGTTGGATTTGTGCTGGGAACATTGGATTTGTGCTGGGAACACGAAAATGACTGTGTGCATGAAAATCAACTGATGTAATCCACCACGTTAATAAATCAAGAGGGACATAAGAGAATATACCCACGACTCCGTATGTGAAGCTCAATCACAGGCACAGCTAAGCTGGATTCTGAGGGGTGCACGCTCCGTGGTAAACTAAAAAGAACGGCAAGGACAGGGTTACTCTGAAACACAGGACAGCGGCCATATGGACAGGGAGGGAGGGGCAGTGGTCAAGGAGACAGAGACACAACGTCTGTTTTTAACCCGGGGGGCGGCTGCACGGACGTGTCATCAGAACTACTCTCTTGGGCTTCCCTGGTGGCGCAGTGGTTGAGAGTCCGCCTGCCGATGCAGGGGACACGGGTTCGTGCCCCGGTCCGGGAAGATCCCACATGCCGTGGAGCGGCTGGGCCCGTGAGCCATGGCCGCTGGGCTTGCGCGTCCGGAGCCTGTGCTCCGCAACGGGAGAGGCCACAGCAGTGAGAGGCCTGCGTACCGAAAAAAAATAAAATAAAAAAAGAACTACTCTCTTACACCCGCACTCTTCTGCAGGAACCACACAGCTCACAACACAGATGCTTGAGACAACAACCAGGCACGGAAAACAATCCACGCCTGCAGTGCCCACGGTGTCCAGGAGCATCGTCGATCATGACGGAGCCCAGCACAGCCAACCCGGGAACCACGCGGGCGAGGGGCACCGACCGCCCGCAGTCAGGCTGGTCTGCCACATCCACGCGCGGCCCCTCAGTAGCCGCGGATCCTCTGCGTCCGCAGGCCGCGCAGCACTGTAGAACCGACGGCTGATCGAAGTCCGAGCGGTTCACACCCACGTTGTTCCAGGGCCAACTGCAGCTGCCATACAATAAACCAGATGAAGCCCGTGGCAGCGGCAACCAGCCAACCACCTGCAGTAGCAAAGAGGGCTATGGTGGCAAGACCGTGAGGAAAGTCAGGAGAGGCAGCTAGAGGTTTCCTATTTCCTGCAGAAGACAAGAAGAAAGACCCTGTGGGGAAAGGCGGGGAGCTTAGGGAGCCAGGCTCTGAGGGGAAGAGGCCAGTTGGTGAAGCATGGCTGAGTCAGAATCCTGCCCCGTCTCGTTTCCCTGGATGCACCATAGGAAACGGGCAGGGCACGGGACACCCTTAAACCCCCAAACTGGGTAGAGGTGGGGTGGGACACACAGAGGAGCCCCGCCAGCTGGTGGCTCCGTGGCCTCCGGCCCTGACACGTTCAGGCACCACCGCCTTCTGGAGCCTCCTCCTGGTGACTGCGCCTGGCTCGGGACACCCTCCTCTGACAGCGGCGTGACCCCAAATTAGTTGGGCTGGAGGGGTTCCTACAGCGGGTTCCAGCCACCTCTCTGCTGACAAGAGGAGTTCAGATGCCACAGCAGTGGTGATAAGACAGGGGTCACGTGAGATTTAGCGCGCCTAGTACTAACTGCAAGTCCAGAACTAGTTGTATTAAGATAAACGCCTCACTCAGCACTTGATGGATTGCTGTGCCCGGACAATCCCACTGATTAAACGAGGCAGTTGCGTTTCCTTTTAAAGCGCTATTTATCGGTATAATTTAATGAGACTGGAAATTAGGGCTTAACTCTGCCACGAAACAAGTGCTCTCATTTTCTACCTTGGAGGTGTGTAAACCTGTTACATGAGCGTGCAGATTCTCCGATGTTCAGAGACACCGATTATTCAAGGCTTGTGTGCTCAAGGCAAGTGAACAGGTGAACGATCACCTGAGGGACGCCGAGACAAGCAGCGGCCTCTCCGCGTCGCTGACAGCGGCCACTGCGTTACGTGCTTAACTAGTCCTATGAACAGGTACCCACCAAAGAAGGATGGCGAGCGGACGGGCACCGGGAAGAGAGGCTGCAGGTGGCGCCCGAGACACAGAGCCAGGGCAGGGAGGGCACCGATGCCCCTCCGCTGACACAGAAAGCAGGAGGAGTCCATCAAGATGCTTTTGGTGAGAGGGAGAGGGGAGGCCTCTCAGGAGAAGTTGGCATGAGAAAGAGGAATCCAGGCTGTGTTTTCAGAAAGATCACGCTGACAGCTCTGTGGGCAAAGGCCAGAGGGTGAGGCTGGGACAGTTAGGGGACAGAGGGATTACAGAGACGGAAAACGTCAGAGGTATCTCAGAGGTGCAATGGACAGGCCTTGGGAATGAGGCCTGCAGGGGGAGGAATGAAACGAAGCCGGAGTGTCTCCAAGGATGCTGGTTCCTTCAAAGGGGCAGAGAGGCTTTTCAATAACCAATGTGAGAAAATCAAAAGAAAACAGGACACTTTAGAAGATGGGTGTTTTTCAATTGTTCTGAACTATGAAAACCTCTGAAGTACATTAACTGTGGTCATTGATATTTCAGCTTCAACAAGGACAAAACCTTTCCTGGCTGAGATTCCATAAGAATAAAGTCAATTCTAGTATGTGAACTACTATGGAGAGAAGTGAAAGCTTCACGTGGTAAAACTGCAATGAACACTTAAATACAAGAACGTTCAAATAATCAGTACAAATCCCAAGGAAGGGGAACCACCATTAGACAATATCACGCAGTCAGGGCTTGATAAACAGGGCAGGGAGGGGGGCACTGGCCCTCAGTTCCTCTGATACTTCTATGAAGAAAGAAATGCCCAAGGAAATGGTAGTCTAGTCCAGAGGTCTTGGTTTGATTTAATCTTTTTTTTTTAATTAATTTATTTATTTTTGGCTGTGTTGGGTCTTCGTTGCGGTGTGCTGGCTTCTCACTGCGGTGGCTTCTCTTGCTGCGGAGCACGGGCTCTAGGCGTGCGGGCTTCAGTAGCTGTGGCTCGCAGGCTCAGTAGTTGTGGCACATGGGCTTAGGTGCTCCGCAGCATGTGGGATCTTTCCGGACCAGGGCTCGAACCCGCGTTGCCTGCATTGGCAGGCGGATTCTTAACCACGGCGCCACCAGGGAAGCCCCTGATTTCATCTTTTTTGTACGATTTAAACTCCATTTGGAATTCCCTGGCAGGCCAGTGATTAGGACTTGGTGCGTTCACTGCCAGGGCCCGGGTTCAAACCCCGGTTAGGGAACTAAGATCCTGCAAGCCGTGCAGCGCAGCCTAAATAAATAAAGTCCATTTGGGAAGTGCTCTACACGGCACATTTAGTTCCATGACATCCGAGAGCCACACTTGTCACTGCTCCCGCGCAGGGCCCACTCTGGTCTGAGTCAACGCGATTGGGTCCAGGTCGAGAACACTGGATCCACCTCGTCCTGAAGGCTCAACCAAACACGTTTCTCACATGACCTTGGTACCTCCCAACAGTGCCTCAATTTACCAACCTTTTATTTCCCCTGCATTTTGGGCTTAAGAGACCAACCAAAATGGACTTTGTCATTTGTTCTACTTAGTGAATTAAATACATTCCAGGTTCTGAGCAAATACGAATAACGTACTTTCCCTCATAAGCAAGATTCCTTTGGAATGAAGTACTGCAACAACGTGGCTGGGTCTCTGAGTCATCACGCCGAGTGAAACAAGCCAGACCAAAAAGGGACGTGCTGCCTGACCCATCCACGTCAATTCCAGAAGGTGCAAAGGATCCACTGTGGCAGGAAGTGGGCAAGTGGGGTCGTGTTCATGACCTTCACAGGGCGGTGCTCCCACGGGGTCTCGAGACTCATCCAGTTGTATACGTCACAGGGTACAGGGTCTGGGCACATGTCAACCGCACCTCAAAAAAAGCTGTTTTTAAAAGAGACCACTTTGGGAGATCAGCTGGGTGCTTTGTGACCACCTAGAGGGGTGGGATGGGGAGGGTGGGAGGGAGGGAGACGCAAAAGGGAGGAGATATGGGGATATATGTACATGTATAGCTGATTCACTTTGTTATACAGCAGAAACTAACACACCATTGTAAAGCAATTATACTCCAATAAAGATGTTAAAATAAATAAATAAAATTAAAAAGACTACTTTGTTCTGAATTTTAAAACCCCTCTTCCTATTTTTTGAAGTGAATTGGTAACATTACTGGAAATATTTTTATGACCTGAAGGAAATGTTATTTTTTCAAACTTTCAACAATCAAATACTTCATGGGAAGTTAACGCGTGTTGCAAACATTAAAACAATTCATTAAATAGGTGGGAGACTTCTCCCTATCTCTCTATATTTTATTGTTTTATGATGGTTTTTAGAGAAATCCAATGTTCCCACCAGTAGGAATGAGCCCTGCATCTCCACGGGAAGAAAGCAGGGATGGAGTGGGGGAGAGAGAGACAGAGACAAACAAAGAGAGAGGGAGAAACACAGAGAGACACACAGAGAGAGGGACAGAGAGTCACAGAGAGAAGGGGAGAGAGGAACAGAGACAGAGGCGGGAACAGAGCGGGCGAGCAGGGCGCTGTCACTGCAGCGCCCAGAGCACAGCCTCCCCCTGCCTCTCCCGCACTCAGGCCCAGGACGATGCTGACACACAACGAAGGCAGCACCGGCCGCATCCAGCACAGAAAAGGGGCGACTCAGTCCCGGGCTCAGCGGGGACGGCCTGAGTCTCCAGGACGGCAGGTGCGGCAGGTGCGGAGGGACAGGCGCTCGGGGCCTCCCTGTCCTCAGCTCCTGTTCCCTTCAGGACAAACCAGCAAGGCCAGTGGGTGAGCGAAAGAGGGGTCTTTGCAGGGGAGCCCAGAGGCATGCGGCCTAGACTCCCCCATCCCAGCCGACAAAGCACAAGACCAAGAGAAACGTGAGGAGGACCCAGGGCAGCAGGCGAGGGGGGCCTGGCCCAGAGGATGCCCGCCCGCCCTAGGGCCACAGCCGCTGCCCACAGATGCCGGGAAGCCCACCACGACGACCCCGCCCACCTCCCCCCAGAAACCTGCACTGGATCATGAAGAGAACAGCCGGAGAAAACGAAAAGCCCTCCAGACTGAAATGCACGAGCCAAGTACACAAAGGAGAGTGAAAGGAAGAATTAAATGCAAAGGAACACTCAGGAGGCTTCCTGTAACCGAAAGAACAAGGACCCGGGACCCGCACAGGCCAGAGCAGGTGAGGAGAGATGTTAGGGGCAGCGGCCCCGGGCGGGGGAGCGCTGAGACCGACCATACACTTCAAGGTCTAAAAGTACCAATAACGTGGAGACTTCCCTAGGGACGTGTGTCCCTGGGTGACAACAGCGCCAGCTTCTACCGTCACATCCTGCGTTACATAAACTTGGGACATCCACCAGCCACACTTCGATCAGATTCATGTCAAACTAACACGTTCTCATTAGCTCTTAACTAAAATCCAACCAAATGTGATAACTCTGTATTTCTTAAGTAATGTTATAACTTTAAAAGTATTCGGTAAGGTTATTTATCAAATACTGACAATTAATATATTCTATAATCCACTGCAAGGAGATGAGCTGTCTAAATAGGAAAAAACCTTTAATCATTTTTGATAGAAAGTTCTCAAATCTGTCTCCTTGCTCTTACATAAGATGAACTAAATATAAGTTTTTAACCAGAAAATGCCCTTTGGTTAGGGAACAGAGAGGAGAAAAGGGCAGGTCCTTAGAAGGAAGGAACCTCCCTTGGTGGGGAGACCAGCCTCCGTGGGTAAATAAATGAAAGTAACTATTATAAACTTAGACCCCAGAGACCAGGAGGCCGGAGCCCGGGGGGGATGGTAAGACACCTGCCAGTGGGAGGGGAGGGGGCAGATCCCCTTCCACGGTGAGAAAAGCCAAGACATCTCGAACGGCACCTCGGGCCTCTGCCAGCAGTGCCACACGAGGGTCCATCTCAGAAGGGGGGGGGGTCGCGGAGAGAGAGTAGCGGGAAAGAAGCAAGGTGGGAACAGGCGGCTGTGAACCTCACAGGCCCTCAGAGGAGGGAAAGGGGGCCATGCTTCCTGACTCTCCTCACAGCCGCTGTGACCTTGGCTGGAAACCCATCAAGGACGTTGCAGGAATTAAAAACTACTGCCAACTTCTCTTACAAACAGAGACACAAAAACCGTAACCAAAGTACGAGCAAATTCAAACCCACGCACGTCTGGAAAAGAGCACGTCACAACCAAGTGCGATGGCTGGCTGAAGTCTGAAAATAAATCAATACTCCACGTCGCCAGTGACATTTCTACTCAAGAGCGCTTTCACTCGGACTCCTCAGTAACCCCAACTGGCATCTCCCTCAATGTCCACTGGTGTGATGAACCCGGTACTCTGCTCAAAAACCACACCCCACTGTGGAAGAGAACTGAAAACAAGGAGAGAAGAAATACAGAAGCTGAGAGGATGAAAAACAGTATTTCTGCCAATCGTGAAAATAAAGACCAAGCACATAAAAGCCCCTGCCCCCCGCTTCCTTCCCTGGGGAGGAGGAAGGGCGACAGGGCTCGGTGTCCGTCAGGAAGTAGCAAGAAGAGCCACAGGGTGAGGCAGGGGGGACAGCCAGCCGGCCATGTAGCCTCTGTCCCCTGTTCTCCGCACGTGGGACGGCCTCCCGGTGGGCGCCGGGAGGAGGGAGAGGGCTGCTCCACACTGTTCCTAGAGCAGGGGTGCGGAGGGTTCCCCAAGTCCATGGAAAGAGTGAAATTAGACGCAAAATGGTGTGTCTGTGTGTCCAGGCGCATCTTCCCAGTGAAAACGGACAGGGCTTCAGTCAGATGCCCAAAGAGCCCCTGGCCTGCATCCTATTTCAGGCGAGGATCTAACCACTGGCTGTGACTGACCCCAAACCCAGTCCTCTCTTTGGCACTTAACCAACAAAACATGAGGGCCTTTCCTTTTCCAATACTAGTTGATGGTAACCTATGAAGTGTTATTAAGGAGCACGCAAATCTGTAATTCCTAACCCACAGCTGGGGTGTCCCCGAGTTTGCAGACAGAAGTGTGGTCCCTACACCCAGCACAGGCGCCCGCAGAGGGCCACGCGCCCCACGTTCAGGAAGAAAGAACACTTCATTTTCCGTAACAGCTTTAATTTACCATGGATTTCAATGGCTGCTATTGTTATTTTTATCGTTATAACTTTAGCTTTGTTTTATCATTTCTCATTAGTTTAATATGGGTTGTTTGTATACACAGGGATGAAAATTTTGTCAGCTTTCTGGAACGATAATTTTCCAAAAACTAAACTTACCAGTATCATAAATCATCTCCAACTTTACTGCAAAACACATGCACAGAACCCCTCCGAATCGTAGGGGTACCATGAGGTAGAGATGTCTCATTTATTGGCAATGTGCTGACTCCCAGTATATGAAATTTAACTAATTTGCAACACACTATCAAGGTAAGTGTAACAAAATTACCAGCTATTTTTAAGTTTATGGGGCACTCTTACATAATACAAACTGACAAGTAAAAGTACAAAACGTTTCTTAAAAGATTTACATATGCTGCTGACAAATTTACTGGAACTGGCTCATTTAATTTCTTCCCAATCCTTTGATAATGTTGAGCAATTTTTCCAGGGGAAAGAAACCCCCGCCCCCCGTTCAAGATGTTCAAAGGTACAGAACCTTGCCACTAACAGTGATCTAAAGACTTTTAATCGTAAATAGTGGCAAAGTCCACATCTTCCTTCCTTTCTTCCCAAGGCCCTGTTGAAAGGTCAGAAGAGGTACTTCCTGGCCATGAAGGAGTCGTAACAGTGCTGAAAAATTACAAAGGGGGCTTGCAGCCCCGGAAGCTGGGATGGGCGGTCATGGCAGAAAGCAGGCGGACCCAGGCTGACTCACGGAGTGGAAGGAGCCGTGTGCAAGACAGCGGGGCGCGGCTTCCCAAGAGCCAGGAGCCAAGGGCAGGGCTATGACTCCCGGGCCACAGCTTGAGAATACTCTGCAAAGACAGTCTGAGGTTTCCAAGGGGGGGTGGGGGCGGTGTCCAAGTATGGTCACTTGGACCTGGAAGAGAAGCGGGTCAGGGCGAAGAGTAATTCTAAGTCAAATAATCAGCACTGGAGGCCACGGGCAGGGAGACAAGGAGAGAGCAGGAGAGATCTACCTGCAAAAGAACGAGGATCGAGCTGCCATCTCACTTCTCACTGGCAACACCAGACTCTGGAAAACACCAGAGCATACTTTCTGAGCTCCAAGGGAAAACTGTATGAACCGAGAATTCTAGACCCAGCCAAATTACCAATCAAGTGTGCGAACAAATAAACCACATGTTTGAACACTGCACGCAGGAACCCAAGAAGTCTCTCAGCCACGCGCTCCATAAAGAAGTGGATTAAGCCGGGGCGAAGTGAGAGTAGCACTGACACACACACACTCGCTACCAAACGTGAAAGAGTTGGCTGGTGCGAAGCGGCAGCACAGCTCTGCGAGATGGGCTCGGTGCTTTGCGATGACCTAGAGGGGTGGGATAGGGAGGGTGGGAGGGAGGCTCAAGAGGGAGGGGATAGGGGGACGTGTGTACGTGTATGGCTTTGTTGTGCAACAGAAACTAACACGGTATTGTGAAGCAATTACACCCCGATAAAGATCTATTTAAAAAAAAAAAAAGAAGTGGATTAAGGAGGTGCTCCAGCAAAACCAAAACGGAATTTAAGAAACAAACATCATGGGATGTGAGAAACCAGAGCAGCTGAAGCAGCCAGGGGCAGCACCAAAGCCCGAAAAGAAGTCAGGGGCTACGTCTGCACATCCTCTTTCCTGGGCAGGAGCTCTGGGACGCAGAATTACGTTTCCTGCCTTCTCCACTCAAGCTGTTTGGCTCTGCAGTAAAATCTATTTGTATCATCATGATACTGTACACTTTGCTTTCCTTACGTTAACATTTCTGGACTAAAGCTGTGGAAAAAGCACAGAAAGCCTAATGATAGATGAGAAACAGACTACAAATGTTTTAAGTTTTGCCAATATAAATCTAAAAATATAACCCACAAAAGCCAGGAACTAGAGAGGCACTGCTTGCTGGTTCCCCACGTGACCAGAAGTGAGGCAAAGTGACAGGGGCAAAGATAAGAAGGACGTGAAAGCAGAGGGAGAAGACGCACACCATCACCTGTTCACCTCTGGGGAGAGCAGAGAGGAAGAGGGAACGTGTAACTGCATTCTCGCTCAAAGGCGGGGCCGCGTGTAAGAAGATTAATATTTAGTTAAGAATACCTTTAAACACCTGTTAAAGCACCAGAGTTCTTTTATAAATTGAGTACACTTTTATACCATGTGCAGATATCACTTCAGGTTTTTTTAAAAACAGTTAAACTGAAAGGACACCTTTATCCATCAGTGTGTATTGAACAACTGCAGTGCATCTGTAGGACAGAATGATAAGCTCTCCTTGTAACAACTGAAGCAGTTACGAGCACTATATTAGTTACATGAAATTGAATGCTTTTAAAACTATTTTTTACCGTGAAAGCAAAAAGATAAAATGTGTCAGTCCTAAGAAAAGGAAGGTGCCTCTGTACTAACACGTCCATGGTGTAATGACGAAGGTATATGACAGAATGGTGCAGAGACTAAACCAGGATTTCACAGAGAACCTCCACATATGCATCACACGTATATGGTTAAGTATGTACATAGATCTCAGAAATCCCATGTATGCAACAGAAGTCCCGTGCACATGACGGAAATGCCACATACATAAAAAAAAATCCCCCACGTCTACGATGGAAGAGTCACACACAGCACAGAAGTCGGTGATGACGAGCGCTGTTTAGTTGCCTCCTTCCACATTTCTCCTGCGTGTCCCCGCCACACACACTTTCACACACCTGACACGCCGGGCCAGAGGGTAAGCAGTTGTTGCAGGAAGACACCACGGCGCTTGGAGACGATCTCCCTGGAAACTCAAAAGGGCAGCGGGCAGACCGTCCTGGGAGAAGTACGTGGCCAGGAGCAGCGCTGCACCGAGGCCGCGTCCTCTCTGCTGTGCCCCCGTCCTTAGAGGAAGAAATCCCGGAAGCATGATGCTGTCCATTCCACATGGGATCATAAGAGCAGGGACGGAAAACATCTTCAGTAAAGTCCTTACTAAATGTTGTTATACACTGAAAACGAAAATATAAACCATTTCTCCAGTTGTTGCTGTTAATTTGCACCACATATTGCTCCAGTGATCTAAGAGGCCCGCAGAAATACGTAGAGGAGCAACAGCCTATGAACTGTGTTTAGGGAAAAAATAAAACACATACAAAAGCAGCTCAAAGGACACAGACAAATGTTAGTAGCTACAGCTGGTGTTAGGCGATGGGATTAATGCGCTCCTTCTTCCTAGTTTTGCATCTCTGCAAAGTACACAGAGTCCACAATGAGCATATTTTGTTTTTGAATAAAATATAAAATCTTACGTAAAAGAAACTCAGAAATGCAAGAAGTGTTCTTCAAAGACAGCAGTTGAGGCAAAGGGACAGTGGCTGCCTGAGGGCACAGACACCGGTCCCGCCAGCCCCCGCCCTCGGACAAGGCCAAGTCTCAGTCTGACCCTGTTTATACGACAAAACTGGCTCAAACAAGCAGCTGTTCCTGTGCTGAACTGGGAGGAGCCTCGTCCTGGGGACACCCTCACCACCACCTCTCCCCCCAGTATCCACCCTCACGCAAAAGAGCTGAGTCTCCACAGTAAAAATGCAGAGCACGGGTCCTCGCGTAAGGAGGTGACAATGGAGAAGTCATTTAGTTGACAGATGCGTATCTCCTCAGCTTTTGGCTTTGCAGAAAATGACAAAATAAATTCCCTTAATGGATAAGTCTGCGTCCCTAATACTTAGGTCAGGGGATGCCCTTGCCCTGGAGTTCAGGTGAGGCACTAGACACCCCGGACAAGGCCACGGCTCTGGGCTCAGCCCCAAGACATATGTGTTACACAACAGCACTGCAGACCAACACTGGAGTTTCAGAGCAAATGAATCTTCCTCACCTACCAGACAAAGCTGATGACTTCTGCAGGAATCCTCGGGTTTAACTGACACAAATAAAAAACGATGTCTCAACCCTTAAACACGTGAAGCTCAAAACCCCAGGCTTCGGGAGAAGGGGGATCGTGCTGCAGTCAAAGGCGCGCAGGCACAGCAAGCCAGCACCCTCGTAACAACGGGACTCAGCAAACGCACACGTGGGAACACCCACCGCCCGACCGTGAGCTCCAGCGACGGCACCGCTGCTGCTCAGTTTTCACACTCGAGAACGGGCCCAGCTGTCACTCACGCTGTGACCAGCCAGAGGACGAGAGCGGACCACCTCCCCCTGAGCACCAACACATGAGATCGAATATCCAAAAACATGTATTTTTGCATTTCTGGGATGAAGAAATAGAACTCAGTTCAAAATGTTGTTTGTCACCAGATGGCCGGTCACTTTACTTTTCTCCTGAGCCTGCACAGCTGGGTAAGCGACCTGGGAGCTGGAAGAAGCAAACCTCCCAAAGATCCTGCTTTGCTGTGGCTGGACCCTCTCCCCAGCGAGCCAGCACAGGGCCTCTGTGCAGATCGGTGTGACCCGCGTGCCAGGTTAGAAACAGAGCTGGCATCGTGCCTGCTGGAAAATCTAGCTCCCCAGCCCTAGAGGCTCCAGGCTTTCCCTCCTGGATGCCCACCTCCCGGGGCTGCACAGGGAGCGAACACAACAGTCCAGGCAGAGGACTCCTCAGGGTTCACGCACTGCGGACGGAGTGGGGGACGAGGATGCCCAGGCGACGACAGAAACTACCTGTTAATCAACCCCGATATGCTCGTAATCTACAAAAATTAAGTGATGTTGAATAGTTTTAATATTGGATTCAGTACAATCAAACCCAAAAGAATGTTCAGCTCAAGTACTACCTCCTCCGTGAAAACCTGGCAACTGCGAAGCCCTCCCGCCGCCCAGAGGCCCCTCTGCCCCACGAGGGTGGAAGGCCTCCCCGCTCCAAGCCCCTGAGACGCATCCTGGGGTGATCTGTGGTCTCATGGGAAAGCATGCCACATGGATCTCCAACACCTGCCGTACCTGGTGAACCCTGCCTGCCTCCTGTTCGGTCCGTGTTTTATCTGTGTGCCATCTAACGGGCCAGAGCCTTTGAGGGCAGGAACCAAGAAAACCTCCAGGTATTCTCAGGCCCAAGCCACTGCCTAGTAAGAATGTGCTCAGTATTTTTTACTGAGTGTGGTAACCTCTGACTGATACACAGGCGATGTCTACTAATCCTGGGATTCATTAAAAGAAAACTTCACGCCACTAACCGTGTTAGATCACGTGGTTATCCTCAATTTATAAAAGAATTCTGGTGCCTTAACAGGTGTTTAAAGATATTTTTAACTAAATATTAATCTTCATACATGTGATATGTATATATGACTAATCTTAGCGGTAAAGATTAAGCTCACAAAAGTAAAAGTCAATTGTGACTTCCAACTTGAAATCTTCGAGAAAGTTATAAACTGGCTAAGCTAAACTGACCTTTGCACTTGTCAAGGAAGGGCTGACTGGGATATAGCTGCGTCAGTGGTAAGGAGTTGTTTCCACAGTGGCTAATATCAAAGAACTCTCAGTAGTTCAGAGGCACCTCCAGGCAGGACCCTCTGAGGTGTCACCCACGGACCACGTTTCAGACGCTCTGTTAGATAAATTCCACTGTCCCAGGCCATTTCCTGGTAGTTTTAAGAGAGTAAGTTCTCCAAGCACTTCCTTTCAGTGCCCATCACAAGTAAACAAGAGGAGCTGAGGGCAAGGTGAACAATTAACATCCCATAAAATATTTTTAAATTTTATTTGCACATCTTGTCTCTCCAAATAGCCCTGGGAAGCATTCAAGCGAGGCGAGCAGATTTCCCTCCTCACAGATGTAAACTACGCAGAGTCCAAGGGTGTGCGGCACTCAGACACCCTGGCCTCCAGCCCCGGTGACCTTCCCAAGGCCCCTCTGGCCCCCACGACTCCAGTTCACCCTTCATCCTCCGGCAACCCCCTCAGCCTCGCTCTGGGATCTGACCCCATCTGCCCAGGACGCCCAGTCCCCATGCCATCTTCCAGGAGTTACCGACCGCAGGTGTCCCCGTTCTGGCAGTCACTGCCCGGTCAGCGCTCTTGACGCAATCCCCCGTCCCCGGCCGGGAGGTGAGGGGGGTCTGCAGACACCTGCCGGCTGCCCCTCGTTCCCACCGCGCCCAGAGACATGGGCCACGAGGGGGCCGTGTCTCGCTGCACAGCTCCACACGATGACCAGGGAGAGCGGCTCCCCTGCCCGCAGGCGGCCCGGCAGGTCCCGCGCTGCCCAAAGCCTCCGTGTGGCTCCTGGGCACCTGCCTCACTTACGGTAAAGTGATGACCAGCTTACGCCTTTGAAAAACTTAATAGAACAGGCAACTCCGGAAAAGACACCCAAGAGAGAACTGGAAAATGATGAACCAATTTCTACAGCTTACACAGGAAAAAAAGTGTTTTTTGTTTTTTAGAGCAAAGGGGAAGGTGTGCCACGAGCGGTGTCGGAGCACTGCCCCTCTCCACCACCTCCCCGGGCACTTCCGGAGAAGTCCGACCCCGCCACATGCCTAGCGGAGCGGGAAAATGTAACAAGGCGGGAACAGGAGAGAAGCCAGGCCCGGGGAGCGTGGGGACAGGAGAGCCGCCCGGGGCCGCGGGTCGGCACGTCCACCGCCCTCAGAACAGCCACAGCAGTTTTACTCATAATTGCCCCCAGATGCCTGACTATCCATCGTCAGTAGAATGATGGTCAAACGGTGGAATGTTGCATGTGGCAATAAACTCCAACAGCACAGGGAGCCTCACATGTAACGCTGAACAGAAGGAAAGAGACACAAAAATGCGTGCTTTGATTGCATTTGTATAAAACAAGCAAGCAAGGAAGCAGACCTACAGCCCAGAGCCGCGGCAGATGCACCCACAGGGGGCCCGGGGAGGCAGCGGGTGTCAGGGCTCCGTTTCCAGTGCTCAGGGTCTTGGCCTGGGTGGAAGTCTGCTCTGTGATAACAGCCTGAGCTGCGTATCCATGGTCTGTGCACGTTCCCGTGTGTGATGCTTCTCAACAACAGTTCAGACACAAACCATTTTAAAAGTCACTGGCTGATGAGGTGGAAGAGGAAGGAGGGTAAGAGCACAAAGGCTCCTGAAGAGACACGAGCACCCTCATCTCACACGAGAGTGCAGACAGCAGGGGGAAGAAGGAGGTCCCAGCGGGGTGCGACGGGTGTCCTCCAGGACAGAAATGGGGAGAGACGCTGCCTTGCTTCCGTGAAGCAGGACAGGAACCTCTGTTTCCATAACACATACCATGAGATCCAACGTGTTTGTTTATTACCTTTTTTTAACAATGGTCAAAAATGTGTCACCTATGCAAAATAAAATGAATCCTGACGGCAACTGTAAGTAGAAATATCAAAGGTGCAATAAATGCTAGCAACTCCTTGACTGTTAGAATTTCCAAAGGGATGGCTGAGTGCTTAAATGGATTAGGATGACCCCTCAAAGTGCTACAGGTGAGGACTTGAATGAAAATAGATTCTTGCCAGTGACAAGTATTTAGTTCAATTCCTGAAGAACAAATAAATAAAAACCAAATAGTAAACAAATCCCGCGCACTCTCGCCTCATCTGGCTCTTTGACAAAATGGTCCTCACGAGCAGCCACCCCACGTCCCTCTGTCTTGGAAACCTGCCGGACTGTGTGGAAAACACAAGCGCTACTCGGGATGCAAGTGTGCTGTTTTCCAATTCACTGAAAAAAGAATTAATAATTACTTCATAAAGTAAACAGATCAACATTTTAAAGTTTGTTTCCTGAGCGGAAAATGCACACGTCACCCTGAGGTTAATTCCACCACTTTCAGAGAGTCTGCTGAAAGTGGCTTCTCATCAAGGAAGAAAATTATGCAGAGAAAAGAATCTCACATTTTCTTCTCAAAATCTGGAAGTGAAAAGGCCAAGTAAAAATAAATACAAAGCAAACTGACTCATTTGAGCTTCTCTTCTCCCTGCACTAGCTAATAGAGCAGAAAGCTAGAGTTTGAAAGAAAAGCGTCTGAGCTTTTTGGAGAAAGGATGAGGATATAAATACACGCTCACATCTGACTCCGGGCTGGGTCGTGAGCCTCGCGTCTCCACTGCGCAGCTCGAAGGAGAAACTCCTCACTGTGTGGCTGGCGAGCAGCTCTGGAATGGCCTGCTACAGGCCTCTCAAGGAAACCTCGCGAGTAAATTGACTATTTTCGCTGAAACTTGACTGAGTCGGCTTTTCTATCCTTACAGCTGGAAGCACACTAAGAGCTACGGCAAAACATTGGTCTGAACAGCAAACCTGGAAACAAGCAAAAGGCGCACGACTGGGTTAAAATACTGTGGCCACCTCCCCGCTCTTCAACAGGAGGCTGGAAGACACCAGGGATGGGAGCCTCCGACGGGTGGTGCCACGCAGCCTGTAAAGGACGGCAGGCTGCCCCGCGCTGCAGCGGGGAGGACGAGGGGGACGGAGGGGGCACGTGCACACCTGCCAGGCCCCTCATCCACCCAAATCACTGCTTTCTCCCCTGCAAATGCATCGTCCGGGGTCCGGGCCGGGCTGTGGCCAACAGGGGAGGGCTGAGACTGCCCGGTGCCGGGGGGGCCGGAAGGGAGCAAACGTCCAGCAGCTGTCCTCGCCGTGCCACCACAGGGTGGGCCCTGTCGCCCTCTCCCACTGCTGACCCCTGGTATGGTCTCACCGCGTGGGGCAGGGAGGCTGCTGTCCCACTGCTGGAAGCTGCCCAGGGCCAAGCTGGACCCCCAGTGAGAAGCAGGCCTCAGCCCCATGGGCGGCTGGCAGGACGGACACCGCCCCCCACGTCCCCCGTACGGAGAGGGGTGCGGCTCCCGGCCTGGAAGGGGCCTTGGCCCGGGACCTTCTCTCCCCACCGCCAGCGCGCACCGGGCACAGGACTGGAAGCAGCGCCAGTGCAGCTCAGCATCATCGGACCTGCCAGACTGTCTTCCCTGTGTGAAAAGGCCGTGTGTTCTCAGGTCCACAACCGGAACACAAAATCAGTTTTAAAATCAAAACAATTCGGCCTTTAACCAAAACCCAGGAGCAGAGAAGGCAGTCCACCGTCGGCAGCGGGTGTCTGTGGTGAGACGGCGGCTGGAGGGCCGGGCCTGTGGTTCAGGACGCGAGGCTCCAGCCCAGCCCGAGACGAGGTTCTGACCTGCAGACGGGCCTCTCCTCCTCTCCGTCTGACTTCTTCAGGTCAAGTTCCTGAGACAGACCAATGCTCTCTGCATTGGCCACCTGAGAGGGCAGGCCCCCTAGGGTGACCCGGCTCGTGGATGGCTGGGGGGGCTGCACTGCACAGACAGGGCACCGCCCTTCCGCCGAATCTGCACACCCATCGCGGATGCCTCCCTGCCAAGCAGAGTGTGAAATCCACAACGAACACAGAGCCACCCCAAGGCAAAGGGCAGCAGAGCAGCAGCTCCTAAGCTTCAGGACTCCCGAGTGTGGGGATGAGGGAGGACAACGGCCTGGAGCAACCGACAGCGCCTGTGAGGGGCCGGGGGGCCAGCAGCTCGTGCACACAGCTTCCCAAATGCCCACTCTGTGGTCAGCACCCAACAACGATGAAATCTAGGGGCAGAGTTGCCACTTTCATCATAAAATCCATTTCAAAGCCAACCGCGGGTTAGCTCAGAATCAACCACCGTGAACTTCAACGCTCTCTGTGGAGCCGAAGAGGCCCCTTCACCACCACTAAGCACGTACGTTGTGACAGCTTTCAAAAGGGCTTTGGAATTTCTGCTAATCTGATGTGTGAGAAACGGTACCTCAGTGAAGCTGAAGGGCCATTTTTACGCGTGCGTGTGTGTGTGTGTGTGTGCGTGTGTGTGTCTTGTCTGTTCACGCCTTTTGCCTATTTTCCTACAGGACTTTGGCCTTTCACTTCCCACAACTTTAAAATATTAATGGCATGCTGTGTCGATTTTTCTCACAAATGACCTTTTGTCATCTGACCTTGCCGACAGTGTCGTTGTTGTTTTGGTTTTGGTCAGGCATAGGCTCTTCACCGCTCTAGTATTTTAATGTCATCATTTTCGTCATCGTTTCTTTTGTGGACCCTGAACTCCGAGCTATACTTTTAACAGCCTTTCCCACACTTAGGTTATACTGACGAATGTTTCTAACACTCGAATGGTTTCCTCTTCACGTTCAGCTCTCGGATCCACTGGTACCTGGTCTAAGGCATAAATCTAATGCTGTCTTTTACAAAATGGTGTCCAACTGTCCCCAAATCACTTTTTCAAAAGTTCATCCCGACCCAGCACTCTTAATCACACACTAGATCTCCATCTGTACCTTGGGCGTCTGGTCCACTGGTCTGTCTGTTCTATTTGTGTCTGTCCTGCGCCATCACCACATTACCGCACTTAGGCTTTACAGGACACGTTAATGTCCTTTCCTTAGCCCTTTCTGTTCTGGGTTTTCCAGGTATTCATGCATGCTTCTTTTTCTGTCAATTTTAGAATCAACGTGTCCAGCCCAAGGGAAAAAAACGACTCTGGAGTTTGTATTTTTATTGGAATCACATCAAATTTGTAAACTTACTTAGCACCGCCACCTCAGTGACACTGCGACGACCAAACCAAGAATAAGGTGCGTCCTTCCGTCTGCTCAAGGCTACTTTTGTGACTCTGAGGATCTGTGGAATGTTCTCCACTCAGGTTTCGAACAGTGCTTATGCCGTTAACTCCTAAGCATTCTGCTGTGGTACAGGGGCTATCTCCTCCCCAGTAACTTCTAAGTGGTTAGCTCTGTGTGTGTGAAAGGCACCACTCACGTGCGCGCAGTAGCCCTGTGCTCCTGCTACCCGGACAGATTCCTTTGTTATGTGACTCGCTCTCCTCACTGATCCTCTGGGCCATTCTCTCCGCGCGGTGGCCTCTGCACAAACACTGCAGGGGTGAGGACCGAGCTTGCCCCAGCACTGCAGAAGGTTCTGCTGGACAGTACCGCCCGGGTTTGCTGGGGGAGCTGCAAACAGGGACGGCTTACGTCCTCTAGGCCAAACCCCACGCCTTTGTGTCCTCTTGTTCTTTTCTCAGCCTGGCCGGTAGGAACACTGTGATTAGTAGCCACACTGCACCCCCGTGTTTCCTGCAGCTTCCACCTCCCGCCCTCCCAGTGGTCCACCGCCAGCCCCACTCCTCTGTGGGGAGCACAAGTGGAGGGGGGAGGGCCAACGAGCGCCTAAAATGTATTTTCAATAAAACCTTCTTTACTTTTCTGGCTCTTATTTAAACCTTTGCTAAGACTTTTTCATGGAGAAACACAAAACTGCCACGTGGGACAAACTGAATGATATTTGTGGACCCTGAAAAAGAGATTTTTTTAGATTTCTAAATGTTACTTTTATTAGAATTTGAAATAAACAGAAAACACATTTCCGTCTCCCATTCCACGACTGCAGTATTCCAGTAATCCTACACCTCGCCAATCCCACACTTAGCCGCGGCATCACTCTCAAGCTTGGGGGACGTGGGATCCCTTCATCCTGCTGCTCCCTGGCTCGGGGCGCCTTCCACTGGGAGGACCCGAGTCCACCGCAGACACAGTAACCCAGTCTGTAAAAGTGAAGTGGGCTGAACTTTTTTATGTTGCTGGGAAAATTCGTTTTTTATTAATTTGTTGTTCTAATTGCCAAGTCACTCGTTATTAGAAGAATAAGAGAAAAGGGGTCAGCAAACACGCCAAAGGTCCATGGCCTCCCGGGTGCTCTCCAAGGGTTACCATGGAGACCACACCCAGGAAGCTTAATCTAGGCACCGCATCGGTCTGGTCTATGCAAGATCACGCATCAGGATGGCTGTAGAGAAATGATCGTGAAAACACTTAGAATGATGAGTTAACTGACAGACTACATGTGCACTTAATATACTAGTCTAGGCTGCAACATGAAACAGGCCCAAAGCCCGCCCTGAACACAGAGAGCTTTGTTAAACCCCAGAAAAGGGCTTTAAACTCAGCAGGCATCATAGGCAAGTGGAGAAAGGGACCTATAAAAAAAAACCTCCCAAGGAATTTAATAAGCCTGTTTTTACAGGATACAATTGCAATTAAGACAAAGAAAGGAATTAATACTGCTGTGAAAAAGAAAAAAAAAAAAAAAGCAACCAGCTTTGAAAGCTTGAAACCCTATTGACAACGGTTGAAAATCTAAGAACAACTTTGTCAGCAAGTTGAGAAATAAAGAATCTTAAAACGTGAAATGGCACGTAGCTTTCTCCTCAGGAAAGAATGGACACCAGACTGCTGACATTCCCCCGCAGCTGTTCTACAGAACAAAAGCACCAGTATCACTAGCAAAACAGACTGAAAAAGCAAAGAAGCTGATTTCAGCCAACATTTCTAGACAGGGCCTACTGTGAGAAGAGAACGCACCCGACAGGTCCAGAAAGCCTGGCCAGGGCAACCGTCTCAGCACTTCCGAGGCAGGCGAATCCCACCGTCGGCCGGTCCCGCATCCTCCCGCAGGCCCCAGGGGGTCTTCATAAAGGTGGCCAGTTACTGAAATACGCCCACTTACGCAGGTTCCTGTAAAGCTGGTGTACCAGAGAGCACAGGACCAACACAACGTTCGGGTTCTTGATTCTGCACAACGCTCAAAATGCTTCCCTGTTTCCTCGGGGCTAACTCTCAGGGGTTCTCTCGTTTAGAATGTATTCACTTAATTGTCCTCTGAGAGCCTCGAGGCGACCAGCGTGAGAGAGCTGGCCTTCCACCTTAGGTTATCACACTTTAAAGGGCCAAAATGAAACCGAACGTTCCTCGAAAAACACAAACGACACAGTCAAAAGTTGAAAATCGAAGGCTCAATGACGCACCTGAGGCAGCAGAAAAACCACACAGGAGGCGACCCAGCAAGCTCACAGACATCGCCCGCGCCGGCACCTTCACCCTGAGCTGGGAGGCGAGTTTCTTCCACTCCACCCTGCCCGCTGACCCTACACTTAGAATTCGTGTCCTTCATTTGGGAGGATGTCCCCCCTGGGGGAAATGCAGCCTGCGTGTTAAGGTCATCAAACCCGAGACCCCTCGAGACCGGCAGTCACCCCAGAAAGCCTCTCGGGGGAACGTGTGTGGAGGTGAAGCTCCGAGCAGAGCCCCTGGGCCGCTGGCAGGATGCTCGCCAGGGCCGCGTGTGGCATCTGTGCCCCACGGGCTTCCCACCCGGCGAGGCAGAGCCCCCTTGTCCCTCCGACACTCCTGTGCTTCCAGCCCCTCACAGCGCCCCACTTGGCAAAACGGACACCTCGCCTTTGCTGGAGGCCACTGCCGGCAAGCAGGACAGGGTTTCAGCTCCCAGCTCCGGGAACCCTGTCCTCCAACACCTCCCCCTCCTGCCCCAGCCTCCATGGTCCCGTCCTCTCCAAGCCGCAGTCAAGCGGTCCCTGCCCAGACCCCAGCTGGACCTCCACTGCCCCGACCTGTCCTCTCCTTCCTGGGGTCCTGAGGTCACTGGGTGCAGTGGGCACCTGCCCCTTCCACTGGCCCTGGTCCTTCACACCCCGAGCTGCACAGAACGACTCCAACATCCAAGCTGACGGCACATGGACGCCCCTAACTCCTCACAGAAGCCACCAGCCCCACATACCTGTGTCCCATTAAATCCAACCACATGCACCCCCAGTGTGGCTTCCTCTGGGCAGATTCACAACAGATGCCCAAGGCCATCCAAGGCCTCCCAGCACAGGAGTGGGGAGGGGGCAGGGGGGAGCCAGCGGAAGGGGCTGGCCGCAGTCCTAACGGACTAAAAGTCTCACTTTTGAAAAATGTACAAACCTGTGTGACTTAGTGAAGACACTGCCGGAGGGACGCCTGCAAGGGAAGTCCCTGGAAACCCACAGTCACTGAGACCCTGGCCTCGCCCAGGAGTCCTCGCTGGCGACCTGACCCTTCCCTGCTGAGCGTAGTTTGCCCTGGCAAAACCACAAGATACACTGTCCAGGGCAACAAACAAAGGTAACGAGTCTACGAGAAAACCAAGCGGACAGCTGCCACGGAAGTCAGGCTGAGGGACTTTCCTGGTGGTCCAGTGGTAAAGAATCCGCCTTCCAACGCTAGGGGGTGTGGGTTCAAGCCCCGCTCGGGGAACTAAGATCCCACATGCCACAGGGCAACTAAGCTCGCAGGCCTCAACTAGAGAGAAGCCCCATGCCGCGACAAAGACCCAATGCGGCCAAAAAGAAAAAAAGTTGGGCTGATACTTAGGGCAGAGGGTGAGGATACAAAAGGAGTTTCTACAGAATTATTAGCTTCTTTTAGAAAACACTTTTTAAAGACTTTATTTTTGAGAACAATTTTAAAGAAAAGCTAAGATGACAACACGGTGATTTCCCACATACCCACCACGTCTTCCCCTATTATTAACATCTTACATTAGTACGCTGTATTTGTCACATTTAATGAACCAATATTAATAAACTATTATTGATGAAACTAATACGTCGTAGTTTATTCAGACTTCCTCAGTCTTCCTTGGTGTCCTTCTGCTGTCCCAGGACCCCAACCAGGTCCCCACGTGACGTGTAGTCATCATGTCCCCTCAGAGCTCCTCTGGGCTGTGACAGTCTCTCAGACCTCTTGCCTTTAATGACCTTGACAGTTTTGAGGACCAGTCAGACATTTTTCAGGACGTCCCTCAGTGAAGACCACAGAGGGAAAGGGCCTGTCTCATCACGTCCCCTCCGGGGTGCGTGCTGTCACGTGACCTGCACCGTGGACGCTGACCTTGGTCACCTGGCGCAGGTGTGTCTGTCAGGTCTCTCCGCTGTGCAGCTGCTCCCCCCTTCCCCACTGTCCTCTGGAAGGAGGTCGCCGTGCACATCCCACACCCAAGGACGGGGGACGCTCCCCTCACCTCCCCGAGGATGCAGTGTCTGCACAACCACGTGGATTCTCCCGCAGAGCAGATTCCCTCTTCCCCCGTTTCCTTATCAATCACTCATTTACGTCCGTTTGGACCCATGGGTATTTATTTTATACTTCGGGCCATGATCCAATACGACTTTGTTCTGTTGCTGAACTGGCTCCAGCTCTGGCCCCTGGGAGCTCCCTCAGTTGGCTCCACTGTCCCCCTGTAATCCCCACTGTCCCCCTGATCATCCATGGGGGCTGGTATTTTTTTGCACTTCCATACTTCCTGGCACTATCAGGGGCTCCAGGATCATGTTGGGTATTTCCTACACAGTCTTAGAAAGGAACCCTCACTATTTTTTTATATGCTCGTTTATGGAGCATGCAGTTACACATTAAAAAATACACTTGCAGGGCTTCCCTGGTGGCACAGTGGTTGAGAGTCCACCTGCCGATGCAGGGGACACGGGTTCGTGCCCCGGTCCGGGAAGATCCCACATGCCGCGGAGCCGCTGGGCCCGTGAGCCATGGCCGCTGAGCCTGCGGGTCCAGAGCCTGTGCTCCGCAACGGGAGAGGCCACAACAGTGAGAGGCCCGCGTACCACAAAAAAAAAAAAAACAAAAAAAACACTTGCGGCAGACAGCTAGCTGAGCCTACCTTGAATCCATCTTCCTCCTTCTGGTAACAGCACCCCAACTCTGTTCTGGGGGAATGGCTTTCTCCCACTGGACACTGACTGGGTGGTCCTGTGGCAACGGCTGCCTGCAGGGAGTGAGATGGGGGAGGAAGCCTAAACTTTTCATTTTAAACGGCCTGCATAATTATTTCCAAGGATGTGTATTATTTCCACAATTTTTAAAAATGTAAAAAAATTTAAACCCTTGTGTTGTGAACAAGTAGAGACCAAATCTAAGTAAGAAGAAGAATACTGACAATTCTGATTTAAACTAAAAATAAACATAAAGCATGCTTGCTCTGGAGTGGACCGAGTCTGGCAACGGACATCCCACTGTGTCTGCTCGGTTTCTCTCACACAACTTTAAGTTGCTCTTTTCCCATTTAACCATCGGCAGAGACTCTGCTCTGCTAACTTGACGAGCATCCAAATATCCAAATGTCTCTGTGGAGCGCACGGTATTCAGAAGGTTTCACAACACGCTGTGCTTGGGGAGAGAAGGTTTACAGCTGTAAAGATGGTGGGGCTCACCGGAACTCCCCAGAGCGAAAGGATCCCTGATTTACTTGAGAAATGAGTTACCCCTTAAACTCCAGGGCAGGAAGTAAATGTTATACATTAGCAAAACCAAAGCATTAGCCAAAGAATGTTTTAGTTATATCACAGGCATACTTAAGAAAAAGTATAATCTCAAAGGTTTCTAAAACTAAAACTCTGTATACTTTAGGAGGTAAGGTTTTCCAGTATCCCCTAAAAATATCTGAACCGGGGTTTCTGAGGAACCGGGCAGGGGTGGTGCGGGTGGGAGGGGGCCTGGCGCGGGCGGCTTGCTAAGCCCCTGACCCAGGGCCGGGCGCGCGGGGCACAGTGCGGCGCGCACACAGCGGCTCCGGAGTGCAAGGGCGAGGGTGCGCGGCCACCGCGGGGCAGGCCGTTAACAGCAGCCAGCGCGAGTTCGCCAGGTGAAGCAGCCTAGACCTCGCCCGACGGGACCCCCAAAAAGTCTCAGCCGAGCAGACTCACCCAGCGCCGGCCGCGACCGCCCCACCGGACCAGACCGGGGACGCGCCAAAGAGCACGGCCATGGCAGCGCCGCCCGCGCCGGTGCTGCTACTGCTGGTGGCCCTGCTCCTGCCCGCGCAGACCTGCACGGAGCCCACGGACAGTGCAACCACCCTGACCCCGGAGGGCAACACCTCGGAGAGCCGGGCCCTGCCCGGCATCAAGCTCAAAGCCCGCGGCCCGAGCCCTGCGCCCGGCCCGCTCACCCTGCTGGCCCCGCTGGGCCCACTCGCTCTGCGGCTGGTCCTCGGGTAGGGGCACCACGTCAGGGCCTGCCCAGCGTGGACACAGCGCCCGCGCCTCGCCGGCCTCCACGCCTCGACCTCACGGACAGAAACGGACTCATAAAGCAGAACCCCACGGTGTGCAGCACATGGACGCCATGGTCACACCTCCCTCCACTCCAGGAACAGACTGAGAGGGGATGGGACAATCCCAGCAAACTGAAGATGTGGCTCAGGAAATCTGCACACCTGGGAATCAAAAGATATTTTACCTTCACTTTGGTTCATTAAATTATAAAGTCAAAAAACAACTGGGTGATGTACAAAGCCTTTCTCTGTACTGTGGGTGATGGGCAGTGGCCAGGTCTCCCACCAACAGAGCTCTTGTAACTTGCAAGTTCTCTTAGGAGCTGGTGGCTACATTTGACTTGGGGACAGTAAGTGACAGGGGCCAACACAGTGACGGCAGATCATCCCCAAATCCAGGCCCAGTAAGTCCGCTTGTGCGCTCTGCTTTCCTACACACCCCACGAGTGACCCAGAGACCAGACATACATAATCTCATAGAACCTTCAAATGCTGCTGCTTTGTTTCTGTATGTTGAATAATTTTTACAATTTAAAGGTGAGTTTTTTTAACATATATTTTAAAACCCTGAACATAAGGTTTGGGGAAAAAGGTAAATTAAGTGTTTCTAGCAACTGAGGGTGTTGTGACATTCACTGGGAGGAAAAAGGGTAGAAAATTTAGGAAAATAAAGTGATTGGTTCCAAATGTTCAGTTTGGGCCGCCTGTGAAACGTCAGCCTGGAGAGGGAGGTGCAAAATGCTGCCTGTCAGGCCGGGGGCCCAGAGCACCGGGGGGAGCTGGAGGTGGAAAAGCACAACCGCCTGAGCATCCAAGCTGCGCGTCCAGAACAGACCTGCTGCTCCGGCCCTCCCGCCACCAAAGCTGGCTCCCTGCAAGCTCTGTCCGGGCAAAGGCACCCCCCTCTCACCCTGCGCAGCCCCAAATGTGCCCGAGCTCTCCACCTGCCCTAATCCATCACCTCCCTCCGGGCAGGCCACCTCCCCACCCCACCCACACTGGTTCTCCAGCCTGCACCATCGAAACTTCCACACCGCAACACCGGGCGCAGACCCCCCGCCACAGTGGCTCACCCACTTCTCAGAACAGACACCACTACCCGCAGTGGCCCACACACCCTCCGCCGGACTCCTGCACCCCAGACTTCCAGCAAAGCTCCCACGCCCACCTCCACTTTTCCAGCAAAGCTATGCTCTTTCGCCATCAACTAACAAGGAGAAGGTACTGGGACCACCTGGCCGTGAACTACACTCTCTCTGAAGAACTGAAGGGGCCTGTCCCCCCGCTCTCGCCCACCTCTGGGGGCTGCAGAGGAAACCCAGTCCTCCAGCCCCTTCCCTGCAGGAAACACAGCAGCGGGGACTCCTCCCAAATGCCAGACGAGTGTCCCCAGAGGCTCCCCTCAGCTCTCATGACTGTCCTGGAATCGACCCTGGGTGGGTTTCTCCTCAGAAGCCGAGAGCGAGGCAGCAAGAAGGGGGCGAGGGTCAGCAGGTCCCCCGGGGGGGCTCGCAGAGGTACAAGGGGGGCTGCCTCGGGGGCTGCACGAGGACAGGGCCGGGGCCGCTGTCCCCAAGGCTGCCACGCATCCAGGCTTCCCCCACGGGAGACGGCAAAGCCCACAGGGGACAAGGGGGTCACATTCCTGCTCCCGTCACCCTGTGGGGAGAAGCCAGCTCATCCCCGAGGAGCGAGGCGTGGGCAACAATGGTCTGGAGGGAGGGCGGCCCACCCCAGGGACTGTGCCCTCGGGCTGCTGTGCAGAAGGGGCTCGTCCCTGCCGAGGGCACCTGCACTTGCCCCCACCATGCTCGCCACCAGGTGGGTCAGTCTGTCTAATCTGAGATGAAAGATGAGTGCCCCATCCTCTATTTCCCATAAAGTCGGCCCATCTATGGGGGGTGGGGCTCTCTCCTGGCCGGAACCTGCGCTGGGAAGTGATGGGTGCGGACGACAGGAGCTCACACTCTAAAGCCCCTGCCAGGCAGGCCCTGGCCTCCCCCGCACCGTCTCACCCCTCCTTGCAGAGCCTGATTCTGGGGAGTACGGTCTGTGCCGCGCATGATACCCTCCCTGCTGGCGAGGTGGCGGCAGGGCCCCTGAATTGCTCCCCTGAAAGAGACCCCATCCCCCTGCTTCCCCTCAGAACAGCCGCCTCAAGGCCAAGCAGCCACACATGACGATGGAACAGCAGGGTGGCGAGACGGAGGGTCCCAGCCCCGACGGGAGGCCCAGGAGTCGGAAGCCACAGCAGCCAGGTGGTCTGCTACCTGCCGCCAAAGCAACCACGAGCCAAACCCGGGCCCGGGACCAACGGCCTGCTACACCAGTGGCCAGGGCGCCTCGGGCTTCCAGAAGCTCACACACCAGGGCAGGAGACAGACAGCACATGTGCAAACAAACAGACAGGGCATGTCGAGTGCTCACACACGGGGCACAGACAAGAACGGCACGGGGGAGGCCAGGGAGCGACTAGGGGATGGCTCAACGGGGAGCAGTGGCAGCCCCGTGAACACCTGGGGAACGACTGTCGCCGCAGGAGGAACAGCAGACACTCGGGCCCTGGGGTGGGGCTGGGTTTGCCCAGAGCAGCGGGGCTGCTTCTCCCGGCAGAGGCAGTGTCCCGACTGGCGACCACACCAGCCCAGACAGCAGTGAGGGCACCTGGTGGTGGTGTTGCCAAAACATGCAAAGGACATTTTCCACCAGATCCACATCAAAACCCTAGGGAACGAATCCAAAACTTTCCAAATGTTGCTTAAAGATTTCCCAACGTAAAGGTAATTTCAGACAACAAACTATGGATAGCATTAGGTGCAAAGTGGGCTTACAGCCCTTGGGAAGCCCTGCCCTCGATAAAAAGACAGGCAAGCAGCCTGCTGTGAGCTGATCTTCTGGGTCTTCAATGAGACTCGAAATACACATTAAAGACTGTGCTTTAAACCCAGCTGTTCACAGAGCTGTGAAATCTACTTCTGGACGTTTCTGAACAAATAATTTGATTTATTCCATATCTGAAAAGAGCCTCACTTTTCATACACAAAATCACTAGAGACCCATCTTTTCAAAGAGGACATTATACATAACATTAAAAACAAGAAACTACCTCTTAAAACGCTTTGAATAAGAAGGTTACAATCACCTAGAGCCATACAAATAATGAGATGACTCGCAAGTGGAGACGACAACTAAACAAATCACCCTGAATATGAAACGCCTGAAGCAGGTTATTCGATTAGATTTTATTGAACCTCTTCTGAGCTTCCCATTTGCGGGGACACGAAGCCCAGCCCCAAGGTGCTTCGCGGGGGGGGGGGGGAGGGGGACGCGGAGGAAGGGGTTTCTGGACTATGACTGAGAAATCCAGGAGGCCCGCCGGCAGCGCCCGCACCCCCAGCCCCCCAGCCCCGCAGCGCGGCCTGTGCCTCCCCAGGCCCTGGGCCCCGCGGCCTCCTCCCAGGAGAGGCTCCTCTCAGACACAGCTGTGCACCCACAGTGACAGACCGCAGCCCCAGTCGTGCACAGCAGAGCCTCACCGAGGGGGACGAGGTGGTTCCAGGGCCGCGGAGTCAGAGGACAGCGGCAGGGAGGCTCCCAGGGCGGCGCCCACAGGATCCCCGCTTCTCTCTTCGGATGACCGATGATCTCCAGGGATGCCGCGGGTGCGTCTGGAAAGCGGCCAACGGGAGTGTAAGCTGAGCTGGGACAGCGGTGCCCAGGGCATGAGAGGGACCCCATGGCCCGGATCCGGTTCCGGAGCCGGCCGGGAAGTGCGAAGGAAGCCAGCATCCGGCAGCTACTCCGCACCTCGGGGCCCAGTGCCTGCCAGCCGGGGTCCCGCCAGGCCCCTCCTGGCCGGAGTCACGTGCAGGCGGGTGTGACCCCACAGTGTGTCAGTAGCCAAGCTGCTTCCGTCCTCCCAAGACTCTGCTTATCTCAGAGCCTGGGTTTCCTGGTTTTCATTGTACCGACTGTGTAAGGGGCGGGGATGGAGGGGATGACCTGAGACTCCCCAAAAGGGGTTTAATGGCCTAGTAACAGATTACCTTGCTGGCTCCAGAAAACAGGTTAAAGATTTCCTTGGCTTTAGAAAACCAGATGTGATACTAGTTTTGATATCTTTAGGACCCAGGATCTATCTCCAAGACAAAGAACTAAAAATACACACGTGTGATGATGAAATACTCCTATTTTTATAGGATTGAGAGGCTTTACTTACTAAAAGTTTTTAAATAATTACTCAAGAGTTAGATTTAAGCCATTAAGAGCTTCACTGATTTCCTCCACATCATCTCCTGTGTTCTTGTACAATCCCTAATTTGCTCATTACTTTAATATTTATAGAAAGATGTTTTGTTTTTCCTATTCTGTGATACTATTAGTATTAGTCTGACATACATTTAAGTACAAATAAATAAGACGTATCCATTTTTAAAAATCCAGTAGGAGCACAACAACGGAAAATTACTTTTGACAAGGGTTCCTGAATTCTGATTCTAAGACTTAAAGGTAATCTATGAGGGGCTTCCCCGGTGGCGCAGTGGTTGGGAGTCCGCCTGCCGATGCAGGGGACACGGGTTCGTGCCCCGGTCCGGGAAGATCCCACATGCCGCGGAGCGGCTGGGTCCATGAGCCATGGCCGCTGAGCCTGCGGGTCCGGAGCCTGTGCTCCGCAACGGGAGAGGCCACAGCAGTGAGAGGCCCGCGTACCACAAAACAAAAACAAAAACAAAAAAGGTAATCTATGAGGATTCAACCTTCACATTAAGACTTGATCCCCATAACTGTTACTTTCAAAGACTAAATTCCAAGGTATAACTATACCCCCCCCCCAAATAGGTATTTATTCCCATGAAAAATGTTTTCTTTGACATCCATTTTTAAATCGCCCTCATAAGCCAGTTGCAAAATGGTCAAAAGAGAAAGGAGGGCCAGCCCGGTCAGCATTCCCGAGAGGTCACAAGTCACCCCAGAGTTTCTGTCCATCCTCAACGGAGGCCCCAGAGGGTGAAGGTGTCAAGCGGGATGGGGCGAGGAACGAGAACGGGTGCTGGCTTTGGATCTCGACCGAGGGCCAGGCCACACGTTCTGTGCCAACGGCCCCAGCAGCACAGGGACCCGTCCTTCCCTGGAAGGTTCTTCCCTGCAGACGGCTGCCCGGGGCCAGGGGCAAGACCCGCCCAAGCTGCGCTTTCACACCCTGACTGCTCCCCCAGCATCTCCAGAGCAAGGAGGGAAGTTGATCTCTGAGGTGTTCTAAGTTGCTTGAATAAATAAACTAGAACTATTTTTTCTTATCAAAATAAAATACTGGCTTTTAAATTAAAAACAAACTAATTTTGCAAAGGATTAAAAAGGCAGAACTCCCAATCAGTGTGGCAGAACTACGGGCAGGTGAACTTCTCGGGCCCACCACCCTGCATCCCGATTGCCCAGCCTGCACTCCATGCCAGCTACCCCGGATCGAGGTCCTCGAGCTCTTCCTCCCCAGGGAGGCCTGCCACTCTCCCTGGACTGCAGCCCACAGGGGCACAGGGTCCCCCCCTCCACCCCACATGGTTCCAAGGCATGCAGCAAACACGGAAGAGCACTCGGTGACCAGACTCCCCCCAACACCGAGCGCCCAGCTACCAGAAGCACAGCCCCACACACCCTAACGCCGTCGGGAGCTAGAAGAGACCGTGCTGGTGGGCAGCAGCCCTCGGACCCCCAGAACTGCAGTGGAAGATGTCAGCTCGTCCCCGGCTCCTGCTCGGACGACAGGCCACACACCATAAAGAGCGTCACCTCACTAAACTTCTCCAGTTAGTCTACTGTCGCAACCCTTTTAAAACACTCACCTTTCCTAATGTCAAAATCACCTTTGCCTTTTCATTGTGAAAATTTGGTAAAAGCAGAAATAATTATATAAGTAGTTAAGCTAAACGTCAACTAGCATCGAAGCAGGGAGTTTCAAAACGGAAGCAGTGGAAGGAATCAGATTAATTCAGGGTTGATTTAAGGTAACACCAGGGGCAAAGACAAGTAGGTGTCTGAGCAAGGAGAAAACGGGCAAGGATGGTAAGAATAGAAAGACACACAACTTAAAGGTATATCAGAACCTGTGCTCCACGAGGGAAGAGACTGGGTTCTTTACCCACTGCTACACCTTTGGAATCCAAATGCCTGACACATAGTAGACGCTCAAAAGCTGTCTGCTGAATGACTACACAGATCAGTGAATGAAAAAAGCCTTAATCTATACTAAGGAAGATGAAAAGTTACACGATTATAATGATGCTAGCAGCCCCTCAGATTTAAGGAAAGTTACTATCACAGAAGCCACACTGCTTTCTAATAAAGTTAGTGCCACAATAGGAATCATGAGTTAGATGCTCACTTTTTCAATAAAACTCACTGGGAGCTCGATATTTTACTATCTTTAAATAAGGTGGCCGAGGCTGTTCTCAGGGTGGAATGAGGTGCTATGAATGCACAGGACAGAACGCTAGGTCTCAAGACGGCACGAGGATGCAGCGTGACCAAGGTAAGGACCCAGAGTGACCAAGGTCAGACCCCAGGGAGGTGCGGTGTTGATGCAGGTGGGCAGGGGAAGCCACAGAGGATATCTGAGATGGTCACAGGCACGGCCATCACCAGGCTGCCCACCAGGCTCTCAGCAGCTGGGCCAGCTCCTACCACCTCAAGAGAGGACTGTTACATCTCAGGAATTTTGTGGACCACCAGCCAACAGCTCATCAGTAGCCTGAAATGGTGAGAACATTTATGCCACGGAAATTGGCAAATGCTACAAATCAGGGCTTTTTACAGTCCCGCCCACCAAAAAAAGCCATTTGTTAAGCATTTATCAGCACACCACTGCAGTAACGTATAGTACGTAAACTATGCCTCAAAAAAAAGCACGTGGGGTGGGGGGAGAGGAGGGACTCATTCTGAAAAAGAGAAAACATTAAAATAAATAGCACATTTAATTGTCAGTGTTAAAAGTAAAGGAAGGTTTTTCCTGCAAATGAAGAATATTTAACATCAGGAAATCTATGAATGAAATTTACTATATTAACAGATAGGAGGGGAAACCATACAACCATCTCAACAGATGCAGAAAAGCAACCAATAAAATTCTACTGCTGTAACTGATAAAGTCTATTTTTAATAAAACTCTCAGCAAAGTGGGACGGCGACTTGCTTAACTACGTGAAGGGCATGTACAAAGCGACTACGGTGAACATCGCCCTCAGTGAGGAAGCATGGGAGGCGCCCACAGTAAAGCTGGAACCAGAGAAGCAACTGCTGGTCGCCACCACTGTCCCAATACCCGACTCGGCCTGGCACCACGAGTTCCAGCCATTGAATAAGGGGAAGGTGCAAAAATTAGAAAGGAAGAGGCATTGCTTGCACAACGTGATCCTCTCCCCAGGATGAGTTGGGGACACAATCCACACGCAAAACTCCACAGCTGGTACCCGACAATGACAAGCAAGAGGAAACGACACCTTCTGAAGGAGGAATTTGGGCAAGGATACAAGTGGCATTTCTGGTCGCTGAGCAAAGGGCAGACCAGACCGTGCAGTGACCGAGGCAACTGTCTAGCCAACAGGAAAAAATATTAGATCCTGGCCTCAAACTGTATAGAAACAGACTTCACACAGATTAATAAGCTAAATACGGAAAACAGAATATAAAACTGCTGAAAGAAATTAAGGAGGAATGACTCCCGACATAGGAAAGTGTTCTTAGACAGGACTCAAAACCCAAGTCGTAAAGGAAAAGACTGATAAATCTGAATATATAAAAATTTTAAATTTCTCTCTGGAAAAAAATAATAACATCAGAAGACCAAGGACACCTAGGAAAGCCCCTGTAGCCATGTGCGAGGTCCTGCGCCTCTGGTCACAGCGCCTCTTCCCACCGGGTCCAGGAGATTCTGATGCCCCCTTTGGAAGAACCGTGCCCTCCGCGCCACGGGTACAGGACGCCTGTCTCCAGAATGCTCCACACCGGGGCTCGAGGTGGCCAGAATTCCAGTGAGAAGGCAAGAGAGTGTTTCTCCCTGGGACGACGCTGAACCCTCCCTCCGAGGCAGTCGCGGAGAGCTCAGACGGCGGCGGCGGGGGTGGGGACAGCGCACAGCGGCGCAGAATTCCCACGTAGCCCCCACCCAGCTTCTCCTAAGGGTCACATCTTTTTTTTTTTTTTTAACATCTTTATTGGGGTATAATTGCTTTACAGTGGTGTGTTAGTTTCTGCTTTATAACAAAGTGAATCAGTTATACATATACATATGTTCCCATATCTCTTCCCTCTTGCGCCTCCCTCCCTCCCACCCTCCCTGTCCCACCCCTCCAGGCGGTCACAAAGCACCGAGCTGATCTCCCTGTGCTATGCGGCTGCTTCCCACTAGCTATCTACCTATGGCATCACTGAACAATGATCAAAGTCAGGACAATACCATGAGCTCCACTACCGCAATCTCACCAGTTTTCCCACTAACATCCTCTCTGCCCCAGGACCCCCTCGAAAGCCCATACTGCATTTCGCTGGTGTGTCTCCTTAGGCCCCTCCAAGCCTGTCTCTCGGGACGTGGACGGCGAAGAGCCCTGGCCAGGTGTTTTCGGGACACCCTCTCCCGGGGTCTGCCTGCCGCTTCCTCGTGCCTACGCTGTGCCCATGCCCATGTCGGGGAGAAGCTATGACTGCGACCTGTCTTATCACATCGATCTCCTGGGTGAGGCGGTGTCTGCTGGCTTTCTCCACTCTAAAGTTACTACTTTTCCCTTTTCAATAAATAAGTGACTTGGGGAAGAGATAACTTTGAGACTAGCAAAATATCCTGTTTCTCCTCAAACGTTCATTCACTAACTTAGCGCCAGTCCTGGGTCCCGCCTAAAGTAACTATTGCCTTGGGGTCGGCCTCACGGTGATCGCCTATCTCCTCCTTCCTCCCCCGTTGAGTAACTGGGACTCTTTGGCTCCCCTTCTCCCTGCTTACTGATCGTTATTCATGTATATCAGCAGAGTGATGGACGTTTACTTTATTCTACGGATTACAAGCCAACACCATCGTCACCCAAGTCCTTGCTCAGAGCCACCCGCTCTGACCCTCTCCCCGCCCACGTGGCCCTGTCCTTTCTGAGCTCTTCCCTGTACCATGAGGGGGTCCAGTCGCATCTTCTTGGAGGACCCCCTTCTTCTCTGCTCGGAGAAAGCACTTGGGTGTCCTCGGGGGACTGGGTAAGGAGCTGTGCGGCCTGAGCACCAACATCTGTGTCTCTGCACCGTCTGGCATATGGACAAATACTCAAAACTTCGGTGCACACTGACACCTGGCTCCAGCCCAGTGCCCGGGCTCCTCTGTCCCCTCCCCTCGTCTGCCACTTCTTCCCACCACACACTCACTGTTCCATCCTTATGAACACGTCCGCGACGCAACCTTACCCCCCGGAGAAACAGACAGTTTCTGGGCAGTACTGTGTGCAGCCCTTTCTGTCTGTGGCTTTACAGAATCTAGAAAAGTACTGTCTTCCAACACCCAGCTGATCCTTTTCTTCCCCACCCCACCCCTGCTGTAGCTCTGTTATTGTTCTGTCCTATACTGAGCATTGGTTCTGTCTGTATCCCATTCTGGGTCCCCCCAATCCTGGTGGAGGTTCATGTATTTTGTTCTGGGGTCCACGGTTCCCAGAGTCGGGCTGTACTGAGACGTCCACTCAGAGAAGCCCCACGCCCACCTCTCCAGCCACCTGTGCCCCCCTCTCCTTTCCAGCGCCCCACCACCACCCCTGCAGGGCCCAATCCCTTTCGTCCTTGATTTTCCTTCCTGTTTTCCTTTTGCACGGAGGCACAGATATGCGTGTTTTCTCACGTGAAGGGAGCTCACTCGACACCCTCTGGCACTCAGCCCTGCTCCCTTCCCGCATGTTCTGGAAATCGCCAGAGACCCACCCCTCCACATGGCTCGTTGTGACGTGGTCGCCCAGAGTCGACCCACCCGCCCCTGACTGGACATTTAGGTCACTTCCATCTGTGTTTTCATCTTGTTGGAGGCGTGTCCTCAGGCTGAATCCCTAGGAGGGAACTGCAGGGGCAAAGCTGAGCACATGGAGTTTGCAGGCTGAGTGTGGTTTTTAACACGCCTAACAGTTCTTCGTTGACTTCCTCTGATGAGTGAAAGGAAAAACCAAATACTGGGGAAGAGTTCCTCTGTCCTATACTGAGCACAGAGGGCGTCACCACTAGAAACCCTGGTCGCCTGTGCTGGACCTCAGGTCCACGGTATTTCATCCCGCAAGTAACAGGTCCACACTATTCAAGACATGCAGGGCATGTCGTGGAGACAGACCTGAGAGCGTGCCCAGGGGTCCCACGAGCAGCTGTGCTGTCAGTGTCACACATGCCGTCACTCTGAGCCCCACTCCAAGCTCCTGTCCACAGAGATGTGCTCGCTCACACTCAGAGCAGCACTTTTCACAGAGGCAAAAAGCAGAAACGATCCAAACGCCCGTCCCTGGCGAAGAGCTAAAACAGGCGTGTGACCCCCACTCAACAGAGTCCTAGTCAGCAACTGAAAGGAACAAACTGATAGGGATGGAAGAGGATAATCAAATCGTTCAGAAATGCCATTAGGGGATTGTAGACAGACAGGGAACTTTAGGGGGCTTTGGGAGACAACAGTAAGTTAATGATCACTCAAGAAAGCAGGTTTGCTCAACCACAAAACCATGTAACAGAAGCATGAGCCGTGCCTCAAAACAATAAAACGATGGTGGCATGAGACCCACATGCTGCCCAATGAGCTCAGTAAGTTAATGGCCCCAGTAAGCTAATGACCCCTAAGACGTGCTCTCTGCACACATAACAAGCAGTAATTTATGGAAAAGTGACATTTCAGAGCCACACTGTACTGAGGCCTGAAATAATTTTTCCACTGCACCGTGACAGTCCTGGCTCGACCATGTAGAGACAAGAAAACTCCCCAGTGCAGCCTGGAGGCAGAGCCGGTGATGGAAGCACGACGTCTACTCAAGAATGAGGAAGAAGGTGGTCTTTTCCTCCTCCCACTTTCCCTATGATTATAAAACTGTAGCCCACTAAGTTCTCGGGCCACGTCACCCTCACGCCCACCCGCCTGTAAGACTCACAAGTGTCCTCTTCTAATAAATCACTTCTTATCTATCACTTTGCCTCTCACTGAATTCCTTCTGCGCTGAGACATAAAGAACTGAAGCTCCTCGGAGCCTCCCCCGAAAACACCACCTAGCGGTTTCATAACTACTGATCCACCGTACAGCATGGGCGAACCCCAAAAACATTATGTGAGGTGAAAGAAGCCTGACTCAAAAGGCTGCATATTGCATGATTCCACTTACATGAAGTGCCTAGAAAAGGCAACTTCAGAGAAACAGAAAGCAGATCGGTGGCTGCCAGTGGCTGGAGGTGGGAATGGGAATTTACCACAAACACACACAAGGAGCATTTTGGCGTGATGGAAACGTTTAAACCTGGACTGTGCTAACAGCTGCACAGCTTAGAAATGCATGAAAATCGCTGACTTCTCTACCTACTGAGGGTGAATCTCACGGTAGCTTCTCAAGCAAGAGAAAACAAAGCTTCCCCCAGTGCCTGCCCCAGCTGTACTTCCTGCCCACGTCTTCCTGAGCACTCAAAGATGGGCGCTCGGACCGGGGCTGACCGTCCGCACCATCCGTATAGTCTCCCTCCACCACCAGTGAGGCTGGGCAGGCACCTGGGCGGGGGGGGGTCTCCCTGTGAAAAACACATGCCTGCCGTGGACAGGGCCGCGGGCACGTAGCACGGCTCCCTCGCAGCAGAGCTCTGCCCCACGAGTCCAAATCCAGCACACCTTTCCCGGGCTGCGGCGTGGCTCAAAGTCTTAGCTAACTATAGGCAAAGCCCTCCCGTTCCTATAGCAAGGCTTCCGGCGAGAAACGCTGAAATCCATGAAGTCCGGCTCCTTCCTACCCGTGCCGCGCATGCCCAGGGCAGATCGCTGAGGGAGAATGTAAGGGGCGCTGGGCTGGTTTACACAACACCTGCTCTTCCTTTGGAAACACCATCAACACCCTCGGTTTCATTAGAGGATAAAATTAAAGAACAGAAAGCGTCACTGTGCAATGATCAAATACGTCTCTCATTCATGTGCACGTGGGTGAAAACCATCTACTACGTGACACCAGTAAAATACAAAGAGGAAAAAACCCCAGAGTAGGCGTCGGAAGATGTGGATTTAAGCCTGGTCTGCATGTGGCTGACACTGGACCACTTATTCAGAAGGACCACGAGCCAGCGGTCCTGACACAGAGGTGGTCATCTTTTCACTTCTAAAAACCGGCTGACACTTGATGGAAAAGGTTTTTTTCCATAGGATTTCATTGATGGTCAAATCTAAGTTGAACTCTGCGGCCCTAAATTCTCACAGCTCTGACATCCTAGAATTCATGCCTACAAACTCCACATCTTCCTAGATTAGGGTTTCAGCCTCAACCCCCGTACCAGTTTCTACCCACAGCAAGTGAGTCTTCACTATTTACCGCCTGTGCTGCTACTGCCCTGGAACTGTTAATTTAAAAAATCACTACACGAGGATCTTTAAACGTTTAGATAGCTTTTTAATGAAAATGAAGTTTTAATATATTAAGAAAGAAAGGATAATCCTCTAAAGCATCCCGCCAAAAGAACAGTCTATCATAACAGGCATGTGGTAAAACCTAACACAGACGACCAACTCAGAACAGTAATTCCTTTTGACTACTATTTTGGGTAGATTCCTATTCTGAAAAGGAATCAAATTCAAAATGATCAAGACGAATAAATGTGCATTTGATGTAATTAATTTCATTCACACCTAGAAGAGAGCAGACATGACAGGCCACACCACTGCTATTTAAACTGTGGCCCGAGCACCTAAGCCTCTGGAACTACACCTCCATAGACGGACGTCAAGCTGTTCGTGCTCAGGCTACAGCAGGCGAGTGTCTGCGTGAACTATGCTTTCCAGCCTCCCTCACGTAGCGCTCAGGGGTTGCATTTGTGGAGGCCCAGCAGCCACCTGCCCCTTCTTGGGCACATCTCCCTGGGTGAGTTGCCCTTCCTAAGGCAGAAGCCAGAAATCCAGTCCCCTGTCCTCGCGCTGCCACAGCACGCGGACGAGGCAGGCCGTGCCCACCTGACACCTACAAAACCTCACCCCCAAGCAAAGCAGCCTGAGAAGGTGCCAGGACGGCGCTGAGAGAAGGGAGCTGGGCATCGGGAGGTGACAGCGGCCCACCGGGAACCGTCTCTCGGCCCCACGCGGGTGATGAGAGGCTGCCCTACGTCCTTGAGCAAACTCCTTCCTCAGGGAGATCACTCACCCTAAGCGAGGGAAGACTTGGAGCGTTAGGGAACTTGGGCTGCTGGCAACCAGAACGAGAAAAGAAACCGGACTTGTGAGCACGGCCCGTGAGAAGAGGCGCAAACACAAAGCAACTTTGAACCGTACTCTCCAACCTGCCCAACGCGTGTGTTAACGCCCTCAGTTTCTAACGCTTCCCGGATACAAGAGGGCTGAAGAAATATTACCTACTACTGCGTTACCTTTACTCATTTCTGACAAGCTCGAGACCTGCAAACCTGAAAAACCAATCCTCACCCAATTTAGTTCAACATTTAACACAGTCTCGTCCCCTAAGAGTAAGAAACCAGAGAAAGGGATCAGTCGGGCTCCCCAGGGTCTGGTGTTTTCTCACTAAGCCAGAGCCCATTACTCTACCCCCTGGCCCCGCCTGCTGGCCCACCTTGCTCCCCTCTTCCGGGAAAGCTGTGGGTCCAGAGGGAGGTGACAGGACACCTTGCGCCGAGGCCACCCTCTTGTGCACCCAAAGCCGCCACGTGCTTTTCACACAGGGCTGCTCGGAGGTTAAATATTTGTTGACATCTGACTGAATGACCCTCGAAGCACTGAGAATATGTTTTTCGACTCCTAGGTACAACAGTCCTCTAGAAATGGAGTGACCTTGGACATCACCAACTAGACCACCCCCTTCACACTCGAGGACCCTGCAGCGGACAGCCCACCAGGTCAGAGCCGGGCTGGGACGAAGGGCCCAGTGCCCCAATTTCCAGCCAACTCTTCTGTCGGCTCCCCTACCAGACAGCTGTGAAGCTACGTTCCTTCCAATGTTTAAATCCTTTTATTTTATTTGGCTGCTTTTCTGACACCTTCTGGAATTATTCAAAGTATTCTCACTTTCCCCAAGACGTAGTTATGAATATTACTTCTCTGCAACAGGTACTGTTATTTCTTAAGACAACACGTTTCAATTACATGTCACCTAAAAGCGGTTAACAGAACAGAGCTATCTTTTTTTTTCAACTTGAGGACTCTCTGTTTTCAACAGATTAATCTGCTATACTGCACTTTATAGTTTTAGAGCAATTTTGAATGTTTTGTAAATGTTTCTGTTCTACAAAGAAAAGCACAGAAATCTGGAGATAACACAGACATATGGGGCACATATCTATGACTGATTCACCGAGTACAATAGGAGTGGGGCGAGGGGTGCAGTAGGCTCAGGCAGAAAAAACGCATTTTCAGAGGCAAGCAGCCTCAGTTCAGGTTCTACTGCCTACATTAAAAGTAAGAAAAAGTTATTCATTCATTCAGCAAACAGTGGTAAGTGCCTTCTACCTGCCAGTCGTTCTGGGCCCTGAGGATAAAGGCAGAACAAGACCCCTGCCTTCCTGAGGCTTCCACTCTGCCAGGCAGGCTGACGGAAGGGAGGGAGTGGTGGGCACAGAGGGCAGATGAACAGAACGGACAACAGGGCACCCGGTGGGGGGAGGGGAGGGTATGGAGGAGTGCAGCCCGCCAGAAAGCCGGAGGCGAGGCCCCAGGGCTGGGGGCGGGAGAGGACAGCTCTGAGATGAGGGCAGGTGCAGGGCTCTGATCCAGCCTCCAGTTAAGGCCTGGGCCTGGACAGACGGCAGCGGGAGGAGGCTGTGGGCAGCTGCTCAGGTGAGCCAGGTAAGAAGGGGGTGAGGATGGCTGCACGAGGCGGAGCCCTAAGGTTATCATCGGGAGTGAACTAGACCAAGCGGATCCCACCACGGCTGGCACGCAGCGAGGTCTTGACCAAGGTCAGCTAGATATCATCCCACGTTCCCAGGAGGTTACTGAACCTCTTCTGTCAGTCCTGATCTGAAAAGCAGGCACAAGGCAGCGTCTACCGTGAGGACTGCGAGGAATGACGGACGGAAGCGAATCCTACCCAACAGAAGCTAAGCACACGTGTGCCTGCGCTCCACAAACAACACATGATGTATCTGACAGACCACACGTAAGTATATAGCAAAATACTCTGCACACCACACGCCAGGGGATAAGAACCCCCACCTCAGACCCCTCTGGTCTCAGCGTCCACAGCTCGAAGAGCCCTTCTTAACCCTCCAGGCCCCCCATCTCCTGGACCCCACCCGTCAGCCCACACCTCCGCTCTCTCCTCCCAGCCGCCCGGCACAGCTCCGACCAGGCCCCTGTCCTCCGCCAGGGCCTCCCATCTCACTCCGGGGCCTCTCATCCCCTCGCTGCCAGCCCTTCCTGGGCCCAGGAGAGCCCGCACAGCTGGCATCCCCACGGATGCCCCGACAGAGGCCACTCCAATAAGCGGCCTCCACGTTGGCTCAGTACGTGGGCGCCCCGCCTGGCCGGGCCGCCCTGAGGGAAGGCTGGCTCCCGGGGGCAGAGACCTCTCCCGCCTCCCGCATCCGGCCAGGGAAGGCCCTCAGCCAAACCTGTCCACATCCACGCGGGGCAGGGGCACGTGATCAGGCAGAGCAGTGGGAACCAGCTCCCCCCAGCCCACCGCGCGGCTGGAGCGCAAGGGGTCGGGGGCCTCGTGCGCTTCATCCTGCTGACTCCATTACAGAGAAGGCTGATGGTTCGGAACTCCAAACCCGAAAAAAAAAAACAAATAACCACAAGCAGTATGAACTGGCATGCAGGGCAGATGCTTTAACATTTTACCAGGCAACCAGAAGCCAGCCCTGCGGCCCCCGTGGGGCTTAAGCCTGCAGGGCCCAAAGCAACACCGCCCGCCTCCCAGGAGGTGGGGGCAGCCGTCCTGGATGCAAAACAGGCATTTCCCTCCAGAGCTTTAAGACAAAGGAAGCACTAACCAGGAGCCAAGTCTACTTAGTCCTCTGAGTAGCACTAAATTTGGTGAGTAAAGGTGCCAACTCCTAGTGAAGCTGAGGATACGTCTAGAGACGAGTGAGGTTTTTTTTAATAAAGAAAAACGCTATTTCCACATGCATCTTTCTGTAAGGCTGCCCCCAAGGTGTGTTTAGCACCAGAAGCTAATAAGAAACTAGATCCTAAGTCCTACAGCACAATTCCCAAGTTTCCTGGACTGAGCACAAAATTATATTTTATTTTATGCCCTCCTTTCAGAGGGGCAGCATGTCTCTTAGAAATACTTTGGAAGTGCATCGAGGCTCCCGTGCACAGAAGTCCTGCCTCGCTCCTGCCTCCGGCCACCCCTCTCACCGTCCCAAGGACTGTGGCCCTGCAACTGTCCCTTCCCAGCGCACTGGAAATCTGTCCTTCTCCACGGGATCATCCCTGTCAGCCCAAAACATATGACAATCACTCTCATTTAAAAATCAAAAATAAAAACTCCCTTGAGTCCACAACCCTCCGGCTTCTGTCCCATTACCCTGTCCTCCTCCTGAGGATCCTCCACGCTCGATGCTCTCCACCCCTCCCTCCACCCAGCCCTCCCCACCGCAAGGCCACCCGCCTCTTATCAAATCCAGGGCCCTCCCCCTCTTGTGGACCCCCTGCCCAAAGCCCCCGGGCTCAGGCTGCACCCTCCTGCTCTTCTGTGTGGACACCCACAGCCCAGCCTACGGTCTCACACGTCAGCAGTTACACAGATGACCCCCAAATTTACATATCTGGCCCCAACCTCTTCTTGAGCCAAAGGAAGCCCTCTTAAGCACCATTAGAGAAGTATTATTTTAGACCCTTTACATTAGCTCAGCTATCGGCCCACCGACCCCAGAAGACCAGGTCCTGCTCCTCCTCCTAATTTACCGGAGAGAAAACTGAAGCCCATGAGGATCAGAGCGCGCAAGCTCACACGCCTGGTGCGCACGGGACAGAGACCCACCCGTGGGCCCGCCCACCCATGGGCCCGCCTCCCCACCTCACAGCCTCGCCAGCCTGCTCCTCAGCCAACGACCTGGGGGTCGCTCTGGGCTGTTCCATCTTGCAGAGGCTACTGGCAATCCCGATGGGCCGCCTGCAAAACACACCACAGTGCCTCAGCTCTAAGACCCGCGTTTTCCCACATCTTCACGACTCTGAAATCCGGCAGGAACTCTGAGTAGTCAAACTCAGCCGTCCCTCTAGGAGGCGTGACTGACAGGGCAATGTGACCCATCGACAGGTCAGTCCACAAATCCTTTAAGGACCGGAAACCTCTCCTTAACACCTGCCGGTAGGATCAAGAAAGCGTCCAAACTCGCGGATCCTGTATCCGCAGCTTGGACGCGTCCCAGAGACAGCAGTGGTGCAGTCGTGAGAAATGCCACCTCGGCAAGAGACGGTGACAGCACAGCGGACCATGCCATGGGGCTGATTTGGAGGAACCAAATTCTAAAGGTGAAGACATTTTATCATTACTTTATTTCACTCACATTTTCCTTTTTCATGAAAGCACAAGGCTGGCATGATTTTAAAAGTCTATATGCTTAAAGTCTAAGCGCTCTTTCAATAAATGACACCTAAGTGAGCGGAAAGCATTGTGTCACAGGCAAACTGACAACATTTCCCTGTTAACAGTACAAAAACTAATGCTGCAACTTACAGACGAAGCGGGATCTGATCTCCCCACGCCTGCCCTGGTGCCAGGCCTCGGCGGGTCACCGTGGGCCCCTGATGCTCCCCTTCTGCCTAGGGCAGGGGAGGAGGAGAGTCCCTGCGGCGCGGACACTCAGGGCAGTACTCCCTCTGCCACTTCTCTGTGGCCTCTCTGCACCTAGCTTTACCCACATATAAGGCAGGAGACTAAGAGTCATGCCTGCCTTATAGACAATCATGAGATTTTAATTAATGTATGTGAAGTGCTTAAATGGCCTGGCACACCACAAGCTCCCGACAAACAGTAGCCGCGTAACAGCTGGAGTGATTCTTTTCAAAGAGAAATCAGATCATGTCATTCTGTTGTCCAAAACTCTAAAGTCAACCAGGAAGGCAGGCAGGCAGGTAGGCCGCCCTAGTAAGGCTGAGATCACCATCTAAATTCCATACCCCAGCAGGTTGCTCCCACAAGCGGCAGCCCTCCAGCCCCTGGGCTCACTCCCTGCCACCCTCCCTCCCACCCCTAGGCCTCACTGGGCTCTGGGCTATTATCAGCCCAGGACAGGAAGCTTGGACCCTGGGCCTGAGGCTGTGACTCCAGAGCTCCCTGTGCCAGCACCCGGCCAGGTGGCGCCCAGCTCCCTCAGACCTCCCGACCTGCTAGATTGATTTGCCCCTGTTGGGACTTAGGACTTTTTTTTTTTTTTATATATATTGGAGTATAGTTGAGTACAGCAAAGTGATTCATTCATACATATACATATATCTATTCTTTTTTATATTCTTTTCCCATACAGGTCATTACAGAATATTGAGTAGAGTTCCCTGTGCTCTACAGTAGGTCCTTGTTGGTTATCTATTTTATACATAGTAGTGTCTATACATTAATCCCCAAATCCTAATTTATCCCTCCCCCGCCCCCACCTTTCCCCTTCGGTATCCGTAAGTTTGTTTTCTATGTCTATGGGTCTATTTCTGTTTTGGAATTAAGCTCATTTGTATCTTTTTTTTTTTCTTTTTAGATTCCACATACAAGCAATACCATACGATCTTTGTCTTTCTTGGACTTCACTCAGTATGATAATCTCTAGGTCCATCCATGTTGCCGCAAATGGCATTATTTCATTCTTTTTATGGCTGAGTGGTATTCCATTGTGCATATGTACCACATCTACTTTATCCATTCATCTGTCGATGGACACTGGGGTACATGTATCTTTTCAAATTATGGTTTTCTCTGGCCAGCACTTAGGACTTTAGCTGGGGTTTATGATCCTCATCTTCCCCCATAATGTGAACCCCCAGAGGGTAGGAACTACCCTTGCTGTGTTCACTCCCGTCTCCAGCACCTAGAACAGTACCTGGCACAGGGCAAATACCAATACCTGTGGGGCGACCACATGAGCGAAACAAGTCTGCCCTAGATGCAAGCAGTGTCACTGCGCTTCCCATAAAAATACCAGGCCCCTCCGAGCTACTTCCCCCGCAGTCTCTGCCCCGTCTTCACATTTTAAATCCACCACAAAGACACACTGGAAAACAAAGTCGTTTTTTGGCACACTCCTAGAACACTGAACACACATACAGGAGGAGAGCAGCCGGCAGTACTAACGAGACCACCAAAAAACCGTGATAATTTGGTACTAATGGCCTGGGACCAACTGTTGTCAAGCACGGCAGCAAGGCCAGGTGAATACCTCGGTCCACACTCCAAACGAAGCGTAACTCCAAAGAAAGGCACTCGAGGAACAAGGACATCGAAATGACTTTAACGTACAGTCTTTAAACGAAAGTCTCACTGTTTGCCTTTCCTACCTCACGTATTATGAACATACTTTCCAAAAGTTGTTTTTTGTTTTGTTTTGTTTTGTTTTTAAACAGCAGCATTTCTATCACACCAAATTGTAGGTTTGGAAATCTGTGGTTTAGAAAATTGACACAAAAAGATCGAGTTTTCCAATAAAACTGGACCTCTCTAAGCTCTTCAGTTTCATACTAAGATTGACTCTTTTTTTTTTTTTTTTTTTTTGGCGCACCACGCAGCTTATAGGACCTTAGTTCCCGAACCAGGGATCGAACCCAGGGCCCCGGTAGTGAAAGCATCAAGTCCCAACCACTGGACCACCAGGGAATTCCCCTGACGATTTTTCTTAAACAAGTTTTTTATAGGCTGGTAAATGTATAACTTCACCTATTAATCTCCAAAATGTACTTTCTAACTATCTCCAACCTATTGAAATAAATTCCTTGGTACTAAGTACTTACATAGCTCATCAGAGCATTCAAGAGAATAAAACCCAGCACTTAAATAAAGCTTACAGCTAATGAATTCTGGTGATTAATAAAAAATGATTAGTGGGTTTTGCGTGCACCCATGTAGAAAAAAATATTCAGTGCAGCACTGTTTCTTAGAGCAAATATTAAAAACTATATTAAAACATATATACAACAGTGTATATGTTTTGGCTACTGCTGGGACAGTACATAGTCAGCTGGTCACAGCAATTACAGGGAACTGATCAGCTAGGGATGCAGTGACACGAGGTTTTCTTATGCGTTTGTACCTTTTGAGGGTGCACGCTTATACTTTCAAATCTATCAATAAAAATTTCAGTGGTACACGTTTTTAAATTTTATTTTTTAAATGTAATGCTGTAACAGTGTTTAATGAAACACACTGCCAACTTTTGAACTTCTTTGAACTCTGCCTAATTTGTCCAGCACTGTATCCCAGGAGCCAAAAGCAGGGAGGGCCCGGCACAGCACGACATGGATTAAGTACTTTTGCCAAATGAATTCGTTTGCTTTGTGCATTCACCAGACAAATATAAATTTAAAAAATTTTCTTATTCCAATCTAAAAGCAGTTGAAACGCTTTTAAGACACGTAAATTCACAGAGGACTAAAGTAGCCTACAAGCCAAGAAGTTTTTTGTGGAAGCTGTTATTCGCTAATTATCCTTTCTTCGCCTCCCAGGACTGACCTCATGCGCACGCTGCATCTCGAGATACATGTGTCATCAATTTCTCAGAGCTGGACCAATTTTCTTTCCACCACTGCCCCCTGCAGAAAGGCCTCTTTTTTTTTCCCCTTCCAACTACAGCTTCAAATTTTGTTGAAGGTGTAGCTGGATATATTCAGTCCCAGGAACCTTCAGACATCAAACAGGGCACTGCTCACAGACAATGCTTTCCTTGCAGAGCCCGAGTGTGTGTCCCTGCCGTCACCTGGGCAGGGCAGGATCGCCAGACAGCTCAGTGAGTCTCAGCGATACTTATGAGCCCTGCTGTGGGTGACCCTGCGGAGGGGACCCTGTCCCTGGAGGGACCCTGCAAGGAGGGCAGCTAACTCCCACACCCAGGAGGAAAGGTACCAGCCAACCTTTACATTTTCCTTCTCCCTTTCCCCTCAGGGAAACCCTCAGCAAAAAGGTAAAAGAATCTCAGCCTCAAAGAAAAGATGGCAATCAAAAGACACTGCCCAGGACTGCTCTTAACACAACCCAGTGTTTCGGAAAATGCAGCTCTAGATGGCACCTTTCAAAGGAATAAAACATACGGTAAATTTAAGAGAGAACAAAGAGGATTAATGAAATATTTCTAATCTCAAAACTTACTGATCATCAATTGATTAGGGCACTAAGAGTAGAGAAGCAAGTCTGACACCAAGCCACTTTTCCTTATACTTCGAGGGCTGAAAGCTAACCACGATTAGAAAGTAACCTTACGCAAACCAGCTGGCTAAAAATACGAAGTGCGAACCAAACACGGCGCTGCGGGTCTCCGACGTATAAACAGGAATTAGAACACATTTTAGGTTCCCCAGCATGTCAACTGGGACTCCAAGCCGTTTTAGCGTCAACAGCCCACTCTGACACCTTCCTCCAGACCCATTCACTACCCGGTAATTTTCCTACCGCAGATCTGAACACGTCAGAATTCACCTCGAGCCCCCAATCGCCCCAGACTGTTCCGGATCGCTCCAGACGCCCGGCACCCGCGGGAACTTCCCCGCCCCGGGACGCCCGCGGCGAAGAGCATCCCACGCGGACACTGCGCCCTCGGGAAGGGACGCGGGGCCGTCCCTGGCGCAGCCTCACAGTGGGCGCAGCCTCACCCTGGGGGTGCACTCTCCGCAGAGTAGGGCATCCCGCGCGGACACGGTGCCCTCCCGAAGGGGACGGGGACGGGGGCGGGGGGGCCGTCCCGGGTGCAGCCTCGTGCCGGGGCGCAGCCTTCCCTCCCTAGTGCGCAGCGCACCCGGAGCAGAAGCGGCACTCCCGGGGAGAGGACAGTGCTGTCCCCAGCGCAGGCTGCCTTCCCGGGGGCGCAGCCTCATCCCGAGGTGCAGTGTTCCCTCCCGGGGCGCAGCCTCCCCTTCATCCCCGGACTCCCCATACGCGCCCCGGGGCGCAGCTTCATCCCGGGGCGCAGCCTCGCTCTCCCGCGGCGCAGAGCATCCCGCGCAGACGCGCGGGGAGCAGACGCGGGGCCGTCCCGGGCGCAACCTCCCCTCGCCAGGCGGCCCGCAGCCCCTCCGGACAGCCCCTCCGGACAGCACTGGTCCCGCTCGAGCCGCGCGCCCGGCGCGGCCTCACCACCTGCCCGGCGGCGCTTACATAAACGCGGCCACGGCGCTGCCCGGCGCTGCCCCGCGCTGCTGGGCGGCGTGGTCGGGCCGCGGTATCAGAGCCTCGCCGCCCCCGCCGCCCCCGCCGCCCCCGCCGCCCCGCCTCACCTCAGCCGCGGGCCGCTCCGTTCCGCGCCGCACCGAGACTCGGACCGCGAGTCCGCGGAGGTTCGCTCGGCCCGCCCGGGGCTGCGGCGCGCTGCCCGTGGCCTGGCGCGGCCCCGAGCGCGCCCCCGAGCGCGCCCCCGAGAGCGGCCAGACCGGCCGCCGCCTCAGCCACCGCCTCAGCCTCCACCCTCCGCCCTCGGTGTCGGCTCCGCCCTCCCCGCACCCCCCGCCGCCGGCCCCGCGCACGCCGGGGAGCGACGCCGCGACGCAGCACGGGCGCGCGCGCGCACCCTGCGCCGGGCTCTTCCTGCGGTCTGCTGGGGACGGGGAGCGGGGACGTGGATCCAGGAAGGGGAGCCGGGGCGCAGAGAGCCATACGGCGGGGTGGGGGGGTACCCGGCGGGGACCGCCCATGAGACCCCCGCCGGCCGCCTGGGGCCCGCACAGTCCCCGCGCTGGAGGGCGCGCCGGGAGCGGGACGCGAAGGTGCGTCCGGCCTGTGCGGGGCCAGATCGGGGCGTGTTGGGAGGAGAGGGTGGGGTCACGCCCCCAGGCCCCGAGGGGCGCCCTGGGTGAGAGCAGGAGCGAGTCCAGATGACCGGTTACGGTGGTGGTGGGTCGGTGGGTTTGGCCGTGCAAGCATTCACAGCCTCTTGCAGCCGTGCAGTAAGCAGACCCCTCTGTGTTCACTGGCTCTTCAGCGGTTGCACCGAGAACAGCTACACACAGGATGAGAAGCGTCTGTGGAAATGCAACATCGAAGACCAGAATAAGCAGCTCGAGGCTGCGGTTCTACTCAGAACAGAAAATGGTTGGGTAGAGAAAACTAGTTCTTGAATGCACTTAGGGTGCTGGTGGTCCACCAGGCGGACTCGGGTGCAGATAGGGGTGACGGGCAGGCCCGGGGGTCCAGCTGCTCAGGGCCGGGACCCCGAGACTGCTCTCCAAGGTCAAGTGAGGCTGCCGCGCTTCTCAGCTGTGGGGCCTGAGGCCGTCTCTCTGGACTGCTGCCTGTTTGCTCCAGTTTAAAATGGGGAAGAAAAGTCAAATAGAGGGGAAGACCCCAGCCCAGCACTCCTTAATTGTTAGCTACTGCTGTTCTTCCCACAGTCATCGGACAGAATTGAGCATCCCTGAGAGTCCAGTGGCCTGGAGCATAAATAAACCACAGGGGAAAGTGCTGCAGCCGGCCAGTTACCTACTTCAGGTTGCTATCTGATGGAAAGGAAAAACCCGCCAGGCAAGCCCAGTGCCCTCCCTGAGGGCTAAATGCCAGTACAGGGTCCAAAGCAGGGCTTGTTGACAACACGGAAAAATCAAAGACTCCTGGGATGCCTTCTAGGGGTTCATCCTATTTTTGTTAATAAACAAGAAGTGCATGAGAACTTTGTGTGTAACAAACCACCCCAGAACTAAGTGGCTTGAAGTAATCGTTTCTTTGCTCGTGATCCAGAAGGCCAGCAGCTGGGACGGCTCACCTCTGCGAACTGGGTGTGGCCACGTTAGCTGGGACTCGCAGGGGCCACTCCCACGGGCTGTGGCCAGGGCTGCTGCTTGTGCTGCCGTGGCTCGGTCAGCAGCGAGAGGGAAGGCACAAAGCTCGGCGCACAGGGCTCTTTCAGCCTCTGAACCGTGTTTACTAATGTCCTGTTGGCCAAAGCAAGGCAGAGGGCCCAGCCCTGAGTCGGTGGAGCAGCCTTGGCCCAGCCCGGTGACCTGCAGGGAAACACACGCCTGCCCTCCAGTTGCAGTGGGCTGTGTGAATCTCGGCAGCGGTGGAGAGAGCAGTGCCGCCGTGACCATGGCCTTCACGTTGCTCCAGCTGGCTGGCTGGCCTCTTGGCAGCTTTGGAGATGGCCAGGAGCCTGGGATTGCCCCTGGCTGTTGTACTCCACCTCCTCAGATGCCATCGTCTCCAGGGACAGGTTTATCGTGGCGTTCTTCTCCCTGACCGTTCCTCTGTGCGCCACAGGAATGGCTCACAGAGCATGCCTCTTCATACTGATGTGCGAGCCATTTCCAGGCACCCGGGGCCGAGACGTGGGACGTACCAGACAGGGAGAGTCATGGAGGTACCTGAGAGCTTAAGGTCCTTGATGCGGGATCCTGCAGCCTACTGAGGAAAGCCCATCCTTCCCCCTGTTCACCATCAGTGTCAGACCCGTGGACGCCCAGAAGGGGCCCCGGGTCTCCACAGAGGTGCTGGCAGCTGCGACCACACGGTCTTCAGTGCAAAGGGCAGCGCCAGGCCTGAGCCCCCACCCCACCCCGCAGACCCCGTTCTGTTGTTTACCTCACTCGTGCAAACTGTGAAAATGAAATAGCACTTCGGTGTCCAGGAAAAGATGGTGCCCAAAAGCTCACCTGTAGGGGTCTAGCTGGTCCCCTCTCTGCCCCAGGGATGGGGTGATAGAATCTACATGAGTGTGTGAAACTCCACCTGCCGGGAGCACTGGCCACACAGCACCGATCCACCTCTCCCCTTTTTCCTCCAGCTGAACCAGATGGCATGACCACGTAGCTGTGGCCCACAAGCAGAAGGAGGACTTACGACAGGCACTGCGTCCAGGAAAGAATGGTGCAGAAGGGCTTGTAATGGTCTGAGGACGAAGACCTCGCCCACTCAGGAGCGGGGGTGTGAACTGGTTTCAGCCTGTAGCTCCAGCCGTTCGGGAATGGCTGGAAGGAGGGGTGAGGTGCCCAGCCCGACGGCTGAGGAGCTGCTCTGTGCACATTCACACCCTGGCTCTCAGGAAGGCCTTACATGGACGGACGTGCCCAAGGCTTGCAGGTGTAGATCCACTCTTTTATCCAACAACCCAGCGGAGTGTGGCAGCCGTGCAGCCCTGAGCAGGGGCAGGCATCACGGCCTGGCTTTCTGGCCCTCATTCCAGGCCTGGGGAGCTGCCCCTTCTGCCCACACAGGGTGACCCGACTCAAGGGATCCCATCCCTTCCTCTGCCGGCCAGGCACGGTCCTGGCCGGTCCTGCTGAGACTGCTCCCAGGCCACAGTCCTGGTTTACTCAGGCCTGCGATGGTACCACGCTGAGTGTAGATTTCAGTCATTTAATCCTGAGGAGGGACTACCTTTTTCTTGTTCTTTTGGAGTCCCTTTCTCTGTAGTCCCTGTGTACAACCAAAAGTGTGTCTGAAAAAGAAATGTGTAGTGCTCTGTTTTCTTTCACTCTGCCCAGTCTGAGAGGGGACTGGAACCTTTAGATTATCGTCTAAAAGTCGGTTATTGACTTCTTGATTTCTGAAACAGTCAGGAACCACACCTGCTAGTGAGTGGTAACCAGTATACTGTGATACATTTATCTGAGACATATATTTTTAAAAAACATGAAACCGGAGTGATAGAAACCAGATGCGACTAAACCTTCAGTCATTTGCTCCTGGGAGTGGACTTCTGGCTTGGGCTCTGCTCAGCTCGGGACAAGTCTCCTCCTCTGAGTCTCCCAGACCCCACAGTGAAGCCCCCAGTCAGGAGATGGGCCCGGAGCAGCCCCGTTTGTGCCCGGGAACACGCACCCACCTCCACTCCCAGCTCTAGGACTGAGGGGGAGTTCTGACTCAGGGGGATTTCGCTGGGAACCCGGGGCCGGCACTGACTGGGCCTGAAGCCCCTCTGTGCGCCTTGGACCTGAAATGTGTAAACCCAGAGGCAGGCAGGATGGTCTTCGTCGCCGGCCTTGTATGCTTCTCAGGGAAGCCAGCCTGAAGTGAGAACTGTGGCGCGTCAGGCAGAGGCAGGACACTGAGAACCTTCTGATGGCTTTTTAATGCCTCGGGCGGCGTGGCCTGTGCATGGGCGAGCACACGATTAAGACGATGAACTCGCTTTGGAGTTGTTCATAGTCCGGAGGTGGGGGGGGAGGGGCAGGGCATGGATAACTGGGGGCCAGCCTGGTGTGAGGGGCACAGGCTGGGGTCGGACGGGGTTCACACCCGCTCTGCCCCTCGTTAGTGTGTGACTGGGATGTCGTCTGGACGCTCGGAGCCTCTTCTTCATCCATAAAAGGAGAGCGTGACACCCACGTCCCAGGCCCGCCCAACGCCCCAGTGTGGAAGGGCTCAGGGTCAAGAGCGTGGGCGCTGCGTGCAGAGGTGTGTGCGTCTGAGGACCTGCAGCCGCCGCACTCGGGAGCAATCACAGCAGGTTCCCGTGAAGACAGGCCTCGGGCTGAGCCATCGAGGATGAGGAAGCCTTGGCAGGGAGGGTGCCCCGGCGGAGGGGGTGCTCTTTCAGCGTGCGATCAGGGGAGTCATCCCGATCGGGCCCCGTGGATGCTCTGCCCTCCCCAAACCTCCAGCAAAATGGAACGTGCCAAGTGGTCAAAGCAGAGGCTGCAAACCACAGCTGGGCAGACGCGGCCCGTGGCCTGTGTCTGTACCGTCCACAAGCCCAGGCCAGGTTGAACATTCATAAAGCATTGGGGAAAGGAATAGGCGACAGACACACATGTGGCCCGAAAAAGCCTGAACTAGTTACCATCTGGCTTTTTAAAGAAAAAGCGTGCCACCCCTGGATTAAGCCAAGTAGGGACTCCCCCTGGTCTGGGAGCTAGACCGGCTCCATCAGAGCACAGAAACTGCGTGGGGAGAAAGGAGATGCGAACCCAAATCAGGGCCCCGTTAGGAAGGGGAAGGGTGGCTCGTAAGGCACCCAGTGGTGTCTACTCTAAAGCCAGTGCATGTTCCCAGGTGAATTCTGGCAGCTCAGCTCAGCAGGTAACAGTGGGAGCAGAAAGAGTTCAGACATGTTTGGAAACGCACTTGGTATGTTTGGCGCAAACAGACTTGGTGGGAAGTTGGGTAAAGGGTGTGAACAGGGAAGGACCACATCTCGCACCCAGGATTCTGGCCTGTGTGTATTGGAGTGGGTCATCTGGGTGATGGTGTTTATGCTGAGATGGGGAGACTGAAGGAAGTGCCTGGGAAAAGCCAGAGGTCCTCTTGGCTGTGCTGGGTTTGCAGTACCTAGAAGATGTCCAGGTGGATGTCTGTGTTCAGAAGATATAAAAGATTAGGGTCCAGAGAAAAGGACTATGCTGGGGACACACAGCCGGGAGCCTGGAAGGTGGAAGCAGTCGCCCAGGGAGAGAGGAGAGGGAAGAGAACCTGGGCCAGACCTGAAGAGCTTCAGCCATCAGCGTGGGATACGGGGGGAGCCGGGGGGCTGAGAACCCAGAGAGGGGACGCCCAACAGGGGACGGTGCTTCGAGAAGAAAAGATAGGTCGGCAAAATGATGAGACCAAATAAAGCAAGGATGGAAAACCTATTGAAGGTCATGGTGACTTTGAAAACTTCAGTGGAGTGTTGGGGACAGAACTGACTAGAAAGAGGGAACACTCCTCCCATGTGAGGCTCACCTAACCTTGACCTCAAAACCTGAAAAGGATGACTGAGGGGGAAAATGTATGAACCACCCTCACTCATAAACAAAGCCTAAGTAAGTTATCATAGCGTCCTAAACAGAACACTTAGCAAACCAAAATACAGTAACATATGTAAAACAAGAACAACGACGTCATGACCAACTTGGCTTTACCCAAGGATATAACTGATTTAACACTTAAACATCTATTACTGTAAATCACTGCATCAAGACAACAGAGGAGAACCCCCCTATGATCCCCACAGCAGGTGTAGAAAAGGCACTTAATAAAACCCAGCATCACTCATGCTGAGAAAAACAAACTCTTAGAAAACTAGGACTGGAAGGGAACTTCCTTAATCTGATAAAGGAACCTACAAACACCTGAAACAAAGCAGTGGTGAAGTGTGAGGTGCCTTCCCCCTAAACCAGGGACAAAGCAAGGATGATGGTTCTTTCCACTGCCGTCCAGCCTTACAATGGAGCATAAACAACAGAGCGAGACATGGCCGTGGAATGAAATGGATAAAGAAAGAAAACAGTCACAGGTAATATGACTGCATATGCAGAAAAGTAAAAATAATCTAAATTAATATATTTAATAAAATCCAGCAAGATGATTGAATATAGAATCACCGCACACCCCAAAAAAGTTTCTGTACATCAGCAGTGAGCAACCTATAATTTAGAAAAATGATCGTGTTTGTAATAGGAACAAAGGTATGAATTACAAATAAATCTAACAAAAGAAGTATATGATCTTTCAGAAGAAAAAATGTTTTAAAAAATGATTGGAAGAGCAAGTGAATGTAGAGACATTTGAATACATAAGGAGATCTCAGTATCATAAAAATGCCTCTTCTCCCCCAAATCACCTATAGGGTCAATGGAATTCTGATAAATATCCCAACATGGATCTTCGTGCACCTGGACTGATTCTAAAGTGTGTAACAGGAAGGCAAAGGATCCAGAATATAGCCAAGACACCCTAAAGAAGAAGGCAGAGGATTTGCACCAGCAAATATCAAGACGTACTAATAAGTTCTAATAAATCAAGCCATGTTATTGGCCCACAGATGGGCAAATTGACCCCTGAAACAAAATAGAAAGCCCAGAAACAGACCCACACGTATTTTGACATATGACTGAAGAGGCATTGCAGATCAGTGGGAAAGGCAGTGACTCGGATAAATGATGCTTGGACATTTTTTTGTCCATTTGGGTAATAATTGGAATTAGGTAAGTACCTTACACCTTCCCCAAAACTCAGTTCCAGACAGATTAAGGAAAATAAAACTTTTAAACTTCTAAAATATAGGCAAATGTCTTTATGACCTAGAAGAAGGAAGAATTTTGTAAGGTACGAAAAGGGCTAGCCATAAAAGGTAAGATTGATCAATTTGATCATACTAAAGAACGTCTGCTCATCAAAAGATGCAATGAAGTAAACAGACATACAGCAAGTAGGGAGAAAATATTCGCAACTATCGGAGGATTTGCATCCAGGGCATATAAAGATCCAAATGTCCAATAGGCAAAGGCACACAAGCTAATTAAAAATGGACAAAAGATGTGAACAGATGTGAACAGAAGAGGAAATGTGAGGCCAAAAAGCACATAAAAGGATGCTCAGCGTCATCAGTAACACGGAAATGCAGGTTCTAGTCAAAATACTACAAGTTTAGAGCCACCATATTGACAAAAATTTAAAAGGCTAACAGCAAATATCAAGTGTTGGAAAGGACGTGGATCACCAGAATTTTCGACCATTGCTAGTGGGAGGATAATTTGCAACCATTTTGGAAAACACTTGTCTCATAAAATTGAATATTTGTGTACCCCACTAGCCAACGACCTGACCCCTAAGTGTGCACCAGAAAGAATCCTTCCACGCGTGGTCAGGAGACAGGCAGCAGGACGTGTTCACCATAGCCAACCGTCCATTTCCTGGGGAAGATGAGCTGCACGGGGGTTGATCCACATATGGAACGCACGTGGTGAGGTGGTCATACAGCCATTCAGTGATCAGTGACAGCAGCACCCAACATGGGCGAATCTTGGAAGTTAAACGCTGGCTGAAAAGCATGCCATTCTACAGAGCCTAGAAATGAGAAAACTAAGCATCTGAGGACTTAGACATGCAAACACATGCAACGTGTGTGTATATAGTGCCGTGTACACGTATATAGCTTATGCATACACGTGTGTGTATGTATACACGCATACATGTGTACATTTGATACATTTACTGGCAAGGGATTGGTATGCACAAAGCCTCCAGCAAGCAGGAAGATGACAGGGAATAGGTCAGGGGACGAGCACGTGGATGGGGGCTCCTGGAAGTAGGCTTGGTCTTGGGTCGCGTGGTGGATGAGAGGTCAGATACCATGCTTTGTAACTTATGTATGTGCTACATACAACCTTTTGGTCAATCAAAGAGCATATTAAGAATATTCTAAGACATGGAAGCAACCTAAATGTCCATCGACAGATGAATGGATAAAGAAGATGTGGTATATTTATACAATGGAATATTAGCCATAGAAAAGAATGAAATAACGCCATTTGCAGCAACATGGGTGAACCTAGAGATTATCATACTAAGTGAAGTAAGTCAGACAGAGAAAGGCAAATATATGGTGTCATTTATGTGTGGAATCTAAGAAAAAGATACAAATGAATTTATTTACAAAATGGAAATAGACCCACAGACATAGAAAACAAATTTATGGTTACCAAAGGGGAAGGGGTGGGAGGGATAAACTAGGAGTTTGGGATTAACATATACACACTATTATATATAAAATAGATAACTGACAAGGACCTGCGGTATAGCACAGGGAATTCTACTCAATACCTTGTAATAACCTATAAGGGAAAAGAATCTGAAAAAGAATCTATGTAGAAAGAGACATATATATGTGTATATAACTGAATCACTGTGCTGTACGCATGAAACTAACACAACATTGTAGACCAACTCTACTTCCATTTTTTTTAAAAAATTTAAGAATATTTTAAACTGTAAATTTTAAAAGAAGAACAGAGTGATAAAACACTTTGGAAAACAACTTGGAATTTTCATGCAAAGAGATGTAATTCCCCTAAGATTCCTCAGCCCCTCTCCTAAGCACACTCTCTAAAGAAGCTTGCACCTGTTTCCCAGGAGACATGTCACAGCAGTCTCTGTAATATCAAAACTGTGGCAGACGTGACACGCTCTCCACGAAGGCTGGGGTTGGGTGAGAATCCCCTAGGACGGCGTGTGGGAGGATGCGGTTCTCCATGGTGAGAGCGGGGCGGTAACACCACACGTTATTGTGAGGATTAAATGTGACAAACTACTTTGTAAATGCTCAGGGACCATAAACGTTAGGGATCAGTATGGCCAAACACCTCAAATTCTTTGTGGAACAAATACATAATTCAAACAAAATTAGCACCTGCACCCACTTCTTTTGCATGGTAGTGGGTTATTCGGGGTTTTTGTTGTTGTTGCTGTTGTTGTTTAGAAATCAGATGCAAAAACAGTATGGCTCCTGGTACATACTATTCTAAAATAATGGACTAGTACCAGTAAAAGGAGCTTTTCTTTTTTTTTGCTTTCTTGCTGAGTTATCTCTTAATTATTATGTCAGCTGAAAGGCAGTTGAGAACTGAAGCCGGGCAAGGGGATGAGGAGGTAGGGGGCCGTGGGAGGGACCCACGCTCCCTCCTCCCTTCCTCTGGGGCCCTTCTAGGGATGGCCAGAGGCGGAGCCTGTGCCTGAGGAAGGTTTGGTTAATGACAGCCTAGATGGCTCGTGTGGTTATTCAAAGCCTTCTCTCCGGGGGATTTCAACTACCATAGAGCCAGTTCTTGTAGTTTACAGTTTTAAACTTGAATGCTAGGGGCTCCAGCCAACTGTCACACACCTGGCCACCACCCAGACTCCCCTTCAAGCTCCCAAAGTAACGTCTGCCCTGACATGTAGCACCATAGGTTGGCTATGCCTGTTGTTTACTTGGCATGCGTGAAATCATACAGCAAGGGTCTTGCTTCTTCTACTGGATGCCGCATTTGGGAGAGCCATCATGCTGTATCTGAGCACAGTAGTCTGGAGTATCACCATTCCACGATATATTTATTCATTCAACTGTTGATGGAGTTTTGGGTTGTTTCCTATTTTTTGCTCTATGCATAATGCTCCAATGAACATTCTCATACCTGCCTTTCAGTACACACGTGTACATGTTTCTGTTGGGTGTGTACCGTATCATAGGGGATGCACATGTCCCACTTTAGTAGGTGACACCAGTTTTCCAAAGTGTCGAACCACTTTCCGCTCCCACCAGCAGCCGTGAGAGCTCCACCTACCCCTCGTCCTCAGCAACACTTGGTGCTGGCGGTCCTCTTCATTCCAGCCATTCCGGGGGGGGCGGGGTGGGGTGTGTGTGATTCTCACCAGTGGCAGGTGGGGCTGAGCGTCTTTGCGTGTGCTGGTTATCCCTGTGCACATCCTTTTGGTGAAGAAGCTACTCAAGCGTTTTCTTATTTACTTACAGAAATTCTTTGTATGTTCTGGACACAAACTCCTTGGTCATTCGTGTGTATTACAGATATTTTCTCACACTCAGCAGTGTGCCTTTCCACAAGCTTAATGGTGTCCTTTAATAAACAGGAGTTCTTAATTTCAACGTGATCCAATTTATCAACGTTTTCCTATGGTTGGTGCTTTCTGTGCCCTGTTTAGAAAACTGTGACCACTCCCTGCTTATGAAGACATGCCCCTGTTATCTGCTCTAAGGTTTATGTTCTGATTTTCAAATGTAGAGCAACAATCCAGCTGGAATTGGTTTTTTCTGTACAGTGTGAGGTAGGGGTCTGGATTCATTTTTGTTGTTGTTGTTGTATTTGGTATCCAGTTGACCCAGAACTATTGATGGGGAAGATTGCCCTTTGCCCTGCTGTTCTCTAGTGCTACCTTTGTCATAAATCCAGTACCCACAGGAGCATGTGTCGTGTTTATAGGGAACTCACTATTTTGTTAGGTTAACATGGCTGTCTTTACACCAACACTTACTGTCTTAATCGCTGGAGCTGATCACAGTCTTGTTATCTGGTTGTGTTCTTTCAGTTGTGTTCTTCCTCAGAATTTTCTGGCTATACTTGTTACTTTATACTTCCATATATCTTTTTGAATTGGCTTTTCAGTTTCCCCCCAAATCCTGCCAAAATTATTAGAATTGCGGTGAAGCTATAGATCACTTTGGTGAGAATGAATGTTCTCACAATATGGATGCCCCATTAATGTTTATCCCTGCCTCTATTTAAGGATTCTTCAATTTCCCTCATTAACTTAGAGTCTTCTGTGTAGATATTTCACACATATTTTGTTAGGTTCATTCCTAGGTATATGGTGCTTTGGATGATTTTTATTTTTTTAAGATGTTGGGGGTAGAAGTTTATTAATTTATTTTATTTATTTTTGGCTGTGTTGGGTCTTCGTTTCTGTGCGAGGGCTTTCTCTAGTTGTGGCAAGCGGGGGCCGCTCTTCATCGCGGTGCGCGGGCCTCTCACTATCGCGGCCTCTCTTGTTGCGGAGCACAGGCTCCAGACGCGCAGGCTCAGTAGCTGTGGCTCACGGGCCTAGTGGCTCCGCGGCATGTGGGATCCTCCCAGACCAGGGCTCGAACCCGTGTCCCCTGCATTAGCAGGCAGACTCTCAACCACTGTGCCACCAGGGAAGCCCTGGATGATATTTTTAAATGTTCTTTACTTTTATTTTGTAGCCACTGGTTTCTGGTTAAAAAGAATACAGTTGATTTTTGTATATTGACCTTCTATCCAGCCATCTTACCAGATTCACTTAATAATTTTAAGAGTTATCCGTAGGTTCTGTTGGATTTTCTACACACACAATCATTTCGTCCACGAACACTGACTTTTTAGTTTCTTCCTTCTTTGCTTGTTGCTTTGCTCACTCCACTTTAGGTGTGTCAGTAGCGAACATCCTTACCTTATTCCTGACCTCAGAGTGAAAACCTTCTGTATTTCACCTGTGAGTGTGATATTCGTAGTAGGGACACTGTTTATATAGATGCCTTCTATCAGATTAAGGAAATTTCCTTGTATTCCTACTTTGCTAAGGGTTTCTTTTCATGAATGCATGTTGAGTTTTATCAAACGTTTTCTTCTGCGCCTACTGAGATGACAGCATGATTTTTCTGATTTGTTCTATTAACATGAGGAACTAAATTGATTGAAGCGCAAATGTTAAACCAATCTTGCATTTCTGGAATAAGCCCAATTTGGTCACAATGTGTTTGTTATCTCTTTTATATATTAGTAGATTTGATTCTCTGATGTATTGGTTAGGACTTTTGTATCTATGCTTTTGAGGGAAATAGGCTATAATTTTTCTTTCTTATAATGTCCTGAATAGGCTTTAGTATCAAAGTTTATACTAGACTTCATAAAATGCGTTAAGAAGTGTTCCCTCTTTTGCTCTTCTCTGGAAGAGTTTAATGTAAGATGGATGCTAATCCTTTCTTAACCTTTGTTGAATTCAGAAGCCTTCTAAGCCTGGAGCTTACTTTGTGAGATAGTTTATAATGATGGATTCCACTTCTTTTCTGGCCGTAGGACTATCAAGATATTCTATTTCTTCTCATTTGTGCAAGAGTCAGATTCTGGTCTTGCCAAACCCGATCTCCGCTGCCCTGGAGAGGATGGCTGAGCGGGAGGGACAGCTGAGCTGGTCGCCTTCCTGGCGTGATGTTGCCTTTGGAAGATTTGCTGGTCTCACACGCGAAAAGAATTGAAAAGTGACTGAAATCTGTATGTCAGCCGCTCAGAGGGTGCCGAAGGGTGGAGGGGTTACATTCCTACACGCAGGGCAACCTACTGCAGACCTTCCTCTTGGCTGTCTCCCCTGGGAAGCCCGGCTCCCCCTAAACTCCAGAATTCACCCCTGCCCAGCCGCCTTGGCTTCTGTGGTTTTCTCTTCAGGGAGTCTCTGTCTTGCCCCTTCGTTGTGAGTCATTAAGCCCATCTCGTCTCTTCATTTCCCTGCTTGTTCCCATTTCACAGTGGAATCCAGCCAGCAGGTGGGGATGGAAGAGGGCAGCTCTGAGTATTTTGTCTTGATGATTGACTGTGACTGGATGAGTTACGTGAGTTTTCCTCCAAGTGTGGCCTCCAGACTGGCCACCTTGCGGTCACCTGGGCTGCTCTGCCCCTCACACCCTGCGTCCGGGCGTGGGAGCCCGATTCAGTGGGAGCCGTTGGGCGGGGCGGGGGTAGAGTGTCACCGAGAGGCTGTTGTTTGCTGGTCGGCCCACGACCCGTTGACAACAGGTGGGGAGCTCGGGGACACAGCTTATGATGGCAGGACACCCCAGGGTGATGGCGCCCGAGCCGCTGCCTGAGGCCTGGTGCCACCGGCTCCCTGTGCCTCTGAGGAGTGTGTGTCCTGCACTTCCAGGGTTCCTGTGACACCCCAGCATCCCTCCAGGAGGCCCTCTGCCCTACCCCTCACCCCCAGTCTCAGGGCAAGCACCATTCTTCAAGGACGATGCCCTGGGAAGCTCGGCCCTCGGGCCTCCTGCCAGCCCTGCCAAGCCCTGCCTGCCCGGTAGCTGTGTCCTAACCCCGGACTGTGCCTGGAGGAGAAGGCAGCCTGGCCGGTGGAGGACGGGCCACCCCTGCCGGTGGACAGGTCACCCCTCCGGCGGGCTGCTTGCCTCTCTGGGCCGCACTGTCCTCAGTGGGGTTGTCCTAAACCATCATCAAGGTAAGTAGGCGATATCATAACAGAGTCTGTAAAAACAAAATGTAAGCTAAACATAATAACTATTAGGTAACGCGTACATTTAGATGTAAGTCACTGTTTCTGCCTTCGCGGGGGTGTATGCAGAGACCCTCCACCACCACCAGGTGGACGTGGCTCTCAGCACTTTAAACCACCTAGAGTCCTAATGGGAAAATGTCGCTACCTGTCCAACGCCCGCCACCACGGGGACTTGTGATGGCGTGACCAGCCAGTAACGCCGGCCTGTGAGCAGTGCAGGGCCCCTGCAGCCCCACGTGGTCCCGGGCCAGGCCTTCAGAGCGGGGAGGCCGGGAGGTGAAGAAACCAGGGCCTGGAGAGGGTCCAGGGTGGCCAAGCTGGTACACCCCCAGAGCAGGTCCCAGACGCCTCCGGCTGGTCCACGGCCTGGTGGAAACACAGGCACACATTCCAGAAAGATGAGAGCATCGTCGGCTGTGCAGACTCGTTAGAATTGCATACATGGATAAGCCCACCTATTTTTGCTTTCTAGAATTCCACTTCTATTTTTGGTGGAATAGAAAAGCTTTGACTGTTTCCCAAAGTGGAAAAACACATTTTTTTTCCTTGACTGTCTTACGGATCACAGTTGCTGTTAAGTAAGTGCCTTCAGTCTGGATGAGCTTGGCGGCCCCCCAATCCCCTGAGCAGGAGTCGGCTGTGTGCACCCTGCCTTTACTTTATTTAGCTCCGTTTTTAATGCTTTGATTTTTGTTTTGTTTTGTTTTTTTGCAGTACGCGGGCCTCTCACTGTTGTGGCCTCTCCTGTTGCGGAGCACAGGCTCCAGACGTGCAGGTTCAGCGGCCATGGCTCACGGGCCCAGCCGCTCCGCGGCATGTGGGATCTTCCCAGACCGGGGCACGAACCCGTGTCCCCTGCATCGGCAGGCGGACTCTCAACCACTGCGCCACCAGGGAAGCCCTATGCTTTGGTTTTTAACACGAACCCCAGGAGGTGGATTTGGATGAGGGCATTAGCCGTGCCCACGATTCTGTAACTGAGGACTGCAGAGAAGCCCCTTCACAGGGATTCCAGGCCTCGGGTCCCAGGCCTGCCCCCCATCTCCCCCGGGAAGAGAAGGGAGGAAGAGGAGGGGGAAGGGGGCAGTGAGAGAGCGGCAGTCTGCCCTCTCATTGCCCTGCCCCAGTGATGCGCTTTTGCTATGAACCGGCTATTTCAGGAAACCCGCAGCCCCCGTCGTGCTGGTGTGAAGAGAACGTGCCCAGCTTGGCGCACTCCCGCTCACCGTCAGCCTCCATCACAACCGGCTAATTGTCAGGAGGATTTCAGCTTCATTACCAGACATTTCTAGAAAGTAACAGAAACTTCTTAACACATTCATTAAAACAGCAATCACTACGCTTTCCCCACCCCCACCCCTGCCCGAAAAAGAGCCTGTAGTGGGTTTACCAGAAAAAACGAGCCCCTCTGTCCCTCCCAGCGATGCCTGGCAGGGCTCCTGCCCCGGCACCAGCACTAAGCCCCTGAATGGAGACACGGTTCACATGGGCAAGGGTCAGCCTCACAGCAGGATGACCTTCAACGGAGCCCCAGTCACATCAGAGCAACTGTCCCCCGGAAAGTCCCTTTCAAGTCAAGCCGTCCTTTCCTCTCTGATCCTGAGTGGGTCTGTTTCTGGACTCTGTCCTATTCCGCTGATCTGAGTGTTGTCACCGCCACCAGCTGCCATGATTCCTGTAGCTTTGCCCCAGATGGAGCTGCATCCACTGCCCCCCAGACCCCATCAGGACTGCTGGGGCCACTCGAGTCTTCGGCATCTCCACTTGCGCTGGTGGGATTCACTAGCTCATCAGTTTCTACAAAGAAGCCTGCTGGGGTTTGGTGAGGATGGTGTAGACCGGTCATTCCGGGGAGCGTGGACCTACCTCAGTGCTGAGTCTTCCATCTGTGGTCATGGTCAGTACCCTGTTCATTTAGCTGCTCTCTCTGGGCACTGTTTTGGAGTTTTCAGGGTAAAGGTCCCACACATCTATTTGTTAAATTCATTACTAAGCTCTTTACGGTTTTTTGCTGCTTCTGTAAAAGGTATAGAAAATCCAATTGTCCTGTTCTCTCTTGCCAGCATATAGAAATGCAACTGATTTACTGTGCTGCTTTGTATCCTTTAGCCTTGCTGTGTTCACTAATTCCAATCTTTTTAATAGGTTCTTTAGGATTTTCTACATCTACATCTAAGTAATGTGGCCTAGAAGTAGACACATTTACTCTATTTCTTTTTCTTGCCTTGTTGCACTGGACAGAGCTGAGATGCCGTGATGCTGGCAGCGCTCGCTGGGCCCACAACTGAGCTACTGAGGGACACAGGTGTCTCAGGTCCCAGGAAACCACAAGAGGAGGAAACCCTGGCAGGACGGCTTATATCTGTGTGATGCCTGATAGCCGGGCCGACTATGTAATTTGCAGCGCCCAGTGAAAGATGGAAATGTGGGGCCCTTGTTCAAGAAGCAGGGAGAAAGCTTTCCTTTCTTTCAAAGTCTGTGTCTGTGTCTCTTTGTCTGTGCCTGTCGCTCTCCCTCTCCTCCCCCTCTCTCTGTCTCTCCTCTGTCTCTCTCTATCTCTGTCTGTCTCTTTGTCTCTGTCTCTCTCTGTCGCTCTCCTGGTCATGGTGTTCATTATTTGCTACTGAATGTCATGCCCCCTCAGGCGTGGGAAGAGCTGCAGGACAAACACAGACCATCACAGGCACCAGGGGCCTCGCCCGACAGCTCGGTACTCTGGACACATGTGCCCATCTGCACTCCTTCCCACACCAGTGCCCAGCAAAGGTGGCAGTGGCACTGGGTGGGGGCGGGCAGGTGGTGGGAGGGATGCCTTCAGGTGAACCCAGGCTCCAGCCCTGCACATGCTTCATTTTCAAAACACAAATTCAACAATACAAGTATTAAAATTCAAGATGGCAGCGACAAAATATTAAAACTGCAAACAGGGTCCTCCTGGTGGGACACCCCAAGCATGGCCCCCCAGCATAAGTTCCCCATGGCATGGAGCACCGAGCACAGAGGCCCTGAGCTGGGTGCTGTGTGACACATCAGGCACTGAGGGCCCTTTGAGATTCACCCACTTGATGGTAGGTTCTGGGCATCATGTAAAAGGGTGCTTTTTAAATTTCTAGTGCGTTTCCCTCTTCAGTGGCAGGAATCTAGGGCTGTGAAATTCATTTTGGGGAATATTCATCAAGGGACACCATATGAGGGACACCATATAAGTCACTTCACTGGCAACAGAGATGAATACAATATCTACCCACTCCCCGCACACGGATGACACAGGACACCGTGGCCATGTGTGTGCTCAGGGGTATAGACCCCGCCTGCTCTCCAGGGCCTGGCCTCTCACACTGATGAGCACTTGCTATGGGCCAGCCGTTCTGCTCGTGAGACAGAGCCCCAGGGAGCCCGTGTAACATGTCCTGATCACACACCTGGGGGGGAGGGGACAGCCCTGTGGTTGGAACACAGCTGTCTGAGCTAACCCCATCTCCTCCCCCCACCCCACCCCACCCTCTCCCTAATCAGCCTCGATGGTCTGGCTGCCCCTCTGCCCCCTTCTGCCCTCCCAGTGCCCCCTGCTCCCCACACTGCTACCCTGCCTCCTGCCCTCCCTCTGCCTTCTCACACAGAGAGCAGTGCACCGTACCACTCTTCTGCACTTTGCTCTGGTCCCATCGCCTTGTCCTAGAGTCACGCAGACCAGTGACCGTCCATGGTCCTTTTGACCCTCTCCTGTGTGTGTACATTCAGGTTTTCTCCAGGGTTTTGCAATTACAAACAGGGCTGTGGTAGAACACCCTTGTGCACAGGTATTTTCGTTTTGCTGGAGGCATCTTCAGGGCAGCTCCCTAGAAGTGGAATAGGCGAGTCTGAACGTAAGTGGGTGTGTATAGTTCGGTGTCGCCAAATTTCCCTGGAAGGGCCTGCAAGTTGCACTCCCACCAGCAACGTATGAGAGGCTGCGTCCCACGGCTGCGCTCACAGAATGTTCTCACACTTGTAAGGTTTGCCCGTCTGACACCTGAGAATCGGCATCTCCCTGCTGCTCTAATTCGTATCCGTTAATTGTGGCTGAGGGAGCAGTTTTCAGATGACGAAGGTCCATTGTAATGAACTGTCTCTTTATGTCTTAACCTATTTTTTCTATCTGGTTTTTGGTCCTTTGTCCCTCGATCTGTAAGAGATCTTTATATATTAAGGTTATTGGTCCTTCATGAGTACTTTATGGTGCAAATATTTTCTCCTAGTTTTTTAGTTGTGTTTTGATTTTTGTTCATGGTGGGCTTTCTTGCTCTGCAAAAATATTGTATTTTATTCTCATACTTATCAATCTTTTCTTTGTGTCTTGGTTAGAAAGCCCTTCCCTGCATCCAAGTGAGAGAGAACTTCATCACCACGTCGTCGTGTGGTATTCGTGCGTCTTCCTGTTTCACACCAGGTCCCCCTCCACCAGAAGTCCATTCCTGGGTCTGGTGTGAAGAGTGGATCTGATTATTTTGTGGGGGAGGGTATATTTGCTATATGAGGAATGATGGGGAAAACCATTGTGTCCTTTTAATTACTGGGTTTCTCTATCCTTATTGCTTTTCCTTTGTTTCCCCAAAGGTGTAGGGTTGGCTGCGTTTGCGTAAGTGAAACGTGCACGTGCATTGTGCTACCTGTGTGCAGAGGACTCCCCTGTCTCCATCTCCATGTGCTGGAGACCCCCTCGTCGGCCGATCACCCCTTCCTCATAAGCCTCTCCAGACCAAACTCCTCATTTCTCCCCATCCTTCCCTACCTCCCCCAGTCCCTGCCCTTCTCCTGTCCTGCCTGGACCGATGGTAGCTTTGTTCGACCACCCAAGCCAAATACCTGAGAATAGTCCCCAGATCGACACTTTCCCTCAGCACCCACATTCCGTCAGTAGCCGAGTCATATTCATTCTACCTTTGTAAAACTGCTAAGACCCCTCCCCTTCTCAAGCCCCCATCCCAGTGCTATCGCCTTATTTCACACTCTCAGCATCCTTCACGGTTCCCTAGAATCTTCACACGGGCTTGTCTTCCCTCCTCCTGCCCTGTCCCCTCCTCACTCCCACCTGCCACCCCCAACATTTTTTTTCTAAGTACTAAGTGTTTTACCTTTTCCCCCTAAAATGATTGGTTCTTTTCTCCCTGTGTATTGTCTCCCTAGGAGTCTGCATACAGAAATGCTATTTTAAATTAATTTATATATATATACACACACATATATACATATATGTGTATATATGTGTGTGTGTGTATATATATATATATATGTATATGTATATTTAAGGCTCTATTTGATAGTCACTTTACATCAGATGTGGTCCTGGAGCTGGAGTGTGACAAGTGACCCTTAGGTTGTCTCTAAATACCTCTTGTTACACGCTTGTCCTTGTCTTCTCTTACATGGAAGAAAATTGGACCATACGACTTCCAAAGAAGTTTCCCGAGAAAGACTGTTCTTTCTTCTGGGAAGCTTGGCTGTATTTCTTTCTTTCTTCATTTTTTTTCCATTACCTTTTAACCTCCCTCACCTGTTTCTTCCACCACTAGCGCCCGCCCCGGGGGTGGATTTACTTTACTCTCTCCCAAAGCCTATCCCACGCTCCACACCGTTTATTAAAATCCACTTTGACCCAGGGATGTGAGAGGTCTCCTTTGCCATATACTAACTCATTGATGTACATGGGCCTTTTTCCGATTTCTCCTCCATCCTAGGTCTGGCTGTCTACTCACACACCTGACAGGGGTGCCGTGTGGTAGGGAAAGCTGGTCCCAACCTGGAGTCTTTTTATTTGGGGCTTTTCTGGTTCTCTTTGGAGGATCTTTCAGAGATAATCTCTTGTGACAAAGATTCATTTATGTGAAGCTTAGCAGTCTTCGATTTCGCTCGATTTCTCTTTCTTCTATTAAAACCAGCGAAGGTCCTTGCGCTCTATCCCTCTGCCTATCCACCTGTGTAACCCAGCGGCCAGTCTGTCGGTGGTCTGCAGGGAACCTGCTTCCCCCGACGAGAACTAGGGGTATTTCTGGCCGTGGGGTTGGCAGTGAATTTTTTGTTTGTTTTTGCTCTCTCTCGTAACCTTTGGAATTGTTTGACTCTTTACAATGCGCATGCATCCCTCCTATAAAAAACAACCAAGTCACTCTTCTCAAAAAGAATTTTAAAAGGTCACCCAGATGACCTTGGGTGGAGGAGGGGAAGAAGGAAGAGGCTGTCTGCAAACGAGCGCTTGGTGCACTGATATCTCCTAAAACTGTCTCTCATTTGCATCTCTGACAAGCAGATGTTTCATGGGAAACCATTTTTCTTTCAGGATTTCTGGAGCAGCTGCCGTCCCCGCTCTGCCGAGAACGGCTGCAGTCCTGCGTTTCCTTTCATTCTGCTGCAGCTCAGTCCTGGCCTTCCACGAATAGAGGAAGCCAGAAGGTGCAGGAAGAGAGATAAACGTCGACAAACGGAGCCGTCTCTGCCCCACAGGTCAGCTTTGGGGTTTTGTCTTCATGTCTACAGTAAAGAAATGGGTTTTTGTTTTGTTATTCTCATGGCTCATTTGAGATTCAAGGAGCCCAGAGGTGGAAGCGGGTGACTCAAGTCTGGGTTGGAGAGGGGTTTCCGTAGCAGACCTCTCAGTACGTGGGAGCGTGGCACCAGCCTTACTGTTTGCAGGGCGGGCTTCCCGTGCTGGGTGTGCCACCCCAGCTCAGGGCACTCGGCGGAAAGGAGTTGAATGTGACTGTTCTTGTCCCAGCAGCTCTAGCGCAGTAAAACCAGCAGAGCCTTCGGCTCACAGCATCTGGCTAAGGCAGGCTGGGCGCTGCCACCGCCACAAGGTGCAGGCACTGGGGCCGTGGCACAGGACGCCGGACACGCCTCGCCTGTGCAGCGGGGCAGCAGCTGCTCCTGCCCTTGCAGCTTGTGCCCGGAAGTCACCCTTGCACTGCACTCTGTCCCTGGGATTCTTCTTCAATGTCGTCTCAGCTCTGCAGCCTCCTCCTTTTCCAGAGCCACAGCACTGCCACCCTGGGCTGTCTCCACGCTGTGCCTCCCTGCATCTCCAGGGGGCTCAGGGCACCCACAGAGATGAGAAGAACGCTCTGGGAAGTCCCGACAGGTGCACTTTCCTGCCCAACCTGATGGCAGACTTGGGCTCACATGTCTCGCCCTGGCCATGACCCACTGGCAGGGTGGAGGAGGAAGAGAGCAGCGTGGCCCTTCCGTTCCTGCACCGCTGCTCTGGCCTCCCTGGCAACCCCTCCCTTTAGAGCTGGCCCTCCTCCCCGCCCCCACCCCACCCAAGGCCGCCGGCATCATGTGCAGGCTCTGCTGGCCACATCCCCTGGGCTCACCCGGAGCAGTGGTCTGCTCCTGGGAGGGGAGGACCCCTGCACAGCACACAAGGTGGAGGGGGGGGGGATGGTGGAATGAAAGGGGCTTCCAGCCCCTCCCCTTGGCCCAGCCCCTCCCTGAGGACCACCCTGAGCTCAAACAGTCCAGGGCCCCCACCCTGGGCCCCACATCAGCATAGCTCTCAAGGGCTCTGTTTCTGAGGATGACATAGGTTTTGGTCACAAAGGTTTGCAGAGACGGCTCAGGTCAACCTGTCCTTGGGCCTCTCCCGTCCCCTCACCGCAGCCCGGGGCATCGCAGGGTCTCCCGTCTCTCGGGGATGGCTGTCCTTCCTTGTCTGACCCTTGTCTGACCCCAACCTTGAGAACCATTGTTTCATGTATTTTGTCTCTCCTGGGTTTTTCAGTTGTTCCAAGCAAGAGGGCAAATTTGGTCCCTATTCCTCCATCATGGCTGGAAGTGAATTCCCTTGTTTGAATTGTCGTACCTTCCCATTCTTCATTATGGAGAGATCTCAAACCCAGGAGCTCGCGAGAGCTGGGTCCGTGGGTGTCCGTGGCTTCCCCTGTGTCCACGTGGATCCTGCTGGGATGTCCTTCTCTGAGTTAAAGCAGGGGTGGCCTGGCCTGGCCTGCTCTCCGCGGAGCCCAACCTCTCCTGGACCACGTGAGCCCGGCCTGGCCCCACCCCCTGCCTTTCGGACTCTGTGCCCGTGGAGCCTCCGTGCTCTGAAGATTCTGAAGATTTAACGCTCTGATGGCTTTTGCTTTTTTTTTTAAAGATTTTTTTTGATGTGGACCATTTTTAAAGTCTTTATTGAATTTGTTACAATATTGCTTCTGTTTTATGCTTTGATTTTTTTGTCCCCAAGGCATGTGGGATCTTAGCTCCCCGACCGGGGATCGAACCCACACCCCCTTCATTGGAAGGTGAAGTCTTAACCACTGGACCGCCAGGGAAGTCCCTCTGATGGCTTTTGGTTTAGATGGCTTCTTGCTAACAGCTTCCCCTCAGGCCAGGAGGACCCTCCTCTCTGCCCTCCCAAACCACCAGGCAGGGATGCATTACCATCCTACCCAGGAGCTGTTCCTCCCCCGCCCCACTCACCCCCGGCTCCCTGCCTGGCACCGCCTTGGGCCTCCAGGGTGGTCCTGGTCACGATTTGCTGTGCTGAAACTTCTCACCTTGCTTTCTCACCCAGTAATACACTCCCGAGCTCATGGGGGGCGGGGATGGGGGTGGCTGGAGGCTCGGTCCTTTCCTCAAGGAGAGACAGACACAAACACAGAGCCCACACACCGGCTATCACTGGTGAGGGTGCTGCACAGATGCTTGAAGCAGGGAAGCAAAGCAAGGAGCTGGGGGAGGGCTTCTAACGCTTCAGGGAGGACTTCAAGGTCAGGACTGTGATGCTGATGCGGGGGGCGGGGGGACGGCTGACGACCTGCTCGCTCGGGTAGCTCCGGCTGCGGTAGGCACAGTCGGGCTCGGACGGCGAGCGCTCCACGCAGCCATTCGGGATCCCAGGCTGCTGGGGTCTGCAGTGCCAGGACCCCCCTGGGTGCCTCCACTGTCCGATGGGGACGGACGGGCCAGGCCTGGAGTGGGCGTCCCCCTGCTGCCCACTTCCCATGGGGCCAGCGGGTGCAGGGGCCTGGGAGGCGGGGCTCTGGCGGGGGCAGCTGCAGTGCACTCTAGCAGAGGCTGGGAATGTGGCTCTCAGCGCAGGGCTCACCATCTGTGCCACGAGGCGAGGGGGCGGGGCAGGGGGACGCCAAGAAGAGGCCAGATTCTGGGTGTTTCGGGGGTAGAACCAACATGTGCTGACAGCTTGGACGCTGGGCGAGCAAGAAACAGGCGTGGAGAGTGGGTCCCAGGCTCCCGCATGAGTGAGGGGCCGGTGGGACAGCTGCTCCCTGCGGTGGGCTTGGGGAGCGGGGCAGACGCTTATCGTGGACTTGTTGGCTTGGAGGTGCCTGTTAGCATCTAGATGCAGAGGTCTCGATGGCAGGTGGGTGCTGTGATGGTTAATTTTATGTGTCAACTTGACTGGGTCATGGGGTGCCCAGGTCTTTGGTCCGACGTTATTCTGGGTGTTTCTGGATGAGATTAACATTTAAATCTGTGAACTGAGACTGTCCTCCTCGTCCCATCAGACTGACCTCCCCCGAGTTAGAAAGAATTCTCCTGCCGGACGTCCTCTGACACAGGATATCGACCCTTCTCCACCCTTGACGTGAACTAAAGCATCCGCTCTAGTGAGTCCCAGCCCGCCGACTCACCCCACAGGTCTTGGGACTTGTCAGCCTCCCTGCTCACGTGGGCCAATCCCTGTAATACCTCTTTCTCTGTGTACACAGCCTGTTGTTTCTGAGGAGCCCTGACCAACACAGGTGCGCCTCACCCCCAACAAGGTGGGTCCCCGGGAGGCACTGCAGGCAAGTGAAGAGAGGAGAGCTCGGCCGAGGCCGGCAGACCAGGGACGGGAGCGCGGCCAGCTGGGCAAGCTGTGCTGGGAGATGCTGGCCTCGCGGCGGCCACCCAGCAGCGCTGTCCCCATCCTGGTCACAGCCCGGCCATTGTATCCCGTCCTCCTTCTGCAGACAGCACGACAGTTGCCCAGGACCTCATGCCATTTCTTCCGCCTCGGCCCGAAGCAGGTCTGTGGGATGGAAGGACTCGCCTGTTCGTCATCCGGCGGTGCGTGGACTCGCTCTAGCCAGCTCCGTGTGAGAGTTCAGCTCATCGTCTTAAGATGATAAACTGAGCAAAGTCTTACGACCCAGTAACTCCTAGAACCTCCCGTGTCCACCCCGGTCGATGAGCTGAGGCTGCATTAAAGTTCCTGGACGCCCGCCCGTTTGGTTACTAGGCTTTTGTCTGTTACCATCCAGGCTGCGGAGCCAAGTTGGCGTCTGAAGGATGTTTATCTGTTTAATGGACAGTCTCTGGAGGGCTCCAATCTTCCTTCTAGGTTTCCCCTCCCTGGGGCACTTTCTTTGCCAGTTGTTTTCCTGCCATGAGGTCCTTGGGGTCCCCAGGCACCTGCAGCTCAGAACATCTTGTCTTTTGTTTTGGTTTGGGTTTTTTTTGCACAGGTGGAAAATGCTTTATACTTCCCCTGAGCTGATGAAATTCCATGTATGGAGGAAATTATTTTGGAATATGAACAAAAAATACCAAAAAACAGGACCGCCACCCAGCAGGAACGGCTGCAAAATACATCCCTATGTTATTAAGAAGGGTGTCAGAACAGCCAAGTCGGATCATCTGACTGAGTTCACAGAGAAAGTGGGGGATTTCAGAGTTTGTGCAGAAGGACAGTCGTAATGTTGTTAAGCTTTGGAACAAGGAATTCAGGACACTCATGATCCAGGACATCAGTACCAGCGGTCCATGATGACTGTGCAGTGCAGGGGGTGACAGATGGCCACAGAGTGGTCACAGGCCGTCAATGTCAGGCGAAAGATGTCCAACACTGCAAAGAATGTGAGAAAATAAATCTGTGTGATGCATTCTTCATAGCTAATAACTTTGCTCTGAGTCTGGATAAAGCATCCTCTCTTAAACGGCCCACAGCCGGGGTCCAGGGTCTCGCCCTTGGAGGAATGGAATTAATTTGAGATTGCATGTAATGAAACAGTTATATATCTATATAAAGTTAAGGCTAAGCTCCGCAACAACATTTCTAATACAATCCCCACTTAAGGGTGGGTGGATTTACCTACCGAGAGGGAGGTGCAGCCCAGGGAGACATGAGCAGGCTCTGGTCCCATCACCACAGCACCAGCATGCACTCCTGCCTTGTGGGCAGGAGGGGTGGGGTCTCCCTGAAGTCTACCAGCTTCTGAGGATCCCTCATGTATTCCATGGGCAGGGAATTCACCTTGCACCGTGAACCAGAAAAGTGTCCAAGATTTAAAGAGCTGAACGTAAAAATCAAACACAGACGTAAACACAGAGTACCTTACACACTTATGGTAACTACTGAGGGTAAAGGCATAAATCAGGGTGGGAAGAAAAACTGACAGATTGAAACAAACAACAACAAAAACCCAAACAAAGTTAAAAGGCATATGACAAACTGGGAGAAATATTTGCGGCAAGTAGAACAAACAAAGGGTTAATGTCTTGCTGTTTAAAGGACGCCTATATATCAATTGTAAAAAGACAAACTAAGGAAAAACAGATGGTAAGGCAACAGGCAATTAACAAGAAGAATAGCAATTGGTCAATTATGTGAAAATAGCTCAACACCATAGATAAAACTGTAAACACACCGTGTTTCAGTGATCAGATTAGCAGGCGTTAAAAAGGATGTCATTCCTGGTGTGGAGGGAACATGGTGGACATTGGAGCTTTTGTCCCTTGTTTCTGTGGGATACATTGATAAAATCCACTAAAAAATCTCTATGACTTCTTAGAATTAATCCTGAGGATATAATGAGAGATGTGCCCCCAAATATATGCCCAACAGTGTTTTCACAGCATTCTTATTATAGCTAAGATCAGAACAAATATGTGCTCAGCAATAAAGGATCAATCTACAAATTTTATTTATTCAAAACAACGTCATTCTCTACACTATTATGATGACCCAGTAGATCTACATTATTGGTCTTGAAAACTGCTAGTGATATAGTTATTCCATGAAGAATTGTATAGGGTAGACCACATATGGCATCCCCGGACTTCTACAGGACAGCGTGCATAGTTTTGTGTGTTCGTGCAGATACAGATATGTCAGTCGTTTTTCTGTGTGATGGAGCTGTGTCTTTTTCTACTTTTTGTTTATTAATTGTATGTTTTTATGCAATTAATAGGTAGAGCTTGTATAGCAAAAGTGACAATGTTTCCCGTATTCCACGTCCTAGGTCTCAGTTCTCTGGAAGCATGGTTTGGACAGCCAACCTCTGCAGTCTGCTGTTCCATCACCTGCTCCGAGTGGAGCCTCCTGGAGGGACAGGCCTGGCAAGCTCCCTGGGCTGGAGGACCTGCAGCTGAGTAAAGGCTCCGCTCCGAGCACGTCCAACTGGAGTCTGAGCACCTGCTGTGTGCTCAGACACCCCCGGGACGGAATGTTCTGGAGCGGCCACAGCAGGTCAGAGCGGGAGCTCTGGCAGACCCCAGGATGGAGAGGGACCGTGGCGAGTGTGACAGAGCCTCCGCGAAGCAGAGTTAATCCATCACTGCCGGGAAACCACCACAATGACAGGGTGTTCGGAACAAAAACTCGGTGTCCGGGAAGAACGTTTCTAAACCAGCTCCCGTTACGGAACAGAAGCTAACATCAGGAGGTGAACAGAAACCAGGGATGCTGAGCGATATTTCAGGATGAAGGTGTGAGACGAAACCTAACCACTCACTGGGTGCACTGGGGTAGGCTGACCGCAGAAACAAACAGACCCCAAACTGTTCAAAGGCACAAACACAGAGAAGTGTATTTACTGCCTGAGTATAAAGTGGAAAGAGGCTCTAGCTGATGGGGCGGGCAGGGCGCAGGGTGGATGTCTGAGTAGAGGGACAGAGGATCCCTCCTCCACGCAGGCGCTCAGGGACCAGCTACTAGAGGCTCCTCTGTCTCCCCAGGGCTACCGGGGTGCCGCAGGGAAGCGGGGCGGGAGCGGCCTCTGCAGGTGCTGCGTCCCTGCTGCTCGGCTGTCAGCTGGAACTCAGTCAGAGCCCACCGGCCACAAGGAGGCTGGGTGATGTCCCCAGACGGTGGACCAGGAGAAGGGCGGCTGGGTCTGTGAAGCAGCGCCTGCATGCATTGTTGACAGATGACTATTGATACACTTGAGAAGTTTCAGTGCTTTCTAGAATAAAAATGATTAAGACGAGTTTGGATTTGGCAATGACACAGGTACAGATCATACAAACGCAGTGGGTCACTTTAACTCTGCCACTGACAGCAAGAAACCAGGGAATTTCTAGACACACATTTGGCACTTACGAACTATTTTTTTTCCTTTAAATCAGCAAATACAGGTAGTATTGTTATTTTATGAGCATACAGAGAAACATAATTATTTTAGACTCAAAAATTACTGAAAGTATTATCTATGTGGTTCTTTTCAACCAAAATTAATGTAAATACCATAAAAACGTTGAACTGAAGATGTGGTTTCTAAAAAGAACTTCTGTGGCTAACATTGCATTTCTTTGAACGGCTTTTAGTATTTTTAAACAAATTTTCCTGTTTTTCTTCCAACGTGCTCTCCTGGTATTTTTATTATTATTATTTTGATCCCTGCACAGCTTTGCTCTAATCACACTTATTTTTCTAAATTCTTTTGTAATCGAACACTGCATTTTCAGTTTGTACAAAAACTATGTGAAAGTTACCTCAACCAGCGAGTCTAACTGTTCACCAGATGGGCCGATGTCTGGAGTTCTCTGCAGAGAGCGTCCGAATCCTGCCCAGATGGTCGTGATATTTCCTGACAACGGGCTGCACGGGGGCAAGGTGGGCGGATCGTCTGTCTCACAGTTGCCAACATTGAGAATTGAAGAGAATTTCAAAGCAAGGAGGAGAAGCCAGCACTCTTATCTAAGTTGCTCTCAATTTGAAGGACATTTGGTGGGAAAACCTGATCAGAAGAAGATAAATTTAGTTTGTAAGCATAATAATTACCTTATTATTAATCGGTGACAATTTCCACTCAACATGCTTTTAATATGGAGAACCCAAAATAAAATTTAAAACTGCAGCCATCGAATATGGAATTTTCCTTGCAAGTTATTTCTTACCAAAGGAATATATCATCTAGTGATGGGAACTTATTTTAGGGGTTTGCTTTCTTTTCACAGTGGAATGCTTGGGGTCCACAACCAGCTTGAGAAAGCCATCTCATGGTTTTAGTGTAGCAGACAGCCAGTTCTTCAGTCTTAGGGATTTTTAGACGTTGAGATGTATTCTGCAGAAAAACCTTGAAAGTTAACCATCCAACCTCATGTTGGCCTAAGAAACGTAATCTTTAGTGAAAAGATAAAACAACTCTGAAATCCTATTTTATCAAGCTCCTCTGATTGTAAAACTATATAATCACCAAATGGAAGTGTCTTTTTTGCTATTGCTTCTGGCTATCCAGCCTTTACCACCATCGGGTTTGGATACGAAATAAAAAAGATCAGCCTGAAAAGGATGACACACGCAGACAATATTTCTTACTCTCATCACATTTTGGGTAAAATAAACACCTAATATTTTGAGAACAATTTTGGAGGTATTAATTTTATTTTTAAATTTTAAGTAATTAGCTTCTGCGTTTGCTGCTAGTATATTCTCCTATCTCTAAGCAATATGTACCAAGCGCCACCGCGAGCGGAGCACTGAGTGACGCAGCGGTTCCTTGCTCGCCCCGCCCCTCCGTCACCCATCGCCTTGCTTAGTGCTTACCACTCGCTGTTAAACACACCTGCGCCTCTATCATTTGCTCTATCAATTGTAAATAATGTCTTTTAGCCCCTGGCTGTAAAGATGAGGAAATCAGCACACTTTTCCTATTTCCCAGTTCCTTGCTCCTTTTCACTCCACACCATTGTTAGCATTACAGTTTCTCTGTGGTCAGAAATTTATGACCTTACATTCTTACAAACTTGTCCTAGCCATATTTGGCAATGTTTTAAAGTTCGTTTCCTAGTTGGCTGCAGTTTACATTCTAGCTTGTAGGAATAACATCTCCTGAGCTTTTGCACTGAAAAGTGGTTAGTCGGCTTTCACTTATGACAATTTAGCTGGATATAAAACTGCGTTCACACTGGCTTTCCCTGAGGATCTCAGGGGTGTCACTCTGGTATCATTTGGTGTCAGTTACTGTTGTGAAGAAGTCTGAGGGCAGACTGATTTTTTTTCTCTTTATAACTAACTCCATATTCTTATTGGGCTGCTGAGCAAAGATTTGTTTTTTAATTATTTTAAGTCTAGTAAATTCCCAGGTATCTTAGTATTGACAGTGCCGTGGGGTGTTCATTTTTCTTGAGATCTAATGTGACTTCTTTAATCCATAAATTTAAGTCTTCTTTTATTATGAAGAGTATTCTTGAATTATATGCCTCAACATTTGTTCTGTCCCACTGGTGTAATTTTCCTCCTCCGGGGCTCCAATTGTGCCCACATTGAATCTCTTTTGACTGTCTTCACGTTGAGCATTTTCTCTTTAATTGCTTTTTTGAAGAATACATTATGTTATGGAAGAGTTCAAACATGTTACACAGAATTATATAGTACACTTCTGTGTAGCCGACACTGCAATACCCATTAACCTTCTCCCATTCCTGATAATCTATTCTTCCACTTATGTCTCACCCTCACTCAGTTATTATTACTGTTTTAGCCTCTTACATATGTTTATGTACATTGAAATGCACAAATCTTAGCTGTACAAATTTTAATAGACATTTTTAGAGCAGTTTTAGTTTCATAGCAAAATTGAGTGAAAAATACAGACAGTTCATATACTCCCTGCCCCCGCACATGCACAGCCTCCACCATCATCAATATCTCCCACCGGATGGTACATTTGTTATTACTGATGACCCTACATTGACACGCCATTATCACCCAAAGTCCGTAGTTTACATTAGGGTTCACTCTTGGTGTTGTACATTCTGTCGGTTTTGACAGATGCATAAAGACATGTAGCCACCACTACAATATCATACAGAGTTTCTCTGCCCAAAAAATACTCTGTGCTCCACCTATACATCCCTCCCCCACCCCAATCCCTGGCAACCACTGATCTTTTTACTGTCTTCATAGCTTTACCCTTTCTAGATGTCCTATGGTTGGAATTACACAGTATGTAGGCTTCTCAGATTGGCTTCTTTTACTCAGTAATATGCAGTTAGGGTTCCCTCGTGTCTTTTCATGGTTTGACAGCTCATTTCTTTTTAGTGCTGAATAATATTCCATCGTCTGGATGGACCACAGTTTATTTATCCATTAACTTACTGAAGGACATCTTAGTTGCTTCTAAGTTTGGGCAATTATGAATAAAGCTGCTATAAACATCCACGTGCAGGTTTTTTAGGGACATAAGTTGTTAATTTCTTTGTGTAAATATCAAGGAGCATGATTGCTGGATTGTACGGTAAGAGTATATTTAGTTTTATAAGAAACCACCAAACTGTCTTCCAAAGTGGCTGCTCCATTCTGCATCCCCACCAGCAGTGATGAGGGTTCCTGTTGCTCCACAGCCTCGCCAGCATTTGGTGCTGTCAGTGTTCTGGATTTTGGCCATTCTGATAGGTGTGGAGTGATATTTCGTTGTTGTTTTCATTTGCATTTCCCTTATGACATAAGATGTGGGACATCTTTAAATATGTTTATTTACCATCTGTATATCTTATACGGTGAAGTGTCAGTTAAGGTCTGTGGCTTATTTTTAAATCAGGTTGTTCATTTTCTCATTTTTAAATCTTAAGTGTTCTTTGTATATTGTGGATAACAGTCCTTTATCAGATATGTGTTTTGCAAGTATTCTCTCCCAGTCTTTGGGTTGTCTTTCTATTCTTGACAGTGTCTTTTGCAGAGCAGAAAATTTTAATTTTAATGAAGTCCACCAATTCTTTCTTTTGTGGATCATGTCTTTGGTGTTTATCTAAAAAGTCATTGTCAAACCCTAGGCCATCCAGGTTTTCTCCTATGTTATCTTCTAGGAGTTTTATAGTTTTGCATTTTATATTTAGGTCTGTCCTCCATTGTAAGTTAATTTTTGTGAAGGGTGTAAGGTCTGTGTCTAGATTCATTTTTGTGTGTGTGATATCCATTTGTTCCATCGTCATTTGTTGAAAAGACTATCTTTGCCCCATTTCTTTGCATTTGCTTCTTTATTAAAGGGGAGTTGACTGTATTTATGTGGGTCCATTGCTGGGCTCTCTATTCTGCTCCATTGATCTATTTGTCTATTCTTTCACTGTAGCTTAGGAAGTCTTGAAGTACAGTAAGTCTTGAAGTTGGATAGTGTCAGTCCTCTGAATTTGTCCTTCTACTTCAGTATTGTATTGGCTGTTCTGGGTCTTTTTTCCTCTCTTATGTAAACTTTAGAAGCAGTTTGTTGATAGTGCCAAAATAACTTGCCAGGATTTTTATTGGGATTGCACTGAGTCTATAGATCAAGTTGGGAAGAACTGATATCTTGACAATATTGAATCTTCCTATCCATGAACATGGACTATATTGGCATTTCTTTAATTCTTTGATTTCTTTCATCAGAACTTTGTCGTTTTCTTCATATAGGTCTTTGTATATATTTTGGTAGATTTATACCTAAATATTTTGTTTTGGGGGGTGTTAATGTAAATGGTGTTTTTAATTTCAAACTTCACTTGTTCATTGCTGGTATATAGGAAAGCAGTTGACATTTGTACATTAATCTTGTAAGCTGCAACCTTCCTATAATCACTTATTAGTTCCAGGGTGCTTTTTTTGGTCAATTCTTCTTAATTTTCTACCTAGACACTCAGGTCATCTGGTAATAGCTTTATTTCTTCTTTCCCAATCCCTATACCTTTTATTTCCTTTTCTTATCTTACACATTAGGTGAGACTTCTGGTCTGATGTTGAAAGGAGGTGAGACGTCCACCCTTGCCTTGTACCTGATCCTAGTAGGAAAGCTTCAAGTTTCCCACCATGAAGTATGATGTTGGCTGTAGGATTTTTGTAGTTGTTCTTTATCCTGTTGAGGAAGTTCTCCTCTACTGACAGTTTACTGAGTGTTTATCATGAATAGATATTGGATTTTGTCAAATATTTTTTCTGCATCTATTGACATGATCCTGTGATTTTTCTTCCTGTTGGTGTGATAGATTACATTAATTGATTTTAGAATACTGAACCAGCCCACTTTGGATCACTACCTAGCACCTTCATGGACTTGCTTTCATGTATCATTCAGAGTTTATAGTTGTCATCTGTGAAAGGACAGTCTGATTAGGAGCTACCTGGCCATGACTGGAAGCAGAACAAGTTATATCACATTCTTTTGTTCACAAGGAGAGAAATATTTTAAAATATTAAGGAAAGGGGCTTCCCTGGTGGCACGGTGGTTAAGAATCTTCCTGCCAATGCAGGGGACACGGGTTCGATTCCTGGTCTGGGAAGATCCCACATGCCGCAGAGCAACTAAGCCCATGCACCACAACTACTGAGCCTGTGCTCTAGAGCCCGTGAGCCACAACTACTGAGCCCATGTGCTGCAACTACTGAAGCCCACGCTCCTAGAGCCTGTGCTCTGCAACAAGAGAAGCCACCACAATGAGAAGCCTGTGCACCGCAACGAAGAGTAGCCCCCGCTCGCTGCAGCTAGAGAAAGCCCGCGCGCAGCAACGAAGACCCAACACAACCAAAAATAAAATTAATTAATTATTTTTTAAAAATATATTAAGGCAAAAACAGCAGGGGAATAATCAGACATATCCTGAAGTCCCTGAGAAGAACCACATTCCCTGATCAAATTTTTGTAAGTCTACATTAAAATTTCTTCAGATGCAAACAAGCAGCGCACATTTTATGTTTAATGTTGAAAACAGCTCACTGATTTATATTTAGACTGGCAACTAGATCATCTTCTTGCAAACAACAGGAAAGACCTTCCTGTAGCTGTAGTGCGGGCGTGAGCGATTTCCCTCGGGCTCTGTCACATCCACTCAGGGCTTGGCCTTCCCTGGGAGGCCACGGCTGTGAGGGGAATGAGCATTTGGTGGTGACCTGGCTTTGTGGTCGCTGGTGGGTTGCATGGAGTTAGTTATGTTATTTCCCACTTTCCTTTGGCTGAGTGTTAAATTCACTGAAAAAAGAGAAAAGAGTCCGAAGTCGACTGTCTTCCCTTGCAGTGTCGCGTGCTTTACCCCAGAGCCATGGCTCTGTCGCTCACAACCTGGGCCCTGCCGGCCCCACCACGGCAGCACCCCACTGTCTCTCCTCCGTCCTCTGCTGAGTCTCACCTCCTCTCTAAGCCAAAGAGATGGTGCCTCCTTCAGACAACCACAGCCTTACTTTGTGTCTGGGGATGCAGAGAAGGATTTTGGACCCGGCTTTGGGTTGCAAGGCGGGGTCCCTGACATCTAAACCAGGAGAGAAGCATTTAAATAGGCGATTTTACATTAACTGCTACGTCAGCTTCACACGCGTTACACAGCTGTGTGGTCACACCAACAAAGGGCCTCCCGGCTACTCACAGAGTGGTGAAACGTGAAAGGCCACGAGCCGCTAACGGTTTAGGGCCACATGGTACCGAGGCACCTTACCCACCCTCCGGCCACCCATTAAATTGCTCAGATGGCACTTCTGGGGTTGGCAGGAGCGGAGCCTGGAGGAGGAGGTGGTACAGAAGAAGCACAGCCCTGTGGTTGTGAACGAGGTGTCCTGGCCAACCCGGATCCCGCAGTGCATTAAACTCAACGCACGCGCAGCAGGGGTGGGCGCTGGCGGGGCCAGTGGGGAGAAGTGGGTGGGGCTGCGTATGAGTGGGAGGGGGACATCTGGAGGGGGTGCTGGGCAGTGGCTACTCTGCAGGAATCCTTGCTCTCAGAAGAAGCACTTCGGTGCGGAGTGTCACAAGGTCTGCATCTTACCTTGAAACGGTTTACCAAAAAGTAAAAACGGGTGTGTGTATGTAGAGAGAGAAAGAGAAAGAGAAAGCAAAATATGCAAAAATGTTTAAAATCGGTGAACCTACAGGCGCAGAGTATACAGTTGTTTATTGTATGTACTATTTTTCAACTTCTCTGTGAGTTTGAAATTTTTTGAAGTAAAAAATTGAATAAAAACAGAAACAGTTCAACTAAATTAAACCATATTTTTACTTAAGTAATTCTAATATTTGCTAATTAAAAAAGAAAGGAAGTTTCCCGTCCCTGACTTAGGAATCCCCGTGACCCACCCATGAGCTTCTCCACGCACGGCCAAGTGTAACCTGCTCTCGGTGGGAAGGCCCTTCTCCCACTTGGTGACGTCAGAACTGCCCCGCCTCTCGGACCCGGGACACCAAGGCAGGACAGTCCAGTGGCTTTGAGCTTCGTATTTTCCCACAGGTCACCTGCTGACTCTGGGATCAGGGACAAGTGATCCTCCTTCTTGACCACTCATTTTCTCATCTGGTTTTTGAAAGTGGGAACATTATTACTTGCTTTGCCTATGTCACAGGTATTTTGTAGAACCACCAAAATTATATAATATATATAATGTTTTTATATACAGTGCTAAACAAATGTATGGTCAAATTTTATGATTATCTTTATCGTATGTAGTTAGCATACGTTTATTATTCTGAAGTGTCGAGCGTTAAAAAAAAAGATGATTTGTTTTTAAAAGGAAATAGTCAATAATAAACACCTACTTTGTGTGTTAATGCCTAAAAATAGATGTAGTTGGCATTTTCACTTTTATTCAGTGTTATTATGGTTTGAAAGTGTTTCTGTTCATATCATAGTGGTCTGGAGCAATAAACAAATGGAGTAACCCCCCAGCCCTCCTGGGCCTTCACCATCACTCATCCCTAGGTGACAAGATGTTCCCAAGACAGTCCCTGGGGGCTGCTCGGGACGGGGGGCCAGAATCCTGGCAGGGCCCAGGGCCTGGCGTAATTCTCCTCATTTCTCTCTCCTGAAGTGGACTTGGGGAGAAAGGCAAGAGAAGGGTGTGGGGTGGAGCTGCAGGGTCATCACCCCAGGAGACCCGTCCAAATGGGTGGGGGGCCACCCAGAAGTAGAGAGACCAAGCAGCTACCCCAGAACTTCCGGGCACAAACAGCTCTGAACATTGGTGAGGTTCCGAGCTCACCAAGGCCAAGTGATTCTTCACTTACTTAAGTTTGTTAGTTTTTCTTTTTCTTCCCAGAATCGCCCAGAGACCAGGGGTTACTCTCAGAGGGCAGGCAAAGGAAACATTTCAACTCTTACGTCTCCGCTGCTTTTGCTTTATCTGTGGGCGACATAACAAAAGCCTTGAAGATGCTTTAAAGTGGCAAGGAAGGAGTTCATCACTGTGTGTAAATTCAAACATGAATGGAAGTAATTCAGCTAAGCTGTAAACTGTGAATTTACACAGAAAATTTCAGGCTGAAAATAAGCATGTGTAGAACCTTAAACTAACAGCCACTGTGGTGAGGGCTGATTTCCACCTTAATCACCACTTTCACATCCATAAATAGAGAGACTTTTGTGCTGGGCGCGAGCATGAAGCCCAGCTCCCACTCAGTGGCTTCGCCATAAAAACAGAAATCAAGGAGCTCTCCAGGCTCCACCGCTGGTCACTTGTGCCAACTTCGTCAGCCGACCTGAGCACCTGTATGTGGGCCTTGCACATGGTGGTTTTTCACCCTTGTTACATTTAGTGGCAGAAACTTTTTCCCAAGTAAAGTCTAACTCCATCATGTAAATCAGATAAAAGGGAGCTTCTTGGGCCAGCCCCCCCCCCACCTGCAGGGCCCCTGGGTCACCTGTTCCCTCTGGGCACCCCCTGGTGAAGGCCATGGGCCCCCGGTTCTCCTATTAAACAACAGTGTAGCTCAAATACTGGTCCTAAACCTCTGTTTTCTGATGAAACTTGATTTCCACTTCATTTAGTTCTCCCCATTGACTTTTTGAAATTACAGACATAAGAGCCAAAATGGCACTTTAAAACAAATGATAAACGTAATCGTAAATACTCAAACCATGAAATCAACGCACACAAGCGGGAAAGCCATCCTCTGCCTCGTCCTGCGCCCCCGGCTGCCCTTCCCAGGGAGACGCACGTGGCTGGCTCTGCTCCCTTCCTCGGGGGGCGGCCACCTAACCCGAAACAAGAGCTTTACACTCCGGGTTCTTTAAAAGAAAAATAACAGTAATTCCACTTTAGCGTAGATAATACATGTACAGGGTTCAAAACATAGGAGCATGGGTGTCCCCTCCCCACCCCCAGCCCACGTCCAGCCGGCAATGTCAGGATCAGGGGCATCACACCCTGGTCCCTCTGCCCACGGCCTTGCCCGTGCTCTGCCTGAACCAGGAACCGGGACATCCGGGCGACCCCCTTGGACAGAAAGAGTGTCCCCTGGCTCCGTGTCTGTGTACCACCCTCCGTGTGAACCACACAGGACGGTGGGCGGAGGGTGGTTTCTTTGGGTCTGAGCGATGGTGCACGCACATGCAGTGCATCTGCAAGAAAACTCCGAGGCGTGGACACGTGAGGTCCACGGGTCTGTGTGCAGAACAATGCTCGTGTGACAGGCCTCCTGTCAAGGCCATGGCACAGCGCCAGCAAACTGGGGCCCTGGCCAGTCCAGTCGGTGAAACGGGGCCCTAGGTAAGGCTAAGGGCACTTTTCTCATGGGTTTAGAAGGCTTGCTTTCTCTTTATGTGGGCCAATTCTCTGACGTTTTCTTTCTCACTTTTTGTATTGTTAGTCTTTTTCTTCTTGATTCCTAGGAGCTCTTTATATATTAGAGCCCTTTGTCTGTGGGATGAGATGAGGTGCACAACCCACTGTGTCTTTTGACTTTGGTTACAACAGCTTAGGATGTGCAGAAATTGTTTTATTTTTTTATAGACAAATTTATCAGCTGTTCATAGTTTCTGGTTTTTGTGTCACAATTTAAAAAGCCTTTTCCCTTCTGAATTTTTAAAGAATTCTCCCATTTAAAAAAAAAACACTTTTAAGATTTTATTTTTTAACTATTAAATATTTGAGCCAATTGGAATTTATCCTGCTGCACTGGGTAATGTATAAATGCAACTAACTTTTTCTCTAGGTAGCTACCAGGTGTTCCCACCAACCTACTAATTTCCCCGAGGATGTGAGTTTCGGTCTCAGTGCAGACCACACCCCCGTTGTGCATGGGGGTCTACTTCCTCTATTCAATTACACCCACAGGTGCTACCATACACACTGAGGCTTTATAACTTGTGTTTGTTTGTTTTTTGGCCACACCGCACAGCATGAGGGATCCTAGTTCCCTAACCAGGGATTGAACCCCTGCAGTGAAAGTGCCAAGTCCTAACCACTGGGCCGCCAGGGAAGTCCCTATAACTCGTCTTAAATACTCTTCTTTGTAGAAAGTGTCCCAGCTGCTCCTGCACGTTGGTTTCTCCCAATGCTGCAGGAATGCAGCTTCCTTCCTCCTCCCTACCTTGCTCGGTGCAGGCTGTCTCCTGCACACTGGTCCTCTTTCCAGCCGCCTTCCCCTTCCAGCCTGATGCTTCAGCCTCCAGACGTGCTGTGAGGCCCCCTCGGTCCCCTCCAGCTCCTCAGTTTTCTCTCCCTCCTGCTCATCACAGGACTCTGGGAGCCCTCACTTCACCTGTCAGAAGGTCTGGGCAATCCCCTGTTCCTTGGTTTCAGGAAAACGGAGTTTGCACATTTATTTCTCCTCTGTGTTGCTTTTGGGTGATTTCTAGGAAAAGGGACATGCTGGCTTTACCAGTCCTGTGGGACCTGGGTCTCTAGGTCTGGGTCACCCATGGACATCCTCTCGGCTCCTTGGCACACTGCACTGCCTTCCTCCTCCCCTCCCCCTCTCCCCCACCTCTCTTCTCTCCCTCCCCGTCTCTCCCTCTTCCCTCCCCCTCCCCTCCTCCTCTACCACCTCCCCCTCCCCTTCTCTTCTCCCCCCTCCTCCTCTCCCCCTCCCCCTCCTCTCCCCTCTCCCCTCCCCCTCCCCCTCCCCTCCCCCTCTCCCCCTCCCTCTCCCCTCCCCCCTCCCCCTCCCCCTCCCCTCCCGTCCCCCTCCTCTCCCCCTCCTCTCCCCCTCTCCCCCTCCCCCTCCTCTCCCCCTCCCCCTCCTCTCCCCCTCCCCTCCTCCTCTCCCCCCTCCTCTCCTCCTCTCCTCCTCTCCCCCTCCCCCTCCTCTCCCCCTCCCCTCCTCCCCTCCCCCTCTCCCCCACCTCTCTTCTCTCCCTCCCCCTGTCTCTCCCTCTTCCCTCACCCTCTTCCCTCCTTTTTTCTCTCCCTTCCCCTTCCCTCTCCCCCGTTCCCCTCCTCTCCCCCTCCCCCTCCTCTCCCCCTCCCCCTCCTCTACCCCCTCCCCTCTCCTCTACCCCCTCCCCCTCCTCTCCCCCTCCCCCTCCTCTCCCCCTCCCCCCTCCTCTCCCCCTCCCCCTCCTCTCCCCCTCCTCCTCCTCTACCCCCTCCCCTCTCCTCTACTCCCTCCCCTCTCCTCTACCCCCTCCCCTCCCCTCTTCTACCCCCTCCCCCTCCTCTCCCCCTCCCCCTCCTCTCCCCCTCCCCCCTCCTCTCCCCCTCCCCCTCCTCTCCCCCTCCCCCTCCTCTCCCCCTCCCCCTCCTCTCCCCCTCCCACCTCTCCTCTCTCCCTCCTCTCTCCATCAGCTACAGCACTACTTTTACATTTTCAAGGTTTACACTACGTACACTCCCTTTTATGCCAAGGAGCACAAACCTCTGCTTTGCATTTCAGGTTTTGGCAGCATCCTCAGTGTCCTAAGCTTGGTGCAAACATCTGTGGCACCGAGGAGACACGAAGCAGCCCCGTCCTGGGCCACAAACGTGCTGGTGCTTGATAGCAAGTGTCGCATCAAGGCCAGGAGGGAGGGCGGGCGGAAGGAGGTGCAGATGGCCCCTTCCTATCTTTCCCCCTGAGTGGCTCTGTGTGTGACCCTGCGGCCCCAGTCTCCCGCACACACGGAGGCCTCTACAGCGGAGCGTGGGCTGGGGTGGGGTCTGACGCTGACCCCAGGGAATGAGAGCAGAGCATGCGTCACATTTATTTCACACCCTGTTTAGAACCTCACCCGGCCCGACCACCTCCCTGGACCAAGAGTGATACTTAACCTCCAGCTTTGCTTATCAGCATAGAAAAGGGATTTACAACTTGATAATGAAATACAGCACCATCAGGCCAAATGTCCATCCAAAGCTTTTCCTTAATTTTATTTTTTCTTCAGTTAAAGCGTCTGTCTTCTGCAAGTGGGTTTCTGGCGTCCTGTTTCCCGTGTCAGAGAAATGCCTTGCTCCATGGTTCCCGCCGGCCGTGGCCAGGAGCAGCACACTCCCTTCGTGCCATGGTTGGGTCTGCAGAGAAGGAATGGGGTCCCGTGGACAAGCGGTGCCACCAGGGCGATGGGACAGGTGGGAGGCCTCCCCCTACATGTCCTCGGCTGCCCTCGCCCCTGCCCCGTCGGCTTCCGGCACAGCCAGACGTCCGTTCTCTCATGCGCATTGTGTTTATCTGAGAGTTTCCAATTGCCTTCCTTCTTCTTGATGATGGAAATATGTGTCTTCACCCCAGCTTATCTGCTCCTTAATGATTCTGTGGCCGAAAGGACTCCACCTGCATTGGAGACCTCGCTCCAAGGGGCTCTGACCCTGCCTGACTAGGACGGTGCCATCTGGACCTGGGCCAGTTGTCAGACACTCTCTCTGTGTTCTTGGGTGGGGGGAAGCAGGGGAGCACTTTCCCTCAGTCACATGTCTTCCTCTTCCTTCCAAGCCTCGTTTCAGGTCAGATGGGAAATGAATGTTTGGAGCTCTTGCAGGCCCCAAGGTGGCTCTGCTTCTCCATCAGCCTTGATGGACTGTTTGGCTGGGTATAGAATTCCAGGTTCCAAGCCATCATTTACCAGAAGTCCCAAGGCCCTACATGGAAATCTAACACCTGCAACGCTGATCGCACATGATTCTGTTCCCCTGCAAGGAGCTCCATCTTCCTCTTGCTGAGCTCTTAGAACCTTCTCTCTGTGCCAACATCCCCAAATCTCAGCAGGCACATCAGGGGCCGATGTTCTGTCCTTCCTCCTGTTCAGGACACTGTGGCCTTTAAGTCTGATTGACTTTCTCCAACTCCGGAAACTTTTCTTGTATTAATTCTTTTAGTATTTCCTCTCACAGTTCTCTGCTTTCTCATTCTGGAAATCCTAACAGGTGGTTTTAGGAGCACCCAGATTAAACCTCCATACTTACTTTGTCCTGAACTCATCCACATCTTTGTCTACATTTCTCTACCTTTTAGAAAATTTTCTAAATTTTCATTCTTCCTCTTTCTCCTCCAGCCCTCCACTGAATTTTTATTTTGAAAATCACATTTCAAATTCTAAGAACTCTGGCTTATTCTCCAGTTGTTTCTTTTTTTGTTTTCTTCAAAGAATCCTGTTCTTGGTATGGGTGTGGTGTCACCATGGACCCTTTCCAATAGTAACTATGGTTTCCAAAGGTTCTTCCAGCTCTGAAACATTAAGTATCTATGAGAACCTGGGCCCCATTCCCAACTGCGGTGCCTGAGGGGCAATTTGGAACAGCTGAGAAGAAGGAGCTTGTTTTAACCCTGACTCTGCCAGTAAGTAGCCTCAAGCACTCTCCACGTCCAGCTCTGGGTGTCAGTTTATCCTGTAAACCTCAAGGGGCTATAATAGGTTGATTTTTAAAAATTCAGTTCCAAAGATAATGTACTGAGGCCCCTCGTGTGCCCATCTCTGTGCTGGGTGCTGGGGACACAAAAAGATGACACCTCACAGAGGAGAAGGCCCGGGGGCTGTTGTCGGGGCAGTTGCTAGAGACGCTGAGCTCCCTGATCAGTCCATGTCTCCTCCCTGAGTCGCTTCTCCCCCGTGTTCCTGGCTCAGCTCTGGGCCGCTCGACCATTCCTGTAACTCAGGCCCAAATCCTTGGGGTCCTTCTCGGCCCCCTCTTCCCCTCACACTGCATCTAATCTCAGCAAACCTTCCCACTTCTACCTTCAAAGCACCTCCAGGACCCACGTCTGTCTCACCACCTGCTCCACGGCCACCTGGGTGGGGTCGTCTCCCACCTGGACCCCTGTGATGCCCCCCTGCCCCATGCCTCTCCCAGGGCCTGTGCTCCTCACAGCAGGAGACACGGGACCCCATGCATTCCCCTCGGCCCACCCTCTGCAGCTGTTGGACCGCTGTCCCCTCTGTCGCCCGGGCCGGCCCTGTGATGCTCTCCTGGCCAGGCACACCTACTCACCTCCCTCGGGGTTCCGCCCGGGCCACAGCCCCCTCACGTCTCTCCTGGCTCCATCCCCGGCCAGCCTGCTTCATGTACACAATTGGCTATGTTGTCCCCTGTCCCTGACTGCGGGCCCCATGGTTTCCCTGATGTATCCCCAGCACCTAGATCTTCACCCCGCCCAGCTGAACGTCTACGGACAGTCATCAAATGGCCCAAAGGCAATGAAGGGTGCAGCCTGAGAAGCAGGGTCTGCTGGGCTGGACCACAAGGCGTGTTCACGGAGAAAATGCAAAAGCTCACCTTTTATAGATGGTGTTGGAGGGAGAGAGGCCCAGGGGGCACCAACGAGTGAGTGAACGGACAAAGGGATGGGGTGCTCTTCATCCCCCAGGAATCAGGTCACAAGTTATTAAAGAATCTCCTGAGTTGCCTGGTGTGGACGCACCCAGCAGACCCGGTGGCTGGGAGGAGATCCAGCCTCCATGATACCCCAGTCGAGGTCACGGGCCCACCCAGGCCTGGCTCAGAGGTACCTCTTGGGTGTTCTGTCCAGTTACCAAGGCCAAGCCCAGTGACCCTCCGGGCCCCTTCTGAGGCAGGGTTGGCACCCGCTTTACCTTCTGCAGCTCCAGCAGCTGCCTCGGGCCCAAGTTGGTCAGACAAGTTCTTTTCTCCACAGGGAGACCCTGGCTCACACGTGCGTCTGGACTGGGCAGTCAGCTGAAGGCCACCTTCCCAAATAATGCAGGGGCCTTGGGCCCAGAGCAGCCACAGCCTGGGCCTCCCTGCCAAGGATGAGGATCCCTGGTGGGCTTGGAGTGTACATCAAACACTTTAAAATTGGGATAAATTTCAGAGGTTGCATGAAGTTGGGCCTGCAGACATTAGAGCCCCAACCGCTGGGAGGCAAGGTAAGTCACTGTTCGCAGGGTCCGGGCAGCTGTGGGGCAGACCCAAAGGGCAGCAGCTCTGCACTCACAGTGGACAGCAGGAGAGACCCCGGAAACTGTTGGAAAGGAGCACAGGACCTCCCTGTGCCTAGCTGGAAGGGTCCCCAGGATGGGTTTTTATGTGGAAGGAGAGGGCAGCTACCTTTGGCGTGAGAAAAGGGCAATTCTGAAAGTTTTTTTCTGCTTCCTTCTTCAAAAAGAAACAATGGAAGGTAAACCAAAAGCCATCAGGTAAACGTTTGCCTGGTGGGTGAGGAAGGGGAGGGATGAAAGTGAAGCTTCTAGAATGTGCTTGGTCATAGAGTTTTGACTGGGGAACCATATGATTGTGTTTTATAACTTTTTAAAGAAAATCAATCCCTAAAAAATATTTTAAAACTAGAAACAAATTTGTGGTTAGTAAATGACTTCAACATATATTATTTCAAGAGATTTTAAAATACAGCATTTTGACTGTGCATCCCCAGTGGGACATATTCTAAGAGCTCAGAGAATCACACAGAAGCCCTAATGTGCATCTGGTACTCATAAGGTTAGTCTTAGCAGTGCTGTTATTTTGAAACTATTCAGATAGACTGTAGGAGTGAATAAATGAGGAATTAAGTTACTGCTGGTAACAACCAAAATTTTTACGTAAGAGAAGAGAGATTCTCAGAGCTCCCCGTGTAAAGTCAATGGAGCAAAGTAAAAGCTCGTTAGTAATAAATCTGAATAAATAGTAGTCGGAGCTCCTGCTTTTTCTCCTCTTAAAAATATGTATACTTCCTAAATCTGTGCACTGGAAAAGCTTGGAAACAATGGTGCTGTACCAGCACTGAGCACACCTAGCACCAAACTGTGGTTTCTAAAGACCATTTCTCACTCTGAGAAGCCAGGACTTCTTGGAGAAACGTGGCCACTTCAGGTTTGGGACAGAAAATGCACAGGATAAGCCCGGTAGAGAGCAGGGGAAGGACTCCGGAAGGCTTGAAGGCGAGCACAGGGCCACAGTGGGACATTCATCCCACGACAGGCAGGTGGGCTGCCGCTTAGGCCGAGCACATCCCACAGTGATCCTGGGGGTGAAGGGGATGCATCGTAGACCCTTCAGGAGCGAGGCTGGAAACGAGGATACATAGAAATGCTGTTTTTAGAATTAGTGCAGACATTTAAAAATTAGCTTTCTAAATTATGAAAATGTTGTGGAAAAGGTGGGAAACTCAGGGAAGTAGGAAGAAGAAGGTGGACCCTCCCAAACCCAAACCTGGTCTCACCTCCAAAAGCACCAGCTGGCTTTTGAAGCACCATGAGACTGAGATGGGCTGCTGACCCCGGAGCCGAGGGACAGACACACACACACCACCCCCCCAACCAGCGCTGGATCGACCACATTCTGTCAGTGAGGAGAAGCACGTCTGAGGCCCTCAAAACCTTCCCGTCCCGAGGCATCGGGCCCCGCTGCTCCCGCCTCCACAGCAGTCAGCCAAGGAATCGAGAATCTGAGGACCCTCCTCAGTGTGTTCAGAGCCCACGGGGCTGCGTCCTGCCTCACAGAGCGCTCAGGGTCCTTAGCTCGTCTCATACTTGATGTATCAGCACTTATGAGACTGTGCCAGGCGTGGGCACCCGGGGACGAGTGAGTGACATCCTGGCAGGGATGGTGGTCCCTGAACAAGAAGCTGGAGTCGCAGAGAGGCCGTTGCCTCTGCAGACCGGGCGGGCGGTGTCCGTGCTGTGCTCCAGGGGCTGGGCCGGGTCAGCTGCTCTCTGTGAGCCCCGCGTGACACACGTTTCACTTAATATTGGAAAAGCCTTTGCCTCCCGTTAAAAAAATCCCTGCAAAATGGAAAGAATGAAGTTGTTTTAGAGAAAAATGCTCAGCGACTCGGGGAATCGATTCAGGTTGTGAAGGAGATGCACAGGCTCCAGCTTCATGGAGGACCATCCCCCTCCCTACCCCGAGGAGGCACCCAGCCCGGCCCGAGGAAAAACGCCAGCCATCTCCAACCGCCTCTTTGTCTGGGAGACAAGAGTATCTGCATGCAGGCCTGGTCGTGTCCAGCTGTCCAGGCAGGCGTGAGGGGCGATATCGGTCGTGGGGGCAGAGCATTTCCACCATCTCATCCTCACGGGGCTATTCCTGTCTCAGAGGGGCTGGGCACCGGGCATGTGCATGGCTCACTCAGGACAGTCGTTGGTGCGGAACCAAGACTCAAACCAAGGTCTTCACATCCAGGCCCGTGTCTCCCCGACAGGCTCTGCTCTGAAGGGCAAAGGCTGAAGTGCAGACCTCGAGGCTGGGGTGAATGGAGACCACCTGGGCCCCTTAGACGGAGGTGTGTGGGCAGCTGAGGACAGGGGTTTGGGCGTGACTCCCTAACACCCCGATCCCAGCTTAAGGGCCATCATTACAGTGGGATGCCCGGCACAGCTCTGCAAGGTACTGAGGCCAAGGCCCCCTCCAGGGCTATAATTCTGCCCTCAGGCACTCTGTACACCTGGTCATCCCGGGGAAGACCCAAGGGCTGCCAGGAGTTCGCGGGCTGTGTGCTCAGCCGGCTCAAGGGAAAGGCAGCTTCCTGGGTCTGCAACCCATCGTCCTGGGGTGGGGCGTCACCACTCACAGAGAGGCCCCCCCATGGGGCTATCTGTCCCCTGGCCTGAGAACCCAGCTCCCACACCAGCTTGGAGAACAGTTTGCTTTCTGACCCGCCAGAGCCCAGTTCCTCCCGGCTGGTGGCGTAGACTCGGGGCACACGGGGGGAACTCGGGCAGAAGCCTCCCCAGAAACAGAGCACAGGACAGCTAGCTTTCTCCAGTGTAGAACTGAGACCCTCCCTTTCAGACGGGAAGGTTCCAGGATTGGCGTGGGGTTAAGGGACATAGTTCTCATCTTAAAGTTGGCCCATCTTAAACAACCCAAATAATATCAAGTGTCACATTCCTGAAGCTAAAAATAAAAGTGCAACCCAACATTTCCTAAGACACAAATGTCCTGGCCAAGAACTTTCGTGGCTGCAAATCCCACTGCAAAGCAAGGCTCAGACAGGAAAATAAATCACTGCACTCCCAAACAGACATGCGCGAATGGCTCTCCGCCACCGGTGACCCCTGGTAAACTCTGCCTCTCCCCTTCACAAACGTTTCTGCCGGCAAACAGAGACCTCTCCGGCTCGGGCCTCAGGCGGCCCAGGTCCAGCCTGGTCTGGTCCCGAGTCCCCCCGTCGTCCACAGGGGCCTCGGCAGCCACCCTGAGCCCTAGAACACAGATGTCCCTACACACGGGGTGATGGCGTCTGCCAGCCTCATGGTGGAAGCATGAAAATAGCCGGGGCTCCCAGCTCACAGCGGGGATGCGAGCACAGCCTCCACCCCGACACCGGCTCTTATTGAAATCACCCGAAGGAGCAGACCGGGTCCCTGGAGGGAGCAGGCAGTGCCTGCCCATGGGAGAAATTACTCGGCATTTCCAAAATATACACAGAGCCCAGAGTGACGGAGGGAGCGTGCCCACCCCATAGTTCTCACACGCGGGGATGCAGAGGGGTTCAGTGGAGGCCCCCAGGTTCACCGTCTGGTTAGGGGTTCCCAGGGGGAAGTCACCCCACAGAAGGGCCAGTGTCGACCCTGACCACCGCCTTCAGACACAGAATCTTCTGGGAAGCTCCCACCCTGCCCCTGGGATCGGGTTGACTGGGAGCTGGGTCCCCCCGTGCGGCAGGGAAATCTGACAACCAGGCTGAAGGATCTGATACCCCAACTCCCGAGCCAGGCACGGACTCCGCTCGAGCCAGGCCAGCCCCTCCAGAAAGGGAGGAGGGCAAGGGACACTCTGCCACCCCTTCCCCCCGTGGAAGAGCCTGAGGGGGCAGGACCCAATCCTTTGGCCCAGGGGGACTGAGCTCTGAAAGTCCACCTGTGCGCCCAACTCGTCTCAGAGGGACCTGGTGCCTATGGGCATGAGTGGGAATCGCTCTGGGAAGAGGACAGGGTCTTGAGAGAAATGTGGGCTTGTTGACTCTGAAAGCAAAGGGCAGCTCGCCCTGGCCCCCAGAAAAACAAGCCCAGGAATCCGAAGGGAAGTTCAGAAATCCTCCCAGGACTGAAAAGACAGAGGTAGAGGCGAACGTGGCCAGAGCAGCTGAGAGACAGAGCCAGGACGGGGACACACACCCGACGTGTGCAAAGGGGACAGAGGAAAAGCAGACACAGAGAAAGACCTTGCCTCTGATTCAGACAGAAACACGTCTTCAGATACGAAGGGCTTGTGAGACAGAAAACTGATTCTTGAAAAACGAGAGAGAGAGAGAGAAGGACAAGGATGAATCCCAATATGAACTTCTTGTGGGAGGCGGGAGTGGGAGGGCCGGCTAAGACCCCCGCCCCCCGCCAGCGAGACGGAGCGAGGTGCCCCGGGAGAGGAGCCTCCCCAAACCCGCCAGCAGCTCCTTAGTAGGACTGGGGTGAACCCCATCTCCCCAGCCTGACATTACATTCCAGCTGTGTTCGTTAAATCTTTCTCTAGAGAAATTTCAGATTCTTAGAAAATCAGGTCCCACTAGATTTACAGTTTGGGCCCTGGGTCACGCTAAAATTCCTCCCGCTGCTCAACCCTCAGACCTTTTCCTCGTTTTCTAATGCTTCCGTGGTTTCAACAGTGCCTAGAGACGCTTCGGTATAAAGTTCACCTGGGCGACCATGAGTTGTTCTAACCTTCTGAGGGGTGTACGTGAAACTGCGAGAACGTTTCTCCATAGGTGAGGACCCTTTGCAGCCCCCAGGTGAGAGCTCCACAGAGGGGGCTCTCCTGAAATGCACGTGGGAGGAGGGGGCACCGCCAGGATGCAGGATCCACAGGCCAGAGTGAGTCAGCGCTGGAGGGGGACAGTTGGCCCCGGGCAGGGACCGAGAGCCTGCAGCCAGGCCACCCCCGGGACTGCAGGCCAGGCACACTCAGGGGCACTGGGAGCCCCCAATGCACAAAGAGGGGTGGGCACGGGGACCCTGTGGGCGAAGGAAAGTGTCACGAGCAGGCCAGACCTGGGGCCGCCATCAGGAGGTGGGAGGCGCCCCACGAGGGGACGGGCAGTGGGGGCTCTCCCCCAGGTAAGGCCGGGGGGCCGGAGCCATCGCCAGCCTCTTGGTGGGTGCGGCCACTTCTGTGGGCCCTGGACCTGGACACGTAGCAGGACAGGCTGGCGGGGTGCTGGTGAGGCCAGGCCTGAGATGATGTCCACTCTTCCCCCTCTCAGACCCCTTGGGCCCCTGCAGGGGTCCCTGCGCCCCGAGTTCAGGCTTCCGTGCACACGTTCCCACCCAACGACGGCGGGGTGGCCTGTGTGAGTCTAGGGTCGTCTCCTGGCCTCACTAACAGCTGACCCCGACCGTGCCAAGCCACTGTCCTGAGACAGGACCCAGCTCTCTGAGCCTGGATGCAAATTCCCCAAGAACAGGGCACTTTAACCCTTTCTTTCAGACTTTAGGGTTTTTAATTCCCCCCCCACGGGACTTCCAGAGGGGGGTTCAGAGACACGTGAGAGGCGTGTGGGCGGGGTCTCAGGCGTCATCTCTCACCACAGCACCGCCCCCTCCCAGCGAGACCTTGCGGAGCCCGTGCAGGACGGAAGGATGAGGGTGCAAGGCGGCCTCGGAGGAGTGGGCAAGGAGGGGGCCTCAGGGCCATCCCGACTGGAGGCAGGGGCCTGGCTGACCCCGGGCTTAATGGGGTGACGGCCAGCAGCTGGGGGGTTCAGCGCCTCTCCGGAAGCTCCTTCTCAGTGGCAGGACATAGGCGGGCGGGCCCTGGCCTCTCTGGAGGGGGCGCTGTGGAGGGGACACAGAGCCAAGGCCTCTGGGACAGGAAACCCTTCCTGCTCCCACCCCCACTGCCCTGTGCTACGAGGCCGGGCAGTCCTGGGACTTCCTCTCTTCTGCCGTCTCTTTACTCCTTGTCTGCGACTGGCCAGAGCCCAGGGGTGGGGGAGAAGCTGGGGCCTCGCTGCCCCCACAGCCTGGGTGACACCTGGCACTCATGTCACCCCTGTGCCTGACCACTGGGGACACCAGCCGTTCCCTCCTCTGGCTGTTTCATTTGCAATAACCCTGCACGTTTAGGGCCCAAGCCCAGAAGAACCCTTCCCAGGGGTGCCCAGGCCAGCGCTCCCCAGGACAGGTGCAGCCTCTGTCACCAAGTCCCCCGGGCCCACTGGACACAAGGTGGCCGGCACTAGAGGGGCTGCAGCTCCCGCCCCGGGGGCTCTGCGGGGGGAGCACTGATGCAGACATGCGGCCTCCCTGGTGTCTCCACCGCGTCCAGGCTGCCGGCGTCTGGGCACAGATCTGCCCCTTTGGGGTTGGCATCTTCTCGCGACCGCGATGGGCAAATGTGCCGCGTCCGGAACGGGCGGCGGGAAACCGCAGTAGTTGCCCTTCATCGGTGGCCGCCGGACGCCGGGCGGCGGAGGGGGCAGACGGGCGGAGGCCTGTGCGGAGATTTAATCTCTCCGGACTCCCGTCTCAGGAGCCTGGCCTTGGAGCATCTCTCTTCTGCTATAAATACTTATGTGAGTCAGAAGAGAAACCGCGTCCAGCCGGGCAGCCGGCCTCTCCCAGCGGTGGCTCCACGCGGCCCGATGACGGTCCAGGCTCCCCCCACCCCCTGCCCCCGCTGGCCCGGCCGCGACCTACTTCCCAGGTCAGCACAGCACGAAGTCTGATGGAGCGTGATTAACAAAGGGAGGCTTTCTGCTTCTCGGCAGCTGCGCCCCCTGGCCGGCAGCCGTGTGTGAACCGGCGCTGCACCGTCTGGCGGGGGAGGGGCCAGGTGTCCGCCTTCCTCCAGACGCAAGTTCTTCAAGGAAAACCGACGGAGTCCTAATGTGTCTCAGAATAACATGGAAGTGCGGGACGCCCATTTCAGGGCAGGCCTGGGGCCAAGACCCCAACGGGGGCCTGGTGAGCTGGCCCTGGCCCCCACCCCCGCCCACCAGGGCGCTTCCTTCCTCCCAGCTCCAGAAAACACGGAGCACCCAGGTGTCCAGGAACAAGGATTGGGTCCAGTGAGACCCTCATGACCGACCTCTGACCCCTGACATCCGAGGCAGCTGTTAAATGAGAAGTGGGTGGAGCCTGGTTTTCAGGTCCCACAACCTTCAGGGTGTCAGGGCAGCACGGACCCCAGATTCCATATGAGCTTCTTGGAGCCTGGAGGACGCTGGAGAAGCCCCACCTGTGGGCCCGTGTCGAGCAGGTTAAGAGAAACAGCTGTTTTCCCGTCTACCCCTCTCCCGGGGTCCCCTCAGGGGACGCTCAGCCCCACCCCAGCCCCTGCAGGTGCACCAACCTAGGTGGGACCCCGACTCCTAGACAGGGTTTTAAATAAAGTGGGGATGCGTTTACAACATCATAAGTACACGCTGTGGGCTTGCCATGGGAGAAGCAGCAGACCAAAATAACGCAAAGATAAAAAAAGGCTACTGAGGGCACTCCTGACTTCTGTTGAGATTTCCGTGGATTTCCCATATTTTCTACATCGAGCAGCATTATTTACAACCTGAAAAGGAGCACAGCGTCTCCCACGGTGCCCCGTCACCTCGGCCAGGTCCTCACCTCCAGATGCGGCCACACCTGCCCCTCAGGCAGCCTAGGGCGCCCCCAGCCCCCCCAGAGCCTGTGGGGGCGGAAGCTGCCCCCAGATCCCTGGACAGGGCCCCGCGCTGATCCCAGGAAGCTGCTCAGAAATGCAGCCCCCGGACCCGGCTCAGACAGGACTCATGCGAATGCTTACTCGCGCATGAGAACTGTTAGCAATTCAAGTCGCAAGACTCCAGAAACCGTTAACTTTTTTTTACATCGCCATTGGAGCATAATTGCTCTACAATGGTGTGTTAGTTCCCGCTCCATAACAAAGTGAACCAGCTACACACATACACAAGTCCCCATATCTCCTCCCTCTTGCGTCCCCTGCCCTCCCACCCTCCCCATCCCACCCCTCCAGGTGGCCACAAAGCACCGAGTCGACCTCCCTGTGCTACGCGGCTGCCCCCCACTAGCCATCCACTCCACGTTTGTTAGTGTATATATGTCCACTCCTCTCTCTCGCTTTGTCACAGCTCACCCTTCCCCCTCCCCATATCCTCAAGTCCATTCTCTAGTAGGTCTGTGTCTTTATTCCCATCTTATCCCTAGGTTCTTCATGACATTTTTTTTTAAAATTCCATATATATGTGTCAGCTTACGGTATTTGTCTTTCTCTTTCTGACTTACTTCACTCTGTATGACAGACTCTAGGTCCATCCACCTCACTACAAATAACTCAATTTCGTTTCTTTTTATGGCTGAGTAATATTCCATTGTATATATGTGCCACATCTTCTTTATCCATTCATCCGATGATGGACACTTAGGTTGTTTCCATCTCCTGGATATTGTAAATAGAGGTGCAATGAACACTTTGGTACATGACTCTTTTTGAATTATGGTTTTCTCAGGGTATATGCCCAGTAGTGGGATTGCTGGGTCATATGGTAGTTCTATTTGTAGTTTTTTAAGGAACCTCCCTACTGTTCTCCATAGTGGCTGTACCAATTCACATTCCCACCAGCAGTGCAAGAGGGTTCCCTTTTCTCCACACCCTCTCCAGCAATTATTGTTTCTAGATTTTTTGATGATGGCCATTCTGACTGGTGTGAGATGATAGCTCACTGTAGTTTTGATTTGCATTTCTCTAATGATTAATGATGTTGAGCATCCTTTCATGTGTTTGTTGGCAGTCTGTATATCTTCTTTGGAGAAATGTCTATTTAGGTCTTCTGCCCATTTTTGGATTGGGTTGTTTGTTTTTTTGTTATTGAGCTGCATGTGCTGCTTGTAAATTTTGGAGATTAATTCTTTGTCAGTTGCTTCATTTGCAAATATTTTCTCCCATTCTGAGGGTTGTCTTTGAGTCTTGTTTATGGTTTCCTTTGCTGTGCAAAAGCTTTTAAGTTTCATTAGGTCCCATTTGTTTGTTTTTATTTCCATTTCTCTAGGAGGTGGGTCAAAAAGGATCTTGCTGTGATTTATGTCATAGAGTGTTCTGCCTGTGTTTTCCTCTAAGAGTTTGAGAGTTTCTGGCCTTACATTTAGGTCTTTAATCCATTTTGAGCTTATTTTTGTGTATGGTGTTAGGGAGTGTTCTAATCTCAAACTTTTACGTGTACCTGTCCAGTTTTCCCAGCACCACTTATTGAAGAGGCTGTCCTTTCTCCACTGTACATTCCTGCCTCCTTTATCAAACATAAGGTGACCATATGTGTGTGGGTTTATCTCTGGGCTTTCTACCCTGTTCCATTGATCTATATTTCTGTTTTTGTGCCAGTACCATACTGCCTTGATTACTGTAGCTTTGTAGTATAGTCTGAAGTCAGGGACCCTGATTCCTCCAGCTCCTTTTTCTTTCTCAAGATTGCTTTGGCTATTCAGGGTCTTTTGTGTTTCCATACAAATTGTGAAATTTTTTGTTCTAGTTCTGTGAAAAATGCCAGTGGTAGTTTGATAGGGATTGCATTGAATCTGTAGATTGCTTTGGGTAGTAGAGTCATTTTCACAATGTTGATTCTTCCTATCCAAGAACATGGTATATCTCTCCATCTACTTGTATCATCTTTAATTTCTTTCACCAGTGTCTTATAATTTTCTGCATACAGGTCTTTTGTCTCCTTAGGTAGGTTTATTCCTAGATATTTTATTCTTTTTGTTGCAATGGTGAATGGGAGTGTTTTCTTGATTTCCCTTTCAGATTTTTCATCATTAGTGTATAGGAATGCCAGAGATTTCTGTGCATTAATTTTGTATCCTGCTACTTTACCAAATTCATTGATTAGCTCTAGTAGTTTTCTGGTAGCATCTTTAGGATTCTCTATGTATAGTATCATGTCATCTGCAAACAGTGACAGCTTTACTCTTCTTTTCCGATTTGGATTCCTTTTATTTCCTTTTCTTCTCTGGTTGCTGTGGCTAAAACTTCCAAAACTATGTTGAATAGGAGTGGTGAGAGTGGGCAACCTTGTCTTGTTCCTGATCTTAGTGGAAATGCTTTCAGTTTTTCACCATTGAGGACGATGTTGGCTGTGGATTTGTCATATATGGCCTTTATTATGTTGAGGAAAGTTCCCTCTATGCCTACTTTCTGCAGGGTTTTTTATCATAAATGGGTGTTGAATTTTGTCGAAAGCTTTCTCTGCATCTATTGAGATGATCATATGGTTTTTCTCCTTCAATTTGTTAATATGGTGTATCACATGGATTGGTTTGTGTATATTGAAGAATCCTTGCATTCCTGGGATAAACCCCACTTGATCATGGTGTATGATCCTCTTAATGTGCTGTTGGATTCTGTTTGCTAGTATTTTATTGAGGATTTTTGCATCTATGTTCATCAGTGATATTGGCCTGTAGTTTTGTTTCTTTGTGACATCCTTGTCTGGTTTTGGTATCAAGGTGATGGTGGCCTCGTAGAATGAGTTTGGGAGTGTTCTTCCCTCCACTATATTTTGGAAGAGTTTGAGAAGGATAGGTGTTAGCTCTTCTCTAAATGTTTGATAGAATTCGCCTGTGAAGCCATCTGGTTCTGGGCATTTGTTTGTTGGAAGATTTTAATCACAGTTTCAATTTCAGTGCTTGTGATTGGTCTGTTCATATTTTCTATTTCTTCCTGATTCAGCCTTGGCAGGTTGTGCATTTCTAAGAATTTGTCCATTTCTTCCAGGTTGTCCATTTTATTGGCATATAGTTGCTTGCAGTAGTCTCTTATGATCCTTTGTATTTCTGCAGTGTCAGTTGTTACTTCTCCTTTTTCATTTCTAATTCTATTGATTTGAGTCTTCTCCCTTTTTTTCTTGATGAGTCTGGCTAATGGTTTATCAATTTTGTTTATCTTCTCAAAGAACCAGCTTTTAGTTTTATTGATCTTTCCTATTGTTTCCTTCATTTCTTTTTCATTTATTTCTGACCTGATCTTTATGATTTCTTTCTTTCTGCTAACTTTTATAGGAAGTGGGTGAACATTAGGGGGAAGCAGAGATGCCTTCAGTGTTTCGGGACACCCTGTGTAATTCCAAAGTAGCTTTGCTAGTTTCTGAACCTAAAGTTTTATCACGCACACTCTGGTTTACTCAAGTACTAAACTGGAAAGTGTATTTTATTTGTACACTGATTGCAATTTTACCCCCTTTTGCTCTTTGCTCATTTAAACTGTTTCAAATGGGGCCACAGCTGCCAAACCCGCAGAAACCCACCATTGGTGAGTTTTTGCCAGTTTACAAGGAAGACCAGACAAAGAGGCAGAACTGCTTTCAGACAGGAAGCCCTGTGGGTGAAGTCAGGCTGGGGCTCCGGCAGCCCCACGGGAACAGGGAACTCCAGCCAAGATGGGGTCTGGAGGTGACCACACAGGGGAGCCGCTCATTAAACTCAGGCTTGTGGGGTGGGGGGGCACCCTCAGAAAGCTGGTGATCCAGGACCGCCTGCCGCTAAAGGGCCGGGAGGGACCTGCTGTCCCAGGATGCGCTGAATGCCACCTTTGTCCCGCAGCCCCTCTCATTAGAACCATTTTCTGAGCTGTCACACGCCACACTTCCTGCCTGTCTGGGCCTCATTACACTTGTGGGGACAGGGGGAGGCTGACGGAGAGCTCCCGTCCCTGGCACACCCTCCATTCAGGGAAGAGGGGGCTGGGACAGGAAACTCATGGCTGGTGACACTTGACAACACCTGTTCTTGGGGGTGAGAACTGTGTCCCCCAGCGGGGACCAGACGCAGGCTGGCGTCAGCCAGGCTGGGGGCAGGCAGGGTGTCGTGATCTTGTGCCGGTCGGTCGTGGACCCTGTTTGCGATATTAAGTCCTGATGCCTCCAGCAACACTCGGCAGTGCCCCCGAGCTGTCCCTGGGTGATGCCAGGGCCGCTTTCTCCAGACTCTGCACTGGCCAGGGGACCAAGCTGTCTGAGGTCGAAGGTCAGAGACAAGGTCCCCCTTGGTGGGCTCTGATGGAAGGCAGGGGTGGGATGTCCAGGGGCCACAGGGCCTCCCCGAAGGAGGCAGCGTCCCGAGGGCTACAGGGGGCCAGCCGTGGCCCCCCGTGGAAGCCCCTGCAGCCCTCCCCTCCCCTCTCCAGGACGCTCCCCACCCCACAAGGCCCCCCAATCCACGGGGGTCTGCAGCCACTGCTCCAGGACATTCGGTGTCCAGGGGTGAACTCCACCTTGCTTAGGGGGTTCACCCGCAGAGAGGGCTGGAACGGGGCGCCCCGGGGAGAGGGTCCGGACCCAGACAGCACGCGGAGACTGAAGGAGGCTCGACCTAGATCGTGGGAAGGAGAGCACCGGCCTTCCCCTCCCCCTCAGGGAACCCCACACTGCGGGCCAAGGCGGGGACTCTGCACCAGCATGACACAATGTATTGGCCTGTCCTCAGGGACACGTTTCTTAAACGATAAGGACTCCAGGAAAGTTGTAGACTAGGAGCTCTCATCCATGAGTAACTCTTAACCTGGGGCTTGGACAAAGCCCCGCCCCTCCTTCAATATGCCCTGCTGACAGGTGGGACCCTCGAGTTGAAGGGGTGCCCAGCAAACTTGTGGCCCTTGTTGCTGCGCCATCCTGCTGATGGTACCCAGTGGACTCTGGTCTCGTTGACCAATGTGTTGGGATTGACCCGGGCCCACTGGGAGGCCGAGGGCCGGGGTACCGGGCAGACGCCAGGGACGAGGGTCCTGCTCTGGGCGGGGCCGGCCCAGCCCTCTTGCCTCCCCACAGCCTCACATGAGCCCCGAGTGGCCGGACTGCCTTTCTGCTTATCGTCGCACCCTGGGTTCAGCCTTTACGTGTGCACCCTGCTCACTGGTCAGGCTGGAGGTGCCCAGGGCCCCTTCCAGAAAGACCAGGAGGGGCAGCGTAGCCCTTGAGGGCTTCACCACCCAATTCCTCACCACTGGACCTAGGCTAGAGGAGCGTTCACACCCCCCTCAGACCCGACCTGCAGAAAAGATTTAAACCCAGTCGCTCTGAGGCCTTGCTGACGCAGCCCACCTCCCCTCTAGGGCACAGTGCCTGGTTATCACGCCGGCTCCATCTTTGACAAATGCCCTGCCCGTCCTCCCAGCTGTTGCGTTCTGAGAATAACCTCGATGGGAATTTGCAAGGCTGCACCTCTGGGCTCCCCCGTCACCTGTCACAGAAGCCCTTCCTGCTGGCCCTGCGGTGGGGACAGAGGATTCCACAACAAGGTGACGGAAGCTGGGGCCCTGCAGCTCCTAGACCCTCCCCCTCCGCATGCACCGTGGGGTCCCCACTGTGCATCTAGGGTCCTCTCTGCTCGGCGGAGGCCCCCACGGCCCCCATGTACTCACTGCTAAATGCAACACCGGCACTGCAGCTGGTCCTTTGTCTGGCAGGTGTTTTAAATATTCTGGAGTGTGTGACCCACAAGACCTTTGTTTTGGTCCTCCTGACAGGGCACTGTCTGGACTGGTTGGTGGGGCAGGGGGACCAGCTGCCTATGCCCTGGCTCTGATGGGACCTTTAGGCTCTGGGGCTGCATGGTCAGGTCGCTCCAGAGTCTTTAAGCTAAAAATACGCTTTGCTGAAATTATGGCAAAGGCCACCGTGCTCTGCACATTTGCTAAAAGCCCTCTTGCCAGTACATGGACCCCGGCAGCAAGACAGCTGCTCGAAGCGTCTTCCCTCTCACGGCACTGAAACGAGCAAGGTCATGCAGTGTCTTGCAAGCCAGGCCAGAGTCCGGCCCACATTGCTCCAGGTGCCACAGAAGACCAACGGCCATCCCACTGCCTCCTCCCCTCATCCCCCAAAGGGGCTGGAGGCTGGGTGGGCACAGCTGGAGGATGTCAGTGGCATGGCACCACTCCCAGCAGGGGATGACCTCTGGTCTTGGCTTGGGCCTTCAGTCTGCCCACTGCCTGAGCTGTCCTCTCAGTTCTGACTGTTTGTCCCTGCGTCCCTGCCCCATTCTCCATTTGTTCTCCACTTGTGGCCACCCAGAATCAAGGTGACAGCTGAGTCCGATAATGCCCTCTGGCCAGTGGGGTAGAAGTAGAAGCGGTAGATAGGCCTCTCAGGTAGCGTCCAAGCAGAGAGCAGCCACACTTCCTTCGCGTTTACTTTCTCCACTTGGCTGGGATACAAACACAATGGCCAGCACTTGGGCAGCCATCTTGGACTATGAGTTAACAGCCAAGTGTTGGGGATGACCGTGCAGCAGGGTAAGCTGGGAATGGAGCCCCAGTCCCAGCCCTGGGCTACCTACATTTACGTGAGAAGATGGAAAATCTAACTAGTTAAGCTGGCTTCTACTTCTTCTCTTGTCTTCCCTATGAAGCTTTCCTAGGACTTATACAGTGTTGACTAGAATGGTGACAGTGGTCACCTCTGACCTTAAAGGGAACACTTTCAAGAGTTCACCATTAAGATATGATCTATGACATAGACTTTTAGAAAAAGTTCCTTTTCATATGCTCTAAAATAATTTTTTTTAAGTTAGAATCCTTTCTTTCTTAAATGTTGGTAAAACTTGCCAGTTAAAACTATCTAGGGCTGCTTTGCTTTGAAAGATTTTATCCACTGATTCAATTTTACTAATGTTTACAGGACTATTCAGGTCAGTTATTTCTTCTTGGCTTGCTTTTATTAAGTTATATTTTTCCAGAGTTCTATCCACTTCATCCAAGAGGATAGAGTTATTCATAACAACCCCCACGTAATTGGTGGAGCGTCTGTGGTTATGTCTTCTGTTCTCATCCCTAACACTAGTCATTTGTGCCTCCTCCTTCGTGGTCAGTATGGCCAGGGGTTTGTCCGTCTCACCAGCCATCTTCAAAGAATTGACTTTTGGCATTGTTGACGCCTCACCACATGTTTGTCTTAACCTTGATATTTGTCTCCCTTTCCCTATGTTTCTTGTTCTCTCCTTTCTTGCTCTGCTGCCCCTTCCCCTTAAAAGTCAAGAAGCTGTGTGCTCTGCATCCGGCATCTCATCAGTCGTGTAACTTGCCTGCCTGAGCTCCCACAGCCTGAAGTTAGCCCACACTGCTCTTCGTGCTCTTGTCTATTTTATCTAGGTGGGTAGACAACGTGTGGTGTCTTAGATCATCTACTTATTACATTTAACTGTGCATACTTGCCACTTTCTTTGCTCTTAATCATGTACTCTTCACGTTTTCCGTGGTTGTGTGTCTGCCGAATTAGAGATAATTTCTTCAGCTCTATCTTCCATTTCACTAGTTCTTTCTTTAACCTCATTTAACTGCAATTAAATCAATCCCTTGACTACTGAATCTTTATTTTTAGTTTTATTTATTTCTTAATCCACTGAGTTTTATCTCCATTTATTATACTTTTCATTTCTAGAAATTCTATTTGGTCATTTTCAGTTTAGCTTGCTACATTTTTGTTGGTCACATGCCCTTTATTCATATGTTAAGTCCCCTTTTATTGACCCAGGCACACCTTACTCACCGGGTATTCTGCCCTGACAGCCCCACAGTCGGAGCATCTGTGACCTGTTTTGCTGCCTCTGGTTTCTTGGCTCACTTGTGGTGGCTTCTGGCCTGTGTGCTTTGTGATTTTTTACTATGATTTCCTGTGTCTTGGACTTTTACCTGTGGGAGCTCCTTGAGTTCAGGTTGAGGTTGGGTTCTCCCAGAGGCCCTGCCAGACTGAAACCACTTCAGCTGAAATTCTGGGCCTTGGGGTCCTCAGGTGGTGTGAATTTGGTATGCCAGCCTCCTGAGGGTCCGCGAGCAGTCACACATCCCAACGGAGAGGTTTCCTCCTCCTCTCAATGCCAAAATTAGGGGACGGCAGTCCCCTGGGTGGTGGGGTTGAGGAGTTATCAGGGTTCACCCTTGTGAGGAGAGGGCGGGCCCCCGTGTGGGTAGGGCTTCCCCACTGGACTGCACTGGTCTGGCCGGCCCTGAACCTCCCCGACCTGGGCCTCCCCTGGGCTCCCACACACACTCCAGCTCCAGCCTCTGCATATTCACTCCTCACCCGCCAGCTCCCTCGAGTGTCTGAGGACTACTGCTCATGGTTTATTCAGCACTTGTGCTTCCAGTGGGGGTGACAGGCAGGGAACCAAGTCCCTGGATCTGCCAGAACTAGAAGTCCTCTGTGTGTGTGTGAGATCCTGGTGCTGAGGGCTCCCCTGCCAGGACCTTGGGTGTGGGTGCAGGAAGGCAGGGGACAGCCCTGGCTGCCTGCAAGTGACCTCTGCACTGATGCCCAGGGTGGAGCATCAAGGTTACTCTGGGAGAAACACTGTTACCTCCGTTACTGCTGCATGGGTCACATGGCGCGTGCGTGGCACAAAGCCGGCTTTGCTCTAAAAGGTGCACGAACTGTAGCCGTGTCTCTCTACTTTTGCTGTGTGGAAAGGTTCTTGCCATTGTGACGCTTCACAGCACTGGGGTGCTGTGATCTGGGTCCCTGCACGCCCGCTGCTAGGATCCCACGTGGCCAGGACAGATGCTCACCCGGTCCTGGCCACTCTGTTCCCAAGACAGCCCAGTGAGTGATGAAATGGCCTCATGTCAACAGCAAGGACACCGAGGCCAAGGGGCCGGCCATACTGGGCCGAGGCGGGGCGAGGCCATTGTTAGCTGAGCAGTCAGTGGGTGCGCAGGGGGTCTAGTGACCCAGGGAGGGGCCTCCCCACCTGACAGGGGTGTGAAAAGTGCAGGCGCAGGATGCAGAGGGGTGCAGCCGGCACAGCGGGACACGCCGCTGGCTGCTTACAGGGCACTTTCACGGGCATCGTTGGCTCACCCTTCATCACCTTCTGCGATGACGATACACATCCTGCTCCCGTTGCAGTCTCCCCACAGCCCCACTCTCCCAGGGTCGTGTACCCCAGGTAGGCAGTCCCAGAGGAGAGCCTCTTTCCTCCTGTGCTCCCGGGGGGATGCTCCTTGGCCGGGTCTGGACCCAAAGAGGTGGCATGAGTTGGGCTGCCTGCCAGGTCCAGTCCGCATTCTCAGTGTCCTGTGTGTCCCGGGTCACCGTGTCCAGGGTGGTGCAGGCTGTTGGCCATGGCTTTGTAATTTTCAGACACTCTTCTGCTGCTCCCAGTGGAGCTGGCTGGGTTCAGGTGGGAGCAGGAGATCCCTGGGCTGGCTGGCCTGGGGAGGGGTGTGGGGGGTGGGGGTTCTGGGGCTCCCCTGGTACCGACCTCCCAATGTCCCCTTGGCTCTTCTCCTGTGTCAGCGGGAAATCCATCCCATCCCTGTCCCAGCGCTACCACTTGACCTTGGTGCTCCAGGGACATCAGCCAGGCTCCTTGGGACCTGGACCGAGGGTCCTCACCTTCCCCTCAGCCCGCCCCCCAACCAAGCCTGACCATGGCCGAGGGGTTCTCAGACACTTCTGCCCAGAGCCTCCCTCTCCTGCCTTTGGCCTGGCCCAAGGGTCCGGGTCCAGGGCCCATCACCCAGCCAGGGCTCAGCTCTGCCCCTCCTGGGCGTCACCTCCCCTCCCAGGGCTGGGAGTGGCAGCAGCCCCTCACAGTGGGCTGTGTGAGGACAAAGGATCTCTGCACACTTGGTGGGGTCAGCACGGAACAGCGCCACCCAGCAAGGGTGGTGGGAACATCCATGCCCCTCCTGTGAGCCCCTCAGTCACCCCAGTCTCTCCTTAGGTGGTTCTCTTGGGCTGAACCTGCCTCCTCCACTCCAGGGATGGGCAGGGTCTTGGCTGGCCGATCAGTGCATGCCACCGCTGGCCCCACCATCATGATTGGCTCAGGATGAACATGTGACTCAATCCTGGCCAATGAGCATCTTCCCTGGGACTTTAGCTGGAACTAGGAGGAAAGAGGCACTGTTGGCTGTGCCCACCTGGAAGACACAACCCAGGGGCTGGCCAAGGCCATGGACAGTGGGACCGACAGGGAGTCACCAGGGCCAAGGGGAGAAGCAGATGACCCCTCCCCAAGCTGAAGGCACAGTTATCCCTGGGGAGAGTAGCCCCCCGCATGGGTCTAGCTGGTTAGAGCAGGGCCAGCCCCAGGCGTGAGCATCTGGGGATCTCGTGCTCCTGCCTTGACGGGTCTGAGTGGTGGTGTGGAGACAACGCCTCTGGATTTGGGGCACACACCAAACATCGGCCAGTGCAGGTGTGAACAGCATTCTGTAGACTCAGAGCATTCGGCAACCCGCAACTGTTCTCTGGCAGGAGCAGGTGCCAACTTTTTTCAAAGCACATAACTAATGCATATTTATTATGGAAAAGTGAGAAAACAGATAGGTAAAAACAAAATGATCTACGCCACCCACCATTCCAAAGTAACAGCAGTTGGAATGGTAGCTGCTCTCCCCTTTCCTAGACATTCTCCAGGGCAGAAATTACACCTTTCAGCGTCTGCATATAAAGTGGGCGCCACTCTACACACTGTTTCATAATCCCACCTTCTGCACCTCGTGTATCACGAGTATTTTTCTATGACAACAAATAGATAATGCAGTCATCTTTTTTTGTGGTTACGTGGTATTTCACTGTGGAAATCAATGATACTTGCAGTAAGCTGTCCATTGTTACTGGCCATTTAAGTGTGCTGCTCTTCCTTGTCTTTGCTTTAAACATCTCGTGCATACCTGGGGCTCTTTGCACACTTATCCAATTAGTTTCTTCGAGTAAACGACAGAGTGGAATTGCGCCGTGTGTGTTTAACGATTGCGTGAATGTGGCCCAAAATACGTCTTGAAGGGTGTGGGGACGACCGGTCCCAGGCTCTGATGCTCTGGTTCTGCTTTATCACCCTCTGGAGGCTGCACGTCTCCCATTAGAATCTGTAATTCTATACTCCTAATCATTTTCACATAGTTACTGGCTGTTTGTGTTTCCCTTTTGGTGGCCCTTTTTCCCCACTTTTAATTGGGGGAATATCTTGGTTTGATTCCCTCAGGACTAGATCCTGAGTCCGGGAGTTGCCTCTAAGCGGCTTATCTGGGAGATGGTCCCACCTCGGGAGGGGGAAGGGAGCGGGAGAGAGAAGGCAGTCAGTGAAGGGGTCCTATAAGCCACTGGGCCGGCGCCCCCTCCCAAGGGTGAGAAAGCTGAGTGATTGACCCCCGGCCCCATCAGGCATTGTCGAGGCTGCTGGTGGAGTGGGTGCGGGGGCTAAATTCCCCAGGACTCCAGGCCAGCACCGTGCAGACCCTGAAAAGAGGTACGGGGGGGATGCGGGCGGCAAGTGGGCGGGGCCAGGCACCTGCCAGGTCAGCCAGGCACCTGCCTTGCTCTTGGCCTCTGCGTATTTCAAAGCGCTGACGGCATCATCACACACTGTGCCATAAAGGCTGAAATTCCTGTCTCCTCCAAAGCCATTTGCCTTTCCATTTTGTTCCTGGGATATTTTCAGTCATGAAGAAAAGTTCAATCCTTAATTTAATTCTGAATCCTTAGAGTTTCTGCCTTTATGATATGCTTAGAGAGTACTTCTTCACTCTGCGAGAATACAAACATTGTGCTCATTTATTCCTCGTATTTTAATCACTTTGTTTTAAAAATAAGAGTTTTATCCATCTGGAACTGGATTGCTTTGAGTCTTCACTGGTATTTTGGTGAGAAGTCGGGAAGGGATGCCTGGAGGGCTGTGAGGCAGGGGGCATTTTGGACCCCGAACAGCCCAATTTTGAGTTTGTATCTGTACCAGAAAATGGCATAAATCTAGATAAAGATGAGCGAAATAAGCGAAGTCCCTTTTGCAAATAATCGTAGCAAACATTCACAGCAACTCGCTTCCTGACGCGGTCCCTCCCCTACTGGCCACCCATGTGGACATGGGCAGGGGGAGGCCTCCAGGTTCAGGGGAGGTTCGGGGCCCAGCTCTGCCACCCACCCAGCCGGCCGCGGTGAGGAAGGACACGGGTAAGGCTGGCGCTGCCCACGCGGTTCCGGCCCTTCTGAGGCAAGACGGGGGCGATGCCTGCAGAGGGGCCCGAAGCCGTCCCCGCCCGGAGCTCTCTGCAAACAGCGCGGCGCTGGGCTCACTCCTTCCACTCGGGCTTGGAGACTTTCTCTCTAAGAGGCAGAAAGTCAGTCTGTGAGGGTCTGTGGGCCCTGCGGCCTCTTGAAGCTTCTCAACTGCACGGTTGCAGCCCAGACCGCACATAAATGATATGCAAATGAACACGCGCTGTGTGTAAACTGCGGACCCCGACGTTTGAATCCCACTTAATCTACACGGGATCCTGCCCTGAGTCGGCAGCTGTGGGGCCTCATCCCTGCCTTTCCTCTGCTCCTTTCCAGGGACAGAGACCCCCTGAACCAGGGACCCGGGACCATCTGGAAAGGCAGAACAGCAGGAGGGCTACCGGGCTCCAGCTGCGCGGAGAGACCCCTGGGGGCCTGTCCCGTCTCACCCTCCCCTCTCCTGTCTCCTTCCACCTTCAGGTGGAGGCTTCAGTGCCTGCAGGCTGACCTCGGGGCGGACGCCATGCACAGCCGTGTCCCCTCAGGGGCTCAAACACCTGTGTGGATTCTAGTCATTCTCCGCGTGCTGCTTCCGGAACCCAGCCTCCCCTCTCTCCAGAGCTCAGATGGCAAAATACCAGCTCTGCCCCGTGGCAGTCACACCTGCGTACGAGAAACACGGCAAGTGTTCGCCCCGCCGGACGCAGCAGAAGCCACGGTGAAGTGGGCTTAGCTGCATGCGCTTTCCCCTGGGGCTCATCCCAGTTGCCGGGAGTCAACAGATAGGTCTCAGGGGGCCCCAAGGGCATCTGGCCTTTCTGTGCACAGGTGAGAACAGATCTTCCCACAGGAGAGGGTGGAAGCAGAGGCCTGAGTCCAGGGGGTTCTGCACAGACATGGGGGCACCAGCACAGGCCGGAAGACCCCATGACCCATTACTCCAGTTTGTCTATCTTTGCTTTCATTGCCTGTGCCTTTGGTGTCAGACCCAAGAAATCATTGCCAAGTTCAACATCATGGAGCTTTTGCCCTATGTTTTCTTCTAAGAGTTTGATTGCTTTAGGTCTTACGTTTAGGTCTTTGATCCATTTTGAGTCTATTCTTTATATGGTGTTAGGGGAGGGTCCAACTTCATTCCCTCACATGTGGAGGTCCAGTTTTTTCAGCGCCATTTGTTGAAAAGACTGTCTTCCCCACTGAACGGTCTTAGTGTCCTTGTCAAAACCATTTGGCCACACGTGTGAGGGTTTATCTCTGGGCTCCCAGTCTGGTCAATTGGTCTACATGTCTGTCCTTGGCCAGCACCCCACTGTTTTGGCCCCTGAGGCTTTGTAGTGAGTTTTGAGATCAGTAACAGTGAGTCCTCCGTGAGCCTTCTAAGTCTGCCCCCAAAAATCTGCACCCACATGGCACACGGCAAGGCTGCGCAGACCCAGCGTGTGGGCCTGGTCCACAGGATGCTCGGCCGTTCAGGCCAGTCCCCGAGTCTGACCTCTCGCCACGGGAGCCGAGTTGCACCACAGCGGCCGCCCACGTGACCCGTCACATACTGCCGTCCACCCATCCCTCCTCCCGGGACACGGCTGTGTGTCCGGTGTCCAGCCAGCCCCTCGCTGCTCCCTTTGCATACACGTGTGCCTGCAAGCCACCTGTCTGTGCGGGGTGGGCATCTGGGCGGATATCATAGCGTGCCAGCGTCTCCTCTTGTCATCTGTCCCAACTGCATGAGCCGCTCCAGCCAGTGCTTTGGCTCCTGGACACTCCCTCTCCGGAAGTGTTTTCCATGGCTCTTCACTCACTTGTCCGTCAGGCATTTGTCGCTTACCAGGCACCTTCCGGGTGCCAGGATGGAGCAGGGAGCCCAACTGCCAGAGACAGGGGACGAGCAGCAGACAGGTCACTGAGGGAAAGTATTCGGAGAAAGCTGGAGCGGCTGGGAGGACAGGTGATGCTGGTGGGGGGGGGGCGGTGTATGTTATACATGGGGCAGGGAGAACCCCCCCTTAAGTTACATTCGGGCAGACAGCTAGAGGAAGACCGGGCTGCTGGGCTGTGACCAGGTGCTGCAGGGGTGCAGTGGGGTGGACGTGTGAGGTCAGAGGAGTGGCCAGAGCCGTGGGGCTGGGTTCTCTGGGGACGTGGGAGTCCCAGGAACGGGCTCTCCAGCTGTTGTATCCAGGATGAGGGTGGGGGCCAGGGCAGAGCAGGGAGCGGCTTGGCCTTGGACGGGTGCCAGGGGCAGGGTTCTGATTTGTTTCTGAAGGTAGAGCCAAGGTCTGATTGATCTGTTGTTAGGTTGTTTCCAAGGCCCTGCCAGCGCCGCTGTGGACAGCATCCTGGTCCATCTCTGGAGTGGCACCCAGAGGGGAGCTACTGGCGTGTGACGTGCAGCTCGGTGCATCCTTGTCTCCCCAAGGCCCGTCCCCTTGCTGTGGCCTGCTGTGCTGGCCAGGCGGGGCCAAGCGTCCAGTGTGCTCTCGAGACAGACCTTGGTTCTGGCCGTCCTGTGCTACCTCCCTAACCTCCATCCCCTGATACTCACAGGGAGGTTTCCGGGCAGCACTGCCCGCATCCGGCCACGCCAACCCACTGCCCCAGACCCACACAGTCCCGGGAGGCCGGGAATTACACTTGAGAAGCCCCGCTCCACACCGCTGCCCTCCCGACGCTAAGAATCACCATCGTGGTGGACCGGGATCCTGGAGACTGACCCAGGTGAGGACCCCCCGGAGGAACAGGTGCAGCCCTGAGGACTCTCGTTAAGCCGCTCCCCTTACCCACCACCCAGGAGCCCACAGGCGAGGTCCCAGCCTCTCCTGACGGCCAGAGTCCTTTGCCAGGTCCCAAGGCGAACCCCTCCGTCCCGGTGCAGCTCCAGAGCCCCAGTGACGGTGGTCAGCAGAATAGTGGTTCCAGGGACACCACGTCCGAAACCCTGGAGCCAATGACCCTGTCAGCCTACGTGGCGAGGGTTGCCATCCGCTGAACTTGGAGGGCGGATTCTCCTGGCTGAGGGGGGCGCCCAACGCAACCGCCGGGGTCCTTGACACGGAGGAGGCAGCAAGGAGAGAGGCACAGAGTGGGGGGGCGAAGAGGACTGGCCCCCAGGCGGCCTGGAGATGGAGGAGGGGCCGCACGTCAGGGAACGCTCAGCCTCTCGGAGCGGGAAAAGGCAGGACGTGGCTCTGCCCTGGAGCCGCCCACACCGTCTGGATGCCCGGCGTGGTTTGCTCGTTACGGCGGCAACAGGCAACCAGAGGGTCAGGTCTGTGCTCCCCTGTGGGGAGGCCGGGGCTCCCTTCTCTCCCGGGACCCTGCCCGCTGCCGGGGCCACTGTCCGCATCTCCCCATGTCCTCCCCGTCCTGTCCGGAGCCGAGGCCCAGGGCAAAAGCAGGCTGTCCCAGCACCGGGCCTGGACTCCCTAGGTTTTCAGTCAGTGACCCACAGACGGGTCCGCAGGAACGACCTGCTCCAGGAACGACAGGGACTGGTGGGGACAGGGGCATCTTAAGCCGTGGGTGTCCCTCCCCCAGCAACCGGCAGACTTCAGGAAAGGCTACACCAATGCAGGACCCACTGAAAACCCTCGGTGGCCTCACGAACTACACCGCCATGTCCCTCCCACAGGGAGCCCGGCCCCAGACCTGACGGCGGACGTCCAAGACCCTCCCTCCGTGCCCCGCCAGCTCCACAGCCCCACGCAGGCGTCACAGGCCCAGTGTCCATCGCCTGGCTGGCCCGGTGGTCACCGCCGGCTGTGTAGACGTGAGGCTGGAAGCTGGGGTCCCTGCCTGGAGGCCCCACAGGGAGCGCTTGCCGCTGATGCCCTGGGCTCGTCCCGTAGAGCAGGACACAGGCCCGCCCAGGGGAGTGGCCGAACTGCTCACCGCTGGGGCTAAGACTCTGGTTTGCTAAGTGTTCTCGCCCAGAGCACGTGCGTGGCCTGTTTGTTCCGACGTCGTCCTGGGACCTCAGACCACTGGTCATACGGGCACCTCAGGGCGCAGGCGGCCACTGGCCGCTACTCCACACCGGCGCCTGGAAGCCTCGGTCTTCCTCTGTGGGGTGGGGGCCTTGTGGGAACGAGTTACCACCGCAGCCCGTCTGTCCACGGCACAGTGGCTGGAACGGGCGGCCCGGGGGTGGCGTGGGAACCGAGCCCCTGGGTGTCCTGCCCACAAAAACAGCGCGGTGACCACGGCCTCTCCAGAGCCCCAGCCGCGACAGAGCTGGCGTGTGGGAGCCGGAGCCAGGTCACTTCCCAGCGCCGCCCGCCAGGATGCCAGGGGCCCAGGGGCCCGAAGAATGTCTGGGAATGTTGGACGGCAGGCAGGGGTGAGGGTGCGGCCGGCCTCAAGGGAAACAGTGTGGCAGATAGGGCTGCTCTCCCTTCCGGGCCGGCTGCTGACTTTGGCTCCAGCGGTACCCACAGGGGGACCCGGCGCCAGGGGACAGGAGGGGCCGGCAGGGGACGGGAGGGGACGGGCTGGGGGGCTTGAACTTTCCACATCCAGATCCGGCTTCCAGGGAGGACATGGGGCCGGCGGGGCCGGAGCAACTCCACGTCCCTCTGCCCCCCGCATCCTGTCACTGGTGCTTATCTGGCAATAAAGGGTTTCTGAAGGGTGTCGGGCTGAGCAGTGGCAGAAGGACAGGGCCCGGGGGCTCATCTGGACCCAGGGACCCTCGGCGGGTTTGGGCTGAGCGTGAGGTCGACCGCCTCAGCTTTTCCTATTGTTTCATCTTTTTCTTGCTGAGCCGCACCTGCGCCAGGGGTGAAGGTCGAGCGACGCTAACAGAAAGCCCAGTCGGCCGGCCGGCCAAGCCAGGCTGCAGCCACGGCCCTCCCAGGCCATCACCGTCACCCCGGTGGCCCTCGGCCCCTGCCTGTCCCCCCGGCGGTCAACCTGACGCAGGGCCGTGCGAGGGGCCCTCAGCCCAGCACCCCGGCTGTTTTCCTTCTTTTCTGTGCACTTCCTCCCCACCATGGGAAGAGCTGCCCGTGTTAACTTTCCCACGGCTGTCTTTATACCATCTCCCCATCTCTCCCCACGCCTGGCCCGAGGCTCTGGGACCATCGCAGCTCGCCACAGCGCCACATTCCCTCGGTCGCATTCCTTCCACCTCTCCCTGGGCCCCTCTGCCTTCCCCTGGCTGGATCCCTGTCCCTAATCCAGGTCATTCTCGTGGCTCACACGTGGGCTGTAGGGAACATCCTTCGAGGTTTCACCTGGATCGCAGGTGCGCTGACTGCGGAGGGTGGTCCCGTCCCACCACGCAAAGGAAGGTCCCCACCCAGCCATGCAGGGGCCACCACATGCAGTCCCCGCTGACCTGCGCCCCTGCAGGTGGTCAGGACGGAGCAACTCAGGCCCCGTGTGAACAGCTGGGCCACGAAAACAGCGGACCAGGCAGTGCTGAGAAGGGAGCAGAAGCAGGCCCCAGGCCACAGCCTGGACAGCCCAGCCGGATGGTGGAGGAGGGCCCGTGTCCAGTCGATCTGGGTCCCCCAACATTTCCCCTGCCTTTCCCCGGTGGGCACACGCCGGGCGGGACAGAGGAGCTGGGGGAGATGGGAGGCGGCCGGTACCCACAGAGGGCAGGGAGGCCCAAGGCTGCCCAGGTTGGAGCAACCATGACCTTGTCTGCAGAATCTGGGATTTCTGTGGGTTCATTGCTTTCACTCACTTATAGGGGGTGGGATGAGGGTGCAGCAACCAAAAGGAGGAAACAGTGTTTGACCGAGACCTGGCCTGGGGTGTCCACCTCGCAGCACCCGCCCTGAAGCCCTGCCCAGGCCAGTGGCCCAGAAGGGAGGGGGTCACATGCTGGGAGGAGGGGCCCACACCCCACTCCCCAGGCTGCCACCAGAGGACGCTCAAGACAGCAAACCGTAGGAGCAGAAGGCAGGGGTGCCAGGAGCGGGGCCTCGCAGCAGCACCGTTTTGGGCTAGGGCTCCCGCCACCCCCGCCCCCGGCCTCTGTCTGGGGAAGAGCCTCTGCTCTCCCACCTCGAGGGGCACACGGCGCTCCCGCCTCCCTCCGCGGGGACCCTGCTGCACGGGGCCGACGAGCCCTCCACCCGCCCCAACCTGCGCCCGCCCGGCCCCCTGCCCCCGGCACTGCCACGTGCAACACCCAGGCCTGCTACCACTTCTGCATCTGTCCAGATGCTCTGGTTGCAAACCCAGGTCTGTCCTCTGGCGTGTCTCGCACTCAGACAAGCAGATACACCCACGGCTGATGCAACGGACACATGTAAGGGGACCATGATTTGGGCCCAGCTAAGCCAGGAGTCCAGATGAGTCTCCAGGCCACTGTCCCTCCCACACCTGTTTCTCTCTGCAGGGGCTTTCCCTCCAGGGTGGCCCAGAGATGACCCCCATGGCTAGCAAGCTCCAGGAGCAGAGGGGGCCCTTTCCCCAGGGATTCTGCTGGCTCAGCGCAGGCCACGCGACATCCCCGACCCAGTCTCTGGCCAGGGTGATGGGTCAAGCCTGCCTCACCCACGTCCGGAGCCGGAAGAGCGGGCAGCTCCACCCAGACCACGTGGTCCGAGAATGGGGCTTCCCACTGGATGTTAGGCAGATAAAAGGCATAAAGCCGACTACAGGTGTTCACCTCTGTGTTATTCACAGAGAGAAAATCTGGAAATAACCGAGCGTCTGACCACGGGGCTGGGTTAAACCAACTCAGGTCTACACACTTGGCGGGATGTGGAACAGCCTGTACATGGTGAGGCTCGTAGTCTCCCGGACAGACACAACGTGACGTGGAGAAACAGGCTGCCAGGAGACGTAAATAGTGGGGTCCCACACATATCTGAAAGGCCACACGAGGAAGTAAATACCAACGTGGATTTTATCAGAGTGGGTGGGATGCCAGCAAGTTTTACTGCCCTCCTTTTGACAATCTGCCTTTTCTCAAGTTTCTCAAAGGAACACACATTAATTTTGTAATAAAAGGAAAAGCTATTAATAGCATGTCAGAAGGTGTCCCAGCCCCTGCCCCGGCCCTAGCAGGGACTATGGGAACGGGCTTCCTTCCTGGTGAGAAGCCCGGGTCCGCTCTCGGCGGTAACTTGTGAGCTGCGCCGTGTGCCCACTAACAGGTCGCCCTCCAAGAGGAAGGGGGGAGGTCTCCAACCAGCCCAGGGGTCCGCACAAAGGCCCTCCTCCCCAGCCATAGGCCCAGGGCCTCATGCAGGCGCCCCCCCCAGCCGGGCCATCGGTCCCACTTGAGGTGAGGGCAGGTCCCCAATGACACCCTGCCCCCGTCACCCACCAGCTGCTGAGCTGTGTCAGCAGGACCCACCACCCTGACGCTGACGCCCCCAACGGTGAGAGGTCTGGTTGTGTCAGCAGAAACACACACACCCCCTCCACCCGGGGCCCACAACTCAAGGGGCACGTCACCCCGAAACCTAGCCGGCCGTGGGCTCCCACTCAAAGCCCCTCCCCAAGACCACCTCCCAGTCTCCCTGCTGTACCCCCGCCAGCATTAAGCGATCCTTTTAGAAAACTAAAAACAGGAGTCCAAGTATGGATCTCATGGGATGCTTGTCTGTTTCTAATGAATAATTCACTTTGAAGCAGACCCACTGCTTACATTTAAGTTTTGAATTCCTCTGCTCAAGCATCCATCAAGCAAATGGGCAGAATTAGTTAATTTGACAGAGAACTCGTGCTACCTGCTCGTTCTGCTTCTATCTGGACGGAGAGATTCGTGGAGGGAGGGGCCTCTCCACGGAGCCGCGGGGCTGGGAACGGGCTGGGGTTGAGGAGGGCTGTTGGGTGAATGAGGCCACGTCTGCGGGTGGGCGATCCCCTGAACATCTGGCCTGCCGGCCTCGAGGAGGCTGGGGCTTTGCTCATTCTGAAAGACAGGCTGTCTCTGGCCGGCCGGCAAAGAGGAAAAGGGTGGAAGCTTGCAGCTTTGAGCGCCCAGACGAGCGCAGCATCACTGTGCTGCAGGGGGACACGACCCCAGGGCTGGGGACCCCTCGCAGGGGGGTTGCGATCTGCTCCCACGGCTTCGCAGGCGGCGGCTCCCAGCCTCCCTCTTCCTTCCCATAGAGTGGGCACAAGAGCAGTTAAATTATCACGCTAGATCTGCCCACCCCAGCTAGAACCTTCCGGGGGCCTCTGGTCACATCCAGAGTCTGGCCCAAACCTCCCCAGGGGCCCAGGGACCCAACGGCCCTCCCCTCCCCCTCCCCCTCCCCCTCCCCCTTGCGCACGCAGCCCCTCAGCCTGGCCTTTAGCGGTCCCACTGCTCCCACGGGGACATCCTCCCCCCCGGACCCCAGTGGTTCCTCGCCGACCAGGGCTCCGCTCCTGTAGCTCCGGCCGCCATCTCACCACCCTCCGCAGTGAGGGGGCTCAGGGCGCCAGGGGCGGTGTGGCCCAGCCGAGCGGCGGGGTGCGGGGGGGCCCGTCCTCAGAGGACAATGTGGGACGTTGGGTAGACTCTGCTTCCCCTCGGCCACCGGAGCCCAGCCACTGCTTCCCCACCTGCAGACTGAACATTTTCAATTCCCATTTTAAGACAAGACGAGAAAAATTTTAACACAAAGCTTTTTCCTGCCGTTTGGCCTCCAGTGTGCATTGTGCGTCTGTGCTAACCAGACGTCCCCAAGCTGAAATACCTGCTCAACCACGAAGACTGAGTTTTCTCCTTCTGACACCAGCCATGTAACTCCTTAGGAGACAGCGTTCCTGTAAGGGGTCACGATGACCCGCCACTCGCCTTGTACGTACAGACATCTTTGGTGAACTTTACGTAAAATGCCAATATATCATTTCCCTTAAAGGTAGTGATTAGAATAGACTGCTCAGATGACCTGGGGAGATACTGGGCCGCACTTCATGGAAGTTCTTAGCTTAAATACTTATGATCTTATTAATGTTACTAGCTGTATTACTCGTGTTCTATTTTACAAGATTTTTGTTTCTGGCATTACCAGATGTGTGACTGAGCCTCAGATAAAAATTAACGATGACCAGGTGACCTGAAACAATTGACCAAACATATAGTTCTATAAGATCGGTGATTGCAATAGTGTAGCTCTAGGCATGGGAAGAAGCAGCAAGAGGGAAACGTTTCCTGGACCATAACAGACCAGTAGGACCAGAGACCCAGGGGCGTTGGGCTACCGTTAACAGGGCCTAGTCCAGTAACAGCGCTTTGAGGGGCCGATCAAGGAAGTCCTCGCCTGACCTGGGAACGAGCATTCCTAGCACCGTGGGACAAATTGGTCATGAAATGCCTCCCACACTTTGGTTGAAATTAAGACCGAAAGGGAGGGAATTATAAAATAAAGAACGTTGCCCACCCTCCAGTTCTACAAGAATCAAGCCCTCAGCCACTGCAGTCGCTGACCTACAAGGAATTCGGGGTGGAGATCAGGAATGAGGCCCTCTGGGCTCTGGGGAAACTGGCAGAACCGGCCCTCAGATGATAGCTTCAGGAGACAATTTTTATGATGCTGGATTCTTGCCTCTTCCCGTACTTAGAAAAGCACCCAAACCATTAACTGAGATGTCTGTTCCTGGTGACCAGCGGCAGCCTTCTACCAACATGTGTGCTTGGTTGCACGTATCCCTTCCCCCAAATCACACATATGCTGACCCCCCCATCTCCTTGGAACAGATCTCAGAGCTACTGAAAGACTGTTTCGCGGTTGCAATCCTCAATTTTTCTCAAGTATAATTCTCCACTTCTTCTTTAGATTGAATATTGATTAAGGTTTTTCTGGACAGGATGAAGCCGCTGAAAGCACCCCCTCCACGAAGGTGGCGTCAGGACAAACTGACCTTCCAGAGCTTGGTGCCCTGTGCCCCCTGGGCCCCAGGCCTCTCCCATCCACGTGGTCCATCAGGGAGGCTGCTTCCTGTTGAGTCATGCCCCCGGCCAACTTCAGCCCATCCAGCCCATGCCTGAGCCCGGGGGGGAATGGTGTTGGGGGGCCCTGGGCTCCAGGAAGTGCTTGGTTGCTGCATCAATGTCCGTGTCAGGGCTGGGGCTGGGACAAAGTGTCCTTCCTGGGAGAGCCCGTGACACGCCCACCCTCGTGATCCCAGGTATACCACGGGACCCTCCCCTGGCATCCCTGGCACCCGCCACCAGGTCCTCCCCGACAGCTGTGGGCACAGAGGGGGGCTGGCCGGGGGGGCCGGGGCCCAAGGGAGGCGGGAGGGTTTCCAGCTTCACCCTGACTCGGAGGGTGTTGCCGAGGACTGCGGCCCCCGTGACAGGAAGCGGGTGCCCACCAGCCCGCAGGGGACCAGACGACACCCGGAGTACCATCTTCGGGCCTGACAGGCTTCAGACGGCCAGAAAACTGCGTGGCCTCCGGGTTCCTGTGCCTGCACTGTTGTCTGGGTTTAAATGGTCTCTCGGTGAACGGGACCACCAACCTGCAGAGAGCTTCGGCCGGATGTCAGAGCCCGCTCTGCTCACACGCCTTGACCCAGAAACTCCATTTTTGTGATCCGCTCTAAGGAAATGCCACACCAAGACCCTTCTACACACAAGGGAAGGGGCCTAACGCCTACTCATCTGAGATTCAAGACACTGCTCCCCAGATTCTGCAGACCCGGTGGGGGAGCCATCCCAGCCTTTCTGCGGGGTTTCCCACACCGCTGGGGCCGCTTCCCAGGTGCCAAGCACCAGGGCCTGGGCAGGGCCAAGGTCTCTGACAGGTGCTGGGGACTCCGGAGCTGGAGGGGCAGTGGGCAGCAGTGGGTTGCACCTCGGCCTTACAGCCCCGGACATACCTGGCTTCTCTGAGTCCAGCACTGGCCTGGCAGTGCCAAGAGGCTGGAGGTGGGGCACCCCTCTGCTAGGGTGGGCACAGCAGACTAGGACACCCTATACCATTAAGTCAAACGTGTTAGCTGCCAGTGACATTAGCTGTGATTCCTACTTTGTTCTTCCTACATCTCTGCATTTTCTAGATTTCCTACAATAAACATATTACTTTCTTTTTTTTAATATATAAATGTATTTATTTATTTTTGGCTGCGTTGGGTCTTCATTGCTGCACGCGGGCTTTCTCTAGTTGCGTCGAGCGGGGGCTACTATTCGTTGCGGTGCACGGGCTTCTCATTGCGGCGGCTTCTCTTGTTGCAGAGCACGGGCTGTAGGCGCACAGGCTTCAGTAGTTGTGGCTTGCGGGCTCTAGAGCTCAGGCTCAGTAGTTGTGGCGCATGGGCTCAGTTGCTCCATGGTATGTGGGAGCTTCCCGGGCCAGGGCTCGAACCCGTGTCCCTTGCACTGGCAGGCGGATTCCCAACCACTGCGCCACCAGGGAAGTTCCTTACTTTCTTCTTTTTAATTTTTTATTGGAGAATAGTTGATTTACAATGTTGTGTTACTTTCTGCTGTACAGCAAAGTGATTCAGTTATACATATACATATATCCACTCTTTTTAAGTTTCTTTTCCATATAGGTCATTACAGAGTACTAAGTAGAGTTCCCTGTGCTCTACAGTTGGTCCAAAGTATTATTTTCCAATAAAAGGAAAAAAGATGGAAAACTTCCACTTCCAGCCAAGACGGAATGAGAGGGATTGGATTACTTTCCTACCTGAAACCACCAAAACACAGACAAAACATATGACACCAGGGTTTTCAAGGCACTGGACATCAGGCCACAAAGAGCTGCGAAGCCAGAGAGATGGGAACAGAGGAGGTGAGCCCGATGGGAACCCTGGCCAGCTGCCTGCACAGAGCTTCCAGGCCACAGTGCAGGGGTGACCCAGCAGAGCCTGGTGGGCATCCTGAATGGAGGATCTTAAGAATTCAGGGAGACCAAGGCAGTGACAGTTTGCAGCCAGGTACCAGAGAGGAGAGAGCTGCATCCAGAGAGCCCAGGGAGAGGCAGAGTCCCGTGAGTACACAGCAGAGCACAGATTTGCAAAGTGAATTTGTGCTTAGAAACCTTCCCACAAAGAAAAGTCTGGGCCTAGATGGTGGCCCGGAGGATTCTCTCCAATAGTTAAGGCAGAATTCATAGCAATTCTACACAAACCCTTTCAAAAAATTGAAAAGAAAAGAATTATTCCCAAGTCATTCTATGAAGCCAGCAGTTACCTGACACAAAAATCAGACAAGAAGTTACCAGAAAAAAATGCAGAAAATATCTCTCACACACATAGATGAAAAATTCTAAACAAGTCTACTCAATTGAATCCAACAACATATAAAAAATGTAATACATCACAGTTTAGCCCAAGAATTCAGGGTTGATTTAACATTCAAAATTTAATCAATTCAATTCACCAAACCAACAAACTAAAAAAAAAACCAAATTATGATTATCTCAGTAGACACAGAAAAAACACTTGACAAAATCCAACATCCATTCTGATAAAAACTCTCAGCAAACCAGAAATAGCCGGGAACTTCCTCTACTTGATAAACAGCATTTACAAAAAAATCTACAGCTGACATCATACTTACGGGTGAGACCGGATGCTTCCCCCACCAGCTCAGGACCAGGGGGGAGGTCTACTCTCACACTCTGTCCCAGCCAGGGCAAGAAAAAAGAAACGGAAGGCTGAGGTCACGCCTGGAAAGGAAGAAGTGAAACTGTCTTTTTTTGGCAGATGACGAGCTCATCCATGCAGAAAACCTAATGGAATCTACAAAAAAGTGACTGGAGCTGAGGGAGTCCACCAGGTCACAGGATCAAGGTCAACATGTATTTCTATAGTGAGCAATGAGCAATCAACAACTGAAACGAAAAGAACAACCCCATTTATAGTCAAGTGAATATAAAATATTTAAGGATAAATCTGACGAAAGATGTGAAAGACACGTACACATCAAACAACAAGACGTTGCCGAGAAAAAACTGCAGAGGACCTAAAGAAATGGGAAGTTATTCTGCGTCATAGTTGGAAGACCTGAAGTTCTTAAGATATCAACCCCCAAATGGATCTATAGATTCAACAGACTCCTAACCAACATCCCAGAAGACTCTTTTTTTTTTTCATTAGAATTTGACAAACGTACTCTAAAATCCATAAGGAAATGCAAAGAACCTATAATAGCCAGAATCATTTTGAAAGAGAAGAATGAAGTTGGAGGACTTCTACCACCTGACTTCAAGACTTTATAAAGATAGCAGCCAAGATAAGATGCTTATATAAAGCCCAGACATAGATCCACACACATATGAACGAGTGATTTTTGACAAAAAATGCAAAGGCAGTTCAGTCGAGAAAGGAGAATCTTTTTAACAAATGGTCTAGGAACGATTGGCTGGCCATATGGATAGAAAATGAATGTTTATCTATGCCCTGCACCATATACAGAAATTAACTCAAAATGGATCATAGATCTAAATGTAAAACCTAAAACTATAAAACTTCTAGAAGAACACATAGGAGAAAATCTTTGTGACTTTGGGTTAGGCAAAGGTTTCTTAGCTTCAACACCAAAAGCATGATCCATAAAAGAACAAATTGATAAACTAGATTTCATCAAAATTTTAAATTTCTGCTCTTCAAAAGTCACTATTAAGAGAATGAAATGAGACAAAATGTTTGCAAACTATAGGTCTGATAAAGCTTGAATACAGAGTACTCATTAATAAGAAAACTAATAACCCTTTTTAAAACCGGGCAAAGGATTTGAACAAATGATGATCAAAGAAGATATACAAAGAGTAAATTAATACCAAAAAATGCTCAATATCATTAGCCATCAGGGAAATTAAAACTGCAATAAGATGCCACAATCCACCTACTAGAAGGGCTACAAATAAAAGGCCCAGCAGCGTCGAGCACTGATGAGGTTACGGATCCATCCGCACGCTGCTGGCGGGAATGTAAAACTGCTTTTGAAAACAGTTGCACAGCTTCTTAAAAAGTTAAACATATTCCTCCCAAGTGATCCAGCCATTTTACTCCCCAAGAGTAATGAGAAGCATACGTCCCCACAAAGACTTGTACATAAGTGTCCATAGCAGTTTTATTTGTGATAGCCCAAAACAAGCAGCAACCCTCACGTCCATCAACAAGGGAAGGGATATGCGAACTGTGGCGTTTCCAAGCAATGGGATTCTGTTCAGCTTTAAGTAGGAATGCAAGTCTGGTTCACAGAGCAACATGGATGAGTCTCAAAATATTGATGCTGAGTGACAGAATGATTCCACTTACGTAAGACTGTAGGAAATACAAACTGATCTACAGTGACAGGAAGCAGGTCAGCGGTTGCCTGGAGACAAAGGCAGCGCAGAGCGTGGGAGGGACCCCAGAGGGCGTGAGGAGCCTGGGGGAGGTGGGTGGCTGGACTGTGGTGATGGTTCATAGGTGCACACGTAGGTCAAAACTTGTCAATCAGGCTTTAAGGCTGTGTAGTTTAATATATGTCAACTCTATAGGGCTGTTTTTAAAATTCAGAGTAATGGCATTGGCAAAATGGCAGAATGAGGACATCCAGAAACCTCTGATCCATAAAAGCGACGGGAACATTGGCAAAAATGATCAGAATCAACTTTCTCAGACCTCTGGAAATTCACCAAAGACTTGCAATGAGGAATGTTTATTCAAGAAAAACAGCTGAATCTTGGAAAGAACAGTGAGCTCTGTGGCATTTTAACTTGCCCTACTCCCATCTACCCTCCCCTCCGCATCTCCCCAGTAGCCTTGAAAACCAACAGGCTGGCAGCTGACAGAGGGGGCAGAATGGAGGTGGTGCCCCCTGATGTCCTATCCCCAGAGAAGCGTCACTATCTGGAGACCACGCTTGCAAGGCTGTCTTCATCTGACTTGACCTGGAGCTCACCCAGCAGGAACAGCCATTTCCCCGAGGGCATTTGTTTTGTTAAAAAAAAAAAAAGCAGAAGCAAGTGGTAAGGATTCTGGGCTTTCAGTGCCGTGGCCTGGGTTCAATCCCTGGTCAGGGAACTGAGATCCCAAAAGCCCTGCAGCACGGCCAAAAAAGAAAAAAAACACAATCAAAGGCAATCATTTAACATTACAGCTGCCCAAAGCAGTGCATAACAGCTGGGGCCAAAAAAAAAAAAAGACAGACAAGCTTAAAAGGAGACGCTGGGGCACGTGACGTCCGTGGAGAGATCTGGGAAACTCCCGCATATTCCTAGGAGCCTGGAAGGCCACGCACATGCCCAGGGCTGTGCACCTGCTCGGTAAGGAGCTGAGGAGGCCCTGCACTCTCACCTCTGGCCAACCTTCAGGGAGGAAGTGAAGGCTAAAGCAGAGTTGCCAACTGCCGGGCTGAGGGTTGGAGGCGCCCAGCACACACTCAGAGCCCCTCGGCAAAGACTGAGATGCACTGGCTCAGGGGTTTAAGGGGGTCTCTGTCCAGTCCTTAGCTGATCACCAAGGTAGCTGAGAAGACACTTGAGTAGCTACACAAGACAAAGAGTACAGACTCTATACAATTAACTCAGAAAATCACTAGCAACAACAACCAAACTACAAATTCCAACAACAAACCTTGGGGAGGGGAAAGACTCTGATTTTCAGAGTTACCCCATTATGTTATTTTAAATGTCCAGTTTTTAATTTTATTTATTTATTTATTTTTGGCTGCATTGGGTCTTCATTGCTACACACAGGCTTTCTCTAGTTGCAGCGAGCAGGAGCTACTCTTGGTTGCAGTGCGCAGGCTTCTCACTGTGGCGGCTTCTCTTGTTGTGGAGCATGGGCTCTAGGCATGTGGGCTTCAGTAGTTGTAGCCGGCTCGCCAGCTCTAGAACACGGGCTTCATTAGTTGTGGCACTTGGGCTCAGCAGTTGTGGCTCAAGGGCTCTAGAGCACAGGCTCAGTAGTTGTGACGCACGGGCTTAGTTGCTCCGTGGCATGTGGGATCTTCCTGGACCAGGATTCCAACCCATGTACCCTGCATTGGCAGGCAGATTCTCAACCACTGCACCACCAGGGAAGTCCCAAATGTCCAGTTTTTCAAAATATAGAGACATGCAAAGAAACAGGAAAGTATGTCCCATACACAGGGGAAAAAGCAGTCAATGGAACGTGTCCCTGGAGCAGCCCAGACACTAAATTTACCAAAGACTTCAAATCAGCTGTTTTAAATATGTTCAAAGAACTGAAGGAAGCCAAGTTAAAGAAACTAAAAGGAAGCATGAGAACAATGTATACAACGTACAATAACACTCCCCCTATTCCTCACCAAATAAGGAATATCAACAAAGAGACATAAAAAGAACCAAATAGGAATTCTGGAGTTGAAAATACGGTAATTGAAACAAATTCACTGGGGGCTCACTAGCAGATTTGAGCAGCAGAAGAAAGAATCAGAAAACCTGAAGATAGGTCAACCTACCTAGTCTGAGGAAAAGAACAACAGAGGGAAAAAGAGAGAAAAGTGAACAGAGACACAGAGACCTGTAGGACACTACCAGGCACCCCAAAATGCACATAATAGGGTCCCAGAAATAGAGGAGAGAAAAGAGCAGAGAGAATATTTGGAAAAATAATGGCCTAAAACTTCTCAAATTTGATGAAAAACATTAACTTACACATTGTAGAAGCCCAACGAACTCTAACCAGGATAAACTTAAAGAAATCCACACCTGGACACATCATAATTAAACTGTAAAAGTCAGACAAAGAGAGATTTTCTTTTTCTTTTTTTGGCCATCCCGTGGCACGCAGGATCTTAGTTCTCCGACCAGGAATCGAACCCATGCTCCCTGCAGTAGAAGCACAGAGTCTTACCCACTGGACTGCCTGGGAAGTCAAAGAGAGATCTTAAAAGGAGCAATAGAGAAGCAATGTGGCACATACAAGGGATCCTGGGTAAGATGGAAAGCTGATTTCTCATCAGAAACCATGGAGACCATATTCAAAGGGCTGAAAGGTAAAGACGATCAACTGAGAATTCTATGGACAGCAAAACTCCCCTGCAAGATGCAAGAGAAATTAAGACACATAAACAAAATAAATAACAAAATAAAGTGATATAAATATTAAACATTTATAAATATAGATATATTTTTAACAAAATGAACAACAGTAAATAAAATCTGAGAGAATCCATCCCTAGTAAGCCTGCCCTCCAAGAAACCCTAAAGAGAGGGTTTTGGGCAGAGAAGAAAGGGCACTAGATGGTAACTTGAACTGAAATGAAAAAGTAAAGAACATTGGGAAAGGTAAATATAAAAGACAATACAAATGTATTTTTCCATTTGTAACCTCAAACAGCTAAACACAGAGTTTCCATATGACCCAGAAATTCCACTTCTAGGTACATACCTGAGAGAATGGAAACATACAACCACACAAAACCTTGGACAGGAATGTTCACTGCAATAGTATTCATAATAGTCAAAAGGTGGAAACAACCCAAACGTCCATCAATGACGAAGGGGTAAATACAATGTGGTCCATCCAGACAATGGAATATCACTCAGCCATGAGAAGGAACGCCCCAACATGCTACAGCTTGCAGGAGCTTTGACACTTATGCTCAGGGAAGGAAACCAGACTCAGAAGTTCCCACACTGTGTGACTCCATGTGTAGGAAACGTCCAGACCAGGGAAACCCATAGAGACAAATAGCTGAGCAGTGGCGGTGAGGCTGGCAGGAGAGGGGAGTGGGGAGGGGTCGCTAGTGGGCACAGCGGTTTGTGTTTGGGGTCGTGGAAAAGTTCTGGGACTAGAGAGAGGTGACAGTGTCCTGCATAAAACAGTGTGCACGTACTAAATGGCGCTGAATGACACTTTTAAAGGATGAATTGCAAGGTATGTGAATTACATCTCAATTTTTTTTAATTCTGTAAGAGATGATTCTTCTAAAAGATGGTCACTATGGTTAAAGGGGGCAGCACGCTAGTCCATTTCCACTGTGCTCCCGGGCCTGGGTGGCGCTGTGCCCGCCTTCGGGGGAGTACACACCCAGGGGCGCGAGGGCCCACGGAGCCGCTCTCCCGCCGCGGGTCTAAGGAGCAGCCTGGCCCTGTCCTGACGTGGATGCTCTCGTGCCGAGAGCGCCCTGGCATCTTGCTGCAGCAGCAGCAGTTCCTTCTGGCTTTGGCCGGCCCCCAGCCCCTCCCCTGCCTGTCACTCCGAGGCCTAATCTGGTTGCGTCTGCCGTTGATTTCTAATTCGAAGGGTGCTGTGGTTTACTGTGTGGTGAGAGGAGCGTGTTTCTGTGGCAGATTCTAGGAGCCAACCCTCGGGGCCGGGGAGGCGGCTGGTGTGCCCTGGCCCTCGGCTACTGTGCCTATGCCCGGGCAGCCTGAGCTCGGTCCCAGGGCCTGGCATCAGGGGTTGAGGAGGGACAGAGGCAGGAGGAGGGAGCCCAGCCAGGCTCCCACCACGGGGCAGAGGCGGCCTGGAACTGCCTTGCATCCAGGCTCCCAGCTGCTGCTCACGGGAAACTGGGCAAGAAGACACTGCAGATTCCCGCATTTAAAAATCATCTTTATGACTTGTAAATACTAGGGCCGCACGGCCCCCTGGTGCACCCACCCATCCAGAAGGCGTGTGGCAGGGGAGAACCAAGAGGGTTTGGGTTCTGTGACCCTTACTCTCCTCTCCCGGGAGGCGCTCAGGCAGGCTGGGGTCTGTCCGTAACCCTGCCTGGGCACACAGACATCGGGACGGACAGACACAACTCCTGCTCTCGTTCCAACATCTCCCAGGTCCCCAAGTGCAGCACCTTCCGTGCCGGGCTTGCTGAGACCCGCCAGGACTCGCTGATCTGCCTGTCAGGCTCGAAGCCAGAGACCAAGGTCTGGGGTGCAGAGCAGCGGCCGTGGGTCCTGACCCCCAGCTCAGCGCAGGCCAGGACTGCCAGCTCCTGCACGGGCCGCTGTTGGCTTCCAAGGCGTCTGCAGGAGGCCAGCCCTCTAGGCCCCCACCTCTAGGAGCCCCCCTCTGCTGCCAGCTGGATCTGGGGCCTCCCCCTCTGCAGAAGCTGTGGGGCGGGAGTGGGAGCTCAGGAGACCTGGGTTCCAGGCCCGGCTCGGCCACGTGCCAGCTGCATCCGGCAAGTCTTGTCCCCTCTGCCGGGCCACGTGGACAGGATGACCTTAGAGGCACGTCCGGCTCCCAGTGTCCCGGCCCTGACCCACTCGCTCTGGGCTTCCCGCCGCCATCTCCGGTGCCAGCCGCCCGGCAGAGCTACCGAATCAGGCATCACGAGGTCCCCAAGCCCCGGAGCTTGTGCCAGCTTCCCCTCCTTAAGAGGCTGACTCAGAAAGATGGCTTCTAGAAAGAAGAGCCTGGAGCTGGGATGGTGAGTCCAGGTGCGGAGCCCGCAGGGCTGGCCGCTCATGCACGAGCCCAGGACGAGGGGACGGCACCCATGGGTTGAACTCGGGCTCTGAGCTGTGGTCACGGGGTCTCTGGTCACAGAAATGTCTGCAGCTCCAGTTTCCAGCTCACTCGGGGTTGGGCTGTCACAGGACCAACCAGCAGGGGTGAGCCCCCACCGCTCCACGGGATGTCACAGAAACGGGGTCTGACAGGAAGAGGCCTCTCGGCTCCGGCTTCTCCCACTTAGAAGAACGCACTTAAGGTTCGTCTGTCTGTGTTGTGTGAAGACCAGCGTGTCCCTTCCCATCCTGCGAACGGTCCCACTGCGTGGACGTGCCTCCACCTGCTTAAACACTCACCTGCCGAACACACCCGAGTTCTGTCCAGGTTTTGGTCCTTGCAAAGCAGAGGTGAGCACAAGCTCTCAGTTCACCTGGGCAGATACAGGGCCCCTCTGGCTGGAAGGGCTGCAGGGGGGTGCAGAGGGAGGGGTAGGAGGCAGCCGTGCCAGGAGCTTCTGAACGGCCCTGAACAAAGACACCCGGCAGCTTTGAAGGGAGCGTCACCAGGACGCTCCCCTTCAGCCTGCAAAGACAGCCCACCTTGGAAACCAGGGCCCTCACACACACCTGCTGAACTGAGACCCAGAGGGACAGGGAGGGAGGGGACACAGCCCCCAGCACGTGGCGACAACAGTGGCGGCTCCTTGGGCCTTTCTGGTGCAACGTGGTCACCCTGCTTGTTCTCAGTCCCTGGAAGTCGGGAGATGAAGCACTGAGCCCTCCTCTGCAGAAGGGGGCCCGGCCCTGAGTCCCCCTCCCTGACCTTCCTCCCTTTACTCCTCCTGGGATGGCCTGACCAGAGCTCCCAAGAATGGGGTGCAGGTGGAACGTCCCATCACCCAACAGAGTGCTCAGGGGAGCCTGGAAGTGTCCCTGCAGACCAGGGAGACAGGGGAGCCCTGGGAAGGGCATGGGACTTGCTCCGGGCAGAGGGGCTCCCGTTCCTGGCCTGCTGTTCCGTGATGTGAGTACAGGCAAGTACAACCAATGAAGTCAAAATCTTCGTCTGTCCTAGGCACGAGCCATCACTAAGAAGCCTTTCCAGCAGGAGAAACCTCAGGACAGAGGCTCAGGATGTGTGAGCACAGGACGTCCCTGTGGTCACGGCAATGGACAAACTTGCTGCCTTAAAACAACAGAAATTTGTTCTCTCACAGTTTTGAGGCCAGAAGCCCAAAGTTGGGGTGCGGGAGGGGCCACACCGTCTTCCAAGGCTCCAGGGGAGGCTCCTTCCTGCCTCCTTCAGCTCCTGGCGCCTGCCAGCACTCCAGGGCTTGTGGCCGCACCCCTCCAACCTTCAAGAGCATCATCTCCGAATCTCTGTCCATCCCGACGTCACACGGCCTTCTCCTCCATGTGTCACCAGATCCCTGCCTCTCTCACATAAGGACGCTTGTGACGGCATTTAAGGACTGCCCAGATAATCCAGGAGAGCCCCTTTATTTTAAAAGCCTTAATTCAATCACATTTTGCCATATAAGGTAATATTCACAGATTCCAGAAATGAGAGAGTGCATATATCTCTGGGGGGGGCATTTTTTAGCCTAATACACAGGCTTTTCTATTTTCTAAATGGATTACTTCTGTTCTACAGGAAAGACAGATGCTTTAAACTTCTGTGATGAGACATCTCACTGATTTTTGTATGTTATGTTTTCCAGGTAATTCTCTTGGGCATCTGAAGGAAGACACGGTCTGGCCTGCGGTGATGACCTGTGTGTTGTCGCTCACTCGCTGTGCCGCTAGAACTCCTGGTCTTGTGTCTGACCTTGATGGGGTCACCACGGCTGTTTCACCGCTGGATGGGATGTGGGCTAATGGTTCATGGTGGATTTTCATACTACCTTGAAGGGTGTCTCTCAATGCCTAATTTTCTTTTTTTTGTTGTTGTTGCGGTACGCGGGCCTCTCACTGCTGCGGCCTCTCCCGCTGCGGAGCACAGGCTCCGGACGCGCAGGCTCAGCGGCCATGGCTCACGGGCCCAGCCACTCCACGGCACGTGGGATCTTCCCGGACCGGGGCACGAGCCCACGTCCCCTGCATCGGCAGGCGGACTCTCAACCACTGCGCCACTAGGGAAGCCCCTCAATGCCTAATTTTCTAAGATTTTTTTTTTTAAACAGGATTATATTATCAGAATAGGAAGTCTCTTCATTTGGGGAAGATCTCCAGAATGAGCCCTTCACTGGCACAAATGTGGAACTGACACCCACTGAGTGTTTCCTGGCGTAAACTGTAAACTCGCCATCGGCTCGACTGCGGATGCTCTACGCCAATGGGGCCCAAATACTGTCTTAGGTTTGGAGGACCACAAATGCGGAGGCCGGTCATCTCGTGAGGGGCAGCACCTGCCGAGGTGGATGGGGTGGGCCCTGGGGCGTGAGCGTCAGCCTGGAGGAGGACCACGTGGCCACAGAGCCCACGCGGGGACACCTGGAGGGGGCACGGAGGTAGGGGCCGGGCCAAAACGGGCGGTCCAGCAGGTCGGCCACAAGCCACCTTGACGTGCCCGTCCAGGTGGACTGTACCGACGCCGTACCTGAGCTCTGGGCTCTGCCTTTCCACAAAGAGCTCGGAGACGGATGGGCGCACGTCCCCAGAGCCAGGGCCCACGACTGCTGTGGCCACGCTGCACTCGGCCGCCCTCTTACCCCACTGCCCACAGGACTGGTGCCGGATGAGCAGGCAGACGGAGGGCCCCCTGTTCCCCCCGCAGCATTGAAGAAAGCAGTTAGGGCTGCTGGGGGAGATTAGATTCCTTGGAAAACATCACAGCAGAGATCTGCTTGCTCTTGCAGAGTTTGCAAATATCACAGAATAATTGGAAATTACCCTTGCCTGGAAAAAATTTCACACAATCAACCCTCTAGCCAAGAACTTTTGGAGAAAGAGGAAGGAGGGAAAGTCCAGGTCGGGTACATCCAAAGATCTTCAGGCCCGTGACGGAGCTCTGGTTTCATCTCGGTACAGCTTTGAAAACACCGGTGCCTCTGGGCCACGGTCCCCCAAGGTGGGAGCCATGCCTGGCCACCTTCCCAGCTCCTACGTGTGTCCTGGAGTCAAAGTGGGACGGGCCACGTTGCGTCACCAGCAGGCCCCAGATCTCACATCAGCTCCCCTCTCACACGCTCCCTGCCTGTGCAGATCAGCTGCGGAGTCTCTCTAGGGCCAGAGCCGCACAGAGCAGTACCCTGGTGGGCCACACAAGGCCTGAATGCCTCTGCGCAGAGGTGACACGCTTTCCCTCGCCGGCCAAAGCAGGCTGGTGGCCACTCCAGAGCAGACAGGAAATGCAGCCCTGGAAGGAGGGATCGCCGGGTGTCTGCGACAGCCCTAATCACTCCCCACTGAGACCTCGGGGACCCCCTGCTGCCCCCAGAGCGGCGAGCACAGCAGGGGGCCTGGACCCTGCCCACCAGGACCAGACAGAGTACAGGGGGCCGGGGCTGGGGATGGCGTGGTCCTGGGATCAGAGCAGCTCAGTTTGAAAGAGCTGGACCACCAGCTGGAGAACTGTCCAGAGAGTCAGGGGGCCGTGGCGGACCCAGGAGAGAGGTGGGGTTCGAGGCTGGGTGGCACCTGGCGGGCGGAGGCGGGGTCTCAGGGAGTGCACACATCCTCCCCCCGCCAGTGGTCGCTTCCCACGCAAAGGATGCTTCTGACCGCTGAGCGGCAGGGGCCTGGTTGACTCAGGAGGAGCCCACGTGGCCTGGGCCAACCCAGAACTGGAACCCGGCCCCCAGGGCTGCGCTCCCAACCCAATCCTCCCTCCTTCACGAAAGTCCTCTATGACGACCTTCTCTGGGTGTCACATGTGGGGAGTACACGCAACCAGCATGCAGCTCTGCAGGTACCTGCCATTCACAGGGCCCGCTGCCGGCTGCAAAGTGTAACCGTGAATGAAAGAGAGAGAGAGAGAGCGTTGCCGAAACTCCAACAAGTCAGTGGGAAATTAACTTAACATGCAGTTGAGCTGCAGCTTTGCAGAACACAGCTCAGAACTCACTGGACTGTTGCTTCTTCTTGGTTACGTTTCTTCAGCCACCCATAAAACTCCTCACGGCACCTCCCGGCCAGCACAGCGCCAGGCTCAGACCCCCCACCTCCACGCTCCTGATGGGCACAAGGGCCACAGGCCAGGAGACAGGGCGTCGCCATTCGTCCCGGGGTCCCCCTCTGCCGACCACTGTCCAGGCCTCACCCCGCCCCCCCGCACGGTGGGGCGTCTTGAAAGCGAGGTCAGCGTGGACCGGAGCAACGGGTCTGCCCTCTCTGCCCGTCCTTTACCTCTCACTGTCCCCAGCTTCAATTGCAAACGGAGACAAGCCCCCCACCGGGGGGGGGGCAAGAACAGTGGCGCCTGTCAGAGGGCTTCGCCCGGGGCTGAGGTCAGCATCGCCTCTTGTCAGCTGCCTCGGCACGGCCGAGCCTTGAAGCTGGCGCTGGCCAGCAACCCAGAGACCCTCCCGGTCCACCAGCCTGCAGGGTACCCCACGGTTAGTCCCCAGGATGCGAAGACAGAATCAGAACGCCACGCACAGTGAGGGTCGAGGAGACGGGGTCTCTGCCGTGCAGCTGGGGACGCGCACGAGTTCCCATCACCCGCCTGGATCACGCAGGAGAAAGTGGCTGGATGCTGCAGCGTCCTCACACCCACATTCCAACATGTAAGGAGACTGGTTAAAATCCAACAGCCCTGTACTTGTAACAACTTAAAAGAAAAGAGCATCTGGGGTCCTTGAAGTCAAGGGAACAACGAGGGCGTCCTCAGGGACAAAGAAACCAGCCTGATGAGAACCCAGTCGAAGCGAGGAGGTAACTAACCCGGGACCTGTGCGCCAGGGAGTCGTCTCTTCCTGGGCGGGAGGGGGCCCTGCCCAGAGGCCCCCACATCTGCAGGAGAGAGCCAGGTGAGGCGGGAGGATGGACTGAGAAGGTCCTTCTCAGATGTTAAACAATAAGAAGAAAGTGAGGAAGAGTTAAGGTTTCGTTTTTTTAAAAATCTCTGCCCTATATTTTCTGTTGTTGGCTGTTCTGAAGCAGCATTCTCAAAATATGTTCCTAAAACACTGACCCTGTGAGAATTTCCATGAAAATTAAAACACCAATTAGTTTGAGAATCCTGCTGCCCGCCCCCCCATCCCCAGAGGGTCAGGGTTCATATTAGCCCGTTAAAGGCACTGATAAGTCCTGCTGTAGGGCCTATTGTCAACCTTGCCTAACTCTGCATCCCCCAAACAATTTTGGCCAAAGAGCCCCGTTTTTCATGTAGTAGCTGATACCGACCCAGAACTCCTAAAACTGACCTTGGGTAAAGTTGCATTAGAGTAACGGCATAGAGGGTGAGTCAGGCAGGACCCGGCCTCCTGATGACGGCTCCCTCCTGAGCGGAAGGACTTTGAAACTGGGTGATGCCTCTCGGCTCCTCTAGGCTCCAGGCTGGACGGCACCCTTTCTCCCAGTGGAGAGCAGCGAACACCGAGCCTGGAGACAGAAGCAGGAGGGACAGTCAGAGGTGGGGGGTCACCCAAACAGCACAAAGTGCAGCTGCAGAAGGGCAGGGCCGGCGGTGGGCAGACGGGCGGAGGTGACAGGACGCATGGCCCTGCCCCAGGCTGAGGGGGCCTGGTGACACCACAGCACGGGGACCACGGGGACAGGCCAGCCTCCGCTGGGCTCCGTCCTGGGCTGGTGAGCTCAGCCCGCGCCCCTGTGTGTGAACCCTCCCTTGCCTGGGCCGGGCTCACTGAGCTGCCCGACAGTGGACATGGCTCTCCTGACAGAGGGGAGGGCTGCGGGCACCAACAGGGGTGGGGCGTGTGGACCCAGCCCAGGACAGGCCCACAGTCAGGATTCCCCCTGACCACAGCCCAGCCCCTCCTCAGATCAGATGCTCGGCCTCTGCGACCCCCAAACACCCCTGGAGCCCAGAGACGCCAGCGGCCAGATGGGTGGGTGTGCAGCCAGTGCACCCCAACCCCAAGGCTGCCAGTGCCCCTATTATGTGTTGAGCTGTGTCCCCGAAAGCATATGTTGAAGCCCTGACCCCCAGGGCCTCAGAATGGGACTGTATTTGGAAACAGGGCCTTAAAGAGCTAATTAGGTTAAAGTGAGGTCACTAGGGTGGCACCCACTCCGATAGGGACTGGTGTCCTTGGAAGAAGCGGAGATGAGGACACAGACACACACAGAGGGACGACCACCTGGGGACACGGGGAGGAGACGGCCGTCTGCACGCCCAGGACAGAGGCCTCGGGAGGGACAGCCCTGCGACCCCTGGGCCTCAGACCTCCAGCTTCCAGGATTGGGAGAAAATAATTTCAGTTGTTTAAGCTGCCTGAGCTGACTAATATACACAGCCTTGAACCCTAACCGGCAAGAGGCAAAGAGAGCCAAGGGACCTGATTTTCATCATAATAAACACGAAGGACCCCCTGAGGTGCTGTTTCTTGCACCATTTAGCCGTTTGGGGTTTCTGCGGGGCGGGGAGGGGTGGGGGGCCCGCGGACCCTGGCCCCCGCTATGCGGCCCCGCCACACCCTCAGCTGCTCCCCCAGCCACGTTCTAGTCGCTCCCTCATTCCGTCTTGGGCAGAGCAAACGCTTTCTCCGAGATGCACCTGACTCGGTACAAAACGGCTCACCAGCCACTCGCCCCGTTCCAGGGGTGTCCCTCCCCGGCAGGAGGAGAGGAGGTGACTGTCACCTCACCAGGCCCCTCACCGTGGTGTCAGTGACGGCGTGGAGACCACAAGGCCCTCGGGAACATCGTAGCTGGGGTGGGGGTGGGGGAGGGCGCTGGGGAGGCTTCAGGGCTGTGTGGTCCAGCCCTGGCAGATCAGGGAAACTGAGGCCGAGGGGGGACATCGCCTTTGGGGGGAGCTCACCCCTCCTGAACCCCATCCGCCCTTACAGCCCCCACCGCAGGGAAGCTGGGCAGCACTCAGCGGGGCAGCAGTGGGGCTGGCAGCCCCACATCCCAGAGCCTCAGGACCACGTCAGGCCCAGCCCTGGGTCAGCAAGTCCCTGCACCACCACCAGCCTACTGGCCTGTGCAGAGCAGCTCCGCCTGGGGGACAGGGGAAGGTGTGCATGAGGGTGGTCAGGTGTCTCCCACAGCTGCCACCACTGCCCAGAGGGACACCTTTCACGCACTGGCCATGCACGGGGCGCTGTAGTAGGGGAGAGCCAGGTGCTAGCCCGGCCAGGTCTCTGGAGCTCACAGCCCTGGCTTCGGGAAAGCAGGGCCGTCGACCTCAGAGCGGCTGTGTGGGAACTGCCCAGGGGCCTGGCCTCCGTTCAAGGTGTTGAGACACAGGTGGCGGACCCATCGGGCAGACACGGACTCTGCCAGGCCAGCCGACCCACGGGCACACGTGGGGCTGAGAGCTGGGTTCAGCTTCTGCGGCTGGGCAGCCCCACTGCCGGCCCAAGAACAAGGCAGGGTAGCCCCCCGGGGGAAAGGGCCTGTCTGCAGACCCCCAGGGGAGGGGGTCCGGGGCAGCTGCCTCTTCTGGAATCCTCCGTGACAGACCAGAGTGAAGATGCACTGGCGCTAAGCCAGCTAAGGGAGCCACACAACCGTCCTTTCTGGAAACGTCCAGATTCACAGGCAAAGTCCTGCCCACGAGATGTGTGCAGGGGAAGAATGGGGTGACCCTAGAACGTGGGCCCGGGAGCCGGGGGAGCTGCCCCAAGAGCATGGGAGCGTGGGGTGGGGGGCACCGCAGAGAGGTCCTGCTTGGAGTCCAGACAGCGTTAGCGCTGCCCAGGACCCATGTGGGTGGTCAGGGCTGGGCACCGCCCGGGGGGCCAGGAGGCAGACGTAGCCCCATTTGCGGGGGCTGCAGGGGAGCAGGGCCTAGCTCGGCACCCGGAGCTGTGCTTCCTTCTGATGCGCCGGCAGCACCCAGAGCGCCCGGATGCTGGGGGCTTCCAGCAGCCAGGAGAGGCCAGGGTCCTGCTGCCCACCCAGAGACGGGGCTTCTGCTGCCTTGGCCTGCCCCCCTCCCCAGCTCCTAGGGCTTGGCTGGCCTCAGCCCCTCCCCTGCAGGCTCCAGGGGGACCGTGAGTTCGGGGCACCCCAGGAGGGATGTGCCCAAGGCTGGCAGAGGCCGGCAGACCCACTGCTGCAATTCCCTGGTGTCCCCGCCCCGGGGCAGGGAATGAGGGGCTCTGGTGTGTCCTGGGGAATCTCTCCACGCCCTCCAGACACAGCTGCTGAGCCAGGGGCCGCAGGGCCCGGCCCGCGGGGGTGTTGCCTGTCTGTGGCCACACTGCTCACCCAGGGCTCCCGGCACGCCCCTTGGGCAGATGACTCTGGGCGGGGAGGCAGGCGCACAGGGAGGGTGCCCCAGCTTCCCGCTCGGAGGCGAGGCGAGATGCGGTTAGAGCAGCACCTCGTGCTCGGCTGCCGGCAAAGCTGCAAACCCAGGCTAAGAATCAAAGGTGTTTCTCCTGCAGGGGCCAGCGCTGAGCCTGTGACGATGCCCTCACCGCAGCGAGCTCCTGAGCTCCCTCTCGGGTCTCAGAAGGGCCGACGGAGAGAACTCACCGCCAGCCCCTCTGCACTGGAGGCTGTGAACCTCCGCCTCCGACAGCCCAGCGGCTCCTGGCCTCGCCCCACACCCCTGAAGCCCACAGTCCAGCCTCTCCGGGAGCACCACTGGGTGGGGGGCCTTCCCTCCCCTGCATCCCAGCCAAGGGGTCTCACACCCACATGCATGTGAGAATCACCCGGGAAGAGTGGCTGGGACCTGGATTTCTGTCCCCACCCCAGCCCTGAGGAATCTAGACCTCAGGGCTGGGGCAGCCCACACGCAGCTGGGAGCCGCGGCCTTGGACAGACTCCGGGGGCCTGAAATCCCCTCCTTCCCCGTGAGTGTGGGCTCAGCAGAGAGCGAGGGAGGCGGCGACGCCGGCGACTACCCGCCCCCAGGCACGGCAGCCCCTCGCTCACGCCCTCCCCTGCCAGGAGCCCCTCTCAGAGACCTGGCCCCGGGAGCTCAGTGTGTGCATAGCACCTCCGGGTTTGCAGGTCCTCCCGGCCCCTCGCTCACCCCTCTTCATCTCTGTGTGGAGTCTCCACGCAGGTGCCCTCCCCTGGCTGCTTCAACCTGCCGAGGGCTGCAGCCTCAGCAGATGGCCTGGAGCTGGATGGGGGGCGGTCTGTCAGACCAGTGGCTCACATGCAAAATGCGAAAAGATCCAATTCCAATTAGCAGAGAGCGTTGCGTGGGCACGGGCCTTCTCTTGGCTCCAGCAGGACTAAGGTTTAGAAGGAAAACTGTGGTTTTCTGAAGAATGTCCTACGTTGGGTCCTACAGGGCTGAGGCCAGGACCCCCTGCCGCCTGCAGGACATCGTCTTCCTCCGAGAGCCCACACGCCCTCCTCCCTGCAGGGCGGGGTCCAGGGAGGAGGCCACAGACCCACCTCTGAGGGCAAGGCCCCTCAGCCCGCATCAGGGCCTGGAGGGATGATGGAGACGGAGGCACCTCTAATGAGCTGGTCTGGGGAGCAGGTAGGTACCTGAGGCAGAGGCCGTGGCCTCTGGGCAGGGGGAGCTCCGTCCCCACCAGAGCCTCCAGGCCCCCGTGCTTCAGCAGCCCCGGCCCCGCCCAGAAGGCCCCAGGTCACAGAAGCAGCGCCTCGTGAAGCCCTCTCTTCCCAACTGTCCTCATGGATCCCTGCTCTTCCTTCCTCTGCTCCCAGGGGATGGGCTGGCAGAGCCCCCATCCCTGCTGCTCTGGGCCTGGCTGTGGGGTTGCGCCTCCGGCGCCCAGACAGCAGTCCCAAGTCTGCAGGCTGCCGTGTGCAGGGCCTTTGCACATGCAGAGCTGCCTCCCATGTGCCAGCTGGCAAGCCCAGGCCCTGGCCGCCGTCCCGGGTGTGGCCACCAGCAGGTTCTTGTTTTCCTTCCTCTCCTGGGAGATGGGCTATTCTTGCTACTTCCAGAAAGTGTGTTTGTTATCTGGTTCCTGGAAACACCATCTGATTAAACAGGCTCTGTCCAGGCCTGCCAGTCAGAGGCTGTGGTGCCCATGGCCCACCGTGAGGCTGAGGGAGGGGCCGCCACGCTCTGCCCTCCAGGCTGGGACCAGGCTGTAAATGGGGAGATGGTAGAACTTGGGGGATCCCCCTCAGAGCAAATTAACGGCGTGGCTTCTCGGGCATCAGATGGCTGCAGAATCTTCCTTCAAATGGACGCCTGGGCCCAGGAGTTCAAGTTCAAGCACAGGCACAGGCACACACATGCACATGTGCAAGGCGCACACATGTGAGCCCACACACACGTGAGCACACCATGCACCCGTGTTTGGACACCCACACATACAAATAAACATATGCACGTGTGCACACAGACACACACATGGAGGCCCCAGTCTCAGCGCCAGGGTGCAGTTGTAGGAATATTGGCTTAACACCTCATAAATAATTGAGCAGAAATGTAAATCATTAATAAAGTCTCATAAACAAAAGTCAAGTGAGAATTCTGTTTACAACATGCAGGAATGCAGAATTACTGACAAAACACCTCCTCTGTCACCCAGCCTCCCGTGACTGACAGCTGCCCCCAGTCATCGCCCTTCCTCTCCCCAGATGCCCTGAGCCTTCACACCCCAAAGCCCACAGACTTGGCGACACGTGCCGAGACCAGGCCCCTGCGCTCGGGCAGACAGGGACACTTAGGGAGGGACCGGGTCTCCCCTGGGGCAGTCACTGGCCGGCCAAGGCTCCCGCCAGACGGTGCCTCAGGACCCCCAAGACTCTTCATCTAAGGCTGGGAAACCGCGTCCCAGCCCCGGGGTCCTCCGGAAGCATGGCGGTGGGCAGGGTCCAGTGCTCGGGCCTCACCTCTTCAAAGGACAAGGCCAACAGGGGCTGCACGCTTCACTCCACTGCACCTCGGGTCCTGTCGCCCACTTGCGCCCTGTGGAGGCTGAGTGGGTTTTGTAACCTAAGTAGTAGCTGCCAGGGGTGGGTATCTGACACACTCACAGGGGCTGGGGACACGTGTGGGGGACAGGACAGGTGTGAGGGAGGGGACACGTGTGAGGGACAAGACAGGTGTGGGGGATGGAACAGGTGTGAGGGATGGGACAGATGTGGGGATCGGAAAGGTGTGGGGATGGGACAGCTGTGAGGGATGAAACAGGTGTGAGGGATGGGACAGGTGTGAGGGATGGGAAAGGTATGAGGGATGGGACAGGTGTGAAGAATGAAACAGGTGTGAGGGATGAACAGGTGTGAGAGACAGGACAGGTGGGGGACAGGACAGGTGGGGGACGGGACAGGTGGGACGGGACAGGTGTGGGGACGGGACAGGTGTGGGGACGGGACAGGTGTGAGGGATGGGACAGGTGTGGGGACGGGACAGGTGTGGGGACAGACAGGTGGGGACGGGACAGGTCTGGGGACGGGACAGAGCCCAGAGGGGTGTGCAGAGCCTGCCTGGATTCTGGACCCTCCGGGCAGGGCCGGGATCCAGGAAAACTCCCTTGGGTCCCAGGAGAGGCGCTGGAAAGGGCAGTGGAGGGGGTGGAGCATGATGCTTGAGGCCTGGATGAAATCCCAGGGGACGTCAGCAAGCACAGGGGCCTAGGGTCACACGTGAGGATGACGCCCTGAACAGGCTGGGCCCCTCAGTGGGCTTGTGGCAGGAAGGAGATGGGAGGGGGTTAGCCAGGGGCCAGAGGGCTTGGGGCCGACAGGAGCAGGGTCCTGTGCGAACTGTCAGACGGGGCCTGGCAGGGCTGGGGCGTGCGGAGCCTGCAGGGCAGCAGGCTCGGGGGTGGGGCAGGTCGGCCTCCGCTGCCTGGGGTGGAGAGTGGGCTGTGGTGGGACGGGGTGGGGGATCTGACCGCCCCAGCAGAACCCCAGTGTATGAGTTACCTGTCACTGCCTCACAAATTACCCCAAACGTAGCGGCTTCACTTGGCCAGCTCGCCAGTTCTCCGCGGTTTCTGGCTGCACCTTCGGGCTGCACCGCCCGAAGGTTGGAAGCTGGAGGGTCCGTTTCCAGGAGAGACGTTGGCTGCGGCCTCACGGTGTGCCTGCCCAGGGCTGCCCATCTCCTCCCGTCGTGTGGGGGCCGCGTGGCCTACCAGACCCCAGGCGTGGACAGGGCTGCGTGGCTGTCAGTCCCGAGGACTTCCGTGCTGCAGGGCCTCAGGCTCCACTCGGTGCACGAGGGGCCCCAGCCTCCCTGAGCCTCGGGGCCCTCACCCGTCACACAGGACAGCAGTGGCACCTACGTCGTGGGGTTGGCAGGATTCCAGGAGACAATGTGTGGACGACACTCGGCCCAGAGCTGGCCGCCCCTGAGGGTGGAGAATGCCCTGATGCCACTTTTATTAACACCCAGCGGCCGCGGTTCCAGGGACTGGCTGTGGAAAACGCCCGACGGTAGTTCATCCCCTTTCAGCCACGGTGAGCGGGGGCGCCGCAGTGGCCTTTGGACTTGGGGGCCGCGGGGTCTTTAACGGCAGCCGAAGTGCTCGCGAGGGCTCGGACTGTGACCACCCGCCGGCTGAGGTCACATTTTTCAGGATGCGCACAGGGCAAACAAAACCAAAATATTATTACAAGGCTAAGTCCTGTTTTACAACTGCCTTTAATATATGACGGTCTTGTTTTAGTTTCGTCCAAACAACTTTCCCTTCGCCCCGAGCAGCTGCGTGTCTTTCTGCTCGCAGCCCTGGAGCCAGGCGGAAGCAAAGGACAGCACTGTGAGAGGAGCCACAGCAGGGACGCGGGGTCCCTCGGCCAAGGTGTCGCACCACGACGCTCCAGAGCTCCAGAGAGACCCCTGCTTTCTCTTCAGTTCTGGGGGTCGGGGGGGAGGAGAGTGGTGCCTGGTTTCCTTCAGGGCTGGGGGCCCTCTGTTTGGGGGCTGCTGTGTTGCCATGGACACCTGACGTCTGTGGTCGGCTGTCCTGGACAGGATGGGGAAGGGGGGCCAGGGACTCACCCTGGCGTGGCTATGGCGGGACCTCTTGGGCACCAGCCCTGGGCTCAGGCCCCCGGCCCAGCGGGCCCTGGAAAAGGTGCAAGTGGCCCTTCCCGGCCCTCAGGCCCTGCTGTGGCTCCTCAGGCCTCCAGACACCCGGACATCGGGGGCTCTGGCTCTCTTCCCAAAGCGCTGGGGGATCACTTGGCCGTGGGAAACGACTGACCCCTTTGGGGCCGCCAGGGCCCGTGACCCCTGCTCCATCCTGGGAGCCCGGCTCCCTGCGCCTTGGTCGAATATTTGTCCTTCATAGAAAGGGCGGGACAAGCCAAGAACCCGCACCCCACTGTCTGCCCCCCCCGACCCCAGCATCTGGCAGAGCAGCGCAGAGAGCTCCCGGCCAACGCAGCGGCCCCAGGGGGAGCCGGCGGGGAGCCACTTTCCTGACAGCCACCCGAGGGGGACCCCCAGGTCATCCAGACGCCTCCACAAGCAACTCCCAGGGGACATTTAAGGCTTATTGATTCTATTGTTTCTCTGTTCGCAAACCAGCCACTTCTTTTCTCTTTTTTCACGTATTCCTGCCGCTTTCTTGGGCTTTGGGCTTTGCCTTATTTTTCTTCTCCACAGTCTGGAACTGAATGCTTAGTTCATGTATTTTTTATTCTCTCTTGTGTATAATGAAAACACAGTGGAAAGTTCTCCACCGAGTGCATTTCTGGCCGCCTTCTAGAAGCTGCGCTGGGGAGCGTCTTCTGTGCTAGGCTTTTCCAGACCTCCCATCGGGCCGCATGGCTTCCTCTGGGGCCCGAGTCACTCTGGAGAGCATGTGCTTCTTTTCCAGGTTGTTACACTCACCTCACTGTGACTTAGAGGTTAATTTCAGCTCCACTGCGTGTGTCAGAGAACTCGTCACGTGTCCAGCAGAGTTTATTGAGTGTCCCACGTCCCAGGCAGCTCCAGAGAGGAAACGAAAAGGAACAGCTGGTACCATGTCGGTGTGAAAACCACCACGGGAGATTCTTCTTTAGTTGTTATTCCTTGGAAGCACATCTGATTTGCTGTTTCTTTCCTGCAGAAAATTCTTATTTCTCAGTATTTCTGGCCGACTTGCTGATGGCAGCCTGCCCTGACCTCAGCACAGACAGGGTGACTTGTTTCTACTCCTCGGTCTCCCGGGGGTAGGGGTGGGGGTGGGGGGGACAGGAAGGAGGCGTATCACTCACAAGGCGCCGGTTCTGCTGCTGTGACAAACACTCTCAAAAGTCAGCGGCTCCACGATCACGGTTCATCTCTCGCTGGCACAGCAAGTCCACCTGAGTCAGCGGGGCTCTGCTCCGTGTCGTCCTCACGCAGGACCAGGCTGGGGGACAGGCCGCCGTCCGCAGCACTGCTGGTCACCACGCAGCCCGGTGCATGGGGTGCATGGGGCCCTGACTCTGGAAGCTGCCCCCAAAGTGGTGCGTGTTACATGCACTCACTGTTGTGTCCAGATCAGGCTGGGGGCTGTGCCCGACCCCAGAGAATCAGAGGGCGCGGGCCCACAGCAAGCCGGGGAAGGACCAGGCTCTGTGCTCGGCCTTGGGACTGGCCATGGTGGTCTCCACCACAGAGACAAGGACAGGAAGGGGGCGGGCGCCTTACCTGCACCCCGGTCACTAGGAGCTGCTTCTGGATGGTCCGCGGAGGCAGGGTTTGAGGCCCCATCGTGCTGGGAGGAGGTGGTGATTGATTAGTAATGTCTGTCCCGGTGGGGGCGGGGCACGGGTGCCGGGTGTCTGCTTTGCACTGGACGTGGACACATTCCTTGCGAAGCAGGTTTTGTCACATGGTGACAAGGAGACACCAGCAGGCTCCAGAGGCCAGGCAGGAGGGGAGGGCCCGTCTGGTCAGGGACCTCAGGGGACCCCAGAGCAGGTGGAGGTCCCGGCCCAGCTATCTGCTCCTTCTGGGATGTTGGGACCAGGACACCAGCCGGACAACAGGACATCCGAGGGGCAGGCGAGGGTGCAGTTCTGCTGGAACCCATGTGTCCTGTGCAGGATCCCACCCCAGGAGGAGTTCAGGGTGTGGGCTGGATGGGACGAGGACCAGAACAAAGCCTCGCCTGGGATTCCAGGGGGTCCTGCAGCAGAAGGGGCCTGGGGAGTGGCCTCCTCCCTCTGGGGGGCGTGGGAGCAGGGTGGGATCCAGCCTTGGGGTTGGAAACACCCCCTCCCCCCTCCAGCAGGAGGACGCTCATGGACACCGTGGACCTTCCTGCGGACCTGCAGGAAAGTCTCCAGGAAAAGCTGCAGGCCCCTCATTTGTGAGCAGAGTGGACACAGCACGGCCAGGGACCCCTGAGCCAGGCTGCGACCCCAGGAATGCAAAGCCGTGCAGCACATGGAAAACTAATCGCACCACCTGCCCCCGCGGCAGGAAAAGTAATAACAAAACACATGACTCTGAACAGGAGCCGAGAAGGAATTCAAGAAAACTCGGCTTCTCCCCTCAGCAGAAGCGCTCAAGGGTCAGGAACCATAGGTGTCCTTCCTATTCTGAGAGGGCCGTGCTGGAGAGCAAATACCTGCCTTGCACCTGCAGACTTTGCTCCTAAAAGCACACTCGCGTGCACATAAATGTATGTATGCATGCACACACGCAGGCATGAGCACACGTGTACACACAGGCATGCATGCACACACACTCACGCTCACACACTCACCCCACGGCCGGCAGGTCGGCATCACAGGGCCTGACGCCCCACCCCGTCGGAGCTGGTGGTCTCTGGGTGCAGGAGTCGGGGTGGGGGCTGCCAGCCTAGCCCCACGGGAGCCGCCCTTTCCAGGGTGCTGCCTTTCTTCCCTGTTCTCCTTCGTTTAATCCCAGTCGTAATAATTACCCCAATCATTCTTGTTCGGGATTCGGGCTGCACGGCCCAGGGCTCCAGGACTCCCACTGGGCTAGTATAAGGGGATGAGGTTGTCCTGTCCTGAGCGTGGGGCCCCCAGGCACCAGGAGGGTGGGGACATGGCGCTAGACGTGGCAGGGTGTCCAGACGGCATCACTCAGCCAAGTCTCACATCCACTCGTGGGCTTATTTTTTCCCATATACACAGACCGAGGACGCAGGGCCTGAGTGGCAGCTGGGCCGCCCGGCCCCTGAGCCCGGCCGTCCTGTCCTGAGCGTGCGGCCCCCGGTCTCTACGGACAAACTGGATCATCTGCTGTAAGCGCGACGCAGCTGCCGCTCCTCACACGTCTCCACCGGCAGCGCTAAAGAGGACTCAGTTTTACACGGCAGACCTGGCCCTTACAATGCAGCTCAAGCTCACACGTTATGAACCAAAATTAAATATTTCAGAAGCAGCCCCTAAAAGTCAAAGGAAGCAGGTGAAGCTGGCTGTTCCCAGCTGACAGCAGGCAGAGCGAGCAGGTGTCCCAAGTGACCTCAGAACCCAGTGAAGCGACTCCAGCAAACCACGGAGGAAACAGGACATTCATGGGACCCGGAAGGTGGGACCCCCGAGGGATGACGGTTAGTGACACTCAGACATGCGGCCCCAGAGCAGGGAGAGCTGAGGGGTGGGCAGGAATCGGCTGGGTCGAGTCTCTAAGCTTCTCTGGGACCAGGGGCAGGTGGGCCCCGAAGGGACCTCTGACCTGGCTCTGGGAAAGGGGCCCCAGAGCCCACCCAGGGGACAGGAGGAGGCCGGCCACGAGAGGCGAGGAGGACAGGTCCACCCGGGGGGCAGCGGGCAGTCTCCACGGAAGAGGTGGCCTCGCAGGGGCTCGAGAGGCCCAGCCCAGCAGGCAGACGTTCCTGTGGCCGGGCAGGAAAGCCCAATGGCACTGTCGCAGTGCCCAGTGCCCAGAGGGTCCGTGGGTGAGCAGAGGCCTGGGCCACGGGCTGGGGTTGGGACAGGGCCTTCGGGAAGACAGCCGGGCTGCCGAGTGGGGCTGGGCAACGACAGGGCAGTGCCCGGCTCTTCCCCAGGACGTGGCCCCGGCCAGCAACAGCAGAGGTGTCTGCAGGCCCCCACCAGAATGTCCCACACCCGCCCCGTGTCCAAACCTGAACTCGCCTCTCAGCGCAAAACTGAGCGGGGAGTTTGGGGCACGTGGCTCTGGAGCAGCAACAGCCAAGGGTCCCAACAGTTACTGCCCCGCCCTCCCCGCCAACATCACCCACCAGTCGGGACCTTGTCCAAGCGGGGCTGGGGGCCGCGGGGCCCAGCTGCCCACCTGGCCTGCAGCGTCCTCCGGCTGCCTCTGGCCGAGCAGAGCAGCACGCGACGTCTAAACTCAGGAGCCCTGTAGCAGCCCCCTGAGAGCCTCCATCACCCCCAAGGGCCCCCCGTCACCCCCCTGCTCTTTTCCGGAAAATGGGGACCCCGCCTACTCCCAGGGCTGGGTCTGCCCACGACAGGGGGCCCTTGCCCGGCCCCGGCGCTTGGGGTCTCCCCACTCCCGCCCGGTGTCCCGCACCCTCGCCGCACCAGGACCCATCACAGCTCTGCAGGGCCAGGGCTCAAAGCACACCCTCCGCCGCCTTCTCATCCCCGAGCTTCTCGCCCTTGGACATCTGACCTTCACCTGGTCCAGGGGTCAGGCTCCTAGCGGGGAGCCCTCCTGCCCCCCCAGCTGACAGCCGCCGCCCTGCTGACCACTTTCCCCAGCCACTTCCACGCACTCAGCACAGGTACAAAGAAAGCACCTGCTGCCCCTGCTGGGCCTGCGGGCGGCTCGCAGACACCCTGGCAACAAGGGCCTGGCGAGGGGACACAGGCTGCTCCTTGACGTCCAGACAGAGGCACCAGCCACCTGCCCAACGCACCCCGACAGGAAGACGTGCCCAACGGCATGGAGGACTCCGACGTGGACGGCCCTGCCTCCCCGAGGCCTCCGGGCGGGTGTGGGGCGTGCAGGGGCTGGCCTGGCCCCCAACCCGCCATGTGCCCCCAGAGCAGCCTGGGCCACAGCCCTGGGACGGCCCCCTCCGGAGACCTGCTTCTTGGTGGGATGCCACCTCCGCTCTGAGGACACCTCCCGGGCCTGGAGGGGACACCATGGGCACCCTGCCTTGTCCAGCCTGAGCTGTGGAGCGGGCACTTCCACACAAGTGCTCCCGTGCAGTCCCGTGCCAGGCCATCACCACCCCTGGGGTGGGCAACTTCCCTCCCGGACGCTGGTGACAAATCCCCCAGAGAGGCTGCAGGGTTTGGTGCTGAGGCCAAAGGCAGGGGGCACGTGGTCAGGGACTGGCGGCCTCCCCAAGGGCCAGAGGGCAGGAGGCCTGCTCTCCACAGCAGAGGCCGTCCCTGCCTGCCCAGCCTCCCTGGAACCTGGGGAGGGGACGTAACCCAGCCCTGGCCAATGAGCTGGGACTGGACATCCCTGGGTGGGCCTCTGAGGACTTAAAATGGGAGCAGGGCAGGTTTCCCCGTCCCTCTTGCTGTCTGCCCTCCGCCCCTCCCCCTTCCCTGGCTGGAATGTGATGTGATGGGTGGGGCGTTGGCAGTTGTTTTAGCACAAAGATGAGGAGAGACAGTGCAGCCTGGGCTGCTGATGGCACCCTGAAGACCTGGACTGCCTGCTCCCAGATCCTCGCCATGCAAGGGACAACTCTCCCGCATTTTAAACAATCGGCCACGATGACCTGGGTTTCCTGTCACGAGAGAGCAGCCTGTGGTAGGGACTGGCAGATGACCACGGCACCCCTCTCCTCCTCCTGGGCCTCAGCCAGACAGCATCCCCAGCCTGCTCTGCAGTCATCCGGGGGCCAGTGCAAACCGCCCTTGCTGGCTGCCACCCAGCCTGACGCCTCCAGGACCCCATCCATGCAGATGCAGAGCCAGGAGGGGCCCGTCTGCCCTTGGGGTGTGAGTTCAGCTGGCACGGAGCCGATGCCCCCGTCGCTCACACCTGCCACCGTCCCCCTGCCTCCTCCTCCGGTGGGCCCCAGGCAAGCCCGGACTGGGCTTACGGGACAGTTGCTCCTACCCTACCGGACACAGCTCCCCGTGTGGAGGGGTCTCCTCTCCCTCTGGTGGGGTGACTCGGGCCGGCCACAGATTAGGCCAGAAAGGGTTGGCTGAATGAGATGGGAGCTGGAGGTGGGCCCTGCCAGGGGACGAGGACGAGGGCACATCAGGGAGGCAGAGGGAGGGCTGGCCCGCTCGTCCCTGCAGGAGCCCTGCAGCCAGAGGGCCGACCTGCGCCTGGTTCTCTAATTAAACATCGCTAGTGATTAGACTCTGCTCCCAACCCAGGAGAGACGCTGACTTGGGAATAACTACCGCTGTGCTAAAAACCAGATGCCGAGGCAGGAGGAGGACGCTGGCGGGGGGGTGGCGTCCTGGGGCCCGTTCCTCCCGGGGTACCCGAGCCCTGTGCTGTGGCTCGCCTGGTGCTGACCTGAATTGAGGGCGAGGTCAAGGTGTTAAGTGGGGGTCACGGGGCAGCCAGAAGCTCTGGGTTCCTGAGAGCCCAGCGCCGGCTGTGGGGAGGCTCCCCATCTCCAGGCCTCAGTTTCCCTCTGGAGAGAAGGTCCCAGGACCTCCTCTTCAGGGGGCGGGACCAGGGGGACAGGAGGGACAAGGCTCCAGGCCCAGCAGGAGGCCCTACAACCCAGCAGCCTCTGTGGCACCAGAAGAAACATTTGGATTCAGAAACATCAATACAAGTAATCACAGACTTTCTCCCCAGAATCTTAAAATTAACGATTTCTCAACCTTAAGGAAGACTCAAGAAGCACAAGCCAACGTCAGGAATACGCCTGTCATCACCCTTCAACCTACGTTATGTGAACAGCTTTAGAAGAGGCATCACAGGCCGTGGAAGCCGCTGCCGTGCAGCCCCGCCTGCCCCCGCTCTCCCGACCCTGGGAAGCCTGAAGGCCTCTCAGCACCATGACCTCGGCCAGGATGCGTCACCAGTGTTATCCCTGCACGAGGAACACGCCAGAAGCAGCACGTCTGGAGTCTGGGCAAATCTGGCTGCGAGCGCCACAGGAACTGACTCCCCAGGAGCCGCGTCTGGGCCTTGCCCCCCTCCCTGCCCCACCCAGCGGATGCCCACTCAAGACAAATCTGGTGACACCCAACGCCAAGCACAAACAGGGTCGGGCCCGCCGACGACTCGGTGCGGGTGGGCGGCCACGGGGAACCCCACGCGGGACCCTCTGGACAAAGCCAGGAGCAGACGCGCAGGGTCCTCCGTCGATAACCCCGACGTCCGAGGGCGTGGCCCCCACGCAAGCCACCCTCCAGTCCCCGGGGCTCCTAGGCCTTCCACCTCCCACCCGCTGGGCCCTTCCTCCCCTGGCCCGCCCTGAACCCTGCCCAGCACGGCGGCAGGGGAGTGATTTGCTGGGGGCCCCAGAGCGACCCTGACCCTCTACCCAGGACACCACCACCCACATCCTCCCTCTCCCAGGGCCCTGCTGCCCCCAGCCTCAAGTCCCCTCTCCCAGCTGCTCCCATCCTGCCCCCCAGCCTCCAGGCAAGCGGCTGGCACCCCCTGCTGCGTGTGTACCAATGTCGCCTCTTCCCTGGGGACCCCGCCCCACCCGCTTCCCCAGAGGGTGGTGCTCGACCCTCCCGCGCAGCCCCTGGCTTCCTGAGCCTGGCACCTGCTGCTCCGGCCGCCGGATGACACCCCTGGTCCGGACACTCTGCCTCCCCCGCGGCCCCTCAGGGGGCTCCTCCTCCAGCCCCCCACTCCCTCCCACGGGCCCGGCCCAGAGCCCCTCCAAGGCCCTGCCGGGCGGGAGCCACAGCCCAGGCCCACAAGCCCTGCGAGCCTTCTCCTGCTGTGTGCATTTAAAATGCACACAAAAACCATGGAACCGTTTGTCATTTAATTTTATTACCAGATAGTCCAAGTTCATTCTGCAAAGATTAAAACCACAGACAGGGCTGTGAACGTGGAAGTCCCTCCAGCTCCGAGACCACAGCCAGCAGGCTCCCAGGCTGGCGAGGTCTCTCCCACCCGCCCGCCTGCTTTCACCACCCACCTGCGCCTGCCTGATGTCGGGGAGGGCGGCGTCCCCACACGCTTGCAACTTCTCAGGCCACTTTCCGGGGCGAGGCCCGAGTCAGCCGCGGTGGACGGCGGCGCCAGTCTGGCACCGCGCCCCCGTCCTCCCTCCCCCCATTCCCCCCCAGCACAGCGGAGGGGAAGCTCCTGGCGTCCGGGCAGAGGTCGGGGGCCCTGACCGAGGGCATCTGGAGAAGCGGGCAGAGCCACGCCCATCCATGGTCAGCCTGGAGCCACTGGAGCACCAGGAAGCTAGAAGGTTTTTCTCTTAAAATAATACACAACGTGCAGTCACTGTTGACAAACTCAGACAAAACAGAAAAGCGTGAAGAATGCCCGCCGAGTGGCCGCACCACCTCCTGGGTGGCCGGCACCGAGCTCCATGGACATCCTGGGTTCTTCCAGCACCTTTTTTATTGCAATAATAAATGGGCAGTCACAACACGACCACGTCAACTGCCTGTCTCACTTCGGTAGACCCGCCTGTGCCGAGGACAGCAGCCCCGTCGCTTAGGGTCTGGTGGAGCAGGGCGACAATGGCAGAGTTGGCCCCCTGGGCACCTCCTCGTGGGCGTCCCCGGAGCTCAGGCATGCCCCGCGCTGCGTCAGGACTGCCCACTGCCCTCCAGCCGCATCTGCTGGGCCAGCTGCCGCCCGATGGCCTGCAGGGGGCTGGCTCTGTAGGCCGGGCTGGCCAGCAGCTCCCGAAACCGCGTCCTTTCCTCCTCACTGAAAGAATGGAGAGCAGAGGTCAGCAAACCCCATGCCCGCAGTGGGGGGCTGGGGATGAGCCGTCAGCACCCCCAGGACCAGCCTCGGCTCGGCCAGCCCGCAGGGACACCGGCAAAGGGTGGTCCAGGACCAGGATGAGGGGTGGGGAGTGAGGAAGGCTGTGCGCTGTGAAGTTCTGCTTGGAGCGTCTGGGGGGTGGGGCGGGCCGAGGGGGGTCTGAGGCCCGACAGGGGCTTTGGGCAGGACGGGAGTGGCTGCCCGGGGGCCTCCTCGTGGTCACAAAGGCCCCTCATCCCCGACTGTGACGGGGAGCGGCTATCAAAGGCAGCAGGTGGCAGGCGCCCTGCACACACGAGGCCTCGCGTAAGCGGCGCCTCCAGCAGGCACCGGGCACAGGGGCTCCGGGCCGCACGGCGGCCATGGTGACGGGCTGCTGCAGTGGGCCCGCCCCTCCACAACAGAATCCACTGCGGGGCTGCCACTCTGCGCCTGTCCCTACAGCCAGCCGGCCCCCGTCTGGAGCTGCACGGGCCCACAGCCCAGCACGGCCACGGGGGCCTGGCCAGAATCGCAGGGCAGCAGCTCCAGCACAAGCCCACACGAGCCCGTCGCGGCACCACGGTGGGGACGGCCCTGGCCTTGGGCGGGCAAGATGGCGTGGAGGGCCCAGCCGTGCTCTGCCCCCACGGGTATGTGACCGAGGGCAAGGTCAAACCACACTGGGCCCCAGCTTTCTTTGCTGCTAACGGGGAGACTTTGGACTCCACTGGATGACTGACTGCCCGGCCACATGTCCACACACGCAAGATGCCTAGGATCTGGGCCCCGAGAGCGGCCCCCCGAGAGCCAGCAGCTGCTCCCCTCACTGCCCTGGGGGAAGGGGCTTCCTGGCCCCTGGAGTCAGGCTGGGCCCAGAGCTGGCCCTGGCTGAGCTGTCCCCAGCACCCGAGGGACCGGGGTTAGGGGACGCGGCCCGACGCCTGACAGTCCCGGGGGTGGGCCGTGCAGAGGCGGGGCCATACTCACAGGAGCTGGAACTTCTGTGCCGCGCTCATCCGGCTCAGCTGGGCTGCCCGGGGCCTGATGGCCGCTCTGCTGGGGACACAGAGAAGACAGTCAGGAGAGCACGCGCCCACCTGGAACCTCCGCCAGAGCACCTGACTCAGGCCACGGTCCATGGTGCACACAGGGCTCTCCTCCCATGCGAGCCTGGGGGCACGTGCGGCCTCACGGCGCCACACGGCAGGAGGGACCCAGCAGGGGCAGGAGGGACCCAGCAGGGGCGGGAGGGCCCAGAAAACCAGGAAATCCTGGGTCGACACCTAAATTTAGCCTCCAGACCGGGAGCCCTCATCGTGTATTCAAGTTTCTTCGTAAGTTATGAATGAAAGGCGTTTCTTGTCTCCGCTCCCCGGGTCCCGGCCGCTCTGGGGGCGCTCCGTCCCACTCCAGGCCAGCCTCGGTCCCAGGACACTGCGGCCCTGTTCGTCCGATCACTGACACCCTCTGTGTCCACCCGGAAGCAGTCCCCCGCCGACCACCCAGAGCTCCCGGGAAGCCCCACCCTTGCCGAACCGGTGGGCCCGGGCTCCCTTCCCCCAGCCAGCACCCCCAGGAGGCAGTCACGCGCTGGGGCATCAGAAGGCCTTGGGCCTCCACCCCCGTCTAGCACAAGGTAAAAAGGCTCCCCACAGCCGAGGGCACCAAGGTGTGAACACACACCCAGGAGTCCCCTCGGGGCCCAGGGTCCAGATGCGGCCAAGCACAGTGCACTGGGGGCACGGTTGGGGGGCAAGGAAGGGCAGGACCCTCGCCCGAGCCTCAGGGCACGTCCAGGGCCTGTCAGGCCATTCACAGGGGGAGGCAGGACCCTCCCCAGTGGTGTTTTCCACTGTGGACAGACGCAGGCGGGGTGGATTCCCCGAGGCCGCAGGCTTGAAAGGAACTGACCCCCAGCACTCACCCCAGCGGCCCGGGCAAGGGCTTTCACACCCGACGCTGGCCCCGGTCCTGCCCGCCCGCTCTGAAGTCCCCCTGGGGAGGGCCCCAGCTCACTTACGGCGGCCAGGCCTGGCTCTGGCCGCACGGCCGAGTTGGGTGGACAGGGGTAGAGACCTTCCTGCCAGGACCAACTGCAGCTCGGAGCACACTGCCCGCCGCCCAAGTGTCCACAGAGGTGCCTGGGCTGGAAGAGGACCCCAGCCCTGGCTGCCCTGGGAGGAACCTCAGGGAAGCTGCTCCACCTCGAAGCCTGTTTCCCCAACTGTAAGACAGGCCAGTGCGTTCCTGACAGGCTCTCTTCGGCCGGCACTGAGCGCCCAGGTGGCTCCCAGCTTTGAGGCTCTTGTGCCACTCCCTGCCCCTCCCCCTCTGACGTGAATGTGCCCATGTATCACACCCAGCCCAAGGGGACGGGGGCCTAAAACCAAGCACCAGCGGACGAACCCCGGAGGTCCCAGGGGCCGAGTGAGCCCTGCTGACGTCAGGTCCAGGCTCCATGCGTGAGGCCCTCCACCTTCGTCCGCTACGACCTTCGGGCCGCGGAGGACCGACGTCTTGGGGAGTCTAATCTTCCCTGATGAGCGCGGCCCATTGGCAGCGGCACTGCCCACTCACTGGCTCTGGCCTCAGGGGCCCCGCGGGCTCTCCAGGGGGCCTTGGTGCCCCGTCAGTGCTGGGCAGCGCCCACCCGGAGTGTGGGGAACACCTGGACCCCCTGGGCCCACTCAGAGCCTCGGGCTCTCCCCCCACCACCCTGCAGGGCCACCCAGGTTTGGGACAGGCTGGGAGCAGCCCAGGGCCTCAGTCAGGGTGTCCCACATGGCAACTGGGGACGGAGGCCTTGCACTCGGGATCTGGGTTCCCAGGCACAAGGCTGCCCCCCAACACATTCCACCCAACTCGGATGCCTGGCGGCACGTCCTGAAGTCACCTGTCAGCTGGGCCATTCGTGTAACCTGCTGCTTGTAACAGGCACCCCTGGCGTGAGCTGCCCTGAAGGGCACCGCCTTCTCTCAGCTCCAGGAAACCCTGCCCTTGTGAAGACACAGAAGAGGCCAGACACTTTGTGCAGCGAACATCCCAGGGCTGGGTCAGCTCTAGGAGCCGGAAGACTGAGGGTTCATGACACGGGGACCCCAGCCTTGTGAATGGGGCTGGGGGCTCCCAGCCAGGGCTGGGTCTGCTCTAGGAGCTGAAAGACTGAGGGTTGATGACACGGGGACCCCAACCTTGTGAATGGGGCTGGGGGCTCCCAGCCAGGCGTCACTTGGCCAGAAGGCCACAGGAACGGAGTGAAGGGACCACAGGCAAACCATGCCGGCCTGCTCGCCCATGCCCCCAGGGGTGGAGACTGGTGGGGGTCCCTGCACGTCCTGGGCAAGACCTCTGTGCTGCCCCCACAGGGAGGGAAGACTGGAACACTCCCGGGCCCTCCCACGGTCTCCTCCCCTGGCTGATTTTAAATCTGTACTCCTTCTCCGTAATAAACTGTAACTGAGTGTAATGGCCTTTGTGAGAATCATCAAACCTAAGAGTGATCTTGGGGACCCCAGACTTGTGGTCGGCATGAGAAGTGAGGATGGACTCACAGACTGTTCCCCGAATTTCACACACCTGGGTCAGGACACACACATATGTCCCTGCTGTCAGCTGAGAGGGCCTAGAAGCAAGCACACCGCAGCCGCGGTCGGCACGGCCTCGAGCACCTTGTGCCAGAGAGGGAGGAAAGTGCTCGGAAACAAAACACAACAGCCTCCACGGATGGGTGTGTCGGGGGAACAGCAGAGCCAACCGAAGGAGCTGCCAAGGACCAGAGCTGGAGCCGGTTCAGCAACAGAACAAAGTCGTATTGGATCATGGCCCGAAGTATAAAATAAATACCCATGGGTCCAAACGGACGTAAATATGTGATTGATAAGGCAACGGGGGAAGAGGGAATCTGCTCTGCAGGAGAATCCACGTGGTTCTGCAGACACTCCGTCCTCGGGGAGGGGAGGGGAGCGTCCCGCCTCCTTGGGTGCGGGGTGTGCACGGTGACCTCCTTCCAGAGGACAGTGGGGAAGGGGGGAGCAGATGCACAGCGGAGAGACCTGACAGACACACCTGCACCAGGTGACCAAGGTCAGCGTCCACGGTGCAGGTTACGTGACAGCACGCACCCCGGAGGGGACGTGATGAGACAGGCCCTTCCCCTCTGTGGTCTTCACTGAGGGACATCCTGAAAAATGCCTGACTGGTCCTCAAAACTGTCAAGGTCATTAAAGACAAGAAGGTTGGGACTTCCCATGTGGCACAGTGGTTAAGAATCCGCCTGCCAATGCAGGGGACACGGGTTCGAGCCCTGCTGTGGGAAGATCCCACATGCCGCGGAGCAACTAAGCCAGTGCACCACAACTACTGAGCCCACGTGCTGCAACTACTGAAGCCCATATGCCTAGAGCCCGTGCTCCACAACAAGAGAAGCCACCGCAATAAGAAGCCCGTGCACCGCAACTAGAGAAAACCCGCACAGCAAGACCCAACGCAGCCATAAATAAATAAATAAATAAATTTATTTATTTATTTAAAAAAAAAAAAAAAAGACAAGAAGGTCTGAGAGACTGTCACAGCCCAGAGGAGCTCTGAGGGGACACAATGACTACATGCCATGTGGGGTCCTGGATGCGGTCCTGGGACAGCAGAAGGACACCAAGGAAAACTGAGGAACTGTGAATAAACTGTGAGCTTTTAGTCAATTATTATTTTAAGCTTATTATTTATAAATCAGTGTTGGTTCCTTAATTGTGACAAATGCACACGCTGATGTAAGACGTCACAGAGAGGAAGCCGCGTGCAAGTTGCACTGGGACTGTCGGTATTATCTCCGTCATTTTTCTATTTACATTCAAACACTGTCCTAAAATAATGTTTACTTAAACGAACAGCTCCCCAGTGCCAAGAGGCTCTAGACAGGGAAACGGTGACCCCGGTCGACCAGAGGCTGGGTCTGGGAGAGCAGCTGGGCCCCCGCAGCCCCACGCGGTCCTCCTCGGGCTGCTGGCCGCAGTGTTTACACAGCTCTCTCCCCTCGGGGAGCCCCGAGCACATTTTTCAGATGAGAAAACTAAAAGCAGGGAGAGAGAGGATGCTTGACTGGGTCACATTTTTGTTCAAGAACCAGGAATGGAATGTGCATTTTGGGTTCTGGTTCTGTCGCCAAATCTCAGCTCTGGTGGCCACTCCTTGTCTGGACCTGATGTTCTGGGCACTTCCATCCTGGAACCGGCCTGGACCGGCCATCTGGCTCTGCAGCCAAGGGGCCCTGGGCGTGTCCCCTGCCAACCCCGGATCCTTCCTCCTCAGAGGGGAATTCGGTAGGAGAAAGAATTATTTCAAAAAGGCAAAATGAGAGACAACACAGTAAACGATGGCGGTCCAGCAACTGTGACAGAACAGAAAGGCCCTCCAACTGCTGCCCGTTTGTCCTAAAGCTGAGGTCGTGGTCACACCTGCGCTGGCGCCTCCCAGCCAGGCCAGGCGGCCTCACCCTTGCTCGGAAACGGCAGCCCGGGCACAGCAGCGGGACGTGCTCTCCTAAAGCACACAGGACTCAGGGAGGCAGGAAGGGCCCCAGGAGGACGGCAGGTCCTGGGAGGGAGGCAGCAAAGGCAGCAGCTGCGGCTGCCGGGAGACAAGCAGGAGAGCACGGAGCCCGGCGGCGGCCCGGCTGAGCGGCTCTGGCCACGCGGCGGGAGAGCAACAGTGCTGTCCACGTGCCGCCGGGCTCCCGCCCCTGAGGAGGCCCCAGGGCCCCTGGCTCACGGCTGGGCCTGGGACAAGGGTGTCCAAGTCAAGATGGGCCTCTCCGGGGTCAGTGCCCAGCCCAGCCACCCACCTGCTCGTCCTCCCGCCCTGGACAAGGCGGCGGCCCCGTGGCCAGGACACTCACCGCTGGCCACCCATCTGCAGCTCCAGCAGCTCGGGCAGGGCGTCCCGCAGGGGCTGCAGGTCCCCTACCACCACCGTGGCCCTGCGCCTCTGCTCCGCCTTGCGCTCCTGCTCCGCCAGCCTTGTGGCTTCAATCTCTGAGGAAGGGGGATAAGGGGTCAGCGAGAGGGGACCCAGGAGGACAAGCGCCCGGCCGCCGCCCTCAGCGACAGAGGGTCCCGACTCCCAGCCCACAGAGCCCGAGCTCGGCCCGGACCCCGGGGGCGGGCTGGCTGCCAGCGGTCTGCTGCCCTTAATCCCGGAGGTGGCTGTCGAATTACAGGCTGATGAGGGGACGGGCTCAGGCAGGGAGCGGCCCCTGGGAAGGCCGGCCGGCCAGCTGCGGGAGCGGGGCAGGCGGAGGGAGGGGCCGCACAGGCAGAGCAGCCGGCCCCTCCCGCTCTGCTTCCCTTGTGCCTCCTAGGGACACACCCAGGAGGGAAAAAGAGGTCCCCACGGGAGACGTCAGCAGGCAGGAGGGTCCCCAACAAGGCAACAGGGTGCGAGTGGCCCGGTCCAAAGCGAGAGGAAACATGCACCGCGGGGTCTCAAGGGGGCTCCTGCACTGGTTGGGGGGGGGCCTGGGAAGAGGGGTATGGGCACTGGGACAGACCCTGGGGAGGGGGCGGCGCGGCCCGGGGGTCCAGGGTGCCGAGCAGAGGGCAGGGCACGGATGAGCCACCGGGGTGAGGCTGTGCCGGCCGGCAGGGCCTGGACGGGGACGTGGCCTCAGGATCTGACTTTCATTTTAAAATATATGTATTTCAAAATTGCTAATAAAACACATACTCAAATGCATTATTTCCACAGTGTGGCTCGTGGAAAACACCAGCTCACTAGCTTGTGTGCAGACCTTGCTCCAGGGAAACTGCCTGAATCTGTGACAATTGATTTGTTGATTGTTCTGCATTAGATTCCTTAAAAAAAAAAAAAAAAAAAAGGCTCTGCTACTAAAAAGCTTGGAAATGAGGCTCTGATGTGATAGATTTGGGACAATCAGACTGGAGCCTGAGAGGCTCTCCTGCCTCCCAACTGCACGAGGTTTATTGGGCTATAAATAACCAGGCTGCAGACTCTGAATCACATCTAAAAAGGGAACTGAGAGCACCTTCCTGACAAGCAGCCGACAGACTCACAGCCCAGCCGACAGAGGCCTGGAGATGCCAGCAGAGAAGCGTCAGCCAGCGGCCCAGGTGGCCCGACGCGGGGCGTCTCCCTCCCGAGGGGCTGTGCGTCTGCAACCGGTCCTTCAGGCGCTGTGGCCATCCGGCCACCCCTCGGGGCAGGTGCAGGAGGTGATGGCGGTGGGCACGGCACCCAGAAGGGCGGTGATGACACCAGGCACGGGGCAGGCCAGGAGGACGGGGACCTGGACGGGGGCCCCACGAGTGAGGACTCAGGACAGCCCATCGATTATTAGTACAAAGAACATGCGTGCACTCGGCTTGGCCCCGGTCCACCCAAGCCCCAGGAGGTGTATGAGAAGTGAGGGATGTGTAGCGACCCTTAACGGGCATTTCCAAAAGAGAACACTTTCTGGAAACAAGGTGCGTGGGAGGCCTGGCAGGAGCAGCTCGTCCCCAAGCTCGGAGTCCACCCTCGAAGGCCCGCGCAGCCCAGAGAAGCTCGGAAAGGCCCACCTGGACAAGCCAAGTCAGGGACACACCCACCCCAGTTGCACCCAGACTGGGAGAGTCCAGGGGACCCTCAACTCACCCCAAAGAGCTGAGCTCTGGGGACGAAGACCGCCCGTCCTCCCGGGTCCTCCTGCCCTGGGCCCCAGGCCACCCCTCCATGCCAGGGATGTTAGGATGTATAGGGTGACAATTCAGTACTCTCCGTGCTGACAGGATAAACAATCTACTCAGTACCTCATCAAGCCGGGTGACTCTTCCCAGAGCCCTGGCTCCCAGGAGGGCCGAGGCAGTAGCGGGGGGTCGGGGGGTTCAGGCAGGGGAAGGGACAGGGTGGCTCCCTCCCTGGCTGGCCGGCCCGGCGCCCAAGCTGGGGGACCAGGCAAAGCAGACCCAGCTCACAGGAGGACAGAGGCGAATGCCAGCTAGTCAGAGCCAGAGCCTTTTAGGTTCAAAGCGTGCGGGGTCCACCTAGGACGCATCCGAAGCACGTGCAAGGACAGCACAACACAGGGACACGTGCCGGGTGGCCACTGCAGTTGCTGCTTCAAAGGGAGAGACTACAGTCACCACAGAAGTGCCCGAAGAGTCTGACAGAATTCACTGTCCACTCAGGGTAAAGGTTACAGTGAAACCAAGAACAGAAGGAACTTCCTTAATTTGAGAGAGATCATCTACCAGAAATTCCACATCTTGTGTACATCAGGCAGACTCTCTGATGAAGCAGGCCACAGAAGGGATGGCGGACACCCCCGCCAACCTGGCCAGGCGGCTCCGAGCCCAGGGAGGGCGTGAGCGCGGCTCCCACACCGGCCTCAGGTCTGACGCAGCTCCAGCTCCAACAGGGCCTGTAACTGAACCTGGGATCTAATTCCAAACCTTATTTTTTAAAAACACTAAATGTGTAAGAATAGCCAAAACATTTTTGAAAAAGAACAAGAAACAAGAGAGCTGGCCTACTGGATATTAGAGCAAATTATGAAACGAGGGAAATTCTGACAAGGAGGCGTCAGGGAGGTGGGAACTCGAAGAGCAGGCTTTGCGACCAGCCATCCTGGGTAAAGGGCGGGGGGCGGTCCCTCCCTCCCGCTACTCCTAAAAATTACCCATGCAAGAACTGAATACTACAAATGAGACAATTTCACTGGCGTGTGGGATGCTGAACGTGGGAAATTTTTATGGGCTGAAACCTGTGTTTCTACGTGCTGCCCAGGAGGGCAGGCCAGATCCCTGAAGGCCCATCCATCCTGGTCATTTTCTCCTTGCCTCCTTGCCCACATTTGCTAACCTGTAAGAAACTGAAGGTAAGTTCCTTACAAACAGGGCCCAAAACAGAGCTCGCATGAGGACCACTAGCTTTATGCACCGTCACGGCCTGGGGTTACTGACCCTGAGCAAAGCTGGCTCACAGGACACTGACCATGGCCCAGTCCTCAGCCCGTGGAGACTGGGACCAATTCTCACCCCTTCTAGCAACACTGCAAAGGTTCCGGCCACTGCAGTAGGATGAGAAGACGACATAAAACAGAGTTTGAAAAGAAAGTGGTAAAACCGTCTCTATTTTAGTAGCATGATCATTTATGCAGAAAATTCTAAGGAATCTCCAGGATAACTACCAGAACTAACACAATTTTAGCAAGGCCAGAGGATGCAAGATTAATAATCATTCATAAGTAATTAATTAATAATATAATAAATAGCAGAAAACCGGAAAATGAAGCTTTTGTGAATTTCATTTATAACAGCTTCAAAAACTGTAAAACAGCAATAAGCTTATCCAAAAACCCCACAAACCTAAGACCTCTGCTCTGAGAACCACGAACACTGACGACAGAAACTAAGCAAAACGTAAATAAAAGGGGAGATACCACGTTCACGGATGAAGACCCAATACTGTTAAAATGGCCATTCTCCTGAACTGACCTACAGACTCAGAGCAATCCCTGTCATTGCTATCATAGGCTGTGTTGGTGGTGGCGAAGTTCAAGACATTGACAAGCCTGTGATAAAATTCATATGGAAATGCGATGAACCTGGACCACCCAAAGCAGTCTTGAAACAGAGGACCTGGGACACAGGACTTCCCTTATCTGACGCCAAGACCTGCTTCACAGCTGCACAATTGAGACAGCCTGGTACTGAGAGGCTATCTGACTTTTCACAAAGACACAAAACTGACGAGGAAAGAAAAGTCTTTACAACAAATTGTGCTGGAACTGGAAAAAAAAAAAAAAGAAGAACCACCTGAACCAGGACTTCACACCACAAACATTAATTCAAGATGGATTACAAACCTAAACGAAAAAGCCAAAACCGCAAAGTTTTTAGAAGAGTAGGATTTATCCGCCTGACTTGGGACTGGGTCATTTTCTTAAACAAGACGCACCCTGGCGCCGTAAGGAAAAAAGACAGATCAGCCTCCTCAAAATTAAACTTCTGTTCATAAAAAAAAAAAAAAACTGTTAAGAAATTAAATAGGCAAGTCCCAGTCTGGGAGAAAATTATTTGCAAAACACACCTGACAAGACTGGTCTCTAGGACGGAGGAACTCCTTGATCTCAACAATAAAGAGCCCAGCAAGAGCCTCATGAAACAGACCCTGGGCCTCAGAGGGCGCCCCAATGGGCAGCAGCACGTGAAAATGCCCGTTCACCATGACAACGGGCACCTCGCGCTCAGCAGCTAGGACTGCAGGGACAGACGTGCCGGCACAGCCGTGGAGCAACCACAACTCTCCCACGTTGCTGGGGGGGCGTAAACGTGCAACCACAGTAGGGAAACGTCTGGCAGTTGCTTATAAAACTAAACATACACCTGCCCTATGACCCAGCGTTCCATTCCAAGTATTTACCCAAGAGAAATGAAAACATATGTCCACAAAAAGACTTGTAGAGAATGTGCATAGCAGCCTTATTCACAGCAGCTAAAAAGAGAAAACAGACCAGGTGTCCATCCATAGGAAAGTGGACACCAAACGGTACGTCCACATACAGAAACACTTCTCAGCAACAGAAGGGTGCAGACTACGGCTACACGAAGCACGGACGAGCCCAGTGCCAAGCTGAGCAGAAGAACCCAGACACAAAAAGAGCACATCCTACATGACTCCTCTTATACGATGTCTAGAGCAGTAAAACCTAAACTCTGACCTGAAAAAGACCAGATGGTGGCTACCTCGGGGGGAATCGGGACCGGGAAGGGGCACGGGGCATTTCTGGGTGATGGTGATGGTCTTCACCTTGAAAGGGATTCTGGTTGTACAGGTGTAGGCATTTGTCATAAATCACTGAAGATTTGCATTTCACTGCATGTAAATTTTACCTCAAAATAAAAACTGAAAAGAACCATAAGCAAATACTGAGCTGCAGTGGAATTTACTTGGGAGAGTGTGCTGAAGTCTATAATTTACTTTGGAACACGCAGCTAAGACATGGGTTGGTGTCTGGATAGACAGATGAGCAGACATGTGATAAAGAAGTGAGGTGCTCATTGTAAAACGTGGATGGTGGGCATAAGGACGCCCACTGTAAAATTCTTCCTACTTTTCCATACAAAACTTTTTGTAATGAAATACTAAGTAAAATCAACTTCGGAGGTGTAGCTAAAGCTATATTCAGAGGCTGACATACAGCCTTTCATTCCTAAACAAAACATACAAAAATAAATACGTCACTAAAACAAACCTAAAGAAACCAAGAATGGGGCACTAAAAAAATAGAAACTAACAATTTGGAAAACAGAAGAGGAGAAGCGACAACTAAATACAAGAACTCTTGGCATGGAAGAGACAAAATTAACCAGAAATTAGAGAAGGGGATACAAATAAAGAATGATAAACAGGATATTAAATAATGAGAAGCCAACAACTCTGCTAATAAACGTTGAAATCTGATTAGATTAGATGTTTTTATAGGAAAATGAGTGACCAAGATTAACTCAAGTAGTTAGAAAAAGACCAACCATCATGGAAGAAAACTTAAACGTCTTCAAAAATTTGTAGCCCATGGGTTTCCCTGGTGGCACAGTGGTTGAGAGTCCACCTGCCGATACAGGGGACATGGGTTCGTGCCCCGGTCCGGGAAGATGCCACATGCCGCGGAGCGGCTGGGCCCGTGAGCCGTGGCCGCTGAGCCTGCGCGTCCGGAGCCTGTGCTCCACAACGGGAGAGGCCACAACAGTGAGAGGCCCGCGTACCGCAAAAAAAAAAAAAAAAAAAAATGCAGATCATGTTCTGTGTGAGAACATAAAGAAAAAACCATTTCAAATTAATTTTAAAAGTCAGCAAAACACTAAAAAGACCTGTAAGAAAAAAATTTCAAAACAATCTTCACAAGAAAATCTTTAGAAAAAATCAGCAGATATTCAGCATCAAGAAATAGAAGTATCTTTCCCAAGCAAAATTAATAAGAAGAAATCCACCCCACAGACAGGTGCTCGGAAAGGAGGGAGCCACCAACCCCCGCAGAGCGGAGGCCCGGGGTCCCCGACCCCCCCAGGTGGGTGAAGAGCCGCCTCTGCTGGGGACCCTGTACTGTCACACGCCCGGAAGAGGGCCTGGAGGGACACACGCAGAACCAGAAAGTGGGAAATTTCGTAGGTATCATAAAACACCCAACCCGCACGCACTCCCTTTGCAATGCTTTCCACGGGAGAAGCAGCTTCCTGCAACGTTCCCAGTGGGGGAGGTCGGGGTTGAGGCAAGGCCTTGCGGACACTTGCACAGGTGACAGGGCCAGCCCCTCCCCCCGCGGGGCCGCCTACTTGTCACATCGCAGGCCCCCTCCTCCAGGGCCCCAGACCACCCAAAGCGGGCTCCGAGCCAGCCCGGGACAAGGCCCCACCAGGGACAGGGCCCCACCAGGGACAGGGGGAGCTTACTCTGCAGCCACCTCTCGCGCCTCAGCTTCAGCTTCTCCTTCTTGGGCAAAACAGCCTTGGCCTTGGCACCTGCGGACAGAGAACACAGGGTGAGCAGGACAAAGCCAGGAGCCCAAGGTGTGCACACAGGTGTAGCTATTCAGGGTGCCCGGCCATCGCGCCTGGCCCCGGCTGCGGGACACCAGGCCCCCCAGGCAGGGCCGCAGCACACCAGGCAGAGCGACTCCAGGCTGCCCCACTCGCTGGGCCTTAGCTGGTTTCCCCAGAGGTAACGCGGCTTAAGCCCAGGCCACGTTCCACCCGGGTCGCATTCTGTACAGGATCTGACTGTCCCGCAGATTCCCGAGCTGGTACAACACACCCACGGCGTCTAAGGAGAAACAGCGCAGAGATGAGCTCCGTCAGGGCGGCGCTCCTGGTCAGCTGGACTTGTCAGTTCAGGATCCCCTGTAAACGCCCGTAACCCGTGACCACGCTGCGGCCGTGCCTGGAGCTGGCCTGCTTTCCTCCCCACTCACCCCGACCTCTCAGCCCAGCAGGAAGGGGAGGCGCAGGGCCGTCAGTCACCCTGTGCTAGGTCGGTGGGCTGCTCAGGATGCGGGCGGGTGTGCAGGAGGGTGACGGGAAGGAGGGGCTGCATGGCAGGCGCCCTGCAGGCGTCAGCGGCCGTGGGACTGTGGGTGAGGGAGGGGATGTCCCCGGGCCGGCGCGGGGCCCAACCGCCAGTGGGGTGAGGGTGGCATGTCTGGGGCAGGAGCCTTAGCAAGGGCAGCAGCGGCAGGAGGCAGCAGAGGCGCCTCACACGGGAGCCTCGCACCCACCCTCAGAGATCCAGGGAGAAGTCTTCTCTGCCTTGCTCCTGATTCTGAAATAATTTCAAAAGAAAAAAGAGTCTACGACCCGCAGAGACTGACAGAACCGTAAGCGCATGTGGCATCTGAACGAGCGGCAGGCTGGCACGCGGGTCGGAACCCTCCCCGCGCCACCCAGGACCCCTGCCCAGCAGCCCAGGAAATGGGACCCGGCACGCTGACCCTGTGAGGCCCAAGGGACTGGGGAAGCTTCAGTCTCGCAGAGGCTGCAAGCCCGAGAACCGGGGAGCCTCCGGCCCAGGGCGGCCAACAGACGCTGCCCCCAGGGGTACGGGAGGGAACAAGCGGGAACAGGCACTGCGGGGCCAGGGCGACTCAGGTCTGCTCACCTCAGCATCCCACCAGGGACCCCGAGGGCATCTGGAGGCTCCAAAAGCCCAACAAGCCCAACCCCCAAGGGCTGGCAAAGCCCTTCAATTCGACAGTGAGGGGCCAGGTGGACCAGCCTTAAGAAGAAGGCGGTATCTGGGCAGGGCCACCACGTCCCCAGGGCTGCAGTCAGGGCTGAGTGAGGGCAGCACAGCTGCCCGGAGCGGTGCTCTATCCTGTCTCTGGACATCTCCAGGGCTGTAGAAGGACACGTATGTCCAGCCAAAGGAAGAGGGCCTGGCTCCATAGCGGCTTTAATGGAAGTTTTCAAACTCACAGGAGAGAGGGCCCTGTGAAGAACCCTTGAGTGTCCCTGACCACATCCACCCGACCCTGGTACTTCAAGCCAACCCTAGATGGGCCAGCGCCCATCGTCCGGACTCTGGGACAGCAGGCACATCTAAGTCCCCCAGGTGTGTGAGCCAGCCCTGTGAAAGGGTCCCGCCTGCGGACATGCTGCCAAGCACCAAGTGCAAGTACCCGATGCACAGTGAGGCCAAACAACTGCAACATCAGAGCTGGAGCAGGGAAGCGCTGTGAAGGGCCAAGCAAGGAGACGGGTGGCTTGTGCTCAGAAAACCCCAAACTGCCTGAAAGGCTTCAGCAAAGCATTCTGAAAGGCCCCGTGACAGAGGCAGGTGGCAGGGTACGTGATCAGCTCGTGCACAGCTCTCTGACTGGTTGATGGTGAGGTGACGGGCTGGTTAACACATGGCACCAGAAGGTCTGGGGGCTTCGTGTTCAGGGTCATCAAGTAGTTAATTTCTTCCACGTAGTGGTGGTTTTTAGCACCTGAAAAACTCAGGAAATATGCTCAAGGTACTATTACCTGGGCACTTCAGAAAGGAGCTACGGTAGAGAATGTGCGAGAGGGGTCTGCCCACGCCCCCAAGGCCCCAGTGGGTCCCGCTCGATTACAGACACACCCCGTGAGAACGGGCCATCCAGGCTGGACGGGGGACACTCAGGGGGACGCTGGCCAGTACCAAGGAGGCAGCGGCACCACGTCGAGCCTGTCCCGTCCGCTCCCTCCTGAAGCCTGCGCATCACTTCTCTCCATCCCAGCACCAAGCCCCCTCGGACTGAGCCCGGGACAGGCCAAAGACCACAGTGTCCCCCCTCAGAGGAAGGTTCTGGAATGGCAGGAGAGGAGAGGACAGAGCAGGTGCTCAGGCCACCCCACCTGGTGACAGGGGAGGAGCACCTGCCGGTGACCAGGCCTGGCCTCACCGACCTGAGAACACAGCTCCAGAAATCGCCACCCCCACGCAGGCAGCTCGGGGGGGCCCCTGTCCCTCCTAGTGGCCAGGAGGGCCTCCTGGCCAGTGTGTGGAGCACAGGACAGAGGCACTCCGGCACCTCGTGGGAGACAACCAGGGCTAACAGCAGGCCAACGTCCCCCCAGTGGGGCCCCAGCTTCGCTGAGCTGCCCACATGAGGGGGCCCGTCTAGACAAAGAGCAGCCTGCGGCCCCTTCCCGGGTGGCATCGGCCCCCCCCCGCCCCAGGTCAGGGAGCATCTGCACACCGGGATGGGTCACAGACACACAGTCCATGTGGGGACACCGGAACAGCTTTCACTTGTAATGTCGCTTCTCTCTTTTCTACAGCGTGCACATCCTGCTTTTTCAACTATGAAATGTTGTTTTTTACAAAAGTAATTTCAGCAGGAGGCTGGTCCCTAACTTCCAAGTTTCCGCCAGCGGCGCGCTGCACTGCAAGGAGGGGCCCCGTGGCCATTCAGTGTGGACGACTCGGCATCCACCCAGGCACTGGCTCAGCTGCCGTGGAGCCAGGAGCTCAGACAGGAGCCCAGAGCTATCGCGGAGCACAGGCCAGTAGAGCGCCTGCCCTGCCAGCGCCGCACGCAAGCGCTCCCAGGGTCCGGACCCTGGCCCAGACCAAGACCTGGGGCCTTGGCCCACCTGAGGCCTCCCGCACCCGTGACCCGGGCGCCAGCAGCACAACACAGCTGTCGTGTCACAGCTCCGAGGGCATGTGGGCCACGGCAGGGTACAGGCCCCACCTGTCATGCTGCCGCTGGCCAGTGCCAGGGTAGACTCAGGCGGGCCAGTGTTCACTCGTGTCTGCCCTCAGAAGAATGAAGGGGGACCACCAGGGTGGGCCAGGCAGCTACTCTGCGGGACTGAGGGCCCAAGGTCCCACCTGTCAGTGGGAGGAGGACCACACCCCACTCTATAGCCGGGCCACTGGGGTGCCACAGAGGGGGGATGGTAACACCTGGAGCAGAGGCCCAGGCTGAGGCTCCGAGAGGGAAGCACCAAGAGAGGTCCTGGAGCTGGGCAGGGAGACCCCTTGTCCGTAGGGATGCTCCAGCCACTGGCAGGGGACACAGGGGGCTTCTGGGCCACTCCCATCGCCCACCCTGAGCCCAATATCCCGGCGGGCATGGGCACTTAGCAAACGTTCACCACACTACGTGGACTTCGCTTTTGCCCACAGACACCTCCTAAGGCCACCTGGCCTCCCCCGACACAAGAATTCAGCCACCCCAGACTTCCTGGTGGCGCAGTGGTTGGGAGTCCGCCTGCCGATGCAGGGGACGCGGGTTCGTGCCCTGGTCTGGGAAGATCCCACATGCCGCGGAGCGGCTGCCCCCGTGGGCCATGGCCGCTGGGCCTGCGCGTCCGGGGCCTGTGCTCCGCAGCGGGAGGGGCCGCAGCGGTGAGCGGCCCACGTACCACACACACAAAAAAGGAATTCAGCCACCCCTGCACTGGCACTGGTGGGACGGGCATGGGGCTCTCACTGCTCAGCCCAGCACAGGGAAGTGGGGCAGCGGGCGGAGGGCGAGTGTTATGATGTGATTTCTTTTGTGTTATAATTCCTACTCATCCCGTGTGACACACATGTGAGCTGTGAAGACACATTAGATGGTTCAAAATGGAGCCACAGTGACCAATGTGAACCTCTGCATCAGCTGTTCTGAAACGTCCGCTGCAGGACCGCGAGTGTCTTAGTGATGAACTGAGAGCATTACCTTAGATGAGAAGTTTGATGGGGCACGTACGTCACTGAAACAGAGAAACAACTGATAGAGCCCAGACCCCCTTCCTGGGACAAACGCTGTTCCTTGAAGAGACCCCTGAGCCCAGCGACTGGAACGGACTCCACGCTGCCGAGAGCTGTTCCAGAGACGCTGCCCGAGGCCCTCCTGCTCAGCCGCGGGGACCTGCTGCCGGCTAAGATGCCGCCTCCTGCCCGAAGACTCCGGCAGTGGTCTGGCACCTCTCCTCTCTGACTACCTGTGTCCTGTGCTGTGTGCCATAAGCCGAGTGACCGTCCACCTCTACCCCCGCGACTCTGACCTGCCCTTCCTGCTGGGCCCTGCAACAAAACAGCACAAGAACTGGGGTGCAGGGCACGCTGTGGGACACTGGGGTCCCTGTGCACCCAGCTCCTCGGCACCTTGGGCCCATCCACACACGCCTCCTCACAAGGCCACGCTGCGGCCAAATCCCCTGCACTTCCCACCAGCCGAGAGCCCGTCCAGAGCTGGGAAGAAGGCGCTGGGAAACACCCCGTCCTGCAAGCAGGAGGAGCGGCCCGAGGGCCCCAACCCTTCGCTCTCCAAACCCAGCAGGCAGGCTCCTCCGTGTCCTTCCCTGCTTCCGTCTGTCCAAAAGAACAGGCTCAACGTAGGCAGAGCAAGGTGAGAAGAGCCCAGCAGTGGGGCCCTTCCTGTCCCCCAGCTGCCAGCAGGCCCAGAGCAGGGGCCCATGCCTTCCATCCTCTGGTCGAGCACACAGAGCTCAGGCCCCGCTAGTCAAGGTGGCCCTGGAGACAGTGGGCACCCCTCCCAGGGCCTCCCCCCACGGCCAGGAGGCAAGCGCCCGGGCAGCACGCGGGTGCTCAGAGCCTGCGGCCACAGAGGACGGCGGACGCCACGCACCACGGCCAAGACCAGGAAGGCATCCTCCAGCCCCCAGACCCGCAAATGCCGCTGCCCACAGGAGACCTCCAGGACTCCCCTCAGTGGCCTCAAGAGGCCAGGGAGGCCAAGGGGAGAGTGAACCACCCCTGGCCAAAGTGGGTCTCCACGGAGCAGCAGCTCCCTCCAGGCCTTGACCCTTCCTGTTCTTGTTACACTCGGCCCGGATGGACATGAGTAAAGCTTAGTAAAGCTCTAAGTGGATTATTCTGTCACAGCCCTGGGGTCACAGCCCTGGCATCACAGCCCTGGCGTCACAGACCTAACTTGAAAGGCGGGGCAAGTCCCTCAATGGGGAGCTGCATCAGAAGTCCCTAAAGACAGCCTCTGGGAAGCACTCGGTCCGCCTGCACCCCAAGGTCAGCCCTCCCAAACCTCCTCTCCTCCTCCAGGCAGGACCCGCTCCAGGTCTGGGCTCAGCCTGGAGACGCAGGGACGCAGCTCTGCTGCCCTCTGCTGAGCACCTGCCTCGGAGGAAACCGAGTTCCGGAGGAAACCACAGCGGCTGGCCAACGGGGGGAAGCTCAGGCCGCAGGGAAAGGGAAGGTCAGGGCAGAGCTCTCTGCCTGGGTGGGGGAGGGGGCGTCCCAGCAGCACAGCCCACAGGACATGAAGGCGGGTGACCCCAAGGCCAAGTCCCTCCACTGGGGCCTCGAGGCCTGCTCGTCCACTCACCACAGTCACCTCCCCAACCTCTTCCACCCAGAGCCCCCGCAGACGCGCTGCCACCGCCACGTCCTCCCTCCTGTCCTTCTGCTCCCGTGTCCCTAACCAAGCCCGTCCTCCACCCACTCACGTCCCCGTTTGAGTCCAGGGGCCAGGACTGCCCAGCCCAGGGTACAGGCGAAAGACTGGCAACAGCGCAGGTGCTTTTACCTGAGCACGGAGTGGGCTTGTTTCCCGCAGCACCACAGCACAGAGAACACAGAACTGGAGGGCGGTGCTCTGTGCGGGGCAGGATGCGGGAGCCCGGGGGCCACCCCGCCCTCCACCCGCCCTCCAGTCCGGATGCGGAGGAGCTGAGGCTGCTCCCTTGCAGGTGCAGATCCGTGGGCCGTGGGCCCGACCCTCAGGGCGAAGCTGAGTTCTGCTGCTGGTGGGGGGCGGGGAGGCCCATCACTGCAGAGCCCAGTGGTCCCCCCACAGGAAACTCAGAGCCCCTGCCTGGAATCAGAAGGAAAACCGGGGGGCAGACCTGGTCCCAAAGGCTCCCGGAGGAAGCTAAAGAGATGCCAACAGCAAGCCCCGCCCCCCTGCCCCCCACCCCCCACCCCCGGGGTCAACCAGGCCCCACTGCGTCCAGGCTGCAGGGGAGGGTGTGAGCGCCTGTCTGCACTGGGAGGGGAGTCCAGCAGACATGCGTCCACGCCGGGGCAGGGAGCTGGGGGGACCCACAACCAGGCTCCTCTGGGACCACATGGACCACACAGGCACAGTGGCCAGGGACGCGGGGAGCAGTGCTATTTGCGCCTCAGCCCAGGGCAAGGACGTGCTCATCCAGGCAGACAGGCGCCCTCGCCGTCACGGCCCAGCAGGTCACTGAGCAGAGCTGAGTCACCGGATGCCACTTTCCACATGACCTGCCTCTGCCCCGGGCCACCGGTCCCAGCTCAAACCCGGGGGAGCCACAAGGCCCATAGCCCAAGAGATCCAGGGCACTGGCGAATCAGGAGGCAGGTCTGAGGAACCCCAAAACGCAAGAGCAGCTGGAGAGGGAGGCGTGGGTGTGGTGAAAGACACCTGCCACCGGGAACCAGGGCACCTCAGCCAGCAGAGGGCCTCGCTCAACGGGACACGTGGCCGATTACTCCTCCAGCACCACCGGGCACTTACGGAAGCCAGGCCCAGGTGCCGTTCCCCACTTTCCACATTTACTGAGTCATCTGAACCCCAAAGCAGGCGGCACTGAGGACGCAAGGACCAGTATCACCCCGTTACAGGTGAGCAGCCAGGGGCCAGAGAGCCAAGTGCCCCGACCAAGCCCCCAGCTGCGGCTCCGGAGCACACGCCCCACAACCACCATGGCCCACCCACTTCCTCCAGTCCCCGGGGACTCTGCCAGCGCAAGGCTGCAGAGCTCACAGCAGCCAGCGCTCTGCGCCCCAGAGCCCGGGCCCTCTCCTTCTGTAAATTTTCTTTAATTTTCTGTATATTATGACACTCTGACATCCTTAATAAAAACAAAACAAAACACCTTTCTGGCTGGAGAGAGACTGCTTTCTGCGGGCTTTGATGAGCCTTTTCCTGAGCTGCTCTCTCTCCTGGTCACAGCCCATAGACCACCTCAGAAAACGAAATAAACCCTTCCTTCCTCCTCTCCCTGTCCCCCCTCCACACCACCCAGATTTTAAGTGCCCCCTCTGATGGGAAGTGACATCTGCTCTTTCTGGTTGGCCATGCTCTCTGGGCAGCCAATGCTGTGGGAGGTGGCCTGGAATTTTATAAAACCCCTCAGATTTAGTACTAAGGCTCGGGGTAACTGAGGTCTGCCTGCCGCACACTGAGACAGTCCCACAGATCAGGACCGCAAGGGCTGATCAGGAGATCTGGATGACAGCCCATCACAGCTCAGGACCGAGAGGAGATGGGGGCTTCTATGCTCCTGCAGCCGCGAGGCAGGACCCACTAGGCCCTGGGCCAGTGTCCTGAACCTGGCAGCATCGGAGACCCCTGGAGGGGGTGTGAAAACAAGGTTCCGCAGGTCTGGGATGGGACCCCAGGGATGCTGGTGCTAGCCAGAAAAGCCATCAAAACTGCCCGGTACACAAACCGTAAGAGGACCAATGAACACACAGAAAGTTGTTTGATCACGTGGGTCACCAAAGGGACCTGAGAGGCCATGGCTCCGGCGCCCCCAGGCACACCCTGCCCACCCAAACGAAGGCAAGTCCCTGCGGCACCCGCCATGGGAAAGCACTCAGGCAGGTCACGCAGCCAGAGCGGCAATGTGCTCTGCGGAATCAGCCCAAGAAACAGCAGGAGAGCCTGAGGGCCGGGAATATGGCTCCCACACACACACCACTTTGGATGTCAGCATTACTTTGGGCTGGAGGCAAACAGAATCAGCAGGTGCAGAAAGAAGCCATCCAGAACTTCCCTATCTGACTAAAAACCGAAAATTCTGAAATGAGGACCACCATGCATCCCCTCTTCCGAGGAATTCTCATGGCCATGAGGACACCAGAGCCGGCACCACATGGACCTCCGTGAACCTTCCTCTATGTATTCACCACCCCCCCGAAGTTTGCCCTCGGAAGCCCACAGCATCACTGCTCTTCGCTAAGATGCTACAGAGGCCCAAGTTCTCACCACCACTTTGAGTTACTCATCACTGAGGTTCCTCCCATGTGATGTGACCTGCACACAGGAGTAGTTTGTTTTTCTCTTGTTAATCTCTCTTTGTTAGTCTAACTTGCAGGGTCCTAGCCAAGAACCTAGGAGGGTAGAGGGGAGAAGGCTTCCCTCCCTACAGCTTCAACATACAAGGAATGGCAAGGAGATTCCGATAACCTCCCCAGTGAAATAAAAAAAAATCCAAAGCAGTGATGCAAACAACATGACCTCATGGGAGATGCCTGATGTAAGCCGTACGTGTGAGATAACTACAGCTTACAACCGCAACAGCTGTTTACAAACTGTAGATGGAAACCCTAGAAACCCTGCCCCGGAGGCCAGGGTGCTCCCCACAGGGATACAGACGCTTCTATTCTCAATGGCTCATCTGTAAATGTGCAGCTCACGTATGCAGCATGAAGCTTCTCTCCAGGAAGTGGTGGCGGTGTGGCCACCCAGGGCAGGAGAGCCGCTCCTCTCCTCCAGGAGCAGCCCAGACAGGACGCTGGAGCTAGGAACACCACAAAGCCCCAAGTGGGGGAGGTGCAGGAGGAAAAGAGACCTCCCCCACGTGATAAGCACGTGAAGGAGAAGGGGAGCGGGGGCTGCAACGCACCCTTGTTCCCACCTGGTTCTGACTGAGGCAAGCACGAAGATGGGAGATTCTTTTACTTCGTTTATCTGAAATAAGGAATTACCACTGATCTGTTTAGGTGTGGTAATGGCCTTGTAGGTGTGTTTATGTCTTTTTTTCTAAGAGCTCTTAAAAATACTTACTAAAGAATTCTTGAGGGAAATGCTGTTTGTTTCAAAATAACCCAGTACTGCGTGTGTGAAAACAGAGGATGGGCACGTGGACTGTCTTATGCCATCTTCTGCTTAGTACATCCTTAAAATTTTCCACCAATAAAACAAATCTCTTCGAAGTGCACAGGCGCACCTGTAGTCTGCTCTGACCCGTGCCCGCGAGCACGTGGAAGCGGGCCTGGCGCCCACCCCTGAGGTCCGTCCTGCCTGCTCTCACCTCTCCTGACGGAGGCGCTGCTCCTCGCGTCCACGTCCAGCTTCTGCACCAAGGCGCTGGGGTCTATCGTGGTCCCGGCAAACACACTGGCATTCATGAAGGCCCACTCCTGAAATGGAAACAGAGGAGACCTAAGACCTGCTTCAGAGTGGCTTCAGAGACCCCTCGGCGAGGGCCGGACCCCGGCTTTTCCAGAGCGGGAGCTGGAGAGGAGCCCGAGGCCACCCCAGCTCAGACCCCAGAGCTCTCAAGCCACATCCTTTCTGCAGCCTCAGTTCACCACCCAGGCCTGGATCCTGGTTGCGGGACCTTTTGAGACCAGATGCAGGATCAATAATGATTATGAATTACACCCTCAACACTCAGGAGCCCTTGTGAGAGGAATCAGGCTTCCCCCCAAACCTCCCACCTTCCTACTGTCCCTCCCGTTTCACAGCCACTGTTCCATCTCAGCAGTCTCACTGTCTCCCAGCCCCATTCATCCCACATCAAGATTTCAGAATCCTCCAGGTCACCCTGCCCATCACGCTGTGCTAACCCAGGCCCCGCCTCCCAGGCCTGGCCAGCCCATTCGGGTCCAAGCTCCAGGACAGCGGCCTTGGAAGGGGCATCAATAACACGCGGGCTTGGGCACAACCTCTGAGCAGACGCTGGCCGGGCAGCAAGCCGCCCTGGCCCAGGGGCAGCTTCCAGGAAGCGGCACCATGGCAGGCTGGAGGCGGTGTGAGCTGAAGGCTGCACTGGCTCAGGAGTGGCCAGACAGAATGGCAAAGCCACTAGTCCCTGTGAAGGCGGGTCAAAACGTCAGCTCCCTGAACTATGAGAGCAGCCTCCCAGCCACACACATGTATCCAGCGGTAAAGGGCAGAGATCTCTGTGGCCACGGGGGCTTAAGCACAGTCGGACCAGTAAGAGGCTTGTGCTGACCCAGGCTGCCAGGCTGAAAGATAAAGACAAGAAGAAACAGGAGCAGGGAGATGGGAGGCCGCGCACTGGCAGAGAGCGGACCCTGAGTCACACGGCAGCCCGGAGCCAGGCCAGTGAGCAAGTAACTACCAGGTACACAGCACCAAGCCCCCGCAGCGCCACCACGCACTGCCTAAGACATCCGGTTTTCAACAACAGAGCGGGGCCTGTGCAAAGAAACTGGGGAGCAAGACCTAGGCAACAGAAGCTACTTCTGAGGGGCCCACGTGTTGGACTTGGCAACAGCCTCAGAGCGGCCACTGTAAATATGCTCAGGACTAAAAGAGACCCTGTCTAAAGAACTACAGGAAAGTATGATGACAACATCTCATCAAACAGAGAACATCAGTAAAGAGACAGAAATCATTCAAAAATAGAAGTCTTAAATATGCTACAAGGATATACTGCACAACACAGGAAATATAGCCAATGTTTTATAGTAACTATAAATGGAATATAACCTTTAAAAATTGTGAATCACTATGTTGTACACCTGTAACTTATATAACATTGTACATCAACTATACCTCAATTTTTTAAAAACAGAAAAAAATAAATAAAATTACAGCAATCAATTCAGTGTGGCATTGGCATAAGGATATACAAACAGATCAACAGAACATATTAGAGTCCATAAATAGACCCACACATATATGGTCAATTGATTTTTGACAAAAGTTCCAAGATAATTTAATGGAGAACTCCAATAAATTATGTGGAAACAAAATGATATTTATATGGGGAAAAAATGATTCTCAACTCCTACTGCATACCATAACAATATATATATATGTTTTTATAATATATTTTTTAATAATATATATATAAGTAAATAAAATTCTGGAGTAAAAAAGTACATTAATCAAAATGAAGAATTTCACTACAGAGATTCAAAAGTAAATCTAAGCTGGCAGAGGAAAACAATCAGTGAATATGAAGAAAGATCAACAGAAATTGTACCATATGAAAAAAAGACGGAAAAAGAACAGAGCTTCACAGAAAAAAATGAATAGAAATAACCTTACACAACAGCCTTGCAGAAGAACAAATATAGCCTCAGAGCACCATTCAGCGTGCCAACCTATGTACATGTAACAGAAGCACCAGAAGAAGAGAGACAGAACAGGGCAGAAAAAGTATTCGAAGAAATTATGTCTGAACACTTGCCAAAGCTGATGGAAAACGCTAACCTATACATCCAAACTCAATGAACTTCAAGTAGGATAAACAAACTCCAAACAGAACAAGCACAGAGATCTACACCAAGACACATCATAGTCAAAAAGTTTAAGGGCAAAGAGAAAATCTTGAAAGCAGCAAAAAATGACTCATCACATACAAGGGAACCCCAATAAGATTAACAGCTGACTTCTCATGAGAAGCAATGGAGGCCAGAAGGCAGTGGGATAACATAAAAGTGGTGAAAGACTATAGTCAACCAAGAATTTTATATCCAGCGAAACTATCCTTCAAAGATGAAGGTAAAATAAAGACAGTCCCAGATAAACTAAAGCTGAGAGAATCTCTTGCTAGTAGACCTGCCTTATAAGAAATACTAATAAAGTTTTTTAGGCTGAAAGCAAATGATACCAGCTTGCATACATAACAATAACAGCACAACAAGGGGATAAGAGGGAATAGAGTTAAACAGTAGTGAAGATTCCGTCTTTCACTTGAATTAAGATGTAAATACTGATGTACATCGTGGGCCCTATGTCAACCAGCAAAGGACATCCACTGACAAAAAGTCTCTCCATGACCAAACTCTGCTCAGACTCCCCTGAGCTTTTCAACTAAACCTTGACTTTTCACAACACCAAAAGCACAAGCAACAAGAGAAAACAAGATAAACTGGACCTCATCAAAATTAAAAACTTTGTGCTTCCAAGGACAATATCAAGAAAGTAAAAAGACAACCCATAGAAGTGAAAAAAACATTTGCAAACCATATATATCTGATAAGGGTTTACTATCTAGAATATATAAAGAACTCTGACAATTCAACAAAAGGACAATCAACATAATTTTTAAATGGGCAAAGGACTTGAATAGACATTTCTCCAAAGATATACAGTCAACAAGCCCATGAAAAAAATCCTCAACATTATTCATTAGCCCTTTGGGAAATGCAAATCAAAACAATGAAATATCACCTCACATCCAGCAGGATGGCTATAATCAAAAAGACAGACGATAACAAGTGTTGGTGAGGATGTGGAGAAATTGGAACCCTCATTTATTGCTGGTGGGACTCTAAGATGGTGCAGCCATTGTGGAAAGTAATCTGGCAATTCCTCAAAAAGTTCAACATAGAGTTCCATACATCCTAGCAATTCCACTCCATGCATCCACAGAAAACTCTGTACACAGCAGTATTATCATGACAGCCAAAAATCTGAAACAACCTAACTATCCAACTTATGAATGGATAAATAAAATGTGACACGGTCTGGTATACCCACACGATGGAATATTTTTCAGCCATGAAAACAATAAAGACAACAAAGAAAGGGATGCTACAAAAATAGTACTATAAGGATGAACTGCAAAAGCATGCCCAGTGAAAGAACCCTGACACAAAAGGCCACATATCGTATAATTCCATTTGTATGAAACATCCAGAAGAGGCATATATATACAGAAAGCAGATTCATAGTTGCCAGAACGACTGATAATAAGTATGGGGTTTCCTTTTAGGGTGATGAAAATTTTCTGAAATCTGTAGTGATGGTTGTGCAAATCTGTGAATATACTAAAAAAAAAAATCCCATTAAATTGTACACTTTAAATGGGTGAGTTTTATGACATGAATTCTACCCCAATAAAGTTTTTATGAAAACCAGGGCACTGATGCCAGATCCTGGGTTCAAACAGCTCCTCCATCAGCAGCTGAACGTCCTTGGTAATTTATTTAAACTCTCAGCTTTTTCCTCATTTCAGCAAAATGAGGGTTGGGGCTGTTATGAAGAAGTAAAGTGCCTGGCTCACAGCAAGTGCTTAACAAACATGGCTGCTCTCTTTAGCATTACTGATCCAAAGCCACAGTCCCCACAAACCAGCAAGATTTTGTCCACTGTCCGGGTGCTAGCCCCTTGGTTACAAACACCAGTAAATGCTTCCAGGAAGCTCCAGGGTCAGCACCTGGATAAACAAAACATGGTCTAACCAAACAGTGGAACACTGTTCCACCACAAAAAGGAATGAAGCACTGATATACATCATACAACCTGCATGAGCGCTGAAAACGCTATGCTAAGTCCAAGAAGCCAAACGCAAAGGCCACGACTCCATCCATAGGAAATGTACCGAACAGAGGCAGAAAGATCAGTGGTTGCTTAGGGCTAGGTAAGATGGGGGGACGGGGGGGACTGCTACAGGGTACAGGGTCTCTTCAGTTTGCTCTTCGTTTTTTTCGTTAATCCTGGGAATTCCCTTTCCTTTCCTCGGAGCACAGCTACGATGCACAGGAATTTTTGCCATTTTCGCGCAGCATTTCTACACGTGGGGATGGGAGGTTTCTGGTCCTCCCTCGCAGAACTCCAAACGCGGAGCAAGTCAACGCCTCCCAGGCCGTCGCGCACTTGAGCAGCCGAGCCTCGGGGCCCACGGAGGCCACGACACTTCGCGGACCAGGAAGGCCCGCTGGCCGCGCGGTAAACTCCGCCGAGTCCCAGGGCGGTCCTGGGGTCGCGGGGACCCTTCAGGGGCGACAGAGGGGTGCCCACAAAGCACGCGGGGCTGGAGCCGGCCCGGGACCCCCGAGGCCGCAAAGTGTGGAGCCCCGACCCCGGCCCGCGGCCCCCTTCCCCCACCCGCAGCCCTTCCCCACTCCCACGGCCCGCAGTGTCCCCAGCTTACCTTCCCCCCGACTCCGCCAGCCGAGGCCTGCAGAGAGGCCGCCTCCCGGGCGGGGGGCGTGGGGCCGGGCGCGGCCTCCCCCGTGGGCCTCACGGCAGCCTTGTGCACCCGGGACCGCAGGCCCCTCACTTTCCCCATGTCCGCGGCGGAGACCCACAACCGGCCGGAAGCCGAAGAGCACACGCGGCACAGGCTGCCGGAAGCTGGTCCTTCGCTCTGGCGGCCCGGTGGAAACAAGAACCGCTGTGGCTGGAGTCCGCCATCCTGCCCGCGCCGGCCGCGAAGCGCCAGAGAGGAGTATGGCGGGGCCGCAGAGGGGCGGGGCTGCGGTGTGGGGGCGGGGTCGCGCTCCTCGTCCCGCCTTTGGCTCCGCCCCGCCTCCCGGGGCAGGTGTGGCTAATTGCTGGAATCACGCAGCCTCCCTGTGATCTGGAGAATGATGGTTACAGCGCTGGAGGGGATCAAGTTTGTTGAAATACACGAGTGTGTTTGCTTGTGCCTGTCAAAAACGCCCTGCGGGGAGGAAGAGAATCGGAGGACTGGGGAACCCCTAAAGGAAACCCCATACTTATTAAAACACCTCAGAGGCATCAGGCCAGGATTTATAGGGGCGACTTCACAGAACGGATCTGGGCTGGAGCCAGAGAGAAATGTCCCTGGAAGAAACCCCAGAAGCCAGCTCTCAGACTCGGCACCCCGACTCTGTCAGTGGCCCTGCTATCACCACTGCCTGCCCAGGGCCAGGTTGGGTGTCTGACCAGCGCCTGCCAGACCAGCTTCCTTTGGCTAGAGCCTGTTTCCTGGCTGTGACCCAGGCTAGTGGAACTTCTGGGGAGGCTTTCTGGAGCATGGAGAAGGCCAAGCCCACCACCCACTCGTGTCCCCGCTCATCTGGTGGCACCTACAACTTCCTGAAGGGGTGTCACGAGTCATTCTCTGGTTCCGCCAGACCTAAGGAGAACACAGAGGTAATGACTGCCGGGTACACGTGCTGCCAGGGTGCATGCAGCCCAAGGCCTGCAGGGCGGCCTCCATTTCAGGGTTTGCTTTTTGCATTTTCTGTACAGCCCATGCTTTCTCAATAGGAAAAGGAAAAGAACGTCCAACTGCTGCAAGATGGATCTGTTATGAGTTTTTTAAATCCTGGGGCCCGTTCCCTCTCTTTCCCTTCATCCCTCTGCGCGGCCAGGCCACACCCTGCTCCCCTGACACTTTCATGTACAACCCCGACCTCCCTCTGGGTCTCCCCCTGAAATTGAGGGAATCTTAAAGTGGAATTCTTGGTTCCCATCCCAACCTGCCCCCACTACCCGGGCAGTATATTCCCCTTCAGAAGAAATGGCACGGGCACTCACACAGCCGCCCAAGCCCCAAACCGAGGCGTCACCTTGGCTAGCGTCCCCTCTCCCTGTCACATCCAACCCAAGAGCCCCTTTATCACTCCCTCCAAACTCCAGTCCCACCTGGGCTCCTGCCCTGGCCTCCTCACTGGAGGCCCTTACCTCCCCAGAGGGGCCACGGCCATGATCGCCCTGGAAAGGCTACCCCTGGCTTTGGCCTTCAGGGGAGGACCCCTCCCTCAGCCTCTCTGTCCTTCCCAGCGCTCAGCCGTGTCTCCTCTGTCCCATGTGCCGTCCGCCTCCCTGCGGGACCTCGCGGCCTTGGTGGTCTCTGGACAGGCCACGCCCCCCGTGCTGGAGGCGCGAGTTAATTCTTCTGTCGTGGGAGGGCGCCCGCGGCCCGCGTGGGTTTCTCTGGAGGAGCTGGGGCGCCGCGGGCGCAGGCGCGGGCGTGCTGGGGATGCCAGCGCGGGCCCTTCCCCGGACCCTGAGCGCCTTCAGCCTCCGCAGGGCGCGGACCTCCTTGCGGGTCCGGTGGTCCCAGGAAGTCGTGGAAGGATGGCTTCCGGGAGAGCCTCGGGGTAAACACCCGTCCGCCCATCCCAGTCCACCCGGCCCTTCGGGACCCTCCGCAAGGACTTCCGGATGACGACCCCGCTCTCTGCTCTCGGGTTTCCCAAGCCCCACCAGGCTGCGCGTTAGAGCGCACGGCACCTGCGAACAGCGGGGCTGCAGACAGCCGGTTCTGACCCGCTGCTCCTCCCAGCGCCCGCGGCTCCTTGCGGCGTGGGCGCCGCCCTGGCCAGTGACCGGGCTGGGACGTGGAGCCCCAGGGCCCACTGCATCCCAGCCCTGACTAACCCTGGGCCAATGCCCTGACCCCACGCATCTCCATGTGCCCACTGTCAGGACTTCCTTCCTGAGGTGGTCCTGGGGCTGCACCAGCCTCCCGCGTACAGCGCCCAGCCCGGTGAACCTGGCCCCGGATAAGCCTTCCTTAGCCCTCCTCAGCCCCAGGAAGGCGTCCTATCGGCCCCCTCCCTGGCCACACTCCTCTCCCCTCAGCCCCTGCCGGACCTGAGTCTAGGTCTCGGGAGCCCCCGGGGCCTCTCCCCGGAGAGGAGGCCCGGTTCACGCGCCCCCAGCGAGCTGGCCAGGCTTGGAGATGACTTGGGCAAGGTAGGAGCCTCAGTTTCCCCATCTCTACACTGGGTTGCCGCAGGGGTTCTTTGAGGGCTGTCAGGTAAAGCACCAGGAAGCCCCTGCGGGCAGCCGGTGCTCAGATTCCAGTGGCAGCAAGTCGGTAGGGAAGCAAACCCGGCAGTCTGGCGGCTCAGGGGCGGGCCGTCGGGGTGTCAGCGTCAGCACCAGGCAGGGTGCCCCGCGGCAGGCGGAGGTTCGGCGCGCGGGCCTTGGGGCGTGTGAGCCGGGCAGGGGCAAAGAAAAGTCCTCAATGTGAGGACCTTCCTGCCCCGCCCTGCTGCCCCGGGACGATGGGGGTGGAGGGGGCTCCCCACCCTCTGCGCTTCTGCGGGCGTGCCCCGAGGACCCCTAAGGAAGCGGCTCCGGGAAGGAGGCGCCAGACTCCAGGGCGTGCGGCTGGGACCTGCCCCAGCCTCGCGGTCGAGTGGACTCCGTCCACCGGCTACGGATTGGGAGAATGAGGCCGGCGTTGGGGTTAAAAATGATCGGTTTGGGTCTCTGCGGGGCCGTTTGTTGTCTGAGCAGCCCCCAAACAGGAGGAATTTCTGGGAATCGGGCACGCGTGCCTCCCGCTTGGCTCTGGGACAGCGCGGCCCGGGCCCAACCCGTGCGCCTCTGCGCGCGGCGACCACGGGGTTAGCGGGTCCCGCCCGTCTGCGCCCAGCAATGCGACAGGAAGGTCTGGTGCAAACTATTTGGGGTTGTGCAGTTGCCGTACTGGGAAACTCTTGGGGTAAAATAATGCGTCCTCAGTGTGGTCGCGGGGGAGGGGGGGTGATCGGGAGGAAGTGGTGAGGGAGGGGCGAGAGGATGAGGCTGGGCAGGAGGTTACCCGGGTCGCGATTTCCACTTGACTCCGCGGGCTAAGAGACGCGGTGGCCCTGGCCCGTGGCACTCCGGGGAGCCCCGCAGCCTGGCGCCCTCCTTCCAGCTCTGTTCCTTTTCCTCCTTTTAGCCCTCCCCCATCTAGAGAGAGAGCCAGCTGATGGGGGTGGGTCCGTAGGTTTTTGGTTTGTGGTCTCATTAACTTGATTTACAGTAACACCCTTTTCTGATTACAAAATTAATACGTGGCTATCACAGACAATTTGGAAAATATAGAAATCTAGTTCTGAAGTTAAAATCCCTTCAATCCTGTTGCCCAGAGATGTCCCCGCAGTGCACAGTGTCCACACCCCTCGAGCCTCTCTTTCCCTCCCTGGGTGGTGCAGCCTTTGTAACTAGGAAGTTTGATCGTTGCTAAAATGCGGAAAGGATTAGGTCTCCCTGACACCCACGCAGCACACAGTCCAGGGTCAGCCAGCTTGCAGCTCAGCTCTGACAGCTCGGCCCCACCTCCTACCCATGTGACCTTCAGTGGGTTGCTCCCTGCTGGACGGTGCCACGCCCAGATTAGGGCAATGTTCCTCCCCAGCTCCACCTCGGCTTCACCCCAAGCTTAGCCAGCCTCTGGGTGCCCTGCTCTCCACTCCTGACCCCCTGCCCTGCCCCCGCTTCGGCAGCCTTGCTGGGCTGGCCTGGCACTTGGCCCTGACCCCTGCCCCACCTCCGTGTTCCCAGGTTCTGCTGAGAGCTTCCTGTACTTCATCTCAGCATCCTGAGAGGCAGACCCCCACCCTCACTTTACAGGTAGAAGAAGGCGCCTTCCAGGAACCGGCCTAAGGCCTTGCAGCCACCTGCCCGGCTTGTGCTTGGCCTGTACGCCAGCTCTCCCGAGCTCAGCCACTGCCCACCTGCCCTCCTCCTTTGTGTGCCAGCAGCAAGGCTGACCCATGGGGCCCCGTGCCGGAGACGAGCTGCTAGTTCTTGGAGAAAGACAACATGACCTAAGTGGGAGAAGGAAGACAGAAGACCATCCCCCCCACCACAGGGGCTTCCCCGGTGAAGGAGGGCGAGACCTTTCTGGAGAGGCCCCTCCGGGCCGAGAGGCTGCCTCTGGGCTGGGACCCAGAACCAGACAGGAGGGAGGAAGAAGGGGGAGGAGAGCAGGTGTGCAGAGGGGGGGCCCCTGGCCCCAGCCGGGATGCCTGCAAGAGTGCCGGGGGCCCAGGTGGGTCAGGCACTGCAACGCCCGCCCTCGGGGGTTCAGTGGGGACTGGGGAGCCAGTGAGGTGCTTCAGCGGTCGAGGAGTCTTGAAATGACAGGAAAGGCCGAGAGAGAAAGTTTCCAAGACAGAAATGACCTTTGGGATCTGCTTCAGCGCTGGGTGGTCTTGGGCTCTGTTCCAGCCTCTGACGTCCTCCTCTCCTTCCTCCCCAGTGCCTAGTGCCTTCCCGTGCAGGCCAGTGTGGCGTGGGACGCAGGGTCCCATCTGGGCTTGTCCCCCCACTGATGACCTGCCACCAGAGTGTGTTAAACAGACACCGGGGCCCACCCTGAGCTCCGGTCCAGCGGGCTGGACGTGGACCAGTGGATCTGCGCTCCCTCCTCCCGCCCCCATCGCCACTGCCCTCACTCCTAGAGAGCCCCAACCCACAGGCTGGCCCTCCATCTGCGTTTAAATGCGATTGCTTATCGAAGGCAGGATGGGCTGCGGCTGCCACAGCACAGGCCACTCAGCAGCCAAGCTGAAGACAGGTGCCATCTGCTCTTCTCAGGAAAGCTTGCCTCTCCCCGTCCCCAGCAGAGCCATCGCACTTCCTCTGTGCCAGGCGCTGCTCTGTGTCCGTGTGGCTCATAACCCCACACCTGGTGACAGAGCGCCGTGGTCGTCATTCTCATTGGTGGACGAGGGGACTGGCTGCAAGTCTGAGGCCACACACCCAGGCCTTTGCCCTTCACCTCTGCATGACTGATGTGCCACCTTGCGTGTAAAGTGCCACCCTGGGGCCAGAGGAAGGGACAGCTCCTTACCAGTTAGGGACACAGCAGGGATGAGGGGTCCAGGGGCCAACAGCGTTTAGGTGGGACCTTTCAGGGTGGGAAATGTGTGGGTGGGCAAGAAGGGCTTCAGGGCCAAGCGTGCGGGTAGGACAACACAGGCAAACTCAGGGATGAGGCAGGTAATTAGGTTTCGCTAAAGCTTGCGGTCCCCGGTGCGGGAGGATCACAAAAGCACGTGGGCTTTTGTGGACCTCCCCAGGGATCCTGTCAGGGGGGCGGGTGAGAAGGAGTTTCTCAGACATTCCTCTGAAATCTCACCCTGCCTAAAACCCGCCATCTCCTGGGGTGGGCGGGGCCCTTGCTCCCACCCCCCACCCCCCAGGAAGGGCTCAGATGCCATGCTTTCCTCTGCATCCTTCTTACTTCATGCTCTCAACTTGCGGAAGCCAGGCTGGAATTGGCACCGCATTGCTGGGAGGGAACGGGGAGAGAATCCAATTCCTATTACGTGGAAAGAGACCAATGCAGAAAAGATAGATTGTTCCCCCAGGTTGAAAAGTTAGAAGGTAGAAGCAGAAAACTTAAAGGGAAGAATTTCTCTGTAAATCCAGATATAGACCCTCCCCTACAAAAAAAAAAAGTCTGTCATTTTATCAAAAGCTCCATGAGCGCTGGGACCACATCTCATTTTTCTTTGTATGATTTACATCTTTGCACATATTGGGCACCTGCTGTGTGCCAGGCCCATTGCAGGATCCTTTCACGTGTCCTCATTTATCCTCCCAACTGGGCAGGGGAGCAGATTGTGGGAAACTAAGGCCCAGAGGAAAAACAAGACCAAGGGTCCTGAGTTGCCACCATTACTAGTGGGCCCAGCTGTTAGACCCCAAGTGCAAGTGCTGTCTCTAGCCTCAGACTCCACTCCCCCAGCCAGGCCCCTGGGGCATGAGGAGCTTAGACAGAGCCTCTGGGAACTGGGCCACTCAATCCGGGGTTGGAAGGTGCCAACTTGCTTTGACAAAGGCAGCCTAGACTTCCTGTGGATGTGCGTCCTCAAGTGGCATTGGTGCAAAACACAAATTGAACAGGAAATAGCAATATGACAAGTACCAGGAAGGAGAGGAATGACCCTGGGGACTGGGTTAGGATTAGATGTCCACCACCCACCCCCGTGCCCCCAACCCCCCCACCCCACCCCACCACGGGTGCCCCACAGATCAGCCTGGGCTTTGTGGTGAAGGGAGGGGTCTGGAAAGGCGTTTCTTCCTGTTCCAGTAGAGGGAGGTGTTAGCTCCTCACACCCCCGCCCCGGCCGTCACCTCTCCGTAGAGCTGTTATCACAGTTTTATTTTTAGCCTGGGCTCAGTGCTTTCCTTATTCTCACTGTGTAAACGTGTTCTGCTGAGCCAAGTGGACACTGTAATTACCGTTTCTTCTTGGTACAACTTTCTGGTTTTCCTCCAGAGTTGGTCATCGCTTAACATTTTTGCTGGCTCTGACTCCTTTAAACTAAGAGCCCAGTCTTCCTCCCTCTGACAGGGGCTCTGCTCAGTGTGACCGTCCACACTGTCAAGCGTATCAGTCCATCTCTGTGCTCTGATGAGAGTCGGGCAACCCCTGCCCAGGCCGCGGCCCCCACCCCGGCCTCCCTGGTGTGCTCAGACACCTTCCTTCCAGGTATGTCAGGGAAATAGGAATGCCACCTCTTCAGCTCCCTCCCACAAACAGCGAAAGCCCCCAGGAGGAGGGCTAAGGAGTAAAGGCCCTCTGCTTGACAGTGAGAAGTGAGGCTGGGTGTGCTGTGGCCAGTGTTCAGGACAGCAGGTAGCTAGAAACCGCCCCCAGCCTCTCAAATCTCTTCTCTCCTTTCCGTGCTCACTTGGCTACCCTCCTGCACGTATGTGGCCTGGATTAGAGCAAGGCCCTCCACTGCCCTGGCTGGGTGGCTTTCTGCCTGTTGGTGTAGGTTTGTGGGGGGCCAGATGAGCAAGAGCTACTTGAGCCCTTGCCACTGGCGAGCACTACTTCCTGCTCTGGTCCCCCAGCCCCCTGGCATGTGCTTGCCACCCCCTCTGCAGCTGCCTCTGCCAGCACCTCCCCCTTCCCCGGTCTCCCCACCCCAACCCCCACCCCCCACCCCTTCTCCCATCCCTGCCTCCCCACCCCGCTGCCATCTCCACCCCTACCCCACCCCCACCCCGTCTCCCATCCCTGCCTCCCCACACCGCCGCCACCACCCCCCCACCTCCCACCCCCGCCGCCACCACCCCCCCACCTCCCACCCCCGCCTCCCCACAAAAGAGCAACAGCTGAATCAACATTGCAGGAGGAAGCTACTGGCAGGAAGAAATTAAAAAGAGAATTTCTCTTTTTAAGATGGGGGAAGGGTCTGGAGAAGACAAGGGCTGGGTTGGAGGGGGAATTTGCAGGTCAGGTGGGAGGGCGGTTGGCAGAGGGAGGTGAGATGGTGGAGGCGTGCCAGCCAGGAGCTGGGGGCTGGGAAGGAGCTGCTGGCAGCCTTGCTGCTCCCGTGAACGCCCGCACGTCACGTGGGGCGAGTTCTCAAAGGACTGCGTTCTGCCTTTTGGGTGCTGGGTGCTGGGTTGGTCTTTCTCCGGCTCTCGTGCCTCATCTGTCCCACAGACACAGCATCGTGGGCCTCATGTCTGACTGCAGCCTCCTCCCAGTGTCGGCAACAAAACTGCACCGACCCGGGAACCTCTATATGGTGAGCTTGGAACCCCTTCGCATGTTCTCCATCATTAAATATTTCTTAATCTTCACACTGTTGCAAAGGAGCCCCCTTCTTGTGCTCTCGGGGCTGTGTGTTGTGGGGACATGGCTGGGCGGGAAGGGGGCTGGGGGTGCCCAGGTCAATGTACACGATGACAAGGGGATGGCATCTCTTCCTCTTTTCTACACTCACCTGGCTGCCTCCTGCCCACCCCAGCCCCCAGGCCTGGCACACTTGGGTATCCCTCCTCATCCTGCTTTATATCACCATGACATGCTTGCCTCCTGAGCCAGGCCATGATGTTCCGGAGGGCATGGCCGTGCACCCTCTGGGCGTACAGCTCAGTGTCCCGCCCAGGCCCTGGAGTCCTCAATGAACACCTGGTGAAATAAAGTCAATTTTCTGGAAGGTGGAGGTGAAAGTGATTGGAGGTGGAATTTCTCGGCTGACTTAGGGGAGAAGATTATTCCCAGAATGCTGCTCCAAAAGCTCACTCATCCCTGGCTTGTTTTCTTCGAGATGCAAAGCCCTGTCCCTCTCGGTCACTCGCCACAAAGGCCTGTGATGTCCTCTGTTTCACGTTTTCATTCCCAGAAGTCCGTGTCTGCCTTCTTGCCGCCGGCATTTCAACTACTTTGTGAATTCCCAAGAATGGATGCGCCAGGGTTTGCCGAGGCCATTTCCCTGGTACTAGTTGAGATTTAATGACATTTCATACAAATACTGCCCCATAAAGACACAGACACTTCAGAAGCCCTGGTGGGTATCGTTCCTGGTGGGTGCTGCTGAGCCGAATGGGGTGCACACTGTACACCTAAATGCAGGATGCCACCCCCCATTTCCCCCCACTCTTTAATTCGCCTTGTAGATCTTGTCCCCAGATGGCTGGGAGAAGGATTCTCACGGCAGTTCTGATGCTAATCTCCCCATAGGCTGGAGTCTCTGTCTTGCTGGTCTTCTGAGCACAATGCCTGAGAATCATTCATGTTGTTGGGTCTCTAATGTTTGCATTTAATGCTATAAATTTCCCTCTACACCTTGCTTTAGCTACATCCTACAAATACGGTATGTTGTGTTTCATTTCATTCCGTCCAAAATCTTTTCTAATTTCCCTTGAGGCTCTGTTTGATCCATGGATCATTTAGAAGTACGTTGTTTCTTAGGAGATTTCTTCTTTCTGTTGCTTATTTTCTGGTTTAATTCCATTTAATAATTCCATTATGGCTATGGAACGTATCGTGCATGATTTCAATTCTCTTAAACGTGTCCGGGTTTATGTTATGGCCCAGGACTCAGTCTTCCTTGGTGACCATGTTGTGGGCACCTCCCGCTGCTGCTGGGTGGAATGTCTTTCGGGTCCAGTTGGTCGGGTGCTTTTTAGGTCTTCTGTGTACTTGCTGATCTTGTGTCTAATTTTTAAAAAATTGATGACTGGGAAAGGAGTGTTGAAGGCTCCAGCTGTCATTGTCTGTTTCTCCTATTAGTTCTTTCAGATTTTGCTTCATGTATTTCTATGTTCTGTCCTTAGACGTATGCACATTTACAATTGTTGTATCATCTTGTTGAATAGACCCTTTCATCATTAAGTCAAGCCCCACCATACACCTGGTAATTTGCATTGTTGTGAAGTCTACTTTGCTTGATATTAACACAGTCATTCTATTTTTCTTTTTATTAGTGCTTGTATGGTGTATCTTTCCCATGCGTCTTCTTTTTACCTATACCTATATTATCATATTTAAAGCGTGTTTCGTATAGGCAGCATATAGTTGGGTCATATTTTTAGAAATTCCACCTGCTAGTATCTGTCCTACAGTTGGTGTATTTAGGTCATTTACACAATGTAATTATTGAAATTGTTGGATTTAGGTCTGTTGTTCAAATTTTTGTTTTGTTTGCTCCCTTTGGTTTTCACTTTTCTATTTCCATTTTCTGCTTTCTTTTGGATTGTATCAGTGTTTTTAGTATTACATTTTAATTTATCAGTTGGTTTTTAAACTATATCTTTTTTTTTTTTTTTTTTTGTGGTACGCGGGCCTCTCACTGTTGTGGCCTCTCCCGTTGCGGAGCACAGGCTCCGGACGCGCAGGCTCAGCAGCCATGGCTCACGGGCCCAGCTGCTCCGTGGCATGTGGGATATTCCTGGACCGGGGCACGAACCCGCGTCCCCTGCATCGGCAGATGGACTCTCAACCACTACGCCACCAGGGAAGCCCTAAACTATATCTTTTAATATAGGTTTCTCAATGGTTCCTGGAGGAATTGCAATATATATACTAAACACCTCATTGTCTACTTAAAATGAACATTTTACCATTTCAAGTGAAATGAAGTGGAACTTTAAAACTGTGTATGTCCCTTCACTGTTCTCCTTTTATGTTGGAGCTGCCACGTATTTTACATCTACATTCATTGAAAACCCCACCAGACAATGTTGTCATTTTTACCATCAACATATTGCAAAGACCTTAAGAGGGAAAATAGCGTAGTTACCCACTAGTTTCCTTTTCTGTTGTTTCTTCTTCATTTCTAAGTTTCCCAGTTTTCCTCTGGTATCATTTCCCTCCTGAAATCTTAAGATATCTTTTAGAGTTGTCTGCTGGGGACTAATTTTCTTACTGTCCCTTCATCTGCGAGTGCTTTTTTTTTCTTTTGACCACACTGCAAGGCCTGCGGGATCTTAGTTCCCCAACCAGGGGTTGAACCCTCACCTGCTGCAGTGGAAGCTCAGTCTTACCCACTGGACTGTAAGGGAAGTCCCGAGAATGTTTTCATTTCCCCTTCGTTGGTGGAAATCATTTTGTGGGAACAGAATTGAGAGCTGGCATATCTTTCCTTTGAGCACTTTATACAGGTTGTTCCACTGTCTTCTGACCTCCTGGATTCTGATGGGAAATGTGATGTTTTTCAAATGGTTCTTCCTCTATATGTGACGTGTCATTTTTCTCTGGAGGCTTTCAGGACATGTTTCTTTATCTTTGGTTTTCAGCAGTCTAAGTGTGGTGTGTATAGGCTTGATTCTCTTCAAGTTTATCCTATTTGAGATTCACTGAGATTCTTTAATCTGTAAATTTATATTTTTCATCAAATTTGGGAAGTTTTCAGCCATTATTCTTTCAGATACTTTTTCTGGGTCAACCCGTTATGCCTTTCATCCTGGGGCTCCAACGGCAACAAATGTTACATCTCTTGATGTTATTCCATGGGTCCCCAGGCTCTGTTCATTTTATGTCAATCTTTTTTTTCTCTTTGTCTTTAATATTGGATAATTTCTATTGGTCCTCAAGTTCACTCACTCTTCTGTCTTCACCACTCTCCTATTAAACCCACTCAGTGAATTTTTTATTTCTGTAATCATATTTTTAATTTTAATACCCATTTGGTTCTTTTCTATAGCTTTTATATCTCTGCTGAAAATTTTTACCTTTGCATTTGTTTCAAGGGTGTTTTCCTTACTTGGTGGAGCACATTTTAAGTAATTGACTTAGATGCTTTATGTGACAATGTCAACATTTGGACCATCTGAGAGTTGGCATCTATTCATTGTTTTTTTCTCTTACAAATGCTTGAGATTTTCTTTGTTGTTGTTGCTGTTTGAGTAACTTTTCAATTGTGTCTTGGACACTTTAGATATTATTTAATGAGACTGTGGATCCTATCAAAATCTTCTCCAATGTTCTCCAACATTTCTCTGTCTCTCTCTCTCTTTTTTTTTTTTCTGGCCATCAGCCTGGTTGGGTCAGACCACAAGTTCAGACCTGCCTCCTGTGGGCTGTGGTTCCAATGTGAGTTTAGTTTTCAAAGTCTCTGCTGTGCTACTTGGATCCATCTTGCACTTGCATCCCCCTGGTCCAGTTTTCAGCCTTGGCAGTGGTCTACACCACGACTCAATTCTCAAAGCCTTTGACATGGTATTTGGGTCATTTCCACATATGTCCAGCTCAGGGGTGAGTCTGGAACTTCATATAAAGCTTTATAGGGGACTTTCCTGGTGGCGCAGTGGTTAAGAATCCACCTTCCAATGCAGGGGATGCAGGTTCGATCCCTGGTCAGGGAACTAGATACCATATGCATGCCCCAACTAACGTTTTGCATGCCACAACTAGCGAGCCCGAGAGCCGCAACTAAGGAGCGGGCCTGCCACAACTAAGACCTGGCGCAACCAAAATAAATAAATAAAATTTTTAAAAATAGGCTGTATAGGGTCTCTGTCTTAATCTCCTTCTTATTAATTTCTCTGATGCTCTCTGGCTTCCCGAGTCTTCCTTTCTGGGTCCTCTGGCCATAAAGCAGGAATTTTAGCCTCCTGCACTGTCACATGCTTCCTGTGCCTAGATCCACCTCTGGGTCAAAGTGACGATTACAATAGCTTCTGCCGCTATAGCTGCTGCTACCACCATCTTGGGAGTGCGGCTTTGGGACAGAAATTTGTCTCTGGGGCAAGACCAGGCAAAAGAAAATGAAACAGGGTATTTCTCTCAACTCTCTCTTTCAGGGCATTGCTCCTCTCAGGCCACTGACCAAAAAGGAGGGGTTCTCTTGGCTGTGCTCACTGTGCTGTCCTGGGGTGCAGGCTACCTTGAATCTAATGCACAGGATGTAGGGGGACAAGACATTTGCTACCATATCAGCCTTTCATCAGGTTCTGATTTCTCACCCCAGTCTGTCTAGAAAGTTGCTTTATTTTTTTCTGTGTGATATTTCTGGCTCTGGTCAGTGTAAAGGTGGAGTGCAGTGTGCTTACTGTGTCTTAGCTGGGACTGGAAGATGTTGGTGCCTCTTTTTCTTATTCTTAATTTCAATTCATTTTTTACAGCTTCATTAAGAGAATTTGAATGCCAATGTCCACTCATATTAATGATACAATTTAATGACAATGATTTTTAGCTGAATTTACAGATTTGTGCAATCATCACCACAATCTATTTTTAGAGCATTTCTGTTACCCCCAAAAGATCCTCATGCTCATTTGCAGTCACTCCCCGTTAGTTCCTTCTTTTTTTTTTTTGAATTTTCTTTTTTATACAGCAGGTTCTTATTAGTTACCCATTTTATACATATTAGTGTATATATGTCAATCCCAGTCTCCCAACCCATTAGTTCCTTTTCAAAAAAGAAAATAGATTATCTCAAGACTGCAGAAAAGGGTGGAGATCAGCATCCCTACACCCTTGTACCCACCATCCAACTTCATCAAATCTTAATATTTTGCTTTACTTTGCCAAGAATTTTTTCTTCTTTCTTCCTCATAAAACTACCCACCACACCCCTAATTATTTGGAAGCAAATCTGAAACATCCTGTCATGTCCTGTGCAAATATCTTAACATGAGACTCTAAAAGGTGACGATTCTGTAACATAATCACAAAACCTTTAACACGTCCAAAAGTTTAACAGTAATTTGTTAATGTCCTGTGGTCTGTGCACTGTGACTGGTTGCTATTCTCTCCCATCTCTTATCTCGGGTTCCCACACCTCCTCTCCTCTCTTGCAACCTGCTCTTCATCTTGGGGGCTTCTCTCCAGCCTGGATTTTGCTCACTGCATCCCTGCCAGACCATTAACCCAGCCCTCAGTCCCCATTGCTCCTATGTACTGGGAGGTGAAGTGTTGACGTGATTCGGGTTCAAGAGTAAAAGTTGTGATTTTTATGTTATTTACTTTATGATTAACTTACTTTCTATTGCTGTTTTCTCCAAGGCCTAGGACAGCAAGCAACTAGTGTCTGTGAGTGGAGTGTGTCCTTCTGGTGTCACAGCCAGCGACAGTCACCAGGGGGCGTGATTCGGGGACATTCTCAATCTCTCCTTCCTTTTTTGTTGTATTTTCTGGAATAGTTCCATAAAGAGGAAGTTCCCTTGATAGAGAACATATCATTAGAGTTTGCTCTATTTTTAAAACTCATCGAGACTATATTTGAGGAAGGTGACCCCTTCGCAGGTGCTGTGACCCTGGAACTCTGGATTCTCCGGAACTTCTGAAATCCTTCCTGATACCTTATTGTGTGTTCTTAGTTCACAATCTTTCTTGTTTGTTCTGTTTCCCTTGCCTTAAAAAAAGGATTTGTCATATTTTCTTCTTTTTCAGATGTATACTTCCTAGTTCTATTCTTTAGGAGAGTTCTAATCGTTGTCACATATAAAATTAAATATTTCCTAGCAAAGTGTCCATTGATGAGTATCAGAAGCTGTGGCGTGCCCCCCCTGCTCATCTGTTCTGCTCCTCTAGGGGTTTTGTTTCCAATTGTTAATATTTTTACCTCTATTTTAAAATCAACAATTACTTAGGCTTAACAATTTTTCCTTATTTCTTTGGTCACCTTTCCCTCAGGGACCCTTGGATTCCTCTTGGATTCCTTCATCCGTCTGTCTTTATTTTGGGAGTGCCTCTTCCAAATAGATTTTAGGGTAGTTATGTGTCTGAACCCTGGTTCATCTGAAGGCTCTGCTTTCTGCTTCTTTGTGGATGTAACCAGTGTCTCCTCTTCTGCTTCCCTTCCTCCCCACCCTAACCCTCCCCTTCCCTCGTTCTCTCTCTCTATGTCTGTCTCTGTCTCTCTCTGAATCTGTCCTGTTTTCTTTCTATCGTTAATGTTCTGTGATAGCATCACTATTTAACCAGTTTCGGGACCTTTGTTCTTCCTCCCAAGCCACGCGGCAGCCTCTTCATCTGGGTCCGGTCCTCTCTCTCGGACCTCCTCTTCTGTTGTCCGGGTCTCTCCCCTCTCTCTTTACTGTTCTCTCCTGGAATTGCTGCGGGCAGGGCCGGGCAGATGGACTTGCCTCTTCCCTGCCCCATCGTCCTCCCGAGCCGACGCCCTCATCCTGCTCTCCAGCTGATTTGCTCTCCAGCTTCTTATTCTGCCCTTTGGTCCGTGTGATGCTTTTTAATTTCCGTGACCCAAGTTTGCGTCCCCAGTGCCTGTCTGCTTCTTCTTTGGTGGGGGCATGCTCCCCTCCCGTGTGCACAGTCTGCAGGCCGGGTCCCTGCCTGGGGTGAAAATTCCTGGGCACTGCCCTCCAGGGTTTTCTGTCCCCTGCGGGGCACGGCCACCCCCTCGGCCAGTGGGGGCATCGCATGGTGCCGCCAGAGGCCCTGCTCCCACCCCATCCTCCCCGCACGCTGTTCCACTTCCAGCTGTGAGCGTGTGTGATGGGTGGTGTGTTCCCATTGTGTGTTGCTCCTCTGACAGCCCTCTGTCAGGGGCCCTGTAGGCAGACGGGCTGAGGTTGGAAGGGACACATGTGATGCAATCAGCCACACGTAACTACTTCCTCCAGTTCCTAACTTAGAACAGGAAGCATCGCGCCTTCACCAGTGGAGTCTCAGGCGGGCCGGCGTCTTCCCACACCTGCTGCAGCACCGGCCTGGTGAAGAGCAGAGCCCAAGCCCCTGCCAGCCCAGCCAGGACCAGCCCTGCTGAGACCTCCAGAGCGTCTAGCAGGTGAGTGGACAGAGGCCCCTCTGTGTCTGGGCTGGTTTCTCTGAAGGGGAGCAGCTCAGCCCTGAGGCTCTCCCCCGGCCATGGCTGCTGCCCTTCCCAAGGCAGGCAGCTCCAAGGGGCCCAGCCTGCAGAGGCCCTGGTGGCCCTGGTCCGTGTCACACACCCCGGGACCGTCCACTCTAGGCCCCCTGAGCTGAGACCCGGCAAGGGGAAGTGCTGAGCCTACCGTGGGCAGAGCTAGTGGCGGGGTGATGGGAGGGATGTAACCAAGGAGATGGGACTGGCATGCTGGGAGGATGCACTCAGACCCCAGCCTCGGCTCCCCTGGTAAGGGTCCCTCAACAAGCCCCAGGCACTTGCTGAGCCCCTGATGCGGGGGCTGCGAGGCCGGGCGGAGCCAGGAGGAGGCTGGGGGACAGGCAAAACCCCTTTCTGGTGGGTATGGGGCCGGCACGGCCAGGCTGTGCAGGAGGGTCCCCGGGCCTCCCCGGCTGCGCCTTCCACTTCCTGCTTGAGCAGGTCCTATTCTGTCTTCACAGCTCTGTGGTTGCTGGGGTGGTTCTGTCCTCCAGCAGTGTGTGTGTGTGTGTGTCTCTGTGTGTGTGTGTCTGTGTGTGTATGTATGTGTGTGTCTCTATGTGTGTGTCTGTGTATGTGTGTGTGTATGTGTCTGTATGTGTGTCTGTATGTGTGTCTGTGTGTGTATGTGAGTGTATGTGTGTATGTGTGTGTGTATGTATGTGTCTGTATGTGTGTGTCTGTGTGTGTATTATGTATGTGTGTATGTGTGTGTCTGTGTCTGTGTGTCTGTGTCTGTGTGTGTGCCTGTGTGTCTATGTGTGTCTGTGTGTGTCTGTGTGTCTTTGTGTGTGTCTGTGTGTGTGTATGTGTCTGTATGTGTGTGTCTCTGTGTGTGTCTCTGTGTGTGTGTGTGTGCCTCTGTGTGTGTGTGTGTATGTCTGTGTGTGTGTGTCTGTGTGTGTGTGTCTGTGTGTGTGTATGTGTTCTCTGTGTGTCTGTGTGTGTATGTCTGTGTGTGTGTGTCTGTGTGTCTGTGTGTGTGTATGTGTTCTCTGTGTGTCTGTGTGTGTCTGTGTGTCTGTGTGTCTGTGTGTGTCTGTGTGTATGTCTGTGTGTGTGTCTGTGTGTGTATGTGTCTGTGTTCTGTGTGTGTCTGTGTGTATGTCTGTGTGTGTATCTGTGTGTCTGTGTCTGTGTGTGTGTGTGTCTGTGAGTGTGTGTGTGTATGTGTGTGTATGTGTGTCTCTGTGTGTGTATGTGTCTGTGTGTGTGTGTCTGTGTGTGGCTCTGTGTGTGTGTATGTGTGTACGGTACATTGTCTCGGGGGTGGGTCTGCTGCTTCTCTGGGACTCCCGAAGTTTCACCAGCTCTGGCCTAACGATGTGAGCACGCTGGGTGACAGTTAAACTTTAGGGGGTGAGGCATTGGGTGTGTGACCTAAACCTCCCACAACCAGGCCCCTGGAGGCCTGTCCCCTTAGGAGTGGGGGGACTGGGGCCCGAGGACCTGGACAAGCGCCGGGAGAGGGGACTCACGGCTGCCCCAGGGCTTTGTCCCGACGGGAGTGAATGGAGACATTTCTCGAGGGGCTCGGCCCCGCAGCCAGACACCGCTCCACTGGCCTCGGGTTTCTCAGCGGAAATCTGCGTGGATTGGTCTGCCTGCAGCTGTCAGCTTGCACTGTGCTGGAGGGAAGACCCGGGCCGGTCACCGTCACTTCCTGGAGTTTTCACGAGGGAAGACACCCTAGACAGCCGGGGCCCTGAAGAAGCTCAGCAGAGGGGTCACCACTGTCCAGGGGATGGGAGAGGCCTGTCTGCACCCCGGCAAGGTGGGCAGGAGATAGGCCTGCTGCTGGGCCTCCCATCTGCGAAATGGGCCTGTATTTACACTCCAGCTGACTCTATATCAAATTGTAATTCAAAACTCACTTCCCTGGAGGGGGCGAAGGTGTGGGTCTGCGTCCACAGGGTCCCGCGGGTTCAGCCTCAGGCCGAGCTCCGCCGGTTACAGGGCTGTGGAGAGGCGTCCGCCCCACGAATGGGGCAGCACGGAGCCCGCAGTGGCCTCTCCTGACTCAGGCCCCGCCAGCTCTAGGAAGAGTCCTGGGTGGCAGGGTCCGGCGGCCTGCACACCTGTCACCGCGAGCGGCCCACGGTCCCGCCTGAGCCCACGTTGTGGGACAGCTGCCGGCAGCTAATAACTGTGCCCCCAGCTGAGAAGCCCCGTCCGGCGCTCCCCGCCTGCACTAGGCAGTCTCCTGGTGACGCCACGGTGACACCACCAGGCGGGCAGGGCTGGGATGCTAGTGTGGTCACTGTCCGTTTCCCTTTGCACAAACTGGACCTAAAAGGGGGTGTCGGTTCTGTCGTCACTCAGACCTGCCCGAGCGGAGAGCTGATGCCCGATGGGGACGCTGAGGTGAGGCCCCCAGGGAGCACGCGGCTGGCAGGGGAAGGTGCCGAGTCCCATGGGCCCCGGGATGCCGAGACCCACCTGTCCCAGCCGTGCTGCCACGTGTCACCTGCCTGGCCGCTGGGGCCCTGTCCCCCGTCCCCCGTCAGGCTGGTGGAGTCCACATTCAGCTGTAGCAGCGGGCGGGGTCCCCAGGCTGCTCAGAAAGAGCACCTGCCTTCCCCCTCCCGGGCAGGGTAGGCCAGGTAGAGGGGAGTCCTCGGTGGGCCTGGGGGTTTCCAGTCTCTCCCACCACTGACAAGTGGGTGTCTTGGGGACATGGCAGGTGTAGTTGAGTCCCCGAGCTGCCAGCCTGTGACCCGGGCAGGCCTTCCTGCCTGGTCCAAGGCCCCCCCCCACCAAAAGCCGGGGGCGTCCGGGCAGCTCACCCTCCCAGCAGTCGAGCAGCAGGGCTGGGGGTGCCTGGGAGCCAGCGGACCCTGTGGCTTCCGCGTGAGCCCTGGCATGGTCCCTGCTCAGCATGGCACCCCACGCAGCCCAGGTCTGAAACCGTGTCACGCAGGCCCAGGGGTGGGGTGCCACCACCGCAGGGCTCTGATGGGGGTGGAGAGAAACAGGAGCCCGGTACCCTCACTGCCTCTGAAACACACGGAGCAGGAAAGCACGGCTCTGCCCACCCACCTCGAAGTGGTGTTGAAAAACCCTGAGCCTGGGGTGCTCTTGTTGGGGTCTGTAGTAGTGCGGGCTCCCCAGAGAGACAGAACCAATAGGATGTGTGCGTGTGTGTGTGCGTGTGTGCATGTGTGTGTGTACAGAGGCAGAGATTTATTTCGGGGCTTGTACGATTGTGCAGGCTGGCAAACCCCAAATCTGCAGGGCGGGCTGGAGACCCAGAGGAGAGGTGACATTGCAGCTCGAGCCCAAGGCCGTCTGGAGGCAGAGGTCTCCCCTCCTTGGGGGACATCAGTCTTTTCTTTAAGGCCTTCGACTGGTTGGATGAGGCCCGCCCACATCATGGAGGGCCATGTGCTTTCCTCAGAGTCCACTTACGTAATGTTAGGCTCATCTAGAAACAACTTTGCAGCAAACAGCCACACCCAGACGAGGCTTTGAGCGAAGCTCTGGGTACCACGGCCAGCGGAGTTGGCACGTGAAATTCACCGTCACAGCACCCTTGGCTCTCTGTGACGAGGGAGGAAACTGAGGTCCGGAAGGGGGGGTCACCTGTCCACACTCACTCGGCAGCTGGGCGCAGACTTGGGCGTTTCAGCCCCGGGGTCAGGCTGACGTGGGCCCCCGTCCTGGCGTCTGTCCTGGCTGTGCGGCTGAGGGGCTGGCCCTCTCAGAGCCCTCCCTAGGAACAGGGAGCAGGTTTGGTCCACCCGCAGGGCAGCTGCGGGCGGATCGTGGCTGTGAGTACAGAGTGTAGCCAGGCCAGCAGGGTGGCTGCCGTGGGCAGTGCCCTGCCCTGGTCCTCTGGGATCTGGGGTCCTGAGTGGCTGTCCAGGCAGGGACCGCCACCCACTAGCTGAGGCTCCCTTGAGGACTGACCACGTCTGCCGTGTTTCCCAGCGTTGTGGCCCAGCCTTGCACAGCCACTGCCCAGGTGTCGTCACAGAGCAAGCCACGGCCCCTTTCCCATTGGCAGGTGTGGGGTCAGGCCCCTCGGATGCTCAGACCTGGCCAGTCTGAGATGCAGAGGCCTCCGCACCCATGTGGCTTGATTCCGCTGTTCTGGAAGCTTCCGGAGGGAAGGTCGTCTGGGTGGGTCGCACCCTGGGCTGCAGCCAGAAGTAGCTGGAAGGGTTCCCTGCTGGCTGAGGAGCTAAGGTCAGGGGCTGAGGTCAGCCTCCTTGACGGACGAGACCTCAGCGAGCCAGGGCTCCTGCCTGACGGGCCTCCATGGGCACGGGGCATGCGTTCTGTCACAGTACTCCAGGGGCTGGGGGCGCACAGAAAGGCAGCCCCTCGGGAGCCGTGCTTCCACCAATTTATTTTTTTTTGTGAACATATTTTTATTTGTATATGGTTACAAAAGACAAAACAAATGCTTTAGAATTTGTTGCAAGTGGAAGCATCCAACGGTGGTCTGGAGGCCCTTGCTGAACACCTAGTGACGAAAACCCACCAGTTCATTGTTAAATAGTATGGGTGTGGCCGTGCATTGGTGTCTGCAGCAGTGGGGCTTTCGGGTGTGATGGGAATCTGGGGGAGGTGTGGAGGTGCCCTAAGGTCTTGGCAGAGGTCAGAATCCTAGAATCCGGGAGAGCAGTGCCCAGGGGCCAGACAGGCAGCTCTTGTTCAGTGAATGAATGAGTGAGCGAACGAGCTATGAGCAGACGTCCCAGCAGGGGGTCCCTGTCCTCTGAAGTGTCCGCAGTGGGAACAGAGAGACTGACCACTTTAGGAATCTGGAGACATCTCCAAGCAATTCCTCAACCACCACGATATTCAGATTTTCTTAAATGTATGAATTTAAAAGAAAATCATTATATATGTTTATTGTAGAAGGTTTGGAAAATACAAACCAGAGTAATGAAGAAAATTGAAAATACTTATAACGCCACCGCACAGAAGAAACATGGCCTGTTTTGGTTGTTTACATGTATTGTTTTCCCGCTCAGCGACTTCTGACTGTAAAAATTGAGCTGCGAGCAGCCGTTCACACATTTTCATGCCATGTAGGTTCCACTGGGTGGGCCTCATGGATGTTAAAAACAGTGTCCAGTTTGACAGCTAGACCAGGAATCTCGATATTTTGCTTACAGTGCCCAATTATCAGCCAGAGCGGCCTTTCCAAATATTTGGTAACAGCTGCATTTCTTCTTTTGTGAATTATCTGTTCACAAGATCCTTTTCTATGGGGTTTTTGCCTTTTTGTTATTATTTCTAAAATCTCCTTGGACACAAAGATTACCATTCACCTTCTGCATGAGACAGATACTAAATATTTTCATCTATTCAATTTTTTATGTACAAAATTCTTTTTTGAGCGTGTCTTCTTTTTATTTATTTAATTTATTCAAGTGTAGTTGATTTACCATGTTTCAGGTGTACAGCAGAATGATTCAGTTTCATATGTATATAATCTTTTTCAGTTTCTTTTCCATTACAGGTTATTACAGATATCGAATCGAGCTCCCTGTGCTCTACAGCAGGTCCTTGTTTATCTGTTTTATACAGAATAGTGTGTATATGTTAATGCCAAACTCCTAAGTTATCCCTCCGCCCTTTTCCCCTTTTAAACCATAAATTTGTTCTCTATGTCTGTGAGTCTGTTTCTGTTTTGTAAATTAGTTCATTTGTATCAATTTTTAGATTCCACATACAAGTGATATCCTATGCTATTTGTCTTTCTCTGTCTGACTTACTTCACTGTGTGTGATAATCTCTAGGTCCATCCATGTTGCTGCAAATGGCATTGTTTCATTCTTTTCTTATGGCTGAGGGACGCTCCATCGCATATATGCACCGCGTCTTCCTCATGCATTCCTCTGTCGATGGGCACTTAGGCTGCTTCCACGTCCAGGCTATCGTGAATACTGTTGCTAAGAACACTGGGGTGCATGTAGCTTTTCGAATTAGAGTTTTCATCTTAGAGTCTATCTTCTTCTTTTTTTCGATATTTATTTATTTGGCTGCGCTGGGTCTTAGTTGCGGCATGCATGCAGGATCTAGTTCCCTGACCAGGGATCAAGCCCAGGCCCCCTCTATTGGGAGCGCAGAGTCTTAACCACTGGACCACCAGGGTGTCTGAGTCTATCCTCTTGGTATTTTCTCCCTTAGTTTTGACGCTGAGTGTCCTTACTCTGAGATACACATTCTTCTTTTGCTTTTATCATTTCTATTTGCTAAACCTGGGTTCACGGGTCCCGTGGTGTGAGGGGGCACTGCCACGGCGCGTGCCTTCCCGGGAACGTGCTCTGCCTGGTGCCTTTGAGGCCGGAGGCCGCTGCTCACTTCCCTCCCCCCGGCCACCGGCCCGAGGGCCAGGGTCACACAGACTCTGTCCCCGAAGCTCTGGATGCATTTTACAGGCCAGTGCACAGCTCACTGCTGCCTTGCCTTTTCCTTCCCTAAGCTCCCTGGCGACTGCCATACATGCTGTCTTCCAGATGACCCATTTTATTGCTTTTTCCAAAGAAACGATTTTCGATGTATTTATCAATTTTAGCTTTTTTGTTTGTTTTCGGATTCATCGACTTTTTCTGTTGTCTGTGTATTTCCCACCTCCCTTCCCTTATCTCCTGAGCTTTGTGGCTCTTTCTCTCACGTCTGAACTTTCCATCCTGCACGTTTATCATCATTCCCTTCCATCAGGCAGAAAAGCATTTAGGGCCTCGGGCTTCTTTCTCCATCGGGGACCCGTTGAACAGAGAAAGTTGTGCTGTCTCTTTTCTGAAGTGTCTGTACGTGTAAATTTGATTTGCTCTTGGACTTAAGGGATATTGAGCAGAGTGTTTTAAAGGTTCTAATTAATATGTGTGTGTTGGGGGGGGCATCTCATTTTATTCCATTTGGTCAGAAACTGTGGCCCTGAAAATTTCTGCCATCAGCCTTCACGGGTGGTGAACGGAGCAGTGACGAACACGTGCAGTGGATTCTCCTGGGGCCGAGAATGTGTGGGTTCAGAGAATATGTGGGTGGCATCCTCCTCAGTCCCCTCTGCCCTGTCTTCTGATCTGTCTGGAAACTCCATGACTTGGGGCGGGGGTGGGGGGGAGGGGTTCCAGCCCCCACTGGAATCCGCTTCTGTCCAATTCTATTTTGTCTTTACATAAAGCAGAAACGACCACATCCTAACTTTGTCTTTTGGTTTAAAAAGGTTGATGCCTATTTTAGATCCATTGTCAACACTGGCCTTTTTCTACATGAAACAGCCTTGCACCCTCAGCTCCTGGGATGAATACCGCACCCCTGCCTTCCCCTCTTGTAACTTTTCCTGACAGCATCTCTGTTCCTTGTCACTTTCTGGCCGTGCCTCTTGGAAACCAGCACCCTGACCTTGAACGGTCAAGGGCAGGCTCTGACGCAAAGTCCTGACGCTCGATGAGTCCTGGGACCCCGCAGGGCCTTGTCTGAGGGTCTGCACTTCGGCAAAGCTTTCGTCTTTGACAGCAAGCCTCATCTGACAGCAGCGTACCCTGCCTCGGACATGGGGCCTCCCTCTGCCTCTTCAAATTTTCTTTCTTTTTCGATGTTTCCTCTTTCTCTTCTGTCTTTTACCAAATAGGGACTATGGGCTTTTGTGGAGTGCGTGGGATTTGGAAGGAATATATCCTATTTTTCTTCTGGTGTTCCCTGACGGACCCCGACGCTCAGAGCTTTATTCATCGTGAAGGGTTATCCTCAGGGTGCCCGGGGTCCGCGGGGATGCGCCACTTCCTGCAGTCGCACTCGGTCGCGCCAGCAGCCCCCTGCCGGGCAGGGTCAGGCTCAAGGGTAGCTCTGACGCAACGTCCTCACAGGCCCGTGGGGCCTTGGGTTTCTCAAGCCACCTCGACTTGGGGTTTTGCACCTTGAGTCCTGGGGCGGGGCTGCCCTTAGATCTGGGGAGAGTGCAGCCTCGGGGCCGTCGGGGTGGCAGGGAGGGTGCCACAGGTCTGGGCTCGGGTGGCCCAGCTGGAGCCCGCGCCCTCCTCCCTGCTCTCAGACCAGCTGTCCCAGCCGAGTCGGGGCCTCACATTCACGGGGGCGGCCCGAGCCTGCCCTCCCCCAGAGCGGGACCAGGCCCGCAAGCCCTTCCGGGCACGCAGAGGGAGCCGAGGCAGACTACGCCGCTGGGGCAGCCGGGGACCCGGGCACGGGCACGGCCCTGCGCCGTCCAGGGGGCCGGGCCCCAGGACGACACCCAGAGGAGGCCTTGGTCTGTGAGGCCCCGCCATGATGGTTGCGGCATCGGGGCCTCTGATGGCCAGTCCTGGCCGCCGGGCATATCCACTGGCACCCCTGCCCGGGGCCGAGAGGAGGGCTGGCTGCAGGCTCCGCACTCCGAGCTCCCAGAGCCACTGCGTGTGCAGGCGTCCTGCCCCCGAGGGGCCGTGGGCACTGGGGCTGGGGCGGAGCCGGGCACAGCGGGAGTCCCAGTGCTTAAGGGGGAAGAGAGAGCGGCGACACCCCTCCCGTGGCCTGTGGGTCTTCTCGCCATAACCAAGGTGCTCTCGCCACCGCGTGGGAGGATGCTCCAGCTGTGAGCGGCACCGGGTCCGCATCCTGCCGCTGCCGGGGCCCCGGTTTCCGCAGGCGAGGGCCGGGGTTTGCCTGTGGTTGCTGTGACTGTTTGGGGTCCATGGCCACAGGAAAGGGCATCGAGCTGCTTTTGGAGGGCCTTCCCCACCCCTGGCGAGACTGCCCCCCCCCCCGCCGGCTACGTGCACAGCTGGGGTGCCTGGGGCGGGGGCTCCCTGACCTCTACTGGGAGCAGCCTCTGCCTCCGAAGTGGGGTGCTATCTTGAGGCCGACTGGGCCCGGCGGCGCCAGGGTCAGCCGGGGGGGCAGTGAGCACGCGTGGGCCTCGCGGGGCGTCCGGCTGCGGAATATGTTAGGGACCCAGAGGGCTCTGGGGCAACACGGGGCTTTCACAAGTGGGTGGGCGTGGAGTAAACCGAAAGCACCTTCCCAGCTCCCGCTCTGTGACCCCGGAAGCCAGAGCAGGGCGTAAGTTCTGCTTTTGACCCGAACAGGAAAGAAAAGGGAAGGGGTCTGTTCTGTTATGACACTTCTAGCTCCTGGTTACAAGCTTGGTGGGGACCGGGGTGCGGGGTCACCCCCGAAAGACCGGAGAGTGGGGCTGGGCGGGACCTCTAAGCACTGGGTCCCCCCATGGGACCCCCTGGGACCCTCCTCCACCCCAGAGCCGCTGGTACACACGCAGGGGTTATGGGAGAGCAGAGGCGAGGGCGGGACGCACCTCCAGGTGCACCCAGAGCCCACAGGCCATGGCAGAGGCCACCACGGCAGGGGCCACATGGTCTTCGCCACAAGTGGACCTTGGGTGGGAGCATCTGCCGGCCCAGCACCGAGCAGTGTGCTGGGGAGAGGAGCTGGTGTTTGCAGGTATTCAGGGTGAGCCTGTTGATCCTGGTTGCGGATAACTCCCCCCCCTTCCTGCCTGCTGCCTCTGGTTTGCTGGCAGCTCAGCACCCTCTCCGCTCTCTTGGCGTCAGATTAAAAGGCAGCAGCCCTACAGGTGCTCACACGTGGGGGCCCGCGGGCCCACGACGCGCTGCCACACCTCCCGGGAGCTGGCCTGGAGGACGTTTGCTGCTTTGGGCCCAGCCTGGGTCCCTTGGGGCACTTCCGGGGGAGGGTGCTGCTTCCACCTCCAAGACCCGGAGCCCCAGCGCCAGGCCTCCAGCCCGCCCCCACGCTCCTGCCTCTGGGAGCATCAGGGCCAGCCGGTGGTGGCCCAACACCCTGTCCACGCCTTACCCCAGGCCCAGCAGGTGCGGACGAAGAAGAGCTCAATAATGGTCCCCTAGAGCTCGTGGCCTCGGGCACAGCAGGTGATGGCTCTGCGGGCCCTTCTGTTGTCAAACAGCCCAAGTTCCAATGCCTGATGCACGGTGAGGCCAAACAAACCGAAAGAGCGGAGTTTGGAGCAGAGAAAGGTTTATTGCAGGGCCGAGCAAGGAGACGGGTAGCTCAGGCCCAGAAAACCCCGAGCTCCCCAAAGGGTTTCGGCAAAGCGTTTTTAAAGGCCAGGTGAGGGAGGGGGGGTCGCAGGGTATGCGATCAGCTTGTGCACAGTTCTTTGATTGGCTGATGGTGAGGTAACAAGGCAGGGTCTCAGAGGTTCAAGTTATCAATCCTTAGGCTCCAGTAGGTCTGGGGGCTACACGTTCATGGTCATTGTGCAATTAACTTCTTCCATTTGGTAGGGGTTCTAGCATCTGTAAAACAGCATAGGATCTGTGCATCAGATACCGTTTGTTCGTTATCTAGGTACTTCAAGGAGGAACCAAAGATTCTGTGACTGCCGTATGGCTGATTTACTGTTTAAATTCTTACCAGTTCTCCTGGCCCAACTGCTACTTTTGTCACGAGTGTTCACATCCTTTCAATCGTTAATTCTCCAGCCAGGCTTTTGTGAGTCAGGGGAGGCCTGGGAGACTAAGCTTTTCTACAGACAAGAGGCAGGCAGAAGATGTGGGGGGAGGGGTCTGTCCCAGGCAGGCCCCAGATGTCCTGCCCGATTACACATCCTCGCCCAGCGGGCAGCTGGCACAGTCCTGGCGCCGGTAGGTGCTCAGAGTTGGCTTCTCTTCCAAGTCCTGGTTCACCCTCCTCCCAGGAGGCCTGGGCCAGCCGAGTCTCTGCTCCAAGCTCAGCTCAATTCACTGAGGACTCGGGGCCACGAAGGCCACGCAGGCCACGCGGGGCCCTGACCCGGAGGGCGCGGCACCTTGGGCGCGCGTGTGTGTGCACACGCGTGGTGAGTGTGTACGTGTGCGTGTGAGCATGTGTGCATGTGTCACTGTCAGGAGGCCCACTCCCTGCTGGTCCTTGGGGGCTGGGGGCTCAGCTGCATAGAGCGCACGCAGCCCCACTCAGCCCTCCTCTCCCGCTGGCCTGCACAGCCCCGTTGAGGGTGGTCGGGGAGACTGACCCGTGCGGGCTACGCCCCAGCGCTGAGCACCCCTCGGCAGCAGGGACGGCCCGCCCAGCATTGCATCTCTAGGCCCAGGGTCTGGGGTCCCAGGCCCTGTCACCGCCCCCTCTCCTCCACAGGACATGCTGTGCCAGCGCCCCCAGCTGCTGCTCCTGGGGAGCCTGCTCGCCCTTCGATCCGGTGAGTCCCGCGGGGGTAGCTCCTCATGGGAGGAATGGGACCCGCCCTGGCACCCTCCTGCCCCCAAGTCCCCTGGTGGAGGCTCAGGAAGGGCCCTGCTCTGCCGCCCTCCTCCATTCCCCCGCCCACCGTGGGGCCCACCCTCCTGGAGGCCGCTTCCCCTGGGGCCCTGGTCTCCTCCCTCCCTCCTGGTCCTGCCGCTGCCCCTTCTTCTCCACCACCCCATTCACACCCCCGGTCCCTGGAGGGCCTGCTGTCTCTGTGGGGGTCGGCCAGTGCCTGCCACAGGCTACGCCCCCCAGCCTGTCTCCTCTCCCCTAGTCCTGTCCCAGGAGTGCACCAAGTACAGGGTCAGCACCTGCCGGGACTGCGTCGAGTCGGGGCCTGGCTGCGCCTGGTGCCAGAAGCTGGTAAGAGCCTCACTGAGCGCTGTCAGCCGCCCCGAGGGGCCTCGCGCCTGGCCTGCCCTCCGCCCTTCCCTCCTCCCGGGCTGGACCTTCTTCTCTGCCTCTGGAACTGCTGCCTCCAGGAGTGTCAGCACTCTGCTTTCTAGTGGAGCAGAAGCAGCCCAGGGACACGGTGCCATCAGAGACAGACAGGCAGACTCAGCATGTCCCCAGGCAGCCTGGCGGAGGCAGACCGGGGAGTGAAACCGCTGGGTCTGGACAGGTGCCGCCCGAGCCCCAGAGGCAGGAGCCCCGGCCAGAGACAAGGCAGAGATGCTTGCAGCTGCTGCCGCCCGCCCGTGTGCCCCGCTGTCCGCTCCCAGAACACGGAGCACTGGGGGAGTTCCCTGCTGGAAACCTAACCCTCTGCTGTCCTTAGTTACTTCATATTTAACTTGTGAGACCCTCTGGGAAGAAAGGCAAAGGCCCAAGACGGCCGTGGGGTAGCTCCACCTCCTCCTGGGGAGGACCCCTTCCCTAGGGACCCCCAGATGCTGACCACGCCCTCCTCATGGGGGTCCCTGAGGTTCTGACACCACAGGTCTGTTTGGAAACACACATGCACACATATTTTTTTTTCTCAGTTGTTTGAGGGTAGGTTGCAGACACAAACCCCTTTGTCCCTTAATATTTCCAGGGACTTTGCCGAGAACAAGGTACTCACTTACAAAACCACAATGCATTTATCAAAGATTGGAAATTTAACACGGTACTTTACTCTGATCAAATTTACACACTTTGTGCAAATTTTTCCGATTGTTCCAATAATGTCTTTGATGTCATCCCCCCTCCCCCCCTACTCCGCACCCACCCCACCGGTCAATATTATAATCCAGGACCACACATTGCATTCAAATGTCTCTTTATCTCCTGGAATCTGGAACATTCGTCAGCTTTCTTTGTCTTTCGCCTCCTTGCCATTTCTGAGGAGTTCACGACAGCAGTTTTGCAGAATGCCCCTCCTATGGGTTTGTCTGGCCTTCCCTCTGATTCAGCCCAGGGTGTGCGTTTTGGCAGGAACCCCATGCAGGGCTCCTGTTGTCACTTCGTCCTGATACTAGGGGTGCAGCCTGGACCACTCAGCTGAGGTGGCGGCTGCCAGGCTCTCCACCATGACATCACTATTTCCCTTTTGCAATAGTAAGTAATTTGTGGGGAGACACTCCGAGGCCAGGAAATACTCTGCTTCCCATCAGGCTTACACCCACTAACTTGAGCATCTGTTGGTGTTGGCTGCCTGAATCAGTTCTCACTGGGCTGGTTGCAAAATGGTGACATTCCTGTTCATTACTCCTTCTAATGGCTTCTAATGTAGGGAGGAATTTTTCCTTCCCCCAACCTCCCTCTCTCTGTCTCTCTCATCGGTGTAAACCCGTAGATGTTTATTTTATTCAGTAGCTTATAAGCTATCACTTTCATTTTGCCATTTTGAAGCTCGAAGTGTTCCCTGTTTGGACTTTGGGAGCCCCCAGGCTGGCCCTGTGTCCAGTTAGCACGCCCCAGGATCACTTCCTGAGCTCTCTTACTCTCTGGGATCGGCAGAGCTCCAGGCCCGTCTGCACTTTCCTCGCCCGCACTAGGGACTCAGACATTTCTCTGAGGGTTCCTGGTTCCCCTTCATGAGAAGCCAGCCTCCCAGCATCCGCAATACACTTCCCCATTTTCTGAATCCTACGATTCACAGAAAGTGGTTACAGAGTTGCTACCCGCAGCACTGCAGGGGGGAAATCGGGTGTGGTCTGTGTTGTCTCCTCTTGTTGGGGTGCGGTCATAGTGCCGGCTTAAAAAGTCCGTCCTCAGGGTGAATTCCTCCCTTCCCTTTCCTGAGTTTATCATATGCATTTGAAATGCAGTCGGGTTCAATTGTTTCCCAGTGGATTCCATTTTAGGGGTTTCTTCCCTCTCCATTCCTGTTAATTTTCTTTCTCGAGTACTTAAAGCATTAATAGGGTTCCAAAAGCGAGGACAGTTCAGAGGCAGCTCAGGAAGCACCGCCCCTCTGCTGGCCCCGCCCCGGCGCTGGGCACGCCCCCTGCACCTGCCTGGTCTCCTGCCGGCGGTTGCTCTTCCGAGCCTCCTTTGGTCGGAGGAAGCCGAGAGCAGGACCCTCCGAATGTGGCCGCTTCTCTCTCCCTGCCGTGTCCACATCCAGGGGCCCTTCGTGGGGGCACAGTGGTCACGAGGGAAGACCCAGGACCCCCACGCTCCCCTCCGGCCTGTTTCCTTCTGAGCTGCCTGGCCCAGAGCACTGGCCCGTATTCCGGATCCGCGTGGTGCCTGGGGGCTAACACGTGGGCCACGAGGGGGCGCTCGCGTCCCCTTGGGAGGGAACCACTCCCTCCTTCGTCCGGTGCTGCTGACGCTGCCCAAGGGCCTGAAAACCCTGGGCCAGGTGCTCCGTGGGCCGCGGAGAGTCCCCGTGGCTCCACCTGGGGCTGGAGCCGTTGGTTCTTGAGTCGCCTCTGCCCGCTCGCGGGCTCTCCTGGGATGCGAAGCCTCGTGAACAGGCCCTCTGGAGGCCGCCCAGCCCCTGCCTCGTCCCGCTGCCACCGGGACTCCAGACCTGAATCCGGTGCACATGAGGGGGTCAGCTTCGCACAGCACCCACAGTGTGGGCTCCCATCTTTTCTCTGCCCCTGACCCCTGACCCCTGGCTCCTCCAGAACTTCACGGGGCAAGGGGAGCCTGACTCCACTCGCTGTGACACGCGGGAGCAGCTGCTGTCAAAGGGCTGCGCGGCGGATGACATCATCGACCCCAGGAGCCACGCCACGACCCAGGAGGACCAGGTGGGGGGCCAGAAGCAGCTGTCCCCACAGAAAGTGACGCTCTACCTGAGACCAGGTAGGCTTGGCCTCGGCTGGGGGTGAGCCAGCCCCTGATGGCCGCGTATCCCATGTGTCCAGGTCAGACAGCCAGGTGGGCTGGGCGAGGCCCTGGGACTGCTGGGAACCAGTCTGAGCTCTTCTCTCTGCCCCGGGGAGGGTGCCCCCAAGAACCCCGTCTGCGGCTGGTGCCTAGTCTCTCTTTTTTTTTTTTTGTGGTACGCGGGCCTCTCACTGTTGTGACCTCTCCCGTTGCGGAGCACAGGCTCCGGACGCGCAGGCTCAGCGGCCATGGCTCACGGGCCCAGCAGCTCTGCGGCCTGTGGGATCTTCCCGGACCGGGGCACGATCCTGCGTCCCCTGCATCGGCAGGCGGACTCTCAACCACTGCGCCACCAGGGAACCCCCCAGTCTCTCTTTTAACCCTGAGTTCTGTGTCCTTTTTACAAGGGAGAACAAACCATCTGGAAAGCACTCATTTGTCACACTCTCAGAAGGCCAGGTACTCTTGGCAAAGTAAAGGCTCTGACAAGTCCTGCAGCCAAGGAACCCCAGTAACCATTTAAATCAGTGCTGCCCACCTGACTTGACCACTGACCCAGGTTCAGGACATGGCTCCCTGTTAGCACTCCGAGAAACGCCCTTCAGGAAGGCGGCGTGGTGGAGCAGCGAGGGATGTGGCGGGCGGGCCTGGGCAGGGCTGGGGCGGCCACACGTGGGAGCTGGTGCTGGAAGATGGGCCAGGCAGAGGGGACTCGGTTCGGAGTTCGAGTCCTCACGTCTTTGTCCAGCACCAGCTGTGTGCTAGGCACCATCCTGGGAGCTGGGGACACAGGCTATTCGTACTGACAGATAGACAAGTAATTACAGGTACACGTGGTGATTAAGATGGCGAAGCGCAGAAGCCAGGGGGATGTGGTTGAGGAAGGGGGGTATCCCCAGGGTGGCCAGGGAGCCCGTGCTGGGACGGGACGGATTTGCTTGCTGGCTGGTGGTAGAGAAGGCCTTGCCGGGGAGATCGAGGGAGATCCAGGTGGATCTGAATTGCAACAATGCCAGATAAACAACGAACACTTTTCAGTATCTCTGTGCCCAAATAGTCTTCTATTTGGGAGTGTGCTCTTTATCTGAAATTCGAATCTGAGTAGGCGCCCTGCATTTTACCTGCAGGCCTCACAGAGTGGGGGTCATGAGAGTCCCGAGGCCTGCAGGGGGCACCAGTGCCCCTGAGCCCCGCTAGATGAGGTGGCGTTCACTCTCCCGCGATTCCCAAATCCCACAGGTCAGGCGGCTGTGTTCAACGTGACCTTCCAGCGGGCCAAGGGCTACCCCATCGACCTCTACTACCTGATGGACCTCTCATACTCCATGCTGGATGACCTCATCAACGTCAAGAAGCTGGGGGGCGACCTGCTCCGGGCCCTCAACGAGATCACCGAGTCCGGCCGCATCGGTGAGCTGCCCGCTCCCTCCTCCCCTGAGCCCCAGCCAGCCTGCTGCCTGCACACCCCCCAGGCCCCCACCCTGGGCACCTCTGTGCCCCCACGTCCCGAGGGCAGGGCACCAGGGCTCCAGACCTAGTGTCCCTGGTGCAACCCCCCAAGAGCCACCTTGCTTCCTCCCCGCCCCCAGCCCGCCCCCCCCCCCCCCGCTGCCCTCTGGCATGAGGTGGGGAAGCCGGGGCTCACAGCCTGCCCGACCCCTAGGCTTCGGGTCCTTCGTGGACAAGACGGTGCTCCCCTTTGTCAACACGCACCCCGAGAAGCTGCGGAACCCGTGCCCCAACAAGGAGAAGGAGTGCCAGGCCCCGTTCGCCTTTCGGCATGTGCTGAAACTCACCGACAACTCCAACCAGTTCCAGACAGAGGTCGGGAAGCAGCTGATCTCGGGAAACCTGGACGCCCCCGAGGGTGGACTGGACGCCATGATGCAAGTCGCCGCGTGCCCGGTGAGGCCCCTGCCTGCCCTGATTTCTCCAGACCTGGGGGCCTCCGTCACGACACCCACAGATTCCACTATTAGCAGCTTGTGACCCTGTGCAAACCTTCTGAAGCCTAAATACAAGGAAATGATCCTGTTAAGGAAGACCCCTGAGCCACCTAACCCTGGCGGTTCCTGCAGTAGAATCACTCCTACTTCCAGTGCCCCTCAAGGAACAGAGGGTGTCCTGGCCAGGCTCCCCGACAGTCATGTGGCTTAAGTGTCGGTGCCGGCCGTCCCCTGCCCCCTGCTGACCCCCCGCCACATGGTCCTGTCCTGCCGCTGTATTGTGATGTGTTGCAACACATCGACCCGTGTTTAGCCACGCAGTCCTGCCACCTTCACAGACCGGACCCCAGTCCTCCAGCCTCTCTGCTCCCTGGGAGCACCATCCTGCATCGCAGACACACGTTTTCATTTTTGTGTGATGTCACGGTTCACGATGCGCGTGTGCCCTGGCTCTGTCACCCCCTCATCACGGTGTCCGTGGGCTCCTTCCTCTGCGTTTGCAGTGAGATAAACATTTCTAAGTACTTTTTCTTCTTTGGGAGTGTCCCCTTAGGAGGTGGTCCCAGGTCCGAGCTGACTGGGCCACAGAGTATGCAAATGTAAACATGCATTCCTGTCCCTTCGGTGTCCCACGCATATTCACCTGGGCATCTGGGAGCTGGTCGTCCCACAGACACTTCTCGGGCCCCCCTGGGCGCTGGGCCCTGTCTCTGGTCCTCCTGCCCCCCCCAGAAAACCCAGGAGTGGGGAGCACACAGCCCCGAGGCCAGCACGGCAAGCTCTGCCTTGGCCCCCCCAGTCTGGGGAAGCTGAGGCAGGTCACCCTGTCCTCTCCTTGTCAGGAGGAGATCGGCTGGCGCAACGTCACCAGACTGCTGGTGTTTGCCACGGATGACGGCTTCCACTTTGCGGGAGACGGGAAGCTGGGCGCCATCCTCACTCCCAACGACGGCCGCTGCCACCTGGAGGACAACATGTATAAAAGCAGCAACGAATTCGTGAGTGCGGCGGTGTCTTGGGGGGCGGGGGGGGGGGTAGGCAGGCTCACTGCCAGCCCGGGGTCTAGAGGGGTGGGGAGGGGCCCTCGCTCTGGGGGAAGCACTTGAATGGCACCAAGAGGTCAGAATTCTCTGGTCCAGGGCTGCTGTGAGATGATGCTCGGCACCCTGGAATCGTAAAGCCCAGGCACTGCAGAGGACTTTAGAGATGTGACCCTTGGGGTCCTCCACCTGCAGTCTGCAGACTCGAGGTGGGTGTTGGTGGCAGCTCTCAGGGGCCCACCGACTGGGACAGGACAGATGTGACATCTGAGGCTCCGGTGAGCCTCTGCCCGAAATTGCGCACATCTTGAGGTTGTGAAAATAGGTGCCACTGTGCTGGGGGCAGCGTCTGAGATGTCGCCTCCAGGAGAAGTCAGAGGCGTCTCGCCAGCGCCCCACAGTGCGGACGCCGCAAAACGCTGCTCACCACTCCTCCGCTTTGAGTGTCTGGGAGCGGTTACTTGCCACTGGATTTCTTTTTTAGTGCATTGATCAGGAAGCACTTCTCAGCTTTTAATATTTTCTTGAGTATATTTCAATATTGTCAGTTTCCCTCCTAATCCCATCATCTTACGTGTTTGCGAGCATTTGTGAACGTCACTGGGAACGGCCCCATCACAGCAGGAGGCAGGCGGAGCCTCTGCGCCCTGGGCCGTCACTTCTGCCGACAGGAGCAGACAGGCAGCTTGGATGGCTTGTCCCCAGCCTTGGGAGCCATCTGATCGGGGGTCCCCTCTCTAGGACTACCCATCGGTGGGCCAGCTGGCGCACAAACTGGCAGAAAGCAACATCCAGCCCATCTTTGCTGTGACCAAGAGAATGGTGGCAACGTACGAGGTAAGTGGGCTTGAGCAATCCAGCAGGAAGAGGCGTCGCAACCGAATGGTGACCAAATCCAGGGTGACCGCAGCCTGAGTTCTGCTTCTGTACTGGGTGCGTGGGCTGTGGCCACGCGGCGGCCCCGCGTTTCGGGGGGTGAGCGCTGCTGCTCAGGAGCTGAGACCTCTTGAGGCCGCATGACACTGACAAGTCCTTGCACTTCAGTAATCGTGGTTTTGCCTCAACGAAACCCTTTGGGTCTGCAGACCCCATTCTTCATGTCAGGGAAAGTTCCTTGTTTTGCGTCCACATACGTTTGCACGTCAGCACTGTTCACGCAGTGTAAGGTGTACGCAGGAGGGCTCTGGAATCCCAAGCGCACGGCTCAGTGTTGCGAGGAAAACACCCCCATAACCAGCAGGCGCCCGGGCCCCCCAGCAGCTGTGACAGCACTTCCTTCCCGGCTCAGGAGACCTGGGTCTGTCCTGACTTTTCTGAATTGCTGTTCTTACTAAATTTTTCTGTAGCATGGAATTCTCGTGGGGAAGTTTCTTTGTCGTAGAGCGTTTCTCATCCCTCCTCCTTCTCCCAGTCACTGTGGGGCTGTTTTAGTTGCCCTGCTCTCATCTGCCGGGCTCAGCGTGGTGGCCTCTGGCTGCGATGGGCTGGGAGCGCCTCCCGGCCCCTGTCCTTCCCTAAGTCCTGGTCCCCTTCCTGCTGAGGCCTGTGGCCTGCTGTGCCTGTGTGGGGCGTTTGCCAGTGGGGCCAGCCGCGCCTGCCATCAGCGTTCCCAGGGGATGCCGAGGGAGGAGGGGCGGGTGTCCGGAAGACCCCCCGGGGGCTGGCAGTGGGCGTTGGCCAAGCCACAAGGACAGCAAAGCTGGTGGCCGGGTGCCGCTGAGAGACCACCCGCCCACATGAGCTGCCCGAGCGCTGGCAAGTCAGGGCCTCGCAGCTGCCGTGTCCCTGACCGTGTTACGGGACGCGACAGTCTCCTCCTCGCCAGGTGGTAGCAGGTCCCAGTGATTTGCTATTAGGTGCAGGGGTCGTGTCCCAGAAGGCAGTGTGGTGATGGGGTAGAAGCTGGAGACGGGAGACTCGGACCCCAGGCCCTGGGCAGGTCACAGGCCTTTCTGAGCCTTAGCTTCCTGACCCCATTCCCGGGACTCCTAGCGAGTAGGGGTCAAGGAGGCCCGAGTCTGTATGGGCAGCTTACGGTGGACCCTCCTCAGTATGTGCTTCTGCACCGAATGGAGAGCAGGTGGCCAGGGGTGTCTCCGAGCCCTGGCGGGGTCCCGAGGCTGAGGAGGAGAGAAGAGGGTGGCAGAGGCCGGAGGTGGGGTGGCGAGGCTGTGTGTCCTTATGAGCTTTGTGGAGGAGCCTGGACTCCATTCTGGGGCGTCACAGCAGGGCTTTGTGGCAGGGACGTGACCCACCCTTGGTTCTGCAAGATAAAGTGATGGTACAATTTCCCGTGAAAGATGGGCTAAGCTAAGGGTGGCAGGGGACACAGATGTTCCCTGGAGGCTGCCCCAGGCTTGTCTGCATGACCTCGGCCTCCGGCCTGCCCACCCCAGAGGTGCCACTGGACCAGCCGGCCCCGCCTGCCAGACCCAATTGCCACAATGTTGTTTAACACACAGCCATTGTGAAAGTTAGATTATGTCAGCTCACACGCTCAGAACACATCGCTTCCTGGTTTTGTGCCACATTTCACGATTACCTGTGCCCTTGGGTTGTTTGTGCCTATCACATCTGCGTGATGGAGTGGCATCTTCTTTTTTTTAATAGACTTATTTATTTATTTAATTTGGCTGTGTCAGATCTTGAGGCACGTGGGATCTTTCGTTGCAGCGTGGGCTCTCTAGTTGTGGCACGCGGGCTTAGTTGCCCTGTGGCGTGTGGGATCTTAGTTCCCCGACCAGGGAGTGAACCCGTGTGCCTTGCATTGGAAGGCAGATTCTTAACCACTGGACCGCCAGGGAAGTCCCTGGGGTGGCATCTCACCGTGGCAAGGCACACTTTCCCGGCTCTGCCTTCAGTGCTGGGAAATCAACAAGGGTGGGGCATTTCTACTGAGGAAATCGGCAAACGCTGCAATTCAGGGTGTGCTTCCTGAGAGCCAGTGGTTAAACGTTTGCCTGCACAACACTGGACCACGTGCTGTGTTACCTAAATACAGTAAGAAGTCAGGGGCAGGGTTGTCTGAGCCAGCTCACAAGCAGGAAGGAAACCCTCTGGGGTGTTATTACAAAACTGGGTGGATGCTGAGGTGTCCTGGTACCAGGGTTCTGGCCACGCCCACCTGTCTTCTTCCCTGACAGAAGCTCACGGAGATCATCCCCAAGTCTGCAGTCGGGGAGCTGTCAGACGACTCCAGCAACGTAGTCCAGCTTATTAAGAACGCCTACAATGTAAGTGTCCCCCGGGTAGTCAGCCAAGACGCCGTGCTGCAGGCCAGCAGGAGGATGGTCTGGAGAGGAGAGCCCCTGCGTTCTGTGGGCCATCCTCGGGCACTTCCCCAGGGCAGCTGTCCTCCTCGTTGATGGTGTGGTAGGTGCCACCCCAGGCCCTCCGTGCCTCCCCTGGGACACAGGCATCAGGCCCTCTTCCAGCCAAAGGGTCTGCTGGCCTCGCGAGCACAGCTCGCTGGGGGCACCCAGTAAGCACTTATGACACTGCATTGAGTCAGAGCCCCACTGAGGCAGCTCCGTTTGCTGCTCGTACCCTCCTGGAGCCCTAGCCACCCCCCACCCCGAGCAGGCCCTCCCAAACTCCAGATGCTGCCCATGGGGCAGCTCTGTCTTTGCACCGACGATGCCACCTTCAGTGAGTGGCTCATTCACCTCTCTGTCTCTCTCTATCTCTGTTTCTCTGTCTCTCTTCCTGTCTGACGGTCTGTCTCGCTCTCTCTCATTCACTTAGACAGTTTTTCCAGCTCCCACCCTGTGCCACGCACTGGGGTTTCAGTGGTGGGTGGACGGTCAAGCTCCCATTCTTGCAGGGCTGTGACCTGTCTCCACGTCTGTCCCTTCCACTGGCCTGTCTCGGGGGGGGTGGCATGGATAACCCTGCCACCAGCGGCATGGGGTGCAGGACCCGGCACCCGTGGAGCTCTCAGTGGACACACGGGTGGAGGGAGGGGGATGAGAGGCGTGCCGGCCATCGGCCGGGAAGGGGCGGGAAGGGCCGGGGACAGCGGGATGAGCCTGATCACGGTGCTCTTTGCCCACAGAAACTGTCCTCCAGAGTCTTTCTGGATCACAACACACTCCCTGACACCCTGAAAGTCACCTACGACTCCTTCTGCAGTAACGGGGTATCGAAGGTGGACCAGCCCAGAGGGGACTGCGACGGCGTCCAGATCAACGTGCCGGTGAGGCTCCCTCCCGGCCTCTGGAAGGGGCTCCCCCAGGGACAGCGAGGGAGGGTGCACCCCGGCACACGGCTTCACAGGGACCAGCAAGAGGCGGGGTCCAGTCCACCGCGGGTCCAGTTCCTTCCCTTGAAAATCCACACACACTGTTCGCGGCCCGGTGTACACCGACCGCCGCGAGGACGGCAGCGCCCCTTGGGGGCAGATGCCGGGTACAGCGCCACCCGCCTAAGAAGGGCGTTCCTTCTACACGGGGCATCTGCTTTGCTTTGATTTTCTTGATTTTTGTGTTTTTGTTTTTTGACAAACACATTAAAGCAGGGGCCACACAAATGATTATAAACAGGCACTGAGTTATGTCCCTGATATTTTTAATTTGTCGTGACCAAAACAATTAAACTTTTCCTTTCTCCAGCTGTGAATTCATATTCAGCAAAATATTTGCTTTTATTTCTAAACGACATCGGAATTCTTTCAACTATGTGACTTACTAAACGTGTGTGACTTTTTAGTGAAATGTATCCCCCTCATACGGGGTGATCCAGACAGGAATTTATTCAATCTTGTGACTGATTGCTTACTTCCCTGATGTCTCTGCTCTGTCTTCACGTACGGGTTGGAGATTCACTCACCTTGATTTGCAGTGAGGCTTGCCATGGCCGAGCTGGTGCCCCCTGAAGCTCAGTGCTGGCTGAGCAGCAGTGCTGTGTGAGTGGCAGGAACTTTGCCCTGCCCACTCGGTTCCCCTTGGGCATTCGGGGTCAGAATACAACCCCACATGCAGAACCTAGGACTTCCTGTGCGATTTTGGTACCTTAGCCTCCAGGCTTCAGGACAGAATACATGGAGAAAATATACATCATTTACAGAGTCACTCTAAAATTCTTTTAAAGGGATGTGAGATTAAAAGTATTCTAGGGCTTCCCTGGTGGCGCAGTGGTTGAGAGTCCGCCTGCCGATGCAGGGGACACGGGTTCATGCCCCGGTCTGGGAAGATCAAACATGCCGCGGAGCAGCTGGGCCCGTGAGCCATGGCCGCTGAGCCTGCGCATCTGGAGCCTGTGCTCTGCAACGGGAGAGGCCACAACAGTGAGAGGCCCGCGTACCGCAAAAAAAAAAAAAAAAGTATTCTAAAGACATCCCTGCCCAAGTCCAGGCCACCAGAGGATGGTGGGTGTGGGAGCTGCGGGAGGGCTGGGGGACATGTTCCAGCATCTCTGACTCTGAGTTTCCAACTCTCATCCTCTCTTCCCTCATCTCCCCTCCCAAGTGCTGGAGCCACCTGGAGCGTCCATGTCCTTCCCTCCCCCCACCAACATGCACTCCCCCGGGGCCCAGCAGAGGCGGTCCCCTCCGTGCTTGGGAGCCCAGGACGCTGACCCTCACCCTGCTAGGCCGTGCCCTTGTCCACGTTGCCCAGGGAGGAGGTGGGAGCAGGGTTGTGTGCCCGGGGTCCAATGTTCACCTGAGCCCTGCTTTCCCATTACAGATCACCTTCCAGGTGAAGGTCACAGCCACAGAGTGCATCCAGGAGCAGTCATTCGTCATCCGGGCGCTGGGCTTCACGGACACGGTGACTGTGCGGGTCCTCCCCCAGTGCAAGTGCCGGTGCCGGGACGCGAGCCGGGACCACAGCCTCTGCGGCGGCAGGGGCTCCATGGAGTGCGGAGTCTGCAGGTGAGGCCGCGGCCCCACCTCCCGCGCAGGCGCACCGCGGCAGAGCCGGCGCGGGAGGTCCCTGACCCCACATCCCCCATGCAGGTGCGACGCCGGCTACATGGGGAAGAACTGCGAGTGCCAGACGCAGGGCCGGAGCAGCCAGGAGCTGGAGGGAAGCTGCCGGAAGGACAACGGCTCCATCATCTGCTCGGGGCTGGGGGACTGCATCTGCGGGCAGTGCGTGTGCCACACGAGCGATGTGCCCAACAAGAAGATCTACGGCCAGTTCTGCGAGTGTGACAACGTCAACTGCGAGCGCTACGACGGCCAAGTCTGCGGGGGCGAGAGTGAGCGCGGGGGACAGACCAACCTGTGGAGCCTCAGCCGCCCCTGCGGCGGGGGGGGGGGGGGGGCGGGTGCGGATCGGGGCTGGGGCTGGGGCTCGGGCGGGGCTGAGTCTGCGGGGGCCCCTGTCTTCCAGAGCGAGGGCTCTGCTTCTGCGGCACCTGCAGGTGCCACGACGGCCACGAGGGCTCGGCGTGCCAGTGCCTCAAGTCTACGAAGGGCTGCCTCAACCTGGATGGCGTCGAGTGCAGCGGCCGCGGCCGGTGCCGCTGCAACGTGTGCCAGTGCGACCCCGGCTACCAGCCGCCCCTGTGCCTCGAGTGCCCAGGCTGCCCCGCACCCTGCGCCCGCTACGCGTGAGTATCCCACCGCCCCGCCCGCCTCGCGCCTCCGTGGCCCGGGAGAACAGCCGTCAGGCCGGACCCGGGGCGCGGGGCGCTGAGGACGGCCCCGCAGCTCCGGGCGGCCCGCGCCCCCGCCCCTCCTGCCCGCGGTCACGCCGCGCCTCGCCCGCAGCAACTGCGCCGAGTGTCTGAAGTTCGACCAGGGCCCCTTCGCCAAGAACTGCAGCACAGCGTGTGGGGAGACGAAGCTGCTGTCCAAGCCACTGCCCGGCCGCACGTGCAAGGAGCGCGACTCCGAGGGCTGCTGGATGACCTACACCCTGTTGCAGCGCGAGGGGCGGGACAGATACGACGTGCACGTGAACGACACGCGCGGTGAGCCCGGGCGGGTGGGGTCAGGACCGGTCCCCGCACCGCTCAGCCCGCCCGCTGTGCGCCCTGCTCCGGGGCGGCCGGCTGTCCCGCAGGGTCGCTGCCCGGAGCGCTGGCGCTGAGCACGGCCTGGAGCGCAAGCCCCGAGAGCCGGCCCGGGGGACCATGGGGGCCGCCGGACCCACATCCGGCCCTGGCCCTGGAGCGGCCCGCGGAGCCGGAGCCGGCTTCCCCAGGTGCCGCCGCCCGGCTCGCCAGGGACCCAGAGGCTGACTCTGTCTTCACAGGTTCCCGGGACACGGGGTGGGGACACATGAACCGGTTCCCAGGGGTAAAGACGCCGGCGGGGCGTGTCTCAGAGGTCAGAAGGTCTCTCTGAGGAGGACGCTTGCAGCTGAGACCAGGGGATGAGAGGGTCAGAGGTGCTGGGCTGGGCTCTTACTGGGCCCCCGTGAGGCCGGGGGCTGGGGCAGGGGTGGGGTGGGAGGGGTTGGACTTACGTCTCTTCCCAGACACACCAGAGGGCCAGCCGGTTTTCAGAGGAGTGCGCTGTGCTCTCACAGGCCGGGCGCAGACCTGGGAAGGGCTACTGCCCAGTCCGGGCACTGAGCAGGGCTGGGTTGGGGTCCTGGGGGCGGCGTGGACAGAGCCTGCCCTTGGATGGAACTCTGGGTGGGATCAGGAGGGAGGGCAACAAGTGGGGACGGAGAGTAGGTCAGTGTCGAGGAGGTAGGCTGAGTGGACAATGGCAAAGCGTGTGTGGGACGCGGGGAGTTAGAGCCACACACCCACGAGGGGATGGGCTTGAGGGTTACAGCAGCAGCACAGGGAGCCGTGTGGACACACCAGCTCTCGGTACCCCCGCCCCTTTACTGCTCAGAAAGGCTGCGGGGGTGGGGCACAGGCCGCGAGGCCGGCCTCTGGGGTGAGTGCAGCAGACGTGGGACAGCAGCCCACCCCGGGGACCTTGCAGGACTGAGACCTGCTCTCGGCTCCCCTCCCCACGACAGGACCCCCAGGAAGGCAGATAGGGCCCAAGCCCTTAGTCTGTTACCAGGGCGGCGGAGCCCAGCCTGCTGGTGCAGACAGCTGTCCCCGGGTGTTTTAACAGGCACGTGTGGGGTCAGGTCTGGCTTTGCGCGTGCTGGCTAAGTTGTTCCACTTCTGTGAGGGAGGGAGGTTCCCTGGAGAGGCCAGGATGGTGCGGGGGGAGTGCCTGTGAACCCCAGTGCCCACGAGCCGGGCAGACGGGCTCACGCTGAACATCGTGCCTTGGTCAGGCGCCGCGCGGGCATGCTGCAGTCCAGAGCCTCCCCTCCCCCAAGCTCAGGGGGAGGCTGGGTGCAGCCCCTCAGGCACTGGGACCCCACCCTCCTCATTCCCAAGGCTGCTGCCATTGGTTCCCCTGGGAATGCCTTTACGAGGAGAGTGCCCACCCCTACACTGTGATCCAACGTGGGTTAGGCTAGGTTCCGGTGATTGGGTCATTGGCTGTCCAGGTGGGAGGCCAGGGTCTGGCCCTGGTTACTTACTGGCCACCTCGGCCCCCTTTCCTTCTCCGTGAACAAAGGGCCTCTCAATTTCATTTGGAACCACATGGCCTGGCCTTGTGCCCAACTCTGCACCCTCCCTGGCTGGGGGCCGGGGCTGGGGCCAGGGCCAGTTTGCTCACTACCTGTCGCTGAGAGCCAGCAGCGGAGCCCCGACACCGTGCAGGGATGGGGCGGGCCTGACGCCCCGGTGTGTGTGCCTCCTTGCCTTAGAGTGCGTGAAGGGCCCCAACATCGCCGCCATCGTGGGGAGCACTGTGGCAGGAGTCGTGCTCGTCGGCATCCTCCTGCTGGGCATCTGGAAGGTCCTGACCCACCTGAGTGACCTCAGGGAGTACAAGCGCTTCGAGAAGGAGAAGCTAAAGTCCCAGTGGAATAACGTGAGTGGCCCCGGGGCCCCCGCAAAGGCGCGCCTTCCACCCTCTGCGCCAAGGGCACGCCCACGGGAGCGCGAGCCTGCCTCCCCCCACCCTCGCAGCTCGTCCCCGGAGCCCAGCGCCTTCCTCCCTGCGCTGACAAGTCACGCTTGCTTTTCTCACCAGGACAACCCCCTTTTCAAGAGCGCCACCACGACAGTCATGAACCCTAAGTTTGCTGAGGGTTAGGGCTGCTTGGTGAAGACGGGGCCTCCTGCACCGCCCAGGTGGGAGCACCCCACGCCACGTCCCCTCCAGCAGGCCGCCCGTGACCCCGTCGCCCGGTGGACTTGGCTGACGACACTTGACAACTTCACCACTAACTGAAAGTCCACCGTTTTTCCTGCCCCCAGAATGACAGATGCGGCCAGATAATTCTAGGACTCATCAGAAGGGCCAGCCTCCCCCTTCTGACATGAGTGACTTTTGATAGCAACTCGAAGAAGGAATTGCTCGCATCCCGTAAGGTTAGACGTGTGTTGCCCCGTAAGGTTAGACGTGTGTTGTCCCGTAAGGTTAGACGTGTGTTGTCCTTTGTAAAAATTAACACAGCAGCCTGATGAAAGGTGGCACAGATTTATTTATATGTGAACTTCTCAGAGTGTAAAATTACACCCCATTGATCGTGCTGCCCCCAATCACGTGTACAGAAAAAATTAATAACCCTTCCGCAGGGGCTTCCCTGGGAGCCGGGCTCTGTGCCCCACCTCCACTGCTCTTCACACACTCCGAGGGTCCGTGTAGACTTTGGGCCGTGGCTCAGGGTTCTGTTTTTCTCCTTCCTCACCTGTTGGCTGTGCAAACCCGTCTCTGTCCCTGTCCCGGCCCCACCTCCTAGGCAGCTTTCAGAAGACAGGGGACGGCCCCAGCAAAGGGGGTCCCCCTGCAGAGCTTGAACGGGGCCGAGGCAAGATGGGAAAGTGGGCGTCTGTCACGCTCTCGGCTGTCTACACCCGCTCTTGGGTGATGAGTGGAAGAGAGTTTAAATAAGTGTGTTTCTCACGGGCTGTTTCCTGGGGTGACCTGGAGGTCAAGGTGATCCCGTGTGATGGTAGTAGGTGGCAGGTCCCAGCGTGATCACCTAGCCATGTGCGTGTCTGCCAACCCGCAGGCTCTGTGTGGGTCTGGGTGCGGGTGTGGCCCGTGAGGGCCCGTCAGGGTGGGGCGGTCCTGGGTCCCCAAGGAAAGGGCTCTATTCCAGTATGTTAACATTCTCTGCAGCCTTGCCAATGCTGACTCTTTCCTCATGTTACACAGACCTGAGAGACGCACACAGATGTGAGCACGGGCTACATGTTTGTGAATATTCATTCACGTGCATAGACATAGTTTCAGATGGTATTTCCCCTTATTTTTTTCCGTAAAATGTATAATTTTTTATTAAAACCCCAGCATAACTCTTTGTTAAAAACACATCAGTTCAGGGCCTTCCCTGGCGGCTCAGTGGTTAAGAGCCTGCACGTGCGCTTACAGAGCACTGCCTATGCCCGTCTCTGTGCAGAGAGCGGTGGGCAGAAGCAGAGACCCTCACTGCCCTCCTGGAGGTACACAGAGGGTGGCCTCACAGCCAGTGTAAAATGATAGACGATGCCCACTGAGACAGAAAAGCACGTGGTCCAGGACTGAGAGCGAGGTTTACAAAAATAAAAGTGACCGTCTCACCCTGTACACTCCCGCAGGTGATAACTTTCGCTGCTGCTTGGTCCCCTGCAGGGGGGAAGCTCTGCCTTCCTTGCTCGAGCCCACTCACTGCTGCTTGGATGTCAGCACCCTGTCCTGTCTCGTCCTGTGTCGCCTCATCCCACCTAAGGCCTCTTACGCCTCTCCATCCACGCACCAAGAGAGGAGTGTGACTAAGGCCCACGGGCGCTCCCGCCTGTTGCCCATCACTCTAGCGCCCCTGGCATCCCTCCTTCCTGCCCTGTCCATAAACAAGCGGGTTTAAAACAGAATAACCAAAGGTTAACCTTCTGTCACCTTAGTGGTGCTGCATCCTCCCACACCTAGGTGAAGAATCAGGCTCTATTTTTCCAAAATGTTAAAACCCAATTGAACAAAATGGAATCACTTGCAGACAACATTGGGCTGCAGGTCATCCAGTCTCCCCACCTTGTAAATGTGGATGGCTGTGCACGTTCCTAGCCTTGACCCTTCCCTCCATGACCCCCAGAAGGCGAGACCCTCCTCACACGTGGTCTGCAGGCCGCAGGTCCCCACTCCGGTCCCAAGCCCTTGCAGACGCGCCCCACCCCCCCCCGCCATGTCGCACAGGCACATCCAATGGAGTCTCATACTGTCCCCCAAACGGCTCCTTCCTCTGGGGTCCCCTGCGTGCAGTCCCCGTGCCCTTCCTGTGCATCCGCATCCACAGACACTTAATGACCATATTCCCTCTGTTACAACTGGGGTGCAATTCCCTCCTGATGCCCCTTGGTCCCCAAAACTCCAGCTAGACGAGTGCCCTTCTTCCTCCAGCAGCACAAGCCCGTGGACCAGAAAAAACGTCCTGAGCCGCACCCTCCAGCTTCGGCGGTGTCCACATTCACCTTCTGGTTTTGTTTTGTTTTTTTTTTGCGGTACGCGGGCCTCTCACTGTTGTGGCCTCTCCCGTTGTGGAGCACAGACTCCGGATGCGCAGGCTCAGTGGTCATGGCTCACGGGCCCAGCCGCTCCGCAGCATGTGGGATCTTCCCGGACCGGGGCACGAACCTGCGTCCCCTGCATCGGCAGGCGGACTCTCAACCACTGCGCCACCAGGGAGGCCCTGGAATATCCCATTTTTTGTGGGTGGGGAGGGGCACGCCTGTGGCTTGCAGGATCTTAGTTCCCCAACCAGGGATGAGCCCGTGGAAGCGCGGAGTCCTAACCACTGGACCGGCAGGGAACTCCCGAGGGATGTCATGGTTTTAACCGTCAAAGTCCCTTAGCCCGGGAAACCCTGAAGTCTGGGCAAATCTGGATGGTGGGCCATCTCTGGTACGTGTGTTTTCCCCACACAACCAAGCAATTAACACAGTTCTCTGAGGACACTGGCCAGACTCCCACAGATTTAACTCCATTCTGACACCATCTGCCTGGAGATCTCACAGATTAAGGGCTCAGTCCCACAAGACCACCCCCCGTCCCTTGACCATCCCAGGTTGTCATCTGTGCTTCTGACGGAGCAGCTATAGATCAGAGATTCGGTTCATTTGCAAGAGGGGTTCACAGAACTGGAAAACAGTTTACTCACTAGATTACCAGTTTATTTTTGTAATAAATGAACAGCTAGATGAAGAGGTGCACAGGGCAGGGGATGGGGAAGGGGCACAGGGCCCCCAAGCCCTCTGAGCCCACTCTCCCCCCCCCCACTGGAAGCTCCCTGAACACGGTGCTTCTGGGTATCTATGGAAGTTCCATTATACAGGCGTAGGCATAGTTGATCAAAGCACTCCAGCCCCTCTCCCCTCCCTGAAGGCAGGGGATGCAGAGGAGACTGAAAGTTCCCCAGGCAACCAGACCCCATCCACAGCTGCTTTCCAAAGGTCACCACAGGAACAAACTCAGATATGCTTGAAAGGGGATTGTTAATGAATAACAAAGACACTCTTGTATCACTGATTACTTGGGAAATTCCAAGGGTTTTAGGAGCTCTGTGCCTTGAACAGATGAAGACGAAATATATATTTCTTATTAATCACAGTATCACATCACCCTCTGGGCCCCCAGCAGACCTGCGAATGGGCACATCTGGAGGGCATCTGGCTTTGAGTCCGCTACTTTTATTTTAAATTCTAACTGCTGAGGGTCTTTTACTGTATGGGACCTGGGGCTCTCCACCTGGGCAGTTGAGGAACTAGAATAGTGGGTGCCTTATCATTGCCCTTGCAGAGTAGCACTTCCCAGCTCAGGGTCTTAGCAGCCTGTACCTGGGGAGCTGTAAACAACACCTTGCCCACCAAGTTCTGACTGCCTTGCTGGTGTGTGCGTGCGTGCGTGTGCGTGTGTGTGTCTGTCTGTCTGAGAGCACTGGCATTGCCACTTTTAAATGGACTTCAGGTGATGGCAGCTGAGGTTGAGACACCCCTGGCCCAGAACCATGCTTCTGAAAGGCTGGTTCAGCCAGCAGGCTCAGCTTCACCAGGCTGGGCCTGGCCCCCGACCTGCTGAATGAGAGGCTCTGGGACAGGCTTGAGTTCCACAGTTGAGTTTTGGCAAGTCCTGCAGGTGATTCTGATCCACTCTATAGTTTGTGTATAGTTAGGTGAAGCAAGCAGATGGAGGCCTAATTCTGGACATAAGGGTGCCTCTGTGCATGGGGGCTGCAGGTACTGTGGGTACAGGGGGTGGTGCCCCCTCAGGAGAAGGCTCAGAGGGCTCTCCCCTGCCGCCCCCCTACCCCCCCCCACCCATCCACCCTGCCTCTCACTGGCTGCATGACCTTGAAAGAATTAAGTTTTCTGTCTTGTCAAAGTGCAGGTGAAGGGGTCACAAGAGCCCCCTTCCCCGTCCCTGAGAGGAAGTGCGTTGAGGGTCCTGACTGCCCATGTGGGAGGGGGCAGGTGGCAGAGTTTTCTGTGTCTCAGTCCAGGGCAAATCCCTGGGCTCCAAGAGGTCCAACCTGGCAGGGACCAGGGAGCCCTTCCCAATTGCAGCCCCCTTGGAGCCATCCTCATACCCTGGGTGCATGCACGGTGCATGCATCTCTTAACCCAACCACAGAAAATGGGCTCTGGCCTGTCGGCACAGTCCTCTGCTTCTGTCCATCCCTCCCGCTGCCCCCCTGGCCTGAGAGCACCCACAGACCTTTCCAGATCCCTCCGAGGCACCTCCAAACTCTGAGGCCCTCAAGTGCACCCTTTGTCCTCAGCTGAGCTGCAAATGAGCTCTCCGCAGTGTTAATGATCACGGTGGTTAAAATGTGACCGGCCCAGGTAGACGCTTCGATCTTTTTACACAGCCTTTCTGGAAGTAATTCTTTAACTTACTAAAGAATGTACTAACAATGATGAAAAAATCAGATGGCACACTCAACCACCAAATAAAAACAACTCAGGTGAAAGGCCCGAATTGTGTGATTCCCATATGCACACTCCAGGGGCGGGGGCCCTGGAATTCCAGAACCAGCTGGGCTCAGGCCTCAGCCCACCGTGGCCGGTCTACCCCCGGACAGCCCTGTCCATGGTGCTGCTGTTGGACACTCCTCCTGAGTTAACACCACGAACTGTATCAAATCTCATCCCTTAACCACTGTTCTGGAAAGACCATACATTCTTTTTTAATTTCAGATTGCAAACAGAATACTCATATGTTTCTCTGGAAAGTCACTGTATTTCGTATTTCTCATCCTGTGTGGTTTTGGGTCTTTCCTATCAGCTTGAAGCTCTTTGACAATCGAATGTGTCAAGTTAAATAATGCTGTCCCGTCCTCCCCCTTTTCAAACAGGGACTTGGGCTCTAGTTACTGAGTTGTTTTTATTTATTTATTTATTTATTTTTGCGGTACGCGGGCCTCTCACTGTTGTGGCCTCTCCCGTTGCGGAGCACAGGCTCCGGACGCGCAGGCTCAGCAGCCATGGCTCACGGGACCAGCCGCTCCGCGGCATGTGGGATCTTCCCGGACCGGGGCACGAACCCGTGTCCCCTGCGTCGGCAGGCGGACTCTCAACCACTGCACCACCAGGGAAGCCCCTGAGTATTTTTTGAACTTCCTCATTGTTGAACTGTCCCACAGCTCAGTTGTATTTTAAAATGCCATTGCTGATGGCACTGTTTGAGATGCAGTAGCGTTCACTGTGTCTTGGTTAATGTTTACAAACGTCCAATGTCCTTCAAATGCCAGTACATGGCTGTTGTGTGGCTGTTACGATGAAAAAATGTTGCTTTCTGGGGCCATAGTTCTAAGCCCAGGCTGGTGTTTTTGTTTTTAATTCCAAAACTTTCTTTTTTTTTTTTTCTTTCCAAAACTTTCTTTTTTAAGAAAACTTTTTTAATTGGAGTCTAGTTGATTTACAGTGTTGTGCCAATCTCTGCTGTACAGACAAGTGACTCAGTTATACACATATAGACATTCTTTTTCATTATGGTTTATCACAGGATATTCAATATAGTTCCCTGTGCTGTACAGTAGGACCTTGTTGTTTATCCCGGGCTGGTGTTTACTCCAGTTCCAGTGGCAAATGAGTCTTTAAACATCTTTTTCTATAACAGAAGATCCAAACCAAAGGGAGATAAGAAGTATTTGAACTGGAGGATGTAGGGCAGACACAGCTTACTGCAGTCAAGGGCCCTTTGCTGCCTTACATGAACAGGAAGGAACTTTGTCCCTCTACAAAGAGCCAGAGGCAAGTTGAAGGCATGCTTGTTAAAACATTGGACATCCACACTGGTGTGACGTCACAGATGTGCAGTCACTGTGTGCAGGAGCCCCAGGCTCAGGGACGCTTAACACTGGGCCCCAACCTGCAGCCCTCGGGTCCTTTCTGTGCGTGACCCCGTGACCTTGTGATGGTCAGCAGTGCTGTGAGCTGAGCTGTGCCGCTGAAGCGCACGGAAGCGGAGGTCATGGAGGTAGGAACTGGCGGGGCTGGGATGCCAGCCTCACAGTCCTGATGCGCTGTTTTCCTGGCCCTATGACCTTCCGCAGGCACCCTGCTGGACCCATTTTTCCACATCTGGCAGCGGGGCAGGATGAGGTCACATTGCCTTTGGTCCCTGCACATCGCAGAGGCACAAATACACTGCAACTAACTGTGTCCTCCTGGCCGAGAAAAGTCTTTCCACACTGACCCTGGGGGTTGAGGACCAGTTACATTCCAACCAGTTGGGGCCGTCTCGGGGAGAGCAAGTACGGAAGATTTTAAATGCCACACCGCTGAATCCCAGCACACTGAGAGGGAGGGATGCTCTGATCAGTCTGCACCACACCTACCTCGCCGGGGTCAGCTAGATTCCGTACTGGACTGCAAAGCCCACTGCCCGGATTTCACCGCAGCCCTCAAGAGTTGAGGTAGGTGTGGGACAGCAGTGGAACACGACCCATTAAGTGACGTTGGGGCCCTGGATTAGGTCAAAGATGGCAGACACCTCCCCCGTGACGGACGGCCCACCCCTGATCCCAGCACTGCTGCTACCGGGAAGGTGGTCTTACCAGGCTGGTCCAGGAAGCCACAAGCCAGTGACCCCAGGAAGCTTAGGAGAAGTATCCCTGGCTTCCCTATACAATACCCAAAGCCCCACTGTACTTTGGCTATGGAAACACAATCTTAAAAAGAAAGCAACTGGACTCCCGCAGTATATGTTTTTATCATTCCATGACGCTGTCCGGGGCCAGGGTCCAGCAGACCTCCCAGGAGTCGGCCTCCGCCCGCCCGCTCCCTCCCCGCGGCCCGAGCCCCGACTCGGGGGAGGTGACCTCCGGGTCGGAGGTCTTCCGGGCGGGGGTCAGGGCCCCAGCGTGCTGGCTCTGCGAGGCCCGCGGGACCAAGCCAGAAAGCAAGGCCTCCCGTCCACTCGCTGAGCGCTCCTCCACCCCTTTAGGGTCAAGGTCGCGTAGCACCCCTCCCAACCGCGCAAGCGTACTGAGCCTCAGCGGCCCCCCCGCGGCCCGCCCCCTTCCCGCCCCCTTCCCGCCGTGCAGGCGCACTGACCCGCGCGCCGGGAGGCGGGACCGCGAGCGGCGCGGGGCGGGCCCCTGTTCCCCACTGGCCCGTCCGCCGCCCCGCCCGCCTCCGGCGCGCGGCCCTTCCGGGCGGAGGCGCCTGGGCGGAGGCGCCTGGCCGGGGTCCGAGGTGCTGCGCGTCCGGCAGACGAGGACGACGACCGACTGGCGGGGTCGCAGCCGCCATGGCGTCCGGCAGGGTCCGCGGGCCGACTCTGCGCTGGGGACTGGCCCTCGGCGGCGCCGCGCTGTTCCTGCTGCTTCTCCCGGCGGCCGCCGCGCAGGGTGAGGGCAGCCGGCGGGCTCGGGGGCGGGGGGGCCGGGGGTGCGGGGCGGGATCGCGGCGGAGGGGGAGGGCGGGGGGGCGCGGTGTCGGGGTCATGGGGCGCGGAGGGCAGGGGCTCGCAGCCGCTCTGGGTCGCTGCTCCGGGCCCGCGCGGTCTGCGGCCGGGGGGCCACCCGAGTGTCGGTCCGCAGCCTGGGGCGGCGGGGCTCGGGGACGGCGGTGGGCCGGCCCTTTGTCCTGGCTCAGCATGCGGGGTGGTCCGGGACCGCGGCGTCGGCCTGGCCGAGCGCAGCGGCGCCACGACCCTCGGAAAGAGCCGTCTCGGGTGTGGACTCGGGGTCGAAAGCAGAGCTGGAGAGCTCGCTTGTCCCACAGCGGGTCGGCGGCCGGAGTCCAGGGGCCGGGCCCTTGTGCGGGCGCGGCTGGTGTGTTGGGGGCCCTGCTCGCTTCGAGGAGGCCTGTATGTGGCCCCTACACCCGCCACCGTGCGGAGTAGGCCCCTCCGAGGAGCTCCAGGGATAGCGGCCGGTGCTTGGGCTGAGCCCGCCCTGCCGCTGGTTCCTGGGCTCTGCAGGCCCGCGCTGCGTGGGCAGGTGGGCGGCCTTGCTAGGCGATCCCCCCTGTCCTCAGTAACTAACTACCTGTGCCAGGTGCCGGGCCCACGGTGGTGACCGGCAAGTGGAGGCGACGAGTTCCTGGGGGGCCTGACCAGGAAACGGCAGTTAAGAGTCAGGGGGTGGTGGTGACGGGAGTGCATGACCTAAGGGCCCAGCAGTTTCAGAAGCGCTGGTGCTGGAGGGTGGCTTCCTGTAGGTGGTCTGCAGGCTGCTGGGGATCTTGGGAGCGTTTGATCTGGCTGCTGTGTGTGGCATCCCCGCGTGGTCGCTAGTGTGGGGGAATCGAGCCTCGGGCCGGTGGGCTAACCGACCTGGGTCAGCCTGAGGGGCCGGGGGTTTTCTCAGCGCCAGTTAGCTGCGGCTTCGTTACCTTCTGTTTAGCACAGCAAAGCACCTTTCCTCTCTGTGACCTCATGGGGTGTCGGTTCCAGGGCAGGACTACTTGAGTTTTTTCTCATCGCCTTCTAGGCGTACTTGTGTGTACGTTTGTGATACTATTCGTTAATGCAGAGTCGAGGGACACAGAGTAGGGAACTTTCGGCCCAGATGGATTGTTCAGCACAAATGTGGTGTGAGTGCTTTTTACCAAACTGGGTGGCTGAGAGCCAAGAGTCCTCAGTCGCCCGAGAACCTCTCCTTGGTGGCCGCCGGCTGTGCACTGTTAAAGTGGGTGTGCCAGGAAGCACCCCAGGTGTGTTTGACTGCCTGCTTTTCACCCTGCCCTAGCCCCGGACTTAAGGGCAGAGACTTCTGTGAGTGGGCATGTCCTGTGACAGTTTGGGAGTGAAACTGGACTCTAATTCTAGTATTTCAGGAGAAAAGTGGCTCTTCTTCTAGCCACACTGAGGCCGGGCTTGCTGTGAGACCTTACCATTTGTCATGCTGCAGGAATGTGACTACACTATTTAAGAGGCTTTGTTTTCCTCGCAAGGATGCTGTGTGTATTAGGAAAAATCACTCTAGAGAAACAGAACCAACAGGATATACGTAGCTGTAGAGAAAGAGTTATTATGAGGGACTGGATCACGTGACCGAGGGGCCGAGGAGCCCCATGAGCTGCCGTCTGCTTTCCGGGAGAGCTGGGGAGAGCTGGCGTGTAGCGCAGGCCACACCTCAAGGCCAGGCAGTGGGGAGCCCGGGGGATACGGCCCAGTCTACACCTGAAGGCCCAAGGGCAGGGGGAGGTGGATGTCTCCGCTCTCACACAAAGAGCAGACTCCTCCTTCCTTGCCTTTCTGTTCTGTTCGGGCCCTCAATTGGTTAGGTGATGCCCACCCACCTTGGAGAGGGCCAGGTGCTTTCATCCGTCCACCAACTCATGCTCGTCTCTTCTGGAAACACCCTCACGGACACTACCAGAAACAGTGTTTTGGGAATTCCCTGGCAGTCTAGTGGTTAGGACTCTGCGCTTCCATTGCCGCGGGCTCGGGTTCCATCCCTGGTTGGGGAACTAAGATCCTGCAAGCTGCACGGCAAGGCCACAAAAAAAACAAACAAAAAAAAACAAAGTGTTTTACCAGCTCTCTGGGCATCCCTTAGCCCAGTCAATCTGACAGATAAAATTAACCATCACGGGTGTGTGAATTCAGAGAGCATCATACCGGTCCAAACCCAGCCATGTCTAACGTCTGTCTTTACTGTGCACTTGGGTGGTGGGGAGACGTTAGGAACCAACAAGGTGTTGAAGATCTTCAGAGGGAAGTTCATTGAATTAAAGAAGTTTCATGGGCTTTGGACCCCGCTTTAATTGGGTGTGGGGTCAGACTCCACCCCAGAGTTTCACCTTTACATCTAGAGGGAAGGCAGCCCCTAAAGGGACCTCAGTCTTGTCCTAAACAGAGGGGTCCGGAGGAGCTGGTGGTGGCCGGGGTAGCTGGGGGCGGGGGCTCCTTACAGCAGTCTTGCTGCAGAGAACGGGGGCTTCCAGGCAGGTTGTGGGGCATGGGGTGTGTGCACGGGTCCGAGCCTTTGCCCTTTGCCCTCCTCACTCCCCCTTTTCTGCTGAGGCGGTGGGATAGCCAGGACTTTTTGTCTAGGTGAGCTTTCTGCCTCGTTTCTCGCGTGAAATTGACAGTGCGGACACTCTGTGCCCTGTCACCGTGCGGCATGGCCATAGTGCCCGGTTCTGGGGCTTTTCCACTGCTGAGGGCGCCGCTGAGTGCAGGCCGCTCTCTGGCCTGTTGTGTTCCACGGTAAATATACTGACTCACTTCCTTGTTTCTTTAAAACATCCCTCTTTACACACACTAGTGTGTCCTTTTGTGCTTAAGCAGTTTAGGAAGGAACTCAAATGTTTCATGGGTTAGTGTGTCCTGAGAACCTTTTTTTTTTTTTAACTTAGTTTCCTAAGAGCGTGAGACTTAAGGTTCTCTAGTCATTGGTAAGGGGAGTCCAAGCTGAAGAGTCCCGGCCACGGGCCTTCCGAAGTCAGGACAGTGACATTCAGCGTTAGCCCTCAGAAACTCAGGCCAGATGTGTACATGTCTCTGGCTTTCAGCACGAAGTTTTCTGTTTCTGGGATGAGATGAGATGCAGTGAGTGACTGCTGACGCCCCGTCCCTGAAGCAGCTGCAAATGGTTAACGGATTTCCCTGTCTTACTATGAAAAGCACCCTGGTGTTTTCAAGGGCGAGGAGGGAACTACCTTGTCTCGGCTCTGACCTGACTTTGGGAGGGCTGTTGAACCTTGGCGTTTCCGGGTTGAGGACCTGCCCGGTTCCAGGCCTCTCTGTTGACTCATCTGGCCCGTGACCCAGAGAGCCCAGGGTGGACGGGTTTATGGTGTGTATCTTGGAGCCGATGTTGGTTAGGTTAGTTCACGCAAGGCCAGTTATCACACAGACTTTTAAATTGGAGAGGCGTGAGAAAAAGTTCCCATGCTTTAGCACCTGCTGCCTGGGGCCTCTCTCACAGTGCTTCAGAAGGACTCGAGAATGGGTGTGGTAGGGGTGTGGTAGGCGTCGTGCGGGTCCCCGCCATACCTCCCTGCCCAGCGCTTTAGCAGAAAAAGTTGAAGGAGTAACTGGTACAGTGAACTCCTGAGTCCCTTTCTGTTCTTCCAGCCTTTGCCATATTTGCTTTGCTGCTCCTTGTCTGTGTCTGCTTGCTTCTGTTTCTATTGGCCGTGCCTGGCGGCCTGTGGGATCTTCCTTCTCTGACCAGGGATTGAACCCAGGCCACTGCAGTGAAAGTGCTGAGTCTTAACCAGTGGACCACCAGGGAAGTCACTGCCTGTTACTCTTGTCACCAAACCGTTTGAGAGCAAGTTGTGATGTGGCCATTTACCCTAAATTCACCAGGGTGCATCTCCTAAGAAGGGCATAGCCGGAACGTGACGGTCAGGTCTGCACAGTGACCATTGGTACGATCCCGGACCCTTGATTTAACACACGACTGTACACACAGATCACCAGTTACCTCAGTAGCGTCCTCGGTCCTCTGACCCCGGCTGGCGTGTTGCTTTTAGGTGTCATGCCTCTCAACCTCTGTTCCCCTGGAATAGCTCCTCAGCCTGTCCTTGTGCTCAGAGGCCCTTTGTGGCCCTGTCTGGTTTCCTCTGATTTGATTCGGGTGCATCTGGGGAGGATTCGGCCACTGGGTGACTGTCCTTCCTGCACCCCTCAGAGGAACCTGCTGTCACTTGGTGCCGCTGTCTTGTCACAGGTTGTCTTGGTGATATCTCTGATCACTTTTCAGGTGCCATTTTCTATTCACAGGTATAATTAAACCGGGGCGGGGGGTGCTCTGACACCGTACGTAACGTCTTGTCCCTCCGCAAACGGCACAGTGGTCTTGGTGTCCCTGTTTACTGTGACGGAGACTCTTGGCTAGTTGTCCTTCCGTGTTTATTCTGTGTCCCTGTGAAATCATGGGCGTTCAGGAGGTGTGAGTCCATTACTCTCATTCACTCTGATGTTAAGTTGTGCCACTTTGGCAAGGAGGACCCCCTCCACGCTGGCTTCTGGGTCCTTGTGCCACTTTCTGGCTTTGCAAGCTGTCCAAGGCCGGTGTTGTCCTTTCTCTACCCGTTTCCTTTTAGTGGGGACAGTGGCTGGAGACCAAAGACCTGGCAACATGTGTGCCGTCCTCTCTCAGCCCCTTGGTGGACAGAACTGCGAGTCCGGCTTGTGAGTGAAACCGTCCTCGGGGCTGTTCCCTCCTGCCGGTCCACAGGGCCCCGGGGCCCCTCTCGGCAGTACTCTGAAAAGTGGAGGTATTTCAGGGGCCGCCAACTGGCTCCACCTTCCTGGGGCTGAGGGAGTAAAGCAGTTTAGGACCGGCTTGAACACGAACCAAGCAGCACGCCACTAGAGGCTCTGAGGAGGGTACTGCTCCATAACGACTGCCGTAGAATGGCGTGTTGTGACAGAAGGAGCTTTCACTTCAGATAAAAGAGGATTTTGGTTTTTAAAAATGGAGCGTAGAAGGCTGTTGAACAGAAGAGCTCTCCAGCTATTTCACAGCAGCAGCAAACACGAATACAATTGTAAGCTAAAGCTAAAGCTCTTTGCCCCTGCATTTTATTAGTAGCAGTTACTGTGTGAGTCCCGCTTAGCAAACACGAAGACAGTTGTGACTTAAAGCTAAAGCTCTTTGCCCCTGCATTTTATTAGGAAAACCTTGGAAAGTCGAGGGAAGTTGGGAGACCTGGGCAGTGAGCGGCCCTCCGCCCACCACCAGGTCTGTCGCGTTTTGAAGTTACAGCCGCGCATGCCCCCACCTCCTCCCCGTGCACCTCATCACTAAGAGCTCAGTGTTCGTCTCCTTCTTTTGAGATCAAGTTTACATACAGTGAAGTGCAGGAATCCTATGTGTGCCATCCAGTGAGTTACACCTGTGAGACCCTGACCTCCTGCAAGCCTCAGAACAGGCCTCTCCAGGAGCTTGGGGCCCCACCCAGCCCATCCTTCCCCCCACTCGGCCCTCGAAGATGAGTCTCACCCATCCCCGAGCCCTGCGCTGCGGGCCTTTGCGGGAGGCTTCCCCCAACGCACGTGATTTGTAGAGTCATCATGTGTGACGTAGACTTCTTTTTAGGGCTGAAGAATGTCCCACTGTAGGACTGGACCAGTTTCCCTGTCCATCCTCCAACGACCTCTGTCCCCTTGCCCCTTGGGTACAGCGTGTTAGGAGGAGGTGGTCCCGGGGAGGGTTGGGTCCTCCATCCAGGTAGGAGGAGCAGGCCGCGCAGAGGCCCTGGCCAGGGAGCCACCTGGCAGCTCTCAGGACCAGTGGGGAGGCCGAGGGGCATGCGGGGCACCTGGACATCTGGGCCATTTTCAGCTCTCAGCTGTTCCTATACATAAAGTTGCCATCAGCCCCCTGTGCGTGTCTCCCTGTGCAGGTGTCCCTGTGCACGTGTGTTCTGGTTTGTCTTGGGTACGAGACTGAGAGTGGAATTGCCGAGTCTTGGAGGAGCACGTGTTTGTTTTTGAGCCGCTGAGCCCGCCCGCCCCATCCTCACCACCATTAGCATCGTCAGTCTTTGTAATGCAGCCGTTCTGGTGGGTGTGAAGTGGGCCCTGACTGCGATTCTCACGTGCCTCCCTGGTGGCTGATGGGATGTGCTCAGGCCTCGTCCAAGTGTGTGCGTGTCTTAAGGGGCGGCGTGGGGTGAAGGGCAGCTGCTTGATGGTGGATTGGAATCCTTTCCTCGCACACCAGCTCTTCACTTCTGCTTAGCGTGCGTTCCAGAGCTGTCAGCTGCTCGGGGTTTGAGCCCTTCCCGTAGCACCTGTGCGGTGAAGAGTGCCCGGGGGTGCAAGGGGTGCTCCGCAGGGTTGGGACCGGCGAGGGGGCCACGGCCTGGCTTGAGTCTGGCCTGGCATCGCTGTGGCCTCTGGTTCCAGGGTGTCTGCTGACTAGACAGTCAGTGGTGTGCGACCATGCAGGCGAGACGCAGGCGGCTGGCCTTGCTGGGCGGCACCGTCTTCTCTCCCAGGAGACCCCTGGGGTCAGGACCACATGTGTGCTGCTTGTGTGTCCTCCCAGGGCTCTGCTTGTAGAGGCCCAGTCTGCGTGCCTTGAAGGCGTGGCGCGGGAGGGGCCGTCTGTTCCGGGCTCTGAGCGTCACTTGCCCCCCCCTCCCCGCGTTGACTCCGCAGGATTCTCAGTGATGTTTGTTCTTTCCCCTGCAGGTTGTTCTCAGAACACAAACAGAACCTGTGAAGAGTGCCTGAAGAATGTCTCTGTAAGTAGCACAGGGTCAGCATGTGATCCAGAAGCAGACCCGCTGCCTCTGACTCCAGGGCCGCTTGTGTGTGTTCCGGGTTCTGTGGTCTGGGGTTTGTGGAGGTATTTTTCATGACGGCTCTTAACAGCCTTTCCACTCCTGAAATAAAGCACGGAAGTCTCACACAGCCCGGAACTTGTGTGAGCCCCTGGGGCCCGCAGGCGTGAGCAGGGTTGCCCGGCAGCAGGGTGGGGGCCAGGGAGGCAGGAGCATGTTTAGCCCCTCGTCTGCGACTGTTGACCTGTGCCCAGGGCTTTCCCACGGGGCTCACTCCACCTTGGAGGCCTCTTGTCTTACAGACAGACCCCGAGACGCAGCGGGTGTGCTCGGAGCCCTCCCGGCCCCCGCCGGGCTCTCGCAGTGCTGAGAGGGCCTCGAGCTGGAGTGCCCGTGCTCGCCCTCCTTGTGTGGGGTTGGGGGGTGCCCAGACCACAGCGGGGTGCACACCTCCTCTGAAGGCTTGACCCCCACTCTGAACCCAGACAGGTGAGGTTAGAAGTGCAGATGAAAGCCAGGGCAAACCCTGCTGCATGCGAATCCTTTATGCACACGGGCTTCTGGAAGGATCTGCTGGCACCCCTGCGTTGTTCACCACGTGCGTGTACCTCATTAATCTAAAAAACAAGAGTGACAAACAGCCACGACACCACCACAAAGAGAACTTATCCTCCTAGTGAGCTCATATGGCTTTCGGTAAAACTGTCATGTAAAAATGGAAAATTAGGTGTTTAAAACTTGAGCTGTTTGAAAATGGTGGATTTCCCAGAAATTGTTAAGCCCGGAAAGAACCACTGAAATGGAAGGTATTCTGAAACGGCCAAAATGAAGAGGGCCTCCCTGCTGTTTGTCATTTTGAACACAAGACACCAAAGTGGACACTGTGTCAGTGGCCCTGGGACCCCAGGTTTCACTAAAACATTTTTCTGTAACAGATTTTCACCCTAACTTGGGACCAAAACATACCATGACTTTCCATCCTGTTAAAACTTCAAAGAAAAAAAACTTAGTAAAATCTTTACCTTCAAGCTTGAAAATATCCTGAATGTCCTGACCTGGGCGGGTTGTTAGGTTGACCCAAACCTCACATCTGTGCCAGTGCCTGCCCGGCTCTGGGCCCCTCGGCTGGTGTGCTGGCCAGGTCTCTGCTGTGCATTCCAGGGACTCGGGCACACCTGCCAGGTTTTCTCCAGCTCTGCGGTTCTGGAGAGATGCCCTTGCGCTTTAGTTGAATCATCTTTAAGACAGCCAGCAATAAGACAGACCGCTTGGTTCAGTCCTAGAGATCAAATTACCATCTTTACAGGGTGGTAACCGTGGGCGGACACCACTCCAACCATGCCTGGCTCGGTCCCTCCTGCAGGCGGCTGACGCCTGGATGCTCTGGGTGTTAGAAGGTGGTGCCTCGGAAGGGAGGGCAGCATCCGGGCGAGGGGAGCAGGCCATGCAGAGGCCCCGGGTGGGGACCAACAAGGAGGCCGCGAGGCCGGCAGGGCGCCTGGTGGAAGGGGTTTGAGTGAGGAGGGCCTTGGTGGGTTGGCGGCGTTGAGCCAGTGTTGGGAAGGGGGCCGAGGGGGGACAGCAGTGTGGCTGGCGGGGCTGGCGCAGGTCAGACCCTGGCCCGTCTGCCCTTCAGCATTTACGCGTCTGATGCCCCGTCATCGCCTCTTGCAGTGTCTTTGGTGCAACACTGACAAGGCGTGCTTGGACTACCCGGTGACCAAGATCCTGCCGCCCAGCTCTCTCTGCAAGCTGAGCTCTGCGCGCTGGGGCGTGTGCTGGGGTAAGTCGCTGTTCTCATTGGCTTCTTGCAAAACCAGTGCCATTTTGAAAATTCTGGTTGTGCTCAGTTAATGTAAGCTGCCAGGAGTGGGGAGGTGGGGGAGGCCGGTGAGAGTGGTGGCGTCTGGGAAAGTGGCTGGCCCGGGTCTGGAGGCTGCCCTGAAGGCTACGGCCTTGGCTCTGCTCTGCAGGCATCTCCCCACGTCCCGGGGCCATGCGGGTGGCGTGTCAGCACCTGTCTCAGTGTCGTACCCTAACCCATACCCTAACACGTACCCTAACCCTAATCCGTTGTCGTACCCTAACCTGCACCCTAAACCGTCCCCGTCCCCTAACCCTAACCCTTACCGGAAGCCTTACCCTAGCCCGTCCCCTAACCCTAACCCTAACCCTAACCCTTACTGGAAGCCTTACCCTAGCCCGTACCCTAACCCTAACCCGTACCCTAACCCTAACCCGTACCCTAACACGTACGCTCACCCTAAACCGTTGTCGTTCCCTAACCTGTACCCTAAACCTTGCCCGTTCCTACCTAACCCTAACCCTAACCCGAAGCCTTATCCTAACCCGTACCCTAATCCTAACCCGTACGCTAACACTAACCCATACCCTAACACGTACGCTCACCCTAAACCGTTGTCGTACCCTAACCTGTACCCTAAACCGTCCCCGTTCCCTAACCCTGACCCTATCCGTAACCCTAACCCTTACCCGAAGCGTTACCCTAACCCGTACCCTAATCCTAACCCGTACGCTAACACTAACCCGTACCCTAACACGTACCCTCACCCTAAACCGTTGTCGTACCATAACCTGTACCCTAAACCGTATCCATTCCCTAACCCTAACCCTAACCCTGCCCCTGCTCTTTCTCCAAGGGAAGTGATCCCTAGGTGAGACCCAGGTTGTTTCCTAGGTGGCCTTTTAAGTTGGTTTGTGGTGTGTGTTGCCACATGGAGCTCATTTTTATGAGTTGGGCTTATTAATCCTTTTTTATGGCTTCAGGTTTGGGGCCATCGGGAGGCCGCCTGGCTACAGGTCATAGGAGCCAGTGCTCTTGCAGAGAACTGTGAGGATCTGTTTTATCTGCCTTTTTTCTAATTGATTTCCATCTCAGAATCTGTCAGCCTCCGTCTGAAACGACTCACTTCTGATTTCACCAGCTGAAACCCAGGGAACGCAGAAGTTTGTGTCTGTGGGAGTGTGTGTGTATGGGTGCGTGTACATGTGCAGGCACACCCGTCACGTCCTCCCAGCTGGGCATTCCCTCTGCTGCCCTCACTCCAGAAAGGCTCCTTGGGCCACACGGCCGTCTGCTTCCATGTTGGCGGCCGCCTCCTCCGTGGAACCTTCCCTCCCCGTCTGTTCCGCAGAGATGGCTCCCGCACCAGGGAACCAACCATCAGCATCTGGGACCTTAACTGTTAAAATGCTTTTAAACTGAAGCATGACTCTAACACAGTGCACACGTGAGCCCTCGCTCCCTCTCTCTGGGCCCTGGACTCCAGAGGACACGCACACGTACACACGTGCAAGTACAGACACATGCGTGCACACATGCATGTACACTTGTGCATATACAAATGCCCGTGTACTCAGTGAATTTTCACGTGAGTCTGCAGGTTATCGCCACTCAGCAAGACACACAGACCACGTCCAGCGCTCGCCTATCCCTTAGGACACCGTGGGCGACCGCTGCGGTGCACTGGTGGACACCGGGCTGTGTGCGGGCTGCCGTGTGCTGCCGCGTGGGCTGGACACAGACACCCGCCCGCCCTGGGCGTGCGCTCAGGAGCACACTGCTGACTGGCACCCCTTTCACGTCTAGCCTTAGTCAGTGGGCCACACGGTTCTCAAGCGTGGCTGCCCCAGTTGATGCCGCTCCAGGCAGCATCGGGGCACACGGGCTCACGGGGGGTGAGCAGGGGCGCTGGGGGGCAGACTTTGTAGCAACAGGAGGGTGCGGTACCCACGGTTCCTGAGAGAAGGTGCGTTGGCCTTGTCGGGTTTATTCCTCGGGCCTGCAGGGAGCTGGGGCCTCATCCACGGGAGCCGAGCGGGTGGGGCCTTGCGGTCCACCCCGTCGGGGCAGCACCTCACACTAACTCAGCCCTGTGCCACAGGTGCTTTTATTCTTACAAGTAACTGTAGAATCATCTTAACCAGTTCTAGGCAAAATTGGGGTTGTGATTGTAACGACCTTAAATATATACGCTCAGGGGACTTCCATGGTGGTTCAATGGTTAAGACTCTGCACTTCTACTGCAGGGGACCTGGGTTCAATCCCTGGTCGGGGAACTAAGATCCCACATGCTGCACAGCTCAGCCAAAAAACAAACAAAAACACACACACGTTCAGTTGGAGAACAGCAAGATCTTTACCATTTGAACCCTCGTCTGGGAACAGGTGTCTCTCTCTGTTCAGGTCTAGTACGTCCTAGAGTAGATTTCTCGGAAATAAGCCCATAGTTTAGTTTCCCATCATGGTGGAATTTCTGTTTCTGTTTTATAACTGGGTTTAGCTGCTAATCAGAAAAGCTCTTGTGGGGTAGATGTATTTTAGAGCCAGCTGTCTTAGTGGTCTCACGGGTTTTTGTTTTTTCTTGGTTTCTTTTAAATTTTATTTTATTTATTTATTTTGGTGGCACTGGGTCTTAGTTGTGGCAGGCAGACTCCTTAGTTGCGGCTCACTGGCCTCTTAGTTGTGGCACGTGGGCTCCTTAGTTGTGGCTCGCAGGCTCCAGAGTTGTGGCATGCAGACTCTTAGCTGCAGCATGTGAGATCTAGTTCCCTGACCAGGAATCAAAACCACATCCCCTGCATTGGGAGGTGGATTCTTAACCACTGTGCCACCAGGAAAGTCCCTCGTCGGTTTTTAAAGTTGATTTTTCTCGGGACTTCCCTGGTGGCACAGTGGTTGAGAATCCACTTGCCAACATAGGGGACACGGGTTCAATCCCTGGTCCAGCAAGATCCCACATGCAGCGGAGCAACTAATCCTGTGCACCACAACTGCTGAAGCCCACGCGCCTAGATCCCATGCTCCACAATAAAGAGAAGCCACCACAATGAGAAGCCCGCACACCACAAAGAAGAGTAGCCCCTGCTCGCCGCAACTAGAGAAAGTCCACGTGTAGTGACGAAGACCCAACGCAGCCAAAAATAAATAAAATAGATAAATTTATTTTAAAAAGTAAATGAAAATAAAGTTGATTGTTCTCGAGTTCTCTAGTCAAAAAGTTACGCCACCTGCTTGTGGCAGTCTCCTGTTACTACTGTATCTTGCAATTCTGGCACTTCCAGAACAGGTCAGAGGAGGAAAATCCACATGGTTCAAAGCTCAGAAGGCAGAGCGAGTGCTGTCACACTGGCATCCTGAGGGGGGCTGGGGGCACCGGGGCACTGGTGTCTCCCTCCCCGACCCGAGGAAGAGCTCTCACCTTCCAGGCCCCAGCCCACCCCACCTCTCCCCAACCAAGAGACCAGTGGCACCCGAGCTTATGAGCTCTGAGCTCTGTGCGGCAGGAGGCCGTCCTGTGATGGTCGCACCGCTGTCCGGGGCGGGGCGGTGCTAACTGGAAGGTGTCAGCCTGTCCTGTGATAAGCTCTGGCTTGAATGGAGTGGAAAAGTACCGACTGACTGGTTTTAATTTGTAAATCCTCAAGAGAAGTTGGAAAGAATTGCAACTTGTTCTGAGTGCGTTTGGTCTGGACAGGAAATCACAGTCACCGTTTTCCAGCCCCTGGGCGTTGGCCTGGGCCGCAGCTCCAGCTGGTGCTCTGCCCACGCGGGCAGACGTGTGTCCTGTTGGCAGCAGATGGGAGGCTCTGGTCTTTGACTTAGATAATCACGGACGCCGCGTCAGGCTTAGCATCCGATTGCGTGAGATTGAGTTTCAAGTGTTGAGGCAGCTGAGTGCACCGCGGAGCTTCTCTTTCTTCCTGGTTTTGTTAACGTTTCTCAGGTTGGAAACAGCCTTTCAGCATCAGGTGATGAGAAGAGCTACCTGTTGCTTCAGGTTGATGGAAATGGTGACTCAGTCACAGGAGCAGGCTGGAGGAAGGCGGGGGCGTCGTCGTCAGTCCGTTGTCCCCCCGCCGAGGAGGGGGCGGGGCCCTGAGTGTGCGCCTTTGCATTGGCAGTGAACTTCGAGGCGCTGATCATTGCCCTGTCGGTGCTTGGGGGCGCCCTGCTCCTGGGCGTCGCCTGCTGCTGCTGCTGCTGCTGCTGCGGGAGGAGGCCGCCGAGCCGGCGGCCGGACAAGAGCGAGGAGAGGGCTGCTCGGGAGCGAGAGGAGCGCCGGGTCCGCCAGGAGGAGCGGTGAGGCCCCGCGACCCGGGGGCGGTTACTCGGTCCCAGCTTTCTCCACGTGGAAAAGTCAGGACCGTGTCGGGCGTCCGAGGGGGCTTCTCGGTGGTGGCGTGGAGGGTGGGAAGCCGCGTGGCAGGAACCTGGCCGGTGGCCACCAGCTGGGACTTAGGGGCTGGGCCCGGCGAGGCCTCTGGAGGCCCGTCCGGTTCTGAGCCCGCGGGGGCTCAGCAGGAGGAAGGCTTCTGCCTGGGGTCTCCTGTCTGTCCGAGGCCACACCGGGCCTTTTGTGTGACTAGTGCTCTGGTGACCGTGCGTCCCAGGTTCCGGAGCCCTTTGGCGTGTGCGCGGGGGTGCTGGGGGCTTGTCAGCCCGCAGCTGCCGGGCCGAGGCTCCTGCGAGCTCCTAACCATCCTCAGAACCAAGCGTAAGATCTTTGCTGATTGGTTCGTTTTCATACGGAAAAAAATGTCTTCAGTCACAGTACGGGGTATTGGAATTGCTTTCCTTGAAATGAAGGGGTCCGTGCTCAGCACCCTGCCTGTCCCGGTGGGAGCGTGGCTGTGGCCACATCAGAGCCGCCACCACCCGGCTCTGGCTCCCGGAGGCCACAATGGAGTGAAAGGCACAGCTGTTGGAATTACACTGTGGGGACTTCCCTGGTGGTCCAGTGGTTAGAGCTCTGCGCTTCCACTGCAGGGGCCCCGGCTTTGATCCCTGGTCAGGGAGCTAAGATCCCACAAGCCGTGCAGACACACACACACACACACACACACACACACACACACACACACACGAAATGTACACTGTAATTTGCTGCTGAAAGGGATTTCTGTGTTTTCTAGGAGAGCAGAGATGAAGTCGAGACATGATGAGATCAGGAGGAAATACGGTGAGAATCGCCTGGCTCTGCATTTCCGTCGGCAGGAGCTGGCCTGGCCGTCTTGGCCGCGCCCAGCGCCTGGCGGGCTCTGCTATAGGGTGTGGGCTGCACGGGGAGCAGTGCCCGTAAGACGAGGCCCGCGAGTGCTCTGCCTCTGCCGGCCTTCCTGGCACCTGCTTGCTGGTGAAGTGCTGTCGCCCTTTGCCGCCTTGTGGACTTGTTTGCCCTGTGGTGGGGTGAGTCCCTTACCTGCGGGGCTTTGCCCGCCTTCTCCCTTGTGCTGGAGTTGCTCCTGGCCCGCCTCCTGACCGAGTCGGCAGTAGCCACACTGAGGCCTTGGACCGCTTGTTTCCCGGGAGCTGTGTCCTGGTTCTGTTCTGGGCTTTTGTTTGGTGAGGTTTTCAGTGGGGGGACTATTTTTTCGGTGTTTGAGAGCACTGAACCTGCTTTTGTGTTTAGCTGGCTCTGTACTGATTTTCAAACCACCGATATCATTGGTGTTTTCTGCTCCCTGGCACTTGGTTTCCAACGAAATTTGGAAATCATGGAAAGCTTTTTGGCATCTGATTTTAACATTAATGTAAATAAAAGACGAGATGGTTGTGTGCTTGTGTGCGTGTACACACACACACACACACACAACATAGCACAGGTAGTGATGGGATCCTGGACCTTTGCTCTGCTCGGCCTGCACGAGGCCTTTTCTGGAACAGTCACGGATTCCCTGTGTTCCTATCTTGGAGCTGGTCAGTTGCCCTTTAATTGCACTGATAGAATTCTCTTGTGCCCTTTGTGTAAAGCCCTTTGAGTGGCCTGGACTTTGGAAGGAAGCCTCAGCTGTGGGGAACCTTCGAGCTACTGGTGGGAGGGGGAGGGAGGTGCTTGGCCCTATGAACACCAAATGCACTGCAGACGAAACCGTCTCTTGACGTTAGAAGGCCTTTGGTTTCTTTGTCACAAAGCAGTTTCTGTGTGTTTTCCCTCTAAACTAGAAGTAGAGCCGGAGCTGGGCCTTAACAAGACTGCTAGTATTCGGTATTTGGCACGTGATAGCTTTTTACCCAAAACCAGCTGTGCTCCGCCCCACCCCCAGGCTGAGCGCTTCCCCCCGCAGGCTGAGCTCGCCCTGTTCCTCTGACAGAAGGGCGTTCTCCCCTCCGCCCTTAGCTTTCCCCCATTGTCCCCCACCCCCCAAAGCCCTGTGGTAAGTAGATTTGTTGCAGTGGCTCCGGATAGTTGCGTGTACAGTCCAGGTGTTTAAAGAGGGGAGAGGGTGTGTTTCCACGATGCAGAGAGAAAACTCCGAGTCTTTGGGTACTTAGCTCCTTCACAGGTAAACTGACAGTCACCTTCTTTGTGTGGCCTTAATTCTGAAAATTAATCAGCATTTATAAGACTATCTAAAGTAAGGTGGTTTTGTTTTGTTTTCTTCTGTATAATTTAGCCAACCACTGAGGGAAGAAACGGTGGCTTTAAATTTCTTATTTCCCTTTGAGAGAATCAGCAAACAAGTCTATTTCTTAGGATCTGTGTTTCTTAGAAATATTGTTTCCAATAAATTCCACTTCAGTTTTAAAGTCACCTGTGGTGTGACTTTCACGAAAAGGTTAAGGGTAGTGTTTGAACCTGCTTATTAGCATACCCATCTTCCTTTTGACCTCAGTAAATCTTCATATAAGACACCATGTGTTGCTTTCTGACCCTCGTTTCCTGTTGGCTGAGTGCATTTCTAATCAGGCCCGTTTTGTTTTCAGGTTTGTTTAGAGAAGAAAACCCATATGCTAGATTCGAGAACAACTGAGATGCACTTCGTGGCACGGCAAGCGGTCTCCACGCCTTTCCTCGGGCTGTGGGTCAGCAGGGACCCGCTGCCCCGTCCGCCTCTGACCCTGGGGAGGGAAGCTGCCCTCCAGGCCCAGGCCTGGGAGCTTCTGTTCCCTCTTCTCTGATTTCTGTATTTAGTCACTTGAGACATTAAGACTGTCAGGGCTTTTCTGTTGTTCATTTGGGGAGGAAACTGCACATCCCTGGCCTCTGCTCCGTCTGCGAGCCAGTGCAGACCATCTCCCTGCTTCCGGGCCCGCGCAGCTCCACGCGCAGGAAGTGGGGCGTCTGCAGTCCGTCTTGGGGCCACCCCCCAGCCCCTGTCATTTCCCCAGAAAAGCACAGACGACTTGCCGTTGACATCAGGGTGCAGGACGCAGTTGGACGAGGGTTTGCTTTCTGACCTTGACTTTACTGAATAGCACTGAGCGGTAGTTTAACTCACCTTATGTCTTTTTTTCTTTTTTTAAGAATTCTTGGATTTTATTCTCCCACCTAAAAGATTCCACCAAAAAGCTTTACTGTCAAAGCTCAGGCCACTTATGGGATGATTTTTTAGTGTGTCTCTTTACTGGAACATCAAGATATTTTTCCAGTAAAAGTTCGAATTATAAAACCTCTCTGAAGGGCAGTAGTCGGTCAGGTGCTGGTGTGTGGCTGGCAGGGGGGCGTGTCTAAGAGGCTCCGCCTGCCTTTCCCGCCCCGCTGACCACAGGCCTCAGGCCCCAGGGGCGGAGTGTCCTGAATCAGACCTGCCCTGCCATCTGCGATGGTCACCTAGGGCTCTTGGGTGACCACAGGTCCGCCCCCGGCGGGCAGGGGCCTGCACTGGCCAGGCTCCGCGGGGCCGCTGATGGAATCTCCACGCACGACAGACGCTGGTGGCTGTCCTGCTTGGCCGACAACCTGAGCTCCGGCCTCTGCTCCTTTGTCTCGGCCGTGTTCTGGGAACTTCCTTCCGTGGCCACACGTGGTGATTCCTTTTCTTCCAGATCAAGACACGTGACTGCATTAAATGGTTTGAGTGCTTCCCGGCAGGGACAGCAGACCGTGGAGTCACCGTGAACAGCCTTTCTTAAATCTGAAAATAGTCCTAGTTGCCAAATTGCTTTGAATGTGAAAACCATTGAGCTTTGGGGAGGCGGGTGAACGAGCACGTGAAGTGAGTGAGTTCGTGCGGACCCAGTGATCAAAGGACATGTCATCAAACGGTTGCACGTGCCTTGTTAGCTACACAGATCTGTTTGATTTAACAGTTCTACCTTTAAGTTTCACAAACAACCTTTAACAAACTCTTTAGTCTTATTTCTCTGGTTTCTTGGGCATTTGATAGCAATGAAAGTATTATGAAACATTCCTAAGTATTTTATAACAGTTTGCAAATTTTTACTTTCTACTGTTTGTTCATAAAAGAAACTTTGTGATAGACTTCAGTGAACTTTGTATTAACAGGGTAGTTCGTGTGGATGTAAAGTCACTCTCTTGACCTGAGGCTGCCGAGCTGAAAGCAGAGCCGGGTTGTGAGTGCGAGTCGTTAGAGCGAGGCGTTACAGCGGGCGCCGTCCTCCCACACAGCACGGAGCCCGCCCTGGGAGCGTCACTGTAGTCATGAGCTTCTGAAATGGTACTAAGAGCAGCCAAAAACCGTAACCTCACGGAGACCGTAAGCCTGAGTGCCTTAATCTTTAACCAGTTTCCAGTCAGCAGATTAATACACGCTTTTGTTGACGGTGCTTTGCGTTCCTTGTGTTTCATTTCTGGGCGGTGTGGACGTGACTGCTTGGGGAGTGAGGACAGCGGGACTGTCTGGGTAAAGATGGGCTTCTGCACCCATCGGTGTGAATGAGCAGCCCCCCTCCTAACACCCCTGCAGCGCTGGGATCAGGTACAGAGAGCTCCAGGGGAAGCAGCTGTACCTTTGAGCTCGGAGTCCCTGGCTCTCCTGTTTGAAGCAAGCGACCAGCAGCAGACATCTCCCACCCTAAGGCCCAGGGGTTTCTTGAGCCCGAGCCACCCGTCTCCTTGCGGGGCCCTTCTCTGCGCCAGACTGCAGTGTTCTGGTTGGCTTGGCCTCACTGTGCGTTGGGCACGGGAGCTTGCCTTCAGTGACAGGGCTGCTGACGGTGACTGGAAGGGGGCGGCGGGCACTGCTGGCCCCTCTGGCCGCCCCCGGGAGGAGGTGCAACGATCCACGCCCCGGACCGAGCGGCTCAAAGCCCCACCCCAGGACCCGGCTTCTAGGGGAGGGAAACCGTGGTGGGAGTGAGGCTGGGTGGCTGCTTGGGGGAGCCGGCCCATACCCAAGGGACGGAGAGGTTGTGCCAGCCCGTGAGGAGCCTGCCCGCTCGGTGACTCTGACCCCGTGGTCCTGGGCTCCAGAGCGTGGTGGCCGAGGGTCCGGCCTCAGAGCCGGGCCAGCTCCCTCCCCTCCCCCTGCTCAGGTTACCCCAGGCCCTGGTGACCCCGACTCCACGTTCCCGCCCCTCTCCCCTCCCCGAGGGGGGCACCAGGGTCATGTGTCCTGAGCTGGGGCCGCTTCCCCCCCACCCTGGCCCACGCCGGTCCTAGTTGAGCGTCTGGGCTGCACCAGGTCCACCTCCTCCAGGGATGTCGGAGTGCGCTGCGGGTGACCGCACCAGAAGGTCACCCGGCCGAGGTCAGCATGGAGGCGCTCTGCTCTCCCAGCCCGCGCAGGCACCCGCCGGCTGGCGACCTTGGCCGGCGGGGTCGGGAGAAGAAAGCAAAGCCCGGGTGCCAGGATCTGCGACCCCAGGGCCCTGGCTGTGACCCCCAGCCGTTCTTCAGGACCCGTGCTCTGTAACAGCCACAGAGGGGGTTCAGTGGGCCGTGGGGTATCTGCTCAGGTCACCATGACAAGCACCGCAGACTCGGGGCTTAAACAACAGACATGTATCGATCGTCTCACAGTCTGGAGGCTGGGAGTCCGAGGCCCAGGGGTCGCAGGGCTGTCCCTCCCGAGGCCTCTCTCCTGGGCATGTGGACAGCCGTCCCCTCCCCGTGTTCCCGCGTGCTCGTCCCGTGTGTGTCTGTGTCCTCGTCTCTCGTAAGGACCCGGTCAGGTTGGATTAGGACCCACCCAGCGACCTCGTGTTAACTTCAGTAACTCATTAAAGGTCCTCTCTCCACATTCTGCACATTCTGAGGTGCTGGGATTAGGGCCCTGGCTTGTGAACTTGGGGGGACACAGTCCAGCTAGTCACAGGCAGGAAGCCTTGCGATCGAGCCTCGGGGGTCCCTGACCTGCAGCACTCCCTCTGGAGATGTGGCGCCTCTGGGCCACCTCCCGCAGCAGGGGGTAGGGCTCTGCGGGCTTCCACGGGGCCTTTCTACGGCGTGGCCTCCGCTCCGGCCCCGAGCACAAGTGGGGAGACTCCATAGGGCGCCAAGTGTGCTTGTCCCCGCTACGCGTTCTGGGCCTCTGGTTCCCACGGGCCCACGGTGAGCTAGACTCGGGGTGAGACCCATTCTCATCCGGCCTCCACAAGCCCACTCTGGCCAGTGGACTTCAGTGACTGACCGGGCCTCTTCAGAGCTGGTGTGTAGTAACCCCTGAGGGTCAGGGGCTTTCCTTTGCTCCAGGACACAGTGACCCTTGAAAATGGTCATCGGTCCCTCTGAGGAAACCCTGAGAGCCACTTGCTGGTCTCACCTGTGGCTGAATTGCAGGGTCCTTCCTCACCAGTCCTGGAAGCTGCTGGGAAGAGCCAGGCATCCCCGTTACGGTGACGGGTTGCGGCTTGACCAAAAGACCTAGAATTATCCTGCCTGCTAGTTTAGCAGCTGCGCATCGGTTTCATTCCCAGGGTCCCCACCATCGGTTCAAAAAATTCTGATTCCTCTCCTTCCATGATTATTTGCTCAGCGTCTGTCTCTAGTGTTAAGCACTGACATCTGGTACCACCATGCCAGGACCCCTCATCCCCAGGGGGATCGGGTGACCCCGCTCCATGGCAGCCTCCCTGGTCTGCAGAGAAGAGCCACGGGGGGCGCTTTGCCCATGCATTTCTCCATGACTGTGCAGGGAGTGTCCTGAGCTCAGCTGGAGGGGAGGTGTGCAGGCGCACGTAATAGGCCCACCGACACCCCCGTTTCTGGGAGCCCAGGCCTTTCCTCCACAGCAGCGGGCCTGCACCTCGGCTGTTCACTGCGCTCGCCAGTGCCAGGCCACACTCCCAGCCACACTCATCTCATGGGTCTCATTTCACAGGTGGTTTTTTTTCCCCAACATCTCCAAGTGATTCTAATGCACAGCCAAGGCTGAGAACCACTGCCCTCGAGGCTTGCTCCTCATGATGTGGCCCAAGTTTTAGTAGACGGGCATCACCTGGGAGTTCAGTAGGTCTGCAGAACATCCGTCCCTACCCAGGACTTGCTGAGTCAGAACCTGCGTTTCGCCAAGATTCCCTGACGATTTGTCTACGGTGTCCCTTCTGAGCAGCACCGCTGTCCACCGGGGTTCTCAAGCTTGAGCTGCGTCGAAACCCCCTGGAAAGCTCGTAAAACCCAGATGGCGGGGCCCCACCCCAGGATTTCCGAGCCAGCGGGTCTGGGAGGGCCCCAGAGTGCGCACTTGTAACACGTTGCCAGCAGATATGGATGGTGCTGGCCTAGGGGCGTCAGGAAGGTTGCTCTAGAATGCCAGGGACGTTCGTTATGCTAAGCGGTCGGATGCCGGTGGTGCCCACGTTTCCGTTAGCCAGACTGGTGACACCATCCCCGCCTCCTGGGGCGGCTCTCACAGAGGTACCTTCAGCCCAGTCAGCCTTGTGCATCATCTCCCTGGTCTGACAGGTGTGAGCTCTGTTTCTACGATGTTCCCAGACCCTGCCAATATAGCTGGTGAGGACCCACAACCTTCAGGTAGATGTGTGGACCTCTGAACCTTCTTTGGGGCCCGGAGGAGGTCAGCGGAGGGGCCCCGCCTGCCTAGGGGAGGGGCCGGCGGGGTCATGTGACTGGGGCTGCCTGAGGGCCAGGCAGGGAGGGAAGAGGGATAAAATGAAGGATCCCCGATGCTCTCTGGATCACAGGACCCCTTTTCCTGGTTTCTGTGGCCAGAGGGATGGGTTTTCTCGTGAGGTGTGGGGTGCCTGGTCTACGGCCACAGTGCAGCTCCAGGATCGGGGTCTCTTCAGGACAGGATCCGGTGAGTAAAAAACACAAGACCAGCCAACCAACCAACCAACCAAAACCTGGGTTCACTCGCATGCTTTGGCTCGCAGGGTCTCCTTTCCTCTGGCCAGAGAGAGAGGCTTTCTCTTGGAGGTTTTGACATCTGCACTGGTATGTAATCCCACACTGGGGTCGACCTCTGGTCGAAGCTGTCTGATGAAAGAGGAGGAACACTTGGAAAGTCACCCCATCAGGTCTTTAAGTTTGGGGTCTGCTCTCTAAGCTGCCTGCTATGACTGACCTTTCAGAGTCCTCGGAGGGTTGTGTCCTGTCCACACCAGAAGTCTCTCCTTGGCTTCTGAAGGCTGGTTTGCTGATTATAGAGACCCGAGCTTCATGTGTGTAGAGGCATCATGTCTCTGTCCTCATCGTCTTCAGCTCGCATCGTTTCTGCACCAGGTGTGCTGTGATTCTGATCCTTGTTCCTGCGCATGTAACGTGTCTTTTTTCCCCTCTCTCTGCCTTCAGGGTGTTTTCCTTGTCTTTGGTTTTCATCGCTTGAATATGATGTGTCTTGTTGTGCCTTTTGTATATTTATTATATATATTATTAAATGTATATCTTTAAATCCTTCTGAATTTGGATCTGTGCTGTGGTGTCTTTATTTTTAGAAAATTTGTAGCCATTATTGTTTCCAACATTTCTCCTGCCCACTCTCTCCTCTCCTTCTGTGACTCCAATTACACATGTGTTAGACCAGTGGAAGTTATTCCAGGGCTTCCATTTGCTCTGCTCTGTTGGCTGGTTGGGGTCCACCTTTCCTCTTTGTTTAGTCTGGGTAATTTCCACGGTCTTATCTTGAAGCTCATGATTCTCTCCTCGTCTGTGCTGAGTCTACTCGTGAGCCTGTTGAAGGCATTCTTCATCTCTGTTACCCTGTTTTTACTTCCAGCATTTCCATTGGCCTCCTCCTCAGAGTCTCCGTCTCTGTGCTGAAAGCCTCCCCGCCCTTTTCTTCATGTTATCTTTCCCACTAGAGCCTTAACATAAATCCTGTCAGACAATCCCAGCACTTGAGCCACATCTGAGTCTGGTTCTGTTGATTTTCATGTCCTGACTGTGGGGGGTTTGTCCTTCTTTTTTGTGTCTTGTAATTACTTACTGAAAGCCAGATATTGTCTAAGGACAGTGAAATGATACCTTCAAAGGCTTTAAGCTCAGATTTCTTTCTTTTTTTTTCAAATTTTTAATTTATTTTTGGCTGGGTTGGGTCTTCGTTGCTGCACGCGGGCTTCTCATTGCGGTGGCTTCTCTTGTTGCAGAGCACAGGTTCTTGGCAGGCGGGCTTCAGTAGTTGCAGCAAGTGGGCTCAGTAGCTCTGAGGCGTGTGGGATCTTCCCAGACCAGGGATCAAACCCATGTCCCCTGCATTGGCAGGCAGATTCTTAACCTCTGCACCACCAGGGAAGTCCCTAAGCTCAGATTTCTATACTCAGAAAACCTTCAAAAATGGAGAGAGTTCTGGTGTGGACAAGACAAAGTAAGCAAATGTCTGAGACTCTGAAAGCTTAATAATAGCAGGCAGATTAGGGAGAGGACCCAAAACTTAAAGACAAGGAAGCCGAAATCCCAGCTTTCTGATAGGTTTAGGAAAAGTTGTGATTTTGAGGTTGTCCGGCTTTTCTTGTTTTTAGATGGCGGTAATGAGCATTCCAGCTTTCTACATCCTAGGCAGAACTCGCCCTCTGTATGATTTTGCTTCTTACAATTTAATGAGGTTTTCTTAAAGACCTAATATGTGCTCAAACTTTGTAAATATTCCACAGGTGATTAAAAATATTACATAAATTTTTCATTGGTTTCCAAATTCTCTCTCTGTGCATTATCATGAGCTTATTGATCTTCTATATGCAGATCTTCTATATGCAGATCTTCTATATGCTTACTTAGTGTTTGCCATTGTGACACCTTTCAGAAAGAAGAGGGAACCTCACCTCAAATTTGGTCCAGTTGTCAAGACTGGTGACAACACACACACACACACACACACACGCACACACACCCCAAGAGGGTATGGAAATGTTCATCCCTCACATAAGGAGGCTTTCTAGGGAGAGCAGTGCAGGCCTCCCAAGCTGGCCTGAAAATGGCTTGAGAGCCAGGAAAGGAGATGCACTTGGGGCTTGTATTGTGCGAGGGCGGGGCCATGGTGAGGGTTTCTGCATGGGCAGGTGCTTGAGTGGTTTGAATTTCCCACCGGTACCAAAGGAGGCAGCGCCCAGTCTTTATCCGCGTGCTAAGATGTGGGGAAGAAAGAGAAGAGGCAGGGATGAGGCCTTAAAGATGTCAGCTGTTAAACATCAAAAAAACAGAGTGAGACCCTATTTGCATTTCTCTACCTGCCTCTTGGTGGCATGGACCCATTACTAATATAATATATCTCTCATTGTCCATTTAATGCTTTGCAGTTTGAAATGTATTTCATCTGATATGAAAACTGTTATAAGCTATAGCATTTTTGCCTTTTATTTTTACCCTTTCTCTACAGTAGAAGAAAACATAGTTGTATCTTTTTGACCCATGTAGGGAGCCACTGTCCTTAAATAGAACAATTTAATCCATACATATCTAGTATGATTGCTGGTCTTTACTTACTCTTTTTTTTTTTTTAAAGGCAAAGTCTTTTTTTTAATTTATTTATTTTTATTGATTTTTTTTTGGCTGCGTTGGGTCTTCGTTGCCGTACATGGGCTTTCTCTAGTTGCGGCGAGCGGGGCTACTCTTCGTTGTGGTGCGCGGGCTTCTCATTGTGGTGGCTTCTCTTGTTGCGGAGCAAGGGCTCTAGGCTTGCAGGCTTCAGTAGTTGTGGCACGCGGGCTCAGTAGTTGTGGCTCACAGGCTCTAGAGCACAGGCTCAGTAGTTGTGGTGCACGGGCTTAGTTGCTCCGCGGCATGTGGGATCTTCCCAGACCAGGGCTCGAACCCGTGTCCCCTGCATTGGCAGGCAGATTCTTAGCCACTGCGCCACCAGGGAAGCCCTACTTATTCTTACTATCTTATTCTTTGTATGCTCTATTCTACTTTCTTGTTGTAGAGCTGGTATAATATCCTTTGCTTGAATCCTTGCTCTGCTGCTTTTAGTAACCAGGTAAACTTGGATGTGAAACTTGTGCCTCAGCTTCCATATCTGTGAAATGGTACAATAATGGTACCTACCTCATTCCATTAATGTGTATGAAGGTATGAGAGTGCAGGTCACATAAGTGCTACATAAATGTCTTCTGTTATTTCTATTGTTTCCTTTTATCTGTTTTTATGACGTTGTCAGATTGGTTGAGTTTTGTTGTTGCATTGTTCTTGCAGTGGTTTGAAAGCTATTTCTCCTATCCTTGGGACAGTCCTCTCCCTCTGCTTCTGTTTTCTTCTGACCTACCTTCCATTTCATAATCTTCTCTTCCACTGTGTCTAATCTGTTGTTAAACCCATCTACCGAATTCATAGTTTCAGTGATTGTATTTGTTTTCCAATTTCCATTTCTTTATAGATTTCACTTATCTGCTGAAAATTTCCATCTCATAGTCTATTTCCTTGAACATGTTAGAGTTATTTGAAAATCTAATAATGCCAATATACTGTTCTCCTGTGGATTTATTACTAATATACACATATTTCTTCCGTTGGTTTTGGATCATTTGTTTTCTGGTTTTCTTTGTGAAGTTTTATTCTGTTCTGGATATTGTCTGTGAAGATGTTTTCGTTAACCTGAGGCCCAGGTGATGCTGCTGTCCTCCAGAGGTTTCCTTTGGCTTCAGGCTGGCAACGGGAAGGAGAGCAGATCAGCTTGGTGCAATTTGGGAGTGAGCCGTTGGGATGCTGGGTTTCAGTCTGTGAGGATTGATCTGTACCTCAGCCTCACTCCTTTGTTGTAGGTTTCAGTGTTCCAGCTGAAGGTCCAGGTTATTATCAAAGCCCCCCGACCAGTTTATCTTGCAGTAGGTCCTGCCCAATCATTGTCTCCCCCATCCTATGAGACTCAAAAGCCGTGCTCAGTGTCTCAACTTCTTGTGTGCTGCACATATTAGGGACTGCATTGTGTGTCTCCCTCCCTCCCTCTCCCTCTCCCCCTCCCCTGCACACACAGAGGAAAGCCATGCGAGGACACGGGGAGATGGCGGCCATCTACAAGCCAAGGAGAGAGGCCTCAGGAGATACCCATACTGCCCACACCTTGATCTTGGACTTCCAGCCTCCAGAACTGTGAGAGAATGTTTAAGCTGCCCAGTCTGTGGTATTTTGTTACGGCTGCTGAGCTGACTAAAGCATCATACTAATCGCTAAATATCTCAAAAGGAAAACCACGTCCCTTCTTTCTGGGATCTTCGCTCCTCAAGAAAGTCTTCTCTGTTTTGGCAGTTATCGGGTGTCTTCAAACAGGTTTTCAAAATATTTTATACAGATTTTCTTATTGTTCAAAACCATAATAGTTTTATAATTTGCTTTAAAAAAAAACACATAACGTGTGAGCATCTTTTACTGTTGTCAACTACTCTTTCTTTTTACACATTTAATAGTGGCTTAGCCTTTCGCTATATGAATCAACCATAGTTTAATTCCTTCTCGTAACACATTTAGATACTGTATTTCATCAATTCTAATTGGGGTGTCTTGCATCCATAACCTGTCATAGTTTAATGTGTGTGTTAAATAAAACAATGTTTGGGCTTCCCTGGTGGCGCAGTGGTTGAGAGTCCGCCTGCCGATGCAGGGGACACGGGTTCGTGCCCCGGTCCGGGAAGATCCCACATGCCGCGGAGCGGCTGGGCCCGTGAGCCTGCGCGTCCGGAGCCTGTGCTCCGCAACGGGAGAGGCTACAACAGTGAGAGGCCGCGTACCGCAAAAACAAAAACAAATAAAACAATGTTTTATAATTGCTGACGTCTTAGAGTCGATGATGGATGATGGGTCCAAGCTCTGCCTACCTGAAGTTACACCACAGCCAGTAATCTTGGGGTGGTGGTGGTGGTTCCCATCGTCCACCTCTGTCCTGGAAGGGGCCAGCTCCTGGAGACTCCCCTCTCCAGGAAGCACAGCTCGAGCTGGCCACTGTGACTGGGGATCCCCTGGTAGAGGCACCACAGTCCAGGGTGAAAGAGACCAAACCCTTGGACCCGGCTGAGATGGAGGTCGGCTCTGACCAGAACTTTCAATGGACAGACTTCGTCAGCCTGTGACATGGCAGCTCCATTCTGGGGGGCCCCATTTCCCTCTCCTAAATGGTGCCTCTAACCCAGGAAGTGAATTCTGAAGCGTCAAAATTGGTTTGTGAAATTAAGGCCCGTGAAAACTTGGCTCTATGGCCTTTCGGTGTTAACAGGAAATGAGCTGAACCCACTGGGCTAGGTCGCTGTCTTCCCCAGATGCTCAGCTGCCACTGGCTGGGCTCGGAAGGCCCCAAAGGGGGCTGGACAAGGGGAGACAAGGAGCCGCAGAGAGTCGGCCTGGCTAACCACAGAGTGAGAAGTGGACGGAATGGGAGACTTTCCACCTCCCTGACCCCCTCCTAGAAAAGCCCCGTTTAGGCCTCGGGCCACTGGGAGCTCTGGGTGGAAGCAGCTGGAGCTTGTGCGGCCTCGCTGAATGAACACGTGCCGTGTGTCCTTAGTGGACAGAGCTGCCCGGTGGGTCGGCCTGGTAGGCCTTCTTCCTTCACCCCCACTTCCTCAGGACACTTGGCTCCTCTGTGAAGGTGAACCGAGCCTTTCCTAGACCTGGGGTCGTCCCCGGGGCAGCCCTCTCTCACGCACGTCCACCGGGGCCACTGGAGGTAGTTCACCCGGCTGGCTTTATTTTCCTTGTTTCCCTGTGAGACGCACTCATCACAGAGGAAGCCAGTGGATACACCCGGTCTCAGCTGGTGGAGATGCGGTAGGTGAAGGGCCAGTTCGGGGGACGGGCGGGCCATTCTCAGGCGCCAAGATAATGTTCCAGGCCTGCCCCCGACCCCGCACCTGTAGGGCTGATGGCCTGGCCCTCCGTGCACCCTTGGGGTCCCAGCGCGCCCCACCCACACAGCTCCCCCCGTGCCCCACGACCCTAGGTGCCCTGTGTTCCCGCGGCTTCCAGCGCGCCCCCCCAAGTACGGACGCCGGACTCCGCGGGTCCAGCCGGCTGACGCATTTGAAACTGCCAGGAACCTCGGCCGGCCGGGCACGCGCCCAACGCCCGGGAGCGCGCCTCGTGCACGCGCGCCCCACCGCGTGACCCGCGCCGGCCAACCTGCGCGCGGGGATTTGGGGGCAAAGCGCGGCCCCGCGAGCAGCTGCGGCGGGAGAGCGGCGGGCCGAGAGCGTGAGTCGCCCGCTCGGCGCTGTCTACTGCCCCGCCGCCCGCCGCGCGCAGCCATGTCCGAGGAGAAGCCCAAGGTAAGGGCCGGCAAGCGCGGGCCGGGCCCCGGACTCGGCCCCCCCGCCCGCGCCGCCCCCGTGCCCCGGACCCCGCCGCCCTCCGCCGCCGGCCTCCGGGGCCCAGGCCCAGCGGCGCCGGCAGGACTCCCCGCCTTCCTTCCCCACTCCCCTCTCCACCCCCAGCCCCTCCTCCCCGCACCGCCCGGCTCCCCTAGTCTCCCCTCCCCCGCACGTCCCGCCCTCCGCCCAGGCCCCGCCCCCGGGGGGGGCCGCCCCGCCCTCGAGCTCCGCCCCTGCCCGGGCCCCGCCCCCGGCTCCCTCCGCCCAGACTCCTCCTCCGCGGTCCGAGCTCCACCCCTCCGGTGGGCCGAGTCCCGAAGAGAGGGCGCCTCTAGCCCGGACCCTCCTGGCTGCGACCCTCTCCCTCCGCAGACATCGCACCCCCCGTCCCCAGTCCCTCTCTGGGACCGCCTCTCCCCAGGACCTCTTCCCTCGCCGGGACGCACCCCCACTACGCCTCTTACGCGGGGACCCACGGTCCGGGCCGGCCTGGGCCCTACTGTCCCGCGTGCGCGGGGCCCCCTCCTCAGTCCTCACTGCGGAGCGCCGAGAGGGCGCAGGCTGGGCAGGGGCTCAGAGAGGCCGGACCTGTCTGGACGCATTGCCGCCCCCAGGGTGTGCGCCCACCTCCCGTCGCTGTCACCCGGTGTGCGCCACGCCCTGCGCACCGGGCTCTCCGGTGCGCGCTCGGCACTCTGGTGCCCTGGACGGCAGTCCTCGCGAAGGCCCGCGGTTGTGCTAACTAGTCTTAAAAACAGATTTCTGGAGCCCTTCGTCTGCGCTCTTGGGGTCTGTCTCTTTGAAATGGACCATCTGCTGCACATTGAGTGCCTTGCGTGCAGGCTCCCGCCGACCCCGCTGATGCTGGAGGTTGAGCTGAAGCTGGGGCCCCTGGTCACGGAGCCCCTCCCTGGTCGGGATCACACGGTGGGGCTCCGGTGGAAGCTGCCCTCTCCTGTGAGAAAAAGCCACCCTCCAGGAGCGTCCTCCCTCCAGGTGCAGTTGGAATTGCCTTTGCTTTTCACACTTGGGGAGGCCAAATGTAAATGCCCTTTCTTTATGATTTCTAGGTGGCCTCCTCTTACTGTAGTTTATAGGCAACGAAATACACACAGTACCATCCCTTCAGTGTGTTTAAACTTAAGTCTCCCACGTGGTCAACGTCCAAGGCCCAATTCAGTAGAATCAACTTGTTTTAACTACTCTCAAGGCAACTGGATGGTTGTGCCTCATGCCCCACCAGTGCCCACTGTGCCTGCCGGGCACTGCTCACTACCTGGAGCCACTCCTTCCTCTGGGCCTGGAGGGGAGAGGGTAGGAGGTACACTCCCAGGCCATCTTGGCAGAAAGAAAACCTTGTGGATCAGTTGGGAAAGACAGTTTGCCTCCCCTCGAGAGCACAGGCAGGGGACTGACAGTGTGAGCTGTGGTTCTGGTGTTGAGGCTCCCCTCCCCGCCCCTCCTCTCTTCTAAGTTCCTTTGTTTGTTAGGGATTCTCCAGGGGTCTGGGCCAGGCCGTGTGCTCTTGGTGTCTTTCTCTGCCTGGCCTGCCGTCTTTCTGTTTGTTTTGTGTTCTGGCCCCAGTGTCCCTTTGTTTTGAACACACCCATATTGTTTCATCAAAAAAGCAAATGCATCCTCTATCCACGTGCAAAAGAATGAAGTTGGACCTTTTTTAACGCCGTATGCAAAAATGAAGTCAAGATGGTTCGAGGACTTAAACGTAAGACCTAAAACAATAAAACTTTTAGGAGAAAACGTAGGACAGAAGCTCCATGACATTGGACTTGGTGATGATTTCTCGGATATGACACCAAAGGCACGGGTAACATGAAAAAAATAAACTAGACTCATGAAAATTAAAAAATTTTGTACATCAGAGGACACTGAACAGAGTAAAAAGCCAACCCACAGAAGGGGAGAAGATATTTTCAAATCACTATCAACCAAAAAGAGAACTGCAGAAGGCTGCAGATAAGAAAAGAGTTTATTTGGGGTGTTAAGAATTGCAGCTTGGGAGACACAGATTTGGGTAAAACCGAAAGAGCTTTCCGAGGAAGAGAAAGAATCAGGGGCTTTATAATAAAGGCGAAAGCCACGAGGCTGAGCTCTGACACAAGAAAGGAAATATTTGTCCTTAAGGGATGGCTGTCACGAGTTGTTTTAGGGTCTGGGTCCCACAGGTATCTTGAGTTTCTGGCAGGTGTCCTGGATGCCTTCATCAGGACAGGACGTGGTCACAGGGTCAGATTCCGTCCGGGCTGAGAGGAGCGTTAAGGTCCGTCCTCAGTGGCCTCCTGGCTCTGTTTGAGAGGCTCTCTGAGCAACACTGACTCCATTTTGATTTTCCTTCCACATCGTATGTCTGATAAAGGATCAGTATCCAGAATATATAGAGAACTCCTAAAGCTCAACAACAAGAAACAAGCAACCTGATGCAGAAATGAGCAAAAAAACTTGGATAGACATTTCTCCGAAGAAGACATACCAATGGCCAAGAAGCCCATGCAAAGATGCTCAACATCACTGATTATCAGGCAAATGCAAATCAAAACTACAGTGAGATATCCCCTCACCCATTAGGATTGCTGCTTTCAAAAAACAAAAGAGAAAACAACAAGTGTTGGCGAGGAGAAGCTGGAATTGGTGGTGGGAATGTAGAATGGTGCAGCTGCTATGGAAGAGAGTATGGGAATTCCTCAAAAAGTTAAAAGTAGAATTACCATATGGTCCAGCAACTCTGCTTCTGGATATAGACCCAAAATGATTGAACACAGGGCCTCAAAGAGATATTTGTGCACCCATGTTCATAGCAGCATTACTGACAATAGCTAAAATTGTGGAAGAACCCAAGTGTCAGTTGGTCCATGGATGAATGGATAAGCACAACTTGGTTTGTGCATACAACGGCATATTATTCAGGCCTGAAGAGGAAGGAAATCCTTTTAGGATTTCCTAAACACGTGCTACAACAGGGATGAACCTTGAAGACATTATGCTGAGTGACACAAGCCAGTCACAAAAGGACAAGTACTGTGTGATTCCACTTACAGGAGGTCCCTGGGGGAGTCAGATTCATAGGGGCAGAAGAGCAGTGGGGACCAGGGGCTGGAGGGGGAGGAGTTAGTGTTCAGTGGGGACAGAGTTTCGGTTTTACAAGATGAAAAGAGTTCTAGAGGTGGACGGTGGCAATGGTTGTATTTTATACTACTGAACTGTACGCTTGGAAATGGTTAAGGTGGTAAGTTTTATGTGCATTTTAACACGATGAATAAATGGAAAAGAAATCTTATCTGTAAATGCAAGGTGGTATCCCGGATTGGATCCTGGAACAGAAAAGGGTGTTAGTGGAAAACCTGGTGAAATACAAAAGAGCTCGCAGTCCCGTTGTCAGCGGTGTGCCAGTGTCGGTTTCTTGGGTGTGATGGGCACTGCAGTACGTGAGATGTTAACAGGGGCGGGGCTGGTGTAGGAGTGCACTGTGCCTCGGTATTGCAACTTTTCTGGAAATGTAAGATTATTCCAAAATAAAACCTTTATTTGAAAAAATGGAAAAGCAGCTGCACCCTCGGTCTCTGGGGAGTGATCATGGGGCCCAGCTCCATCAGAGGAGGCTCCTTGCCGCAGTCTCGCCTCCTGGGGGCCACTTCTCGGGCCAGCCCGAGCTCACCTACTGGGGTCTCCAGGGGCCAGAGTACTGAGTGGCCTCCTTTCCTCTCCCCCTCCGTGAGGCAGGGAGGCGGCAGGGAAACGGCGGCGGGGAGTGGGTTCCTGGGGGAGGAAGGGGAAGAAGCAGGGAAGGAGCAGAGAGTCCGCGGCGGCCGGACCTTCCTAGAGCCTCAGGAGCAGGACAAGAGCATGTGGCTGGACAGCGTACAGACCCGCTTTGGTCTCCATCCGAACTCGTCTGCAGATTGACTCAGGGGTCAGCTTCATCATTTTGTTAAAAAGTAAACAACTCCCGTCTCCCCCAGCGGCACTCTCAGGCTGAGCCTCTGCTCTGAACACGAGCTTCTTGCATCAACTTCCAGTAGTTTCCAGGGGCCAGAGACCCCCGCTACGGGATCATGTCAGGATAGAATATGGCGGTGACCCCGTCCAGGTGGGACTGGTGGCACAGAACGGACTTGAGGGTGGCCCTCCCTGGGTGGCGAGCAGGGAAGCTGTGGGCCATCTGCACCCCAAGCCACTCGCACCCCGCTTTCCCGGCTGGAAACATCTGTCGTTGGGTCTCATTCATCCGCGTGTGTAAGTATAAATCACCTGTGCGTACGTGTGGTTCCTAGTCTCATGAGAGCGATCTTAGAGCAAAGATGGATTTTCTCTCCATTGTTTTCTGGATCTATTGAGCAGGTTTTCCCCCTTGAATTGGCAGTCTGTGGAAACACTAGATTGTCAGGGCATTTCCTGACCCAGCAAGTAGAAGTGAAAAGTAAGTTCTGTGTAGAAATCAAGCAATCACACGAGTGACTGAATTGCTGGGGAATTTTAAGAAGTAGCTTGGTTTTCATGACTTCAAAAAAGGCCAGCAGCCACGCAAACACTTTGCCTTTAAAGTGGTGTTTGTGGGGCGACGGGCTGGAGGCCGAGATTCACGTCTCTTTGCAGGAGGGAGTGAAGACGGAGAACGGCCACATCAACCTGAAGGTGGCCGGGCAGGACGGCTCCGTCGTCCAGTTCAAGATCAAGAGGCACACGCCGCTCAGCAAGTTGATGAAGGCCTACTGTGAGCGCCAGGTGTGTGTGTGGGTCCCAGAGCACGCGCGCCTGTGTGTGTCTCTGTGTGTGCACGCCTCCCCCGGAGGCGCTCCCCTCCGCCTGGCCCCTCCAGGCTGGCCGGTCACTCCCTCTTCAGCCACCCGGTCGTCCCCGGTCAGGGCTGGATGTCTGGTGATGTCCTCGTGGCGCTGCTGGGATCGGAGTGGTGGCTTCGCCTGGGATTCCATCCCTCCACCTTTGCGTCTGTGGAGCCACTGCCCTCGACACAGTTCAGTTTCCAGACGATGCTTGATTCTTGCCCTTTGTTTACTACATTTCAAAATAAGGAGCCCGTGCTCGTATGTCCTCCCACGGTGACCAGAGAGACTGACCGCGCGGAGTGTGGAGTGTGTGTTACGTGTGCGCGTGACTGTGCCCTTGGGCCCCTCGGTCCCCTTGTGCTCTCTGATGCTCCTGCCCGGTCTCTCCCCCTGAGCCTGTCCTTTCAGGTGAGGCAGCTTTTCTCAGGATACTTCGGAAATACTGGACCTTTGTTAGTTTCCGTTCTTGGCTTTGATAAATCCTTGCCTTGGGCTTTCTGTTGTTATTATTACAAAACCCTAAAAAAGCTCCACGCCTAACTCTTCTTCTCCCCACTTTTCAGAGCTTGCTCCTCGGAGGAGATCACTTTCAACTCCAACTTTTTTTTTCACTTTTCTTTGGTAAATATGCTTGCGCTTCTATTTCTTCACGTTCTTTGATTTTGGAGATTTTTTTCGCCTGTGAAAGGTGGGTCTTCACCTCTGGCCCGCCATCCGCACATCCACCACCCGCGCTTGCACACAGCTCCTTCCCTGGACTCCAGCCCATCGCTCTGGAATCTCCTGCTTCTGTCCTGACTGGGGCAGCGCCAGCCCTGAGCCACACAGCGGCCTGTGGAGATTTCTGGCTCTTGTCTGAGTCCTGTTTCTCCTGGTCTGGTGGTGGTTGTGTGTGTCATTTTCTGGGGGCCCCTTGTTAATTTATGCCCTGAATTTCCCGTCGTGCTGCACCGTCCGCCACGTTCCTGGGCCTTTTGCTTTCCCATCGTCCCTCCCAGGGCCCCTCCCTCCCTGCCCCACCTGGACTGCTGCTCAGCCATCATCCCAGAGCCTCCTCCTGTGTATTTTCTGGATTAATCTTCTGCCCCTGTTTTGATGGAGCATATCTTCCAGTATCTTGCGCAGAAAGGGTATGAAAAATACTGCACGTCGGAAAGTGATTTGCTTTATAAACCTTCACGCTTGAGTGTTTGAGTGCACGTAGGTTGCAGTTCATTTTCTTTTCTTGGAGCTATTGCATCATTTTCGTCTAGTTTCCAACGCTGGTGTGGAAAGTTCAATGGCGTCCTCATTCTCTCTCCTCTGTTTGCGGCTTGGTTTATCTCTGATAGCTTTTGGGACCTTGTTTGCGTGCTTTGAGGCAGTGCTACCATTTACTCTTCTGGGCACATTCTGGGCCTTTTCGGTCTAGAAACTCATTTTAGTTCAGGAACTAGACCTTCTGTTAGTTCTTTGGTAATTTGTGTCCCTCTTCACTGGAATTCCCATCCGGCTTGCAGTTACCTGCTCCAGGTGTGTTCAGTTGGATTATTTCCTCCCATCGTGCATTGGGTTTTGTTGCTATTGGTCTCTGTTCTGGGAGGTTTTCTCAACTTCATGTTCCCACTTTTTATGGACGGTCTTGTTTCTGTCATGATTTCTGATTTTTAAAAGTTCTTGTTCTGGGCTTCCCTGGTGGCGCAGTGGTTGAGAGTCCGCCTGCCGACGCAGGTTCGTGCCCCGGTCCTGGAAGATCCCACGTGCCGCGGAGCGGCTGGGCCCATGAGCCATGGCCGCTGAGCCTGCGCGTCCGGAGCCTGTGCTTCGCAACGGGAGAGGCCACAGCAGTGAGAGGCCCGCGTACCGCAAAAAAAAAAAATTCTTGTTCTTTCCCATTTTCTGAGGCTCCGTTTTTCCCCAGGGGAACTTTCTGTTGTTTTCTATCTCCCTAAGAGCTTCAGGTGTGTGTATGCATCTGTGTGCACGTGCGTGTGCACGCGCGGCTGTGTCTCTCTGCACATCTTTGCGTGCGTGTGTGTGCGCGCGCGTCCCGGCGTGCTCTGATCCTTCCTCCCCGTGCCCTCCTCGTCCCTTTCTTTCTTCTTTGCTTTGACTCCTCACACATTGGTCTTTCCCTAACTGTCCTCTCTCCCTGGGTGACGGCTCGTATTTAAGCACGAAGCACTAAAAAGCTGGTGGAAGGCAGCGCACCTGGTGTGTGGACGTGGCCCGCATGTTGTCGCGGGGCGGCCTGCCCAGGTGGGTGTTCTTTGGGGGTCCCAGTGTTGCAATCTGTGAGTCTTTAAGTCTCCCCGGAGTGGCCCCCAGGCTCCCGCCTGTGCCCTGGGAGCGCGGCGGCCGGGAGGAGCAGCTCGGCGGGGTGCCGGATGTACTGGGCATCACTTGCCTGCCTCCGCCGGCTACCTGTCACTGCCCCGTTTGTGCCTGTGTCCCCAGCCCAGGGCTCTGAGTCCACCTTTCCAGAACGGGGACCTTCTGCCCGTGGGAGGGACAGTGCCCGACCTTGGGGTTGGGGGCCCTGCTTTGGGAGTCGGATATGGACTTTCCAGCAGTCACCCCAGATCAGCTGCATCGCTGCCACTTACACCTGTGTGCCCGGCCCCTGCCCCTCTCGGGGCTCTTGTTGTCCGCCCCCCTGCCCCCCAGCGCACCGCATCCTGACCTTGGGGTCTAGGGTCCACAGCCCTGTAGCTTCCAGCCCGGAGGTGACGCCCTTTGTCTGCTGGCCTGGCCCCTCTCCTGTTTTCTTTGTCCTTGTTTATGCCTTTTTTTGTTTATGTCACATCAGTAGGTATCAGGAGGGAGCAGAGATGGGTGTTTTAATCCTGTCTGTCCCGATGAACTGGCTGTGCCCCCGACCACGTCCAGCTGTTCCCTCAGGAGGCAGAAGGGCCGCTTCCCAGCTTCAGGCAGCTGCTCATCACACGCCTCAGGGTCGCCTGACCCGTTCCTGAGAATTGTTGAAAGGGGGGGAAGTGATGGTGCCAACGGTGTCGAAATTCTGCTCAGCGCCTGGAGGGAAGTGAGAGGGATGGGTGAGGGCGGAGCCCCAGGAGCTAGAAGGTGCTAGAACGGCATTGTCTGAAAGGTTGTTCTGGGTGCATCACATGAACTAGGTTGCAGCCCCACTGGTGAGGCTTCGTAGTCACCTGCGTTGTAAATCTGTATATGCAGAAATCTGGTGTTTCCACATAAATGTGTGATTCTTTTTTTTTTTTTTTTTTTTTTGCGGTACCCGGGCCTCTCACCGTCGTGGCCTCTCCCGTTGCGGAGCGCAGGCTCAGTGGCCATGGCTCACGGGCCCAGCCGCTCTGCGGCATGTGGTATCTTCCAGGACCGGGGCACGAACCTGCGTCCCCTGCATCGGCAGGCGGACTCTCAACCACTGTGCCACCAGGGAAGCCCCAAATGTGTGATTCTTTTTGAATTAATGTGTTAGCTGAAAATGTTTAATGATGATTGCTTTTTCTTTTCAGGGCTTGTCAATGAGACAGATTCGATTCAGGTTTGATGGACAACCAATTAATGAAACAGACACCCCAGCACAGGTAGGAAAGCCGACCCTGTCTATACTTGAGAGCTTCTTCCGATCTGCATTTCATAACTTCCATTTGGAATACTTGCATTTGAGAGGCACTGATTGCTTCTCACATAGAAAGAATTACATTTTCTTTCTTTTTTTTTTTTGACGCACCAAGTGGCTTGCGGGATCCTAGTTCCCCAAACCTGGGCCCTTGGCAGTGGAAATGCAGAGTCCTAACCACTGGACCACCAGGGAATACCCACCTTACCTTTTATTTTCTTTATTTATCAAAAAAAATAGTTTTTTTGGCTGTGCTCTGCGGCATGTGGGGTCTCAGTTCCCCGAGCAGTGATCGAACCTGTGTCCCCTGCAGTGGAAGCGTGGAGTCCTAACCACTGGACCTCCAGGGAAGTCCCTACATTTTCTTAATGGCTTTAATTATTAGATCATTTGACTTTGTAATTTTGAGGTTCAGTTTTCGAATGAGGAAGATGTCCTTTGTCAGCCTCTTCTGTGTTGGGAGAGGGACCAGGAGGGTTGGGTGCCCGGCGGAGGTGGTCCAGAGACAGGGACGAGGCCTGGGCCTGCCCATGCCCACCGCCGTCTGCAGGCTCCAGGCGAGCCGGGCACGTGCGGTCACCACCCACTTGTAGCCTGGATACTGGGTCTGCAACGTTAGCCGGTTTGTACTTTTCAGTAAAACTTTATAGAGACTTGTTTATTTGTAACAGGACTTAGTGTTTCTATCAGGTCAAGTCCCTAATGTTGACCGTTCCTTTGTTAGGGGAAGCTTGGGGAATAAGCGGGCTTGTTGGAAATCCACAGCTCAGCCTCTGTCCCCGGGTGCCCACCGACAGCAGGCTCGGGGCTCAGGCACCTCAGGGTGGTGTCCCTGGCGTGGGCGGGGGCAGCTCCAAGACCCTGGTGCTCAGCGGGGTGGGACCCCTTCCTGTGCCGTGAGGATACTCACTGCCCCCTCTGTGCCTGCAGCTGGAGATGGAGGACGAAGACACCATCGACGTGTTCCAGCAGCAGACGGGGGGGTCCGGGCGGCCAGCTGCCTCTGGGGTGCAGCCCCTAGAGCCACCGTCCCCTCGTGTCACTGCGCTTGTGTTCGCTATTGAACAGTGAAGGTGTGACCATGCCCGCACCAGGGAGGCTCAGACACCCAGGACATTCCCCAGAAGGACTTTGCTCTCTGATGTACTTCAGTGCGGCCGCGGGGATGTCCACGGCTTCCCCCAGCCCATCACCCCGGTACCTCTGTTTGGGTAAAATGTATGGCGAGGGGTTTTGTTTTTGTTTTTACTTTCATTTTTGTTTTTCCTCCCTCCTATGACATTTCCCCCAAACTTGTGGCCTGAGTGCCCACTTTCCATCTAGGTGGGGCTCTTACCCCAGGTACTGGCCCCTACCCATTCCAGTCATGTAGAGAACTCACGTCACTGCTCTGGGGGTGTTTCCGTGGGGTGAGTTTTGGGGACACAGTCGGGATGGGAGACAAACTTTCACTTACTGTTTCTTGCTGGCACAGGGTTTTTTTAATGCTAAATATTACAAGTGTAAGCTTTGTCAGAATATAGTAAAGTTGAAGGGAAAATACTGGAATGTTTCTTAAAAGGTAAGAAGTTCTTCAGTAACGTGGCCCCGCGTGGGGCCTGGGGCCCAGGACCCATCGCCACCCATGGCCAGTGATGCTGTTCAGGGGCAGTGAAAGTTGGCTTTTCCCCTTTTCCTTAACAGAGAAAAAAGTAATTCCCACACGTCTCACCTGGTAATAGTGCCGGGGCCTCAGATTTCTTCCAGTATTTGCTTCTGATGAATGACAGTCTGTATATAAAAAAGGAAGATAGAGTATTGCTGATTTTGCAATTAACGTTTTTGTGTAAAAGAGCTGCTTCAAAGTGTGGTTACGAGTGAAAGACGGCTCCGGGGTCTCCCCATGGACTGTGCTCTGCTCCCCAAGTTGGTGTGGAGTTTACGTGTTACATGTGATTTCAGTTCTGTGAAGCATTTGGGGTCTGTCCTGGTTAAACTCCGAGAGTTGTCCTGTTGCCCTCGTGTGTGGCCCCACTGCCGCCGGATGGCCCGGCATTGCTTGTTCGGGTCACCTGGGCAGCGCGACCACCGTCATCTCTTGTCTGGCTGGCATCTCGCTGAAGATGTCTGCTTTTCCTTTGTATTTTGCTCTTCGGGCACGGGTGGGATGTCTGCTGGCTCTGTTGTGTTTACTCCCGTTTGTACATTATTTGTTGTCCTTTACTACTGTCAACAGTAAATATAGTTTGGTATTCTGTCTCTCGGCTTGTATCCAGCACTGCGTATGGAGCTTGGGCGTTGTGTCATGTTCAGTACTTGCAGCGACCCTCCAGCGAGGCCACTCACACTTCGATCTAAAGGCCGGTTCACCGCTGCCCCCCTTCCTGCACCCGCGCAGGCTTCCCAGGCGGGTGGCGCCTCCTGCCGAGGACACCCCCTCACCCTCAGAACTCCCCTCCGTCCTCTCCTGGGTGTCCCGGGTGGAGGGTCGCCGTTACTCTGGGCTTCTCGATATTTTTGGTGTTTGAGTATAAGACTTTTCCTTGGTGCAGTTGACAACCTACTCACTCATCTGTTTGAAACGGAAGCGAGTGGCACTAATTTGAGAACTTCCCTGCGTGCCACGCTGTGACAGCACCAGGGTGCATCAGGTGAGGTAAGCACAAGTTGAAAGGTCAAGGGCAGCCGGGCAGGGGGGCACTTGATTCACTTACAGCAGCGGCGGGAGGTGAAGGCGCAGCACAGCGACTGGGTCGTGTGCCAGGTGCCGCGGCGGGTGGCGAAGCCCGACAGGGCAGCCCCTGCACTTGTGCCGAGAGGGACACGCCAGGGTGCCTTAGGTTAGGAGCAGCGCTGTTTCCTCAGGGGTCTTAGAACAGTGCTGCTGACCGAAGAGCAGGCAGCGTCCTGGCGGTTGTCTTTTATCTTATAAATGTGTGCACATTGTGCATTCGGAATAATCTGTTGATATCGATGTTTTTAAAATATTGTTACCTAAACCCAACTCCCAGAATCTTTGGGTTAAATTGATGCTTCAGTAGGAGACAGGCCCTATTGATGCTGTTATTGGTGCCCTGGGTCCCAGCCGGCACTTTCTCAGTTCCGGTACCGCAAGTCCCATGTCCCAGGACCCCTCAGTTCCAGGCGCATGGGCGATGCCAGCCTGGCTGTGCTGCACAGCACAGGTGGGGAAGCATGTGTTAATACTGGCTCTGCCACAAGACACAGGTTCCATGGAAAGGAACTGCAAAAAGCAGATCCTTCTTGTACCTCAGAACTTCAGTTCCCAAAGAAACTTGCTGGCCTGTCCAGTGGACCAAAGCCTCTAAGTATTGATATCACACACCTGCTACTCAGAACCCTGGGGGTACCAGGACCGACTGACCGAGCAGAGAGTTGCCAGATTGAGTGAATAAAATACAGGGTGCCCAGTTACACTTGAATCTCAGAGAAGACGTGTGGAGGGGGCCTGCTTCCCTGAAGGCGAGGCCGTCCCACCAGCCACAGTGAGGTGAGAGCCTTCTGTTATGTTGAGCACCTCATGTTTTGGGTTTTTGTCACTTGAAACTAATCCTGGTACAAGCTGTGAATACACACACTGCTCTACAACAGGAAAATGATGTGACAAAGACAGCAGTGACACAGACGTGGACGCAGCTAAGAAAATACCCAGCATCTGACAGGTGCTGTTGTCTGAGCGTCATAATGTTGATGACAATGCTTTTCATCACCCACACTTCCTTTAGGTGACCAAGTGGAGTTTTCCTCTAGCCTCCATGGGAACCACACCCTCTGACCCCTGACCGGCTTGGGGGGATGGGGTGTGGTTTGATTGCAGAGAGGGCAACTACTTGAACAGGTGAAGCGCATGAGTATTTGTGCAAATCCATTACTCTTTGGAACTGTCTAAAAGTACTGTGTTGTTTTTATAAATCACCATGGTCATTTGAAAAGACAGTGTCAGACTGAATTGTTGTGACACCTCTACCGCAAAATATGCACCATTGTGAGGTTTGCGCGAATTGTTTAATTTTATTCAACTCGACAGATACCTCCTGCCACGTCCAGGTACTGAGGCTGCATCCAGGAACACGCGAGAAGAGAGCACCCTGCCCTCATGGGACATGTTTCTGGTTACAGGAGACAGAGAAGTTGTATACTGTGCTAAAGAATTATACAGGACGTCACACAGAAATTCCATAGAGGAGCGCGCTGGATATGTGCTGCGAAGATAAAAACTTTTCTTTTTTAAAAGGTGCATATATCCTTGCCACAAAGCACTAAATGTGCTGACTTTCTCTGAAGTAAGAATGGGGTTCTAAGAGGCATAAATAAATAGATCAACAGATAGATCAGTGGGCCAGTCAGTAGAACCATCATGAATGTTACGAAAAAAAAGACTCGCCAGTCTAGTTATCCGATGCACATTACTCAGTGGAGAAGCCAGAGCAGCAGCGGGGGCGGGGGGAGGGCGGTGTATGGCCCCTTGCTGGCCTCCTGAAGCAGGGGCCTTGAAGCAGTGGCCTGGGGGACTGCCAAGGGGGCCGTGGGGAAGTCTGGACCCGCTGCCTCTGGGAGCTGCTGGTCAGCAGGCTGGCGGTTGGGAGGGGAGCCCATCCACACCTGGGGTGGGGGAGGGGTCTGGCCGCTGCTCTGCTCCCACCTCGAGCTCCCAAAGCTCCTCTCTTGGCCGAGTGGAATCCAGAACCACACCGACACGGCATAAAACCGCCACAATCGCCAATCTCACTTTTTCAAACCTAAAGCGGTGTGAGGGTAGCCACCGGGGCACCAAATGTGTTCCGCGTGGATTCTCGCTCTGACTGCAGCTGGGCCTGAAAGTCGCCTCCTCTGAACTGCACGGGTGACAGCGAGGGAGCCCCGACACCGTCCACGGTGTACCTTCAGCAAATAATCTGAACGACATCTGCTCATCCGGCCCGCGAGTGGCCAGCCCTGCCCACCGCCCCCCTCGTCCGCCCTCCCCGCCGTCTCCATCCTCTGTCCACGATCCTCCATCCCCGTCCCCGCCGTCGGGGCCGCCCTGAGGCCACGAGGACGGAACAGGCGGTTCACACACACTCTGCGGGCGCTCGCTGCTCCGGGATCTTCTGCAGAGTTCCCTACCGGAATCCGGATCCCCGGAAGCGGCGTTGATCCCACAAAGCGGCTTAGGGCCCCGCCCCGCCCGGCCCCGCCCACCGCGCCCGCCCCGCCCCGCCCACCGCGCCCCGCCCCGCGCACGCGCCTCGCGTCCCGGAAGGGCTCCTGTGCCCCCGCGGCGACCCGGAAGCGGCCTTGGCGTTGGGCGGGAGGGAGGAGCGCTGAGGAGGCGAGGTCGACGGCGCAGCTGTTGCCCGGAAGATGGCGGGGACGGCGCTCAAGAGGCTGATGGCCGAGTACAAACGTGAGTTCAGGGCCGCGCGCCGCCCCTCGGCCCCCCGCCGGGCCCCGCGCCCCCGCCCGCACGCTTCTGGCTGCCGCCCCGACGTCCGGGTGCGGGGCGTGGACTCGGTCTGCCGCCGAGCCCGGCCCGCTTGTGCGCCGTCGGGGCGCGTTTCGTGCGGTCGCCGGCGGCCGCCCGCGATTCCGGGCGGGGAGAAGCCGGCGCGGCGCTGGTCTGGGGACCCTGGGCTCCGGCTCTGCCAGTAACCGGAGGGCTCCCCGACCCAGCCTCGCGGACGCCGGCGGGCCGGGCGGAGGGACAGCTCACCGGCCTAGTGAGAAGTTGCGGGAAGCGTCCTAGGAGGGTAATCGCGTACTCATGAGGCGGAGGCGAAAGGTCAGATTTGGGTTTTCTCTTTAACGAGGGAACAGGGTTTTTGGACAATGCCACCTGCCATTCTTCCCGGGTAGCGTTGCAAAAGCCTCCTTCGTGCTTTCTTAGCCCGCAGAATTTTCTGATGTTTGGGGAAAGCAAAGGGAGAAGCGAGAAGCGTGTTCTCCCTTTTACAGCGGAGGCTCCCTTGGAGGAGTCGCTGTGAGAAGCCGGGGATGGATGCCGTTGTGTTTGCTGGGCGCAAGGTGGGAGGGAGCCTGCTGGGGGTTCACACCTGCCTCTGCTTGTTAGTTGTGGACCTTGACCTCGGACGTCGCCCGCTGCCTTTCCCCGTCTGTGAAGATGGTGCTTAGCCAGGTACCTGACAGCTGGCTGTCCGCAGCGTGAGCTGTTCCTGTTGTCATTACACTGAGGACACTTTCCGAAGAAACTTGAACGTAAACTAAAATAACGAATGTCATAAAGCTAACTGGTAAACACGCACGCAGCTGAGTTTCCTAAACCATCTTGGCGGCCCTGCGCAGGGGGTGTCAGTGTTTGGCTAGAGCAAACCACAGAGTTGCAAATGCAGGCTCGTTAAAATAAATGGTTAGAAAACGCTAGATAACCATCTAGTGTTCTCTAAAGTAAGAATGTATATTTAGAGGAGACTTTGGGGGGTCAGAGTGGGGGAACAGATGGTTCCCCCTGAACAGAGGGTTGGAGATGGGGGCCGTTGCCTCTGTCTCCTCATGGGAAACCTGGCTGGGGGTCAGATGTCTGGGAACACGTGCCATTTCCTGCCATCCTGGTCTGTGTCGCTGCATCTGTTTTAGTTTATTTGGCCCTGTTTCTAGACTGCCAGCAGGTACTGTTTTCTCATTTCTGTAGAGGAGGACTCTGTTAAACCCCTGCATGGGGAATTTAGGTGGCTGCTTCAGCCCAGTCTTTGCATTGTTGAGCTTGTATTTCCTAATATTTTCCCTTTTCTGTGCTTACAAAAAGTCCCATCCAGTATCTCAACCATGTTGTCAGTTTGTAGTAATAAAACGTAAATAGCAGTTGACTTCCAAAGCTGTATCGCAGAAGTGTATCATGTGTGTTTTTATGTGTAAATATACGACATTTTGGAGTGTGTCGCAGACAGAGCTCTACAGGTGTCTCCCTAAGACTCCCGTCCCCCGGTTACTCAGTCAGACACTGACCTGGGCACCGTGTGAAGGGACTTTGGAGATGTTGTTTACAGGTAACTAACAAGCTGACATTAAGATGGGGAGAGTGTCCTGGGTTATGGAGGTGGAACCCCATTGTCACGTGAGGCCCCCAGATGGGAGAGGAGACAGGAGAGGGGAGGCAGGAGACCCAGAGCAGGAGGAGGACCCCCTGCCGTGGCTGGGCCAGGAGCTGAGGACCACCGTGGCTTCTAGAATCTGCGAATGACCCCGGCTGACAGCGGTGAGGGCCCTGGAGCCTCGGTCCTGCAGCCGCAGGGAGCAGGGTTCTGCCAGCCCTCTGAATGAACTTGGGGTGGCAGCCTTGTGAGGCTCTCGGCAGAGAACCAAGTGGCCTGTGCGGTGCCCAGGCGCTGACACACAGAAACCGCGAGATCATCAGTGGGTGTTGTTTTCAGCCACTGAGTTCGTGGCCATCGTCACATCAGCCGTAGAAAATGACTCCGGTGTGTTGCTGGGGACGGGGGTTGTTGATGCGGTGTCTTAGGACCATGATAAAGTCCCACTTAGTGATTCTTGTCTTTTGTGTCTTAGCATCTGGTTTGCCCTCCTACCACATTTTAAGGTGGCACATCCAGTAGAAAGGTAGGCTTCACAGAAGCAACTTCTGTGCGGAATGGATTTAGGTAGATTTGGGTGGGGTTCAGGCCCCCTGTCTTGTATTTGGAATAGTCACAGAGCTGCAGGAACTCAGAAGTGGTAGGACCTTGGATATGATTCCATTCAGGCCCCTAATTTAAAAAATTTATAGGAAATTGAATAACAGACAAAATGATTTGCTCAGGTTCTTATAACCAGAAAAAAAGAAAGATGGGAAAAGAAACAAGGTGTCTTAAACCGATATCTTTTCTCGATGTTTCGTCTTCGTGCATCGTCTAGGCTTTTCTAGGAGTATCAGAGATGGACTTAGGTATTAGTTTGCCAGGGCTCCCGTAACAGAGTAGCACGAGCTAGGGGCTTAACACAACAGAAGTGTATCCTCTCACAGCTCTGGAGGCCGGAAGTCCCAAATCAAGGTGTCGGCAGAGCCAAGCTCCCTGCAGAGGCTCTAGGAAGGATCCTTCCTTGCCTGTGCCAGCTTCTGGGCGTTGCTGGCAGCCCACGGTGCTCCTTGGTTAGTGGTAGCAGAACTCCCGTCTCTGCCCCTGTCTTCCCGTGGTCGTCTTCCCTCTTATAAAAACACCAGTCACTGGTTTAGCCTCATCCTAATCCAGCGTGATCTCGTTTTAACTTGATTACATCTGCACAGCCCCCGTTTCCAAACAAGGTTACTTTCACGGGTTCTGGGGGACACTGTTCAACCCAGTACGGTGTCTAGTAGGAACCCCAAACTTACACGTGTGGCGCCGAGCCGCTGTGCTCCTGCACCGTTGTTGTCCCACAGCCTTACCTGTCTCAGTGGCGGCCTTATTCTTCCAGCTGTTTGGGCTCAAAACCTTAGATTGGTCTTTTGAGGACTCACTTTCTTCTGTATCCAAGTGTAACCTGTTGACCTGCCTTCAGACTTTATTCGTTTATCCGGAGTCCAGTGCTGGCTCAGGCCACTCACCTCCGGCCTGCGTAACTGCAGCCCAGTCCTGACGGCGGTCTGCTTCTCTCTTGCCCCGCTTGGCTCTGTTCTCAGCACAGCAAAGTCAGATCGGGTCGCTCGTCCAGAAGCCCTTGCAGTGACTTCTCATGCTGTGTGCTCCGGTCCTTCTCTCGCCTCTGACCTCACTGACGCCTGCGCCCCGGTGCGTCTCCCCAGCCCCACGTGGTGCTGCAGCAGCGCGCTCCTCTTGGGGTGTGGGCCCTTCCTTGCCCTGCCCCCCTGGAGACGCCTTCTCTGAACCACCAGACTCAGCCTGTCCTTCCCATTACTGTCATCCTTCCCAGTCATTAACCCGTTTTAGTTTTTTAAAGCATCCTTTATTGTGAAGTATGTTACGTATGTAAAGGATATAAAAGGTGTACTTTCAGGTGAAATAGTGAAATGAACACCTGTACCTGTGACACCAGCTTAAGAAGTAGGACGTTAGCAGTAACTGAGCAGTCTGCTTTGTGCTGCTTCCCACCCCCACCAGGAGTTACCACCACCGAATTTTGTGTGACTTGTTCTTTTCTTTTTCTTTATGGTTCTGTCACTTAATATCCTCCTACACAACGTTTTATTTACTTTTGCTTGTGCTTGTACTTAGTGGAAGTAGGATTGCACAGTATGTATTCTGCAGATTGAATCTTTGCTCAGCACTCTTTCTGCGATTCATTTGCGTTGAAACATACAGCGTGTTTATTTTCACTGCTGCATAGTACTTCATTTTATGAATAAGCCACAATTTGTCCTTTACTGCTGGGCACGTAGGTTATTTCCAGCCTTTGCTTATTGTACAGATTGGTTGCTGTGGACATTTCTGGTGCCCGTGCACAGTGTGGCGCAGCCCTGGAGCGCTCACGGGTCGGCCTTATGGGTGATGCTTCCCTGTGTGCGTGTTCCGCGTGCATCGCTGTGGGTATTCACCGACACCTTGGTGTTGTGCGGGGTCTGTTTCCTCCCACCCGGTGGGTGTGATGTGGTTCCTTTTGCTTTTAGTTTGTAGATCATGACTAATGAATGAAGGTGAGCATCCTGTCATGTTTTCCCTTTGTGAAATGTCCGTATCTTTTCCCAGATTTCCGTAGTGTGGTTTCTTTTTCTTACTGATTTGTAGGAGTTCTTTAAAAATTCCCTATCCCTTTTTATATTCCTAATTCTTTGTTGGTTATATGTGTTACAAGTATTTGATCCCAGTTTGTGCTTTGTCTTTTCAACTTTGTGGTGTCTTTTTTTCTAGCCACCCTTTTAAAAACAGTTTTATTGAGGTATAATTGACATACAGTAAGCTGATGTGTCTAAGCGTACATTTGATGAGTTTGGATGTGCGTGCACACACCTGTGAAGCCATCGCCACAGTCAGCATGCTGACTAACCACCGCCCCCCAGTCTCCTCCTGCCTCTTTGTAATCTGGCTTGGCCTTCTCTCTCCTGTGCCCCCAGGTCCCAGGCAGTGACTGGTCTGCCTTCGGTCACTCCTGTAGTTGTTTTGTCCTTTCTTTGTCAGAGGTCCTTCACTCGGCCTAATCATGTTGCAGGTCATCCAGGGTGTTGCTTGGGTCAGTAGGCCCTTCGGGACCACAGCTGGCTGCTGCATTCACCTGTTGGTGGACCTCTGGATTGTTTCCAGTTCTTGGCTATTACAAATAAACGTGCTGTGAACGTTTGGGTTAGGGTTAGCGTTGAACCTTTCTTTCCGTGGACATGAGCGTTTGTTTCTTTTGAGTGAATTCCTGGGTCATATGTGAGCTGTGTGTTTAATTTTTAAGAAGTAGCCAAACTCTTTTCCCGAGTGGTCGCACCATTTTACATCCGCACCAGCAGTGTATCAAGACTTCCCCTTCCTTGCTGACACTTGGTATAGTCAGTTTTAAAGGTTTTAGTCATTCTGTTGGGTGTGTAGTGACACGTCATTGTGGTTTTAGTTTATGTTTTTATATGCCATCCATATATCTTTTCTGATAATGTGTCTTGAATCTTTTCCTCAGTTTTTTTGGTTTTTTCTTGCGGTACGCGGGCCTCTCACTGTGGTGGCCTCTCCCGTTGCGGAGCACAGGCTCCGGACGCGCAGGCTTAGCGGCCATGGCTCACGGACCCAGCCGCTCCGCAGCATGTGGGATCTTCCTGGACCGGGGCACAAACCCGCGTCCCCTGCATCGGCAGGCGGACTCTCAACCACTGTGCCACCAGGGGAGCCCTTTTCCTCAGTTTTTAATCGAGTTTATTCTTTCCTTATTAAGCTGTAAGAGCTCTTTATATAATGCAGGTAGGGATGTTTTGTTGGATATTTTGTAAATATTTTCACTTAGACTGTAGCTTGCCTTTTAAAAAATTGTGGTAAGAAACACATACTGTTGTCCTGTTGCCATCTGAAGTGTACAGTGCAGTGTTATGAGCTGTGTGCATGTGGTTGTGTGGCAGGGCTCTGCAGCTCCTTCACTAGGCTGGACGGAAAGGCTCTGTCCCTTGAACGACAGCTCCTGTGGTTTGCCTTGTAATTTTCATAACGTTGCCTTTAAAAGAACAAAGGTTTTAAAATTTTCAGTGACATCCAATTGATTGGCTTTTAAAACATTTCTTGCTTTCTGTGTTGCCTAACATAAGATCACTAAGGTTTTTTCTCCTATGATTTCTTTACACTCTCAGCTCTTACGTTTCAATCTGTGATCCACGTCAAGTGAAGTTTTGTATGTGGTATGAGATAAAGGTCAAGGTTTACTTGCAGATGGTTTGCAAACGGCCGTCCAGTGGTTTGGGCACTGTATTAGTTTGCTTGGGCTGCTGTAACAAAGTACCACAGGCTAAGGAGCTTAAACCACAGAAATTATTTCCTTGCAGTCAGAGATCCAGTTGCAGCAGGGCTGGTCCCTCCTGAAGCCTCTCTCCTGGGCGTGTAGACAGCCACCCGCTCTGTGTGTCCTCACAGCGTCTGTCCCTCTGTCCGTGTCTGTGCCCTAATCTCCTTCTTATAAGGACATCTGTTAGACTGGATTAGGGCCCACCCCGATGACCTCATTTAATTACTTCTTTTTTAAAGACCCTAGTTATACACTCTTCTGCACTTTTTGTCATTTACTATGTCCTGGAGTTCATTCTGTACTAGGACACAGAGGTGTTCAGCATTCCCTTTTACAGCCGCAAAGTGTCCCATCAGTAGACGTATCATACTTTGACTGGTCCCCTATTGATAGACATTTGGGTTGTTTCCAGTTTGTTTTTTGCTATTACAGAAAGTCCTGAAATGAATAACTTTACGCATGTGTCTTTTCTTGCCGAGGGATGGATTCTGAGAAGTAGGGCTACTGGTCAAAGTTTATATTTACATTTTATTTTGCATGATGTCTATTTTTAAAGCCACTATTTACTTAAAGCAGTGTTTTTATTAACCAATTAACATTCTCAAGGAATCAGTGGCAAAGAATGGTCATTGGAAATTTCTCTGATATTGTTAAGATTTTGTTTCTCTTTTTGAAGTTGTTTTTATCATTAAACATGAAACTATATGGTTGTGGGTGTGTGTTTTAAAAACAAAAAACAAAATAAGGAAACAATGTAATCCAGAAACAGTCCCTCCGTCTGGAGAACTCGGTTGCTGTAATTCTTTGCTGACCGGTAGATGCCGCTGTTGACCAAGGATGCAGGTGGGCAGGCTGCTGGAGGTGGCAGTTGTGACCCTGAAAGGAGGGTGTCATGGAGGGGAGTTCCCAGGGGATCTCTGCAAAGGAGGAATAAGGCCAGCTCTTTTTGGTGTAAGCTCCTCCTCGAGGCTCCAGGTGTCCCCTCTCCCTTTCCCACCGACATTCTGTCCTCCGCCCCTCTTTAGCACTTTGCAATTCATCCGCCCTAATCTGGCGCGGGGCTTTTTCTTACAGAAGATGAGAAGTGCTGGGGATGCCGTGTACACCATGGGACTGTAGTAAATAACTCTGTGTTGTGTGTTTGACAGCTGTTAAGAGAGTAGCTGTTAAGAGAGAACTCTTAAGGAGTTCTCAGCACGAGATCTGTGGTGATGGACGTCAGCTAGACGCATTGTGCTGATCATTTCACAACAGATACAATTATGGAATCGCTTTGTTGTACACCTGAAATTAATATCATGTTCCATGTCAATTATACCTCAGTTAAAAAAAAGAGCCCACCTTCAATACCACCTGCCCAGCAGGCCTTTCCTGACCACCTGGCCACATCTTGCTGTCACTTCACCGTGTGCTTCACTGCGCTTCTCAGTATCTGAACCACCCTTTGTGTTTATGTGTCTCCGTGTTCACTGCCTGTCTTCCGCCGCTAGAGCTGAAGCTCACTGGAGGCAGGACCTTGTCTGTCTCATTCACCAGACACCCCCACTGCCTGGAATAGCTTTGCAGAGAGGAAGTGTAATTGATATTTGTTAGTTGATATGTGATTAGTGGTTGGCGACTTCTGGTCATATTGGCCAAGTGTGGGTGCTCAAGCCATTGCCCTGTGGCTTGTCTAGCTCCTCAGAGCTTCAGATATCACCATGAAGCAAGCGTAAAGAGAAAAATACCACCTGGAATTGAATGATTCTGTGACTAGAATTGTAACTATAACATTATATAGGCGCTTCCCTGGTGGCGCAGTGGTTAAGAATCCGCCTGCCAATGCAGGGGACATGGGTTCGAGCCCTGGTCCAGAAGATCCCACTTGCTGCGGGGCAACTAAGCCTGAGCGCCACAGCTACTGAGCCCGCGTGCCTAGAGCCCGTGCTCTGCAACGAGCGAGGCCACCGCAATGAGAAGCCCACGCACCACAACAAAGAGTAGCCCCTGCTCGCTGCCCAGCACAGCCAAAAATAAATAAACAAATAAAAACAAAACAAAACAAAAAAACATTATATAGCAAAATAGAGACACATGACCAACTTTTAAACCACCAGTCAGAACAATATTTTCATGACAATGGAGAAATACTTAGGTTGTCCTTTGTCTTGCAAGATTTAGATTCATCGAGACTCTTCAGCAGTGGTACTGGCGAATTCTCCTCCTTACTCTTGCTTAAGCTACTATCCTTGGTCAGAGCCCATTCTCTGTCCGTTTTGGGAGAGTTGCCACATTTTACAATATAAAACTCCTTAATCACATCCAGTGACATTTCACCCGCTATTTCCCCATGTTTTTCCAGAAGTTGACACATACGGGGATTGTTGTAATTTGTTTTAAGTTGCTCTGCATATTGGTTGCTACCTAGATTCTGAAGCTAGTCTTCTAAGTCATGACATCAACAGTAAAAAAAAAAAAAAAAAAATTCCTTGACATGTCTCTTGGTGCACATGTGCACATATATCTGTGAGTTTGCACTCTGGAGAGGAATTTCTAGGTCATAGGAGGTGAGAGCAGCGTCATTTTCAAAGTGGTTGTACCAGTTCACACTCCTTCCGGCATTCTATTTCTGTGGCTCCTTTTCTTCGTGGACACTTCGTAGGGTCAGCCCTCTCAGCTGTGGTCACTGGGTGATTCTGGTTGGGGTAGTACTCTGATTGTGGGCTTGGTTTGCATTTCCCCCCAATTAACGGGTTGAACACCTTGTCTTAGGTTTATTGGCCACTTAGATGTCGTGTGTGTGTGTGTGTGTGTGTGTGTGTGTGTGTGAAGTGCCTGTTCAGGGCTTGCTTGTGCTTGATTTTCTTTTGGGTTGTTTATATATTTGTATTGATTTGTAAGGCATTCTTTCGAAGTTCAGATAGTAGCTCTTTGTTGGCTCTGTCTGTTACAGATGTCTTCTTCCTCTCCGGGGCTAACCTTTTCATTCTCTTAGAGGTGGATTTTATTTTGTTTTTTGGGCTTTTTTTTAGGATAATGAAGCTATTTTAGTATTATTTAAAATAAGAACAAGCTTTAAACCGTATGAAGTGGGCAGTAGGGGAGAAGCACGCCTTCCTGAGAAGGGTCCTCCGAGAAGGGTCTCCTCGGGGGCAAAGGCAGCAAGGGTGAGTGGGCAGGAGGGAGTGCAGGCCTGGACGTCCGCGGTGCTTCCTCGGGGTGGGCTCTGCAGGTAGGAGAGGTGGCTCTGGGGCTTGGCAGCCCCTGGCTGAAGTGGAGAGAGCTGGCCTGGCGGTCGGTGCCAGTGACTCAGGCAGGGGTAGAGCAGGGGTCAGCTGGGTTAAAAGAACTGTGCGTTCGAGTGTCAGGAGGAGGTGGTGGCCGGGCCTTGGCTCTCAGAACTCAAGGGGGACGTCAGGCTGCAGGAGGCCCAGGCCCGGGAGTGCCGATCCGCTCCCGTCTCTCCAGCGAGGCTCTGCGACTCTGCCCTGGGCGGGGGGTGGCCTTGCCTTGTCTTTTTTGAATGTTAAAAACAAAAATATCTTTTGAGGTCAGACATTCTGTTTGTTTCTTTTTTTTTTTTTTTTGGCTGTGCTGCTCGGCTTGCAGATGGAACCCGTGCCTGCCTCCCTCCCTCCCTCCCCCGAGACTGCCAGGGAATTCCCAGAAGTTCTTAATTTTAGTGCTGTTAATTTTATCAGTCTTTTCCTTTATGGTTCGTGCTTTTTGGTTATTAACTTTACAGTTAGTTCTGTTTAAGAAGTCTTTACACTAAGAGCATGAAGAGATTCTTCTGCATTATTCTCTAGGAGACTTATTGTTTTATATTTCATAAAAAATATTAATTTGGGGTGGTCAGTTTTATTGAGATAAAATTTACACACTATAAAATGTGTCAATTTCAAATATACCTTTTTTTTTCAATTAGTTTATTTTTGGCTGCGTTGGGTCTTTGTTGCTGCGCCCGGGCTTTCTCTAGTTGCGGCGAGCAGGGGCTACTCTTCCTTGCAGTGCGTGGGCTTCTCATTGCGGTGGCTTCTCTTATTGCGGAGCACGGGCTGTAGGCGCGCGGGCTTCAGTAGTTGTGGCACATGGTCTCAGTAGTTGTGGCTCGCGGGCTCTAGAGCACAGGCTCAGTAGTTGTGGTGCACGGGCTTAGTTGCTCCACGGCATGGGCTCTTCCCGGACCAGGGCTCAAACCTGTGTCCCCCGCATTGGCAGGTGGATTCTTAACCACTGCGCCACCAGGGGAGTCCCGAGAATACCATTCTTTGAGCTTTGACACGTGTATGTTGTGTATAGTCGTCAACACAGTCGTGGCAGACTGTTTCCGTTGCCCTGGAAAGTTCCCTTGTAACTGGCCCCTGGGGTCTGGCAATGTTGGATTTGCTTTCTGTTGCTATAGCTTTGCTTCTTGTAGAATTCGGTGTAAATAGACACAGTGTGTAGCCTCTGTGTCAGGTCCTTTCACCCAGCCCAGTGCTTTGAGAGTCACCCTTGTTGTCACGTGTGCTGGTGGTTTGCTCCTGTCTGTTGCTGCCTAGTGTTCCTGGAGTGGATGGATCACCCCTCGTTCAGTTACCAGTGGATGGATATTTGGGTTGCTTGCACTGTGAGGCTATTGTGAGTAAAGTTGCTGGGAACACTCACATATGAGTCTGTGGGGACATAAGTTTTAAGTTTATTTGTTTGTATTCCATTCCTATTTTCAGGTACCATCCTGTTTCAGGACCCCTGATTTATGTGTCCAGCCTGGACTACTGTTTAGGGCTCTAGTCTCACGTCCAGTTTCCTCTTTGACCGTCTGCACTTAGATGACTTACCAGCATGTTTAACTTGATGTTTTCAGAACTAGACTATTTTCTTCCCTCTGAAACATGTTTTCTCTGGTGGCGTTTTCCAACTCAGTAGCACGCGTTCTCCCTGTGGTTCAAGTTAGATGCGCAGCTGCATCCCTGACTCTCCTGGTCCTTAGCCGCCTACAGAGTTCAGCACGCGCTGTCTGTTATGTCTGGTTGCAGCCGTGCAGCTGGTATCAAGGCTTCAGGATTTCTTTGGGCTTCGTGCTCACTGGCCCCGCTGTAGGAGCAGTGTGTCAGGACCTACCTTAGCAGCAGGTGTTGAACAGTGGGCCTGGTGCAGCTGGGGGTCAGATCCCAGAGAGGAATGCAAGAGATCTCAGGATCCTTAATGCAGTAGTACCATTCTGATGATAAACCTATTACTTATATCATTTTTATTAACTGAACGTATACACTTTGTGTTAAGATAAATAATATACATTTCTTTTGGGGAAGGGGAAGGAGGTACTTGGCTTTGTCCACAGTCTTTAATCCCTGAGAATCAAGAATAAGAAAATATTACAGATTTACAGCACCAAAGCAAGCAAATGAAAGTACAGTGTAAACCTCTCCTATAAACAGCGTAGTCAATCAAGTATTTCCTGCACACCCACTTCGTGCCAGATGCTCTGCTAGGTGCTGTGAAGGGGCTCACTGACCACTAAGACAGGGCTCCTGTGTGTGCACAAAGTAGTCAAGAAAAGAAGTTTTCATTTCTCTCGGGTAGGCAGTCAGTAGTCGAGGTGCAGGGTCTCAGGGGGAGTACATGTTTAAGCTGTTTGCCAGGGGCAGCCAGAGCATTTTGCATTCCCGCTGGTGAAGCGCGAGAGACCGAGCTGCCGAACTTACCAGCGCTGGTATTAGCAGTCTTTTAAATTTTAGCTCTTCTGTTCCAAGTGAAGATACTCTCACTGATAGGGCTGTGTAGCAGTGTCTGTTAGTGGTCTTAATTTCGTTTCCCTCTGACTCACCGTGTTGAGCATCTTCTCATGTGCTCGTTTGCCTCCATGCCCTCTTTGGTGATGCGTCTGTTGCATTCTCTTGCCCTGTTTAGAAAACTTCGCTTGTCCTGCATTTCTCCTTTACGCTCCTTCAACTGCCACACTCACAGCACTTCTGACGACAGACGCGTGGGGGTTTTCCCACACTCGGCACTTCTGTGACCCCAGCTGGGCGTCCTATGATTGCACTCAGTTCTGACACTACCTACCTGGAGTTAGTGTGTCAGATCCCACAGCCTGAGGGCCCAGTCCCGCGAGACTGCTCCCCCTCCCCGGCCCGTTGCAAATCCAGGGTATCGCCTGTGCTTCTGACTGATCGGCTATAAATTGGAGGTTTCCAAGACCCCCTCCTCAGGGTTGGTTAACCTGCCAGAGCAGCTCACAGAACCCAGAGAAGCATTTTACTTGCGTGGTTTCCAGTATATTGTAGAAGGGTAGAACTCGGGAACGGCCGGCTGGAGGAGAAGCCGAGGGCAGGGGTGGTGAGGAGCCCAGATTCCCGCTCTCTGGGTGCCTCTCCCTGCCAGCCCCTCCGCGTGCTCACCGACCCCGAAGCTCCCTGACCTTATGCTAGTGGGATTGTGTGGAGGCCTCCTCACGTGGGCCTGACTCACCAGTAACTCCATCTCCAGCCCCTCTCACCCTGGAGAATGGGGGGTGGGCCTGCAGCCTCCTGACCATGGCTCGGTCCTGGGGCCGGCGGCCACCTAGGGTGGGGGACGCTCCTGTGCTCTTGTCGCTTGGGGATTCACGAGGGACTTAGGAGCTTTGCTGGGAGCTGGCGCAGAGGCCCATGTGTGTATTTTCTACTAGTTCTCATGCTCCTTCTCCCCTTTTCCTTACATACTTTGATTTTTGTATGTGGTTTGAGATAGGGAAAAGGGTTTTCTCTTTTCACCTCTGTTCTTCTGTTCTTTCACCTCTTCCTGTGGGGCGACCTTCCTAGCAGATGGAGGACCTCTCTTTGCACGGCGTGCGCTGGGCGTGCTCACTTCTGTTCCATCGTCTATTGAACTTTGTGCCAGTGTCTGCTGCCTACTTACTGCAGCTTTGTGATGAGTTTTGCTAGCCCACGGCTGGTTCTCAGTTACCCTTTTTACAGAACGCCTTGGCTCTTCTGCTCGTTCACATGTTCACGTGTGTTCACCTAGTCAGTCAGACAAGAAAACCTGGTGGGGTTTTGGCTGAGGTTGCGCTCGATCCGTAGGTTCAGTTTGAGGAGGATTGATAACTTGATAATGTTGAATTTTTAGTCTGTGAACGTGATATAATCTCCATTTATTAAGGTCTCTTAAAATTTTTTGTTAATGATGTTTTCTATTCTGTTACAGATGTTGCACAGCTTTGAAAAGCTAATTTCTGCATGTTTCCCATTGTAATTGGTGTCTTTTTTTAGACTTTTCTAACTTGCTGATATATAGAAGCACAGTTCAGTTGTATGTATTGACCTTGTATTCAGCAACTTCGGCAAACTCACTTTTTATTATAATGTATCTTCTGTCTCCTTTGGACTTTATGTAGGTAAGCGGAGCATCTGTGAATAATGATTATTTTTTCTTTTCCGGTGTTTACGCTTTATGTTTACTTGGCAGGGAATTGTTAGTTTTGTGTCTCTTCAGAGAACTAGCTTTTGCTTTTGTTGATCTTCTGTGTGTTTCTCACTGTTTTAGTCATGTCCCGGCCCTGCACTCGGCCCAGAGGGGGTGCCCTTGCCACCTGACCCCTTGCTCCCGTGGCCGTCCTTCTTGCCGAGTCCTCCTCCATCTCCCGGTGTTCTCCTTGCCAGATTTGCCAGATTTGCCCGCGGGTGTGGTTTCATTCTGTAGCCTCCCGTGTATCATACAAAGCGAGGAGGCCAGGAGTGCAAAGGACAGCTTCCGGGTTGGCAGAGCCTTAAAACAACTACTAGCCTTAAATGCTGAGGCACGCTGCTGCCGCTGGTTTCTTCTGTTCCTGCTCTCGGTCTGCTGCTCTGGGGGACCTCTCACGTGAGGTGGCTCGTGGATTTTGTAGCGTGGTGTCGGAGGTCGACAGCCAGCCTATACGGTGCTGATGGACTTGATAATACCAGGCTTCTGAAACCTCGGCATGGGCCCACAGCTCTGCTTTGTGGCCTTCAGAAAGCTTTGTGCCCCCTCTCAGAATGACAGGACATCCCTTCAGTGAGGAAACAACACACCGTGTTTGATGTGTGAGCTTTAATCAAAATAACCCGCAGGAGTATTTTGGAAAGAGAGTTAACAACACCTTTTGTTTGTTTCTTCATTGTAAGTTGAAAGTGTTGACAGTTCTAAAATTCTGCTTTTTGTTGGTATAAAGAACTGTTGACACAGTCTTGACCAGAAATGTAACTGCAGCAGGTGTTCACTGGGGACAAGCAGAATTTTAATTTTCATCTGCTAATATGTATGCCATATACTTTATAGCCTTATATACGTTTTAATGTTTTTTGTTAAAATGCAACATAATATTCATTCTTTTTCATAATGGTTTTACTTTTTAACCTTATAGAATTAACACTGAATCCTCCGGAAGGAATTGTGGCAGGTAAGGCAGTGTGAAGTTCGCCTCTTTATCATTTACTCCTGATTGCCAAAGTTTCCTTCAAAGTAAAGTTGTGAAATTTCTTCTTTTCCTGCAGGCCCCATGAATGAAGAGAATTTTTTTGAATGGGAGGCATTGATCATGTAAGTTAATCATATGTGTTGTTTGGTTTTAAGCCTTTGTTGGAAATTAGAGCCATGAATCACATCCTGCACCGTGAGTGATCAGAAGCGTCAATGGGGAAAAAAGGCCAAGCGCGCCTCTTTCATTGAGCTTTTCTGTGTCTGCTGATCTGAAAGCAGAAAACACGTACGTTCTTCCAAAAGAAATGAAAGTACTTCCTTAGAACCAGTAAAAGGTTTAGTTGTAAGTGTTTATATTTGTAGAGTTTCAAAATAATGAAGTTTGTGTGTTGGGTTAGCCTCAAACAGAATGGGCTTTGGCTTCAAGGAGTCCCTGTGAGCCTGGGGCTCTGATGGTGCGGAGGGGTCCTCAGGGTGCGGGTGACACCGCAGGCCTACTGGTGCAGCCTGGGCCCTGCCCACCTGTGTGCCTGGATTCTTCCCCTCCCCCTCCCCCTCCCCCTCCCCTTCCCAGTTCTCCAGCTCCTCTGCTGCTGCTCCTTTTCTGTGTACCTGGTCTGGCCTTGCCTTGTCTCCGACTTAGAGATCTGGCTTAGTTCTGAGGTGAGCAGTGTGGTTCCTGACCTCATTCTAGCAAGATCCTGACGGGATTTCATATTTCACTTACAGTGAAAGAGCCAAATGGACCCCTGATTCCAGAGTATTCTTTGGCCCTATGACCCAGGCCCCTTTTTTTCTCATCTTTCTACCTTAGATGTACAATTCTTGGCCATTCTTAGACTGTACTTTTAACAAAATGTGGTTAGGTAGACTTTAGGAAGTTGAAATTTATAATCCATTTCAGTAGTCTCGTTAGTAAAATGAGAAATTAGCTAGACAGTTTTCAGGTGGGGTTTCGTTGGGCTGAGGCGTGCTCTAGTGGGGTGGGCCTGGAAGATGTGTGAGGGGTATGTAGTGTCAGCCTCGTCAGACTTTCTGCATTTGCCCCGTGCCTGTATCCCATTTAGTCTGAAAACGAATTGCTGCTCAGTGTTGTCTGTGGAGCTCAGATTAATACATGAAAATTCGTGTGAAAATGAGTTTTTTTCATTAATAAACACTATCCAGAGAAAGTACAGCACACCTAACGTTTCCTGAGCATTTGTTATACCCTAATTCCCTGGGCCTGTGATACTCATTTTTTTTCTGTGCTTAAATGTTTCTGGCATGATGATGACTTCACAGTCTGTGTTTGTATCTAATATGGTGTTGTGTCTTTCACCCCCTAAAGCACTTGCAAATTGCGTGGTGGGCCTCCTGGTCAGCGGTGTCCTTCGTTCCATGTAACCGGGCATTGCGCACTGGGGTCAGCTATAGCTTTTTATCTTCAGGGAAACAGTGCGCCCCAGGGCAGCTGTCCTGGCTGGGGTGCACAGATGACTGGAAGGCCTTTGTGAGTACACAGGTCAGCGGGCCCCTGATGGTTTCTCCGTCCTTGGAAGGTGTGGCTGGTGCGCACCCACAGGAGACTACTGAGAAGCCCTTCCAGGGACACTTGAGCCTTGCAGTACGGTTTTTTTTTTAAGGGTTTATTGTTAAGAATCTGTTAGGATAAATATTACTAATTATAGATAAATAACGTAAAGTTAAGCCAATATTTTGAAAACTTACCTTAAAAAGTAATTAGAAGTATTTTTAGGTAGAACATTTTTATGTTTGAAGAAGGCTTTTGCATTAGTATGGAATTCCCCTGCCTCAGGATGTGGTGAGTTTGTGGGTTTGGTCCTGTTCCAGATCCTTTCCCAAACAAGGCCGTTTACAAAGGTACTTAAAACATCTATTAAGGAATTAACTGTCCTCCTCTTGATTTGTCTCGCTCCGTTCTTCTGGCAGGCAGCTGGCTGAGTTTCACTCCTTAGTGATAGGTTTTCTCTTCTCTCATTTTATTCTTCAGTTGTTTCCAGAGTTTCTTCCATACCCTAGTGCTTCTAAAAGCCACACTTGCCTCCGTTTCTGGGAGTCTGCTGCTGTTGCAGTAGTGCTTACCTGCGGAGCCTCAGCTGTGCAATGCAGAGAACATCTTTTCAGATGTCCAGGCAACAAATACTGAGTGCCTGTTATATTAGGGCCCTCGTCTGAGGATACAGGCATGTCCTAGGTGACCCCAAATCTCCACCCTGAAAGAACAAGATTAAGGGACTAGGATGGGGAACACAACAAATTAACCAACAGGAATAAAATCAACACGGCCTGTTCTCTGATTAAAAGGAGACAGAATTCTAGTGACTCCCGGCCGAGCTTAGGACAGAGTTTGACCTGTGACCCAGTGGGAGAGGGCTGGGGCTTCCGGTCAGTGACACTGACGGCTGCGGGCCCCTGAGCTGTGTGTGGCTGGCCTGGCTTTATGGTCTTGGGCAGTCACTCTGCCTCTCTGACCTTCGCTTATTTGGATCAGTACAGAGCCTCGACACCTTTTTAGACCAGTGGCTTCACTTCCACCTCTTCCAGCTCCAGGGTCTCTGGCCTGTGCAACCTCGTTGGCCCTTGGCTGCAGCGTGGCAGCTGTGGAGGGTCCATGCAAGCTTCTGCAGGACAGGAGGAGCCCTGCCGTGCAGGACGGCGGTTTATCCTCCGTGGCTGGAAGAGGCGTGAAGCCCTTGGCATCTTGCTGCCCCGTTTCTGTCCTGCCCCAGGTTTCTTCAAGCAGCCGCATGGTGACCTCCCTGCCTGGTCTGTGGCTGAGCCGCTGTCCCGTCTCCAGATCAGGGCCCCGAGGCTGTGGTGAGATGAGAAGGCCCTTCCCTTCCCCAACGGTTGGGGGCCCTTGGCTGACGCCATCCCTGCATCTCTACTGGCGCACTTGGGTCCCAGCTGGTTCACACCTGCGGCGGGGAGGATTCCCCCGGCTGCGGCTCCTCCTAGGCTGTGCTTGGCTCATGCTGGGTGCCCAGGCCACGGTCACGGCACCGCCCTCTACACCAGGCTTTCTTCTTTACAGAAGCCTGGCTCCTGTCAGGATTGTGCCTGCTCAGATAAACCTGAGATATTACAATAGATGTTCATAATTTGCACTGTATGTTCTCTGACCCAGCGGTTCCCACCCTGGGAATGTCTTCATCAGACATTCTGTTAGGAAAACCTCTGTGTAAGGAAGTTTATTACAACATGCACTGCAATCATAAAAGAAAGTGGAAACATCGTTGTTCAGTATAAGTTACGGACATCCAATCAGCAGGATGCCGGCAGCACTGCCATGGTTCACGCAGCGTCGTTCACGCAGACGCTGAACGACGGGTCTAGACCAGTGTTGTCACGAGGTGTGGCCTGCCCCCAGGGACTTCGGGCAGTGTCTGGAGACATTGTGGCTGTCACACCGGGTAGCAGGGGGAGATCTCTACTGGCCCCGGGTGGGAGAGCGCTGAGCGCCCCGCCGTGCCCAGGACGCCCGAGGTGGCAGTGGTGCTGAGGCCCAGAGACCCTGGTGTGGCCGGGTGCATTCAGTAGCTTTATTGAGATAGAAGTTAACATGCAGAGTTTCACCTGTATTAAGTGCACAAGTCAATGATTTTTAGTAAACTAAATTTATGGAGTTTTGCGGTCATCACACTTCACTTTTAGAGCATTTCCAAACACGTGCTCACACCCCTGTGCACTCAGTCCCCACTCCCCCTCCGCCGCGGGCACCCTCTGATCTGCTCTCTGACTCTGTTGATTTGCCTGTTCTGGACTTCTGCTGCAGGTGGGCCCACACGATGCGGCATCTTCGGTGTCTGGCTCCTTTCGCTGGGCAGCCTGTGGGAGCGGCCCCTTCCCGTCGCCACTGAGCTGTGTCCACCGTGAATGGACCCGCTCGCCCATCGACGGGCATTTGGCAGCTTCCCTCTTCGGCTGTTGTGACGGTGCAGCTGCGAGCACGGGGCCTAAGTCTGTGCGCATCCTCGGCTGGACGCGCGGGAGTGGGCCTCCTGGCGTGCAGTGTCGCTGTTTCACACTCCCGCCCGCAGTGCTGAGCTCTCGGCTCTCCACTTCCTCACCCCCTTGGTGGTGTCTGGTGCCAGCTGTCCTGCTGGGTGTGAGGTGGGTCTCATTGTGGGTTTGGACTGCGTTGCCCTAATAACCGATGCTGTTGAGCATCTTTTCATGGGCTTATGAGCCATTCACCTATCTTTTTTGGTGAACTTCAGAACTTTTGCCCATTTTTTAATTGGGTTGTCTTCGTATTTGGTCCTAAGAGTTCTTTATATATTTTGGATACAAAGTCCTTTATCAGATGTATCAGTATGATTTTCAGATATTTTCTCCCAGTCTGCAGCTTTCCTTTTCCTTTTCTTTTTTATGTTTTAGGCCGAGCTGTGCGGAATGTGGGATCTTAGTTCCCTGACCAGGGATCAGACCCATGCCCCCTGCATTGGGAGCGTGGAGTCTTAACCACTGGACCGCTAGGGAAGTCCCTCCCTTTCATTTTCTTAACGGGGTCTTCTGAAACGCAAAGGTTTTCATTTCCAATGAAATGCAGTTCAGCAGTTTTTCCTTGTATAGATTATGCTTTTGGTGTCATATAACCCAAGGTTGAAAAGATTTTCTCCTGTGTTTTCTTCTAGAAGTTTTGTATTTATAGCTCTTAAATTTAGGTTTTTGGCCCATTTTGGATAATTTTGGAGTATAGCATTAGGTAAGAGGCAGGTTCATTTTTTGGCATGTGGCTGTCCAGTTGTCTTGCACCATTTGTTGAAAAGAAAATCCTTCCTACATTGAATCGCCTTGGACCTTTGTCAGAATCAGTTCCCTAAGTGTGAGGGTTCATTTTGGACTCTGAATCCTGTTCCGTTGACCTGTGCTTGACCCTCCATGAGCACCACACACTCCGTCATTGCAGCTCGATAGTAAGCTTTGAAATTGGGAGGTGTTTTGTTCTCCTCTTTCAAGATGTCTTACCTATTCTGGGTCCCTTGGTCTCCATTGGAGTCTGGGGATCAGCTTGTCATTTTCTGTGAAGAAACCAGCTGGGATTTGACAGGGATTGTGTTGAGCCTCTAGGTCAGCTTGAGGAATGTTGACAGTCTGACAATCTTGAGTGCTCCAGTCCATGCGCATGGAGTGTCTCCACTTATTCAGGCCTTTAAAAAGCCCCTCAGCGATGCCACGGTACGTTTTTAGTAAAAAACGATCCAGTTTTTGCAGATGAAGGTATGTGAGTGGATGCACTTGGAGGGGAAGCCTGGGAGGGTGACCAGACTCCGTAGTGGCTGCCTCAGAGCTGGTTCAGGAAGGCGGCAAGGAGGCATTTGCTTTTTACTTTATTTACTTATGTATTTGAGTATTTTCTAACATACATATTTTTTCTAGTTAGAGTCAAAGTTTATGTTGCAGAAGTCCATGTCAGAATTCACTATGAAGTTCTTGTAATTGATGAACTCATTTAGTGAACTTTAAATATAGTTCAAATATATTTGAGTTAAAGTTTTCAGAAATTTCTGTTGCAAGCAAAAATTAGGGGATGACCGTAGGCTCATTTCAGACGGATTTAATCATGAAAGTAATTACATGGAAGGAAGCCTGTATTCGTTACCACCGTGCTTTCCTGAGATGGAAGGCCCTGTCCTTTTCCTCCCTCACAGTTTAACCAGCGCTGGTTCTCTACATCAGGATCGCTAGGGTGCTTTGCACACAACAAAAGAGGAAAGCGGCTCTTGGGTCCATCCCCAGAAACTCGGCGCTGAGTCAGGGCTGGTGCCAGATGGGTGTAGACACATAGTCCGGATGAGACCACCAGGCTCCCAAGGAGACAGGCAGCGAGGGCACTGTCTCCGGGACGACAGCTCCCTGCAGCCCTTCCTGGCTTTCCTGCAGGTGTGAAGGTCCTGTGAGCGGGAACTTCAGGTCAGTTTCTGTGCAGCCTCGCTGCTGGCGGGGTGACCCTCACGCAGCAGGCGCTCCTTCAGTGACTTGGGGGCTTAGAGGCACAGCAGGGCACCCGGGAGCTGGAGTCGTGGCTTCTAGAGCCCCTGGCCTGGGGGCTGTGCTTGCAGCCCACCTCCACTGGGGAGGTGGGGGCTTTGCCAAGAAGCTTCGGCCGAGCTGCGGAGCCAGGGGTGCAGGAAGGAGGTGGCGCCCCTGCTCTGACGCCAGGCCCCCTCACGCCACCGCCGGGTTCTCCGTGTGGGTTCTGCAGCAAGAGAGCGAGGGCAGTGACACCCTCTCCTGGACTGGAGGGTGTTTGTGAAGCAGTGTGCCCTTCTTTTTTATGCTTCAAGTGGTCATGGCTTTGGAGAATAATTGTCCCTTGGTAATCCAGTTCAAGTGTGCGCTAGTGGATGGGTTTGCGGTCTCCGTTATTTCAAGCCTTGTATGTATGTTTGAGAATTTTATCTGTGTGCTATGACAAACTTGAAAAAGAACAGCGCAAAAACAGCTTCTTCCACACCTGCCGCAGCTGGAGTGACGTGCAGGCTGCGGTCCTGGAACATGCCTGGCGGGCAGATGGCTCACTGACGCCCAGACACACCCAGCTTCCGCTGTGCAGCACTCTGGCCTCCCTGCCGCCTTCAGTATGCAGGCCGTGGGCTTCTTTTGTCATCTCTGTACAGTTTTAGAGATGAAAGGCAAAGCACGGTGCTTCACTCGAAAGACTAACCAAGCGTGTCTCCAGTTTTTATTGGCTCTGCAAGTGACTGACCACCAGTGATGGCTCGTGGCTGCAGGTGTTGAGCCAGCGCTGTCCTTTGGGAGGAGTGAGCGTTGCTGGGCCCTGGTTGGGCTTAGACCGTGGGTGCAACTCTCCCACTGCTGGTTCCCTGGCCTCTCGTTCCCCTAAAGCCGGGAAGTCAGAGTGCACTATTGCCTTTACAGAGGAGAGCAAGGGCGTTCTGCTTTACTCTTAATACTAGTCTCAGAAAATAAATAAAACACTTACCTCAGAGCTCTGAAATAATTTAGGCCGTTATTTTAATCAATTAAGATAGAAAATAACTTGCAGGCTTTGAAGAGTTTGTATTTGCCTCAGATAAATTTGATTTTGAGGTGAGGCCTTCTTTGGTGAAAGCGGAGTGAGGCTGTCCTGAGTATGACTGGAAAGCTTGTCCAAAAATAACACTAATTATATCTCCCGTCTTGGTCCAGGAATTTACTTGATAGCATTTTCCATGAAGTCAGCGGGCAGGCCCCCGTGCACGTGGGTGCACCTGTGTGCTGGGCCAAGGCACTGGGCATTCTGGAAGAGAAAGAAGCCCCTGTTTCAAACCAGTCGCAAACCAGAGCATTTGAAAATGGCTTTGATATTTCAGATGTGGGAGCACTTTAGGAAATGTTTGATCTTGCTTCTGAAGCTGTGGACGACCTAGTGGGTTTTTTTGTTTTTTTTTTTTAAAGAAAGCTCTATTATGAGAAACAAAGACCTGAGAAAATATCAAAGTCTTGAGAAAATACCACTTGGCTCAGTCCAAAAACACTTAACTACCCAGACATTCTTTTCTGTTCTAACTTGGAGGTGCCAAGAATACCGAGGCACTGCGAGCATTCCTGGTGTGGCCGCAGCCCTGATTTGCAGGCTCCTGGGTTAGCAGCCTGAGCTGCCCTCTGCTCTCCGCTGAGCCACCCGATCCGGGACCTGGCCTGAGTCAGGTGACCCTCGCTGAGGTGACAGCACTGCTTCCTGGCACCTTCCCTCGGGAGGCCGTGTGAGGGCCAGCGCAGTGGTGTTTATCCTCTACTGTGAGTTGTAGGCTGGAAGAGGGGCGGGGGGCGCAGGCTCTCCACTGCCGTCGGCGCTGACCCCCTCCAGAGGGGAGGGCTTGGAGGGCGGCTGTCGGGGAGCCGCGGCCCCCGAGCTCGCCTCTCTGTGTGGCCGTCCTGTCGCTGCTTCCTGCCGGGGCTCTGGGCGCCACTGTCCGGGGACGCTCATCCCTCCACGACAGAGTAGTAGCTTTCCACTCTTGGTTTCCCCAGAAGTAGCGAGGACACAGTTTTCAGAATCCAGATGTGTCTTCAATTGAAAAAAATGTGGCTCCGCCGAACACTTGCTGCCTTGTTCTTGTTTTGGCCATTTTACCAGCCCCTCCCCACCCCATGATGCAGTCCTGGCCTCCACTGCACTGGTGCCGTCGAAATCCCTAGGCGTTGTCACCAGGTGGAAGTGAAGCCGCCTGCACAGTTTCTTTGAGAATTTTTTGTCTACTTGAACTGCTGCTGTAGCGCGGGGCCTCGGCCCGTGTGCTGGTCATCGGGGCCCGTGTGTTACACGATTGGGGCCTTGCCCTCTCCGCGCCCAGAAGGAGGACGGGATTCCTCTTCGTTGTTGAACTGACCGGTCTTCGCAGAGTGCTCGTCTGGTGTCGCTGTCATTCGGCAGCTCTGCCTCCTGATAAAAATGTACAGAGGAGAGATGGTCTTAGATTTTAAACTGCTGTCGTGCATGTTTTATAAAGGACGTTTGTAAGGGGAGGAGGCGTTCCTCTCTCTGTTAACGTGCGAGCTGCTCTCCCTCTCCCTCTCCCTCTCCGGCTGGCCTTCACGTCTTGTCTGTTGGTCAAGATAGTGTAGATTTATACATATAGAGCTTTAAAATTTGACAGGACTTTGGAAGTGGTTTGGCCCGTTTCTGCCATTTTTCACACCAGGAGGACGTGAACTCAGGCAGGCAGGCACGTGCCTGGTGACGGTGAGGACTCAGGTGACCGCGTGGTCCCAGGAGGTGGCACGAGCCCAGGCCTGCAGGTCAGGGCTTGCGGCTGCCGCACGTGCGCACGAGCATCATCAGTGCTCCATACGTGCTCTGTATCTGTTTCTCGAAGGTTACAAAACCACTTCTCAGGCACATTTAAAAATTAAAAGTAGCCTTTGAAGTAACAACTCTTCACCCCTCGTTCATTAGTACAGTAGAGTCCTGCTGTAACATGTACCAGGGTTTGTATCTTTATCCTAAAATGTAATTGTACCACATAGAAAAGCAGAATCCCTGCTGCCCCGCTCTCAGCCTTATTGATGTGAAAATGCCTGTGAGCCGGTCTTTGTGATTTAAACCTGATTGGAATGGAACGATGTTCCAACCGTAAAAAAAATACCAATTCATTGTTATCATAATATTTAGATAATCTTTTCATGCACATTTGTAAAGCAGTAGATATTTCCTTAACTCGTTTCTAAAGTGTGGTAGACATTGAAAAAAATCTACCTTGAAGTTCTGTCTCTGTATTTTGTATCTTTTAGGGGCCCAGAAGACACCTGTTTTGAGTTTGGGGTTTTTCCTGCCATCCTGAGTTTCCCACTTGATTACCCGTTAAGTCCTCCAAAGATGAGATTTACCTGTGAGATGTTTCATCCCAACAGTAAGTGCTTTTGAAGTAGTTTCGATGGTTCCAGGAGAGGCCTAGAGATTGTGTGCATGTGGGCATTCATGGTATACTGCTGTTTTGCTCTGTGTTTGGAATTTTCCATAATACAAAGTTTAAAAATTCATTATGGTCAGAAGAGTTGATTGAGGAAGTCAACAAGTTCAAGGTGATTAACCATAAAATACAACTATGAAGAGGATTGTGGGTAATTAAAAAATAAATGATAAGGGCTTCCCTGGTGGCGCAGTGGTTAGGAATCCGCCTGCCAATGCAGGGGACATGGGTTTGAGCCCTGGTCCAGGAAGATCCCACATGCCGCGGAGCAACTAAGCCCGTGTGCCACAACTACTGAGCCCACGTGCCACAACTACTGAAGCTCGAGCGCCTAGAGCCCGTGCTCCGCAACAAGAGAAGCCACCGCAATGAGAATCCCGCACACCGCAACGAAGAGTAGCCCCCGCTCGCAGCAACTAGAGAAAGCCCGCGCGCAGCAACAAAGACCCAACGCAGCCAAAAATAAATAAATAAATAATAAGATTATATTGAAGATAAATATATTCTTTAGAACGATACCTGTGATGTGGTTTAAAGACAAATATGGCCAATAAACTGATTGAATTATGTGTGTACTAAGAATAGCCTGATAATATTATTTTATTTATTTTTTTGCGGTACGCGGGCCTCTCACTGCCGTGGCCTCTCCCGTTGTGGAGCACAGGCTCCAGACGCGCAGGCTCAGCGGCTATGGCTCACGGGCCCAGCCGCTCCGCGGCATGTGGAATCTTCCCGGACCGGGGCACGAACCCGTGTCCCCTGCATTGGCAGGCGGACTCTCAACCACTGCGCCACAAGGGAAGCCCCTGATAATAATATTTTTGATGTTCAGGTAATCAATGCAAATAGTTTTTAAATTTGGCCTTAGTGTAGGTGGGTATGTGTTACTTTTATTTTGTAAAAATTATTTTTGAGAAGAGCTATTCAGTAGGTCTGCTGATGTCATAAAGATTGGTCAGTCCATAAATACTTAAAAAAATAATCCAGCAGATTCACTGAGAGTTGCTGGGATGGGGTAGTGAGCAGACCGTCAGAGGTTGGGGGCTGGACCGTCAGGAGCTCCCAGTCTGAGGGCAGCTATGGACGCTGATGAAGGAATCATACAGAGAGATGTGAAACCACATGGGAGGCCAGGGAGGGCCCTGCAGGGGTGGTGGTTGAACCCACCACCTGCAGGAGGAGCCGTAGGAGTTACTCAGGGGTCTGTTTGGGGCAGGGAGGGGGTCTAGCAGGTGCAGAGGCCCAGTGTGAGGAGGGAGGGGGAGGGGGAGGGGGAGGGGCCAAACCAGTTCAGGCCTTTTGGTCAACATTAAGGATTTTGATGTTTATCCGAGGGGCAGTGGAGACCCGCTGAGGGGCTGGGAGTGAGCGTGAGGGGCGGCGTGACCAGCATGGCCTTTGAAGGGTGACTGTGGTACAGGCTGGAGGTGGAGCGGAGCGCGTGCTGGGCCGCTGCCGTGGCCTGGAGGGGAGACCGCCAGCCTGGCACCAGCGGGAGTTGTTGGCGCTGAAGCACTGTGGCTGGGCGGGGACTCGGGAGGGTTAGGAAATGACGCTGCTGTGGTATGGTGCGGGGGGGTGGCAGGGACACAGCTGCTTTTTGATGTTTCTGGGGTCAGCGGTGTCATCGCATGGTGCTGTCACCTTGAGGAAGTGACACTGAAGTTGAAAACTCTGCAACACCTCCTCTCTGTCCGTGGCAGAGAGAACTGTTCAAAGCATTCCGGGCGCCCTGGCCCCGTGTGTGTGGACTTCAGACGGCCATCCTGGTGTCTGGGACAGACCGCACGTGCTTTCCTAACCCTTCAGTGAGAGTCTGCGGCACAGTTTCAAAGCATAGAAACCACTAGAACAAGGGATGCATGGGGAAAATGAGGGACCAGGTGTAAAAGAAAGGCTGTTTATAACGACTCACATTTCTAAATGGTCACAAATGCTGAGTTCATGAGTGCGGGTGAATTAAATAAATTTATTTAAAATTGTCTGTTGTTCTTATTATTATAACTTAATAGCCTTACAGTTTTACAAGTGATTCCTGGATATCTGAGCATATACTAAACCATCTGAGAATTTCCCCAAGTATGTGTAAAAGAAAGATAACAGGTGCTTTTGACCTTCTTGACAGGACCAACCCAGACTTTGAATTGAAAATTTATTTTTCTTGAATCAGATCTTGAGGGCCTCGTTAGTGATGCTGTTGATGGGAGATGCATTTAGATTCAGGCACAGCTGATGTCCAGAGAAGACAGGTGGTCGTTTCTCTGTTATAGTCAGTTAGCAAGAGAATTCCAGGCATCTGTCTTTCTCTGGGTATTTAAGTAATTCCTGTAGCGTTTTCCCCAGCTATGGCAACGTATATTTTACACAGTCCATTTCAGGGATTTAATGGCAGAACGAGGGATATGTAAGAAACTTTTTATGAAAAGTGGTGTGAAGAGTCTAATTACATGAGGTATTTTGGTGGAATATCTGGCTGCCAGGTAACCTTTCATTTATCCCCTTTGGATATAGTGCTTTTTAAATCCATATGAAGGTGGAGTCACGCCATGATACTAGAGCTGTTCAGACTGGCCCAGCACCCTGTCGGTGCGAGAGCGGTGCCCTGGGAGCCCGGCTGGGCCCGCGGGGAGCGCGTGCACGTGAGCGTGGCCGTGGATGTGGCGCTGGGGCCGCAGGTGGTGCCGCGTGCAGACGGCCCCGTCCCAGTGTCTGCGCTGCTTGCTGCCCTTTCTCTGTGGGCCTGACCGAGCGCCCTATCGCGGGCCCATTCCCTCGGCTCACCGGGTGTGCTCTGACCCCGCAGTCTACCCTGACGGCAGAGTCTGCATCTCCATCCTGCACGCTCCCGGCGACGACCCCATGGGCTACGAGAGCAGCGCCGAGCGGTGGAGCCCCGTGCAGAGCGTGGAGAAGATCCTCCTGTCGGTGGTGAGCATGCTGGCAGGTAACGCCCGCCCCGCCGGCTCCTGGCACACTGCAGGTTCACGTCCAGAGGGGGAGACCCGACACTTGGTGCTGCTTCTCTTTCCTCGTTAACCCTTGTCTTATAACTCCCTGTCCACCGTGAGGAGTCGATATATACTGTTTTCTTTTCTGCTTTTTCATGTAATGTCATTCATACACACTTTGCCAAGCGTAAGCTGCTTTTTATAATTACAGATGTGAAGATGGTCTTGTGTGTATCCCACCGTTGGCCATGAGTAGCCGTGGGCATTTCATTCATTCAGTGGGCACTATATTGCAGACACTGTGTCCTGGGGTGTAAAGCTCAGGTGACACTGACCCCAACCTTAAGGCCCTGCGTTCTAAGGGAACTTTCACAGCCACCAGCTGTTGCAGGCCACTGTGATAAATCCTGAGATCAGGGTGCAGGGGACACTTCCCGAGGTGAGTTTAGAACACGTGGGAGTTAACAAGGTTGTGGGGGGGCACGGACCCTCTGGCGGCGTCACCAGGACTATAGGTATGGCTGGAGCCCGGCTGGGGGTGGGGCGCCCTGTGGACCTGCACTGGCCCGGAGCTGATGCTCGCTCGTGGGGCTGTTAGACCACGGATCGCCCTTGCAGCCCATGTGCTTGAAACAGGCGGGGTGGGTCCCAGGCCAAGAGGATGGAGGAGGTTGGGGGGACCTTGGAGACTCCAGCTCTAGGGCCTCAGCATCCTGGGGGGGGGGCGCTCCTGCCCTCACTGTGGGGTGGAGGGGTGCGGACTTTGGGGACAGGACTCCAGAGGGAGCAGGATTTGGGGGAGAGAAGAGTTCGGGGTGTTGTGTGAGTGGCCACCTTGACGGGGGCTCTTGGGGACTGGCTGTGGAGGTGAGGGTGTGTGCCCTCTCCGGGTAGACAGGGCTCGTGGCAGGAGGGAGCTGAGAGAGGAACGGCCTGGCAGCCCCGGGGGAAGAGAGCGCCCATGAAACAGAGGAGCATCGAACGGAGAGAGCTGGTGGCCAAACAGGAGGCCCGAGGGGGAGGCCCCCAGTGGCCACTTGATCTGCTCGGCTGGTGCCTCCTGAGTGAAGCCGAGTTGGCTGGTGTGGCCCTTGGGAGGCTCGGGTGGAGGAGCCCTGAGGGTGGGTCTGTCCGCCGCTGCTCCGCCCCGTCCCTCAGGGGAAGGCTCTCATCTCCACAGAACTGATGTCCTTGCCCGGAGTTCCACGTCCATCCCTCGGTGCTTCTGGTTCATCTCTGGTTACCTCTCTGGGAAGATCAGTGATGTTCTTACAGGAGGTGGGAGGTCTTGCCAGGGCTTTCCTTCTTGAGCCCCTTCACGTGGAGGTTCACCTTCTCTTTCAGAGCCCAACGATGAAAGCGGGGCCAACGTGGATGCCTCCAAAATGTGGCGGGATGACCGGGAACAGTTTTACAAGATCGCCAAGCAGATCGTGCAGAAGTCGCTGGGGCTCTGAGCCTTGCCCACGTGTGTGCACAGCTGTGTGCCCGCGCGTGCGTGCAGGCACACCACCGAGCAGTTTTTGGGGTTTCTCCTCCAAGACACTTAGTGACAGTGACACTGTGCTGGTACCAAAAAAGGCAAGCTTGCAGAACCACAGCATCTATTTCTTTTCTACCTTTCCCACCCCAAACAGCCTTCTCTTCTGCAGTGATGGTTTCTGTAAGACGATGACAGCTGGGTGCAGCTGAGGGACCCACCCCTCGTTCTTGCCGAGGTGGCCCAGGGAGACGATGAGAGCCGTCACCACTACCTCTCCAGCTGACGTGCCTGCGGACCCAGCACTTAGTGCGGAGCGGGGAGGGGCATACGCGCCGGCCCCCAGGGACTAGAACCAGTGACGCTCCTTCCGAAGACGTGGGGCCTTGCAGACCAGGAGGAGGGCAGCGGCCGGATGTCTCTGGGGGCCCCTCCTGGTTCCCTTGTCCCCCGTGAGGAGGACATGACTTTGTTTCAGTACTTTGTTTTACAAGCAGATTTTTTTCTTGCAATCTAGGCACATTTTTCATTTGTTGTATGTTACAAATAATCACATTTAGAAATACTTTCAGGAAATAAATACTTTTTTAAAATGTGGACTAATGAAAAATGGGGCACATAGAAAAGAAGTTTCCTCCTGGCCATGAAGACCGGCGTTTTCCCTGCTGGTATTGATCACAGTTTACGCTCGTGTCTCAGTTCCCAGTGCATTTACCAGAGCAGGGGCACGTGAGACAGAGATTGTAGTCAGAGTGTCTTCTGGGTGTGTCGGAGCTTTTCTTTTCCAATCTGAAAACTGGAAAGTGCTAAGCGTTTGTACGTGGTGGCTGCAGCGGGAACTTTAACTATTGGGACAAAACCGTTCTTTGCAACTTGGGAAGGGACGCTCCCGGTAGCGCAGAGCGCAGAGGTGTGCTTCCTCCCAGACCTGACTGGCGCTCGTGGGAGCGTGGCACATGGGGTCCCCGGGGTCCCCGGGTCGGTGGGGGGTGCTCAGCTGCGGCTTGTGGTTTTGAGGTGGTCTGGATTCCTCCGGCGTGTGTAGCTCAGCCGCGGGTAGCTCAGCCGTGGGGCCAGGGCTCCGTTTCAAGCAATAACAGATCTGTTGCATGCAGTTAAATATTTGGCCTGTTTCAAACAGGTTAAATTTAAATAGGAGTTTCTATTTTTGAAATAAGGGACAGTCTACAAGACATACAATACATTTTACTTTATGTTATCCTTTCCCTTTCATAATGTGCCCACGGGCAGGAGTCTGTTTTACTGAAACCTCGCTAATTTCTTGGTGTTAAGTAGTACTGGCTAAAGGGCTTCTGTGGAAACCAGACTCTTTCCTTCTCAGAAGGGAATCATTTAAAAGTTGAAATGCAGTACGAGGACTTGTATTCGGAGGGGGATGGGGAAAGGAGAGGTATTGTACCTACATAGTATCTGCGGGCGTGTTGGATGAGACGTAGCCCTCTCCACAGAGAGGAAAAGGTGGGTGTGGTGGAGTGTGGGCCTGTGACCATGTCAGCAGGTGGCCACGGGGGCTCAGGAGATCTGGAGAAGGAAGAGGGGCAGTCTCTTTGCAAAAGAAAGTATTTTTATTCATTTGTATTTATTAAATGAAACAAAAGAGGAGTCCCATGGTGTCCTTATTCTGTGACGGAGTTTATTAATTCCTATGGTAAAATAAAGCTATATTTTCCCCCTGTCCCAAGCAGTGTTCTCTCTGTTGTGTTTTAATATAATCGTATGGGAACCCCGTGGCCGGTGGGCAGCGGGGGTGCCCCCTACAGGTGGCACGGCCGCCAGGACTCCCACTACCACCTCCTTCCCAAGACACGTGAGCTTTGGGAAGTTCCGCTGTCTCCTGTTCCTTCCGCCCGCTGGCCTCCCCTGGAATTCCCGCGTGTCCCTGTTGGGGTCGGCAGGCGTCTTCACCAGCCTCGACTGACCCGCGGCCTTTCCTTGAGCTGTGAGTGTTGGCAGCAGACGGCCGTCGGGCGAGGAGAGACCCGCAGGCGCGGAGGTGGCGCTTCTGTCCTGCTCTCGAGTCTCCAGTCTCGTCGTGGCTGCTGACGTGAGCCTGCTTATGTCCCTCGGCCTCCTCTCCCCCAACGCCCTCTGCGCCGCGTCCGGGCCAGGGGCTCGGCCCGCCCTCCAGCAGCCTTCATTCTGCCTTTTGCCCAGGGGTTTCCAGCGTACTTCTTACTATTGAAGATCTCCGACGTGATCGTGAGTTGGGGTCCCCGATACCACCCCCAGGTTCAGTGGTTCCCTGGGAGGCCTCACGGCTGAGATCTATTACAGCCAAAGGCCCAGGGACTCGAGCGCCACAGGGAACGTGGCGTGGGGAGGGGTCGGGGGCACCAGGCACAGGCCTCCCGAGCACCCCCCAGCAGAGCCACACGGTGTGCGCTTGACTCCCCGGCAGGGAGCTCCTGGGGGACCAGCACCCAGGGCTTTTATCGGGGGCTGGTCACGTGGGCACCCTCTGCCTGGCACCAAGACTCCAGCCCCCCGAGGGAGAGCAGGTGTGCAGCGCACGCCATACCGGGGTGCAGATCGTTTAGGCCAGTGAGGCGCTCCTGTCCCACCACGTGGGACCCCCTCCCCGAGCGCACGTCCCCAGCTGCCTGAGGACGGCCGTCCCAGGCCAGCTGTGCTCTTTCCTGCACAGGTATCCTGAACTTTTCCCCTCTGGGGATTTTAATTAGATTTAATTGAAAAGGTTGGTTTGCTCTGTTAGGTTTCTTTGTGGTTCATTTTTCATGTGTTGTGTTTAGTGCCCCTTCTCCATGGCATTGGTCTTCTGCAGAGGTTTGGATATTTGAGGCGAATGTCCACCCTTGTTTTCCGGAAGTTTGCCAGTCTGGTTCTGGGCACAGAGGGGAGTTCCGGGGTTTTATCGTCTGGGTGTGGGAGCCCCACTGCGTTGTCCTGGGCGTGTCCTGGGGGGAGGGGTGCGTCCCTGCCGGCTCTGTGGCCCCGGAGGACTGGAAACACGGAGCCCGCAGGGTCCACTCTGCCCTTCCCTCCCATGCGTGGGCTGTGGCTGCTTTCCGTCTGGTTTTTGTACAGGTCAGGTCGCTGATTTTTCAGAGGTCGTGCTGCTGTGATGCATTCGTCCTGTGTATCAGTCAGGGCTCCTGGGTGGAGTACAGAACCCACCCTGGTTACATGGGGGCGGCTCAGGATCGCCTGCTGCCACTCCCCCTGCGCCCCCCGAGGCCTGCCCGCAGGCCATGTGGCCAGAGGCTATGCCCCGGCCCTGGAAGTCAGCTCAGGGCACAGCAGGACACTGGACTGGCCTCTGTAGAGGGCACAGAGCCACGGTCCAGTCCCTGCAGAGGCAGAAGTCTGCCTTCCCCACCCCTGACCGAGTCCCCGGGCCCTGCTCCCGCTGCCCGGGCCCCGCGGCATCTGGCCTGTGTCCTGGGTGCGGCCTCACCCCGGGCCCACCACCTCCCCGTTCGAGCGAAGCCCAGCTCCTGAGGATGCCAGCCCGGCCGGGTCACCGAGGCCGCCCCTCCAGCCTCCCCTCAGCGCCATCTGCCTGGGCCCCCAGCCCTGTCACCCTGAGCCTCTCTCCACAGTGCCTGCCCTGCTGGGGGCCGCCGCGTGTGCACTGGGCGCAGACTCCCCGCAGCTGTCTACGCCGCCGCCAGCCTCGGGGGAGCAGTGCTCTGTCCCCCGCCTGCCTGCTCCCCTCCTTCCGTCCTAGGGTGGGGCCCCGGAGCCCACTGCTGCCTGCGTCCCGGCGGCCCTCATGAGCCCGGTGAGCTGGCAGGCCCTGCCGCCCCGGAGTCCTCATCTGAACGGCCGTGGGGGCGCGGCCCCCGTGGGGGCGCGGCTCCCGTGGGGGCGTGTTCCGCCGTGTCCCCACGGACGCAGCGTTGCTGGGGCAAGTCGACCTGCAGCCCTTCGGACACGGCACGTGGCGCGTCCTCAGCCTCACCTTCTCTGCTGACTACACTTGTCAAGTGAAGGACGACGTGTAAAACGCACGGAGCATGGAAGGGAGAGGTACCCGGGGAGTGTCTGCTGTGACACCGAGGGGCGCTCGCGGAGCCAGCAGGGGTGCAGCCGCGCCGTGGAGGTCCTCCCTCGAGTCCCAGGGCGTCTTGGTGGTGTCATCTCCTTTCAGGGGCCCAGACAAGGGTGGACGTGTTCATGGGCCCCAGGCCTGGGCATCCAGCCTTGCAAGGAGCTGAGCTCGGCCCCTGGAGGGGCGCAGGCTGCGGGGGACGGGCCGGTGGGGATGGCGGTGGGGGGCGGTGAGACCGCATCACCTCCGTCCCTCCACGCAGGTCGCCGCGTTGCGGCTGTGGGCTGCCCTGTCTGAGCGGCTCCCGCTGGGCCCTGGCAGCAGCACCGGGAGGGCGCCCGGGCCTGCTGAGTGGGGGCCATGGACCGGGCCTGTCCGCACCCCACGCGGCTCAGCGGAGCTGTGTGTGAGCGACTGGATGTCCCTGTGACTCGTGCTCGCTCCAGGGAACGTCGCGACATGTCCCTTTCAAGCGGGCGTGAGCGTGTGTGCGCGTGTGGACTTACCTTCCCGGCAGAGGACCTGACGCTGGAACCGACTCGGTGGAGATGAGAGACCGAGGATATTGTCTTTTGCCGGTGGCTTTTGGAAATCCTGGGTGATGTACTAAACGAGTTGGAACCACAGGAAACACTTGCAGCTTCAGGGCAGAGCAGAGTCGGGGGCTCTCACCGGGTTCTCCCTCCTGGACTAGTTCCCGCCCGTGAAGCAGCTCCCTGGGGCGACGGGTGGCAGGGAGGTCCCACCCGCAGACCTGGGCACCACCTCGCCCAGCCGGCCCTGCCTGCTTAAGGCCGGTGCCCCCACCCCACGTGTGCCCGCACTGGAGCCTCGGTATCCAGGGAGGATGAGACCACCCGAGGTCCGGCTGTGCGGGGCGGGATGGAGCTTGGCCTTCACGTCCCGCTCCTGCACCCCCTGGGTACCGCCGGGAGCCCGGCAGTCTTACAGGGACCCTGAGGCCTGGGTGAGAGATGGAGGGCATCCTAGCCCTGCTGCGCCGGAGCTGAGGTCACCGGGTTGTGACCGGCCACCAGCCAGGGACCAGCCCCTGCCAACCAGAGCCCAGCAACGGGGGAGGGTGGGAGTGAATCCTCCATCTGTCCACTCTCCTCCGGGCCACGGGGACATGCTGGAGCTTCCCTTGGCCAAACCGGGCCCAAGGACCCCGAGGGCAGAGCCTGAGCCAGGGTAGCAGAGGGAGGAGGGGTGGGCCGGGCTCCGGGGCTCAGAGCACCCTGCAGGTGGGGCCTGCAGGGGGGCCTCGGGGCCGGCTTTCTTCTGGGCTGGGGCCCGTGGGTGGTCAAGAGAGTGGTCACAAATGCGTACTTGGGCCAGGGCCCCTGGGGGTCTTTGGAACACCTCTGGAGAGAACGGAGCCTGCCCTTCAGCGCAGATCTCTGTGTCTCCTCTTAACCCCCATCGGCCGGGGCCACCCCATCGCATCAGCACCCCTCTCTGTGGACGTGCAATCAGGGTGGACGAGCACAGTGAGGTGCCGGCTGGGTGTTCATCACGCGGCTGCCCAGGGCCGAGGGGACCACGGAGTGGGGCTGCCAGTCGCCGCAGGGAAAGAAAAGCTCCCCCAGATCACTCGTCTTTCAAAGCAGAAGCTGAGTCCTGCGGCCCCTGTGCTATGAAACCAGACAGCTCCCGGTCACCGGAGGACAGGTTGGCCCGGAGAGCCTGCCCCCCGACCCCCTCCCCATGCTGAGATGCAGCCCCCCCTCCGGGTAGTTTTCGGGGTACTGCTCAGACTTCACTTGCTCTGATGATGCCTGCCCCGCCCCTGCCGCCCACCTGCACCCATGAGCACCCTTTTCCTGTTAATCCGTAAAGTGAGTTGCGTTTCCGGATTTTTCTATAATTGCACCATCCTGTGTTTGTGGGGTAATCCGGTGTGTTCTTCCTGAAATCGTCTGTTCCACTTGATTGGCAGCGCTTGGCTGAGGGGTTTCTGGCTACACTCACGAGGGAGTGGGTTGTCTTCTCTCTGTGTCTTGGTTTTGGCATCAGAGTCAGACTGGCCTCAGGGATGGTTTGGGGAGTCTCTGTTCTTTTTTCTTACTGGATTACCTGTTTCTTGAAAGTTTGGTAGAACTTACCTGTTAAACTATCTGGACTTACTGGTTTCTTTGGGGAATTTTTTTTTTTAACATTAAAGCCATATATAGCAATATATTTAAAGTGGATTTCTTATAGATAGCATGTATTGGGGTGTTGTTTCTATGTTTTTATTATTTCTATCCGATGTGACAGTCTCTCTTTTAATTAGCATATTTTTGTTTAGTAAAGTCATCGAGGTGCTTGGATCTGGTTTACAGCTTCATTTGCTTTGTCTGCTCCTCTGGTTGGGGTATTTGTTCCTGTTCTCCTGCCCTCTTTTAGGTTAATTGAATCTTTTTTATTATTCTATTTAGTTTGTTAGCTTTAACATATATTTATTTGTATTAATCTTCTAACGATTGCTCTAGGGATTACAGTAGACATACCTGATTTTGCACAGTCTATGTTAATAATTTACCACTTTAAGTGACACCCAGAACCCATACAGCCGTGCAGGACCCCCCCCATTTGTCATCCGTGTCACATGTGCACACGGTGGGGGGGGGGAGTCACCCAGACGATGTTCTGGTTTTTGCTTTCAGGATTTAGTTATTTTAAAGACTTTCAAGGAGATAAATAACGTATTATCCTTGTTGAGATGTTCACTATTTCTGTTTTCTGCACCTGCCTCTGGGGCCTCGTCCCCCTGGTGACATTTTCTGCCTCGAGAACATCCTCCTCGTTTCTTTCCTCCCAGCCTGTTGGTTTTGCCTCTGTTCCTGGAGATGCTGCACCCCATGTAGGATTCGGACTTGACTCGCCGTCCCCGCTGCCTCTTGGCCTCCATATCTGGCCTCCAAGTCGTGGCCGAACTTGCCGTCCCTTGAGCACTCCGTCCCTCTGACGGCTTCCAGGCTCCGGCCTCCGTCTCCGGTTCTCTTAATGGGATGAGTGTGGCCCTGGGCCCCTTGGAGTTTGTCCCGTTTGGGTGTCGTGGAGCTTTGCGAGTGTGTAGATTTGTGTGTCTGCAGATTTGAGCAGTTGTCAGTCATCCTTGCTCGAGGCACTTGGCTGCACCGTCTTCTCGCTCACCCTGGACGCCTGGAGGTTACTTTTAAAGTGTGCTTCACATTATTTTTTGGCTTTGACTGACCGTCCTCTGTATGAACCCACACTCTGTTTTGGGGTCTCGCACAGACCTTGGTGTCAGGCCCATCCAAAGACCCAAAGCAGCAAGAACCAGAACCCCTGACGCAGCAAGGCCACCGTGCAGGTGTGCCTGGCCCGGGGACTGTGGCGGGTGTGGTCAGCGACTAGTGCACGGAGGACGGGGCAGCCCGCCCAGGAGGTACGGGCCATGGGAGCAGAGCAGGGTTTCCCGCCACAGTGATGGAGTGGTGAGTGAGGGGGCGGTTCATGGGGCAGCTGTGGGGCAGTGGGGCTACCTTGGCTGCCAGAGGTTCTGCGTTGATGGCGGGAGGAGCCAGCCGTGGCCGGTGCTCTGTCTGGCTGTGTGCAGCCTGCCGAGCTCCCCTGCAGGGTCAGCTAGGGGAGCCACACCATTCCGGAGGGATGGCTGAGCCGGCAGGTGGCCCGGAGCAGGGCTCTGACCAGGGGTGGGGGTCGGGGAGGCTGAAGTCTCAGGGGAAGAGCCAGGCGGGGGGGCCCTGCATCCCACGGTTTCTAGATTGATCTAGAAAGTTCAGTTGTGCTGCTGAATGGAAGAGGGTGGGTGGGACGAAGGGGCCAGGACGGAGGAGCTGGGGTGGGGACCCCACTGTGGTGACGGCACCCAGGGGCCCGCTGGTGACCCAGGTCTTGGCGTCCAGGCTTATCGAGGGAGGGGCCGCAGGGCTGGGCAAGCAGACAGTGCCCGGAGCACACACTCACATCTAAGTGCCTGGACACCCAGCAAGGGGCCCTCAGTCCCCTCCCAGAGCAGGGCAGAGGCCTGGCCCCAGCGCCGCCCCCCGCCCCTGGCGCTCCCTGCCGCTGGCATCCCGTCCATCAGATAGCGCCCCGTACCTGGCAGCGCTCCACGTTCGTGGACTGGCTTCAAGTATTTTCATGTACCCTCGAGAGAATGATTAAAAAATAATTAACCTAATTTAGCCTGATTGTCATAAAGAAATTAGCCGCATGAATCACCTGCGATTTGCCAGCCCGCGCACGCCGGGCTCCAGGTGCTCGCGGTCGCCGGGGGGAGGGGCCCGAGCCTCATCTGGAGGACCGGGACCCGCCAAAGCCCCTGCCCACCGAATGTGTCCCTGCTGACCGTAGGTGGCAGACGAGGTCCCTGGTGCATCGGCACATGCCAGGCCCCTGCCCGGAGCCCCGTGGGCTTGCCCCTCCCTGGAGCGTCCTCTGACGCAGGAGCCTGCGGGGTCTCCAGATGTGGCCTGGGTGGCCACTCGTGCTGCGGCCAGGTGGCTGCGGGGCTCCAGGACGGCCGGGGCGGTGGGCCTGCCCCTCGCTGTCCATCCCTGTCCGGGGGGTCTGCAGGGGCTCTCAGCTGCGGGCTCCTCCCCTGCACGGGCCCCTCCAGGAAGGGAGGGGCTCAGAGCCAGCAGGGGGCGGGGACGGGGTGGGGGGACGGGGGGGGGGGGGGGGGGGGGGGGGGGGGGAAAGGGGTGGGGGACGGGGGTGGGGGGGGACGGGGGTGGGGGGGTGGGGGGTGGTTGGGGTGGGGGGGTGGTTGGGGTGGGGGGGTGGGGGGATGGTTGGGGGGGTGGGGGGATGGTTGGGGGGGTGGGGGGATGGTTGGGGGGGGACGGGGGCTGGGGGGTGGGGGTGGGGGGACGGGGGTTGGGGGATGGGAGTGGGGCCCGCGCATGGGAAGGACGAAGGAGAGACAATAAACCGTGAAGTAAGACACGTGTGTCCCCATCCCGACCAGGAAGTGTTGACGGCAAAGTACGAAAACACAGTTCAGTTGTGGCCGCTTGGGTCTGGGGCTTCTGTTGATGAGCTGGTGACGTCGGATGTGTAATCAACACAAACACGGTTTATTCCCTCGTTGTGCATTTATCCCATAAAATGTATATTCTTTCCCTCATTTCAACAGAATCACTAATCACGTCGTACTCAAGATTTTCACTAAATTAATATCTATTAACAGTGTTGCTCTAAAATATTCTTAAAAGCTGTGATTATATTCAGAGTGTACAAAACTTGAATACATTTCCATCAAATAAGTAAAGTTAAATAGGAAGATAAAAGGCAAAGTACTTTTCAGTGTTTAAAAAGCTCTCCTCTGAGGTATTCAGAGGTACCTATTGGAAGTGAAAGTGCAAATTATAACGGATGATCTGCAAAATACAAATATAATTAATGATTATAACATGGAAATCAAAATTATTAAAATTAAGCTTTTGAAAATCTAATTCTTTTGAAAATGCAGCCAAATCTTACTGAAGGTGCTTTAAAGGAGCGACTTGCCATCTGAATATGAAGTAGAAGGAGGAGCCAGGGGTCCTTCCGGGCCTGCATGGAGAGGCACTTCATCACGAGGAACGTCCCTGGGTCTCAGCAGCAAGGGCTGCAAATCCGTGAAGCCCCGAGCACGCCGAGACCTATCGCCCATCAGAAAGAGAGGAAGCGCCGGGCAGCCAGACCCGCACTGATCTGTGGCCAGGTCTGGACAGGTGAACTCACCTGGTCCTCTCACGCCTGGAGCTTCCTCCCGTCCCTCCGGGGACCAGGCCCAGCTCTGCAGCCGCACTAGCCACAGGCCAGCCCTTCCCGGGATGAGGGCCTGAGCCCAGGGCCTGGGTGTGCCGGCTGCACCGGGCAGTGCTGGGCCCCTCGCGGGTGTCCCCTCCCCGTCTTCAGTGAGTGTGACCCGCAGGTGGCTGACACGTGGGCCGGGACCACCCCCGCCGCCTACCCTTCTGGGCTGCGGTCACCTCGCTCACAGCCCACTGGCCAGAAGCAGTCACCCACAGGGCTCGGGACAAGGATGGGGCCTCCCGGGCCTGGAAGGATTGGGGGTGGCCGGTCTTAGGTCAGGACTCTCCTCTCACCCCCTCCCTCCCCCGGAGCCTCTCCCTGCACTTGACCGTGGGCTCACCTGGGGCTTGTGATGTCTGCTGGGGAGGAGCGGGCCAGCCAGGATTTCGCTCCGCTGTATGCGTTATTTTTGAACTCTGTTTCCTTTTACAGTTTGCAAATGCACGTGAGTAAGCGTGACTGTCCTGACTCCTGTCCCAGCATGCTGTGCCTGCCGCTCCTCCAGGACAGGGTCCCTGGCTCTGCTGCGTTGAGGGCTACCTTCCTAGGCTCCCTGCGTTCGGGACTGTGGTCACCCAGAGAGTGTAGCCCTTTGCGGGGTGTCCTGCCTCTTCTCAGGAGCCCGGGGTCCTGCCTTCCAACGTGAGGGCTCGGCCAGGCTGGGCAGCCGACGCCCAGGTTCCCAGGTCCAGCCAAGCCTGGGTTCCCAGGTCTGGGCGCCTTCCTGGTCCCTTCCTTTCCCCCACTCCCCACACCACCTGTGGGCTCCTGCTGTCACTCGGCCCTGAATGCACTGGGGGGCATTTTTCGTACCCCCACCACCGTCTGCCCCAGCATCCCACCCTTCCGTCTAGTCTCTTGTCTGTCTCTATGGAGACACATGGGGAAGGCATGGCACTGCCACGTGAAACGCACGGGCGGCCGCTTGAACAACAGACGTTCACTTCTCGTGGGTTGGTGCCCAGAGGCCAAGGCCAGGTGCCTGCACGGTCGGGTCTGGTGAGAAGCCTCTTCCTGGTCTGCAGCCTCCTTGCCGTGTCCTCTCAGGGCAGGAGCGGAAGCTCTGGTCTCCCCCTCTTCTCTCAAGGACACGAATCCCGCTGGGGCCCCACCCTCATGACCTCGGTTGACCTAGCTACATCCCAAAGCTCCCACCTCCAAACACCATCACACTGGGGCTTCAGTGTGTGAATCTGGGGGACATGACGGCCTCCCGCCCCGTGCAGAGAGCGGGGCCTGGCTTGGATTCCCTGCCCAGTAAGTGTTCGTGGAACGAGCGGTCCCCTTTCCCAGCACGCTGCAGTGGAGGCTCCCAGCCCCCTCCCGCTCCCTGGCGTCTGGGCCCTGCAGTGCCCACTGGCCTGGTACCTCCTTGATGGCGTGAATGTCCCAGCTTCAGGAGCCTCTTGCACCAGGGGGCCCCAGGGAGGGGCATTCTCTGCGGCTCCTCCCCTGTTTCCCTCGGCCTGGCTTCAAGTCCAGAGCCTTTGTCCTCAAGGCGGAGCCGCGCCTGCTGCTGCAGGGCCTCCCGCGTCCCATTCCCCGAGGAGCCGCCCTGCTGGCTGTGAGGTAGTGATTGAAACTGACCCCAGGAGGACTCGTCCTGAGGTCAGACCGTGGAGTTCCCATGGAGGGCCTCGCAGAGCTGCCCAGGGGTGGCTGAGAACTTGGCTCAGGAGCAGCCAGACCTGGGTTTGGGCCTGGATCCTTCTCGCTGGAGCTAGAGCCTGGCGCTCAGGGGCCCGACGTAAACAGGATCCGTGACCGTTGTTATTGTCATTTGTCACCGTCGTCACCCACTATGGCTCAGGGGGCTGACCTCCCCGGGGTCCTCGAGGGCAGGGGGCCTTGAATAACAGGCACTTTCTACTAAGCTGCCTTCCAGGATGCCTCCACCGCCACCTCTGTCCAGAGCACCGGCATGGGGAGCCCCACCCTCACCCTCGTGTATATATGTACACACACACACACACACACACACACACACACACAGAGGCAGGCTCACCGTGTGTCCAGACCAGTCACCAGCCCCTCATTAGCGATGACCCTCCAGGAGTCAGTCGTGCTCGGAACCTGTCCAGCTCCCTCCCTCACCTACAGCTGCCCTGCGCACCTGGTCTGCCCAGATCCTATCAAAGCTGGGCCTGCGCCCAGCGCTCATCACCTGCGGCTGGAGGAGACGCACAGGCCTCAGACTCTCGTGGGGCCCTGTCCTTACTGGTTAGACGGCCACACGCGCATGCACAGGCACATGCATACATACGTGCCCACGCGCAAACGTGCACAGAGATGGCTGGGAACGGGGCACCCCGGTGAGGCTGGACGGAGTGGCCCGGACGTGGCCTCGTGGGCGGCGTGTCCAGCATGGCTGTCCCTCCGCAGGTGGTGGGGCCCTCGAGGTCCCAGGAGCCACCCGCGTGGAGTGGTGTCTTCAAAGTCCTCTCCTGCTCGTGGGGGATGGGTGGGGCAGGGGGCACGGAAGCTGGGTCAGCTGGAGGCTGTGCTAGGGGGTTGGGGGCGGAGAAGATGGAGACTGGAGGCACTCGAGGCTGGTTTTTGGAGAATCCACGGGATTTGCCAATGGATCCGCGGAGGAGCAGAGGCAAGGGAGTAAGGCTGCTGGCTGGAGCGGCCGGGCGGCCAGGGGTGCGGGGACAGCTGGGGCAGTGTGACGTGTGAGGTGCTTGCTTGGGCCCTGGGCCCCTTCTCTCCTATTTTGGCAATGCCCCCTGCGCCAGTGCCCTTTGGGAATCGCCTTTCTCCATGGCTGCCGTCGGTGGGACGGGGAGCCTGCAATCCACGCCTCAGCCACTAGGGCCGTGCCTCGGGGGCTGGAGCCCTGAGCCAAGGGTCCCAGGACAGACACACCCCAAGCACGTGCCCCTCGGGACAGACGTCCTGTGGCCCTGTGACCCCGGAGCTCTCCATCCACTTCCGCCCCCAGGGGCAGATTTTGTTCTTTGCAACCTGAGGAACCCGTCTCCGGGGCCTCTGCAAGTTCACCACGAGAGTGTGTGACACACGTGTCCTGCCTGAGCTCAGGGGACCACGGCAGGTCAGAGGCACAAATCCCAGGGAGTGAAACCGCTCAGAGTGTTAGAAAGGGCCGGAGCTTCCACGGGGATGTTCCTGTCGGCGGTGCTCACCTGTAATTGGTCTGCGCGTTCTGGTAGATTCTGTGGGGGCACTGCCCTCGCTCCACTTGCGGGTCGTGGCCCTGGCTCGACCGTCTGGCACACGCACGCCTGGCGTTTAATTCTGCCTATTATACGCTGATACCCGCCACCGGGAGCGAGAGGTTAACCCTGCCTAAAACCATTCAGAGTGCAAGAAACCAGCGGGGCGTTGTGTTGATTTGTGAGTAAGAGCATCTGGGCAGATGCTCGTCACCTGGATGCACAGAGAGCAGAGCACAGAGGGGACACGGCTCAGCCTCTGTGTTCACAGCCCAGCGTCTGTGTCCATCACCAGAAACGTAAGAGCTTCCAGCAGGGCCCCTCCTGCTGTCCAGAGCCAGTGAGAGCCGTCTGGCGCCCCAGACCAGGGTCTGAGTCCTAGGGGGAGTGCAGGGGGGCAGCAGGACTGCAGCCAGGCCTCGTGGGGCTTGGGGGAGCCCCAGGAGTCCGCCATCTCCTCAGTGACGTGTCAGTGGGGCAGGACATCATTCACTCATTCATTTGGTACAAACAGTGTGTTCTGCTTAGCCTGGTGGTGCAGGGGGGATGAACTGCGAGGTTGTTGCACAGATGTTGGAAAGATTTGGCCAAGTGCTTCACAGCTTTGGGCAGGGGCTGAGTGGCCCACGTTATCTCTAGACACAGGCTCCAACGACCCAGCGCCAGGCCTCTGGACTTTTTCACTCGAGGCTCAGGTGGACTCTGGTTGGTGGAAGCGCCCTGTAAGCACGGACACCGCAGGATGTGGCCCCCAACGTGGCGCTGGCTCAGGCAGCCTTGCTTCACGTGGGGTCCCTGGCAGGTGACTGGGGGCAGGGCCAGCACGGTGCAGGCTGCCCTGGCAGGGTGGGAACTCCTGGGACCAGCCTGAGAGGAGTCAGGGGTCGGCTGGGTCAGCGGCGAGCATCCTCTGTCTGGAGACGCCTGGTCAGGCTCGGCCGCGTGGGGAGAACGAGAGCCACCCACCCTGAAGGGGACCGCAATCACCCTGCTCCCCCAGACCCGGTGGACATCTGAGCCTGAGCGCTGCGCCTGCCTTTCCTGTTCCTGATGTCCCCGTTTAGGGGCTGCAGGCAGTGATCTGGGACACGGCATCGGGTGACAGCTATCGGTGGTGATGGCGCCCGGCCCAGAGCCCCGGCCAAGCAGCACCGGGCGCCCTCGGCCTCAGGGCAGCCCCATGGGGAAGCTGCACCGTTGCCATCCTGGGGAGTCCCTGGGAAGAGGCAGCCTGAACACTGGTTCCATCCGGCCCTGGAGTGCCATCCCCCTGCCAAGGCCTTAAGAGGTTCTTCCCGTCTGGGACCCTCCTGGGGCCACGGGCCGGGCAGAGCCCAGCAGCATCACTGACCCGCTGATCAACGAGGCCTTTGGTCTCTGGTAGTGGGGCAGCTGTGGACGGGAAAGGATCTCAGACAGCTCGTGACCTAAGTGACAATGGAAGTGTGGGCGGGTGACGGACGGAATCACGCTGTGGTCCCCAGCGGGCTGTTTTTCAGAGAAAATTCATATAACATAAAAATCACCAGTTTTAAAGTGACCGTTCAGCGGCATTTAGCACGTTCACCCCGCACCCATCAGCCGGCACTCCCCCCCCCCAGCTGGCACCCCAGAACCCGCTCCCTGAGCGCTTCACAGCGACAGAGTCGCACAGGTGCTCCCGGGGCCTGGCTGCTTCTGCAGAGCCTGGGGTTTTGAGGTCCGGCCGCCTGGCGGCCTGGAGGGGAAATCTGTGCCTGGCGGGGCCTCCCGCTGGGGCTGTGGGGGGAGGGCGCGGGGAACCGGGGCTCCGCCTCGTTTCTGACCTTCCCTCCAGGCGCCCTGGTGCCTTCTGCAGCGCAGCCCGTCCTGGCCCACGCCTCCCCGCACCTGAGGGTCTGGGTTGTCGGCCTTTCTGCCGCAGATACAAAACCCCACAGCAGCCGAGTCACCCGGAGCCCTGGGCCCCCAGCCCGGGTGGGACCTGAGAATTTGCATTTCGAAGGAGTACCCAGGTGATGCCCACCTGCAGGAGAGGTGCTGCCCCTCCTCTGACGCAGGTCTGACTCAGGTCTGGCCGGCCCGGCAGAGCGGGGGCCTGCACGTGGCACGCCGAGAGCAGGCTCGTCTAACTGACACCCAGGGGACAGCACGGAGCCCGGGGAGCTGGTTACTCAGCGAAGGGCCCCGCACTGCCCACGCTCACAGTTTAACCAGAGTCCCATTGTTTTGCTGGGAAAGGCTTTTGTGGCTCATTCTATCACAGTTCTCTGCAACGGAGGCCGGTGTGCCAATCGAAACGAGCGTTTCAAAAGTTCCGTGAACATCAGGCTCACAGCGCTCAATAATTTCTTTTGGATTTTTCTGGATTTTCCCTTAAATTAATCTTAGTACAAAATGCATAACTCTGCATAAACAATATAATTTTATATGTTTTGGCTGTGTTGCTTCTTCGTTGCTGCACACGGGCTTTCTCTAGTTGCGGTGAGCGGGGGCTACTCTTCGTTGTGGTGCGTGGGCTTCTCACTGCGGCGGCTTCTCTTGTTGCAAAACACGGGCTCTAGGCAAGCAGGCTCAGTAGTTGTGGCATGTGGGCTCAGTAGTTGTGGCTCGCGGGCTTTCGAGCGCAGGCTCAGTAGTTGTGCCACATGGGCTTCGTTGCTCCGCAGTATGTGGGATCTTCCCGGACCAGGGCTCAAACCCGTGTCCCCTGCATTGGCAGGCGGATTCTTAAGCACTGCACCACCAGGGAGGTCCTAATTATATCTTTTGATAAAATATTTAAAACGCAGTAGGCATTTTTGGGGAAATGCACCTCTTGCTTAGATGGCTGCTTGGGTTTTTCTGTGGTTCATGTATCATTGATTGATAGGATCAAACAAGCCTCAGTGGACATTAACACTGAATTGATGACCACGTCATAGGCCACTCAGAAGTCGGGGGCTCACGCGAGTACTTTGACGACTGGCTGAGTGTCTCATGTGAGTTGGGGTTGACATTGCATTGCTGTTAGTTTGATCCACATCCAATCGGTAGATGATGGGGCTGGATGGAGAAGTGAAGGTGGCAGTCAGGTGACAGGAGGAAAGGCTGTGTCTGAACAGAAGAGGGTACCTGCCTGAGTACCTGCTCTATGACATGTCACCCAAACTTAGCTACTCGAGACAGGCACAAGTTTCCTCTCTGTCTCTGAGGGTCGGGCATCCCGCGGCCACCGGGCTGGGCGGTTCTGGCTCAGACATCCCGCGAGGCTGCCATCAGGGTGTTGGCCGGACTCCAACGTCTGGAGGCTCCCGTGGGCTGGAGGGTCCACGGCTGCCTCGCAGGGTTAGCCTTGTCGTGCTGGTCGTCCGCTGGGGGCCTGCGTGCCCAGCCTCGTGGCCTCTCCAGAGGGGTGGCCTGGACCATTTTACGTGGCGGCTGGGCTCTGAGAGGGGGTGGGGGAGAGACAGAGAGATGAGGGTGGGAGAGAGTGGGCAGAGAGAGAGAGAGCGCCACGTGGGCCGCCCCCGAAGCTCCCGGCCCGCACCCCCAGGGCCGCCCCCACCACCCTGGGGCCACATCTCTCATCTGGGATCTTCAATTCCTCCTCTGAGGGACCGTGCGTGGCACACCCCGCACCCCTCCCCTCTGCCCCGCTAACAGCTGGCAGCTGGCCCTGGGGCCCATGCCACTCGGGGCGTCGGGCTGGGCTCTGGGACGGGGCACAGTTCGGGTGCAGGTGGTCTTCCTTGCTTCACAGGGGCCAGTGGGTAGGGCAGACTGGCCAGGTCTCCCGGGTCCCAGGCTGGCCCCTGCGGAGGGACGTGGGGCAGCAGCCAGAGGCGGTGCACCCGCCTGGTTCCAGTGCCCGGGGTCGGTGGGGGGAGAGCAGTGAGCTGCCCTCACCGGGCCTGCAGCTGCGCGGTGCAAGGTCCCCTGGTGTCGCCCGGCGGGGCTTGGCGCTCACCGCCCTCGGTGCCGCAGGCGGCGTGGGGAGCGCGCCAATGAGCCCCTCCTCCGGCAGCTCCTCCACGCACCTGCCCCCCACCCCCCCCCCCGCCTCGAGGCCCCTGCTGACGGCCAGGACGCCTCCCCCCCCCCCACCCCGGTGCTGCTGACAGCCTTCTCTGTCCCTGTGCTTCTGTGGGAGTAGCTTGTGAACGTGTCCCCGGCGGCACTCGCTGGGTCAGAGGGCTGGCTGGCCGCTCTCAATGCCGAGCTCCCACCGGGGGCACGAGGCCCAGGCCTCCGCCGCAAGGACGGTGCCACTGGCCTGGCCCACCTTCCCGGCTGGGGCAGGTTGGGCCCTAATCCAGCAGCGGGCACCCTTAAGTGGAGCTGTGAGAGGACAGACCAGGGAGAAGCCAATGATCAGGGGCGGAGGCGCAGCCAGGAGCCTGGACCCCGAGGCTGCGGTACCGCGGGCGTGGAAGTCGTGGAGGTCAGCCGCTCGCAGACCTGAGACTGGTCTCGGCCCCTCGGGCCAGGGAGCCGACGCTGGCGCCCCGCCTCCTGCCCCCAGACACCTGCCGCTCCAGGGCGCACGCAGCCCTTCCGCTCGGGAGGTGCCGCTCCACAGACTTCGGGGAGAGAGGGGGGAACAGGAGGGGGCGGGTGAGGAGGGGCCTAGGGCGGGCACGAGGTTCTCCAGGGCGGGGAAGGAGCCTGCGCCCCGGGTCAGGGCACTGGGCTTTCAGAACGGCTTTCCCGAGCCTCCCTTAGCAGGTGGAGTGAATGGCCCGGGGGTGGGGGGGAGGGGGGAGGGGGAGGGGCTCGGAGGGGGGGCGCTCTCAGGAATGAGGCTGCAGCAACCAGGGACGCGGCCTCACCTGCAGGGCAAGGGGGCAGGTGTGTGGGCCTGGTCAGGGAGGAGTGAGGCAGCTCAGCTGAGGAAGAAGGGGGGTTGTGCAGGGAGCCCGGGGAGGGCACACAGCCTCTGACCCCACGGTCCCCCACGCAGCAAGGAGGCCGAGGCCGGGGCGCCGTTTGTGGGAATAACGGAGAGACCGCGTACACCCTGGCACATGCCCGCCGCTGCCAGGCGGGCTGGGTCCCGGCCCCCCCACCTCACTGACCGGGCAGAGTGACACCCACGCCTGCCTGTGCAAGAAGACATCGCGAGAGAAGATCTCAATGCAGGACTGAGAGTCCACAAATGCCCCAAAGTCCGGTTCTATTTAAGCCAGAAAACTATGTGTTCACCGTCACTCCCCCGAAACCCGTTTAAAACTGAGCACACGGTGCCCCAGGGCAGCATTCGCACAGCCTGTGTCTTCGGAAGACACGGTTTTTAAAATGTCTTAAGGTAACAAGGATAGGACACCAACATGGAGGCCAAAATACTCTGATGTGGGGCCAGTCTGGGGCCAGCTGGCCATCAGGCAAGTGGCCTGTGTATGGTCACCCTGGACCCCGAGCTTTCTTCTCTCTGGTAGGTCCTTCTGGAGGCCCCCCAGGCCTGGCTTCCCTCCCCAGATCCCAAGGTCCCCGTGGCAGGGAGGGCGGGGCCCCTGCTTTTCAGGTGCCCGGGACACCCAGCCCCAGGGAGGCTCTGACCTCTGCCTGCCAAGGGCAGGGGTTCCAAGAGGGTGCAGGCCAGGGCACAGACCTAGTCCTGTCCCGGCAGATGCCCCCCAGCGTGGGAGGCAGACCACGCCCATCTCCATCCTGCTTTGGGGCACCTGGGCCAGCACCGATAGGGAGCTGGTGAGTCCCGTTGGTCTCCCCGAAGCCTGGCCTGTTGCATCCCTGCGTTTGCACGGACTGGGCAGAGGGAGGGCGGCTGGCGGGGTCCCCGGTGCAGGGTGCAGGGTGGAGGTGCACGCCTCCCCTCCCGGACTCGGGGTGACTCACATCAAGCAGTGGGGCCTTTGTTCCTGCCGCTCTGAGCACAAGGCTTTCTTGCTCCCCAGCAGCGCGAATTACACCTCTGCCTGCTCCGCCCCCATCCCCGGCCTTTGAAGTGGGTGCTGCCCCGCCAGCCTCGCACCCCTGTAATTGCAGCTTCCCTCCAGGCCCTGCTGCTGGTTTCATTGTTTTTTTCACCAGGTTGTTGGGGGAAATGACAGTGCAGCTCCGAGTAAAAGGTAAAACCTATGCTTTTATCGGGCTTAGATTAACGTGGGTTAATCTGGAAAGAATTTTAAGAACAGGCTTTGTGCCTGGAGGTGGGAATGGGGGGCCCCGGCCAGCTGGAAATGACGGCCTGGTGGGCCAGGGGGAGGAAGCAGCCTGCTGGCCTTGGCACCGAGGCTGAGAGGTGCGGCCTGGCCTGCACAGGGCGGATGTGCGACGTCCCTTGTCCTGCCTTCGGGGCACAGCAGTCACAGAACTAGCACAAAGCAGAATGCCCTGTGGCCGCCTGGCCACTTCGCATCTGCTCCCTTCTTATAACCAGCTAAGAAAACTAACTTGGGTGATTACACTAATGCAGCTTTTGGTATTTATTTACTTGTTTTAAAATTTATTTTATTTATTGATTTATTTTTGACCGCGTTGGGTCTTCGTTGCTGCACGCGGGCTTTCTCTAGTTGCGGCAAGTGTGGGCTGCTCCTTGTTGCGGTGCACGGGCTTCTCATTGCAGTGGCTTCTCTTGTTTCGGAGCACAGGCTCTAGGTGCACGGGCTTCAGTGGTTGTGGCACATAGGCTCAGTAGTTGTGGCGCACGGGCTTAGTTGCTCCGTGGCATGTGGGATCTTCCTGGACCAGGGCTCGAACCCGTGTCCCCTGCATTGGCAGGCGGATTCTTAATCACTGCACCACCAGGGAAGCCGGCTTTTGGTATTTAAAGTAATCCAAAAGCCTGTTAGTGGGGGAAAGGCAGGGTCATACTTCTTTCTACCCAACTCCACTCCCCCATCTCACATTTGGTCCCAACATAATGGGTGGAGCCTTTAGAGATGACCACTCCAGCAGTAAGCATGCTTCTAGAAACAATTACGTGGGGTTGGGAGGGGGGTTGTGGTGTTGGAAATTCAGCATAGCTTCCTCCTCCAGGCAGGCTCCTGGTGACAGCGAGCTGCCTTCCCTCTTTCTGGGATGGGCTTCCCTGGGCCACATTTGCGGCAAACCTGGCTGAGCCCAGGACCTTCAAAGGAAAACTGCCAGGGCCTCCTTGAACCCTAAACGTAACGTAATGCTGAGCTCTTGGACAGGTTTCGTCTAGGTGGAGTCTATAACAAAGAGTCCCTTAGAAGCTTCTGGGGTGTCATCATAGGGCAGGATAATGTAGAAAACAGTAAGTAAGTGCCTAAGGCGTGTGGTAACCTACTCAAGGAATAGAGGTGCCCCCACTGAGGATAGATCCGACCATCTGGATCCACGTAAATGGATCACGTTGAACTTCCCTACCACCATGGTTTCTAGACTTAAATCTTAACGTAGGAGACCCTGTCCCCCTAAAGTGACATTACATGGAACTCCAGTCTGTAAGCAGAGTAGAAGCAGAGCTCTGCTTGCAGAGGGGTCAGTGTCGAGGAGCCTCACCTTCTCAGCGCGTCTTCCTCTTTCCCCTGCCCCTCTGCTCTCCCCTCTGCACCCTAGGGTGTGTCCTGAAGATAACTTATGAAGCACTGCCTTAGCTGTAGTCGTCAGGGTTCGCCAGAGAAACTGAAGCAATAGGAGAGAGAGAGAGAGAGACTGGTTTTGAGGAGGTGGCTCCGTAATCGTGGGGATTAGCGAGTCCCAAACGTTCAGACCTGCAGGGCAGGCTGGCAGGCTGGAGACCCAGGGAAGAGCTGATCTTGCAGCTCCAGTCTGAATACAGATTCCGGGCAGAATTCCTTCCTCCTTGAAAGAACTCCAGTCTTTTTCCTGAAGCTTTTAACTGGTTGGAGGAGGCCTGCTCACCTTATGGCAGGTAATCTGCTTTATTCAAAATCTACTGATTTACATGTTAATCTCATCTAGAAAACACCTTCACAGCAACAGCCGGACGTGTTTGACCAAATATCTGAGTACCGTGGCCCAGCCGAGTTGACACATAAAATCAACTGTCACGCCAGCAAATTTCAGAGCATCATTCATTTCCCAAATGGTGCACCTGCTCCCAGGACATTTCCTGTGGGTTCTGAGCGGGCAGTCCCAGCCCCCCGGGAGCCTGGGGGCCTTCCTGACAGTGTGGGACTCGGCTGTCAGCCCTTTCCTTCCTGACTGTGTGTGAGTCATGGGCGCCAGTGGGCAGTACCTCCCGTCAGTCAGCGGTAAATGGGTGTTTACGAGGAAAAGCAAAGGGTAGGGACAAACTGGGCTTCAGGCCTCATCTGATGTGAAGTTCATTAGTAAACTCTGAGCTCCTCGCGATGGGGCTTTGTTTAATTTCAGGACGGGCTCACATGTCTCCTTCCTGTGACTCTGTCCCCAAGTCCCCAAAGGGAGAGCCCTCCTGTAGGTTCTCCCTGTACTTTTGTTGTCAGGAAGGAGTCTGTGTGGTGAGGTCTAGTGTGTGAAAGCAGAGGCCAGCGACAAGGGCGTTGAAAGCTCTGCATGCTGGTGGAGCAGAAGGGCCCAGGCTGACACTGCCGGGAGAGCTTCAGGGACCCTGGGGGAGCTTTGAGGGACACCTGGGCTTCGCTGTCTCTACTGATAGGAGGACCTCAAGGGCCAAAGACACCCAGAACAAAAGCAGGGATTTGGGAATGAGAGGCACCTGGAGGAGGGGGAGGGAAGGGCATCTGTCTTGTTAAGAAGGAGAAATGTATTAGAGTTATTGAAATTCATGTGATATATTTTTTAATCACACTAATTCTATTTTTAGACATTTAGATTGTTCTACCTTTTCTCCACTGTAAGAAATGACTGTTCGCCAGAGAAACTGAAAATGTTCGAGTCAAAGGGAGCGTTTTGTGCATAGATTTGAGATTTTAAAAATAATTGAAAACAATACTGGGATGTCACAGATGCCATTAATATTTAACCGCCCCCCCCCCCAAAAAAAAGGAGAAACAGCCAGACAGTTTCCTGGGACGTGTGTGTGTGTGTGTGTGTGTGTGTGTGTGTGTTTCTCCATCAACCTCATCTGGCTCATGTCAAAGTAAAATCACTCTGAGCCCTTCAAGAGGTTTACATCAAGAACTCTTAAGGGCTGAGGTTTGACCCCACTTGCATATTGTCAGGTCGGCCTGACACAGTATCGGGGATTCTGGCAGAAGATGTGAGACTCCTGGGCCAGAGACAGAGGCAGTGTGTCCCTCCCATGATGGCAGCAGGCAGGTGCCAGCATCTGTACCAGTTCCACAGGGTGACGTGAAGGCACAGGCGCCATGTGCACACGCAGTGGGTTGCCTTGTAGGAACCCGAGCTTAGGGAACATGAACGTTGTCTAAAGTGCAGTGTATTCGTTTGCTGGGGCTGCTGTAACAAAGCACCGCAAACCCAGGGGCTTAGAAATTTACTGTTTCACTGTTTCGGAGGCCAGAAGCCTGATATCAGGGTGTCACCACTGTTGCTTCCTTCTGAGGGTCATGAGGAGAATCTGTTCCAGGCTGTCCCTTAGCTTCTGGGGCTTTGCTGGCCATGCTTAGTGTCCCTTGGTTTGTAGGAGCATCACCCCGATCTCTTCATATTCACGTGGCATCTCTCTGTGTGTACGTCTGTGTCCAAATGTCCCCTTTATATAAGGGCACAGTCATATTGGATTAGGGAGCCCCTGTTCTAGAATGACTCCAGCTTAACCAATGACATCTGCAAGGACACCTCACGTTCCAAGGTGCGGGGGTTGGGATTTCAACCTGTGAATTTTAGGGAGACACAACTCAGCCCATAACAGGCAGCAAGCATGAACCTTTGTCTCTGGAGGGGACACTGTCTCTAATCTACCGAACAGTAAGCATGTTGGCTAACTGCTCCCAAGACAGACACTGTCTCTGAATTTCAGGCCATTCCCTCTACAAATACCCTTGAAAAGGTATTTCAGAACTAAGGACCCTTGGTGCCCATGAGGCTCACAAGATAAGCAGAAATAAGATAAGCCAGAGACCCAGGGAGAAGTGTCTCCTGACAGTTTGTTATCAAGCATTCAATTCTAATTCTAATTTCTAATTCCAAAATCTATGTACCGTTCAAGGCATACGTTTTAAAATGCCATGTGATGCAACTCTCCTTATTTAACCAGCAGGAGTGTCATCACGGAGAATCAGGGAGCAGCCGTTAGAATGACGAGACTGGTGTGTATTTATTGGGAAGTTGTTCACAGTACAATAAGTGAACAACGGAAGCAGCAGTGGCTCTGTGTCTCGTGCTCCCAGTACTTCAGGGGCTATTCTAAGCGCTTACTGTATGTACCACCTCATGTAACCCTCCCAACAAACTGGCAAGGCGGGGGCTGTCATTATGCCCATCTCACCCAGGAATTAACAGAGGCACAGAGAAGTTAAGTTATCTGCCTAGGATCTGCACAGCTAATAATTAACAGAGCCAGCATTCAAAGCCAGGAATTCTGGCTTAAGGGTCTGTGTTTGAACCACCGTTCTACGTTGCCTCTGTCTAGGCAAAGACGTGTGACATAATATCACATTGTAAAGCGGCATCAGCTATATGTTTACATAGAGGCTTATGGAAAGTTCTAGACTAAAATTTTAAAGGTGATTGTCTAGAATTAGAGACACCCTTTCCCCTTGTTTGCTTAATTATATTTTTATACAATGAAAATGAGTAACGTTTTATGGGTAAGGTAGTTGTTACAGAGTGAAACTTTTAAGGGCAAAGAAAAGACGGCATTGACCCCCCTATAAACACCTTTAATCCCAAGGCAGAACGAGGATCTCTACTACACGGCTCATTCCAGTTCTTCTGTGAAGTTCCTCTTCCACAGCTGAAGGATGAGAAGAGGATTCAGGTTATTCCATCGTTTCCCACGCTTTCCAAGCCCAGAGATCTTTTCTCTGTCTCGATGCTTCTGGAGCTGCAGCAGGATTCCTTGTGCGCACTGGCCTGTACGACAGTCAGCTCTCAGGCCGCTTCGCTGATCTCTCGTCAAATAAGTCATCGATATTAACTCATGAAGAAGTATAAAGAGTAAACAACGAAACATAAAAGAAATTGTAAGTTTGTTTGAAACATACATCATTGAAAGAGTCCCAATCTGAAACTTAACTATGGTCATCATTGGATTAATGGTATTTTTCTTAGGTATGATAATCTTATTGTAGAAACATTGGAGTGTGACCTTATTTTAGGAAACACATGCAGAAATATCTGGGGTGAAGGTCATGTTAACAATTTATGTCCAAATGGTTCAACAGAAAAAAGAGTTTCTATAGGCACATATAGGCATAAGAGAGAAGCAAATATGACAAAGTGTTAACAATGGCTGCATTAAAGCACATTTTTTGTCAAATTTTCTGTAGACTTGAAAAGTTTTTTAAAATGTTGCAAGAAGAAGAAGCCTCAAACATTTTCTCAAATGAGGCCCAGTTTATCACCAGAAAACAAATTCTTACCATAGTCAAAGGATTCTAGACCATGGGAAAGCCTGGAAAGCACCCCGGTTAGTTTTATAAAGCTGGGAGAACCTTACTATCACTCCATGATCAAGATAGTAAGCTCACCCATTGACTACATGTTTTTGAATGCCAGGATACAAGGCTGAGCCCTACAAGGTGTGGCCTGGGCGCCGGGGCTTCAGACATTACTCAAAGGGTCACCTGAACAAGGGAGCTCCTGCAGGGAGGCTTCCCCGCAGGAGTTAATCAGGCCAGGGAGGCGGAGGGTGCTGGGGAGCCGCCCCACCTGGGACAGCCCAGGGCAGGAAGAGGCACAGCCTGGACGTGGCATGTGTGTGGACAGGTGAGACTGCAGCTGGGGGGCAGGCAGGGCCGGCCCCCAGGCCACACCCTGCATGTTGTCTTTATTCTGGGAGCCACTGAAGGGAGACCAGCCAGGCCAGGTCTGGAGTCTGCAGAGGTGGCTACTGGCAGGTGCAGGAGGCCCAGAGGGCGTGGGAGATGGCTGAGCAGAGGCAGTGTGGGACTGGGGTGGCTGGACCAGGAGTGCAGGGGGCAGGAGGCAGGAGTATTTGTGGGTAAACTCAATGGGACTTCCTGAGGGAGGTGCCAAGGATGAGTCCTGGGTTTCTAGCCTGCACCCAGGATGGGGTCTGCTCTGAGTGGGGAGCATTGGGACAGTGCCTTTGAGATGCTGGCGGGTGGGGATGTCAGGCGAGTAGTTTTAGATATGGCCCGATGCTCAGTACAGAGGTACAGGCTGTGTCCCCTGAGTCCGGCGGTAAGACTGAGCTCCAGAGGCCTGTCTGGGAAGAGAGCGAGGAGAAGAGAAGTATGTGAGTATGAAAGCAAGCATTCCAAGTGCAACGCTGGGTGGACTCGACAGCGTACTAGAAGAAGGATGCTCCACGACCCCGTGTGCTTACCCCAGGAATGTAAGGATGGTTCAGCATTAGGAAGAGGTCTTGTGATTAATTCCACTGACAAATTCAATAGAAAATATGTGAAATCATATCAATTGAGGTGCAGAAGCATTTGAGAAACGGCAGCAACCCTTCCTCCTCTAAGGAAAAGAGGAAACGAGGAAAGAGGAAACTCAGGAATGAGAAAAGCTCGTCATTGTCACCGTTTCCAACATTGTGTTTTTTTTGTTTTGTTTTGTTTTTTTTGCGGTACGCGGGCCTCTCACTGCTGTGGCCTCTCCCGTTGCGGAGCACAGACTCCGGACGCGCAGGCTCAGCGGCCATGGCTCACGGGCCCAGCCGCTCCGCGGCATGTGGGATCCTCCCGGACCGGGGCACGAACCCGTGTCCCCTGCATCAGCAGGCGGACTCTCAACCACTGCGCCACCGGGGAAGCCCTCCAACATTGTTTTGAAGGCTCTAGTTCATGCCATAAAATAAGAAGACAGGCTGGCACACATATTAAAACAGAAGGGCCAACATTATTTTTATTTGTAGACAATGTTTGTCTAGAAAAACGAGAGATTCTAAAATCACTTAGTAAATTTAAAGTTGTTAGATACAAGATAACTGTACAAAAATGAACCAGTTTTCTTTTCTTTTTTTTAATTAATTTTTTTGGCTGTGTCCCACGCAGCTTGTGGGATCTTAGTTCCCCGACCAGGGATCAAACCTGGGCCCTCGGCAGTGAAAGCGCGGAGTCCTAACCACTGGATGGCCAGGGAATTCCCCCCATTTTCTTTATACTGGCAATAACCAACGACAAGTGGAAATGGGAGGGTTATATTCATGATGATAAAATCACAAATAAATTTATAGGATATTTACAGGAATGACTTTATAGAAAAAGTACAGGATCTCTATAGTCAAAACTATACTTTTTTTGATGAATTTAATTCAAGGTTGGAATAAACAGAGAGATACACATATCCCTGAGTGGGAAGACTTCATATCATAAAAATATCCAGTATTCTGAGATGAATCTATAAACTTATTGCCATTCCAATATGTATTCCTGTAATGCTTTTTGCTCATTTGTTCAAATTTCATTTGAAAGGCAGAGATGAGAACCAATCGTTTTTAAGGTCATCGGGGACAATACGTGAGAATTGCTAATACATTCTTGAAAAGTGAAAACTAGTGCATATATCCTTTATCTGTCTGTATGAACACTTATTATAAATGCTGTTGTCAAAATAATATGCTGGGAAAGAAAAGAGACAGAGGTCAGTAGAACAGAGATTAGTGGAATGGATCCAAGTATACGTAGAAGCGGAATCCACCATAAATGTGACATTTCAAGGTGGTGGGAAAGGAGAGGTATTTAATAAATTGTGCGTGCATAGCAGCTTTCTGGAAATAGAGTTCAACTCACTGCATTCCAAATATTCAAGACCACACTCCAGAGGGAATAGAGAGTTCCACAAATACAACAGCAGAAAATTCGAAAGTCCTTCAAGACCCACAAGTCTTAAGGAAACTGTTGCTGATTAAATAAAAAATTTAAGTACCTGGCAAGAGACAAAACCATCGAAAAGTATAAAAAAAAAAGCATTTAAACCAAAGCGTCAAAAAAGAAGTGACAGGGAGAAAATATTTGCAGTAACCCCTTAGCAGACAAAGGGTTACTAGCCCTAGTAATCTAAAGAAGCTTCTTGTGATAAGAAAAGCAAGCTCTACTCTCTTATTATTAGATCACTCTCAAAATGGAATTCTAGCCTGCATTTCCTGGAGACAGTGGGTGTCATGTGCTCCTCGCCAGGTGAGTCAGCGATTGACGGGAGCACGGCTGGGTGCCAGGTGGGAGCCCAGCCCTGGGAGGGGGCCTGGCCCAGGAGCAGTTAGCCTGGGGTCGGCTATGCTCACTGTCCAAGCTCGCTGGGTCCTCCCAAGTCCATCGAGACTCACTGTCACCTGCCACGTGTTCTCTCCTGTTCCCCAGAGACATTTCCAAACATCCTTAGGACCATGGTCACTAAATACCAAATTATGGCAGATTTCAGAGGAGTGTTTGTGCCTTTAAATGACTAAAAACCACGGAGGTTCCACAGTCTGCATAAGTGACAGGCTAGTTTAATAGAAAGACCAGGGGATTAGGTGATATGTTTTTGTAACCCAAAGTTACCATTTCAAATTTCTCTTTTACCTGTCACTTCTCCCCGTTTTCCTGGAGGAAGCATCACCCCTGGTTGGCATATAAGCCTCTCTTCCGGGCTGAACAGCTCCAGAGAAGTGGACACACAGTGGAGAGGGGCAGTCAGCACCAGTTAGGCAGCATGTGTTTGGGGACCTTCTCAGGAGGTTTCCTATGCTTTCATTCGGAGGCAGTTAGCGGACCCAGGATGGGCTGGCATTCCGGCTTGCTCTTCCAGGGACTTCCCAAGAGGGAAATCGCATCTATGAAAAGTTCGCTCAGCTTCTGAACAACCACACAGATAGGAGCAGGGTCGTGCTCTGTTCTTCTCACACGCATTTGTCTTAGTGGGTTCTGGGGACGCATCTCTGTGACTTTAGTTTCTGTGACGTGGGGAAAAGTGATTTCCTCGGCAGATGAGCCTGGGGAAAACTGGGATAGAAAGCTGTAAGCAGCTTTCTTTGTTGCCAAAGGCTCAGAGGCTTCCACTCCTGGGCGCTTGTATGTCCCCGGGGAGGGACGTGGAATCCCCCTACCCTGGCTGAGTCCCTCAGAGCCGTGTGACTGGGACGCGTTTGCAGAAATGCTGCTTCATGTAAACTAAACCCAGCACGTAGCTCACAGGACGTCCCTGCCGTGCAGGGCTTAAGAGGCACGTTCTACAGATGTGGAAACAATTCAGAGCATTCATGTGACTTGTCCAAGGTCACACGGGAACCAGTCTAGAGAAGGGAATTCTGAGCTTTCTCTGCGTTCAGGCACATATTTTTGTAGCTTTAAAAACGAATAAATTTTCACTAAAGACCCTTGTTGACCGTCAGGAGTCTGACTAGTATTACTGGGTCAAATGTAATAGAAGGAAAACTTTCTTGAAAGGGTTCCAGGTAACATAATTTTGATTTTTCAAATCTGGTTGTTAAAAAACAATACATGATTTTATTTTTATCAACCAGTTAAAGGTCAGCAAGAGACTTGGGGGTCAGAGGTTATCGGTCATGTGGCGAGGTCAGCAGGAGTCACAGGGACGCTGCCTGGGTTGGTGGCCCTGCCCGAGGGGCCACCTGCCCATCCTGTGGGAAGTCACCTGTCCTTCTGACCTGCCCTGCCCCACCCAGGGCCACCGTGACCCCGAAGTTCTCATCAATTGCGAAAGAAAAGAGAAGAGCTCAATTTGTTCAATTTAAATTCCTGTCCCTTCTCCAAAGACCAGGCCTTCCCTCTCTGGGGGGACTACGTCCTTCCTCTCATCAAATGGTGTCCGTATTTGTACCGTGTGTGAGCATCTCACAGCCCCTGGGGTCCCGCGGTGTCAGAGTCTCCTTCCCTACCCTGTGGGTCCAGCCGGACCCGGGTGGGCAGGGGCCCTGGGGCAGGGGTGAGGGAGGCCCCCCCCAGGGATCCCTGGCGCTCTGAGGGGGCAGGTGTAAGTGGGGGGGGGTCACAGAGTTTCTTCATGTGACCCCAGAAAAAGAGACCCTCTGACTAGGATGTAAAACACCTGCGTGTGGACAGACAGACAGAGAGACAGACAGCAAGAATCTCTGGAGTCACAGCGGCTGTTTTACCGGAAGAGCCTTTCACATATGCTTTCTGTGCCTACAGCCCCCTTCTCTCTGTTCCTGTCTCTGTCTCTCCCTCCCTCTCCCTCCCCCTCCCCCCAAGCCCTAACCCCAGGGTCTGTGTCCTCCACAAGCCCCTTCTGTGTCAGACCGGCCTCTGCCCACACCTTGGAGCTGGGGCTTCCTGGGGACAGCTTGGGGTTCACAACCATAACGCTGCCTCTGAAACGAGGAAAGGGTGCCCTTTGGGGGCCTGTGAGTTCTCTCCCTGTCCCCTCTCCCTGGTCTGTCCTTGCACACTCAGCGGAGGGGTTTTAAAAAAGAATAATCACACTTAGTAACTACCCGGCCTGGAGCAGCGTTGCCCGCGGACCGCGGTTTGGGGAGGCCAGAGCCCAGTGGCCGGTCGCCAAGGAAACGAACCACCCGCCCGGCGGCCACGCCTCTCCCCGGACGCTCCTGTCTCCTCATTAGCTGTTGCCCTGAAGGACTGACTTCCCTCCCGAGGGAAATTCCTGAAACCCAACGGTTGACAAACCCACACGCCCTGGGGAGGGCTGGGCGCCAGATAAAAGCCCTGGGCGGCCGCGTGGGGACCACGGCCAGCTCAGGACCGCCCACCGGCTCTGCTCCCTCCTCCCGGCGGGTGGCCGGAGCTCCCGTCCTCTGCCCGCGGTGGGCGCGGGGTCTGCACCCAGGGAACACCAGCGGGAGTTTTCTGGTTTGCTCTCAGCTCTCCCGATGATCTATTCCTGTCTTTCCTTTGGGAAAAACGCGCTTTGCCCATGACTAATCTCGGCCCCGCCGAGATGATATCAGCTGTCACCTGCGGGGCGGGACCACAGCCCAGGTGTGAGACAGAGTGAGGCTGCAGCCCCACCTGCCAGCACCACCTGAGCCCCGTCCCCGCCGGGCGCCGCTGTCCCTGCGCAGGCCCCGGGGATGTGGCCACCGCAGTGACCGCCGGGGCGAGGCCGCCCTGGAAGGGCCGAGCCAGGCGTGCGAGGAGCGGGTGCCTCCCGGTGCGGGCGTGTGTGGAGCCCCTGGATGGAGCTTGGGAGCCGGGGCCCCTCATGTCTGTCCTGCTGACTCTGTGCGTCGTGCTCCTGGCCCTGGCGACCCCGGGCCGAGGCGCCGGGCGATGGGAGCCCTGCACGGGTAAGTGGGGGGCACGGGGCGGAGCACGCGCGGGGGCCGGGAGGGGCGCCGGGCGTGCGGTACCACTTTCTCAGGCCGAGTCCAGGTCACGGTGCTGAGTGGCCACGGGAGCAGCGGCAGCTGGACCAGGAGGAGGGACAGAAGGTTAAAGGGGGCAGCAGGGCGCTCAGGAGAGGAATGCCAACAGGGTGGGGACTCCTTGCAAAGGGTTACCCTCCCCCATCCCAGGCCCTTCACAGTACTTACCTGCTGGGCCTCCAGGAAGGCCGTACACCTGCCGGAGGAATGAGGCCCAGCGGCTGGCGGGTCACTCGCCCGCCGTGGACAGAGAAGCCAGGGCTGCACTTGGCACAGTGCAGACCCGCCGCTGGGGCTGGGCAGTCCTGTCCCGCGAGAAGAGGGGCACGTGGGGCCGGCCCCAGGCACGCGGACCCCCTCCAGCGGAGAGCGGAGTCGGAGGGGAGATCCCGCCCCCTTCTCCTTAGAAAGGCCGAGTTGACCTGCCAGTGACCACGACATCATGCCTCTACCAAGAGACTTTATTTATCCGACCTAACGCTGACAAACAGAGTAAAGGGGAAATGAGACCCGGAAGCTAGAAGCTGAGCTCCGGGATGGGAGTGAGCGAGGGGCGTGCGGGCCTCGCCGAGGGTGGTGGCGCTGAGACGGGTTTGTGCGTGGCCCCCGGTTTATTTGCAAATATCTCATTCTGGGCTCCGGGAATCCTCCCAGGTCCCCGCGTGTTATGGCTCTTTGCTCTGATGGCACTCGGTTCCCAATGATGTGATCAGGAGATGGCCCATGATGACCCAAGTTTGGAACGCTGACCTGTGTTCACACCGGAAGGGGGGGGTCCATAAAAATCCCCAGCCCCCCAGGGAACAGCCAGGCCGTGCGGGTGGAGGGGAGCAGCCCCCGGGTGTGTGCTGGGAAGGAATACCAGGGCCCCCGAGGCCCCTGCACCTGCTGCGGTCACAGCCTTGGGATGCGTGATGTGCAAACCACACAGAAGCCAAGGCCACCGGTAGCCCTGAAACACCGCCGGCCCCCACCCGGCTTTGAGCATGGAGGACAGACCCGCACACGGGGTCTGGGGCGCAGCACCCGACCTGCGTCGTCCTGAGCACTCAGTGTCTCCCAGGTGGGGTGAGTCACAGACGTGTATCTTCATGTTCCCTTCAGCACTGGGAACAGAATCAACTTGCATAGTAATAATAAAGGTTATTTATAAAGCCCGCCCCCTCTCCCCTGAAGGTATGTTGCAAATAGTTAAAAGATGACCCAGTTATAAATACCGACAACCAGGGGGAAAGATAAAAGCCAAGTAAATAATATTGAACTAAATTTGGAAGCTCCCAAGACACCTGATAGTGGCTAGTCAGGACTCAAATAGTTAGAGGTCACTTTGATCGCATTTGGTTTTGAAAAGCACAGGAGGTTACACCGTAGGGTTTGTGCGGGTTTGGATTTCACTTTCCCTTACCCCTTGCTCCTGGGTCTGTGGTGCTGTGTGTGAAGTGCCTGGACCTTGGCTGTGACGACCTTGGGTTTTGAAGTCCTGTCCCCCTTCCCCAAGCCCATCTGAGTCTGTGACTATGAGACAGCAGCCCCCTACAGGAGGTGGTGGGGACAGTTTTGCCGCTGAGGAAGTTGAGGTTACATCTCTGCCCCGGGTCTGGTGCAGACCCTCTGATAAGGGCTGGGGCCTGGGGCTGGCCCTTCTGCACAGGGGCATCTGAGGACAGGTCAAGTCTCAGAGAGCCTCAGCTGACCCTGGCAGGCTGTCAGCACGAAGAGGCTGCGGGGGGCAGGTGGGAGGCGCAGGCTGGGAAACCAGTGCAGCTGCTGGGCCAGCCTCAGGGCGGGAGGGTGAGGAGGGTCTGCAGCAGAGAGGCTGGGGCTCCGGGGCGCAGCGGGTGTGTGGAGCGGGTTCCCCTGGGGTGACTGTGGCAGGCAGGATCCTGGGGCCTCGCTGACCCCAGAGCCAGCCTGGGTCTTCTGATACTCGGACCCCTCTGCTGCTCCAGCAAGCCGGGCCAGCTGCCCTGGGACAGAGGCTGAACCAGGAGTGGAAGACCTTCAGCTCCCACACAAAGTCCACGACTCTGGGGGGCGTGATGTGCGTGGTGCCAGGAAAGTGGCTGGGGGTGTCCTGCCAGGGGACAGCTTGGTGGCCTGAATTCTAGACCTGGGCTCTTGGTCAGGGAGTGACCAGCCGCTGTGGCCAGAGAGCCTGCCGTCCACCCCGACTCAGCCTGTCCCGACCCAGCATTGTCTCCACGTGGGCGGGAGGCCAAGGCGGAGGGGTTCTGTGGAAGCCGTAGCGGGGGCAGCTGGACCCCAAGGCTGGGTCACTGGCGGGGTGCAGGGGGTGGGCGCTTGGAGCGGGGTGACCTGCCGTGGGGTGTCAGAACAGTGTCTTCTGTCACCCCGGGAAAGTCAGAGGCAGCTCCTCAGCCGGGGCTCAAGGCCGTGCTGAGGCGTGGGAACCTGGCGAACATAGCTCAGCACCCCCTTCCTTCCTTCACCTGCTCGACGCCCCTGCAAGGAAGGCACCGCGCCCGCACTGTTACACTGCAGCTCGGTCAGTGCGTGGGCAAGGCTCTCGGCAGGTGTGGGGGATCCCGGGGCGGGTGGGTGGTCAGACCTGGGGTCTGGGGTGGGGTGCATCCCTGGAGCTAGAGGAAGTGCCCAGGAAATAAGGGGCACAGATTTGCATTACAAAAGCTAGTTGGGGTGTGAAGGCTGCAGGCAGGTGGCCCAATGAGGGGCATGGGGTTGCGGGGGGAGGAAGCCCTTCTCCTCCCTTGCTGGCGGCTCCCAGGAATTCTTCAACCCTGTCCTTTGGGCTCTGTTAATGGAAACGCTGCAGGAAGGGCAGTGCTGCCCAGGGAGCTGGGGAATCCTGGCCACCTGGCGAGGTCCGCACGCCGGTTCCTGGGAGTCCTGTGTGGGCACGACGCCCCCTTCTGGGCTCAAGCAGCCGTCAGCAGGGCCGTGAGCAAAGCCGAGGAGCAGTTTGCAGTCAGGAAGCTGCTGCTAGATTCCCAGTCAGTCCCCCACCCGCCCTCGGGTGCTGGGGGCCCCCGAGCCTGCGTCCCAGCCGCCCCAGCCCCAGGCCGGCGCCCCGTTCTACACCAGCTTCATCTGAGCTCCACACCCCAGGTGGCCCCTGGAGCCACTCTGCGTGGGCCACAGGAAGGAGAGGCCGCCAAGTGGCGGGTCACGTGGGGACCGAGGCTGAAAGGCCCACGTGGCCTGCTTGACAGTTTTGCAGGGCTGGGGTGTGGCTGGCAACTGGAGACACACTGTCAGCCTGACGCCTATTTCCTTTTAAAGAATTCTCAACCGTTAAACCAGGGCGTTGTTTGTCTGCACAGAAATTAGGAAACCAAGAATATTCTTCTTTTTGTTTGTTTTTTTTGCGGTATGCGGGCCTCTCACTGTTGCGGCCTCTCCCATTGCGGAGCACAGGCTCCGGACGTGCAGGCTCAGCGGCCATGGCTCACGGGCCCAGTCGCTCAGCGGCATGTGGGATCTTCCCGGACTGGGGCACGAACCTGCGTCCCCTGCATCGGCAGGCGGACTCTCAACCACTGCGCCACCAGGGAAGCCCAAGAATATTCATTTTTATAATGCCACCTCATACACTATATGCTGGTTCTTTGGTTTTGATTTTTAAGAGTAAATCATAGATTTCCAGGAGGTCTTTTTCCAGGATAAAATCTAGGAAGCCACCAACACACGCTTCGGGGTCTGGGCTCTGTTTCCAGCCGGACTCCCCCATCTCTCCCTCCCCCCTCCCCCGCCATCCTCCTCTTCCCCCCCACCCCAGGTGGATTCTGAGCTCTGGGCTTACAGGGACCTCTACGTCTGTGTGGGGTGGGGATGGGAGGGCACCCACTTGTCTCCCCATCTTGAGAGTCTGGGGAGCGAGGGGGACGTGGCCCCTGGCTGTCACCCTCGGCGTCCCAACCACACATCTCTGCCTTTAGGAGGGTCCGGGCCGGGGGCTGGGGGCTTCCCAAGCCTCTCGGAGACCCCTCATCACCCAGCAGCCATGCTCACGCTAACGCCCCCACGTGACCCCACCCCCAGCCCCGAGCAGAAAGCCTGAAAGCCGGTTCCTTCCCGCGGGTCTCGGTCCTCGGAGGGGCTGGGGCGCCCTGTGTTAGTGGCTCATTTTCATATCACCCCCAGGTCGGGGCATGGCGCTTTGGGGACTTTGTGGGAGTCTCCAGCGAATCCACTCTAGTGAGCATCTCTGGCACTGCCAGGGGGTACTTACCCGCCGCTGGGAGGTGCGAGAGGAAAAGGAGGATGCCCACCCCGCCTCCACGGTGACCCCACGGTCGGTTTGCAGCCCGGAGAGCGCCCCCTCCGCCCCCGGTAGGGCCTCGGGTGATGGAAGGGGGAAGGGAGGTGACCCCGAAGGCGGGAGCTGCCCACCTCTGGGCGGGGCGGTGTTGGGGCCACAGCACGGGCCTCGCTGTCGCCCCTGCCGGCCTGGCGGGACCTAGGGGAGCGCGTGGACCGGGTGGGGGTGTCTTCCTACGCCGAGGGGAAGGCGGGGTGTGCGCGCGCGCGCGTGAATATGTGAGTGTGCACGGGTGCGTGAACACGTGTGCGTATTAGTGTGAGTGCGTGTGCGCGCCCGCTCGCCGCTGGGAAGAAGCCGGAGGACATCTACCCAGGTGGTGAAATTCGGTTGTCTTTCTGGCCCCGCGCGTTTCCGCGGTTGCTGCAGCGGGTAACCGAGGGAGACGGGAAACTCTTCCAGGCCGCGGGCGCGGCGGCTCGGCAGCTCCACGTGGCGCAGGCGGGCGGTACGGTGGCTCCGGGCTGGGTCTCTCGGGGTCAGCGGTGGCCGGGCTCGGGTGCCGCCGCATGGGGACGGAGCTCAAGTGGGCGCTCCGGGGACCCCTGCGCTGGTGAACGGCCCTCCCCGGGATGCCTCGCTCCGCGTGTCGCGCGTCTGGGGGCGGGTCGAGCGCTGAGCTTGGGGCGCCCCAGGCAAGGGTCACCCGTCGTTGGTGACTGGCCGCCGCCGCCGTCCGCGTGCGCTCTGTCCCCGACGCAGCTGGCTCCATCCAGGGTCGGGGGCTGCAATTCAGTGGCCGTGAACTTGGGCAGGACGCGCCGCACCTTCGTCTCCATAACTAACCCCGACGCAGCAGCTCCCAGTGATGGACGTGCCTGCTTTTGGCCACACCCGGAACTGTCACCAGCTGCGCCACCGGCATCCTCCGGCCCCGCAAAAATATGCACAAACGTTTTGTCCCCATCCGCCTGAGGCCCGCCGCTCCTCTTGTTAATGCCTTAATAAAAAAGCCCACACCTCACTACACCATTAAAATTGTTTATTTTATTTTTGGTAATTGGTAATGATAATGGGCTCCCCCTGAAATCTGGAGTATTGTATTTTCTGCAGTTAAACTCGTGTTTCTGAGAAGGGCCTGTGGGTTTCACTAGCTGGCAGAGGAGTCAAGGCGTACAAGAAGCCGGGGCCCCACAGTTCACTGGTCTCTGGGATGGGGTTGCTGGTGGGGTTGGCCAGAGGGAGGCTGCTAAAGGCATAGAAGAGGCCCTGGTGGGCAGAGCCCCAGTGAATTTTCTGGCCCCTGTAATAGCTGGGGGAATTGATTTCTCACACCTTCTCCTCCATACGAGGGTCCCAGGAGGCAGGGGCAGGGTCCCCTAGAGAGTGGTGGGGAGGGGCGGGGCCCCAGGGGAGGCTGGGTTCAGGACTCCCACCTCCCTCCACAACCCCAGAATGTAGGAGGAGGGCCGTAGGGCGCTAGTCTGTGTGTACCCATTTCCACCACCCAGTTCTAGTTGCAGGAGGGCCCTAGTTCCACCGACAGATTCCCTGAGGACCCCCTTTTGGGGAATAGTGGCACTGGAGAAGCCACCCAGGGAGTCTGGACCCGGTTCTCCAGGGGAGACCACCGGAGGGTCAGGTGATCTCTCAGACCTGCTCTAAGGGGGCATTCACTGTTGGCCCCCCTCCTTTTGGGGAACGTTTTGCTGGATTTCATGGCCTCCTGGGAGGGAGGGAGGTGTCACGTCAATAGCAGGGTAGGGTTAAGAGCTAGAGGTGGCACTGAGGGGAGGGTGGAGGTGGAGGGAAGGCTGGTTAGGAATGAGGGCTGGCCATGGGAAGCTTGGGGCTCCGGGAAACATGGGGGCCCCATCCAGACCGGCCCCAAGGGTCACCCTCAGGCCCCAGAGTGTGGGCCCTGGAAGTCACCTACCTGCTGGCCGCTTCCCCACCCAGCCGGGGCTGGGGAGGGGGCGTCCTCACTAGTCTATGTGGCACAGACAAGGCAGGTTGGGACATTTGAAGATTGAATGAAGCTCACAGTTCGAGGGGGGCTGGAGGGACAGGCGCAGCTGGTGGTCAGCAAGAATGCTCCACTCCAGCTGCGTCCCAGGAGGCCGGGAGCCAGCGGGGCCCAGCCTTCTGCGCGTCCTCAGGCTGACCAGGGAGAGCCAGGCCGGGGGCAGGGGACCGCTGGCCAGGTGGCGTTGGCCACCACAATCTCGGACACACAGCACAGCCACCCAGAGCTGCCCAGAGATACAGACGCAGGAGTCAAGGGCCTTGGGGCCGATTGGGTGGGCCTCCGAGCTCAACACCCTTGGAGGTGCTCCCAGGGCGTGGCTTGGAGACGCTCCCAGGGCGTGGCTTGGCTCCAAGGCAGCTGAGGCCGGAGTTATTTACATCAGCCCCGAGGCCGGGCCGGAGGCGATGAAACATACAGCCAGCTGGGGAGGACAGCGAGTTTATCCACTCAGCTCAAGACCCTGTGAGGGGAGGGGAGGCCACACAGCAGCAGGAGGGGCAGAGACGGAGCAGAGCAAGGCCCCCAAAGACTAGGGGGGAGAGCAGTGTCCATGGCTTTCAGGAGAAACCTGGGGACCCGCAGTAATAGGGGAGGGCTGTCTCAGGTTCATCTGGGCCTGATCTGGAGGCTACGGATGGGCTAAGCCCTGCTTGTTGGGGTCCTAGGTCAGCTCACATTCATGTAGAGGTGTAGACCACAGCTTGTGCTGGGTTAAATCCTGAGGGTGGCTGGTGGCTGGCAATGGCAGAGGTGGGGGTGGCCCATAGCACCTGGCAGGCCCTGGGGGGACGTGCCAGTCAGCTGCGGGACGTGCCCGAGGCAGGGACGCAGCAGGCGGGACGGCAGAGCAGGTACGCGGAGGAGGAGGGTCTGCGTCAGGACGAGCGGCAGGGGGTGGGCTGGCAGCACGAGGGGGCTGAGCGGGGGGGCCTCACAGCACACGGGCTCGCAGCACGCAGGTGTGCGGCAGACGGGCACACGGCAGGCCTGCTGGCAGGGGGAGCAGGTGCAGCAGGGGGGCTCGCAGCTAGACTGCCGGCGGCACGAGGCTGTGCAGGGGCCGGTGGTTGGCAGCAGGGGCTGGACACGCAGCTCACCGGGGCGCAGACGAGGGTCAGGCAGGGGGCCGGGGCGCAGCCGCTGGGGGCGCGGCAGGGGGGGCTCACAGCAGCTCTCTGGTCAGTCGTCCACCTGCCAGCAGGAGCCGGTGCAGGAGTCACAGGGACCAGGCAGGCAGAGCCGCTGCTGTAGCTCAGGGCGCTGGAGCAGACGGACAGGGTGGACGCGGCCGTTGTGGGGGCGGTGGCTGGAGGAAGGTGTGAGTGTGTGTGTGTGTGAGTGTGTGTGTGATGTGCTCGGCTGTCGGCTTCACCCCTTCCTGGGTGTGTGTGCTGTCCTGGGGAGGCTCCACACCCTCCCTTCCTGGTTGCTGTTGAGAGCAGGTCCACAGAAAAAGCGGCAGCTTTGTTGTTCCAGGAGTCATTGCTCAGCTCACAAAACTCTTGAAATTGGCTTGGGACGCCTTTACTCGTTTTTGTCCTAGAAAGAAACCCCAGGGTGGAGTGTAAGTCACTTTGCCATTTTAGGCGGTGTTGCAAGTTGGGGCCGGTGTCTGTGGGCACTGGGTCCTGGCCCCTGGTCAGGGTGAGCGCTGCTGGGGTCGCCCAGCTGGCTGAATGAGGTCATGCGCCTCTGTGGTTGGAAGGTTAGAGAGGAGGTGTATTTGGGTTCTAAATAAAGATAACGTGAGTCATGCTTTGTAGGCAGCAGTAACAGCACAGCAGATGGGTCGGCTCACACGACAGAAACGTATCTCATAGTCTGGATGTCCGACGTCTGAGGTCAAGGTGCCGGAAGGGCTGTTTCCTTCCAAGGCTGTCGGGGGAGAGTCTGCACCAGGCTGTCTCCTAGCTTCTGGGGCTTTTCTGGTAATTCTTGGGGCTTCTTGGCTTGTAGAAGCACCACCCTGATCTCTACCTTCACCTTCACAGGGCTTTTTCCATGTGTGCCTGTCTGCATCCAAATTCCCCCCTTTTGCAGGGACACCAATCAGGTTGGATTAGGGGCCACCCCCAAGACCTCATTTTATCTTGATTGTATCTGCAAAGACCCTATTTCCAAATAAGGTCAGATTCACAGGTGCTGGGGGCTGAGGCTGCAGCATCCCGTTGCGATACAATTCAGCCCCTCATGAGTGCTGTCCCTGCTCTGAGGCTGACACTTGGCCAGAGTCTGGGATGGAAGGAAAAGCTGAGCAGGTGTTGACCTTCTTCTTTCTCAGGGACAGTAGTGAAGGGCGGGGTGCAGGCAGCAGGTGGCTTGAGAGGTTTGGAGCACACCCCAAATTTCTGTCAGTCCAGGCGTGGTTTGAGCTCATGGGTTGATTATTTTTTTAGTTTATTTTATGGAATAATCATAAAAGGAGTACAGAGAATTCACGTATGCCCGTCTCCCAGGTTTCTCTAGTGATAACGTCGCACAGAACTGTAGATCAATTACCAAGTCTTAGAAATCAGCATTGGGACATTACTGTTCACTAAGGACAGACTTTTCGGATTCACCAGCTTCCCAGGAGTGTCCTCTCTCTGTTCCAGGACCCCACGGTGCATTCATGAGATCTCCTTAGTTGGCTCTAGTCTGGGACAATTGCTCACAGTTTCCTTGTCCTTTGTGACTGTGACACTTTTGAAGAGCAGTGATCAGGTGTGTTGTGGGCTGTCCCTCAAGTTGGGTTTGTCTGACATTTTCTTATGATTGGACTTGGACTGTTACGTTTAGGGGAAGAATCCACGGAACTAATGTGTCCAGTGAAGCAGGGGTTACTTGGTGGTGTTATGTCTGATCACTGGAGATGTGACTGTTTCTCCCTTTGTAATTAATAAATATCTGGGGGAGATTCTTTGAGACTTTGCAGTTATCCTCCTTCTGCTGAAGCATTTGCCCTGTGATTTCAGCACCCCTCTGGGGATCATGCCTACAGCATGATGACTACGGTGTGCTAATGGGATTTTCTACTTCTACGGCCCATCTCCAATTATTAATTAAAATTCTTCTCTAAGGAAGAGTTGTTCCCCCCCCAATATGTTTATTTGTCCTGTTATGGACTAAAGAATGTTAATTTTATTGAGTTCTACTACAATATTATCATTATTTTCTTGTTCGAATTGCTTCAGGTTTGGGACAATGACCCATCTTTGACATTTTGACCACTGGAGCTCTTTCATTTGTCTCTTGGACCCTTCCAGCATCCCTGGAGTCAAGCACTTCTCCAAGGAGCCCAGGTCCCTTGTAGTGGATGGTGGCATTTAGAAACCAAGGCCAGGAGCTAGGTGTGCTCACTGCTGCTGGGTGTCACTTCCCCCGTGCCCCCTGGTGGAGAGAGCAAGGCGGTGCATGTATGTCAACTAACACACGCCTGAACTTAGGGGGAACACCTTCCGTCTTCCACCGTTAAGGATCACGTTAGCTGTAGCTTTTTGTAGATTAGCTTTCTCAGGCTAAAAGTTCTCTTCTGTTGCTGAGAGATTTTATCACGAACGGATGTTGGGTTTCATGAAATGCTTTTTATGCATCTGTTGAGATGATCATATTGTTTTCTTTGTAAGTCTGTTAACATGGTGAATTACATTAACTGATTTTTAAAAACTTCTTATTTTGAAATAGTTATAGATTCACGGGAAACTGGGAAACTAGTATAGAGAGGTGCTGTGTACCCACATTGATTGATATTTGAATATTGAAGCAGTCTTGAGTTGCTAGATAAACCCCACTTGGTTGTGATGTATTGTCTTTCTGGCATGTTGCTGGATTTGATTAGCTAATAGCTTGTTCACGATTTTCATATCCGTATTCATGAGGGTATTGGTCTGTAGTTCTCTTTCACTGTAACATCTTTGGCTTTGATAACACGGTTTTCATCATGGGAGTTGGCAAGCTCCTTTTCCATTTTCTACAAGAGATGGTGTAGAGTTGGCATTTTGTCTTCTTCAAATACTTAGTAGGAGTTTCTAAGAAACTGGAGTTTTCTTAGTAGATATAGGAAATTCCAGTTATTTGTTTCTTCTTTAATGAGTTTCGGTAGTTTTGTTATGGAACCAAACTTGGGTCCGCTTGCCCATGCACAGTAAAGCCAATCTACTGATGCCGAACTGTGGTGAAGGAAAGTGCAGTGTTTACTGCAAGCGCCAAGGAAGGAGTTCGGGTGGCTAATGCTCAAAAGACCTGAACTCCGCAAAGGCTTTCAGGAAAGGTTTCTAAAGACAGGGTGAGGGAAAGAGCTGTGGTGTGTGATCATCTCGTGAGTGGTTGGTGGTGAGGTAATCAGGAATCAATACCTTCAGCCTACTGGTTCCAACCAGTCTGGGGTCCACTTGCTTGTGGTCAGCATGCGGTTAACTTCCTCCACCTGGTGGGGTTTCAGTATCTGTGAAACAACTCAGTGGTATGACTCAGGATATTACCTACAGCCCTTGAGGAGGAACTAAAGTTCTTTGACTTTGTTTAATGACTAAACTATTATTACCTTGTCTCGCTTGAATGAATTTTCTACGTTTTCTCACTTCTCTGATTAAATTTATTCTTTGGAACTCAGGGAAGGCCTAGGAGGCTAAAGTTTTTCTACCAACGAGAGGCAGGTGGAGGACATGGGGGCGCTCTGTCCCGGGAAGGCCCCACAGGGTCCTGCTTGGTTACAGTTTGTGCCTATCAAGGAGTTGGTCCATTTCATCTAAGGTTTTGAATATATAGGCCTAATGTTGTTTGTAGAGTCTCCTCATTATCCTTTTAATTTCTTTTTTAAAAATTGATTTTATTGAAGTAGAGTTGATTTACAATGTTGTGTTAATCTCTGCTGTTCAGCAAAGTGATTCAGTTACACATGTACATACCTTCTTTTTCATATTCTTTTCCATTACGGTTTATCACAGGGTATTGAATATAGTTCCCTGTGCTCTACAGTAGGACCTTGTTGTTTATCCATCCTGTATATAACAGTTTGCATCTGCTAATCCCAAACTCCCACTCCATCCCTACCCTGCCCACCCCCCTTTGGCAACCACAAGTCTGTTCTCTATGTCCCTGAGTCTATTTCTGCTTCCTTTTAATTTTTGAAAAATGTTTAGTGATATCTCATTTTTTGTTCTTGACACTGATACATTGTTCCTTCTTGTTTTTCCCTGTCAGTCTGGCTAGAAGTTTATCAATTTTATTGATCTTCTTGAAGAACCAGCTTTGGTTGCAATGAATTTTTCTTTTGTTTCAATCACATTGATTTCTGCCCTTCTACTCCCTTCTCCTCACTGGGGGTTCCACTTGCTCTTCTTGTTCAAGTTTCTTCAGTGGAAGCCTCGATGGTCGGTTCGGTACCTTTTTTCTTTTCTCATGGAAGCACTTAGGACCACACGCCTTCCTCTTCTTCAGCTGCACCCACACATCCTTCCCGTGCGGACCATCCTGGTCTATGATCGGAGGCTCTGAATGAGCTGACCTCCCGTTTCACTCTGACCCCATAATTGCTGATTCACGCACAAGTTTTAAGGACAGTAGAATCAGGGGGACTCACGCGCAACAGGATTTGGGGGCAGCTGAGCCTCCGGGTGCTGAGTGTTTGGACTTCCACTTTCTGCAGCCCGAGGCCACTGCAACCGGATTCATCGCTATTCATGTTTTCACTCACCTGGAGGACGTGCGATAAGGGAACACGGAAAGCTGGCTGGATCAGAGAATGATCGCGCCCAGCGGGAGTGAGCATTGTTTTTATTGCAAAGGTCTCTGAAGTCGGGGCTGCCCCTTCATCCTCGCCTCGCCCACCTCGGCTCCTGGTAGGAGAAGACGGGGAGGAGGCTCTTCAGATCAGGAGAAGACGGGGAGGAGGCTCTTCAGATCAGTGGAGATGCCTCTGTGGGCGGGACCCTGCGGGCAGATGAGCATCCCGTCCAAACCCCCTCGTCCCCGTGCCAGCCCTGCCGCCTGTGTGGCGTGCGCGCTATCTTTGCCTACTGAATGTCCATGTGCCTGGTGAGGCCATGCGGTTGCTGGACCCAATGGAGAACATTTGAGGAAGGTTCGGGTTTGGAGCTGGCAAGCTTGGGCCGGGAGATGGACTGGTTCTGCTCCGCGTGTGGACTTCTCTGCGTCAGCTGACTAAGGCGTCCCGGACGCACTGTTGCCTGTTTATGTGAAGTGAATTCACGTCAGCTGTTTACCAGCCGCGTGGATCTTACTCAGGAGACCTACTTGGCAGCCCTGGCAGCTGCCCTCTTGCAGGCAGACACAGATGCTCTCGCAAATTCAGGGGGGAAGTTACAAACTGACCCACAAAGTGGCCCGGCGCAGGGCTGACCGCACCATGAGGGGTGGGCAGTCCCTCTCCCAGTCCCTGTGAGGCAATCCCATTCAGGGAGCAGCTCCTGTCTGCCTGGCAATATCCCCAACCCCTCCCACAGCCCCCCAGGAAAGGGGGGACCAGCCTCCGAGAGGTCAGCACAGAGGCTGCTGTGTGAAACAGCGGGTTCTGGGGGAGCTGAGTGCAGAGGCAGCGGCCATCGCTCTACACTCTGCTTGGCCCACTGGACAACGTCAGGCATTCCCAGGGGCTAACACAGACTCTGGAGGATGATTGAGGGAGGGGACGTGTGTGGATTTTAAAGCGTGGATATGTGTGCAGCCTGAGCCCGCCCAGGGGGCTCTGTTACATCTACTGCTCATTGCCGGTGTCCTGCTCTTTTGATGCCTCCCCTGTAGCTTCCATGGCCTGGTCACTATGTGGCCTTTGGCTTTCTAGGCTCTGGATATCCCAGGGACATCTCACGCTCCAGCCTAGAGAGCCCAGGTCCCGTTCGAAGCCCAGCAGCCCTGCCTCACTCCACATTCCTTGACGTCCTTTAAAACAAGTGAAGAAAAGCAGATTTAAACACACAACAGGGACGGGCCAATTGCCCCTTTGTGCTCCATCTTTTTTTTTAATTGGAGTCTAGTTGATTTACAATGTGTTAATTTCTGCTGTACAGCAAAGTGAGTCGGTTATATACATATATATATTCTTCTTCATATTCTTCTCCATTACAGTTTATCACAGGATATAGGATATAGTTCCCTGTGCTCTACAGTAGGACCTTGGTGTTTATCCATTCTATATATACTAGTTGGCATCTGCTGACCCCAAACTGCCAATCCCTCCCTCCCCCACCCCCTCCCCCTTGGCAACCACAAGTCTGTTCTCTGTGTCTGAGTCTGTTTCTGTTTTGTACATAAGTTCATTTGTGTCATATTTTAGATTCCACATATAAGTGATATCACATGGTGTTTGTCTTTCTCTGTGTGACTGACTTCACTTAGGATAATAATCTCTAGGTCCATCCATGTTGCTGCAATGGCATTATTTCATCCTTTTTTATGGCCGAGTAGTATTCCATTGTGTATATTTTTTTGTACCACAGCTTTTTTATCCATTCACCTGCCGATGGACATTTAGGTTGCTTCTGTGCTCCATCTTTATATTTTTTCCTGTTTCCTTTTTTAACCAGTGTAATAGGAGAAAAGTGATACCTTGTCTCTGTTTAATTTACACTGACTGTATTGACTTAGCTTTCATCATATTTGAGTTGTTTCTTTCTTAGGTTGCCTGCCTTTGGGGTAAGGATTGTTCTTATGTTTTCCTTGCTGGTGTCCTGGGTGCCTTGTTCCTTCTGTGTGTTCACCCCTTGCCAGTTTTAAGAACGGCAAACCCCCTTCCTGCTCTGTCCTGTGACAACAGCATGGCCCGTGGTGTCCTTTATTGAGCGGAAATCCTTGTTTTGATGTGAGCAGACGGACCAGCTTCTTTCTGATGGTTTGTGTGCAGTGTCGAGAAATCCTCCTTAACCCCAGGTCGCAAAGAGAGCCCCCAACCTCCCCCTCTGACATGGAAGTCCCACTTTCCACCCCACCTGGAGTTGATGACCTGTGTCCTGTGCAGGGAGGAATTGGGCCTGGCTTCTCTCCCCACCGAAGCCCAGCTTTCCCACCACCACCCACTGATCGGTCCACCCTCCACGGACCTGCGTGGAGCCCGGACCGCGTGTCATCCCCGCTTGCATGGGTCTCTGAGCCCTTGGACCTCCCCATCACTGGTCCATCTGCCTCTTCTTGGGCCCAAACTGGACTCTTCTCTCACTATGGCAGTGTCATCGGTCCCACTGCCCCGCAGGGCACACCTAATAGTAGCCTCACCTAAATTCTTGGAAATGAATTGTCCTGGTCCCTGGGCACCCACTGAACTCAACGAAATCCACAGAGGAAAGAGGATCTTATTGGTCATCTTGTTTCCCTCCCTCCCCACCCCCAGTGGAGGGGCCCATCTCAGAGACTGTCTGAAGCTGGCCGGGTGTCCACCTGGCTGCAGGCCTGTGGCTCATACCTGTGCATCCAGCATAAGGCAGTTGCCCCTCCATCAAATAACCCCGGTCTTCACAGCCCCAGCACGGGGGCCTCCCCAGGGGACTTTTCCAGGGCACGAGGAGCCTGGCTTCTGGCCAGAACTGCTTTGAGAGATCTCGCAGGCCAACCACAGGCCTCCCAAGGACGCTGCCCACTCCCCCCAGACTTGGGGCACAGCCAGGGCACTTCCGTCCTTGGGGGAGCTGGCCTCACCGGCCACGACCATGGCCACGGCCACACTCACATCTGCACCCCCGGCCTCCTTTCAGGCCTCCTGTGAAGACACTTTCCCCACTCTGGCCCACGCCCCAGTGCTTTCCCACTCGTGGCCCTTCCTCCCGCTCCCTCCCTGGCCCCAGGGTTCATCAGACTGCAGGTGGCTTTTGTCCTGGGCTCCCTGGCACACCCGTTGGTGCCCTTCCGGGGGGTGGGGGGTCTTGCCGACACTGTCGCAGTACAGGGTTAAAGTCTTCACTCTCCTCCCACTTTGCCTGTTGCTGTGATCGGCTCCTACGACACCTGGTGGCTCAGCTCTTTCTCCAGCTCAGCTGAGCCCCTGACACGGACAGTCGCCACCCTCCCATTTTACAGATGAGGAAACTGAGGCTCGGAGAGGTGCAGCGAGTCAGTCGTGGGCCAGATCTTACGATGCTGAGGTCTAGGTCAGGGCCCTACTGGTAGCCAGCTTTGAGTTCATCTCTCTGTGGCCGCCACAGTCTCTCTGCTAAATTATAGGCACCACAGGGCAACGACTATTTATTTTGGAAACTGGCATTTCAAGAAGCCTTTGTGGAACAGACGAAGACCATGCAAATGAGGCCAAGCCCGGCTGTTTATCCCGCCGGCTCTGGCAGGGGCCCACCAGCGTCACCTGGGCTTGGCAGGGGCTCAGGCAGGCACAGCTTAGAGCGGAGAGAGGAAGGCCCGGGTGCGGCCTGATGGAGGCTGTCGGCGAGGGAAGCTGGGGCTGGACCAGCAGCTGCACCCCATGTGCCTCGTTGGGGAGCAGATCCGGTTTTCTCCGTGGGGCCCTGAACTGGACGTGGGGACAAAAGTTAGGGAAGCTGCTGGTCACCGGCCACATTCTGGCCATTCCGGGCAGCAGCTGCCAAGGTTGTAGGTCAGGCTTCTGTGGCCAGGCGTCTACGGCTCGGCCATTGTCTGTCTGTCTGTCCAGCCCGTCAGCATGAGTCCAGCAGGTGCCAGTGTACATGTCCCATCGGTTAACTTGCTGGACTCTATCACTTAGGCAGCTGGATGTCCCGAGGTGGCACTGACCTTTGTGAACTCGGTCACTCACTCATTCCTGCATCCAGCGGGGCTTTCCCGGGAAGGCATGAACGCACTGTCTCTGTTAACCTGGAGAACCCTCGGCAGGTGTGTGGGTGTGTGGACCAGGCTCAGGTGGAGAGAGCCCGTGTGGATGAGTACCTGCCAGGCCACAGGCCGCTCGGGCCTGCATGGGTTCTGGGGGGCGGAGGGGGGGACCAGGAAGAGGCTGTTTCAGTTAAACAATGGAGGGACAGACTCGCACTGAGATTAGCCGAGTTCGGGTCCCCCCAGTTGCCGGTGCCTGGGGCTTGGCCGGGCTGAGGCATATCCTGGAAGCCGAGCGGCCTGCCTGGTGGAGGGTCCACGTTTCCTGAAGGAGGGGCCGGACGCTGGTGGGGCCACAGCTAAAACCACGACGGCAGGCCACTGCCAGACAGGGCCCACGTACCCTGTGTCTCTCAGTTTGTGGGTGAATTTAGGATGCACAGTGTTTACTTAGAGCCCCGTGCTCCCCAGGGACCCCAGCCAGGCACAACCACACAAGATGTGGAATCTGACCCCCGGCCTGGGCAGCCCGAGGCTGGGGTCAGGGTCCGTCCCCCAGGACACGGACACCCCTCCACCCCTGAGATGCCAGACTCCTCCCTGGCGTCTCTCTGGGACCCCGTCCCCGACACACACAGCAGCCTCGGGGTGACCGTCGCCCTTGACGTTGGAGTACATCAGAGCGTCGAGCTGTGAGCGTCTTAGTTTACACACAGGTGCTTTCCCAGGAACGATGCTCTTTCCTCCCAGGCCGCTTCTCGCGTTCAGTGGCGTAAATGACAACAATGCCCTGCCCTCCCGTCACAGAGCAGCTGCCGACCCTCCCTCACCATATCCCCCAGAGGGCCTCACACGCCCATCCTCCCAGACGCTGCTCAGGCCGCCACATCCCTCAGTCTCGCTGTCCCCCCCAGGCTGGCATGAGCCTCGGGCCGGAGTCCAGGTCTGCACACAGCCGGGCCGCCCACCGCCGTCCAGCCTGCCCTTGGTCCCCGCACCCTCGGGCGTGTCCACACCCCGTGGGTGCCTCCAGGCACTTGAGGATGCCCCTTTGCAGGAGGACATCAGCGTCCCTGGCTGTGCCCCACTTGATGGCCCCAAACTCTGTACCATGTTGAGCGCTGGGGCGGGGCAGCGAGTGTGGTCTGGGTTCAGGAGCCCAGTTCCTTGCTTGCACAGCGCATGTAAGAATCCCCGGTGTCCTGGATACGAGTCCCCTGTCCTCTCGCCCTTTCGCCCGCAGTGTGTTGCTCTGGCCCCTCTCATCACTGACCTCTCCTTCCAGGTTTCACGCTCTCACTTTGAATTGCTTTCTCCTCCTCTCTTCTTTGAGCTCGGTGTCTTTCCTCTGAACTGGTTCGGAGAGACCTCTTGTTGCCTAAATTCCCTTGACTTAATGGAGAAAATGAGCTCCTGTCTTCCACTTCATCTGCCCCGTCTGTAACGCCCCCTGCTCCCCCCACACTCTCCCCTTGGTGCCACGCTGGTCGCCCTCTGGCCGCTGTGAGTCCCTGGACGGGGGAAGGGGCAGCCCCATCGAGGGTGGGGGCCAGGCCCGAGCGCGGGGGGAGCGCAGAGGGGGCGTCCTCTGCTCTCATGGCCGCAGCCCCGCTGACTTGCTGACTGATCCCCGTGGTGCACTGACCTCTGGCTCCAGGGCCAGCACCCCTGTGTCAGGCTCAGACCCCTTAGCAGGACCGCCAGCCCCCGAGGGAGACAGCTCTGGGGAACGGCTGTTTCATTCGCATGTGCCTGTCATTTGTCCCAGGCCACGGCCTGACACATGCTGGCCGAGTCTGGAAGGGTCCAAGGGGCAGCCATGGGCTCTGCTCCGAGCCAGCACTTCCCTCCACTGCGGGGCCGGGTGGGCCGTCTGGAACCCCACCTCTAGTCACAGGTGCTCCCTGCGCTCCCCGCTCTCCTTTCCTATCATCTGGGCTCAGGTGAGCTTTGTTTCTGATGACCTTGAACTGCGGAGCAGGAGCCTGTCTGCTCCTCTACAACGTGTGGGGAATGCAGTGCCCAGGCCAGGGCGGCGTCCAGGTCCTGTCCGGGGCCCTGCCCTCCTATGGCACCACTGGGACCGTGTCACAGACGGCTGAGCTGGGGGCTCGGGGATGCCGTGCCTGCCTTGTCTCAGACCCTGGAGGCTTCCCGTGCGCGAGCCTGTCTCCCAGGGACCACGGGCTCCCCGGGGCCGGGTGGGGGCTTCCTTGTGCCCCAGCACACCCAGCACAGCGCCTGGTGGTTGACTTGAAAATGGCAGCAAAACCCAGGGGGACGGGGTGGAAGGGTGGGAAGGAGAGGTCACGGTAGACCCGGGTGGCCGTGAACCCTCGGTGCCTCCGCTTTCTCACTGGATAGACGGGCGTCGACTGAAAAAAATGCACAACCTAAAAGTTAAGAGTGTGGTTTATTCGGCGGACAAAACTGAGGACTTAACCAGGACACAGCATCTCAGATGGCTCTGAGGGACGGCTCCGAGGTCAGGGCAGAGCCAGGATACAGAGGAGTTTTGTAAGAAAACCAGGTAGTCAGACCATCAAAAGAATGCTGTTAATTAAAGAAAACCAGACACCTCAAGTTAAGGGATTCAGTGCGTTTCTGTGTATGGGAAGATGCAAGAGTCCGGGCTCACTGAAATCATTCCTTTTTTTTTTTTTTTTTTTTGCGGTACATGGGCCTCTCACTGTTGTGGCCTCTCCCGTTGCGGAGCACAGGCTCCAGACGCGCAGGCTCAGCGGCCATGGCTCATGAGCCCAGCCGCCCCACGGAATGTGGGATCTTCCCGGACCGGGGCACGAGCCGGCGTCTCCTGCATCGGCAGGCGGACTCTCAACCACGGCGCCACCAGGGAAGCCCTGAAATCATTCCTTTGATGTGCACCTCAGCTACCTGGGGCCAGCATCCCGTGCTTTCCCGTCCTGAGCCTCCTCAGGGTGCATGTCGGGGGTGGCTGTAATGTGCTGGCTCGATGGCTGAAACATCCTTTGTTTTCTGATGTGTCAGGAGACATTCTCAGTCCACACGGGATAATCGTGACGCCCTGCTCACAGGGCTCTTTCGAGGACCCTGTAGGACACTGAGACCAGAGCCCGGACACCCACACCTGGGCGCCCCCGTAAACGCCCTGGCATAACCCACGTGTGATTTCCTTGACACAGACCTGCGGCCCCTGGACATCCTGGCAGAGGCGGTCCCTCCTGATGGCACTGCGGTCGGGGTCACGGTGACACAGGTCCAAGGTGCACGAGGACTTCAGCTCTCAGCCGCTGCCCCCCACGACCTGAGCTTTCCTGCGTCAAGGATTTTCTTCAGATGCGACCTCTTCCCGGAAGAATTTTCCATCGTCGTAACCTTGAAAGTTCCCAGTCTCCCCCCTAAGGTCAGTGACACTTCCCACTCTTCCTGCAGAATGACCCCCCCTTCCCGTACCTTTGCATGTTCTCAATGCCAGAGCGTGCGAAGGGCACGACTGATCCGGTCAAGAGGTCAAGAGTGGCCGGCCGTGATAGGTAGTGAGGTCCCCGTCACTGTGAGTATGCAGGCAGAGCCTGTGTGACCATTTGTTAGGAGTCTGTACAGCAATTATAATTTTCTGGCGTGCTAAGCTGTCAAAGGCTAGGGATAAGGCTCGGAGTTTTTAGTTTGACATCCTTTAGCAGGAAATGTAAACAAAATAACAAAAACATACTCTTCTGGGGTCTGTTTACCTGTGACTTGCAGTCCCATCCTCCGCAGATCCAGCTAACATTCCCACCATCCCCGGCTAGGGTGGAAGCGCCCCTGGAGGCTTCCCCAGGGTCCAGGACAAGGCACTTCCTGGGCGTGTGACCAATCCTTCCCATTCCGAGTCAGCATCCCCGATTCTCTCACAGCCAAGGTTCTCCCAGCTGGTTTTCTGTCGACTGATTCCATCCTGATACCCCCCGGGGGCTCGTCGTTCTGTACAATCTGCTCTCAAACCCACAGCTGCTGGGCTTTCAGCTGCAGCCATTGCATTTTCAGTTCTGTGAGTTCCATTTTCCTCTTGTTTTTAATGTGAATTCCAGTTCTCAGGTGAAAGTCTGGCTTGTCAGCTGCTTTCTTGAACAAGCCTCCAACCTGTGGGTCCCCCGGGGGACTGGCTCGCCGTCAGCTCCATCTCTTTATTTACTGTCATGCTCAGGAACTTTCTAACAGGCTCTTTGAGATATGATTCACACGTTTGAGGTGCGCAATTCAGTGGTGCCCGGTGCCGTCAGCGGCTCAGTGCAGCCCTCACCACAGCACGTTGTAACTCATGCTCATCACCTCGGAGAGAAGCCCTCTGGCTCCCCCCACACGACCCCACTCCCTACCCCCAGCACTGAGCAGCAACTCACTGACTTTCTGGATCTGCGGGTTTGCCTACTGTGGACATTTCATATAAACGGAATCATATACTGTAATATATGATCTTTGTAACTAGCTTACGTAGTACGTGTTCAAGGTTCACCCGTGATGTAGCGTGTATCAGCGCTTCATTCCTTTTCATGGCCACGTCACATTTTACTGTGTGTATATAGCACATTTTGATCACCCCATTCATCGTTGATGGACATTTGGCTTGTTTCTGCCTTTTGGTTATTATGAATAATGCTGCTATAAACATTCACGTACACGTTTTTGCAGGGGCATGTGTTTTCATTTCTCTTGGGTATATACTTAGGAGTGGAATTGCTGAGTTTTAGGGTAACTTTATGATTAACGTTTTAGAAACTGCCAGACTGTTTCCCCAAGGTAGCCACACCATCAGATATTCCCACCAGCACTGGATGAGGGTTGCAACTTCTCCACAGCCTCACCAACACTTGTTATTATCTGACTTCTCGATTCTAGCGACCCATGTGGGCCTGAAGCAGTATTTCATTGTGGCTTTGATTTGCATTTCCCTGATGAATAATGATGGTGTGTATTGGTCACTTATGTCTCTTCTTTGGAAAAATGTCTAATCAAGTCCTCTGCCTAGTTTTTAATTGGATTATTTGCCTTTTTAATTGTTGTGTTATGAGTTCCTTATGTATTCTAGATATAAGTGCCCTATCATATATAGGATTTTCAAATATTTTCTCCCATTATATGGGTTGTCTTTTCACTTTCTTGATGGTGTCCTTTGAAGCACAAAACTTTTTAATTTTGATGAAGTCATATTTACCTATGTTTTCTTTTCTTGCTTATACTTTTAGTGCCATATCTTAGAATCCAATGCCAAATCTGAGGTCATAAAGATTTATCCCAAAGTTTTCTTCCAAGAGCTTTATAGAATTAGCTCTTATATTTAGGTCTTTGATCCATTAATTAAAGTGGAAGGTTAGGTTTGATTTGAGATCTTTCTTCTTTCTTAATATAGGTACTTACAGCTATAAATTTCCCTCTAAGAAGTGCTTTAGCTGCATCCCATAAGTTTTGGTATTTTGATCTTTGTTTTCACTCATCTTAAAGTATTTTATTATTTCCTTTTTGGTTTCTTCTTTGACCCTTTGGTTATTTAGGTGTGTATTGTTTAGTTTCCACATATTCATGAACGTCCCACTTTTTTCAATTATTAATTTCTAATTTCACTCCATTGTGGTCAGAAAACATACTTTGTGTTATTTCTGTCCTTTTTAACTTATTGAGGTTTGTTGTCTGTCCTAGCATATGTTCTCCCCTAGAGAATGTTCCATGTGTGTTTCTGTAGAATGTATATTCTGCTGCTGTTGGGTAGGGCGTTCTACGGATGTCTGTTAGGTCTTGTTGGCTTATTGTGCTGTCCAAGTCTGATGTTTCCATTTTGATCTTCTCTCTAGTTGTTCTATGCATTGTTGAAATTGGTATTTTACAGTTTTCAACTAATATTGTTGAATTGTCTATTTTTCCCTTCGTTTCTGTCAGTTTTAACTTTATGTATTTTGAAGCTCTATTATTATTTGCATGTATGTTTATAATTGTTATATATTCCTGATGGATTGACTTTTTATTATTATAAAATGCCTGTCTCTAGTTACAATTTTTGTTTAAAGTCTATTTATCTGATATTAGTAAAATATTAATATTTCCTTGTGGTTTCTGTTTGTATATCTTTTTCTATCCTTTTACTGTCAATCTATTTCTATCTTTGAATCTAAAGTATGTCTCATGCAGAGAGCATATAGTTGAATCATGTTTGTTTATGCAGTCTAACAATCTCTGCCTTTTGATTGCATTATTTGCATTTATGTTATTACTGATATATAGTTGATCCTCATTATTCACAGATTTTGTATTTGCAAATTCACCTGCTTTCTAAAATTGATTTGTAACCCCCAAATCAATACTTTTGGCACTTCCAAAGTCATTCATGGACATGCATAGAGCTGCAAAACATTTGATGTCATGGGAACAACATGCATGTTCCCAGCTGAGGATGACAAGGCAATGCTCTGCCTTCTTGCTTCAGCTCATACTGTAAACAAGTGCCCTTTTGCTGTCATTTAGAGCTACGTTCTTCACATTTTTGTGCTTTTCACTGGTGACCTTGCTGCTTGAAATGGCTCCCAAGCATAGTGCTGAAGTGCTGTCTAGTGTTCCTAAGTGCAAGAAGGCTGTGATGTGCATTAGGAAGAAAATACGTGCATCAGATAAGTGCCATTCAGGCATGAATTATGCTGCTGTTGGAAGTGAGTTCAGTGCTAATGAATCAACAATAAATATTAAACATACATTGTGAAATAATACCATATCTATCTAAATCTATCTATCTATCTAACCCTGGCTAATATTTGGTATTTGACCCTGGTTTCTGACACAGATCTCCTAATCCCTTGGAATTTCCTGGGATAGGAGTTGTCTTTTATTCTAATAAGGCAACTCTTGGTGGGCTCCTGGATGGGAGAGGCTCACCAGAAAGACCAAGCCTTGATTAGTAGCTTGGTACTTTCAGCCCCACCTCCTATTCTCCAGAAAGGGGAGAGGGGCTAGAAATTGAGTTAATCAATGCCTACAAGATGAAGCCTCCATAAAAATCCCCAAAGTACAGGGCTTGGAGAATGCCTGGGTTGTTGAACACGTCCACATGCCGGGAGGGTGATACACCCCAACTCCATGGAAACAGAAACTCCTGCACTCAGAACCCTTCCAGAACTCACCCTATGTATCTTCATGTGGCTGTTGGTCTGCATCCTTTAAAATATCCTTTGTAAAAAATCAGCAATAATAAGTAAACTGTCTTTCTGGGTTCTGCTCTAGCAACTTATTCAAGGAGTCATGGGAACCTCCAATCTGTAGCCAAGTCAGACAGAAGTTGTGGGTCACTCGGGTGCCTGCTACTTGTAATTGGCATCTGAAGCCGGGGGCAGTACTGTGCAACTGAAACCTAACGTGTGGGGTCTGTGTTGACTCTGGTTAGGGTCAGAACTGAACTGACTTGTAGGGCACTCATATGGTGTCAGAGAACTTGTTGGGGTGGGTGAAGACCCACACATCTGGTGTCAGAAGCATTCTTCATGAGAGTAAAGGAAAACTCAATGCATTTTTCCAAGACACACATAACACAAGGTTATGTATTGATTAGTTGATGAAAATGAGGCTACAGGCTCACAGGAACCTACATCTTTATTTCCCCTAGAAGCAATTGTTGAGTACTTGCTAATCCAGTGTTCGCAGTGACTTTCTATAACAATAATGAGCATCAACTGTGGTTGGATTGATGTCTGCTATTTCACTTTTTTGTTTCCTATTTCTCCTGTCTTTCTTGTAATTGTGTTTCTTTAGTCCTTTTCTACTGCTTTCTTTTGCTTTTAGTAAATACTTTCCAATGTAGCAATTTTATTTCTTTAATGATTTTTTCATCATATATTTTTAAGTTTCCCTTTGCTCTAAGGTCTATCATGTACTTATGTTAACTTATCAGAATCAACTTCCAATTTATACCAACTCAATTCCAGTTATATATAAAAACACTGCTCATTTTTATATGTAACTCTATTCCTTCCTGTCTTTTTTGTCCTTCCTGTTATAATATTTCATCTTAAAATGTTAAAATTCCAAGAATATATTGTTATAATTATTACTTAGTATACTTTTAAGAAGCTTAGAGAAGAAAGGAACGCAAAGCTTTTGTTATCCTAGCCTTTTTATCATTTCTGGTTCTCTTCACTTTTTCCTGTGATCTGGGTTCTCATCTGCTGTAATTTCCTTTGCCCAGTACAGTTTTGCTCCCATGTACCTCCTTTGTGCTGATGTTGTCAAATATATTGCATTTCTAGACTATAGGCCCCAAAATACATTGTATACATATTGTTTTATACAATATGCTTTATATATATATTGTTTTATAAATTGTGTTAAATCAAGTAAGAGAAGAAACAAGAAAAAAATATGCATTTGTATTGTCTTTTCTAATTACATAATTAACTTTACTGGCATCTTTTTTCCCCTGTGGGTTGGAATTTCTGTCTGGGGTTACTTGCTTTTAGCCTAAAGAACTCCATTTAGTATGTCTAATGAGATGAGTCTGCTAATATCAGATTCTCTCAGTTTTTATTTATCTGAGAATATATTTTTCCTCCATTTTGAAAAATAGCTTTCTTTGCATATAGGATTCTTGATTGACAGTTTTTCCTTTGAGCATTTTGAGTACACGGTCCCACTGCCTCTGGTCTCCACGGTTTCTGATGGAAAGTCAGCCATTAATCTTACTGGGCTTCCCTTGTGAGTGACTCAGCATTTTTCTCCTGCTGCTTTTGAGATTTCCTCCGTCTTTGACTTTTAGCATATTTAGTATGACATGTCTGTTTGTGAATCTTTTGTGTTGAAAAGATTGAAGTTCATCAAGCTTCCTGGATGTGTAGATTAGAGTTTTTCACTTTGACAGTTTTAAGCTATTATTTCGTTGAGGTAATATCTCTCCATTGCAGCCTGACTGCCACGTGGTCCTCCAGCAGAGTCCCCAGCCCCACCCATCAGCCTCACCCTGAAGCCCACTGACCCCCAACAAGTCCCTGATGGAGCCCTGGCTACTCCTGCAGAGGCCTGCAGCCGAGCACATCACCAAGGGCCCCGCCCTTGCCCCTCAGAGACTTGGCAGACTACAGTGGCTGAAGAGTGAGGACACGAGGGACCATGGCCAGATGTCACTAGGTCCCAGGTGTAGACCGAGCACTGGGGCACGGGCTGCTACACACTGTGCAGATGTCTGTGGACAAGGCTCCATGGGCAACAAGGCTCTGCTACTGAACGTTTATTATGACAGAGACTCCAGGAACTGACAACAGAGGGTCAGGTCACAGCCACCACATCCTTCTGCCTGTGAGGGGGAGTGCTTGAGGGAGGAGATCTTGTCCTAATTTGCACCCAGGGGCTGTAGGAACCCCTGATGTTGTCTGGAGCCCCCTGATATTGTAGAATAGGAGGAAGGTGTGAGCATTAAGACTCTATCAGGGGAGGTTCTATAGACGTTCAAGCCGCAATGAAGCGAAAGGCATTTGCCCCCACGGTCATTCTCTCTGCGCTAGCCTGCGTCTGCATCCCTGCCCCTCTCTGTGAGCCAGTCTCTGCCCCAGGAGGACACCTGTCCTCACACCTGCCCCAGGGCTCACTCCTAGTGGACACAGGCCCCCTCACCTCCCCCCACGATCAGCAGCGTCTGCTCACCAAGTGCATCCCACCCTGTGGCCAGGCCAGTGGGGCGTGGCCAGACCTGTCCACACCTGAAAACACTTCCCTCGCCTCAAAGCCCAGATTCTGGGATTGTTCCTGCTTGTCCCTTCCTTTGGAGCAGGAGTTTTGTTTACAAGAGCAGCCCCTGCCCCCAGTGGAGCACAGGGCTGTCACTAACGAGAGTCACCTGACTGCTACTGTCCCTGCAAAAACATCAAAAAGATTCCTACCGTCTATCCTCTGGAGACAGACACAGGTCAGGATAGCCCCACCCCCACTCAGGAGCCTCACCAGCCAAAGGCATCTACAGACAGTGACCAGTGCTGCCAAAACAGAGCAGGACACTAAACAAGGAAGGAAAGACCTCACCAAGCTGCTGCCGTGCCAACACACAACACAGAGGACGGCTATAAAGCTGGGCAGCCCTGAGCACCTCACACACACACACACACACACACACACACACACACACACACACACTCTCACCCTCCTCCAGCCACCGCCCCCACCACGGCCACGTCCACCCTGTCCGTCTGCTCCAGCGCCCTGAGCTACGGCAGCGGCTCTGCCTGCCTGGTCCCTGTGACTCCTGCACCGGCTCCTGCTGGCAGATGGACGACTGCCCAGAGAGCTGCTGCGAGCCCCCTGCCGTTACCCCAGCGGCTGCGCCCCGGCCCCCTGCCTGACCCTCGTCTGCACCCCAGTGAGCTGCGTGTCCAGCCCCTGCTGCCAACCAGCCTGCACCGGCCCCTGCACGGCCTCGTGCCACCAGCAGTCTAGCTGCCAGCCCCCCGCTGCACCTGCTCCCCCTGCCAGCAGGCCTGCCGTGTGCCCGTCTGCTGCACACCTGTTTGCTGCAAGCCCGTCTGTTACACACCTGCGTGCTGCGAGCCCGTGTGCTGTGAGGCCCCCCCTGCTCAGCCCCCTCGTGCTGCCAGCCCACCCCCTGCCCCTCGTCCTGCCGCAGACCCTCCTCCTCCGCATCCCTGCTCTGCCGTCCCGCCTGCTCCCGCCCTGCCTACTGCGTCCCTACCTCAGTCTGCTGCTGACTGGGCACATTGCCAGCTACTCCTAGGGCCAACCCTGAATTCCATCTGAAATCTCTGCAGCCTTGAGCCCAGTCTGGGATCTCCTTCTGCCCCAGAACCACCCACTTCCACAGCCTGGGCTGAGTTCTCACTGCCCAGCTGGCTCCCTGGACTGGCTCCTGGCTTCCTCTAGACCCTGTCTCAGCAGCGTCCTCCTCTCCATCCTTGTCAGATCGTGGATTTTCTTCTGCCCTATGTGAGGGGCCAGTCTGTTAACAAATAAAGTCATTGTCAGGCCCTCTCCGAGACCCTGAGTGCATACCTGTGCAAACCCTAGGGAAGAGCTTTGATGTGGAGTGTGGCCTTGAGCTGCGTCCAGGGCAGTAGGACCATTGGGCAGGGCCAGACAGGCCCTCCCGCACTCTGCCTGGGCGTCCTGTGCTAGCAGTTCCCCTGCAGCCTCCAGCCCAGAGATTCCTGCTCATCTGGAGACCCCTGCAGCCTCCACCAGTGAAGGACGGCAGCGGGCAGGTAACCAGGCCCTGGGTCTCACACACTGGGGACTTGGAGCTTTACTAGAGACAAGGGACACTCCGTTTAATAAAGCATCTGCCTTGAAGGCATAAAGCCCACTCCAGAAACAGCTTCAGACAGGCTGGGGCCAGCTGCTCTCCAGTGCCCTGGGCACGAGGGTGAGTGCTTCTGTCTGTGTGAAGAGGCCAGGAGGGAGAGAGCCATGTGCGGTGACGACGGAGCCTGTGTTAGTCAGGGTTCTCCAGAGAAACAACCAATGAGACGTGTGTGTACATATGCAGAGAGGTTTATTTTGAGGAGCTGTCTCACGTGATTGTGGAGACTGGCAAGTCCAAAGTCTGCAGGGCGGGCTTCCCAGGGAAGAGCTGGTGTTGCAGCTCGAGTGTAGAGATGGTCTGCTGGTGGAGTCTCTTCCTCCTCTGGGGACCTCAGTCTTTTCTTAAGGCCTTCAACTGATTGGGTGAGGCCCACCCATGTTTTGGAGGGCAATCTGCTTTCCTCAGAGTCCACTGATTTCAATGTTGCTCTCACCTAAGAAATAAGTTTGTCATGAAATCCAGACATGTTTATCCAAACAACTGGGCACCACGACCTGGTCAAGTTGACACATGAAACTCACCATCACAGGGACCAACAGCCAAGGGGGAGGAGGGATATTTGGAAGTGGCAGGTGTTCACTGGCTGATCCCCTCAGGAATTCAAATATTAAGGCAGGTTGCCCTCTTGGGAAATACAGGGAGGAGGGAGTCACCCTGGCCCTGCAGGGACGGTGCTGGGCAGGCAATCACCTGGAGGACACGGGTGTTCCCCAGCGAGAAGGGCCTTGGGTGGGGACCTCAAATGTAAACTATTATAATAGCTACATTTAAAAGTGAAAAAAGAAACAGGTGAAATTAATTTAACATATTTTATTTAACCCAATATATCCAAAAAGTTACCATTTCAATACGTGTTACTAAAAGCTGCTTTTAAAATGCTTATAGATTCACTATTTGTTCAATATTTTTCTAAAGTGATTTTTGGAAGGAAAAGAGACGTCTAGGCATTTTGTTCAATCTTAGTTAAAATTTAAAAGCCCACTTAATATTCCTGTTTAATGATTTAACATATTTTTAAAAAATAAATTTATTTATTTATTTTTGGCTGCTCTGAGTCTTTGTTGCTGCGCCCGGGCTTTCTCTAGTTGCAGCGAGCGGGGGCTACTCTTCTTTGCAGTGCGCGGGCTTCTCATTGCGGTGGCTTCTCTTGTTGCGGAGCAAGGGCTCTAGGTGCGTGGGCTTCAGTAGTTGTGGCTCGCGGGCTCTAGAGCGCAGGCTCAGTAGTTGTGGTGCACGGATTAGTTGATCCGCGGCATGTGGGATCTTCCTGGACCAGGGCTTGAACCCGTGTCCCCTGCATTGGCAGGTGGATTCTTAACCACTGTGCCACCAGGGAAGTCCTGATTTAACATATTTATTGAGCACCTTCTATGTACCAAGCACTGTTTCAGGCACCGGGGATAGAAGGCTGAACACAACAGGAAAAATTCTTCTCTAACGGAGTTTACATTCTAGGTGGGGGAGGCGACAATCAATAATAAATAATGCAAAAATTTTTTAAAAGTTGGGAAAATGGGTAGGGATTGTTGAGGGGATCCTGCAGTGTTTTAGTATTAAATATTTAGTGTTTATCAGTGTTTTCAAAATACTTCCAGAGATTAATACCTTTATCTTTGTACCTTGTTGCTTTTAGTAAGTTAATGTAGCCGTATTCTTATCGTATCAGTTATATTGAAAGAAGAGAATAAGTTGTGCCTGTCCAGCAAGTTGAAGATCAAATTGAGAGTAATCCTGCTTCCATTTGCATACAGTCATCATTTGTTGATTCATCACTGCTGATCCAAGTAGGAGATAGTCCAGACTCTTGATTTTCCCATTGTTCCTTCTGTAGCTCATCCACCGGCCTTTGTAGCATATTCCAAATGATCAAGGCATTTGTATTCAGGGATTGTGACCAACTGTTCTGAAAAGTAAATTTGAAAAAAAAAATGACTTAAATGAGTTTTATTTTGATTAAATGAGTTTTGAGGTAAATTTTGATTGATTGAGTTGTTTAGGACCTTGAAAAATTGTATAATAATTCATTCCTACCTGTATAGAGCAAAGTGGGAATAGAAAAATAATCTACTTTGCATTTCTTGTGCTTCCACATGTCGGGTTTTCAGAAAGTTTTAGATCCATTTGTTTGTGGACATTTTTGTTTTACTTAGGAACATGACTTGCGGTAAGATGCTCTGTTATTCTTTCATAAAAATGGGCCCTTCTGTGTATCAATACTAAGAATTGTTCTAGGCACCAGAGATACAACAGTGAACAGAACAATTTCTTCTCTTAAAAAAACAAACAAAAAAACCCAAAAAACCGAACACGTGGTACTGGCTACTTTTCAAGGGCCCAGCAGCCAGGTGGCTCTCACACAGACAGAGCTTCTGATATTAATAAAGTGTTGGGCCTCGCCAGGGTCACTGCCTACGAAGGATCAGACTCTGCACACGCAACCCATCTCACTGGCTATTTCGACTTGTTTCCCCTTCTTTGCACTGACGCCAGCCCAACCCCCCAGGTGCTCCTGTCTGCTTCATCACTTGGTCATTTGTCTTATTTCTTTAAGTGTTTTTTTCAACAGGGAAATGTGAGTGGAGTACTTTCTAAGCTCTTGCTTATATGAAAATACACCGCTGTTCTCTTTACTTGAGAAAGATGTAATAATTTGAAAAAAGATCAAATCAGCCTTAATCCCGGATGTTCCCCCAGAAGCTCTGTGTCTTTCACTGTGTGGTGGGAGAGGTGTCCGGAGTCAGCCCTGCGGGGGGGGGTTCATTTCCAGACTATGTGCTGTTTCTTCCTGCACGGCGAAGGGGCTGCTATTAATTCTGTTCATTTAAAAACTGCCAACACATGTCTAGGGTGGGTGGGCTCTAAAGACCTGAGGCTCTTGAAATTCATGAAGCCCTTCCAGTCCAAACACACACACATCTTTGTGCACTCAGCTCAGAGCGGTTCATGCTCAGTTTTGTCTCTACTGTTTTATCCTAGCTGTGCCTCCTCCCTCCCTAGCAAATGGACTGTCATGTTTGGTGTCGGCGAAACACACGGTCCGTTTATTACATTTTCTCTCATCATATTTGGGGTTTTATCTTTTATCTCTGTGATTTGGAGGATCCCCGCCTGGCCTAGAACAGGTGCTCAGACAGTGCTGTCTAACCCCCACAGCTGTGGCCAGGGCCGTCGTGACCATCCCTGCTCAGGCGTCGACCTCTTCACCAGAGTCAGCCCATGCTGACTTTCTGTTCCAGGCTCCTCAGGACCACATCTTCTTGATCCACGAGGGAAACTGAGTGTTGCCTGGGCTTTAATTTTGGGTGTTACCTGGGGTCCGCACGTCTCCACTGCTCACACGCGGGGTCTCCAGGAGACCCTCTCCCTCTCTCTGAGTCTTTCAGGGCATCACCTCTGAGGGAGGCAACCTCGGGCCAAGAAGGGCAATCTGCTCAGCCGAGGAGTGTGGGGTGCACAGCCTGTACCGAAAGGCACTTGAGTTTGGGTGAAATGTTGATGAAAACGGCTCCCGACTTACCCTGCAGTCCTGCGTCCCTTTCACGGCCCCAGACTCACTCAGACACCTGTGAGCGCTGCTCCTTGAGAAAGTTTCATTGCAGAGTCCACGTCCGACCGTGCCCCATTAACGCTCCTCTTGGGCACGCTAGGCTGGGCTGCGAGGGCTCTGGGCATCCTTCACCTCCTGCTGGCAGAGCCTGGGTCTCACACCAGGCCCTGCTGGAACGTGACCCTAGACCCACTCTGTGGTCCAATCTTCTGAACCACTTGCATTTTATAAGATGTGCCAATGTCACTTTACACTTAAGATTCTTTTTTTTTGGCTGCGTTGGGTCTTCGTTGCTGCGTGCGGGCTTTCTCTAGTTGCGGCGAGCAGGGGCTACTCTTCATTGCTGCACGTGGGCTTCTCACTGCGGTGGCTTCTCTTGTTGCGGAGCACGGGCTCTAGGCGCGCGAGCTCAGTAGTGGCGGCACGCAGGGTACACTTAAATTTTAAAATGCTTAAAAGTTAAACTGATACTAAAAGTACCCCAAACACAGGAGAGGTGGAACAGAATTCGTCAACTTGGAGAGGTGTTCACCTCTACGCCACACTCAGCATAATCTCGCCTCAACATTTTCCATAACTTTCTGGAGCCAAAGGAGCGAAGGGAGACACCCTGCAACTCAGGGTATTTACACTCACCAGCTTAACGAGGGAAAGCTATTGTAGAAACTACGCCAGCACTAATGAGGGGCTCCTGCAGCCAGCTCTCAACCCCAAGGAGGAAGGACAAGTGTGGGAGCCCCCCTGCCGCACCTGCTCCCCCCGCCAGCAGGCCTGCTGTGTGCCCGTCTGCTGCAAGCCTGTGTTGCACACCTGTCTGCTGCAAGCCCGTCTGTTACACACCTGCGTGCTGCGAGCCCGTGTGCTGTGAGGCCGTCCCCTGCTCAGCCCCGCGTGCTGCCAGCCCACCCCCTGCCCCTCGTCCTGCCGCAGACCCTCCTCCTCTGTGTCCCTGCTCTGCCGCCCCGCCTGCTGCGTCCCCGCCTCGGGCACGTCCTGCTGCTGACTGGGCACGTCCCCGCCGGGCCAGCCGGGCTCAGGTGCCCCCATGACTCGGTCCTCCCAGCCTCCCTCACTCCTGACCTGGGTTGGGCGGCTGCCCCCACTCGGGACAGGGTCCCCTTCGTCCCCACTGTCCTGGCCTGACTGACCTCTGATCCTGCCCCGGGAACCCGACCTCGCTGCTCCCCGGGCTTCTGCCTCCCAGGAGGTGCCTCCACCTGCCTCTGGGTCACCTGTCCCCCTCCCAGTTCCTCTGCCTGCGTCACTTGGCTTCGACTTCCGTCCTGTCAGCACCTCCTCAGGCACCCGGATAAATAAACTTACTTCATCACATGATCCAATTCCTGTCTCTCACCTTCACTGGGGGGAAACACAGGGTTCTGACCAGACACTGGTCTCCTCCAGCCAGGAGTATTCCTAGAGGTGAGGGACTGAGAACCCCAAAGGTCAGTGGCCTGATCCCTCTGGGTGGGGCCCCTGCCCTCTCCAAGAAGGTCAGCGCCTGCTCAGGCTCTGGGGTCCTGGGACGTGAACATGGGGGAGTAAAGACGCCTGTCCACCCGGAGGCCCTGGCTGTGACGTCACCGTTCTTCCCAGCCACCCGCCTCACGGGCCCAGCCACCACTGTGAGCATTTTGTCCTACTGTGTCATTTCCACACATTCCATGCACTTCCTGAGACTTGGCTCACGGGAAGGCGCCCTTCACATGGAAGATAAGTGCAGGGGCCACACGTGTACCCTCAGCACCCGGAGTGGCCAGAGGCCGTGTGACCCAAGCTGTGCAAATTGATTTTGCTAAATTAAGTGTTAAATTAAACATGAGGACCATGGAGTTTTTCCACTTCTTTAGTATAACAGTTGCGTGGAATTCACTCATAGTTTTACATGGGGAAAGACTTGCTAAAAAACTATATTCTATATTTAACGTATCTGCTTAGCATTCAGGTTTAATCACTTTCATTTCTTTACGCTTTTCATTGTGTTAGGCTAGAAATGAACAGACTCTAAATTGCACTACGTACAGGCAAGTACATATGGTCTCTCCCTGGTCCGAGCGGAAAAATGATGCACAGCTGGGGTTGCTGGCATTTGGAGATCGCGACAATGGCGGGTGGCGCGAGGTTTGTTAAATTGTGGTAAAATACACGTAACATGAAATTTCCCATTTTAACCCTTTTTAAGTGTACAGCTCAGTGGCATTAAGGGCAGTCAGGCTGTTGTGCAGACATCAGCACCGTCCTTTCCAGAACCTTTTTCATCTTCCCCAAACGGAAACTCTACATGCATTAAACAGCAGCTCCCCATGACTGCCCCCCAGCCCCGGCCCCACCGCCCACCTTCGGCCCCTGTGCATCGGCTCCCCCAGGGACCTCACATCAGTGGATCGCACACTACCCGGCCTTTTGTGACTGGCTTACGTCACTGAGCATCAGGTCCTCAAGGTTCATCCACGCTGACGTCAGAACTTCCTTTTTAAGGCTGAACAATACCCCATTGCATGAATGGACCACATCTTAGTTATCCATTTCTCCATCGATGGACACTGGCTGCCTCGACATTTTAGCTATTGAGAGCGATGCTCGCGTGAACACGGGTGTACAAATACCTCTTCAGGAGGCTGCTGCCAGTCCTTTTGGGCATATACCCAGAAGTGGAATTGCTAGGTCAGATGGTAATTCCACACTAATTTTTTGAGGAACCTCCATACTGTTTCCTATAACAGCTGCACCATTTTATTGCTGCCTTCCCCCCGCAGCAGTGCACAAGGGCTCCAATTTCTCCACATCCTCAGCAACACTTGCAATTTTCTGTTTTACTGACAGTAGCTGTCCTCATGGGTGTGAGTGGTGCATTTGGTTTCATCACAGACCCTGGTTACTGTCTCAGGCGCTGCGGCCCAGAGACCCGCCCTCACCTGCCGCCCTCACCTGCCCCCCCCCACCTGCCCCCTCCCTGCCCCGCCCCCGCTGGCCCCTCTCTTGCAGAAGAACGAGTACCTGTTCACGGTGGTGGCGGAGGAGCGGGACTCGCTGCTGCTCGGCCTGCGCTACTCGCCCACCCAGCTGCACTTCCTCTTCCTCAGGGAGGACGGGGGGCGCGCCTGGCAGACCCGCGTGTCCTTCCGCGGCCCGGCTCTGACGGACGGCCGGTGGCACACGCTGGTCTTGGCCGTGTCCGAAGGCTCCTTCTCCCTCACCAGGGACTGCGGCCTCCCCGTGGACATGTAGGTACCGCGGCGCCGGAGGGGTGGCAGGGGGCCGGGTGCTGCTGGCAGGGCTCGCAGGGCGCACGCTGGCCCGCGGGGCTCCGCCGAAGGCCGCTGGGGTCAGGCTGGAGGAGGCGCGCCAGGCTCATTGGCTTGTGGTGTGGAACGGCCCCGCCCCCCAGAGAGGCGGCGACGGGCGGGAGCACCCGGGCTGGGAGGGGCCGCAGCCTGCCCGCTGGGGCTGGGGGATGGGTCTCGACCCATCGACGCGGCTGCGGAGTCGGTAGCGTCGAGGCAAGGCCCAGAGGAAGGTCAGAGTGAACTCGGGCACCAGGAGCCCAAAAGGAGCTGCCGCCCGATGAGGCCCAGGTCTTGCTTTGTGACTTTCAACCCATCACTTAACCTCTCTGACTCAGTTTCCTTTTCTGGGACGAGGGAGTAAATATTCACCAGAACATCACCTTAGTAGCTTTGACGCAACTCCGGGCACTCGAGAGCCCGAGCCCATCTCTTGTCGTGGCCGTGGCCTGGTCCCCATGGCCTGGCTCCCGGGTAAGCTGGGCCGGGACGACCCCCACCGGACCTCAGCGTCCCTCCTCGCTGGCTGGGGCTCACCACCCTTTCTTTCTTAATCACAAATGGTCCATTTACACTAGATCTATCCTTATGACAAATATTCCTTTCAAAGGTAGAATCTCACTCTGCTTTGTCATTATGAAACTTGCTGGAATAAAAGATTCTCCTTAACACTTACACACTGTTTAAACATGCCTTTATCACAACTCCGCCCCACCATGCCCTGAATACACTGGGGCCTTTACAGGGAGCCGGCGGTGGGGCAGTTCTGGGATGGGGGCCATGTGCAGGAGGACAAGGCTGGCGGTGCGGGTGCTGGAGCTCATTGCGACGCCGCGGAGGGCTCACACCCGGACCCAGGAAGCCTGGGAGCTGTGCTCGGAGCGCAGGCGTTCTGGGACCTTGCCACGGCCAGCGGCAGCCAGACGGCAGACCCTGGACGGAGCAGGTGCTTTGACTAGAGGACGTGGCATCATGGTCCGGGAGGTGCTGGACAGTGGAGAGGAAGCACACACCTGGCTCTTCCCCCAGAGGCTCCAGCCACGCAGTCCCCTCCAGGAGGTCCCACGTCTTCCCCATCCCGAGTTGGGCCTCCACTTGCATCTCAAGACCCAACTCCAGCCACATCTTCCCACAAGTCCCGGCTCACCGAGGTGAACCCTGTCTGGCCCCGACATCATTTGTCCCACGGCCCTGGGCTCAGAGGAGGGGGCGGGCTGGGGACCCCGTGCCGGGAGGAGCCACTGGAGACGCCTGTGACATGGAAAGGGGCCACCGAACACCTCCGCAGCACACGCTTTTGTAGAAGATCCTTGTCCTGGGGCAAAGAGCATCCCCCCAAATTCACATCCGCTAGAACCGGAGAATGGGACCTCGTTTGGAAACAGCATCTCTGCAGGCATAACCGAGCTAAGCTGAGGAGTAGGTTGGCCCTGACACAGTGACCTTACAAGGAGGCATGGAGGAGAAGGCCACATGATTCAGCCACAATCCAGGAAACTCCAGGAGCTCCCAGCAACTGGAAGAGGTGGCAGGACCTTCCCCTGGAGTCTTCAGAGGGGGCACACCCAGCCGACACCCTGATCTCAGACCTCTGGCCTCCAGCACTGCGAGAGAACACACTTCTGTGGTTTAAGGCGCCCAGCCTGTGATACTCGTACGGCTGACCCCAGACATTGATACAGCCTCAGGCGGTGCTGCCCCCATCCTTTTCCATGTAAATAGGCCACGACCCTGCTCTCCCATGGCCCTAAAACCATCCTCCAATGTTTTCAGAATGGCTGATATGCCCTTCCCGGACACCCTATCGGTGCAAGGAGCCCGGTTCTTCATCGGCAGCCGGAGGAGGACCAAAGGCCAGTTCACGGTAAGTATGGAGGAGCTGCCTGCCTGGACCTCCCAACACCAGTGCTCCTGGGGGGCTGTCACCACTGGTCTGGCACCCCAGTTTGACACTGTTGTACGTGCAGTTGGGAATGGGGAGCATAAAGGTTCAGTGGAGTCCCATGCGTGCCGGGCACACTCGCACCACAGGGCCTTTGCACCTGCTGTGCCCTCCTCCTAGAACATTTGTCCCACTCCTGCCATGGCACACTCCCTGTGACTTTGGGGCCCTGCCCTGTGCCCTCATACCATGGAGGCCTTCCCCTCCACTCTGAGGAGATGACACCCACACCCAGCCCTCTCATCCCCTTCCCCAGATTGTCTTTGTAGCCCTGACCACCTTCAGACCAGCGGTGTGTTTGCTCATTGCCTGTCTTTCCCTTAGAGTGCAGGGGAGCGGGGGGGGACCTTGCTCCATGAGGGTAAGGGCTTTTGTTTCTTGCCGTGTCCAGTGTAAAGAACCATGCTCTGAATATTTACCAATGGCATGCTTGGATGGATGGATGGATGGATGAATGGATGGATGGATGGATGGATAGACTAACGGACAGATAGATGAATGGTGGACGGACAGATGGATGGACAGATAGGTGGGCAGGTAGAGGAACAGATGTATAGATGGATGGATGAATGAATGGGTATTTGGGTGGGTGGATGGATGGATGGATGGATGGACAAAGGGATGGATGGATGGACAGAGATGGACAAATGGATGGATGGATGGATGGACAGATAGGTAGGCAGAGAGACGAACGGATGGACATATAGATGGATGAGCGTTGTACCGGGTCACTGTAGGGCAGTCCACAGGAGAGGTCCCTTCCGTGATGTAATCACCTTCGAATGGTGTGCAGCTCTCCACCACTGCTCCCAATGCCCCCCTTACCCAACGGGCTGACTCCTCTCTCCTGGCTTTAGAGCTTAGACCCGCACCCGCGTTTCCACCCCTCCCTCGGGGGCTGGGTGGGCTGAGCCCAGTGGGCGGGGCGCGCTCCAGCAGTGCAGGTCTCAGTGCGCTGTCCCTCTCTCTGCAGGGCCTGGTGAGGCAGCTGGTCCTGCTGCCCGGCTCAGACGCTACCCTGAGGCTCTGTCCCTGCAGGAATCCTGAGCTCGCCCTGCTGTCCATCCCCCCTACCCTGCGGGGACTCACGGGGAAGCCGGAGGATAGTGAGGTGCTAAAGTACCCCTATGGTTAGTAGGCCGCAGCTACCCGCTCCCCACGCCGACAGTAGACCCTCGGAGCCTTGTCACTTCCAACCTCCCCGGGCACAAGACAGGAGGGCGCTTGGCACATGGATGAAGGGAACGCCGGGCCTGACGCAGACGCCCCGCAGGGAAGGCAGATGGTGCCACCAGACCCGCCTCCCTCCCAAGGGCGCCCCCCATGGCTGTTTAACCCCCACCTGGACCGTGCCCTTGATTAACTGCTCGTCCCACCTGGGACCTGGGGCTGAGCCTACAATCTTGCTTCCCTAACTCCCACCTGCTGTCTGCTTTGCCCCCAGAGCAGCGTTGGGGCCCTTTCCCCCCTTCCTCTCCAACAGACATCAAGCGTCAGCACCCCAGCCCCGTGGGAACCCCGACCTTTGTGAGCTTCATTGCTGTTTTCTGGGATCCCCCAGCCTAGAGCGTCCCCAGCTTTGCCGTCTTTAGTTTGTGTTTGCACCTCCCCAATGTAAAGTTAGTGTTGACGGTTTATTTAAGCCACATCCCCTGCCACGGAGAGTCTGAAACCCCTCCTCCCTACTAGGGAGGTGGGGAGACAGCCTGACCCTCTCTCGAGCCTCACGAGTCAGGGGAGCCCCCTGAGCAAGTGGGCCCTTAGGCCCAATCCTGGACCCGTGTCCCCAAATTCCCAGAGGCACACGGCATCTGGGTTGTTTGCCGGGCCTCGGGCAGGAGTCCGGCCCCAGGCCTCTGCCAGGCAGATCAAGAGGTCGAGGACGCGCTCAGTGTCACAGACTGGCCGCCGGGGCCTCAGCGTGGACGTTGCTGTAAAGGGGCCAAGTGGCACCATCGGGGTGAGGGCTGGACCTGGGATGAAGCCGTGAGCCCCGGGGTCAGGGGTCAGGGACCTCAGAACTACGCAGAACACAAGTTGGGTGGACGCGTGCCAGCGAGTCTCAGATGGAAGCGGAGAGCCGTGCGGCGTGATGGCTCAGGGCTCTCAGCAGAGCTGAGGCCACGGGGAAGAACTAGGTGGGCGGGAGGCTGTCCTGCGTGCGGACGCCCCGGGCAGGCCATGGGCTCTCGGGTCTCCCTCCCTCCCTGAGACCCTGAGTGGTTTCTGGCAGCTCAGGGGGTGGAGCTGAAGGCGAAAGCAGGGGTCACCTGACACTCCCGCCCCTGCCCTCCTCCAGGGAGCACGTGCCCACTGGACACCCATCTTCCTGCCTCCCCGCAGAAACCGACATGAAGGTGACGCTGGGATCCCGGCCGCCGTGTACCAAAGCGGAGGACGCCCAGTTCTGGTTTGACGCCGGCCGCAAGGGGCTATACCTGTGCGTGGGCAGCGAGTGGGTCTCCGTGTTAGCAGGTGAGGTGGGTGGGGCTCTGGGGACCTCGGGGTCTTCTCAGAGCCAGCGATACTTAGGAACAGGGACGACCTCCTCCCCCACCTCACGGAGCAGTGAGCCTGCGTGCCTCACCTGGAAATGCGTGCCCTCCTGGGCCCTACTGGTAGGCTGGCAGGTTCTCAGCTCTCGAGCCGTCTAGGGGAGACCGTGAGCCTCCCTGAGGGGGCCAGCCCCGCTCCAGGAGCCCCACCTGCTCTCCTTACCCTCTCCGCCCACTCGGGTCAAGATTGGACGCGATGGTGCCGGGAGCCCGGGAGTGGTTCTGTTGGCGGGGAGGTGAGGAGAGGTTCTGTGATGCTCCCCAAGGGGGTCCTCGGGAAATGGGAACTGGCTCCGGGGGAAAGTCCCCGAGCCGTGGCCTCTACTCTCTAGTTCCCATCAGGGCACAGCCTTTCGTGGAAGCCGCAAGCCGTGGGAAACGTCTAGTAGGGACCTGACGTGTCAGTTCCACCTGACTAGTATCTCTGGGGGTTCTGCAGACCCTAAAACCTGTGCAGGGATGAGAGGCTCCTTTGCCGGGCCTCCTGGTGAGGGCGGCACGGCACCCAAGGCCACAGTGCTCCGGGTCATGGCCCAGGTCCCTGGGGTCACACCGCTGGACGTCCATCCAGGCTTCTGTTCTGGGAAGCATTAACTGGGTCTCTGTGTCTCTATCACAAGCCAAAGAAAGGCTGGAGTACGTGGAGGAGCATCAGAGCCTGTTCACGAACTCAGAAACACTGGGTATCGAGGTCTTTGTCATCCCTGGGGCCGGGCTCTTCGTGGCCACTGCCAACCGGAAAACCACGTCCGCCATCTACAAATGGGCCGACGGGAAGTTCTCCTCGTACCAGGACATTCCCACGCACCAAGCACAGTCCTGGAGACATTTCACCATTGGAAAAAAGGCAAGTCTGCATTCGGAGTCTTTCTCAATCCTTTTTACCTTGGGAAGCCCCACAGAGCCCAAAGGTTGGGGCTCCTTATGTAGATTTTATGGGGAAAGGCACTTCTACTGGTTTCAAAGCCTCATGCAGGTTCTAAATGCCTTTTAAAGTCAGGCACGGCTGCATCTCTGTGTCCAGAATGTGACTGAGAAAGTCTGTTTGGCTTCCACAAAATAGAGATCAGCCCATTTCTGAGATGCTCCCCAGCTCTGTGCAGACCCACCACTGCCTCCTTAAACCTTGGAGATAATCTGACCTAAACCAGTCTGCAGGGCGGACATCACGTCAGAATGAAAATAGGCCTCCATTCCCAGCCTTCCTTTACTCGCTCCATACACACCAGGGATACGTGACGTCCTCATGGAGGGGACAGGTGAGGATGGTGAGCTTGGCCCAGAGGCCTTGGGTGGGAAAGCCTCGTGGGCAGCCTCCCCTTCCTTCCACCAGGGCTGCGTTGAGCAGTGGCCCATGGGTCGTGGCTAAGAGGGTCATCCCCTTGTGAGAGTTTACCCTTTACCTACCTGAGCCCGCCCCCAAGTCACTTGCTCACTAACATGTGTGCCAGGTGCAGCCCTGCCCTCACCTGGGCCCCCCCGACGGGGGACAAAACTGAGCGAAACAGACAGACTTCTGTTCCCCGTCGCTGCCGACCCTCAGGGTCCTGCGCTCCCAGCCAGCCTGGTGAAGGAATGACTAGCCCTCTGGTTTTATGGTTGATGACATTTTAAAGGTTCCTATTTTTTCATTATAAAAAACAACCTGATATCAAAGAAAAATCGGGACCTTTAGAAAACTAAGGAAAAGGCCTGCCCCGTCCCCTAAGCAGTGGCAGAGAGTACCCGGGGCTGCTTCAGCCGCCGCGAGCGTGCCCCACCCCCGGGCTTCCGGCTCTTGCCTCAATCACATGACCCACCACCTGGCCTCCAGCTCACGTCACACGTAGGGCGTTGCCATGTTGTCCTCGACTGCATGCGTGACAAACATGTGCTTCCTGAGACAGCAGGGCGTTAAGATTTTTCCTCTTCACCCGGCACTGAAGAGCATTTCCGTGCGTAAAGCGTTTCCTGGGTTTGGGAGACAGGAACGGAGCTCGTGGGCTGGTAAATGCGGACGCCGCTGCGGGTCTTAATGTGATGGAGATCTGGAGAGTCAGTCGTGGGCTCTTGGGCCCGCCCCAGGCTGTCAGTCCCGGCTCAGCCCCTGTCCCGAGGCCGATGTTCAGAAGCCTCGAGTGCCGGACCCCTCGCGTGGATCACGAGAATGCTGTCCCGGTCCTCTCCCCAGATCTTCCTGGCTGTGGCTAATTTTGAACCGAATGAAAAGGGTCAGGAGTTCTCTGTCATTTACAAATGGAGCCAGAGAAGGCGGAGGTTCACACCGTACCAGAGGGTCCTCACCCACGGCGCCCGAGACTGGGAGGCCTTCGAGGTGTCCGGGGAGCACTTCCTGGCCGTGGCCAACCACCGGGAAGGTAGGGGCTATGGCCTGGACTCCAGGGCCAGGGCAGGGTCACCTGCAGGGTTCAGTGTATCTCATTAAAAATGTGTAATAAACCACATGTGGCCCGTGTCCTCGGGCTTGGCAATCTGACAGTGGCGTCTGAGGGAGGACACACCTGAGCACCCCCTCATCTGTCCTGGTAAGGGCGTCCCTGCCCTTATCCATTCTGGGCACAAACTCTGTGGGATGCAGTGGGTGCAGTGGGGGACAGTCCTGGGAGGGTCTGGGAAACCTGGCTTCTGGGCCAGGTGACTGCCCTGCGTGGCCACAGTGAGCCCTTCCCTGGCTTGTAGCTCTTGGGGGACAGGGCCCCGGGGGGCAGTCGGCCCTGCAGGGCACCTCTGGCCTCGGCAGGCTCTGCGGCTCAGCGATCACCTGAGTCTACACCTGCCGGGGAACTCTGGCGGCGGGCGGGGGGCCAGGGAGGAGACCCCACCACCGCTCATGGGCAGAGAGGACCCCAGGAGCCCGCCACCCAATACCCCCCATGGGAGTGAGTGTCCCGGGAGAGGCTGGCCCAGCCCTGGGGGTGGGTGAGGAGCTCCAGGGAGCACGTTCCAGGCAGGCCTGACCGGCGGCGGGGAGCGCGAAGGGGATGGTGGACAGCGTGAGGGGTGAGGCTGGGGAGGGCGGGGGTCCCGCCTCCAGCGTGCTGCAAGGCCTCAGGGGGGTCTGGAGCCGTCCGAAGCCAGGGCCCCCGAGGGTTCTTATCGGGGCACAGAGGCAGGAAGGTCACGTGAAGGGCGTTGCCACTGCTGGGGGCCTGGGGAGGGTGCAGGAGAGCAGGGCCTGGCTGGACTGGACGGGCTGCAGGGCCTGGGGCAGGGTCCGGGCGGGCAGGGTCTTGCCAAGGCCGCCGCGAGGCCACGGCGGCCCGTCTCCCTCCCTCCATGGCGCTCGGCTTCCAGGCAGCGACCACAACATCTACAGCGTCATCTACAAGTGGAGCCCAGGGGCCCGGCTCTTCGAGGCCAACCAGACCGTCGCCACGTCGGGCGCCTGCGACTGGGAGTTCTTCACGGTGGGGCCCTACGCCTTCCTGGCCGTGGCCAACGCCTTCAACGGCACGTCCACGCAGCTGCAGTCCCACCTGTACGTGCGGCTGGGCGGCAGCTTCCAGCTCTTCCAGTCCTTCCTGGTAAGGACCCTGTGCTCCCCGCCGGCCCTGCACCTCTGCCTGGCGCCTGGGCGACACAGGACCCGGGCCGCACGAGCCAGGCCCAGGGCCCCAGCCCGGGCCTCTGCACCCAGGCGCCTCCCCAGAATAAGGCTCAGGCCGAGCCCCTGGGACCCCGAATATAGCCTGGGAGCCCTAAAATGAGGCGGGAGGGCTGCCCTGGCACGGAGTTTCCGGCAGCCCGGCTGCTCAGCCAGGTCCCCTGGCCCCTGGGGGCCCTCATGGTCTGACCCACCATTATGTGGGCGCCAGGCTCTTGCCCTGGAGCAGCAGGCAGCTGGCCTCTGACCTGGTCAGCTGTGGCTGCAGCACTGCCCACCTTCCCTGCAGACCTTGAGTGTCCCTCAGCTGGTCCCAGCTGTCGTGGGCTGCCCGGAGGGACCTCTGACTGAGGCAGCGAGAAGCCTTTATTACGTGGTGTGGCCCCAGATGCCCGACTGAACCACGCACGAGCCGCTGGGTCCCAGGCTAGCAGGCAGCATTGGCGTCCCCTCTTCACGCCCACCGTGGTCTAGGGTGACGATGTGGGGCCCCAACCCTCCTCCCACCTTCCCTCGCCCTCCTCCCTCCAAGCTGCCCAGCTTGTCCCTCTCAGTGTCAGACCCCAGGCCGAGCCCCCACGGATGATTCTAAAATCGAGAGTCACTGTCGGCATTTGCATCGTCCTGGCTGCGTCCCAATGTCGTTTGCGCAGATCCAAGGGCGCGGCTGTGATCACTCCCTTCTCAGTGGTTTCAGTGGTGGGATGACCTGCGTGTCACCCCTGGGGACAGTCCCTGAATGCGGTTCAGACTCTCCTTTCATGCCACAAGCCCACCACACGTGGCTCACTTCATACGTGGACCCCATGAGCTGCACATAATGTTTTTCGACAAGCTCCTAATTGCTTTTTCTGAAGTCCTTCCCTCCCTCTCCTTTCCTTTTTGGGGAAGAAAACCCCCGTCTCTGCACATGGTAACGTCCCCCGGCTTCTTGCTGGCCATCCCCGTCCCCGAGAGCCCCTGTGAACACCGCGTCTTCAGTGCCTCCTGAGTTTCCGCCCGCGTGTTGGTGCTCCCATCGCGTCTGCAAGGTCTCTGGCCGGTGTGCGCCCGTGAAGACCCCTCCCTGTTTTCCCATAACCCCCCTCCTGGGCCCTCCTGCCTGTGCTGTCCAGGCTGACTGTCTCTAGAACTGACAATGGTCCCCTTTCTGGAACTTTCCTTTACCGCCATCTTTGGCTGGAGCCACCGTGTCCAAATCTGATGTCCAGTGTTCTGGTTGACCTCAAGGACACCCCGCCTTCCAGGTGCTCCCCGACACTCCCCAGCGTCCCTGCAGCTCAGCCAGGTTATGCGACCAGGACCAGCCAATGGGTGTTGAGCAGAGTGAGCCAACATCAATCCTGGGCTGAGGGTGAGAGCTCACCCCTCGCCCTCTGCAGCCACGTGGGCCACGTGCCCCTACAGCACAGCCACAGGCTGGGGGAGCCGTGACCTCGCCGGCTTCATCCCAGTGAGAGCCACCTTCTGTGGCGGGAAGTGTGGACACTCATGGTGGCTGCATCCTTTACCCTGCCTCATGCACCGCGTGCAGGATTTTAGGGGGGAAGTTTCCTTGGAAACACTGAGGGCAGCCCCCTGCCTCCCCAGGTGCCTTTCCTATGACCTTCTCTGCCCTCAGTGCCCGCAGGTTTCTTTGCAGTTGTTTCCTGTGCTTCCTGTCTGATTGGTCTCAGTGCCCTTTCAACCTGAAGGCGTGCGTCCCCAGGCCTGGGAGATTTTCTTAGTTTTTCTTGATCGTCTCACGCTCCCCTCTCTCTAGAACGGTTAGCCAGCTTTCGGATCTCCTGGATTGAATCTATCTTTTCTTTTTCTACAACCTAGAAGCTTTCCTTACCTTTATTCTCTAATCCTGTTGATGAGCATCTTCTTGTAATGCTAGGAATCATGTTTTTAATATCCAAGAACTCTTCCCTTTAACGGCATTCTGTATTTACTCTATAAATGCGGTATCTTCTTGAATACTTCTGAAGATAATTATAATTTTATTTTTTTAAGAGTTTGTGTAATTTATTTTCTTTTTAAGTTATTTATTTAATTTATATTTATTTTTGGCTGCATTGGGTCTTCGTTGCTGCACGCAGGATTTCTCTAGTTGCAGCAAGCGGGGGCTACTCTTCATTGCGGTGCACGGACTTCTTATTGTGGTGGCTTCTCTTGTTGTGGAGCACGGGCTCTAGGCACGCGGGCTTCAGTAGCTGTGGCTCACGGGCTGTAGAGCACAGGCTCAGTAGTTGTGGCTCGCGGGCTCTAGAGCGCAGGCTCAGTAGTTGTGGCTCACAGCTTAGTTGCTCCACGGCATGTGGGATCTTCCTGGACCAGGGCTCGAACCCGTGTCCCCTGCATTGGCAGGTGGATTCTTAACCACTCTGCCACCAGGGAAGTCTGATAATTATAATTTTTTAAAATTCTATTCTGTTCCTAGAACCAGCTCAGTTTCTTCCAGTATGAGTGTATGTATATGTTGTAGCCTGCCTCTCATGTTCTAGGTCTTTTATAAAACATCTGGAGGACCCTTAGTTTTCTGTTTATGTTTAACGTTGAGCCTGGCAGTGGGTGGCGCTGTCACTGGCCACTGTGCCCCGGGGAGCTGGGGACCTGGTTGAGGCCCTTGATGAAGTGCCATGATGAAGACCTTCCTAAACTGGCCTCTTGCTCAGATGTAGGTGAGGCTGGATCACAGTGTTGGCAGCTACAGGATGATAATCTCCAAGAGGCACTCCCTAAACAGCTGCAGGAACCCTCCTCATATCACATGCTTGGTGTGACAGCCCTGCTAGGGACCTGTGTGGTTGACCAGAAGGCCGCTTGCCGGGCCTCTGTGCCAGGCTGCAGGACTGTGCTCTCTGGACACCACAGGAGTCTGCTCCCCTGTTCCACTGGCTTGTCTGCTAGATATTTGGAAACAGTCACTGCAGATCTCTCAAAATAGTCTTCAGTTCCTGCCGTTGTCCCCCGTGCGGTATGTTCCAAATCCCAAGGAGATTCTGGCCAATCTCCTTGAACGCCCCCCAGTGTGCCGTCTCCAGATATGTGAGACCCTGAAACTCTGCATTTCAGGCAGCATCTGGATTCAGCTCCAGTCTGCACCCAGCCCTGCCGTAGGCCTCAGACACAGAAGGGAGACCGGGGCCAAGGGCCAGCGACGGTGCCAGCTGAGCCAGGGCAGGGGCCATCCGGGTTACAGGACCTAAAGGAGAACCAGCTGAGGGGTGTGACGTCAGCTGGAAGAACCACCCACAAGGGCGGGCGAGAGCAGGACCACAGTGACTGTGAGAGAGCGTGTCTCTGGCCAGCGGGCAGAGTGACTGTGGGGGCTGCGAGGGGGCACTGCTGCCACCCGAGCCCGCAAACAACTGTGGAGCCCTGCCTGAAGGCTGCCTTCTCTTATGACCCGTGTTTCTTCACACTCGATGAGTCCTCAGAACCCACAAGGTCCCACTTTCATGTTCTGCCAGCATTTTTCATACTGTGTTTTAATCCTCTTAGGTCCTGGAGATGTCTTCATGTGTTTCCACTTGATTTGGAGCTTTGCACCATCTCTCACGGCCATGGGCTTTGAAGCAGGAGAGGCCGGTGCTTTGAAAGCATGTGTGGGTGGAGAGGTGCCCACATCGCAGGGAGACCTTTCTGGAGGGACGGCCAGGCAAGGGGCGCATGCCGGTGTTTGTGAAACTGTGCACACAGACGGTGCTGGGAGGGGCGCTGGGCGGGGTCCCAGGGCTGCGGGGTGAGTTCAGCTCACCAGGAGGGCCCAGGCCATGCCCACGCCAGGTCTGTGGCTCAGGTGTATGTGGGAGGCTGGCTGCCCACCCTGGACGGATTCCTCAGCCCCACCCTCCAGACCTGCCCACCTCTCCCCCCAGGAATCCTGGAACCTTCCTCAGGTGGCAGAGACCACAGCTCCAACCACTCGGCCTCGCCGTCTTGGACCAAAGGAGGTCCGCGCCGGGTGTGTGCAGGAAGGAATGGGCTCTGTCCACAGAAATCCAGACTCCAGCCCCTGGCGTTTCTGCTCCCTGAGCTGTCTGGCTGTGGGGCCTGTGGTCACAGTCATCACGTGTAGACCCAGAATGGAGGGGCCGGGGGAGGGGAGAGGGGAATGGTGGACCAAGATGGTGGGCTTTATTGCCTGGGAGGCGGGGCTGATGGAGGTGCCGCTGGCAGAAAAGAGAACCGAGAGCAGTGGGAGATTGGGGGGGGCGCAGCTGAGGGCTGACAGGGGCCCCAGTGGAGATGGCCAGTGAACCCCAGGAAGCCGTGCGTCGGGGCAGGTGGAGGGGACGGGCAGAGGCGCTGCCCAGAGCTATCAGTGGGTGTCTGGGGATGAGGGTGAAGCTGTGGGCTTGTCAGAAACGTAGTCTCCACCGGGAATGTAGACGTCCAGAAACGAAGGAAAAGAAGGAGGCACGTCTGTAAGGAGGGTGGTGTGAGAGCGCCCTCAGCAGTCAGCGCCGGGAGGGGCCGGGCTCAGGTGCTAGCAAGGGCCCTGGCGCTTCCTCCTGTGCCTCGGGTCTGCTCTGTGAGGCAGGAGCGGGCAGTGGACCAGGCGGCCTGGGGAGGAGCAAGGTTTGGAGGGGCTGCTGGGCCAGGGGAGAGCTGGGAGGGGCACCCCCTGAAGCCTCCTAGGATGGGACCCTCACCCACCTTAGCCAGCTGCCCACAGTGGGAATGGCAGCGTCCCCCCAGGGCCCTTTGGGGGGCTGCCTGCCTTCCCCAGGCAGCGCGCCCCGCCCCTCCCTCCCCAGGCACTCCCAGACCTTGGGTCTTTGCTCCATCAGAGCCGGAACCTGAGGGCCTCCTCCCCAGGAAGTGATCCGCTGGTTACCGGGAGCCCACCCACCCTCAAGGGAGGCCGTCAGGGGTTCCAGGTGCTCCCGGCTGCCAAGTCCTGGAAGCACCATCGTCCCTCGACGTGCTCCAGAGGCTGCCAGGCCCGCAGCCAGGGGACTCCAGGGCAGAGCTCCGGGGGAATTCCGCTCAGGAGGGCGGGAAGGGCCCACCAGCCCAGCAGGTGCCTGGCCTCCTTGCTCCGGCGCCAGGCAGGGTTTGATGTGGGAACTGCTTCTTCTCTCCCTGATGAGTTCCTAATGCGCTTAGAGTCCAGGAGCGGCCTGACAGCGGGTCCTCAGGCCCGCTCACGCCCTGCCCAGGCTGGAGTAGCCCTGGGTGGGGACGGTCCCCCATTCACTTCCGAGCGGGGGCAGCGCAGTCTCTGGCTGAGGGCGCAGGTGCTGGTCCCACCCTGCGAGGAGAGCTCATCGCTAGCCGGTGACTATGAGCCGGGGGCCCCATGCTCGTCTCTGCCAGCCTCTGGCGGATAAAATACCGGACACCCAGTTCAGTGTGAATTCCAGATAAACAACGAATCATTGTTTAGTAAAAGCGTGTCCATACACATACACTGAAAAACCATTGTTTATCTGAAATTCAAATTGAACGAGGCGCCGCGTACTTGCTGTATCTGGCGCCTGACGCAGCTGCGCGCACAGCAGAGGTAGGGTGAGAGCACACCTCCCCCACCCGCTCCGCCCGCACTAAGCCACGCCCACCTGGATGCTCCTCCCACCTCCCTGCCGCTGGCCACGCCCCCGTCCTTCCTCCTGGGTTCCTGGCCCTTTTCTCCCCGTTTCCGAGGCCCTGACAGCCCCTTCACCGACCCCCATTTGCACGCCCCTCCTCCTCCGCGCTGCGGCTCAAGGCAAGTGAGCGGAGGGTGGAGTGAGTCGGAGCTGGAAGGCAGCCCTGGCAATCTGTGGGATACCCCCTCTTCAGACCAGCCCTGGCCCCCTGTCCTGTGTGGGTGTGTACACGTGCAGGAGTGTGTGTACACGTGCGTGCTTGCAAGGGTGTGCATGTATATACACAATGCATGTGTGTGCATCAGGTATAAGGGCATACAGGTGTATACAGGTGGGTGTGTACATAAAAGCTTGTGTGCCTGCAGGTATGTGCACATGTATACACTTGTATGCATGCAGGACTGTGTGTAAAATCGTGTGCATGCAGGTGTGTGCATGCAGGTGTCTTGTGTGTCTGCACACGTGCACGTGTGTGCAGGTGTGTGCGCGGCTGTGGGCGTTTCCCACTGACGTGGCCTCATCAGTGCCGGGGGGAGGAGCTGGCGATCGCACCCACCGGCCTCTCCGGTGGTTTCTGCGACCTGCCAGAGCTGGCGCGCGTGTCACTGCACACTCGTGCGGGTCTTTAACGTCGGTCGTCTATGAAGCGGCCACAGAGCAGATGAGGCTGGCGGCCCCGCGGGCCCGAGTGTCCCCACCAGCTCGGAAGTTTCCGGGTGGCCCCAGGGGACATAGTGCCACCTCCGGAGCCGCGGTGAGGAGAGGACGCCAATGCAGAAAGGCCTCAGCCCAGCTCCTGGCCCGGAAGGGGTTGGCAACGCCAGGTGTCCTGGCCCCTGTCCTTGTCCTCGTGTGTCACTTTTAGCTTGAGCTCCCTCGTTTCGGCCCCTCAGGACGGGCCCAGGCCTGTTTCTACGGCAGCGGCTCTGCCCGGGATCGGGGCTCTGCGAACCGGGCGGCGACGCCCTCTGCTGGGCGTGGAGAAAACACCAAGCCGGGCGACCTGGCCGGGTACCGGAGCCGCCTGGGCCAGAGGGCGCTCTGGGCGGCGCGGACCCATCTACAAGCGGGGAAGGGACCTCCGAGGAGGGGCAGTCATCAGACCCGCCCTGCCCGGTCCGGGTAAAGAAAAACGGAGCCGCTTCCCACGTGGGGTGGGGATGCGAGTGTTCCTCCAGCATCGCTGGGCATCGGGTGACTGGCTCTGCCCCCGCCACGACCACCTGCGTCTGGGGACGCACGGTGTCCCCAGGAAGCAGCCCGGTCCCGAGCCTGTGCGCTGCGTGGCTTCCAGGCTCGGTTCCTTGTCCGTCCAACCTGAGCTGTTCCCAGCTTTTCACTGTCATGAATAAATCTACTACAGGCATCTCATCAAGGCTTTCCGTGGGCAAACTGTTTTCATTTCTCTCGAGTGGAATTCTGGGCCATAAGGTAGGCGGATGTTTAACTTTGCAGACATTGCCCAGCAGTTTTCCGAAACGATTCTACCATTTCACACGCTCCCCCGCACAGCATGAGCTCCAGCCGCCCCGCGCTCTTGCCAACACCGGGTTTTGTCTGTATTTGCAGTTTTACTTGTTGGGTGTGAAGCCGCACCGCAGTGTGGTTTTTAAGTCAAAATCCCCTGGTGACTAGATGGCGGGTTTCCATCCACCTGCTGGCTTGCTAGAGCCCCCTTGCGAAATGCCTATTCAAGTCTTTTACCCATATTTTATTTTATTTTCTGCCTTTCATTATTGATATGTAGGAGTTCCTTATATATTCTGGATACAAGCCCTCTGTCACATACATAGTCTTCTATCTCCTCTTTTTTGTGTTGATTCAATGTGTTGTGCAATTGTGCGCTCCAGTAATTACGGTATATGTATTCAACTTACTACGGTCTATTTTTTATTAACCACGAGTCCCTGTTAATATGTACAATTCAAATTAAAAATTTTTTATTTTATATTGGAGTATAGCTGATAAACAATGTTGTGTTAGTTTCAGGTGTACAATCTATTTTGAATTAATATTATACCTTACATATAATGTAATAACCTTACAACAACATGATTTCATTTACCCCCACCCGTCTGTCCGGCTACTGTGAGCATGTATAGACTCACACGTCTACTTAGGTTATAAGCTCCACAATTTATCATTTTTGCTGTCGGTTGTCTTTACACCCACATGCTCACCATTCCCAACGCCCTCTGCATCCCTTCCACAGACACGACCCTCCTTGTGTTGTAATCGCCCTTCAGCTTCACAGCTTCCTTCGGTACTTCTCGTAGAGCAGGTCTGCGGGCAACTCATTCTACCACTTTTATCTGAAAATGACTTTATTCTACCTTGAAGGATATTTTCACTGGTTGTAGAATTCTGGGTTCACGTCTTTCCTTTCGTTTACTTTAAAGATGGTTTTCTGTTGACGTCAAGCTTCCACTGTTTCTGATGAGACGTCGGGTACCATTGGTACCACTGTTTCCCTATATCGAATGTGTCGTCTTCCTCTGGTGGCTTTTGCAATCTTCTCCTTCTATTCTCGGATATTTAAATATGACGTGTCAAGGTGTGGGTTTTTTTTTTGTCTTTATTCTGGTTGGGGTCTCTGATCTTCTTGGATCTGTGGTTTGGTGTTTTTAAGCAAATTTGGAAAAATATTAGCCATCATTTATTTAAATGTTTTTTCTGCCTCATTCTCTTTTCTTTTCCTTCTGTGACGCAATTACATGCACGGTAGACTGCATTATATTATTCCTCAGTCATGGAGGCTCTGTTCACCTTTATTGTAAACTTTTTTTTTTAAACATATTTATTTATTGATGGCTGCGTTGGGTCTTCGTTGCTGCACGCAGGCTTTCTCTAGTTGCGGTGAGCGGGGGCTACTCTTCCTTGTGGTGCACGGGCTTCTCATTGCGGTGGCTTCTCATGTAGTGGCTCACGGGCTCTAGAGCGCAGGCTCAGTAGTTGTGGCACACGGGCTCAGTAGTTGTGGCTCGCGGGCTCTAGAGCGCAGGCTCAGTAGTTGTGGCACACAGGCTTAGCTGCTCCGCGGTATGTGGGATCTTTCCGAACCAGGGCTCTCACCTGTGTCCCCTGCATCGGTAGGCGGATTCTTAACCACTGTGCCACCAGGGAAATCCCTATTGTAAACGTTTTTCCCCCTTTCTGTGCTTCAATTCAGGCAATGTCTATAGGTCTCTCTTCTAGTTCACTGATTCTTTCTTCTGGATGGTCCTGGTAGCTCTTGATCCCATGCAACAAATTTGTGAATACAGATATTTTCCTCTTCAGGTAGGATTTCTATTTGGCTCCTTTTAGAGTTTTCCTAGCTTTCCAAATCTGCCCATCTCATTGGTCATCACACACATATTTCCCTATAGATTGTGATCAGAGCTACTGTAAAGTTTGCACTGTGTCCACCTGTTTCTACCTGCTCTTTCTTCTCTTGATTATGGGTCACGTTCGCCTGCCTGTTTCCCCAGGTGCTTAACTCTCTGGTCAGTTCCTTCAGCTTCTCAGTTGTTGTTTGTCTCTGGGTCCCTGGGATCTTGTCCCCTGTGTGTGCACCTCAGGAGCTGGACAGGACTTGAAAGAAGTTACTAAGGAGACATTGGGGCTCCCCCTTCTGGGGTTCCCTCCTTCCTAGGGTAGTCCCCTTCCATTTCTAGAGACTCTGCAAGCCCCAAACTCTCACCTTGGACTCCCATGTCCAACCAGCCTGCTGCCTCCATTCGAGTGCCGTGCCCATGCGCCCCAGGATGGGGAGTGCCCTCAGAGAAAACGTCAGATAAACATGCATCTGGGGGTCGCATCCCCTCCACTTTCCACCTGCCCTCGGCCCTTGTCCAGCACCTTCAAACAACTGTGTACTTTTTTAAGCATCGCATCCAGAGTTCACGATTATTATCAGCAGGAGGCTCAGTCTAGTGTAAATCTCTCCACCAGGATCAGAAGCCAGAAGCCAAGAGGCAAAACATTTAAATACAATTTCATGCCAAGTGTCCCATCGGCGCTTCTGCAGCCCTCACCAGCCCACGGGGAACAGAGTCAACCCCCTTGCTGCTGACGTAGGAGCTCAGACCCCAGCGGCCTCCTCGGGCTGTGGTTTGGGGTCCCCAGGAGCTTTGGCACGCAGTTCCACCAGCCACAGGCCCCTCACTGCTGCGGGGAGCTGCCACATCTTCCCTGCCTCCACTTAAGCCCCTGCCGCTTGCTGCCTTCAGGGGTGGTCACTCCTTTTGTTTCTGCCCCACCCTCTCTCTTCAGGGCTCAGACCAGCGCCTGGACCCCTCTGGTCCTCCCCTTCCCCATGCACCCTCATCCCAGCACCCCCCAGATGCTGGCCGTAACTTCCTCCTCCTGGGTCCCACCTGCAAATCAGCTCATGCAGCTCGAGGTCTGGGGACAAGGCTTGGCAGCCGGCTATTCACGTAAAGGTCCAGCCCTGTTGCCCCACGCACACCTCACCCTCCAGGGTGATAAGTGATTTCAGAGGGACAGCACAGGAACCCAGAGATGGGGTGGTCCCTAGAGCCAAAGGAGAGCCTCAGGCCAGGGACAGCGTGTAGTGAGAAACTCCAGAGGTCCCTAGAGTTTGCTTTGGAGTTCAGAGCCTGACTGGGGGGAGCAGGGAGGGCTCCCTGGCAGAGATGTTGTAGCAGCTGGACCTCCTGGATGGGCACACTGGGGCGTGGGGGAGTGGGCGGCACAGGTGCTAAGAAGCACTTTATGCAGATGGTCCCCTGACTTACGTGCAGTGAGGCTGGGAAAGAGCCGTGCTGGCGGGGGGGCCCCCACCTGGCGCCTGGAGCGCGCAGGGGCTGGAGCGCGTGGGTGGCCATTCCGAGGGTCTCCATTCACGCGTGCTCTTGGCCCCCTTCTCACCATCCCAGACGTTTGGCGCCGCAGACTGGGAGGTTTTCCACATCGGGGAGAGGGTGTTTCTTGCCGTCGCGAATAGTCACCGCTACGACGTGGAAATGCAAGTGCAAAACGACTCCTACGTCATCGACTCCGTCATCTACGAGCTGAACGTCACCGCGCAGACGTTCGTCAGGTTCCAGGAGATCCGCACCTGCAGGTACCGGAGCGCGGGGTGGGGGTGGGGCAGGGATCCAGGGGGACCCGCTTCCCGCCCGGCAGCCCACAGACGGCAGCGCGCCTGTGCCTCCCGGAAGCCACGGGTGCCCCACCCGCTTCCCGGAGGTGTGACGTGGCCTCACTCCCCACTCCCTGCAGACCTTTCTCCAGGGCCAGCTGAGTGGTAGTGGCTCCTGTTGTAACCTTGACTCTGCTTTCAAACGATGTGGCTTGTGTGTGTGTTTTTAAACTAAATTCACAGGTGTGTGCAACCATCACCACAGTGACTTTAGAATATTTTCATCACCTCGAAAAAAACCCCACCCTTTAGCTATCTTTGCCCCTCCCCCCACCTCCCCAGCCTCTGGCACCCACCAGTCTGCTTTCCGTCCCTCTGGGTTTCCCCATTCTGGATGCTGCCTGTGAATGGAGTACATAGGTTCTGGTCTGTTGTGTCTGGCTTCTTTCCCTCGGCATGTGTTCAAGGCTCATCTACGTTGTGCGTCAGTGCTTCACTCCTTTTAATGCCTGAGTAATATTCCACTGTATTTATTTACCTCACTTTGTTCATCCCTCATCAGTTGATGGATATTTGTCCATTTCCAAATGGTGTGGTTCTGAAGGATAAAGATATGCTTCCCATTACTGCCAGTGGCTTTACTGTCCTGCTGCTCTGGAGGGAGAGCGGGAAGTCACGCCAGACGTTTGCTTCCTCCTGGATTAAAGCCGACGCAGCTCCCGATGTGAGCTGTGGGGCAGACAGTGTAAGTCAACACTTTGCTGTTTGCGTCTTTTCCACGGCCTCGGTTTTAGAACCCAGCTGCGACCGGCAGGATACTGCACGGGGGCCACACGGCTGCCCTGCTGCCCGCGGCACGAGGCGCTGCCCCTCAATGAGCATGGCCACGGCCACGACTTTTTTTAATGACCGAATCGTGACTGGCCATGCCTGGAAGTGGCCTGAGACAGGATTCCAAACGATAGAAGAAGGAAGCAGTGAGGAGCCCCAGGGCCCCCACTGGCCTCAGCCCCCCTGCATGTCCCCAGGGACCCCCATGGGCCCTCTCACATCCAGGGTCCTGTAGGAGCTCTAGGCTAGCGCCCTCAGTGCCCCACTGAGAAGGAACCCAGGGGTGAGTATCGACCAAGAGAGAAGGGCCCTCTACTGCCTGAATAAGCCATAACCCTGAGGCCACTGGAAGCAGATGCACCGGCCTGACTTTTGGCATCCAAGTGACTCCCACTTGCTGCAAGGCTGTGGCCTCGGTTTCCTCATGTGTAAAGTGGACACAGGACAGTAATGCAGTAATCAGAGTGGTGATTGGGGACCATGGCTGATGCCCAGGTTGGCCTCCTTGGATAGACAGGGCTCTGGGATGTCCTTCCTGGAAGCCCTCTGTCAGACCCCTGGGAATTGAGCCATCTCTGAGCACAGACTCACCCTTAGCAAGTTCAGGAGGCACTTCCTGAAGACAGGATGCAGTGGTCTGTTTGCAGTAAGAACCACAGCTTGCAAATGTAGGGGAATGTCTCTGTGTCAGCAGACCCTGCTGGCACCTGAATGGCTGTCAGGGAAGGAGCCGGTGAGTGGGTGAGCTCACGGCCAGTGTCCTCAAGTTCCCGCCTCCAGGGGGTGCTGCAGGCCTTCATGGAGTGACCACGAGCTTGGGACTGTTGCTCTATTTCAACCTCTTCTAAGTGAGTGACCTTTGCACCCATGTTCATAGCATCAGCATTGACACTTGTAACCCAAGTGTCCATCGACAGAGGAATGGATAGAATGTGGTCCATTCTTACAATGGAATATTGTTCAGCCTCAGAAAGGAAGGACATTCTGACAACTGTGAAAACACGGATGAACCTTGAGGACATGATGCTCAGTGATGTAAGCCAGTCAAAAAAGGACAAATGCTGTAGAATCCACTGATATGCGGTCCCTGGAGGAGCCAGATTCATAGGGACACACAGCAGGACGGTGGGGGCCGGGGGCTGGTGGGGGCAGGGGATGGGAGGGAGTGTTTCATGGGGGCGGAGTTTCAGTTTGGGAAGATGGAAAGTTCTGTGGATGGACAGTGGTGATGGCTCCCCAACAGTGTGAATGGACTGAATGCCACTGAGCTGTGCACTTAAGAATGGGTAAAACAGACGGTTTTGTGTATTTTAGTACAATTAAATTTTTTTTATTTAAAAAAGTGAACAATTAATTTGTATTTCCCGGGAATAGGCCAACTGGCTGTGTGACTGAGAAAATCGCTCCCCCTTCTGTGGATTTTGGAAGTGGGACCTACCGCCCTGAATTCTGAGATTAGGGGGAGAACTGGCTGAACTCCAGCCCCCCGAGTTCCATGGCAACATGTCCGAGTCCCGTGTCCTAAGGTCTGCTCATTGCTTTTGCAGTGCTCTGGACTGGGAGTTCTTCTCAGTGGGAGAAGACTATTTCCTGGTGGTTGCAAACTCCTTCGACGGAAATACCTTCTCAGTAAACAGTATTATTTACAGGTAAAGGCCGTGCCCCTCCTCACCACCTCGGTTCACGTGGCGTGTGCTTGCCTTCCCCACTGGTGACCACAGGCTCAGAGCGAGTCACAGGTTATCGGGCCCTGTGGGTCACCTGGCACCCAGCGCACCGGAGTGCAGGCTGAGTCTGGGTGATGCCCCTGGGTTAGCCAGGTGACCACTAGTGTCGCTGAGGCTCACGACTTTGGATTTGGCCAGAGATGCAGTGTGTGGATACACTAATTTGAGAGTTATTCGTATATTATCCTTTAAACGTTTCCATCCAGGCCTACAGTAGACCCCTCTGTTTTTCACGTGTCCTTCAATAAAATTTTACACTTCGTCATAGAGGCACTGTGGTGTTCGCAATACCTTCACTTCTGGGAGTTTTCCTAGTTGTAAGCACATGTCCATTTCCATCTGCGTATCCTGACGATTAATTGTTGCGTCTGGTCATCCAGCCACGTTATCTCTTTCAGTTCTAATGGTTTCCTGAAAAAATGTCTGTGGGAGCTCTAGAAGTATAAGAACACCTACAAATAAAAGCGACTTTGCCTCTGTATTTCTAATGTTTTTACTGCTTATCCAGTTTTCTCAATTAGCTAGAAATTCCAGGATGATTTTGAGTCGTAGGAGCAGTGACCGGCTGTTCCGTCTGACTGATGTGATGGAAACGGTCTGGGCGTTACACAGTTTGACAGGATGTGAGCAGTCTCACCCCGCGGGCATTCTTTAGTGCCTGGCGTGCATCTTCCCGGTCAATCTGTTGACATAATGATTTATGAGAGGTGACCTTGCACTCTGGTACAAGCGTCACTTAACGAAGATGCGCAATTATTTACCGTGTCACTGGCTACCAACCATTATGATTGATTTCAGGTTTTTGTATCTGTAATAGGAAATAAAATTGCTCTGTGATTTCTTCCGGACACTTGATATGGAACCTAACTTAATAGGCACACCACCTACACCTGTGGGCTGGGATACTTTGAACAGTAGAACTAATCTGTTTTCTTTACGATGTGGTTAAATTCAGTAACAAAGCCGTCTCGGCCTGGTTCCTTTTCAATGGTGTTTGTGGAGCAGCTTGACCAGTCTCCCCCGTGGCTATTGGTTTAATCAGGTTCTACGTCTCTTCCTGAGACAAGTTTGCTTATCTATACTTTATTAGAAAAATCATCAATTTTCTTTAGACTTTCTAATTAATTGCTGTTTTCAACAAGAAAAAGTAATTTTAAAATTTTAAGTAATTTGAAACTTTTTAAAATTTTAAGTAATTTAAAATTTTTTTAAATTTTAAGTAATTAAAAAATATTAATTTTAAGTAATCTAAGTTTTAATTAATTTTTAAATTTTAAGTAATTTAAAATTTTAAAAATTTAAGTAATTTAAAAATTCATGTGGAAGAAAAAATTTTCAAAGATGGTCAAGAAAATGTTGAAAAGGAGAATAGTGAAGGAGGTCCTGACAGCGTGCAAATAAAGCAGTATGATTTTTGCTAAACATAAACAAATATGTAGAAGGAGTAGACTACGGTCCAGAAAAGAGCCGATCTTTCACAATCATCTAGCGTGATAATGCTATATTTCAGCTCAGTGAGAAAAAGACGAATTAATAAAATAATTTCCTGTAATTTTCTGTCCATCTGGAAGAAAACACACCTATACCTCTGCTTCATATTATACACAAAGTAAATTTTATAAGGAGCAAACACCTAAATGTCAAAAATTCAACAACAGAAATATTAGAAGAAAAGCTAAGATGACTTTGTAAAACCTCAAAGTTCTGCAGAGAAGATGTGAGACCTTCCATAGGCTGGAAAGAGGCCGCCAGGCCGACCACCTACATTTAAAGGTTTTCTATGGAAAGGGCGTCCCATTCAAAATCAAAGGACAAACTGTCCACAACACATATGGCAGAACAGGAACCCCACAAATTAATAAAAGATTTGTTTTGAATTTGGAAAAATGGGCAAAAGATATAAATAGGGTCTTCAGAACTAAAAATGGACAATGTGAATAAACAGGTTAGAAATTGTTGTTTCAGAGCGCGAGGATGACGCACATCCCCCATCTGTTTGGACGCTGTTTAAAGACCCACAGGGCTGAGTGTGTGTGTGTGTTCGGTGGGGAGGGCTGGCCCTTCCCCACCAGGACAGGAATCACCCCAACCTTTCCAGAAAGTCATCTGGAAAAACATTTAAATTAAAACTACGACTGCTTTTGATCCCGGCGGCCCACTCTAGGGCCTCCACCCAATGGAAACAGAGCTACCTGTCGATAAATCCCTTTTGAAGGGCAAAACCTAGAAACCGCTGACTGGGGCAGGACGAAGGGCTAGGTGCGGCATCCTCAGGTGGGAGCGGGGGTCACAGAGCCGTGTGCCGGCAGTGGGGTTCCTGCATCCAAAGAGGGGTGCCATACCTGAGCAGTGCCAGGTGTGTGTCTGAGGGCCGTGCCTCACTGCCAACCCCAGCAGTGAGGAGGGGGCTTCAGCTCGGACCCCACTATTAACCCACCAGGAGGCCCTCCCCATCCCCCGCCCGACGGAGAAATCCGAAGGCAATCTAGGCTGGGAGCAGGACCCTGGGTGGATCAGAGCAGCCGCGGGGTCTCGGACAGGGCAGGTCCCCCCTTCCGGGCCTCAGTTTCTTCTTTGCAGGCTGAGAAGGCCCCTCCTGGCCCAGCTCCCCGTGATTGTAACCTGGGGGGATTGTGAGGCTGGGATGCTTGGCCCCTCCATGCTGTGCCCGGTGGGAGAAGCAGGTGAAGAAGGCCTGGCGAGGATCACGGCAGGGGGGATACAGTGGGAGCCCCAACGCACAGGCACCTTCTCCTCTCGCTGAGAGCAGCCTGGCGCCGGCGTCCCTGTCCCGAGGCTGACAGTCTCTCCCCACAGGTGGCAGGGGTATGAAGGCTTCGTGGCTGTGCACAGCCTCCCGACCTTCGGCTGCAGGGACTGGGAGACCTTCCGCACTGCTGCCGGCTCCTACCTGGTCTACTCCAGCGCCAAGGAGCCGCTGTCCCGGGTGCTGAAGCTGAGGACAGGGTGATGGGCCCAGGGACCCAGGAATGGGACCCACCTCGCCGCACCCCAGAACCTCACCTGAGAAGGAGCCTCCGGGGACGGGGACGAGCCTGGGAGAAGCTGTGGCTTCCAAAGCCACCACCTCGCCGCCCCTGGCTCTTGTCTAGCCGAGGATGTTTTCACTTCCACCCCGGTAACCATGGTGGCCGGACTCATGTGGCTCTGTGGGTGTCCAGGTGGAAGGCCAGAGCTGCTCCTGCAAGTCTGGTGTCCTGCAGGGATTTCGCTTTAAAGGAAAAGTTCATACAAAGTTTTACCTCAAAAACAGCGGAGCCTGGTCACCTTCCCGTGGTGCCCACCACGTGGCCAGATGCTCGGCTCTGCTTGGGGAGCCCAGACATGGGAACCGGCTGGATGCTGTCTGACGTATTTGTACCAGCTATTTGTTGTATTCTGTCTACACTGAACTGTATTTATGGTGCGCTCTACAAAAAGCACCGCTGCGTCTGTGTGTTTCTGGCGGGGACTCGACCCTCATCGAGAGCAATCACCGGGCCATAGCACGCACTCTGCCACCACAGCCCGATGTGCCCTTGGGTCCCCGGTCACCAACACGCCTCTCCTCTGCAGGATCTTTTTCCTCCAGCCTCAGTTTACCCATGAATGCGGTGGGGTAGGGTCAGGTCAGGAATCCCAAGGATGCATGGCACGGGTCTTGTCTCCTCCTGGAGCCACACCCGTGGGAGACCCCGGGCCAATGGGACCCTCTTGCCTCTGCACCCAGGCTGGTATCCCCGGTCATCGTGGCTGGCCTTGTGGGAGCACCGGACGGACTTGCACTGCCAGTGCTCGCCCAGCTCCTCCCATGTCCAATGCCCTGAGCCTACACCAGGCCTGGGCCTTCTGCCTCCCTGGGATGGCTGCTAGGTGTGACATGACACCACCCCAGGAGCCTAGGGGAGGTGCCATCACCACCGGGAAGCCTCCTCGGTGGAAGGGGAATTCTCCATGCCAGGAGCTTTGCTGGCAAGACCCTGTGGGGTCCACATCCAGCCAGGAGACCACGGGGCAGTAGCCAAGCCAGGCCTATTCCACTACCCAGGCCCCGCCTGCTCTAGGATGGGATATAGGAGCCAGGACCTCAGCGGCAGGAAGGCCCCATGCTTGGTCTAATGTTCTGCTCTTTCCGTCTCGAAATTCTGGCTGACTTTTGCCCAGGATCACACAGCCAGGGGCACGGCAGCGGCTGCAGCCACAGTCCTGGCTCTCCGTGTCGGCTCCACGTGAGAACTGGGGAGGCCCAACTGCCCAGGAAGGAAAGCTATGTGAGCCTGCTCCCTGGCCATCCTGACCAGATTTGGGATCTCAAGAACTGTGACCAGGGCCCTCTTGAATTCCCAAAGTGGAGATTTTTCTAGAGCCTCCTTCAGGCCAGTAGCTTTGCCTCCTTCAGGCAAAGAATGGGGGGTGGGGAGGGGGGCTCTGGGGCCACCAGGCCAGGGCACCTGTGTGAGAGAGGCGGCCCGGGTCTAGGACGCCCCCGGGGCAATTCCCTGCCCTTGTATACGCTGCGTACTTTGGGGAAAGAGGATGTGCCCCCTCCCTCCAAGTCAGGTTCTGCTGCTGCAGTCCCGCATCCCTCCTGGACCCACATATCCTTGCTGTCATCGTCCCTAGGCCTGGCTGAGTCCCTGCCCTGGGCAGCCGGGGGCCCCAGTGGGCCTGGCCCGGAGGGTTATGGATCTGCTGGTGCAGGGAGGGTGGGCCGAGGGTGCCAGAGAAAAATGCAGGATCCCTAGTTAAACTTGAATTACAGATAAACAATTAATGCTTTTTTTTAAAAAAACACATAGCCCCAGTGTTGCATAGAATATATACTAAAGGAGTTCTTGGTGTTTATCTGAGGTTCAGATTCAAGCAGGCTTCCCGTTTCGACTTTGATTTGCTCAACTGCCCACCCTCCCTGAGAGGGATGTTTTGTCGGCTGGGGGCTGTGATTTTAACCGGGATTTGAGGCACGGCCTGAGCAGCCCGTGAGAGGGACAGAAGGAGGGTCATGGGCCAGGGGGCCTGCAGGGAGGCAGCCTCAGTCAGAGTTGGCTGCGGGCTGGGGTGCCATGTCACCTCGGGGCTCCTTGCACAGGTGGATCCCCGGAAGGGCCCCCAGAGGCAAGGCACCCACACAGGAGAGGGGCAGCCTTCCGGGCCAGGAACACAGCAGGGCCTCCGAGACCCCTGTCTCCACGCCTGGGATGGTTGCCTTTTGTGTGTCTGGACGAGATGAACACTTACATCAGTGGACTCTGGGTAGAGAGATCGCCCTCTGTGATGTGTGGGGCCTCGCGCAATCAGTGGGAGGGGTTCCCCAGCAGACCGCCCTGGGCCTGGCACTGTGCGTCGGCCCCCCTGCCTCTCCCCCAGGCCCACCTCCCTGCAGGTTTGGGGCTCGCAGCCTCCACAATCCCCCGAGCCAATTCTGATAATGTCTCCTCTCTACACACTGTTTTCCTGGGGAGTCCTCCAGCCCCAGCCCCCGAGGACACAGTGCTCAAACGGGCAAAGGTGCCCGGGAGTCAGGACAGCTGCGTCTAGTCCCGTGGCCGAGCCTCAGTGCCCCTACGTACCCATGAGGGAGGGGTCAGCTGGGCGCTGTCTGTGCTCCCCAAGCACCCATCCTACGCGGCTTCTCTCTCCCTCGGGTGACCCGGTTGTCCAGCTGGTGCCCAGGGAGGTAGAAGGCAGACGACGAACACCAGTGCCGCCAGCGCAGTAGCGACAGAGGGAGCGACGGCCTCCTGTCCCTGCCCGGGGCTTCGTCCTGACCACGTGGTGCCGCCGCACCCCTGCACAATGTCCGATCTCTGCTCCACTGGGCGGAAACAAAAAACCATAAACCCAGATGTGTGTAAGTTATGAATGCAAATCAGAGGGGGAACAACGCAGAAAGCATGGCGCTATTTACATCTTTCCAAGTCAGCTTTCGGGCTTCTGTCCTGTTGATAAACATTCCCAAGGCGCGTGCGGCTCCTGGAAGTTTGCACGCAGTGTGACGTGACCACATTCTTGTCCCTTTGACACCCATGTCATATTTCTTCACAGCCACGTCCTGGGGATTGCTGGGCTGGTCATCCTTTGTTAATCCACAGAGATGCAACGGCCTTTTCTGTGATAAACAATACTTCAAGAACATCTTTGCACGAACTGCGTTTCTTCTTCTTCAGGGTCATGGTTTCCTGGAGAAATAGCGTCTGCGGCAGTGTTTGCGTTTCCTTACCTCCGGGGCTCCCCTCCCTGAAACCCGATCCAGGGGAAGGATGACCAGATGTGCGAATCGCACCTCTTCCACCAGCTATGCCCCCCTACTTCCCCATCTGCCAGGTTTGTCAGTGCCGTGTTGCTGGCAAAATTATCTCGTTTATAAAAAGAAACAAACTCTAAGGAAACCATAAAAATCAGACCACAGGATGGAATTCCCTGGCAGTCCAGTGGTTAGAACTCCGTGCTTCCACTGCAGGGGGCACCGGTTCAGTCCCTGGTCAGGGAACTAAGATCCCGCAAGCCGCATGGCATGGCCCACCCCCCCCCAAAAAAAAAATCAGACTGTGGGAGATAGATGAAGATTTGGACAAATCTTCAAATTGCTATCCTAACATTGTCAAAATTTCCCAAGTTCCAATGCAGTTTTTATGCGATGCCAATCAAAATCCCAAAGCTGCCCTTTTTAATTAATGAAGCTCCACCAAACATCTCAAAGAATCAATAGGCAAAAATATTTTGAAAAAGTGAGGGAAAGCTTGGAGTCCAGTATGAATTATACTAAAATTAAACAATCCAACCTGGTCTTAGCATAATATGGAAAAGTTAAAGTTATAGATGTTGGAAATAAAAAGTCTGGAATAGAATTTCTTTTGCTCTTTGGAGGGAAATTTTCTAAAGGTAAAAACAATGGAAGTAAATGAAGCCAGTGAAAAGGGAAGATAGAGGTAAAGAGATACAGTTTATATCTTTGTCAAACACATAACGTTGTGTCTTTTAAAAATATAAATAAGTAGAAATGCCACCACAAACTGAGGAAACATCAGGACTGGAGTCACTCAGACGGTCAGTACTTTGAACGTGTGAGGAGGCTTTACAAACCAGTACAAACCCGACGCCCCACGCGGACAAGAGCAAACATGGCCAGCAGGAGAAACCCAAACGGTGCAAAACAGACTAAATTGGTGAGCTACGCCCACAGGTCATGGAGCGAACATCACAACCCCAGGTGCTCCGGGGCCGGCACAGTAACCAGGACTTGCCTGGGTCCTTCTCTTGGGGCTGCTCTACAGTTGAAAACTGAGCAAAGCAGCTCTTCTGTTTGTAAGTTACTGGCTTGGAAAACCTCAGTCTTGGTGTCCCCATTACTGTGACGCCCAGACTGACAGGCTCTGACTCCAAGGCGACTTCTCAGCCCAGGACAAGGACGGGAGGTTGGTGTCCACTCTGCGCCCTTGATTCAGTGACCCCTGCGAGACCGCTAAGCCCAGGGGAGCCTGGAGGGGAACTAGGTCCTGCTGAACATAAGCTGGGCTATCCCCTGGCAACACCACTAACCCCAGTGATAACCACCCCCCAGAGAGACAGCAGGACCTTGTCCTTCTGGCCAAGCAAGGCCCGCCCTGGCTGCTGCCCTGCAGTGGGCACAGGGGAAATGCCAGGTGAGCCAAGACAGTGGGGTGCCGAGGGCTCTGGGGAGCAGGACGGCCCAAGAGGGCCGCTTCCAGCTCACCTGTGCGGGCGGAGGAGCCGCCCTGGTGGGGCCTGGCAGGGGCAGCCGCTCAGAGCTGTGCTGGGGCGCCTGGGTCAGGGCCCGGGTGCCCACTCTGCACACCGCCTCAGACAACAGGCCCCTCAGAGAATTCCAGCGTAGAGGTGACCCCGCCCAGAGAGGCCTCCAGGCCCTCATCGCCGCCCTTCCAAAGGTCTGCGTGTGCGTGTGTGCGGCAGGGCAGGTGGCAGGGGGAGGAGGGTGCAGAGCCATGGTGAACGTTCCTGTGGGGTCCCTGCCCCGGGCTGGCTGGGCGCTGGGAGTCGGGTGCGACTTGATGAGATAAGGGACTTTGAACAGGTGACAGCTCAGTGTCCTGATTGCTCTGAGAGCCACACCTGCTACAGCTACAAATCCAGTGACTGTGGTCATATGTTTACATAAATGTGCTCTTTTGGGATTTTCTCCATATCTTAACTGCCCTGATGTCACTGCCCGGTTGTGGAGGCTTCACGGGCCGCTGCCGGACGTCTCTCTGCCGCCCACCGCTGCCCGGCAGCCTGGGCACGCCCCAGCTAGGAGCGCGGCGTCTCGCACGACCTTGGGCAAGTGCTCTCAGCGCTCGGTGCCTCAGTTTCCCCGTTCCTAAGTAAGGGTCAGCTGTCAACATGGGCTCTGGGGTCAGCGTCCTAGCCTGGTGGCCACTCTCCATCTACTTCCAGGCTGCTTCTGTCTCTGCTGCTTCTGTAGCCCTTCCTTCAAAGGTCCCCTCCTCCCCAAGAGCAGTTGGGCGCAGAGGGAAGGTCAGCCGGTGGGCTTGTCTCTCCGTCTCGCTTTGCACAGAACTCAGGCAGGTGTGTGGCTGCTTCTGACAGCTGAGTCAACCACGCGCCTGCCCTCTTTCTGGCCAGTGTTGTTGCCGTGGTTACAGATGCAGACCCTGGCACACCTGGGTCCCAGTGAGGGCATCCCCGCTCCTGGCCGGCACGGCCGCATGCAGGGCGGGACCTGGGAGGCTGGGCTCTGCTCTGCCTCCAGCTCTGGCCATTCTTCAATCTGGGGCTAAGCCCAGGACTTGCCTCTTTGTTTTGACAACACTCCAGGGCCCAGATGAGGACTTCCAGGCCTGGGTGTCAGAAGGCCTGGATTCCAGCCCCACTCTGCCCGCAACAAGCCAACTCCTGCATCCGCCATTTCTCCCCCTGGACCTCGGAATCTTGGGTTTCTTGTCTGAAAATAAAAACATTCCCGACCGAGCCAGGCCCCCGTGAGAGCCCGCTGAGGTGCCCTGCCCGGCGCCACGTGCCGTCCACGTGCCCTCGTGGCCGCTGCTCTTTCCCAGTGGGCAGCCTGCCCTGGGCCCACCAGGGGCCTGAGCGCTCATTTCCACGCCCGCTTCCTACAAGGCCGTGCAGCTTGGCTGCCACTGAGACCGACCTCATCCCCATCAGTCGGCACGGCCTCCGTGGGGTCCCCCGTGTGCAGCCCGCCCCCTGGCCCACCCTCACCAACTCCGGGCCCGGGCACCCACCCAGAGGCCCTTCCTCCAGGCTGGGTCCAAGCTGCTGCCCCTGAAGAGCTGTCCCTCCTGACACGCGGCCTCCTCAAGATGCTGCGGCCAGCCTGGCACTCGGGGGTCCCCCAACATCTGCCCTCAGGGCCCCCGGTTAGGGGTCGGCAAGGCCTCGCGTCTCTCCCTAGCCTGTGGGGGGCGAGGCTGAGCGGGGCCCCCAGACGTCCCCTGGGCAAAGGAGAAATGAGCGCGTGTGTGCGCATGTGTGCATGTGTGTGCGTACACACTTTGTGGGCACGTCTGCTGGCAGGGGCAAGTGTCCAGTGTATGGCCCTGTGTGAGCGTGAATGCGTGCACCTGTGGGCTTGCCTGGTGGGTGTGCGTGCATGTGTGGTGAGCATGGGTGTGTGTGTCTGGGTGAGCATGTGCGTACATGTGTATGAGTGTGTGCGTGCACGTGTGTGCACACTGCAGGTGTGTAGTATGCGTGTGTGTGGGGACCGTGGAAGCCGGCGGGCTCAGAGTTCCAGCCCTGCTGTGGCCCCCGCACTATGGCCCTTCGTCTGGGAGGGTAGCTCCCATCTTGCAGGGAAGGGAGTAAGGCCAACAGGTGAAGTGAGCTCCTGAGGTCACTCTTGGTCATTCAGCCAAGGCATTAAACACGTACTGACCCCAGAACTGGGACTCAGTGAGAACGAGCAGGGCAGCCATGGAGCTCAGATGGCCATCTGCTCCTAGCACAACAGCCGCTCTCAAAGTGGGGAGACTGTTAGTCCCCTGAAGCTGCTGTAACAAAGGACCACATACTTAGTGGCCTAAACAATAGCAATTTATTTATTTATTTTTATTTATCTTTTTTCTTTTTTGCGGTACGCGGGCCTCTCACTGCTGTGGCCTCTCCCGTTGCGGAGCACAGGCTCCGGACGCGCAGGCTCAGCGGCCATGGCTCACGGGCCCAGCCGCTCCGCGGCATGTGGGATCTTCCCGGACCAGGGCACGAACCCGCGTCCCCTGCATCGGCAGGCGGACTCTCAACCACTGCACCACCAGGGAAGCCCCCAATTTATTTTCTTAAAATGCTAGCGGTCAGAAGTCCAAAACGGGTCTCACTGGGCTAAAACCAAGGTGTGCAGGGCTGTTTCCTTCCAGAGGCTCCAAAAGAGAATCCATTCCCTGCCTCTTCCAGCTTCTAGGGGCTTCCTGCGTTCCTTCCTGCGTTCCTTGGCTGGTGGCCCATTTCCGATCTTCACAGGCTCCCGGGATTAGCATCTGGACATCCTGGGGGGGCCACTGCTCTGCCCCCAGAACTGACCTGAAGGGCGAGGTGATGTGAAAGCAGAACTGGCTCACCGGGTGCCAGGCAGTGTCCCTGAGGGACCCCAGCAGCAGTGCTAACAACCTCCAAATGGCCAACAGCCTTCTCGGGGCAGGAGAAGGCGTCTCGATTGTAGCTGCTGTCAATGGCCTTGAAGTAAAGACTCTCCCATGGACAACCTCAAGCTGTCATCACGGTGTCGACTGACTCACAAAATTCCTCAAAACCTGACAATCGGCCATCACGAGCCTGTTCGAGCCACTCCAGGCAGGCCCAGCACCCCCTGCACCCCAGCCCTGGCCCGGCTCTTCTAGCCGTGGGTTTGCAGTGCTGGCGGCTCCACAACACGGCAGGGTAGGCAGCGAGGGCAGGTCCGGCCCTGGTCGGGTCGCAGAGCCACAGATAACAGAGCCCCTCCGCAGTGGACTTAAGCACAAACGTTTATTGAAGATTTGCAGTCGGTAGGTGGGGAGGACAGTAGAATGGGGTTTGGGGCCAAGCCTCCAGGAAAGGCGACTCCAGAAACTGCCCCAGGCTCCTGCCATGGGGTGGGGGGGAGCTGCCACGAGTCCAGAACATTCCATCTCCTCCACAGTCTGCAGTGCGTCCTCCCCAGGGAACTTAGTCCAGGACCCAAGTCTCGTGCAAACGCATCTTGGACAGCGGGCTGCAAGGGAGGCTGGGAAGCACCCGGCACAGGGCTGTCCAGCCCCCTGCCTTTATCCCTTCCCCTCCGCCCCACCTCCTCCCTGGAGCAACTTTCCTTTAAGAAAAACACAACCAGGTTTAACGCCAGTCCCGCGTCCAATTTAAAACTGTCATCCACCCTCCCTGCAGGGGGACTGAGGGACTGGGTCCCCGAGGTGGGGGGCAGTCCCTGGTTCCAGCACTGGGGCCCTTCCCAGAGAGGAACCATTTCAGGCATCCTCCCAGCCCCAGCCTCGAGGCCCTCCTACAGCCTTGCAGCCGGCCTCGAGGAGGGGCCTGGGGTGCTTCTGGAGCAGAGCTGGGAGCCCAGCCCACCAGGGACAGCCTCTGTGTCTCAGGATGGCTCTGCTGGGGGCTCAGCAGTATGCCTGCTCATCCCCCAATGCTGGACCACCCAAGAGAGCAACTGTGGGTGTCCGGGGGCCCCAAAGTCCAAAGAGGAAGGGAGGTGGGGTGTCAGGAGGCTGTGAATGTGGGATGTCCCCTCCTAGGGTCAGGATCGGGGGTGGGGCTCTGGTTTCCAAGGGGACCGTCCATGGTGAGGCCAGGGACCGAGAGCAAGCAGTCTCACGCCGGCCCAGAGCGGCTGGGCAGGGGGACCAGGCTCCCGAGTGGCCTATGAGCCCCTCACTGCCCCTCCCCTCCCCTCTGGCCCCCATGGGAAGGATGAGAGGCCCAGCTGGGTGGCTGTCAGGACGGTCCACTCACTCCGCCCCTCTGACCCATAAGGAGCCCCAAAGTCATCCCACCCTGACCCCCAGACCCTGTGAAGTGCTACCTCCACAGGCAGGAGGCGCTTTGCAGAAGCGGGGCTGTGCGCATGAAGCTCTTTGAGGCCTCTCACCTGGACTGCGATGACAGCCAGGGGCCACCTATGTCCCACAAAGGCGCCGCCCACTGCCCCCCGACTGAGGCACCCCCTGTGCTGTGTCCCCACCACTGTCAACACGGGTCCCCTCTATGGGCCCGGCTTGACCCCGGCCTCCACAAAACTAGATGACAGCAGATGCCGGCTCATGCCGGCCCATTGGTGCTGGGCTGGAGGTGGAGGGTCAGCCCGAGGGCCCATGGGGCTGGGGCTGGGCGTCTGCACTCCCACAGGGTAGCAAGGAACCGGGTGGGCCCTGGCAGTCCCTTAGGGGAGGGGAGAGGAAGGCAGAGGAAAGGAGGAGGGGGAAAAGGGCAAGGGGAGGGCTGGGCTCCCAGACACCAGGGCTGGGAGCTGCCATGAGCAGGAAGGAGCTTCCTGGTCCTGCTGGTCTTGGGAGGGAGGTACGCTCTCCGGGGAGACCCCATGGGGGCGAGGAGGCCAGAAAGGCCAGGGGGCCCGGCAGCGCCCTGACTCTGGACCCGGGATGAGAGGGGGTGGGCCCTCGGGTGTGCTCTGGGCTCCTGGGCCCACTTCCTCTTCCCAGCAGGGCAGAACAGGAGCCCAGCAGGCCCACACCAGAGGGAAGGCTGGCTGGGCGCTGGGTACCAGCAAAGGCTGGGGGGAAAGAAGCCCCACTCACTCCCCGTGCGCCCCCAGAAGAGCATCTGGCTGGCATCAGGCTCTGGGCTGGCTCTGTGTAAGAGCAAATGAAGAGTTCCCTGGCAGCAAGGAAAGGGCCCCCCAAAGTGCCCAGGCTGGCTGGCACCTATGGGACACGAGCCGCAACGGCAAGACCCTGACATCTGCCCCCACCTCCATCCAGGCCTCAGTCTGCTCTCTTCCCCTGACCCAGGGACTCAGGGTCACGTCCATCAGGCAAACCCGCCAGGCGACGGCTCCTTGTGCGGCGGGACCCCTCTCCCCACTGTGTGCTCCCCGGGATGCATGGGGAAGGGGGACCCAATTCACCCACAGAGCCCGTGTCCTGCTGGTCAGCCGGCGGCCACACGTACCTGCTCCCATGCTGTTTATCCCATGGGTGGACCGGCACCCAGGCTGCCTGCCTGGCTTTTTTAGTTCCCACTGGAAGGGTGGGTGGGCCGTTGGTTTCCTGAGGACCCCGGCACCATTCGCAGCCTCATCTGAGCCCTGCCCCCCACTCCTGCACCCTGGTCTGGGCGGTGGGCAGAAAAGGGCCCACCCCACACTCAGAGCACAGAGCCCCCGGTTCACACTGTGCGTGCTGTGCCCCCGGTGACCGCAGGCACGGCGCTGGGGTGTGGGAGGGTAGCTGCATCTGTTGGTTGTTTTTTAACGCACAACTGAAAAATCATGACGCGCAGCATCAACGCGTCCCACTGCCAGTCCCATGACACTTTCCGAGTACAAACCTCCCTCGACTTTTACCCTTTCTAGGCATCTGTCCTTTACACCTTAGATCCATGAGCAATGTACCCCTAACTTGCTTCCCCCCAAAATATTTGAAGTAGTTTAAAATATAAACACTCATACAAAAAGACCATGAAAAATAAAACTGCAAAGACAGATCAGGGTTACACAGGTGGAGGTAAAGTCTACCCTGAACATGAATTAGGTAAGAAAACTGAGCAGTAAAGTAGCACTGAGAGTCCTGTCAGCAAAGCTGAAAGGGAGAGAGAGTCCCTGTCGCTGGAGGAAACGAAGCAACCTGTTGAACAGCCCTGAAACAGAGGTCGGTCCTCCCATCCATTGCAAAGGAGCTGCTTAGTGAGTAGAAAAGCAAGGCATGGAGCGACCCAAGATGACAGGCTCCCTGGGGCGGGCCACAGCCGCAGGAGCAGGAATCGGGGAACGGCCACACTTCTCTGGCTGCTAACATGGCCCCCTGAGGAGCTACTATGGACCTTCCTCAGGTTTCTCTCCATGGTTTAATATTTTTGGTTTTGGGTTGTTATTTTTTTTTTTTCCCTTCTCACTGGACTGAAATTTTGGTACAAGTGTTACTCTTAACAAACATTCTGAGAATAAACAAAGTTGACAGAGTTGTTCAAAGGTTACATGTTCCACTTATCTCCCGAGAAAAATCCGGTCTCTACCACTTGGCTGTGGAAAGAGCCCGGTGGTTAGAGGTGTTCAGGAAATACTGGGGAAGCAAAGGCAAGCCAGTTCCACGGGGCAGGATGACCTGTGCCTACAACCAACAAAATGCACCCAACCTCCTCGGGGAGCCTCACTCATGGGCACGCACCCTTTCTTCTCTGAATGCTGGGGGCTCAGAGGCGGGCGCCCCGTGGGGCAGGCTCCCAGTGCGGAAGGGACGTCTCAGGATGGACGGCCTGGTTTTACATCCCAGCTGGATCTCTTCCTGTCCGCGACCTTCCATTTCTCTGAGCCGTGTCCCCATCTGTCATTGGGTCTGATGGTAGAATTGCCTGACCTGAAGGTGTCCTGTGGGAAGTGCTCTGTCAGAGTGAAACATTGGACAGAAGTAGCCGTGTCACCCTCCCTGGGGGAACATCGAAGGTGGGACTCAGTCACCATCTACTACAAGAGTGACGGGAGACAGGTGGGCCTCGGCCTGCTCGAGCCATTGGGCACTAGGGCGCAGGGCTGATGGGGTCCTTGGACACAGGAGTGCTGGGCAGGGACTTCAGGTACTCCAGGTGCCTCCTGGCGTCCTCCTGGTTCTGGCGCACGTAGTACACGACGTAGGTGATCACCATGGCGAACCAGCCGAACATGGTGAGCAGCATGGCCACGTCGGTGGTCCTGTGGCGGACGCGGCAGAAGCTGGCGCCAGAGTCGAGAGCCTGGACCAGCGGCTTCCCCACGTATTCCTCCCGCACCGAGGTGTGGCAGGCGATCTCGTCCACCGAGTCAGGGTCCAGCTTCAGCTCCCACAGGGCCTCCTGCAGGGCGCACTCGCAGTGCAGGGGGTTGTGGGACAGGCGTATCTTGGCGCTGAGCTTGCCCAGCGCGTCCTTAGGAATCCTGCGGATGTGATTGTGAGACAGGTCCAGCAGCCGCAGGCCCCCGGCCAGGCCCAAGAAGGCGGCGGGGCCGATGGTCTCGATGGCGTTCTGAGACAAGTCCAGCTCTCTCAGCTGGTTCAGGTGCTGGAAGGCTCCGTTGGGGATGCGGGCGATCTTGTTGGCATCAAGCTTCAGGAGCACAGCGTCAGTGGGGATGTCCTTGGGGATCTCCTGCAGGCCCCTCCCGCTGCAATGGACGGCCACGGCCCCGGCATGGTCAGGGCACTGGCAGCTCTGCGGGCAAGAGGCGCCCAACCGCAGGCAGAAGAGAAGCAGGAGGCAAGAGCCTCCCGTGGGGACCGGCAGGGAGGACGGGCCCTGTTTGCCCATGGGGCCCATCCTGACCACCTGCAGACAGATGGCACGCTGCTCTCAGTGCTGCGGTCTACACCCTTCCCCGCTCCCCGGTGCCGCTGCGGAAGGGACCATCCCACACAGACAGAAACTCTGCTTCCTCACGTGCCAGGAAGAACGGTGTTCTCTTTCGGTCCTAAAAGAGAGGAGCAGTCAGCGTCGCAGGCCGTGGCCTGGCTGGGGAGCCGGGGGCACACTTTGACTTTGGGGGAGATGTCACAGCCAAACGGACACACTTGACCGGGGGGGGGGGCGGTCTCTGTGACTTACTCCTGGATATTCCCACTGCCACCCGCAAGAGTAAGGCTGTGCTGACTGCTGGCTGGGGGTTGTGCCCAGCAAAGCCGACCGAGAACACTGCCACCCTGCCCTGGACACACCCACTGCACACCTTGGGGGTCAGGGGCTTGGACAGCACGGGGTGATGGGAGTCCACCCCTCCTAGCTACTCAGGGCTGGAAAGCAGGAAGACTGGGCTGCAGGGTTTTCATAAGAAACTGGAATGCAAGGGCGACCGCCGGCCACCGCTGGGAACCGAGCCGGCACCCTCATCCCCGCGGGGCTAGGCTGCTGTCAGAAGCTCAGCGCTTTGCTAATTGTGACAATCCCTTTGACAATTATAACATTAAAGCTCTTCTCTGTCGGCCCTAATGGGAACAGCCACCCGCACCGGCATCGCGGTCGGCGCCTTTTATTTCAATTATGTTTGAAAAAGGGAAACGAGAAAAGAGAAAAGCCAAGCCCTGGGCGCGCGGCCCGCGCTGGGCGTGGAGTGGCGGGGCCGCGCGGGGCCTGGGCGGGCGGGGTTCGGGCCCCGGGGGGACCCCAGACCTCGGACCTCGGGATCCCCAGGCTCCGGACCCTAAGGACCCCCGGGACTCCCGGCTGGGGGATGGACGGGGGCGGGGGTGTCCACGCTCCGGGATGAGAGGGGAGCTTTACCTGCGCGGCCGCGTCCGGAGGCTGCTGTGCATGAGGCTCTCTGCCGCTCGGAGTCCGAGCCGGCGCCACGCCTGGAGGGCGGCGGCGACCCGAAGGCCTACGCCCAAGTCCGCGGCCGCTGGGTACACATGCGGCTCGGCCTGCGCTCCCGGGGCGGGGCCTGGGCGGAGTCTGGGGCGGAGCTGTGGGGCGGGGCGGAGTCCGGTGCGGGACGGGGCCTGAACGACAGCAGGACCTGAGAATTAGGGGCGGGGCATGGGCGGAGCTTGTGTGGCAGGACGCGGCCAGGACATCGCGGGGCCTAAAGATGGGCGATGGGGCCAGGGCGAGGTATGGCCGGAGTCTTGAGTGGGGCGGGGCCTGGACGATGGGGGGAGGGGGTCCTGAGGACGAAGGGTGTGGCCTTGGGCGGGGCCGTAGAGGCTACACGGGGCGGGGCCTGGGAGCCTAGCTTGTGGGAAGGCGTGGGTCGGGCCTGGGATCAGGATTTTAGACAGGAGTGTGTGTCATGGGCTGTGGGCGGGGTCGTGGGGGGGGGAACCCCAGAGCCCCGCCCCTTCCCGTGTCCAGCCCCGCCCCTGGCTCTGGCTCCAGGATGTGGGAGGCGGGGGCGGGGGCGGGGAAGTTGGAGACCCTCGGGTCAGAGCGAAGCCCCAGAGCGTCTGTCTCAGGTATGGTGCCAGTGGCTGCCAAAGCGTTAATGGAGTTAGGTCTCCGCCCACCTGGGTCTCTTCCTGCCCACCCCCCCATATCCCCACCCCCACTCCTCCACCTCGCGTCTTAGGGTCCATGGATGGGCGTCCAAGGCGCGTAGGCAATGTGGGGATTGAGCCATCCTTAGGGTTTTTATAACAGCTTTACTGTGGTGTAATTGATATACAGTAAACCACATATTCAAATTTGATACATTTTGACATTTGTATACACCCGTGAAACCATCACCACCTCAAAGTATTGATAGTAAATACCCCAGAGTTTCCCGTTTGCAATCCATCCCCTCTGATCCCCATCACCAGGCAAGCACTCATCTGCTCTATCACTAGATCAGTTTGCATTTCCTGTAATTTATATAAATGGAATCGTGGGTGTGTATGTTTTGTCTAGCTTCTCGCACTCAGCATAATTCATTTTGGTTCACCAGGTGCTGATGCGTTTATCAATGGTTATTCCTTTTGGGGCTGAGTAATGAGACATTGCAGGAATGTTCCACCATTTGTATATCCACTCACCTGCTCATGGAGATTTGGGTTGTTTCCAGTTGTTGGCTATTACAAATAGAGCTGATATGAAAATTGTGTACAATCTTTGTTTGGAGAAATACTCATTTCTCTTAGGTAAATATCTAGGAGTGGAATGACTGGATCATACAGTAGCTTATTTTTAACTTCTAAGAAACTGCCCAAGTGATACGATTTTACATTCCTGTGCTGTGTATGCTGCACATCTTCACCAGCACTTGGTATGGTCACTCTTTTTAATTTTACATATTCTAATAGGTGTGTAAGGGTATATCTCATTGTGGTTTTAATTTGTACTTCACTCATGACTTAAGTGTCTTTTCATCTGTTTATTTGCTCTCTGTCTATCTTTAAGGAAGTGTTCTGTTCAAATCTTTTACCCACTTTTAATTGAGTTGTTTTCTTATTTTGAGTTTTGAGAATTCCTTGGCATTTGTATCAGATATGTGATATGTATATATTTTCTCTGATTCTGTGGATTGTCTTTTCATTCTCTTTAAAGTTTTTCAAAGAGAAATTTTTAATTTTGATGAAGTCCAATTTATCAGTGTTTTATATTTTATGGATCATTCTTCTGGTGTCATATGTAAGAAATCTTACATATTGCACTTATATTTTGCATTTGGGTCTATTATCCATTTTGAGTTAGTTTTGGTGTACAGTGTGAGGTACGATTCTTCCAACTTTGTTTTTCTATAAAGTTCTTCTGGTCATCCAAGATTCTTTGTATTTCCTCATGAATTTTAGAATCAGCTTGACAACTTCTACCCAAAAAGCCTAGTGGGGACTTCCCCAGCAGTCCAACGTTTAAGACTATGCCTTCCAATGCAGGGTGTGTGGGTTCAATACCTGGTCGGGGAGCTAAGATCCCACATGCCTCGGGGTGCAGCCAAAAATTAAAAACAAAAACAAAAAAGCCTAGTGGGCTTTTGTGTGGGATTGCATTGAATCTACAGATCAGTTTAAGAGAATTAACATCTTGACAATATTGAGTATTCCAATCCATGAACATGGTATATCTTCTCATTTATTTAGAGCTTCTTTTATTTCTTTCATTGGTGTTTTGTAGTTTTTGGTTTACAGATCTCACACATCTTTTGTCAGATTTATCTCTGATTTTTTAATGCTATTGTAAATGGTATTTTAAGTTCAATTTATCTTTGTTAAATGCTAATATATAGAAATAAAATAGATTTTTATATATTGATCTGAACTTTGCTAAACTCACTTATTAGTTCTAGTAACTTTTTAATAGAAGCCTTAGGATTTTCTACATATACAATCACGTTATCTGCAAATAAAAAGAGTATTACTGCTTTCTTCCAGTCTGAATGTCTTTTACTTCATTTTCATACCTAACTGTGCTGGCTAGAGCCCTAGTTCAATACCGAATAGGAGGAGTGAGAGCAGATAACCTTGTTCCTCTTGACCTTAAGGGGAAACATTCAGTCTTTCACATTAAGAATAATGTTGACTGTAGGGTTTTGTAGCTGTCCTTATCAGTATAAGAAAGCTTCCTTCGATTACTAGTTTGCTGAGAGTTTTTAACAGGAATGGATGTTGGATTTGTCCAACTTTTTTTCTACATCTATGAAGAATATTTTTATTAGTCTATTAATATGACGGATTATACTGATTGACTTTCAAGTGTTAAATCAACCTTGTGTCCTTGAAATAAATCTCACTGGCTCATGATGTATTATTATTTTTACATCCTGTGGAATTATTTAATAGATACAGAGTTGCTGAGGTTATTTTTTTCTTTGACTGAATGTTATAGCTTGCATCTCTCAAGGAATTGCCCATTTCATCAAATCTGTTGAATTTATCAGCATAAAATTGTTCATCCTTTCAATATAGAGTATGAAGTGATGTCACCTCTTTCATTCCTGATGTTGGTGCTTTGTGTCTTCTCTCTTTCCTTTTACTGACCAGTCAGTATGGAAGTGTGTCAATTTTATTGATAATCTCAAAGAACCAGTTCTTAGTTTCATAGATTTCTCTATTTTTTTCCTTTTCTTTTTTCCATTGACTTCTACTCTAATCTTTTACTTACATTAATTTTCTTTTCTTTTTCTAGTATCTTAAGGAGGAAGACGAGCTCACTGATTTGAGACCTTTCTTATTCTCTAGTATAGGCATATCTTGGAGATATTGCAGGTTCCGGTCCAGACTACTGCAATAAAGTGAATATCAAGATAAAACGACTCGCTTAAATTTTTGGTTTCCCAGTACATATAAAACTTATGTTTACACTATACTGTAGTCTATGAAGTGTGCAATAGCATTCTGTCTAAAAAAATTTATATAACTTAATTTTAAAATGTTTTATTGCTAAAAAAAAGTTAACCATCATCTAGTAGTAGCACCAAAGATTACTGATCGCTGATCACCATAACAGGTGTAATAACAATGAAAAAGTTTGAAATATCAAAAGAATTACCAAAATGTTACAGAGAGATACGAAGTGAACAAATGCTGTTGGAAAAAATGGTGCCAATAGACTTGCTCGACTCAGGGTTGCCACAAACCTTCAATTTGTAAAAGACACAGTATCTGCAAAGTGCAATAAAGCAAAGCACGAGACGACGAGATATGCCCGCGTCGGCATATAAATTGCCAAGTCTTGCTCTAGCTGTGTCCCAAAAACTCTATGCTGTATTTTCATATTCATTAATTTTGAGATATTTGCAAATACACCTTTTGATTTCTTTTTGACCCATGGGTTTGGAAGTACGTTATTTCATTTCCAGATATTTGAGGATTTTGCAGAGATTATTCTGCATTTGATTATTAATTTAGATCCATTGTTGTTAGAGAACATATACTGTATGTATCAAATCCTTTTACACTTATTTAGACTCATTTTAAGGACCAGAATATGGCCCAAGTTAAAAATTGTTATGTGTGTACTTAAATATGTGTTCTATTGCTCAGAAGAATATTCTATAAATATTGGTGAAGTCAAGTCTGCTGATGGTATGATTACTGATTTTCCATCTACTTGCTTCTTAATTATCGACAGAGCTGTGTTGAGGTTCCTGAGATCTGTCTGTTACTCCTTGCAGTTCTATCATTTTTTGTTTCACGCATTTTGAAGGCTTATATTCAAATTAGTATGTCCTCTTGATTAATCAACCACTTTATCATTATGAAAAGAGCCTCCTTATCCCCAGATTCTTTGCCTTGAATTCTACTTTTCTGACACTAACAGCCACTCCAGCTCTCTGTTCTGATGGGTTAGCATTATGGGATAAGATATGGGATATCTTCCTCCATCCTTTTGCTTTTAACCTCCTATGTCTTTTTTAAAAATATTTTTATTGGAGTATAGTTGATCTACAATGTTGTGTTAGTTTCAGGTGTACAGCAAAGTGAATCAGTTATACATAGACATGTATCAAATCTTTTCCCATGTAGGGCATTACAGAGTATTGAGTAGAGTTCCCTGTGCTATAGAACAGGTTCTTTTTTTCTTTTTTTCTAATAATATTCTTTTTTCTTTCTTTTTCTTTTTTTTTTTAAACCCCACGTTTGTTTATTTATTTATTTTTGGCTGTGTTTGGTCTTCGTTTCTGTGCGAGGGATTTCTCTAGTTGTGGCAAGCGGGGGCCACTCTTCATCGCGGTGCGCGGGCCTCTCACTATCTCGGACTCTCTTGTTGCGGAGCACAGGCTCCAGACGCGCAGGCTCAGTAGTTGTGGCTCGCGGGGGCCTAGGGCATATGGGATCTTCCCAGACCAGGGCTCGAACCCGTGTCCCCTGAATTAGCAGGCAGATTCTCAACCACTGTGCCACCAGGGAAGCCCAGAGCAGGTTCTTATTAGTGATTAGTTACCTGTTTTATATATAGTAGTGTGTATATGTCAGTCCCAATCTCCCAGTTTACCCCTCCCCCCTCCTATGTCTTTATATTTAGTTTCCTTCAGGATTTCCATAGCATCAGAGTTTCATCCTCCATATATTAACTGCAAAGGGAAAAATAATAGCTTTACAGTGAAGAAACCCAGCAGAAACTACCTTACATGTGTGACCAAGGTTAATATCATCAGTAATAAGACAGACTGACATCATGTAGCCCTTGACACCACGGACTGAGAAAGACACGGCATCACTGCCATGGTATTCTTGCCAAAAACGCACAATCTCTTTCCAATCATGGGAACACGTCAGACGTACCCACATTGAGGCACTTTTTACAGAGGGACTGAAGCACGCTTCCAAAGTGGAGAGATCATAAAAGACAAGAAATGGCAACTGAATGGGATGTGGGATCCTGGAATATCCCCGGGCACAGTGCGGAAACGGGGCGCACGATAAGGCTGGCAGTGCAGGTGATGGCTTGGTAACCCACATCCACAGGGTGACGGGAACTGTGAGCTCCCATCTGTCCTCTGTTTCTGCCCCATTTGTCCCTCTGCTCTGTTTCCTTTTCCTCTTTTCCTGCCTTCTTCCGGACTGAGTCCTTTTTGAGCCCATTTTCTCCCTCTAGTTGACTCCTAGCTGGGACTCTTCACTGCTATGTCAGTGGCCACTTTAGGGGGTGGTGTCAGCTGTCACTTCTCATCACAGACCGCGTCGGGTCACATCAGACCACCTGCCGCGTAGGGTGGGAGCCCTGCAGGGTGTGCCCGTCCCCGGCCGTGCAGTGGACATCCACGTGGGTAGGAGCCCCTCCAATCTTACCATCAACAGTCTTTTAAAGCGATATAAATAAGATGAGCCGTGCAGCTGCCGCTATGTTATTGTAGAGTATATTGAAGAGGGGAGCCCCAAATTATGGAATATTTTTAATATTTAAGTTAAACACATGAATGTGGTCACCACCCAAAAGTACAGTGTGGATGCAGGTGCGCCCAGACATTATGCAGTGAGGGACCAGACACTCAGAGTTCACGCTGTGGCTTCTATTTATGGACAGTTCAAGATCAGGTGGTGGAGGCAGGGACGGGGAGGAGGTGCGAGGGGGCTTCTGGGGCTGCACGTTCTGCGTCTTGATCTGGGTGCTGGTCGTCAACATAAGTAAAAAACCCACCAAGCTGCTCACACTTCCGATGTGGGCGGGCGACTGAGGGCGTGTAACTCCTCAATAGAAGGAAACAATGGTGTGCTGGCCACGCGTGCGTTCACAGGTGGTTACGCGTGTAGGAGATGAATAGAATGACGGATGGGTCCGTTCAGGGTGCAGTGTTGCCCTCCTGCGCCTCACTGGTCCGTGGCCTCACTAGATGATGACGTCGGAGTCTCCACAGAAGGTGCTGGCAGCCGGCCGGGTCCAGGCCGCAGGGCCACGCAAGAGCCTGGCTCACTGTCTACTCCAGACCACGAGCCTGCTCTCAGAAATACCAGAAACCTTCTAATGCCATCCTGGCCACGTGGTCTGCCCACTGCAGCTGCCCTTATAGATGTGCCTGGGCTCCACGCTGATTGCATCACCCATTTATCCACCTAGAATCCAGGCCTTCTGACTCCAGGGAGAAAGCACGATGCTCCAGCTGGTTAATTGCTTCCCATCAGGCAGGCTGTTTTGGTAGCAAGGTCTGCATGCACCTCCCTGGGGAGGGGGTGGGAGGGAGCAGAGCCTGCTGCAGCCACTATGGTGGGGATGAATAAAACATCCTGGCAAGGCCGAAACCTTGCCTGCCCACAAAGACACCTCAGAGAAGCCTGGGACCGGCCCCTCCTTGCGGCGTGGCCGGCCGTCTAGCTGTGTGCTCACCGCCCTGCTCCCCCACCTGCCCGTCCACAGTCAGCAGCGTGGCCCTCAGCCACCCCGCCTCCTGCCCTCATGCAGCCGTGGGGACCCTCAGACAGAATCCCAGGCCGGCCAGGCTCTGCTGACTGCAGCCAGCTCATGGGTAGGGACTGGACCCAGAGCACCTGACAGAGCCCGCCTGCTGCCCAGCACCACAAAAGCAGGGCCTGAGCTCGCCAAAGAGCCTCGATGGATGGATTGCCTTGGGCAACGTTACCCTCAGCAGCTTGGGACAGACTCGGCCTCCTCCTACACTCCCTGAATCCCTGGATCTCCCGGAATTCCTGGATCGAAAAGCCCTGACGTTGGTTCCCCTCGAGGGCTTCCCGAGCACTGGGCCTGAGCAGCTAGGGCCCAGCCCCCTGCGCCCTTCCCGAAGCCCCTCGGAACCAAAGGGCCTCAGGCTCTGGGCCGGCGCCAGGATTCAGTGTGGGAGCAGAGGGCGGCCCATTTCCCAGGGAAGTGGAGGCCACCTGCACCTTATCTAGTAGTTCTGGGTTTTCCAGGGCAGTCTCCCTCGCGCCCCACCCCAGCACACAGCCCCCCTCCCAGGTCTCTCACTCTTCCTCTTCTCTAAGTTTTGTCCACTTTGTTGCCCTTTTTCAGGAGCTGAGTTCTGAATATATTCACCACATGCCAGTTCTTACTTTTTCCCGCTCATTAAATGCTGACTTGGTCCTTGCCTGAGCCCCTGGGTTGATGCTGTAGCTATTTTTTGAGCTTCTTGAGTCATAACCTCAGATAATTTACTTTCACTCTTTTTTTTTTTTTTTTTTCAGTACGGGGGCCTCTCACTGTTGTGGCCTCTCCTGTTGCGGAGCACAGGCTCCGGACGCGCAGGCTCAGCGGCCATGGCTCACGGGTCCAGCCGCTCCGCGGCATGTGGGATCCTCCCAGACGGGGGCATGAACCCGCGTCCCCTGCATCGGCAGGCGGACTCTCAACCACTGCGCCACCGGGGAAGCCCTACTTTCACTCTTTTCATTTTCAGATAAGTGCATTTAGGGTCCTAGCTGTTCCTTCCCGAGACTTTCAGCCCCAGCCCTGGGCTGGGACCTGGGACTCTCACTGTCTGGCTCTGGCCGCTCCCCAGGAGGGTGCAGATCTCGGGCGGGAGGTGGAGGGCGTGGAGGCACATGCAACACCCAGCCCGCAGGCCTCACTTGCCCCAAATCCCGAGCAGCAGGGGTGGCCCTGGACCTACTGCCGACCACAGGCTCGGGGACAGCAACCGCTCTCCCCACAGAGACACTGCCGCTCCCCATCGGTCCTCCTGCCCTGAAACTAGAGGCTCCAGAGTGAGGGCGGAAGCACCCCACCAGGGAGGGCAGAGGGTGGGGCGCCGCAGTGGCCTGTGCTCGACACCGCCTCAGCTCCCTTCCAGTGGTCAGGGGACTGGTCACTCACGTCCCGTGAAGGCACCTGGAACCACGTGGAACCACTGATGTATCTTCTGTCCTCTTCTGGGGCACAGCTGCATTCGAACATTACGCTCCGGAAGCTGTGAGCCAAGCATGGCCTCAGTGATGGAGCTCCCTTGGAGACTTGCTGAGATCCACACACTTGGCGTGATGCACGCCCACTTCTGTGGATGTTCCTGTCTGAGAACCATGTGTCTCTTCCGGGCCATGTTGTTGTGGTGGGTACAGAATCACACACACGCCATCGACTGTGCGTACATATATGCACACATTACACATCATTTACTCTACCAATATACATATATATTACACATATTGTACCTAAAGAAACATATTGCACATGAGTTACACATAAACACATGTATGTGTAAGTTATGCATAATATATATGTATAATATATAATATGTGTTTATAGAGAAATACACACACGCATAATATGTAGCTAAACATGCACACACACACCACACAGAATGACCTCAATCCTGTTGACTGCGTTATTCAAATTCCGCCCTATTTTTCTTTTGCTCCTTGATTCCTTGATTTCTGAGAGAAAAGTCTCAAACATTACTGTGAATTTGCCCTTTTCTCCATGAATTTCTATCAATTTTGCATTATATATTTAAAAAGGTATTGTTCTAGGTGGATAGCAGTTCACAAAAGTGCTACCTTCTTAAAGGACTTATACCTTTTCCCACTCAAATATTCCCCTTTGTCCTTAAAAGGACAAACTCGAGCCTTGGGTTCTGTCCTCTGCTGGACCTGTCTCCCCAGTTTTCCTTTTGAGAGCGTTTGCTAGGATGAATCCCTTGTGTTGTCATCTAGTACATGTCTCTTTGGGGTGATAGAGAAAAACATATAGAAAAGAAGAGAAATTTTTTGTTAATTTATTTTTTATCCCAATATGACTCACAATTTGTGTGTGCCATAATTGCTACCTGCCATTTTATTTCATGTGAACCATCTTCTATTGATATTTTTTCTTTCCTTGATTTGGTCGTTCCTTTTGTTTCCTCTGGTGGTTTGACATTATTCCTCTCTTTCTATCCTCTGGAGGTCACCCTGGGCCTGTGATAGATACACTTACAGGTCCCACCCCCTGCGTTTCTCTCCCAGCGCTATGCCCGGTCAGCATCTATTTCTTCCTCATGAGCAGGAGGAGACCTGCGCTGCACTTGGATTCTCTGCGTTTGTTCTTCTGCCGGCTCCCAGGGAGACCAGCTGGGGTTTCAACAAGAAGCTATCATTAAATTTTCTTTTTATATTATGCCTCAACAATGGCAGGACTTGGCCCTACATTTACTGGTTCCTTTGCTTCCACAGAGCTCAGTCTGTGCATGCGCACGTGTGTGTGTGTGTGTGTGTGTGTGTGTGTGTTGGACTAAATGTTTGTGTCCCTCCCCAAAATTCCTACGTTGAAGCCATAATCCCCAGTGTGACTGTATTTGGAGGGAGGACCTCTAAGGAAGTAGGGTTAAATGAGGTCATAAGGGTGGGGCCCTGACTTGATAGAATTAGTGCCCCTATAAGAGAAGAACCAGAGCTCCCCACCTGTCTCCTGCACACTCCAAGGAAAGGTCACCTGAGGACAGAGTTCAAGGTGGCTGTGGCCAAGCAGGGGAGAGCCCTCACCAGGAACCACCCTGCCCACACCTTGACCCCCCACTCCCAGCCTCCAGAACTGTGAGAAAGTGAATGTTCCATCTGTGGTGCCTTGTTCTGCAGCCCAAGCTGACTAAGACAGTGTGTTTTGCTTTTCTGTAATTCATCTTTGTGAAATTCTTTCAGAAAGGGTGCATGAGGAACATACTTTCTGGGTCCTTATGCTTCTAAAAGGTTTTTGGTGCTGCCACGTGAACACTAGTTTGGCTGGATATGAGATTCTAGATAAAAAACCAAGGCCCCCACAGTGGCTGAGCGCCTGCAGGGTAGGGGGCCAGGGGGGAGGCGCAAGGGGCTGAGTCCCAAGCTGGGGGCCAGAGCCAGGGTCTAGGAAATGAGGAAGAGTTTGTGTGTGTGTGTGTGTGTGTGTGTGTGTGTGTGTGTGTGTGTGTTGGGGGGGTGTTGATTGGAGGAGAAATCATGAGTTTGGACTGGAGGGGCTGCAGGCTGTCCGCAGGAGACCCCCTCAGGCCCCAGGAAGCTTGGTTGTGGGCTGGATGAGGTGACCCAGACACAGCCCCTTGACCACTGCTTGTGTCTATAACTTTATTTGAGGAAAGCACAGAAGAGGCGGGTGAGGCTGGTGTAGGAAAGCGGATTTAATGTGGGTTTTTCACAACATTCCATGGCTCCTGATGGCCTATGAGTCGCTGATGCTGAACTGGGTAGCCCCTCAGTCCACACCTACCGCCCGCTCCTCCCGGGCTCTCAGGGTGACGGTTGGGGGCACCATGTGCAGGAGAGCCCCCGCCCACACGGGGCGTCTGCGTCCTCCCCGCCTGGGTCCCGGGGCAGCACACGGGTAGAGACCTGTGCATTTCGGGAGGAGGCCGGAGCTTGCCTGCGCCTTCTGCCCTGCTAAGGGGCTCAGCCCTGACAGCCAAGGGAAATGGGTCCCATGGTGCCCCGCCCCAGGCCAGGCAAGGGGCTGAGTTAGGTCACGGTGGAGGCCCTCTCGGGGGTGTGGGCCTGAGGAGGAGGCCATAGGGGAACCCCAACTCTCCAGGAAGTGCCAGCCTTGGGTGGAGACGCCTCTGATGGTGGACATGCTTCTCACAGGATGTGGCCAGGAGGGTGTCCACTGGCCGCCAGCAGGCTCGGGAGAAGCAGTGTTGGCTGATGGAGTCCCCGTGGCCACCTCAACCCTGAGGCCCTGCCTCGTGGCCGGAGCCCACCTGCTTCCTGCTCAGCTCTCCTCCCAGGGCACCCCGAAGCCTCCCAGTTCAACAGCTGGGCAAGAGGGGCTGCTGATCTGGGCGGGCCGTGGATGGAGCAGCTCTGCCGGCCCCTGCAGAGCTGCCTGGGCTGCGTCCCCAGGTTAGTAGTAGGCCCCGAACAAGGCGGCCACCTTCTGGAGGATGGCCTTGTGGTTGGCGTACAGCGGGATGCGCTCGTCCACCACCTGCCACCGGATGGACACCCCCGCATCGCAGGAGTATAGGTGCTGCAAGGACAGGGGTAAGATCCTGACTCCCTCCTGAGCCGGCCCTGCCCCCACCCAGACACCCCGAGACTACAGACGTCAGGGGGTGACGGGGACCCCACGACCTGGCTCCTGGCCCTGCCACAGGCCTGGCCAATGGCCGCTTGCTTTATCCTTCTGCACAGGCACGAATCAGAAAATGCCCACAAAGCCTTAAAAACCCTTGAAGGAGGAGAGAGAAGAGGTGCAGCCTTGTTCTGGGGTTTTCTGTCTGCAGACACAGCCCGGGTTTTGTTCCCTGGGACTTCCTGGTCCCAGTTCTGGATTAAGGATACGTAGGACTGATCTAAGTACAGGGGACGGCAACCCCACATAAGTGCTGGAACCAGCTTCCCCTGGGTGCGAGCCTGGAGGCCCCCAGGGTTCCTAGCCAGCCCCGACTGCGCCCCAGCCTCCTTCTGCTGCCCTCTGGCCTCTCCCGGATGCCCCCTTGGTACCCTCTGGGCACAACTCTGACCCACGCAGCTCCCACTCTCTGGTCCTGGCCAGCTCTGGCCCCAGGCCCTGGAACCCCTCAGACCCCTCCCTATAGACCCCGAGGCTCTCTGGAGCACTGGTGCCCCCGGTCCCCCCATTCCTCAGAGCCTGAGACCCAGGCCACATACAGAGTTCAGCCTCTTCAGCTCCACGTCGCTCTGGTCTGGAAAGTGGACGCTCACGGCCACCGTCTCGATCCAGGCGTTGTCCGTGTTCCTTGGGTCATCCACGTACCCTTTGTACACCTGGGAGGCAGCACAGGTGTGAGCTGTTTCGCCTGATGGACCCCTGAGCCCCCCGGCTTTCTCCCAGAGGAAGGGGCCCCATGCTTTCTCTGCAACCAGTCCGGGTCTGGGATGCTCAACACAGCTGTCCACTGCACCCAAGCCCCTCCTGGCTCTCCCCCACCCCGTCCACCTGCCCCCAACACCACCTTCAGCTTGACTGACACATCGTGGGGACCCACAGCCTCACTCATCTCCCTTCTGGCCTCTGGCCTGCTACCCAGACCTGCCTCGACTGTCCTTGGGAGGATTAAAAAGGGCCAGTGGACCTCAAAACATTACGCAAAGTGAAAGAAGCCAGACACCAGAGGCCGCACGCTGTGTGATTCCACCTATAATAACCGTCCAGAGCAGGCAAATCCACAGAGACCGAAAGCAGCCTCGTGGGTGCCTGGGGCTGGGGGAGGGAAGGGAGTGGCTGCCAATGGGTATGGGCTTCCTTTCGGGGTGATGGGATGTTCTGGAACCAGACAGAGGTGGTGGCCACCCACGCCGTCTGCGTACTAAATACCACTGAACTGCTCACTTCAAAGCGGTTCTTTTTATGCTGTTTGGATTTTACCTCAACAAATAAAGAAGTTTATTTTTACAAAGCAGAGAAAAGAGAGATGGCAGTGCTCCCTGTGGGGCTGCAGGGGATAAGCCGTGTGAAACTGCTTGGTTTGCAGGGCAAAACTGTAGACATCAGCCATTGCCTATTTCATCCTGAGACGCTGCAGAGACAGAACCAGCAACGACTCGGACGCCCACCTGGAGGACTGTTTAAAGAGATCACGGCACAAAATATTATGTGGTCCTGAAAAAGAGCGAGGTGGATTCGGAAACGTGGACCTAAAAATATGGCCTTTGCAAATTCACTGAAAAGCGAGTTACGTCTTTGTGCCCAGCTGTGCTCAGGGCAAGAGGGAGTGTGGGCCGGACACCAGGCGTGCCCCGGCCCCAGGGCGGCAGAGGCCGTGGCCCCCGACTTGATCTCGGGAGGAGCAAACCCAGACAGAGAGAGAAGGCGAGGGGCCCAGAGCCGTGGCCACATGGGTCTCTCCAGGAGGCTCCCCAGCTCCACGCGGCCCGCCCTGCAGCTGTCACGACCCGCAACTTGGGGCCCCAGAGGCACAGGTGCGAGCAGAGCAGAAAGATGACCTCACCTCCATGCCCTGCGTCAGCAGGCTCTCGAAGGAAGGCCAGAACTCTCTCCGGAGGACCTGCTTCAGCTTCCGGGGCAGCATCTCTCCTGGTTCCCGGGAGCCCTGAGCAGAGAGGGAGGAAGGGGCGGGTCAGCACGGCTGTCTGGGGACCTGCTTCCTCTGGCCACCTGCCCAGCGTGGGCAGCGGGCCAGCCCCCTGGAGCCACAGGCGGACGAGTGTCTGAGAGCAGCTGCCTCGGGGCTGGAGTGACATTGCCCAGAGCCCAGAGTCCACGTCAGCCCGCGGGGCAGGAGGGTGGCCCAGCCTTGAGGCGCGCAGGGCATTGTGGGGAGGCAGCCCCCTGACCTCCACCACCCTGAGCACCAGCCGGGCTGTGTCCTGTCTGTGTGCATCCCTGTCCCCGTGTCCAGCCTCTGCTCTCGCACACCAGGCTCCCGGCCACTCCCGACACCCCAGACACGGGCCTGCACCTGCACTCCCCTCTCCATCCATCTAGGGGACTCTCTCAGTCCACATCACGTCCATCCACGTAGGCCCTGGAGACGCCCTAGCCCCTCGCTGGGGGGGGCTGGCTCTCAGGGACACAGGGACACAGCTCAGAAGATGCCCGTCGGCAGGAGAGACCGAAGTGCCAGAGAGGGAGGCTGAATGGTGCCAGAGAACCCACGGGAGGAGAGGGCCGGACCTGGGCTCAGAGCCGCGCTCCCTCAGCTAGAGGGCACAGGGGTTATGGCTGCAGGAACGAGAGCCACCCTGGAATCCTGGTTGGGGTCTGAAGACCCTCAGTGGCACCACTGCCCCCCACACACCCATTAACTTGCTGTCACAGCAGAGCAGCTGCTGGGCCACCGGGTGGGTGGTGGGGAAACCCGACGGCCTCTTGCTGAGCTGCGCGAATCACGGACTCCCGGGTACAGGCTCAGAGGAGGGGACCCCGGACAGAGCTGCACCCAGAGACCAGACGGGGGCCTGGTGGGCGACACGGTCCTCCTGCCAGGGTCAGCCTACTCCAACCCCAGAGCAGTGACAGGGTCGTGGGGGGCAGAGGGCAGATTGACGGCTCAGAATCTGAGCGGTTGGGCCTGCTTGGCTAGGACAGGCCCAGGGCCTTCCACACCCCAATTCTGTCACCACAAGGCCTCTGGGGTGCACACCGGCCTTCGGTCCTGCAAGGAGCTGCCGCCCTTGAGCTGAGGTCCTGTGCACTCCCGTCCCCAGCCCCAGGCTCAGCTCGGGGCCCAGGGCTAGGGGCAGGTGCGCGCCTGAGACACCCACCTGGGAGCCGTGTCTGACCCCAACCCCTGAGGTCTGCAGGGAGACCCAGTCTAGCCTCCGAGGCAGCCCCAGCCCTGGGCCTGGTGCCCCCCAGGATGCAGTACGTGCTCAATTAGTGCTTACACTCCGAAGAGCCCCTGAACCCGTTTTCACAACCGCAAAACAAGGTACTAGGAGGGAGAATTCCCTCTAAAAGGCAAGGACCGGCCTCTGTCGTTCAGAACCAAGGATAGAGTCTGAGCTGTGCAGGGCAGCGACCACAGGCGGGTGGTGCTCCTTTGCCGGGTGGAGTGCACAAAGGCGCGCAGGGCCCCGGGACGGCGGGCGCGGGCTCACCCCGGGCAGAACCCAGTGCTCTGAGATGGAACGCTTCACCACCAGCACCTCCAGCACCTTCTTTATGCCCTTCCTGCAGATGGCACCGTCCTGGCTCCGCCTCCAGCTGCAGGAGGGATGGTCTGATGTCAGCCCCTCCCCCGCTGCAGAGGAGGCCAAGGCACCCCCCCACTCCTGAGCACCTGCTCCAGGGGCACAGAGATAGTAACCACCGCTCCCATGACTGCTGGTCTGACTAGAATGGGTAGGTCTTTTGGGAGAGTACTTTTCTATCAAAAGCCTTAACGAGGCACGTGCCCTGGACCCAGCCCTTCCACCTCTGGGACTCTTTGGAAATGACGGGTAGATGGATATGGATTTTCATTTTGTCTGCGTAGTGAGCCCTGGCCCTGGCTTTGTCCCTCCCCCAAGGGGCCTCTGAGGGAGGGGGACCCACAGGGAAATGAGGGTAGCCTGGGGGCAGGAAGGGCCTGGGCTTTCCTAGGGGCACAGATGCTCCTGCCCTGTGTTTTGGGGCGCGCCCGCGCTTAGCCAGGCCGCTACGGGGCAGGGCGCGTGGCGCACGCTGTGTGCTCATCCGGGGCTACTCACCGGGTGACCACGGGCTGCAGGGTGTGGTTGGGGCCAAAGCAGCTGAGGTCCCCGCGCCCGCGCAGCCCTGTGCGGCCCATGGGGTTCCTGGGCGGACAGGGGTCTGCTCAGCCTGCCGCCTGCAGCTGGAGAGCCAGGCCGGGGCAGCAGGCGGGGCCTCTGATGGGGCACGTGCCGGTTCCGCCCACACCTGCCCCGGCCCAGGATGGACGGGAGCAGGGAAGAGGCCACCGTATGGAGCCCTGGAGAGGACCCCCGACACCCACGGGCCCCTTGACCGGTCTGGCCGACTCTGCATCACCCACTGGGGCTGTCCACCCCGAATCCTGTCCTTGGGGGACTCCAAGGCTTCAGGTCACCTTGGCATGAGTTGGAAAGGAAAGGGGTCTCCTTGGGAGCAGAAGCACAGCCCCGCCGCAGACCCCCCCCCAGAGAGTGCCTGACCGACCATCGTGCTGTGTCCGAGGGCCTCGGCCGGCCTGTGACCTGGCACCCGACGGTCCCCCCTGGCCCGCCATGACACTCCGTCCTGCTCTCGTCCTGAACACCACGTCCCCCTAGTCCCCTCCCCTGTCTAGGGCTGGAGACGCTCCTGGTCACGTCTGTTCTCCTGCCCCACCCGTCTCCTACCACCTCCTCCCACAGCCTCTACTCCCTGTTCCAGAACCTTCCCCAGAGGCCCACCACACACCTCCTCCCCCAGGTGCCCTCAACGACCACCTGCTCCATGGAGCCCACACGTCCCGGCCATCTGTGGTCCCTCCACAGAAGCTGACTGCCCCTTCCTCGGCCTCCGCCCTGTGGTGCTGCTTCCCCAGCAAACCCCATCAGAGGAGGCCCTCTGACCTCCAAACCCCAGGCTGGCACACAGTAGGCGTCCACTAAGTGCTTGCTGGGCCTGACGCCATGGGTCACCTGACATCTTTATGTTGATTCTTCACCTGTACAGTGGGGCTCAGTGCCCATCCCTACAGAGAACAGACCTGGAAACATCTCCGTCCCCTACACGTAACCCCAGGGGCCCTTTAACAGCTCTCACGATCGGTGCGGCTGGCAGCCGGGCGGTCCACGTCTTACCCCATTTCCACACCACAGAAACGGAAGCCATAAAGGTTACATCGGGGGACGAGGGCACAGCGCCCAGGCCAGCGGGACCGGCCCACGGCCCCCGCCTCCCCACGAAGGAAACGCCTTATGTGGGTGTTTCTTTTCTTCCGTATTTTGTTTGTTTTTATCAGAAAAGCACCCACATTGCCGGAGAGGAAACCTGACCCCAGAAGGAAACCCCCAGAGGCCGCAGAGAAGGGCCAGGCTGCACTCACAGAGGGAGCCCATCCTGCACAGCGTAGACCCCGTGGAAGCTGCGCCGGTCCAGGCATCCATCCACCGCGTTGTAGCTGATCCTGGACAGAGGCTCCAGGGCGCTGGGAGCGAGAGGAGAGGTCGCGTGCCCGACAAAGATGGCGGGATGCAGAGCGGCCGCGGTGACCCTTCAGGGGGTCCACCACGAGGACCCCTCCCTGGCCGCAGCCCTCCCAGCATGGCCCAGCCCCCAGGGAGGATGGGCCACCCGTCCAGGCAGGAAGCAGGGCACTCACTCTCCCACAGGGTCCACCAGGTCCTTGTTTTTCCTGTCGGCCGTGTAGAAGGGCGGGCTGTAGATAAGGAACTCCGTCTGCACGACACGGGGGCTCCCCTCAGTCGGTCACCACCCCAGGTCAGCTGGCACCCAGGATGGCTGACCTCAGAGCCCAAGACCCTGGGACGGCCCAAAGGGCCTGGGAGCCCGAGCTCAGCAGACCTGAGCACGCACACACCCGGCCCAGCCCCCAGGATGGGGGTGAGGGGCTAGGCTGGGCTCTAGAGGGGAGAAGGGGTCCCACTGGCAGAGACTGGGGAAGAGTAACAGCCTGGAATGTTCCAAGGAAAACTAGAGAGAAGACCGGGGGGGTACCGACATGCCTCAACCATCTCTCTCTCTCTCCACCTCCAGCCTCCCCGGCACTCAGAAACAGGGCAGGGACCGTTCACTGGGGACAGGGGGTCGGAAAAGCAGGGCAGTCGGCTGTGTGTGGATGGAGGCGCACCAGCATCCTGGCTCAAACCCCAGCTCCATCCCCTCTGGCCACATGCCTCCGTTTTCTCATCTGTTGTCATGTCCCTGTGAGGCCGCAGCGGGCTCATCCAGCCCAGGGGGCTGGACTGCTCGCCCCCAGGACACCGGGCCCCTGCAGCCTGGTGGATGCGGCAGAACAGGCACTCACCTCCCAGGGCACCTTCTCGTTGGGCACTGGGAAACGCTGGACGGGGCAGTTGGGGTAGAGGAGGTGCCTGGCATCCACGTGGTAGGCGTCGCCCGGGTCCTCCACCTTCAGCCCGCCGTCCAGCTCAGGGTCCCGCCCCACCGAGGCCTTCTGGGGTGCTGGGAATGGGAACAGCCCCACGGAGCTGTGGGCAAAGCTGGGCCCGGACTTGGGTTCCAGGCGCGCAGGACAGGGCCATCCTCTATGGTCCTTTCCCCCAAACTTCTGGGCTGCCTCTACCTCCCCCAGCCCGGATTGAATGCCAGCTCCCAGCACTGTGGCCCAGGAGGACAGAGACCTGGGGTCAGGCAACCACCACCCTGGACAGCTCCCAGCAGAGCTCTCAGTACTTAGCTGGACGCACAGGCCCTTACAGAAGCTTGTCCAGCTGAGGAGAGCTCACTGCTCCTTCCGGGCCAGCAACACCCCAGGAGGGTTACTCATGCCCATTTCTTGGCCGACTGCAAATGTAGGAACAAAGCCTTGCTTTCTGTCACCCAGTCAACGTGACTGGGCCTCGGGCATCTGCTGGAGCTGCCCCCACTTTGTAGCTTGATGCACAGGAGGATGGGGCTGTGGGCCAGGCGACCTCTGGAAGTCCCCAGCCTGGTCAAGCAGGGGACTTGGCCACACTCTGCACATGTATCTGTGGGGTGGACCATGCTCCCCGAGGCACTGGGCCTGCTGCATCTCCTCCCCACAGACCGCCGGACGCAAAAGAGCACAGGTGGTAGAGACCAGCAGCTGGTACAGCCACCCACTCACCCAGGGTGGGGACGCCCTCCTCCGAGCCAAAGCCGCTGTCCCTCAGGGCTTTCATGATCCAGTGCAGCGCTCTGGCCGTCTGGGCCACCTGGAAGGCACGTCCCAAACAAGATTTGGTCAACACCTGCCCCCCCACACGGAATGCCCAGCTCCCACCCACCCTGTTCCACTGTGTCGCAAGGCACAGGCCCTGGGGCCAGAGCACCCAGAGTGAGGAGGGGAACCCAGGGCAGGCCCACGGGGTTGGGGGGCACAGGGTCAAGGCACAGCAGGAGGGGCACGGAGGGGCGGGGACCTGGCCTCTGCCTGTCCACCCCTCCTTGTCCTGAGGTCCCAAGGCCTCCCTGACCAAAGCCCCTGCATCCACCTCCTTCACTGTGCCTATTGAAGTACATTGTGACAACGAACCTTTATGTCTGTGCCTCCCCCTGACTGGGAATCCTCAAGGATGAGATAATGCCTGCCACCCCGACATTCTCAAGGCCAGCTTTGGACAGGCACGGAGGAGGCACACAGGAAACGTGGGATGGATGGATGGATGGATGGATGGATGGATGGATGGATGGACAGTTAAATGGATAGATGAATGGATGAATGACTGGATGGATGACTGAATGGATTGGATGCATGAATGGATGGATGGACAGATGGATGGACAGATAAATGGATAGATGGATGAATGACTGGAAGGATGGATGGATGGATGAATGAATGGATGGATGGATGGATAGATGGATGGGCAGATGGATCAATGGATGGTTGGATGGATGGGGGGGCAGATGGATGGTTGGATGGATGGATGGATGACTGAATGGATTGGATGCATGAATGGATGGATGAATAGATGGATGGACAGATGGATGGCTGGACAGATAAATGGATAGATGGATGGATGAATGAATGGATGGATGGAAGAATGGATAGACGGACGGACGGATGGATGGATGGGCAGATGGATCAATGGATGGTTGGATGGATGGATGGATGGATGAACTAAAACACATTACTGTCCCTCAGCATCACTCAGGCACCTGAGCCCAGCTGGCCTATGAGGCAATGACTCTTGGATGTGAGGCCACTCAGGGCTGCCCAGCTGATGGGGGGGCTGTCAGTGGACATTGAGGGGGGAGGGGCGGGGGGAGGCTGCTCTCCTGTTGCCCACCGGCCACCGCTCTCTCATCTGGAGCTGCTCTGAGACACCCACATGCTGCTTTCTGATGCTGCCCCTCAGTCCAGTTGTCCACACGGACATCCATACGCATCCTTGCTGGCCCCATGGCCTCCCTCCCTCCCAGCATAGCTGGCAGCCTGAGAAAGCAGCCAAGGGCTGTTAGTAATTTCCACAGCCCCCTCCCAGGTTCCAGGTGCAGAGTCTGGAGACAGCGGCATCTCAGAGGACAGTTCCAAGGAGGCCAGGGGAAGGTCAAGAGTTTGTTCCCTCAGACCAGCCCCTGATGTGGCCGCCACACAGTGCGGTGTGGCAGAGCTCAGGCAGGGGAGCGTTTGGTGGAATTCTCTAGAGGACGGAGAAGGTGCCCCTGCCAGTTGGGAGCAATGGCCCTGATGTCACTGCCCCCTTCTCCTGGGTGGTTTCCCAGTATGTGCACTCTCAAAGCCACCACACCACAGAGCGACCTTCCAGGTCCTTCAGAGCTGTGCCCAGAAACAGAGGTCCCAGCTCGGAACCCACCTGCTCCTCTAGAGAGGCCAGTCTCTGCTCCATGGAGCTCGACTGCTTCAGATGTGCCATTTCCAGCAGGTCCACCATGGTGTCCACCCTGCAAGAGGACACAGCTGAGCCCCGCAGGCCAGCTAGGGGTGGGATGTGAAGGAAGCCTGGTGCCTCTTTGCAGGTGGGTGACCTGTCAGATCCAGCAGCCCAGGCTCCGTTGGCCTTAATTTCATGCATCTTCCTCTTAATTTGAAAGTATTTATACCATACGTTTCCGTATAGAATGAGCACCGCCTAGTGGCCCAAGGGGAAGTTCTCGCAGCCAACGGATGCCCCCGGCTCACAGGGCTGCCCCAACAGCCCCGGGCTTTGCAGGGAGCATGGCTGGGGCGAGAGGCGCAGGTGTGCAGACGCGCACACGCCTGGCTCCTTGCCTCGATTTGCCACGAGTTCCACAGCCGAGTCACAATGGGGAAAGCTACCGCTGGGCACCACTGGGGACTTTGGAAGGAGGAGGATGCAGCACCGTTGTCTGGGGAATAATTGTTTGGTCTCTGTCTTCTTTTGCTACAACATAGGAATTGCACCCAAGGCGGCCTCTGTTTTTATATGAAAAATACTTCCAAACGCTTTTGTCTTTTGCGCGGGGGGTTCCTGAGCTGTCTTCCCCCCCGCCCCCCGCCCGGTGCCGCGTGTGCTGTGTGACAAAGAGCAAACGTTTCAGGAACCCCGAGGGGACCACCCTGGTCCCGTACTTGTCACTGATGTCCTGGATCTTCTGCTCCGGCCTCTGCTTCTGCTGGATCTGCTGGTCCTGCAGGTAGTTCTCCTTCAGGTAGATCTCCCAGGACAGGAGGGCCGCCTCCTCGTTCTTCTCTAGCTTGTTCTCTGTCGGGGGAGGGGAGCCTCTGATCCACTCGGGGCCCCGCAGGGAGGGGCCGGGACCCTGAGGGGCCGGAGGAGCCAGTCCGCACCTGCCCCCAGTGGGCAGGGTGGGAAGTCAGTGGCCTGAGCGGTCTGCACGCCCACCGAGCTTCCAGAACTCTCCAAGGAGCTGCTGCCCCCACCCCACCCCGGCTCCGCCGCAGACGCAGCTCTGGGATGAGGGAGATGGGAGCTTACTGAGCTGCTTGTGTCGCTTGGCGGGGATCTTCAGGATGACCCTCTTGATGAAGAGATGCAGGTGGTTGAGAAGGATGAAGGGGGGCGGCGCAGGGGGCCTGCCCTGGTACTCCTCGATCAGGTCGTGGCGCTGGAACTTCCAGATCTGGTCCGTGCGCTCCTGGACCTGCTGGAACGTGTAGCTGCAGGGGCAGGAAGCACTGGTTACAGGGGAGCACGGGCCACCCAAACACGGTTACGAAAACACCCGTGTCCCTGCCCGGCGTGTCTGCCGTGACGGCCCATGAAGAGCACACACATCACCAAGGGGCGCAACTCCAGATGCAGGGAAAGGCAGCTGAACGGCCAGCCCCAGAATTCTGAGCTTCCTGGGAGCCAAGGGGAGAAGGAAGAAAGAAGACCTAGAGTTTAGGTTCTACAAACCTCGTTAGAGAGTAAAACAGAGCTGCATGTGTTGGGAGAGGGACAGTGTCCTGCACTGGACTCTAAGAGGGGCTCGTCCCTTGGATCTGACAAACAGAAGGGACGGTGTCTTCAACAGGCTGACACATTTATTCTCTGCAACATGTGTGTCTTGTGGATGGACGTCAACTGACCCAAATCCTTGCCAGAGAGAGGCCCTCGGAGGGAGGGAGGGAGGCCAGGCAGGGCCGCGATGCAGCCCCTGCCCGCCGGCCTTCTGACCTCTCTGTCTCTGTCACAGCCCAGCACAGGTCAGGGTCTCTCACTGTTCAAAACACGTGGTAAATCAGAAAGTGGCGACCTCATCACGCTAGCTGATGAAAGGGAAGAGAAACGGTGCCCAAACCAGGAATTAAGGGATTTTCACCAGGGTCACCACGGGTCCCAGGGGCCCTTCTGCAGAGGCCGGGAGGGGCGCTGAGGGGCTGGCGATGCCCTGAGCCATGGAAAGCAAATACAGGTCATCCTGCATCGTCTGATTTTCAATAAGTGTGACACGCACCTCCACATCTAGAGTCGGGCTCAGCCAGGTCACTGCCCTGCACCCCCTCCCTCCAGGGTGGGAGGAGCGAGACGTCCACGTGCCCCAGCCCGCGGCCTCCGGGCACGTGGCCCGTGCACTGGTCCCGCAGCAGCAGTGCCTTGACGGACTCGGCGGTGACCAGAGAGCGTGGCCGCACACGGTCCACCTGGGATGAGCCAGGTCCCGGGTCCCGGGCTCCACCCCGCCCGCGCCCCAGGGGGATGGGGGGAGGGCAAGGGGCGTGCACCCGGCCAGGCTGGCACAGGGCGCTTACTTGAACATGGCGATGAGGAGGTTAAGCAGCAAGATGTTGGTGAAGAGAAGATAGAGGCACAGCAGGGTGACCGTCAGCCACTCGGGGAAGGCGGGCTCCCGCTGGGCTGCGTCGATCTCGGGGCATTTGGGCTTGTAGGGGTCGGTGCCATTGGGGCTGCACTGGTCCAAGTTGAAGTTCACGCCTGCGTCGGGAGTGAGGGGGCAGGTGAACCAGGAAAGCCGAGTGGAAGCACAAGGGTCCTCGGGCGATGACCCCGCAGACCTGGACACCCCCACATCTGGGTGACCTCAGCTGTCAGCTCAGGCGTGAGGGCAGCCCAAAGAGGGGCATCCATCTACACCCAAGCATCCTCGCGGGCAGGAAGTGAGGCTGCCAAGGGAAGCCCAGGAGCCAGACCTGTACTTCAGGTGGGCACGTGCCCCTGTCCGGATCCAGCCATCCCACCAGGGCACTTTCTGGGCCCCAGGGGGGGCAGCACCAGGAGGGGCTGTGTCATCATAAGACACAGGTCCCAACCCTGGGGAGCAAATTGCGGTGGGAAAGAATTCAAAGAGGAAATTAACAACCATCAAAAAGAGAAGGGAGACACAAGAAAGGAAAAACGCTGCAGAGGCAGCATTCCTATATGTGGAACGAGCGATTACAAAACAAAATATAGCCACACAATTGCAGACAAGTAAAGGATAATATTTATCCTTTATTATAATATTTGTAATATAATATTACAAAACATAAATATATATTCTGTTTGTGCATTTAAAAATATCTGAGAAAATATACTCAGTTAATAATGGTTAGCTCTGGGAGGTGGGATTATGAACATTCTTCTTTATACTTAACTTGAATTTAAAATTTTTTTAGCAATGAGTATGCACTGTTCTGTAATCAAATATATTTTTGACAGTGCTACTAATTTTCTAAGATAGAAACTCATTATAATAGCTAGAAATACCTATAATTTTTTAAAAAAGAGATCAAATCAAGAAAATAACCTTCCATTTTAGTAAAGTAAACCCAGAGCAAGCAGAAGGAAGGGAATAATAAAGAGCAGAATGCAAATAAATGAAATAGAGACAAAAACAATAAAGAAAATCAACACAACCAAAATCTGGTTCTTGGAAAAGGTTAACAGAATTACAACCTTTTAGCTAGACTGATGCAGAAAAAAAAAAAGACTCAAAAGACTAAATCATAGCTGAAAGAGAGGACATTGCAACCAACCTTACAAAAACAGAAAAAACTATAAGGAAATATTACCAAAAAATTGTATGCTAACAAATTAGATAACTTATAAAAAATGGAAAAATTCCTAGAAAGACACAAACTACCAAAAGTGACTGAAAAAGAAGTAGAAAATATAAATAGACCTATAACAAGTAAAGATATTGAATGTGTAATTTTAAGACTTCACACAAAGAAAAGTCCAGGCCTAGATGGCTTCTCTGGTGAATTCTACCAAATATTTAAAGAATAATGAAGACCAATCCTTCATAAGCTTTTCCAAAATATAAAAGAGGAGGGACTACTTTCTAAGTGATTCTATGAGGCCAGTATTACTCTCATACCAGAACCAGACAAAAACATTACAAGAAAAGAAAACTACAGACCAACACCCTTTAAGAATATAGATGCAAAAATCCTCAACAAAATGCTAGCAAACTGAATCCTGCAACATATAAAAAGATTTACACACCGTGACTAAGTGAAATATATCCCAGGAATGCAAAGTCCGTTTAACACCTGAAGATCAATTAATATAATACACCATATTAATAATATAAAGAAAATAAACCATATGAACATTTCAATTGATGCAGGAAAAGCATCTGACAAACCTAACACCCTTTCACAATACACACACTCAAGAAACTAGGAATAGAGGGGAACTTCGTCAACCTGATGAAGGATATTTACAAAAACCCATAGCTCACATTGCACTTAGTAGTGAAGGACTGAAAGCTTTCCCCTACGATCACGGACAGGATAAAGACATTGGTTCTTGATACGTTTCAACACTGTACCAGAGGTTCTAACCAGGACAATTAGGCAGGAAAAAGAAATAAAAGACATCCAGACTGGAAAGGAACAAGTAAAAGTATCTCTATTTGCAGATGACATGATCACAACAAATCTCCAAAAAATGCACTTAAAAGCTATTAGAACTAATAAAGAAGTTCAGCAAGGTTTCAGGATACAAGTTCAATATACAAAATATAGTGTATTTCTATACACAAGCAGTAAACAATCCAATTAATAAAACAATTCTACTTACAGCAGCATGAAAAAGAATAAAACGCTTAGGAATAAATTTAACAGAAGAAGTGCAACTTACACACTGAAAAATAAAAAAATATTATGGAAAAAAATGAAAGATTTAAATAAGTGGAAGACATCACATGTTTACAATCAAAATCCTAGATGCTCTTTTTGGAAAAATTGATAAGATGACCCAAAAGTTCATGTGGACCCAAGGACCCAGAGGCCAAGACAATCTTGAAAAAAAGAACAAAGTTGAAAGACTCATGCTTCCTGATTTTAAAACTTACTACAAAGCTATACTAGCCAGGACTGTGGTATTGGTACAAGGGTAGACACATAGATCAACGGAATAGAACTTAAAGCCTACAGATAAACGCTTTCATTCATGGTCAATTGATTTTTGACAAGGGTGCCCAGACAATTCAATGAATAGTCTTTTCAACAAAGGGTGCTGGAACAACTGAATACTTCCTGTAAAAGAATGCCTCTTACATTGTATACAAAATTAATCTAAACAGATCAAAGGCCAAGAGTAGGTGCTAAAGCTATAAAACTTTTAGAATAACACCATAGGCATAAGTCTTCCTGACCTTGGCTTGGGCAGTGTGTTCTTAGATATGACACCAAAAGCACAAATGATCAAAGAGATTGACAAGGTGAGCTTCAACAAAACTGAAAACTTTTGTGTTTCAAAGGACAACATAAAGAAAGTGAAAAGACAACCCACAGAATGGCGAATAACTTGCACATCATATATATGATAAGGGACTGGTAACCATATGTAAGGAACTCTTACAACTCGATGAAAAGACCAATACCCACTTGAAAAATGGGCAAAGGATAGAAACAGATATTTTTCCAAAGAAGATGGCTCAGTAATCGCATGAGGAGATGCTCGACATCATTGGCCATCAGGGAAGTGCAAATCAAACCACAGTGAGATACACTTCCCGCCCAGTAGGGTGGCTAGAATCAAAAAAGACAGATAATAACAAGCGTTGGCGAGAATGTGGAGAGATTGGAACCTCATACATTGCTGGTGCAGTTGCTGTGGGAAACAGTCTGGCAGCTTCTCAAAAAGTTAAACACAGAATTACCATGTGACCCAGCCATTCCACTCCCAGGTATACGTCCAAAAGAAATGACAACGTGTCCACACAAAAATTTATAGAAAACGTAGTCACATTAGTCATAAGAGCCAAAAAGTAGAAACCACTCAAATGTTCACCAACCTATGGATGGATAAACAGAACATGGCAAATCCAACCAATGGACTATTATTTGGCAACAAAAAGGAATTAAATGCTGATACAGACTACTATACGGACGACTCTTGAAAACATTATGCTAAGTAAAAAAACCAAGACACAAAAGACTATGTATTACATGATCCACTTTATATGAAATGTCCAGAAAAGGCAAGTTCTATAGAGACAGAACGTCGATTAGAGGTCACCTATGGTTGAGGGGAAGGGGGAAGGGGAGTGACTACTAATGGGCACTGGGTGTCTCTTTGGGGTGATGCAAATGTTCTAAAATTAGATTCTGTAAATATACAGAAGTGCAGCGGACACTTTATGCCACTGAGCTTTACGGTAATGTGAATTAAATCTCAATGAGGCTCTTCAGGAGAACAAGCTCAGTACGCAGAGCGAGTTCTCTGCGTCCAGAGAAGGAGGACTTATCTCTGCCTGCAGTGGGAGGAACAGAAGGAATAGGACAGCATCTAATGCTGGGGGGTGGGGGTCAGCCGATGCCCCAGGGCCCCATCTCCCCGAAGCTGCGAGGTACGGCTCAGGCTCCGCCAGCTGGCACCCTCCCTGCTCAGCTGGACCCAGCGTGCACCTGTCTCTTTTGGCCACAGGCACTGCAGGAGCCACGGCCCCCGGGCCCTCCCTGCCCCACTTCCGTGAGCTTGCAGGACCCCCGCTGGGCTGGCCCCTCCTTTCCCAAGGCTGTCAGGGCCCATCGTACCGTCGATGTAGGCCGGGATCTGCCCGAAGATGGTGAGATACGAGTGGTAGACGACCCCCCGGAAGATCCACTCCACCCGCCTCTCATTGTGGATGAGGATGGCCTGCTTGGCCACCCCGAAGGACACGACCCACACGGCCAACAGGAAGAGGAAAAAGAAGACATCCTTCATCTGCGGGGACAGGGAGACACCAGGCTGCAGCCCCACACCCTCACTGCCCACAGGTGGGCTCCTGTGTGCCCTGCAGTGGAGGGGGATTCCATCGACGCCCACGGCATGGATGTCTAGAGCCAGGAGCTCCGGGGGAACAGCCCTGGGGCTTCCCCAACACCTCAAAGGTGCGCTGGGCACCCCCTGAAGTGCAGGAAGGGTCCAACGTGACCATGACCCAGGAGGGGAGTGATAGGAGCTGTAACCGGGATCAGGAATGAGCTGTGGAGATCAGGCAAGGTTGCCTGGAGGAGGCAACATACAGGCAAAGACCCGAGACGGGCGTGCCCGGGGGTGGGAGCCCAAGGGGCAAGGCTGGGACTGGGGATCTTACGGGGTGTGCCGAAGCCCTGGGGCGCCTCACTTGGAACTGGCGTCAGGGGCCCCTCGTCCCCTTACCATCCGCTTCACGATGATGATCTTGGGCCCCAGCGTCTTGCTGATGGTGAAGATGTGCATCAGACGCAGGCAGAACATGATGAAGTCCAGGGAGAGGACGATGCGCCCGGGGTACAGCAGCGAGGGGATGAGCCTGGCCGGGTAGAAGCAGGGCCTCAGCCGGCCGCCCCCAGGGCCTGGCCCAGTCCAGGGAGAGGACGATGCGCCCGGGGTACAGCAGCGAGGGGATGAGCCTGGCCGGGCAGAAGCAGGGCCTCAGCCGGCCGCCCCCAGGGCCTGGCCCAGTCCAGGGAGAGGACGATGCGCCCGGGGTACAGCAGCGAGGGGATGAGCCTGGCTGGGCAGAAGCAGGGGCCTCAGCTGGCCGCCCCAAGGGCCTGGCCCCGGCCTCCTGCTCACCTGCCCCAGTCCAGGGGCAACCCCGGGACCCCAAAGCACTAAAGCTGGGTGTGAGCTCAGGGGCAGCGCCTCCAGGAGGGTCTAGAAGCCCAGCCACGGGCAGGGAAGCCACAGGCCGCATGGGCATCCCGAGAACCAGAGGCTGGGCCAGGCAGTCTCGCCTGGTGGAGAAAGCGGGTCATGGCAGGGCAGACACGCACAGCCTTGACGGGCAGTGGAGAGGTCAGAGCCCCAGGCTGGGATGCAGGCGCACACACGCGGCAGCCACCCGCAGTGACAGAGCCCCGAGTCTCTGCCCTGGTTCCCTCACCATCCCCAGGCGGGGGCAGGGCACCCTCGGGACAGATGTGTCCAGAGAGGAGCTGAGCCCCGCGGGGGGGCCCTGGCCTGTGGCCTCATCCGGAGCCGGCCCTGTGGGGCGGCTGCCTCAGACGGGACGGACGGACCGGGCGCCACACAGGGAGGCTGCTCACCGGCAGGTCAGCCCTGCCATGAAGAGCAGGATAGCACAGATGTCCAGCTTGTTCCAGAAATCGCTGAAGTACAGGAGCGCCATCTTCATCAGCCCACACTCGTCCGGGTCGTAGAAGAGCTGGGAGGGGACACAGCGGGACCGGTGCCTTATCCCGCTCATGGCGGCAACCAGCAAACCACGGCTTCCTGGGGAGGGGCCGCGGGCAGGACACGTGGCCTCCGCTCGCCCCAGCCTCAAGCGAAGGTGTCAGGGGCCAGCTCCCCTCCCACGGGGCGTGCTCCCCCCCCCTGCAGCGGCCCCCAGAGGAGGGAGAGACGGCAGAGGGACCGCGGCCCTGCTTGGCCTGCCCCGCGGGAGTCCCCACCCCAGACCCCAGCAGCTGGGTACGCGGGGCAGGCGGCCCCATAGAAGCAACCGGGTCCCCTCCCCGGCACCGCTGGGCAGACACCGGGAGAAGGGCCTGCCCTCTGTCCTGGGGCTGCCCGCGGTGAGGCCGGGGCCCAGGGACCAGGGGCTTCTGCTGCAGGAGGCCGTGCGGGACGAGGCGAGGCCCGCAGAGCCAGCGCGGCCCCAGGCCTGGCTGCCCACCCTGCACCTCCTTCCTGGGGACCCTGATGGTGCCTTAGGGTCCCCCGCAGGCGGTGGTGTTGACGCATGTGAGCTAAGCTGGCTTTATCTTGGGGCTCGTGGCTGCCAAGTTCAGAGAGCAGGGGCGAGTCTGAGCGGGCGTCTCTCAGCGGGCCGGCCCCTCCCCACACCAGCTGAGGGTCATGTTCGCTGGCTGCCTCCAGGTACTGGCAGGTGGGGACAGTGTGGGAATGGGGTTGGGGGGGCAGACAAGCCGTGAGGATCAGCCTTTCCCTCTGCCCCGGGCCCCCGAGGAGGCCTCCAAGCCCGGAAGGGGTCTTTGTTCACCAGGTCGTCTCACAGCGGGACTCAGGATGGGGCCTGGACCACGCAGGGCCAGCTTGGCCTCCAGGGGGGCTGGACACTGTGGTGGGCCACCCCTCAGCACCTGACCGACCCCCGGGAAACACCCTGCCCACCGAGGGGAGGGGGCAACAGGAGCTCTGTGTCTAGAATCCTTGGACGGACGCTGCCGTGCACCTCGACCCTCGGCCGATGTTAAGCTGTGGCTTCGTGTGCCGGCTCAGGGCGCTGGGGGCGCTTCTGGAGAATTCCCAAACCCAAGAGTAGTCTCGGGACCCCACAGTTTGCAGTGCCCTTCACAGCGCGGCCGGGGTCACACACGCCCCCCAAGTCCAGGAGGCCACGTGGTGAGGGCACCCCGTTCGGGGTGATCAGGGAGGGTTTCAAGCAAAAAGCAGCGCTTGGGGAGGGGTGGCCAGGTGGAGGAGGGGCAAGGGCCGGTGTGGCTGCTGGACCGCAGGCCGCCCTTTCCAAGGGGCACTGCCCGCTCTCAGAGGCCCCATGAGTCTCGCCGGGGATGGCACTGGGCCAAGGGCCACCGGGAGAAAGTGCCCGAGCCCAGGGAGCTGCCCGGGGGCGGGAGGGTCAGTGGGTGGGGCTGGGGCTGGGCAGGGCCCTACCTGCCGCAGCTCCTCGCACACCAGGGAGCAGAGCCAGAGGTAGATGAGGCACTCGCAGCCCGAGGGCCTGGGCTGGAAGTCCACCATGAGCACGTAGGCGAAGAGGCAGAGGAAGGCGAAGTAGGACAGGATGTTCAGGTGGAAGACGACCACGGGCGCGCTGAAGAAGGCGCGGATGCGGGCCAGGCCCCCCTCGGCCTGCAGCCGCCTGTCCCTGGGGGCAGACACGGGGTGGGGCCGCGGCCGTGAGGCACCTGACGGCGACACAGGCCACAGCGCAGAGAAGGGAGGCCCAGGACCCGCATGCGGCTGCTGCCCCTGCACGCATGGCTTCAGCGGGGGCTCAGCCAGACGGCCCCACGGAGGGGTCCCCAAATGGCCCTCGGGTTCCTTCCGGGCTGTAACAAAATACTCAGGCCACGGTGGATAGTGCGGACAGGGCGGCGCTCGGCCCCCCGTGGGTACTGGGGGACAGCAGGTCTCAGCCCTGGGGGGCCCTCCCCCAAGCGTGATTCCCCTCCGTCCTGGAATCAGTGGCAGTGGTGAGGACCCCCGAGAGAGGGTGCTTGGGATGGAAGGTCCGGACCCCCGGGCCCCCAGCCCCCGGCCCCCACCGCAGCCAGGCCGGCACCTGAAGGAGATGAGGCCCGTGTAGAGCAGCGGGAAGGCCAGCATACACAGGGCCAGCTGCCAGAGCCCGTTGTCCACGCAGAGCTGACCCCACCACACCTTGGTCAGGAAGGCCTGCGGACATGGGTGCCGGTGTCAGCGCGACGGGCGGCCCCCACCCCCGACCCCGTGCTCCCTGAGGCCGAGGAAGAGGCTCCCTGTGGGCAGGGCGGGGCCAGCTCTCCCAGACAGAAGGGGCGGAGAGCAGGGCTCAAGCCCAGGACTTCCGTCCCCCCGTCTCCCACCAGCTGGCCCCTCTGAGCTCTCTCTGGGGGTCGGGGGGTGTGGACAGGACCCCCTCCCCGCCACGTCCCTGGGATCCAGCACGGCTGGCACACGACAGTGCTGTGGACGTGGTGACAGCAGGAGGCTGTGCTCCAAGGAAGCGCCAGGGTTCCGAGGGACACCCACTGTGTGCCACGCGCGCCATGTCACCAAGGAAACACCAGAGCACCCTGCACTCGGTGCTCCAGGAGGATGCCCCGCCCCCCACGTACCCCTCGCGAGGCCCCAGGTAGAGGGGGTGGGCGTCTGAGTCCTGTCCCTGGGACCTCCTGGGGGCCTGCTGGGGGCTCCCACATAGGGCCCTCCTGTGCCGTCTGTGTGAGTGGGAGGCCGCGTCTGCCCCTGCAGCAGCGCGGCAGGTGTTTCTGGAAGGTCACCTGGATGCCCCCGTGAGACACGAACTTCATGTCCTTGGCCTCCAGGGCCAGCTGCAGGCAGGTGGTCTTGCCCCAGGCCTCCGACACGCGGACCAGCAGCTTCTGAGCTCTCTCTTCATCTTTGCGGTAGCACTCGGTGAAGACCCCTGGATGGGAGGAAGCCCGCATCACAGCAGCCGGGTCCCCAGCAGTGACAGCCGAGGACAGTGTCAGAGCAGGGCCTCTCCAGGTGACACAGCCTGAACACGGATGGTGCTGAGCCTCGGGGCGAGGACCCCAGGGGGACCCATGAGGAGCTGAGCCCAGGCCCAAGGCCGTGGCCCCAGGAACTCACCGATGGCTCTCTGCTCAAACTCGTCAGCAAGCAGCAGCATCTCCTCCAAGCTGTCCGTGTCCTCCTCCTTGGACAGCTCCTTCAGGATCTTGCTGCAGGCCAAGGCCGCAGCGATGCAGTCCTGGCTCTGGGCACCAGGGGAAGCCACCGTGAGGACCTGGATGGCCCAGCCCCGGGAGCCCCCAACACACCACCCAGGGTGATGAGGGCAGAGGCCCCGAGACAGCACAGGCTGTGGGGCAAGTACTTGTGGCTCCTTCCATATAAACCACTGGGCTCACGCAGATCACAGGTAAGCCCTGCTGGTGGCCAGTTTCCTGCACGGGCTGGTGGGAGTGGTCCGCTTACCAGGCAGCCCAGTTGCCTCCCCAGAACGTGGACTGGACACTGGTGCTAGCACAGCCCTGCCAGCACGAGACCCACAGCTCCCCGGGGGTCTGGCTAACCTCATGCATGGAGCACCCTGAAGGGTAGAGGCGGGGACCAGGCCCTCGCACGTCCCTGTCCAAAGCCAGGGTGCCCTGCCTCGGTGGCACTGCCAGTCCCAGGCACCGGAGTGGGGGCCAGGAAGATCTCATGGAGGGTCTCAAAGCTCAGCCCGGAGGCACTGGGTCTGAGGGCAGTGTCAGCCCAGGTGAGGGGTTGGTGTCAGAGCCTGGAAACCCGGGTTTGGCTTTTCTGCCCCCTGAGCCCCAAGGGGCACACGTGAGGCCACAGTCAGGCCCGGCTCTGTCGCCGACCGCTCCCCCAAGCACCTTGCGCGAGGGCAAACCTCCCAGAACTACGGACAAGCGGGGAGCCACCAGAGCCTCTGCTGGGACCCTGGGGGGAGCAGGCTCTTGAGAGCAGCCTGGAAATGCCAGCACCTAGAAGCGGGGCCTCTCTGAGAAAAAATGACAGAACTTTACTTTCCCGTTACGAGGAGAGTCAGCTCGAACTAAAGGAAAGCCACACAGGAAGACTTGGGCCTGCGGTGCCCTGTTTCTCAGGGAGCTCCCCGGCAAGTCCCCCGCAGCGGGTGACGAGGCCGCACACAGGCCCAGGGACTAGGACTTGGCAGGCCAGCCGGCAGGCGTTCCCAGGCGGCCCGCCAACAGCTCAGGGCAGCAGCACCTGGGAAGCGCTCCTCTCAGTAACAGATTGTGTCTAAGACCCCCAACCATCAATGGAAAGAGAGGCTGCCCCTCCGGGGATGGAATTTGCCTGCAGAGTCTACAGACCGGGGGGGGCAGGGTGGGGGGCACAGCATGTGCGCTGACCACCAGAACGTGTGGGTCACAGAGGGCGGCCTGCTTGGTGTGTGTGCCAGGTGGGCCTTGGTCCAGACAGACCACAGGGGGAGACTGTGTGGCACTCCTTTCTAAAAATTCTCTTCTTGCCTAGGGCCTAGGGCCAAGCTCTCTGCCCTCCAACCCTGGACACCCTGAGTTCCTTCTGGTGTTGTGGACACCCACTGCCCTCCCTGCATGGCCCTGTGCTACTGACCAACCCCTTGCGGTTGGCTCTCTGGCCAGGAGCCCCAGCTAGAGTCCTGTCACTGGTCCACCCATAGCCGTGCATGCCAGGAAGCGGGTCTGGGTACCTGAGCCCAGATGATTTCTGCCAGCTCCCGGCGGTTCTGGATGATGGCCCAAATGAGAAGATCACGGACAGGGTCCACGGTGAAGGCAACGTGGCCTGATGAACGCTTGTACAGGGACCGGAGACTCACTCCCTGCACCTGGTGAGCAGCGGACAGTTAGAGCCCTCACCTAGGGCCCCACGAGCATCAGAACCCCGGGGCCTATTGAGGGTCCTGAGCTCAGCCTCACCGTCCCTGGAGCATGAGCCCTTCAAACTGCATTTCCAACAACACCCAAATCTTTCTCATGCACACTGGGGTTCTTAAAGCATCATTCTGGAGACGTGAAGACACACCCAAAAAGTGCAATACCCAGTTACCTCCCACACCAATATTTGTAGACCCTTGTTGCTAGCCAGGCACCCCAATGTTTCCTACTCTTATCTGCTGGCATCAAAGCCTTTTTCTATGAAGTTAAATTCTAACACAGAGTCTGTTAATAGATTCATGCTGTGAGTTCCTCAAGGGAACCTATACCATGTCTCCTGCAGAGAAGGTCAGCAAAAAACACCAGACAGACAAAGCCATGTGTGAGTGGAAAGGCCCTGACCCCAAGTGATAATGAGAACCCAGGCTTCCTGGCCCATCAGTAAATAAACACATCCTCAGACAGTCTGGAAACAATTCCCAGAAGCAAACAACACACTTCCCACATCACACACAAAACTGCACTTTCCTTAAGTGATTTTAGAAATCGCCTGAAGACTCATCTTTAAAAAAAAAGAAAAATCAGTTCATCTTCTTAAATTACAGACATGGGTCTGTGTGAGCTTCCACTTGAGCACATTCCAACTGGACATCTTAAACACAGTGGAATCAAGAAAAGCAGAACTGTAAATATATAAAACCAAGCCACAGTCACATCATTCTCAGGGGTCAGGAATAGCTCACACAGGACAATGGACAGATTTGCAAACCTGAAGGAAGTGGATAATTTTCTAGCAAGAAAAAAACAAAATCAAATATGATCTTAGAACAGAAAGAAAACCTAAACATCGGGACCATCAGGAAAGAAAATGAGAAAGTTATCAGTTACTACCCAAAAAGGCACCAGGCCCTGATGGACTCCTAGGGGAGTCTGCCAAGCTTGTAAGAAGCAGTGAACTCCGGCCACATAAACTGTTCCAGGACAGAGAAAGAAGAAAGGCTTCCCAATGTTTTTACAAAGCTAACATAAAATTGATACCAGAACCTGACAAATATAACCCCCCCGAAATAAAACTACAATTAAAGACTTAAACATTCTGATGCAAAACCCTGAAAATACTGGGAATCCAACACCATATTGAATACATGTTACCCTGCAGTCGAGTTGAGGTTCAAAACAGGAATCAAAAAATAATAACGACCTATAATTCACCAAATTCATAGGTCAAAGAAGAGCAGTTCAACTCCTCAAAAGGCATCTGACAAAGATCGGCACTGAGGCTTCATTTGTAAAAACTTAATAAGTTGGAAGAAGAGGCTCCCTCACATAAATACACACACAAACGCCAGCGTTGTACTTCATGTTGAGAGGCTGCGGGATTCCCATCAAATAAGGATGCAGACTAGAAAAGCCCCCGTCCTATTGTTGCAACACACATGCATCTCACACAGATACGCGTGGGACATGCTGACCTGGCTACACAGACACCGATTACACCTGTGAGCAGGGCTCGGGGTACAGGGCACAGGGGAGAGGATTTTCCCCACATAACTTTTGGTACCGTTGGAGGTCTTCAGAAAGGGAGAGTTATGGACTGAACTGTGTCCCCCAAATTTCATATGTTGAAGCCCCATCCCCTAATGTGACTGTATTTGGAGATGGGCTTTCAAGCATGTGATCAAGGTTAAATGAGGTCATGAGAGTGGAGTGCTCATCCAACAGGACCGGTGTTCCTTGGAGAAGAGGCAACGATACCAGACACACTGAGGACAGGCCGTGTGAGGACAGGGTAAGAAGATGGTTGGTCCCCTGCAGGCCAGGAGGAGAGACCTCACCAGAAGCCCACTGCCGACACATTGACCTTGACTCCAGGCTCCAGGGCAAGGAGAAAAAGACGCCTGCTGTGTAAGCCACCCCGTCTGTGTTACGGCAGCCAAAGCTGACTTTCCCAGTGAAAATAAAGCCCGTGTTTCAAAGGTCCGAGGACACAGCGGTGCGCGCGGCACACGGCCAGCACTCACACTGACCTTGATGTTGGGCACCGCGAGCAGGAGGCGCGGGCGGTCGCTGGAGCGGGGCCGGGGGTACAGCGGCTGCGTGGAGTCCCCCAGGAGCTCCCGCAGCACCTGGGCCACGTGGTGCAGCTGCACACGGGGCGCCGGGCGCTCAGGCTCCTCGGCCAGCACCTTTTGCAGCTTGTAGTGGAACAGGCAGGTGGGCTCCAGGTTCTCGTACAGGTAGAGCAGCGTGTCCCACGTGACGAACTCCTTCAGCCGCACCCCGTTCTCCAGGAAGAGCTTCACGAACTCGGGCTTGTTGGCGATGAGGGCAGCCGTCATCATGGGGTACAGTTCTGAGGGCTGAGAGCGGGCCGTGGGGGGCCGTGCATGTGGTCATCGCCCCGCATAACCCTTATCTCAGTGCCCCCGAGACGGGGATGCCGGCGTCTCCCGATTCGGGAGGAGGAGACGTGCCAGCCGCCCTCACTGAGGGCAGAGCTGGGGTCTGGACGAGGCCACCTCAGGGCCTGCCCTTGCTCCGAGGCCCAGCAAGCCCTTCCCCAGGGCACCCCCTGCAGCCTCACCTTCCACTGACGCTCATCTGTGAAGATCTCGCTCCGGGCGATGTCCACGCGGTTCCACGCCACTGCTAACTTCAGCTGGTGGTCCCAGTTCTCGTGTCCAAAGTGGTCGTGGCTCCGAGAGGCTGCAGGTAAAAGCACACGCATCAGGGGCTTTGCTCTGGGCCTCCAAGCCACTCCCCACCTAACAAAGTCAGAGAGGGAGGGGTGTGTCACCAACCCGTCTCCATCATTTTAATTGAATAGATAAGGTCACAAATCACTGCCATCCCCCACCCTTCCCCTGCACGCACCCTTATAAAATCCCTTTTCCTTTCAGTGGTAGAATCAGAGAATCTCTGGGTTTCTGTCACCACTTCCACTCACCCCAGCCCTCCACTCTGTCCCCAGCTCCTGGTCAAGCCCCCACCCTAAGTTTAAACTAGACACGGGTCTCTGAAAGGCAGGCATTTCAGATCCACACTCAAAAGTTGGACCACAAAGACCATCACATTTCCTTCCTTTGCCCTGTTTGCAAAACCACCACCTCACCCAGGTTCTCAGCGCAAGTATTTTGCCCAACCAGTTTCTGCCCTTGCTGGGTTAACATTTTAAAACATGGGTTGTTATTTGGGGAAAAAGAAAAAAGAACTTTGACCCTTGCCTCACACCACACAGAAAAAGTAACCTGAGGCAGATCATAAACCTAAATATAAAAGCTGTGGCTATAGAGCTTCCACAATGAAACAGATGAAAATATGTGCAACTGGGGGAAAGGAAAAGATTTCTTGGGATGCAAAGAACATGAATCATAAAGAAAAAAATTAGTAAACTAAAATGTGTTAAAATATAAGCCTTCTGCTCTGCAAAGACACCTCAAAGGACCTATAAAAGCAGACCATGAGGGGCTTCCCTGGTGGCGCAGTGGTTAAGAATCCGCCTGCCAATGCAGGGGACATGGATTCGAGCCCTGGTCCGGGAAGATCCCACATGTCGCAGTGCAACTAAGCCCGTATGCCACAACTACTGAGCCTGTGCTCTAGAGCCCGAGAGCCACAACTACCGAGCCCACATGCCGCAACTACTGAAGCCCACGTACCTAGAGCCCATGCTCCACCACAAGAGAAGCCACCACAATGAGAAGCCCGTGCACCGCAAGAAAGAGTAGTCTCCGCTCGCCTCCGCTCGCCGCAACTAGAGAAAGCCCGCACGCGGCAACAAAGATCCAACGCAGCCAAAAATAATAAAATAAATAAATTTATTGAAAAAAAAGCAGGGCTTCCCTGGTGGCACAGTGGTTGAGAGTCCGCCTGCCGATGCAGGGGACACGGGTTCATGCCCCGGTATGGGAAGATCCCACATGCCGCAGAGCGGCTGGGCCCGTGAGCCATGGCCTCTGAGCCTGCGCGTCCGGAGCCTGTGCTCCGCAACGGGAGAGGCCACAACAGTGAGAGGCCCGCGTACCGCAAAAAAAAAACAAAAAACAAAAAAAAAAACAGACCATGAACCAAGAGAAAATATACCCAACACATATATCTGACACAGGATTTGTATGAGAATATATCAAGAACTCATACACCTCAAAAATAAGAAGACAAATAACCAAATAAACACAGACAAAAGATCTGACATTTCCCCAAGATGAAATACAAATGGCCAAGAAGCCCAGGGAGACGCAAATCCAAACCACACCGAGATCTCCCTTCATGGCCACCAGGAGGGCTATAGCTTCAAAGACTGACAGTACCAAGTGTTGGCAAGGATGCAGAAGAGCCCAGCCCCGCATCCATGGCATGTGGACGGATGCACAGAAAAGTGAAAGCCGATCCTCTGCTACGACAGCCCCCTGCTCTGCCGTCAGGGCTGGCCTGGGGCTGGTGTCCCTCCAGGGTGAGGGGTTGCTCAGCGCAGAGCAAAGGCTTCTGGGCACCAGGGATGTCTCAGCCATGTCAACACTGGCGGGAAGGGCAGGGTAGCACTGGCTTCCCTCCCCCACAAGAAGTGGGAGAAGAGGGAAGAGTGAAGTGTGGGCCCGGGGAGGACAGGCTGGAGGGCAGAGGTCAGACCACGGAGCAGAAGTCGGTCGAGAGCTCTATTGGTCCTGAGGACCCCTGCGTTTGGACTCTGCCCTGCGCTGGGGGCAGAGGCGTTAACCATGAGGCAGATGGTGGGGAGACAGGAGCAGACTTCCAAGGTTCTTTCTTTCTATGCTAGAATTTTATGAGAAACTGATGACCACTAAGGGGTAAATCAGTGCAGGCTGCACTCAGATTTCAGGGGAGAAGGTAAGCTGAGAAAGGAGCCTGTTCCCCAACACTGGTGGTGGGCACCCACCTGCCCGGGGGAGCATGAGGTAGGCCTGACGAGGTCCACCACCAGCTGCCCTCTGACCAGCGCATCTGCCCACGGGTGGCATTTCTGGCTCCTCTAGGCCAGGACTCAGGGTCCTGAACCCTCAGCCGGCTCCTCCCCCTTGTCCCCACTTTGTCTGCCCCTCACCCTTCAACAAGGCCTGCAGGATGGCCACATCCACGTCCTGCTGGCCATCCTTGCCTTCCCGGAACACGGTGAGCAGCTGCCGTCTCCGGACGATGTCTTGGATCTGCAAAAGACGGTCCTCACGTGAGGTGCCTCCTGCCTCCCCAAAGGCACCCTCAGAACCAAGGCCCTGGGCACGGAGCCAGAGCCCCAGGCAGGAGTCCTAACTGCTTGTGTAGCCAGGGCCCCCCGCCGCCCCCACCCCAGACGGTGAAGATGAAAGATGCATGAGGACCAAACACAGTGTTTGCGAGTGGCCTGTGGGGTGGAAAACACAGCCCAAGTGTAAAGAATCTTCACCTCACTGATCGGTCACTGATCAACACTCAGCATCACTTAACTGAAGACTTCTCCCCGGGTCCTCCTGCCTCGGGGAGGACCTACCCACCTACCTGTCCGTCCTTCCGTCCATCCACTCGTCCATCCAATCATCTACCTACCTAGCTAGCTATCCATCAGTCTGTGTGTGTATGCATGTATGTAGGTAGGTATGTGTGTGTATGTATCTATGTACCTATCTGTTCACCCTACCCACTTGTCTACCTACTTACCTACCCTACCTACCTACCTACCCTTCTATATATCTACCTACCCACCCTGTGTATCTATTTAGCTAGTCACCCCACCTACCTATGTATCTATCTACCTACTTATCTATACACCTAGCTACCTACCCACCCTTCCAATCTATCTATCTATCTATCTATCTATCTATCTATCTATCTATCTATCCATTATGTATCTATTATCTATCTTTCTATTATCTATTTTATCTATCTACCTACCATCTATTGCCTATCACCTGTCTATCTAGCTATCACCTATCATATCTATCATCTCTCAGCTGCCGTGTCTGCCACCAGTAGCTGCCCTGCCTTGAACCCTTCACCCTGAGACCGGGGGGAGCCATCCACTAGTTCCCCACACCCCCAAAGCTTCAGGCTCTTACCCCAGCTCCCGGCCGCCCCGCCTGCCTTCCCACCTCCTTTTGCAGCCTGGCCGTGCAGCTCCCGCCTCTGTACAGACCGCTCCCACCTAGAGGGCCCCTTGCACACCCCACCTCCACCTCTAAGACCCCAACCTCCCTAACCCCTCGGGGTGCAGCTTTCATGTCAACTCCAAAATACCCCTGGCCTCTCTCCCCAACCCCAATTCCATCTTCCAGCTGAAATCGCTCCGGGATTTAACCCTTGCTTTGATTCACAGGATGAAGTAGCTACTGTCAGTGTGTATGTGCCGACCAACCACTTAGCACTCTCCCAGGTGACCTTGTTCCATCCTCTGAGTTTAAGTACCAATTACCCCTATTTTGCAGATAAGAAAATGGGATTGCTGAGAGAGGGCCAGCAACTCCTCCGACCCCAGCTATGTGGTGCTGGCCACGGGCTGGCAATGAGACCCCCATGGCAGATGTCCACATCCGCCAAGGGCCACACCCAAGTACCTGCCATGGAGCAGACCAGCCCTGAGGTTTGTGGAGTGAATCAGCAATCACGGCTCTGGGGGTCCTCTCCCCACTGAACGAGAACAACCACTGAGGGCAACCCCCTGGCTTGAGACTGGTGTGTATGAAACACCACTTTAAGGCCTCTACTTGGCAAGGGATTGAAAACACAGGCCCCTTTAAACCTTGGCAGGTTAGATCCACTTCTGAGAATTGCCTGAATAATTTACAGACTAACTGAGGAAAGGCCACAGAGCCGGCCAGCCAATCCCCACCATGTCCGTTGGCAGCCGAACTGACGCCAACAGCAAAAACAATCTCCCAGAACATTGGCTTCTAAAGAGGTCCTCTGAGGCCACAATAAGACAGACAAGAGCAGGGTCACTGTGCCGCCTACAAAAACCGCCTGGTTCCCCTCGGAGCAGGCCCGCTGCCCTCCCCCTCCCCAGCCCCCATCCAGGGTCCCAGCCCTCCCCATGGTCTTTGGCTGCTGGGCACAGACCGTCCACATGGCCTGAAACTGGACGCGGTGGGAGCTAAGCTGCTCCACAGACGTGCCCTGAAAAGCACGTGTCAGGCACTTAAAACTGAATTTCCATGAGTTTTTACAGCCTGGCTTTAGCATCCACGGAGCTGGATGAAAGTCACAAACCCTGACTGCTTTGTCAGCCCCAACTTGTTGGGGAAACTGAGGGTCAGAGAGGCACTGACTGCCCCCATCCCACAAAGGATCCTGCCAGGAAACAGAGGTCAGGTGACCTCGGGACGGGTGAGCCCCTGCCCCTGGGTCCCAGAGTGCGGCCAGACAGCAGGGTTGGCAGGACCACAGGGGCCTCAGGTGCGGGGGTTCTCCGCCGGCCAAGGGCTTCGTGGGTGATCAGGGCTCAGCCAGCGCTCTCCTTCACACCTACCCCCCTTGGAGGCTGGGGCCATGGCCATGGGTTAGGGTCCCTCTGCAGAGCTCACCAGGGCCCCTGAAATCCGGACTGGGGAGATGGCCAATTCTGAGGTCCATTCCAAGTGCCCCAGATCACCCAACTGAGCCAAACAGCCTCGGAGTATGTGAGAGAGAAATTCCTTCTTTTCAGGACCTGGAGAGACTTCCGTATGCACGTTCCTGCACTATTTCTCCCCCCGGTCCACCGAGGACCCCGTCTATAAGGGATGCTAGCCAAGTCTACACCCATCTGTAACCAGTGTTATCTCCCACTGATGCTATGAAAGAGCAAATACCAATGCTCTTTAAAGCAGAAATACTGAAATGCAGGGCAATTATGGTCCTGGGCCGTAACAGCCATGGTCTCCCTGGGTCAGGAGAAAGGACCAAACCAGAGCTCTTGGGGGTGGTAGCACCCACGAGGCTCACGGCTCAGGAGCTGACGGGATGGGCAGAAAGCGAGGCCCCAGAGCCCCCAGCCCAGCCCACAACCAGAGCAGCCCACTTTCATCCAGTTCATATGGTGATGTTCCAGAAAATCTTTGGAATCCGGTGGGCTAGTTAGAAAATGTCACACTTAAAAAAAAAACAAAAGAAAGAAAGAAAGAAAAAAGACAATGAAGAGACCAAGCTAATGGTTCGGATTCCGGCACAGCAAAAGGCCACTAGTAGATCAACATGACATCCGAACTGCCTGAGTTTGGTCAACAGGGATGAACCAGAGTTCACTTCTAGGTTCTGATAAACGCACCGGGCTTATATCGAATGTTGACAGCGGTAGAGCTGGGTGAAGGGCGGACAGAAACCCTCCACTACCTGTGCTGCTTTTCCACAAATCTAAAAGTATTACAAAACAAAGACAGAGAGAGGACAGGCCGGCACGTGAAGTAAAGCTGAGGCCGCCCTTCCGATGGTCTCTCTCTGGACTTGTCACCACAGGGTCATGTCCCCAACTCCCTGTGCTTCCACTCAGTACCTCCTGCCCACAGGGCAGAAAGGATGCCCGTTTTGGGCGTAACTAGCTCCCTCCCACGTCTCAAGTCTCCAAACCCCCTGGAGATGGGGGGGGTCCCCCAGAACACTGGTCCCAGGATGGGTCCGGCCACCGATGCCTCTATCTAAGGGTGCACGTGAAGCAGCCCCCAGATCACCACACGGTTCCTGGAACCACGCATGGGCCCGCATCTGGCACGTCTGCCCACCTTGCCGACCCCAGAAGGTCTCCATTAATCTCCCCAGTGGCGTTGAGGTCACCAGGCCTGGAGGCCGGGCCGGACCCTGCCACCCACTGCTGTCACCTGGCAGCGCCCCTCTGCCGGAATCTGGGCTCCCCACCCCTCTGCCTCCCCCGGGGCCTCAGCACCAGCCTCCTGCCCGCCCAGTGCAGCAGGGTCCTCATGCCCTGCGGTACCAGCCCAGGCCCGGAGTTCTGCAGGCTAGAGGCTGAGCATGTCCTCCCTTGAGGACAGTCTGCTGCCTCAGCCGAGGGCTTCCCACCTGCCCTGGGCCCACTGCCTTCCGGGCTCACAGCCCCCCACCTTCTGCAGATCACTCCCGTGCCCGCCCCAGGCCCGCTGGGGTCTCCGTGTCTGGTTTTGGCGTGCCCTGGTCCCGCTTACCAGGCTGACAGCGTCTAACCTACTGGCTGCAGGTCCACGCCTGGTGACTGATGCGCCCGTGTGCCTCACCTTTTTGGTCCACTCTACAATCCTGCTTTCGGTGAAGGTCTCGAACATCTCCTGGAAGAACAGGCCCAGCTTCTGCTGAATCAGGGAGATGGTGATCTCGGAGATGGGCAGGCTGGCCACCTGGGCAATGACGTCAGCCACTCGTCCCGAACCCTCCACGATCACGCATGGGGTGCCGTTGGTGATGGCATTGTAGATGGTCTGCAACACAGGGGCTGACCGTGAGCCCGGGACCTGACTCCACACCCGCACGGACACCTTCTTATACAGAGATGCTCAAACAGAGTTGATGTCTGGCTACTGCGAAGTTTACAGAAGGCATTTGCTTGGTAGCATCCCACTGCTCGGAGGGGAAAGTGGCTAATCCTGACGTACGTGGGATACACACCCGATACACCACCTCCTTCAGGCCTATCACTCAACACCACTGTCACGGAAGGTTTGGACGTTTCCACCCTTTGACGTGTGGACGGAAGCACCATCTCCAGAAGGAGGGGCACTGCCAGAGTTCCGCCCCCTCGTTAACCAGGACATCGAGGGAGACCCCCAGAGACCCAGGGTGAGCAACCTGAGGAAGGGGATCTACCCCAGCAAGAAGGACGCCCTGTCTGGGCGATGCTGCAGGAGAGCCATGGTGGGAGTGGGGACCAGATGCATCCCATCCTCCCAGGGACCCCAGGATCAACAGACACTTTCGATGATCCCATGAACAGAACGTCATGCTCTTGCCCCAAATCTGCAGGCTGTAATGTCGTGTGTTACTACAGCAGAGGTCAAATTGGCCCGCGTTCCACAAGGGAGGCCCATCCCACGCCAGAGAGTGGGTTCTGAACAAAGATCCACGGCAGCATGTCAAAGCCACTGAGGATCCTGCTTTACATCTAGCTGCTGGTCCCACAGGGCTGAGGGGCAGCCAAGGGCTGTACTTTGAGAACCCCGCCCGGCAGTCTGGGTGCAGAGCTGCAGAAACCCCCCATGGGCTGCCTGGGGGTCCTGGGGGGGGCATGGGCCCCACCCTTGCCCGAGGCCCCTCTGGATCCCCTCTTTCTTCTGTGCAGGTCAAGCCCCAGGGCCAAAGCCAGAGCACCCCTCCTGCGGCAGGGCCACTCAAGGGGCTCCGACCCCCCCACCCAGCGGACAGGATCCCTGTACCCTCTTGCTGATGACCCCCCTGCGGGGCTGGTGACAGCACTTGGGGCAGTCGTCCCACCCGCAGCAGGACTTGACCCCCAAGAGCACACCCCCGCCCCCCCAGGCCAGGACTCACGTGCAGTGTGCCGGGTCCCCCCTCCAGCACCACGCAGACGATGGGGATTTTGATGGCCACACCTAGGACGAAGCACAGAGCCCAGTTCAGGATCGTGGGCCCCCCACCCCTGCCAGCTGCAGCCTAACCGAGTGCACTCCTGTCCCTTTCTGGGGTGGAGGGAAGGCGAGGGCTGTAGACCAGCCTCAGCACCCAAGGCTCCCCCAGCTGGTCCGCTCTGCCCGGCTGGCCACCGCAACCAGCCTGTTTTTCCCTGCAGCCCTTCCGTGGCGCCTCGAATCTGGGCAGGGCTGGGGACACGTCAAGCCAGCGGGCACCACGCATGGCGCGGGAGTACGGCGTCACAACTCCGTCCTCTGGCCAGCCAGCCCCACCCTCAGCCTTTCATCCAGCCTGGCAACCAGGAGGGCTTGTGAAGATTCTAGAAACATCTTTCCCTGGGAAGCAAACATTCTTTCCAAGAGCCCACATGGTCTCGCCGTCCCCACACACTCACACACCCCCAACACTCCCCACCCAGCTTCTCTTGGCCAAAACAAGTTCTCCAGGTGTGGTCCCCAGGCCAGCAGCATCCGTGTCCCCGGGGACTGGGAGATGAAAGTCCTCACTACCCAGACCTGTGAATCAGAGACCCTGGGGGTGAACCCACACCCTGGGGACCCCTGATGTGCAAAGAAGCTTGAAAACCTCGGCTCAAAGGTGTCCAACCAACCTGCAAATCGTGTGCAAAATCCTGTGTATTTGACCTCCCAACACCCCAGAATCCATCCCATCCCACCCACAACGGAAGAGATGTCAAGGTCCAAGCTTTGACTACTGCACGCTCTGATTTCTGAACTGAGACGTGTTTGTGATGTAAAGTGACGGTAGGATGCTATGACCTCAATGCCTGCCCGAACTTTCCTTCTGCTGGTTAAAAGGGACGCAAGAAGATGAACCCCTGAACAAGTGTACAGACATCCAGGTGTGTTCTGACCACGCCCCCCCAGCACCCCACCTGCCAAATGTCCTGGTCACGGCCAGCAGAGCCCCAGACACCTAGACCAGCCTGCTCCCCTCTCCCCCCGAGCACCCTCGAAAGCGTGCCTCGCTCACCTCCCCTTTCCTTGGTCTGCTCCGATATGAACTTCTCTAGCTTCGTCCTCAGGGGAATCTCGACACCGTAGCGGCCATGGGTCCCGTCGTCCACAAGGATGAAGTGGGAATGGTTGCTGTCCAGACAGGTCAAGTGCCCTTGGCCGTCCTCATCCATGATGTACTCAGCTGGGAAGCCGCCCTGGGGATGGAGAGGTGGGCACGGACAGACGGAAAGCTCTACATCCTTCCCACCAAGAACAGGAGCTCCATCAGGCTGGACAAGTGACCCCCCCACCCCCGCAAGATATCAGGCTCTAATGCCTGGAACCTGTGAATGTTCCCTCATTTGGAGAAAGGGTCTTTGCGGATGTGATGAGGCTAAGGGTCTTAGCCTGGGAAGATTAACCTGGATCATCCAGGTGGGTCCTAAATGCCATGACAGGTGTCCTTAGAAGAGGGTGCAGAGGAGGAGGAGGGGGCCGTGTGACCAAGAGGCAGAGACTGGAGTGATGCGGCCACAAACCAGCAGCTGGAAGAGGCAGGGAATAGCTCCTCCCCCACAGTCTCTGGGGGAGCCTGGCCCTGCCGACATCCCGATTTTGGCCGGGTGGTACTGGTCTTGGAGTTCTGGTGTCCAGAAATGTCAGAGAGTACATTTCTGTTGCTTTAAGCCACCAGCTCTGTGGTCATTTGTCCCAGCAGCCCCAGGACCCAGATCCAGGAGGGGTGGCTGCCGGACCCGCGCACACGGCCCCTGGTGTCCACAGAGGATGGCAGGTGGTATCGCAAGAAGTCTTCTGAACTCGAAATGGGGAGACAAGTGCAGAGTGACCTTGGAAGTCAGCCCGTCTCCCGTGGCCTCAGATTTCCACTCCGTATGACAAGCATTCAAGACAGAACCGGTCCCTTCCACTAAGCACATCTGTGACGCTGACACAAAAGGACAAGGGCCGAGGGGCAGACTGGCCTGATGACAAGCGTCTGTGACAGACACAAGGAATCACCTTCCAGAGGATGCTTTCCCCAGGAAGTGAAGGCATGCTGCCACCGGCCGGGAAGGGCAAGGGCTTGTTCATAAATCACCCCTCACCGGGCTGTTATAACAACGTCTCCTCAGCAAGTCAAGGAGACTTGTCTTTGGGGCCAGTGTTTCCCCCAAACTTTCCTGACTCCATGAATTAGGTGGACATGTGCTCATTATGTCACATCTACCATCCTCCAAAATCTTACTGAATGAATTGAATGATCTTTTCCACTCACATCCCCACATTTAAGCAATCGCTTCTCAGGGCTGCACCCAGGTGAACGGACGCAGGAAGGCTCTGTCTTCAGCAGGGGAACCAGAGTGTTGTCGATCCTTGGGCTAGAAGGCCAGGCCCTGGGATCTGACAACCCAGATGCTCACTGGCTGTGTGCTCCCGGCCAAGCTACCGCCTTCTGCAAAGTCCATTTCTCATCAGGGAGGCGTCAGGAGGAGCCCCCGACCAGTGGCGGCTCCAGAGACTCTTGTGTGGACCCATCCCATGATCTCAAGGGAGGAAACCAGAATCCAACCAAGGTAGCTACTCGCCTGGGGTCACCAGGGTCCATGGCGTGGGGGCTTGAGCCTGGGTCTCCTGTGTCCCTGTCCAGCCACTCCCCTCCACACTGCGTTCACCCTGCTGCCCAGGTGGTGGCCTGTTTGCTGAGCACCCGCTAGGGTCCTACACGCCCCTCAGCCTCCCTGCTGCGCCCCGCCCCCGCCCGCCCCGGGAGCAGCCACCAGCTCACCGCGGGGTGGATAAGGCTCTCCCGCTTGTGCAAGGTGCCCCACGTGGCGATTCCGATGGTGACCACTTCCCCTTCGTTGTAGCTGCTGCTCAGGCTGAAGACCCGCACCGCCTCTCCCACCTGCTTCATCACGCCCGTGTGGGACCCCCCGGTGATAATCCAGGCCCCTGGGAAGGAGCAGAGGGCCCTGCCACGCACACGTCCGACGCCTACGCCCTGTGCATCTCCGGTGCTTACTGCCCCACATCTGCAGACCCTCTACCCCAAACCAGGGCCTCAGGGGAGCCCCGCCACGATCACGTCCTCCTGCGGCAGCTGGGAGCCGCGGTTCCCCGCGTTGCTCAGGCGGGCGCGGGGACAGGACAGGACCCCCGTCGCTGAATGCAGGCCTTTCCCTCTCTCCCTACCTCCCTGCTGCGTCCCTCTGTCCTGCTCTCGGCAGCACGGCATCTCAGAACTGCCTCTGAATGTGTCTATTTCAAAGCATCACTAGTGGAGAGCCAACCAGAGCTGCATCGGCCGCCACGCAAGCCAAGCACAGCAGCGGACAGGGCGGGGTGAGTCTGACTGGACACACCCCCCGGCCCGGGCCTGGCCTCGGTGACCCCCGAGGCCCCGAAGTGGCCTCCCAGGGACGCTCCCTCCCGCCCATCACTCCCAGGCCTGAGCCCCTCCTGTGGTCTGGGCCCTGGGCCCTCCAGCCCCGGTGCTACCTGTGGTCTGGGCCACCTTGACCAGGCCTCTTCGGAAGACGCTCTTCAGCCTGGGCTTCATGTTGAAGTCCTTGGCCCCGCCCGTCACGGAGATGAGAAGGTTGGGGACGTCCAGGCCCCAGTGCTGGGTCATGAGGTGGTAAATCAGGCTGGAGGGCGTGTCCTGGGACAGGCGGACGTACTGTGGGGAGGTCAGAAGACCCCAGAGGGTCAGTGAGCGTCCACCCCCGCCCCAGAGCCCAGCCGTCCTGCACCAGCAGTGTCTGGAGAGTCCCAGCTGGGCGGGTGGATGCTCACACCCGGGTCCAGACCCAGCGAGTAAAAGTGGCCGCACCCAAGCAGGACACTGATTGAGGGAAGGGGGAGGCTGCCCAGAGGAGACCAGCCCCTGGCCCCTGTTTTGGGAGCACCCCCGGCCTGAGCCCCATGCCCGAGTCCAGTCTCCCTGGAAGGCCACGCCCGCCATCACCTCCACAGGGTCTGACCGGCTGCTGCCCACCTGCCCCACCCCCATGCTGCAGAAGACCGCCTCCCCCTCCCCACTCCCACCAATGCTCCACAGAGGACGCCCCTCTCAGATTAAGCCAGCTGCGCCTGGGGGGCTGGCATTGCACCGACACTGGCTCACGAGGGGCAGGGCTTGGGGCTGGTGCCCACCCCAGCCCGACCCTCCTTGTTCAGCCTCTTGGGCCAAGTGGGCAGCGTCAGCGACTCAGAGTCGTCGAGGGAAAAGGTCACACCCGGCTAACAAGAAGTTCAAGGTCCCAGAACCCCAGCACAGAAATAAGTGGTTACACCAGACCCTCCAGGACAGTGCGGCCCAAGAGCTGCCACGGAATCCTCCGGAAGGCTGCTTAAGACCAGGGTGGCTGGGCCTCCGATTCAGCAGGTCTGGGGTGGGGTCCAAAACTCTGCTTGGAGGTACTGCTGGTCCAGCGATCCCTCTGAGTCTGCAGCAGCTGGGAGCTCAGCGGGGTCTGGGCCTCCGGCTGCTGCCGCCCTCCCTGCCCTCGTGCTCCCGGGCGGGCCTGGGACCCCGCCCCCCGCTAGCAGCACTCTCGCCTCTGCTCCTGGGTCTCACCCCGTCCTCGAGGTCCTCCCCACTGCCCTCCCTCCCCCCCCCGCCCACTCCCTCCTGGCAGTGACAAAAGCCATCCGGGCCACCCTGCCCACACCCTGCAGAGCACCAGCAGTGGCCCTGCCTGCTCCCTGAGGGCACCGCGTGTCTCCCGTTCGCCATGCGAGCCCCACCCACTCGGCCCTCAGTGCTGGGCAGGTGGGCTCTGCCCCAGGTTTCTGCCAGCCTCCCACTCCTACCCCAGGGAGTCCCAGCCACCTCGGTCACCCACAGTGGGCTCTGGTCCACAGTAAGAGCAACGGAGTCACCATGGAAACCAACCTTTCCCACCTTCTGGCCCAAGCCCGTGAAGACGATGTCACCAAAGGCGTCTGTTGGCATCTCCTGGACGTGCTTTTTCGGGTCCCACTCCTTGCCCTGGAAGGCGTGGGGCCTGGTGGCCTCCTCCAAGTGCTGTTCACGCGTGTAGCCGCACTCACACACCACCTTCCTGCAAAGCCACTCGGTCACCAGGGGTGACCGGCGCCTGCCCCCGCCCCACTGCGGGTGTCAGAGGAGGCCCAGAGGGGTCAGGACTGGCGGCCCAGCAGGGCGAACAAGGCGCCCCAGCCGAGAGCCGGTGGAGACACACAATCGTCAAACTTCTAAAAACTAAAGACAAAGACAAAAATCTTGCAAGTTGGAAATGACACCTTACCTATTAGGGGAAAATAATTCCAACAACCGACTTTGAATCAGAGCCAGAAACAAGTGCCAGAAAGAAGTGACACGACATTTTTCAAAAGACAAAAGCTACCAACCCAGAATTCTACACCCAGCACAACTATCCTTCACATACGAAAGGGGCGTCAGGACATTCTCAGATGAAAGGAAACCAGGGAACTACCCCAAAAAGGCTGGCTAGAGAAGGGTCTCTAAACAGAAACAAAACGTTAAAAGAAGGAATTTTGGAATATTAAAAAGGAAGAAAGAGCAATGGAAAGAATAAAAGTATGGGTGAATCTAGCACATTTTCCTCCTCTTGAATTTTCTGAAGTACGTGTGATGGTTGGAGAAAAATTGCGCCATGATCTAACATAATTCTCAGTGCCTGCGGACGAAATTTTGTAAATAATTATATTATAAACGGGGAAGGGCAACGTGTTGTACAAGGTGGGACTGTTTCTACACTTCATTCAACTTGGTAAATGTCAACACCAGGACACTCTGATGAGTTTTGGATACATCAGTAGGTAAGTAGATGTCAGTAACACGCGATGAGTTGTGGATATATAACGTAATACCTGGAACAACCACTAAAAAAAAAACAGCTATGCAAAGAGATACGGTCAAAAACAGCATAGATAAATCAAAATGGAACTCTAAGAATGATTCAAGTAACTCACAGAAAGGCAGGAAAAGAAAAACAGAGAGAAATGTAAACAAGAAAATACAGTGGCAGATTTAAGTCCTAATATATCAACAGTCACATTAAATGTAACATTCTAAATACACTGATCAAAAAAAAAACAGAGACTGGCAGAGCAGGTAAAAAAAATAATAAGACCCAACATTTGCCGTCCACAAAAACCTCACTACAAATATTGTGATGGTGGCCACTTTGCTCCTCGGCAGCAGACAGAAGGCAACTATCAACACACACCACTCGAATGGATGTCAAAGGCATCCCGCTGAGTGAAAAAAGCCAATCTCAACAGATCACACTGTGTATGGCTCCATTTATATGACATTCTGGAAAGGAAGCAGTTATAGGGATGAGAGCAGATGAGTGGTTGCCAGGGGTTACAGATGGTGGGGAAGAGGAGGTGACCGTGTAACCACTGGTGGAACCATGGGATCTACCTGTAGTATCTTTGCAACTTCCTATAAATATATAGTTATTTCAAAATAAAAACGTTTAAAAAGCACACAGTGCAGGCTCCAAGCAGAAACTTCTGGACACAGGGCTAGCACGATACACGTGGTCCCCCAAAGAGAACGCCCGGCTACCCCTTTTCAACTGTCACCTCCTCTCTTGCCTTGTCTTCATGGGTTGAAATCGTTTTATTCCTTTACGGCTATTCTTTGGGGTTGCAGGAGAGAAAGAAGACAGCAACCGTGTTCTTTATAGCTTGTTTAATCGGAAACCTACACATTTTTTTAGAGTCCTGCTTTTGCTAGTAACAAGTGACCTGGAAGACTAGATATAGATGAGAGCAAACCAAAAAAGTCCCAAAGCAGGTGAAACCTGAGCCGATGACATGGGGGAAACACAACTGGACTCAGAGAGAGAAAACAAGTTTCCCTGCTGCTTATGGAGTGCTTGTCCGTAGGGGCTTCTGACTCTCAACTTCTCAATCATTAAATGGGAAAAATAATACACTGTCTGACCTCAAGCTTGCAAAACTTGTGAGGGCCAAATGAGGTTCTAGATGGGAAATAATTTATAAAATTCGTGTAGGTTAACTAACCATGCAGAGAACCAAGGACGGGTTAAGACAGCCATGGCCCACCCTGTACCTCAGTCTCCTGGGCTCACTTGGGTGCCCTTTCTCCATCCACAAGGCACGTCCCTGGCTACCCCTGGTCCCACTGCTTAGGCCGGGGCCCCCAGGGCTGGGAGCACAGGGCCAGCCATAAGGAACTCCCAGCACGCCCCGTACACCTTCCTCTACGACCCCTAGGGACTCAAGTCACTCGCAGACTCACAGGGCTCTCTCTGAGCACCTCGTGTAAGCTCCTCCATTTACGGAGGAGAGAGCTGGGTCCGAGGTGGGAAAGAGGGTCAGGGCGAGGACCACTTTTATGATGATCTGGAACCAGACGTGCATGATCACCGACGGTGACGCTGTTCCTGGGGTCCTGGGATGTGCCCAGGGTGTGATCACAAAAAGTGCCCCATGTGGGAGTTCACGCTCCAGCTTGGCGCAAGGCTACCCAAAACTTTCTCATAGGTTCTAACAGTTAGCCTAGAACAGACCCTTTCCCTCCTCTCTCTTTTTTTTTTTTTTTGCGGTATGCAGGCCTCTCACTGCTGTGGCCTCTCCCGTTGCGGAGCACAGGCTCCAGACGCGCAGGCTCAGCGGCCATGGCTCACGGGCCCAGCTGCTCCGCGGCATGTGGGATCTTCCCGGACCGGGGCACGAACCCGTGTCCCCTGCATCGGCAGGCAGACTCTCAACCACTGCGCCACCAGGGAAGCCCGAAACCTATTTTTAAAAACTAAAACTGGAGACCTCAGTGCAAAGCACTCTCTACATACTGTCGGGATAATCGGTGTGAACTTGAACTCTGATTACCACCAAGTACGTTAGAGGTTGCCAGCCTTGAGGCCATCATCTGGAGCACGGTGGCCACTTTCTCTGACGCGAGGGTCCGCCCCTACCACCCCCCGGGGAGAAAGGAGGGCTCTCGTCTGAAACGGAGCCAAGCTGCGGAGTGAACTCCCAAACGGGGCACTTTTTGTGATCACACCCTGGGCACATCCCAGGACCCCAGGAACAGCATCACCGTCGGTGATCATGCACGTCTGGTTCCAGATCATCGTCCTCTTCTATCATCCCCGCAGAGGACACCCTTCCTCCCTGTACTATTCACAGTCTGAGCTGGATGCTGGCCATCTGTCCAGCAGGGAAGTAATAAAGTAACTCAGACACGGTCAGAGCTCAGAGAGGACCACAAAGCCACACGATTGCAGTGCCATCGGCAACTGGCATAAAAGAGAAACATGGAGTGTAGTGGGGGAGAGAGGTTACATCCCAGGGTGTGGTCAGGGAGGGCTCCGTGGCAGAGGCAGCGTCACCAGGTGACAAAGGAGTGGAAGTAAGAAAGAGCGAGGCCCATTTGTGGCATAGCGCAGACGAGGGTGTGTCCGGAGGGGAAATGCAAGCACGAATCAACCCTGCTTGTGGGGTACGTGGAAACACTCCGAGCATCCCAGGCCGGTACAGACACAGGGACTGTCCCCCACTGAGGCCCCCCGGTCGGCCCTGCTCTGATCAGCCATTCCACGTGGCAACAGGGAAGGGGCCGTAAACACAGAACAAGCCACTCACCCAGCATCGGACAGTCTGGAGCTTTCCACAAAGTACATGCATTCTTTCTTCTTGATATTCTCAGGAATCCATGAACTAAGGTTTCCTTGCTGAGGGTGAAAAGGGCACTTTGAGATCCTGAGACAGTCAAATCAACACTCTTCCAAAGACCCCATCCCACACCTCACTCAGACCCGCCTGTGCGCCCTGGCACACTTCAGGGGTCTTTCTTCAGAGATGGGAGACCGAGTTCTCCCCATCACCTGCTGGAGGCCCTCAGGAGCAGATCAGGGAGGGAAGAGTGAGCCTGAGGAATCGCTTCCTCCTGGGCCCCAGGGAATGTTCACAGCCCTTTACAGTTTACAGGTCAATGTTGCCTATAAACTGGGAAGCACTGTGCTTCCGGGTTGTGCCCTTCCTCAGGAACAGCGTGATGTGGTGCAAAGGTGGCCAGTGAGTGTCAGGATACCTGCCTATGTGTCGTGGGACTGCGGGCTGAGACGTGAGACACCCTCCTCCCACCCGACCAGGGGCTGTGACATTCAAGTGTCTCCAACACAGGCCTGCCGGGGCTTTCCGTGAAGCCAGCCCGGGACCTTCCCTGTTGGGAGAGGACATGCAGTCACTGCACAGTGATGTGGGTGGAGGGCTTTCTGTGAGGGCGGCCCGGGACCCTAGTGCCTACCCAACACTTTCCCAAGGAGACCAAGGACAGGAACAGTCCCCGGGCACAGACCCAGCCACCCAGCGCTCTCTCCAAGTCCCCTCCGCTAAAGGGCCTTTCTGGGCTGGAGCCCCCAGCTCAGCTGGGCCTCTGCCCTCCCTGGGTGTTCACTGTACCCCACCAGGGCCCTGGCAGACCCGGCGACCCCCAGACCTACCTTTTCACAGTTGCCGAAGGGGTACTGCGACCTCCTGCTCCTGCAGAGGCTGCTGTTGCTTTGCCGGAGGTTGGGGACCATGCCCAGGTCAGCCACCCTCCTGGGCTGCACCCCGAAGCCGTCCTCCTGCCTGGAGCCGGCTCCATCCCGACGCCTCAGCATCGCCGGCTCCATCCTGACAGCCCCACCTTGGCTCCGCAGAGCAGGCTCTGTCCTGCTCCCTCAGAATGGGCTTTTCTCTAGCCTGCAAGGCTGAGGGGCCTGGAAGTGAGGTAGGAGGTAGACGGGACCCAGGCTGAGCAGCTGGAGCTTATCAGTCTGAGCCATTAGACATTTCAAGGAAAACTTAACAGCAGAAGCAGAGGGGAGCTAAGCGCTGATGCAGTAAAAAGATAAGACGACCATGGTTTTCGTTCTTGAGATCAAGGAGACCTCCCCAACCGCACATGCACAGAAAAGTTCCTCAGGGGTCAGAAAGGGAGAGGGCATTAGCCCCTAATATGTCCTGTCAACCTCCCAGAGACCCTCGCACTGGAAGCCATCTTGGCTAGAAGATGCGTGCGCACACAGGGAAGGGCCCCGAGTCAGACCAGATATGGGAACAAAGCAAGTTGATTGGCCAGAGGAAAACAAAGACCTGGAAAACGGCCCCCATATAAGGGATCTAAGCCACCCCATTGCACGTGACTCTCTGGGCCCACGCGTGTGTCTATCTTCTGTTCTTCATAAGCCCTTTACTTCTCTCAGTACTTTCTGTCTGCTGAGTTCCTTCTTCAAAGCAGACAGGAACCAGGGTTCTGACACTAGCCACTAGCCCCCGGTGGTCTGGCAGTTAGGGCTCGGCACACTCACCACCTTGGCCCAGGTTCAATTCCCAGTCAAGGAACTGAGATCCCGCTTCAAGCTGCCACACCCCACGGCCACCCGAGGTCAGAAGCAGGCCATGGGGGCTGCTGCAGTGGACCGGGGGAAACGAGTCAGATGTGTCCTCATGCAGGGCCCCATCTGCTCGCCGGTCTGTACGTTTTCCTGGCTGCCCAAGCTCTAGCCCCATCGGGCCCTGGGCAGTCTGGAGGCACATGCGCATCCCTGGGGCCCAGCCACCCACTCATAACCTCAGGTCACTGGGAAGGGCCAGAGAAAGAGCGCCATCCCCCCGCCACCACTCCTTGTGTGCCCGGTGGTGCCCAGGAAACCCCCCAGTCATCACACGTGGTGCTCACGCTGGGGTCCCATCCTCCTGTTTCCAGACATGGGTCACTTTTTTTTTGTTTGTTTTGGTTGTGCAAGGTCTTAGTTGTGGCTCGCTGGCTCGTTAGTTTCAGCATGCATGTGGGATCTAGTTCCCTGACCAGGGATCGAACCTGGGTCCCCTGCATTGGGAGTGCAGAGTCTTAACCACTGCACCACCAGGGAAGTCCCAGGATCCACTTCTTTTGTTTTCCAAAAAGGAAAAAAGCCCCCACTGCCCACAGAGCTGGTTTCAGGGAGTGGCACGGCTCTGCACTCCATCACACAGGTCCTCCAAATAGAACAGATCTCATTTCCTCAAATCCTTTGCTCCAGCTCTGACCTGGTCTCCGTCACTGAGACCTCCGTAAGCAGCCCGATCATTTTCCTCAGTTTACAAACAGGAAAAACAAATGTGTGTGAACCCCACAGGCCTTCCCTGGAGCCACGATGCCCATGATGATATCCCATCATGTCACCCCCTATCGCCCCAGGGTGTCATCCAGGGAGGCAGCCCCCACCCAGCTGCTCCAAGGGTGTGAACGGGGGCCATCTGGGGCAGAGAGCAGGTCACAAGGTCTCCCTCCGTCTCCTGCCCTGAAGCCCTTTCTGGCCACATCACCATCCCCCACACGTCACGGTCACTGATGGACAGGCCTTTCTCTGCCCATTGTTGGGGCCCAGTGTAGGTGGCCCCAAATATGCCTCAAAGGCATATTGATTATTTTGAATTAGAGTTTCTTAAGAAACGACCAATGCAAGAGAGACACTCTGACCCTCCTTTCTGTCTCCCTGAGAGCAGGAAATAAGTCTCTCATGTGAAAGGTGCACCTCTGCACCTGGAGGTCGAAGGACACCCTTATCATCAAAGATGGGGAATTCGGGGCCGAGAAGCCTGTATAAACCAACCTCATGACTTCTCTCATTGACTAACGCCCAAACTCTGCTCAGATCCTTCACTCGTTGGGCACCCAAAACCTGAGTTTCTTTGTCCTGTCAATTCTTTACAAATTTATACTAAAAAGTATAAAAGCTGCCTGCTTTGGTCACTTCTTAGGTGCCATTTCTATGAATTAAAATTAACTTCTTTCTCTCCTGCTAATCTTTCTTGTGTAAATTTTACTGTTAGTCCAGCCACAAGAACCCTAGAGGGGCGGCGGAGGGAGTTTCCCCTCCCTGACACCCTTCATCCAGCGTCAGCATGCGGTCACTGTGATCTGGGGAGGGGCGGGGATTTTCAGGGAGTGAGGCACCCATCCAGCCCTCATCCGGCCCACCCTCTTCGGGGCCGCTCCGCTCAACACTGGGCACTTGGGGTTCAGCCACCCAGTCGCTGGCGCGCAGGGCTCAGGCCACCCTCACCTCTGCATTCTCATTCCCTCCTCTGGGTGGCTCCCGTCCCCCTTGCTCCTGGGCCAGGGTCACTCCCAGAGGCGCCCACACCTTCTCAGAAGAAGGAGTCAAACCTCCCTCACGTGAAAGCACCGGGATAACACAGAACATTGGTACCAGGAGTAGGGGCTGCTGGTACAAACACCTGCAAATGGAAAAGCAGCTCTGGAACCGAGCAATGCACAGAACGGAAGAGTTCGGAGGGGCGCTAGAAAAAGCCTCCATCGCTGCGGACAGACAGAGCATGTTTGGCGAGGGGAGCTCAGAGGAGAGGACAGCTGGAGAGAGGGCCTCAGCCTCCTTAGAGAAGCCTGAGTGCTCATGGGCAGGTGCTGGTAGAAACGTGGATGGTAAAGGCCATTCCGACGAGGTCTCAGACGGAAACGAGGACCATGTTATTGGAAACTGGAGGAGAGGGGATCATGTTATAAAGAGGCAAAGAGCTTGGCTGAACTGCTTCTCTCCTGGTGTTTTGTGGAAGACAGAACTTGTAAGTGATGAAACTGGAAATCTGGCTGAGGAAGCATCGAGGCAAAGTGTTGAAAGTACAGCTAAGGCTTCTCTCTTTTTTTTTTTTTTTCCTGCGGTACGCGGGCCTCTCACTGTTGTGGCCTCTCCCGTTGCGGAGCACAGGCTCCGGACGCGCAGGCTCAGCGGCCACGGCTCATGGTCCCAGCCACTCCGCGGCATGTGGGATCTTCCCGGACTGGGGCACGAACCCGTGTCCCCTGCATTGGCAGGCGGACTCTCAACCACTGCGCCACCAGTGAAGCCCTAAGGCTTCTCTTGAATGCTTATAGCAAATTGTGAGGAGAGAGAAATGACCTAAAGATGGACTTCTAATCAAAAAGGATTCAGAGTTTAGAGAGTTGGGAGATTCTCAGCTTATAGACAAGGAAAGGAATGAGAAAGCTTGTTCAGGACAGAAGATGGAGGGTGTGGCCAGGTCTGATAAGGATGTAGGTGGCCTGTTTGTCTTCATCCAGCTGGGGAGACTGGTCAGCCATCTCATCAGAAGCCGGGACCCATGTCCACGACAATGGAAGATTGACCCCCGAGGCATTTTGGAGCTCACGGGGCTGCCCTCCCAGCACAGGCCCAGAGTGGGAGGGCGTGAGGGGCAGAATGATCTCAAAGGGGGGCCAGCTGCCCTGCACCCCTCCCGTCCTGGACTCCTCAGTGGGAGCGTGGCCCCAGCCAGTCTGGGGTGGCAGCGCCTGCAAGATGCTGTCTCTGCCGATGGGAAGTGCGCACAGCCCTGGGGGGCCAGGGTTGGTGTGGCTACCTGCCCCCGGATTTGAAGGATGGAGGCGCCCAGAGCCCAGGGCACGCGCCCCGGCAGAGGGCTGCCTCGAGGGCAGTGTGTGGGGCAGGGCAGCCCCAGACTGGTGGAGCCCCTGGCCTGTGATTCCGGGCCAGGAATGTGCACAGCGGACGGTGCCCAGCAAAGCAGAGGGGCAGGACCACCCCCCAGTGGGCCTCAAGGCTTTAGACCTGCTCAGGGCCTGTCACCCTGCCTTTTTTTTCAACCTCTCCCTTTTGGAATGGGAATGTCCTCCCTACGCCTGTCCGTCCGCTGTGTTCTGGAAGCACACAGCTTGTTGTAAGCATGCAGGACCCTATGGCGCCTTCCGGGGGCAGGCCCCTTCCCCGCATCCTCTGCTGTACATTTCCTGCATCGCTTCACATCTGTGAAACCACCCGGCCCCCTCCCCCACCAAGTGGAAGATGCTAACTACTTGATGACTGAGCATGTAGCCCCCAGACCCACTGGAGCCTGAGCATTGATAATGTGAGCCCCTGTGACCCCGCCCGTTACCTTATCATCAGCCAATCAGAGAGCTGTGCACAAGCTGATCACAGACCCTGTGACTCCCCCCATCACTTGGCCTTTAACAATGCTTTGCTGAAGGCCATTGGGGAGTTTGGGGTTTTGGGAGGCACAAGCCACCCATCTCCTTGCTCAGCCCTGCAATAAACCTTTCTCTGCTCCAGACTCTGACGTTTCAGTTTGTTTTGGCCTCACTGTGCGTCCGTCGGGCACACGAACTTGCACTGGGTAACACTGTCTGGTTTCCCAGGTTCACAGCCGGAGAGGACTCTGCCTCGGGATGAATCTACCTCGAGTCCCCCCACACCTGACTTAGGTAGTATTTAGAGGAGACTTTGGACTCAGACTTTGGAGTGGACGCCGGAATGAGTTAAGATTTGGGGGCTGTTGGGATGCAGTGAATGTATTTTGCATGTGGGAAGGACATAAATTTTGGGGGTCAGAATGCTATGGTCTGACTGTGTTCCCCTAAAATTCCTACGTTGAAACCGGCCCCCGAAATGCGATGGCATTTGGAGATGGGGCATTTGAGTGGTGGTTAGGTCAGGAGGGTGGAGCCCTCGTGAATGGGATCAGGGTACTTATAAAAGAAACCCCCAAGAGCTCCCTGCAACCCAAAGGGGGCCCTCACCAACCCTGCGGGCACCTTGATCTTGCACTTCCAGCCTGCAGAGCTGTGAGGAATAAATGCCTGCTGTTTATAAACCACCGAACGTGGAATTTTGTTATAGTGGCCTGGATGGACTGAGACACGGCAGTAAGCAGCGCTGGCTCTGCAGCCCCTCCAGGGTTTCCTGGCACAGCACTCATGGCGGAGGGGCCTTATACCTGTGTGGCCCTTACAGGGCCATCTGCAGTCCTATATGGCGGCTCACCTGGCCTCACGACCAGCTTCTCAGGGAGGCAGATGAGCAGGACATGTTCCAGGTGACCAAAGAGGAAAACGAGGCTCTGAAAAGCGTACAGCCGGGCAGCTAGTCTGTAAGGGGATCTGGACTAGAGGTGGCTCCCGCCCCCCCTCCAAGGCTCGGTCCTGGACTAGAGGCGGCTCCCGCCCCCCCTCCAAGGCTTGGTCCTGGACTAGAGGCGGCTCCCGCCCCCCCTCCAAGGCTCAGTCCTGGACTAGAGGCGGCTCCCACCCCCCTCCAAGGTTCGGCCCTGTACAGGACAAGGAGCTAAAGGATGAGCAGTAAAGGACTTGGTCTTAAGAAACTCAAGTGCGTGTGCTCAGATTCACATTTCTCAGACAGCTGCCCATCTCAGCTCACCCACAGGGGCTTGTGCGGATTTTCTCCAATCCCAGCTGCCAACAGGTCCCTGGGAAACGTGTCAAACGCCGCTCCTCCCACCCACCACCCCATCAGACTTCACAGGACAGAGCCGGCCGTGTGTAACCATCCCCATGCCCAGCTGCAGGGGGGATGCTGGCCTGACCCTCTCCTCCCTCCTCCCCCTGTCCCTCTCCCCAACCCAGCCCCGCCATGCCCAGCTCCCCGTCCACCAACCTAGGCCCTGGGAGAGTCTGGAAACCCAGGGCTGACAGTGACCTTACAAAGCCCCCCATCCAACCTTCTCTGGGGTTCTTCTCCCCAGAATCTTATCTCAGTTGCTTTCTTCACATATCACCTAAAAGCAAATTTGGCCACCCTGTTTTATAGCTAAAATTCTTCATAAGCAATTAGCACAGGCGTGTTGAGAAAACGCTAAAAGTAAATGACTTCCAAGAAGAGAGAGAGAGTATCTGACTGCATGGGCCTGAATATACGGCCACACAGCACGCACACCGCAAACGTAACCTAGCACAGGACACTGACAAGAGTGTGAAGCTGTTGCCCTAGAGGGGACTGAGGGGGGTGAATGTCCCACTCAAGACCGCGGGTCAAGACCACGGGGACCAAGACAGGGCTCCTGCTGGCACTCCACCCTCCCCAGCCCGGAAGACTCACCAGGAAACAGAACCGCAAGCAGGCCTGGGCACGCTGGCTGCGGCCCTATGTGCACCCCCCTCTGCACTTCTCTAAACCCTGCAGCTGCTCCCAGCGGCTCCGCTCCAGCATCCTTTGAAATGCTGGCTGTGAAAGCACTTTCCAGGCTATAAATAGCCACACGCCGGGTGAGGGGCAAAGGAAGTATGAGCCACAGAACTGGGCCAGGAGGTCTTGGGCGGGGGCGGGGGGCGCGGGTGTCGGAGCAAGAGCCTGAGATGGCCAAGTCCCTGTTCTCCCCAATTTGGGACACGACGCCCCCGGACAGACCGCGCCCAGCCCTGTCGCAGCGCCTGCGTCCCGCGCCGCAGCCCAGCGGACGCCCGCACCCGCGCTGCCTGGGTCCCTGCCTCCGTCCCCACACGCCCGCCGCAGCCCCGCACCAGCACCCCAGCCCGGGCCCGCGCCCAGCCCTCTGCGCCCCGGCTCACTCAGACCCCAGAGCCTGCAGTCGTCCCCGAACCCCAGCCGCGCCCCAGCTCCCGCCGCCGCGCCTGCACCCAGGCGGGTGCCTGGGTCCCCGCACCCCGCGGCGCACGCACCCCAGCCTGTGCTCCGCTTCTGCCGGCCCGACCGGCGCCCCTGGACCCCTGCGCATCCTCCCCGCGACCGGCGCCTTCGCCGCACCCCGGTGTCCTCCACCCCGGCCGGCGCGCCTACCTGCTCGGGGAGGCCCGCGCCCCCGCGTCACTCGCGCCGCTGCGCAGGACTGCGGCCCCGGCCCCGCGGGGCCGCCCGCATCTCGGGCCCCGCAGCGCGCTCTGCGTCACGGCTCCGGAGAGCGCAGCCCGCCCCGTCCCGCGCCCGAGGCCAGAGCCGAAGAGGAGAGAAGAGCCGCAGGAGCGGGGTCTCCCAGACGCCTGAGCTGGGAGGTCAGCCTCCCCAGACCCCCTCCCGAGAGGCTGGCGGCACGTGTAAACCCGGAGGCAGCGATTCTGGCCAAGTCCAAAGAGCACTGGGAGGGGGGGCGCGCAGGGCTGGGTGGGGATTGTGTCAGCCGGAGCTGGAGACCCAGGGGGCCCCGGCACCGCACCGGGTGAACCACTTCCCCTGCCGGCCTATCCCTGCCGTCACCTGTCTTCCTGGGGGCCCCAAAGCCAGGAGACCGTTCCGGGGAAGGCAGGAACCGAGGGAGCCGGAAAGATGCAACCGCACAGTATCCACCCTGCCACGTGCTGGCCCCTGGGCCCTCAGGTGCCTGATTTCCACCCTGGCTGCCCTGCCCCGCTCAGTCCTCCTGGCTAGAGGGCAGAGGGGACTGGATTCTGAAAGACTGATCCCAACTTTCCCTAAAGGTCCAAACTCCCCGGCCACAAGTCTCTTACCCAACAGAGGCCCTCTGCCCTCTCCCTCCCAGCTGCCACCCCACAAGGCCCCACGGCCACTCCCGGGCCCTTGCTCAGGGTCCAGGGAAGTGAACAGGGTCCTGTGCCTCTCTGATCCCGGGGCCCGGGGTCTGCCTGCTGACCCTCATTTCCTCCCCTGGGTGTGCTGACCTAGTGTGCAGACTCCTGCCCGGAGCACCCTCCTCTGGAAGGCCCTTCACCCCCACCCGCCCCTGCCTCTCCACAAAGCAGCCAGCCGGCAGTGCCACGGGTCCACCGGCCAAAGGCTGGCCCCTGTCTCACTCTCCGGTCATCAGGAGGTTTCTAAGCAGCTTGGGGAACGTGTCGGAACCCATCAGAACCCCTTGTACGGCACTTGATCGTTTTTCCCAGACACTTTAAAGGCAGCTGGAGCCATTCCTCCAAGGTGGTTGGCACCACGGAGTTAAAGAACAGCAACAGTGGGTGTTACCCGATGGCTCTGGCCTGCAGGACTGCACGCTGCAGGGGGCACAGCCTTCCAGACATCACTGCTGCATCCCCAGAGCCCGCAAGTAGCAAGCGCTCAGTGAGTGGCCGCTACGGGACGTAACCTGCTACGAGGATGGCCACAACCCCAGACAGGCATCTCAGACCCTAGTTAACAGGCAAAGGAAGAGGAGACCCACCCGCGTCTGCAGCTGCTTGTCAGCAGCTGTGCCCATACTCTCACCCAGGGCTCCTTCCTTGATGCCCTCTGGCCCAAGAGCCATCATGACTAAAAGCACAGTGAGAGGAAGTTAATATTTCATGAGACAGAAGTAACTGCAGGACCATCCGATGGACAGGTGCAGACGGGCTGGCTCTCGTTTCCAGGTACCCCAGGGCCTCTGTGGGAACACTGCTTAAGGTGAAGTATCTCATGAATCAGGCTTCTGACGGAACATATGTGCCCACGTCGTTCCCTGTGGGACTCTTTCCCTCCTAGAGACCAGCGTGTCTCACCACGTTTCACACTGCTGCAAGAGCAATTATGAAACGTCGTTTCCATAAAAATAAAAAGCAGGAACCGCAAAGTGCAAGAGCAGCGAGTACTGACCTTGACCGAGGGTTGTTTCCAGTTCAGATAAAGGAAACGCGGCACAGAAGACTTTGTTACCGCGCAGACGTCATGCCCGAGATATAAAGCCCCCTGGTCTGGCAGCGAGAGAAAAACCACAATCACTGAAAAGATAGGGATCTAAGCGATTAGCATGGCGAGCCCTGCTCATGAATAATACACAGGAGCAAAGAGAGGCCAGGCTGCAGGCTCCTTGGAGAAGAGCAGAGGAAGGAGGGGAGGGTCTGGGGGCTGGGAGCCAACACGGCCAGAGCCTAGGGCAGCTGCTGCAGACTTTTTCCATACGGGGCCGGGTGGTTAATGGTTCAGGTTTTGCAGGCGATGGTCTCGGTTGGAACTACTCAACTCTGCCCTCGCAGCGAGAGAGCAGCCGATGGCAAAACATAAGCGGATGGGTCTGGCTGTGTGCCAATAAAACTTTATTTACAAGAACAGGCAGTGGCTGGATCTGGCCTGTTGGCTGGGGGTTGCTGACCCTCGTCTAGAGAGCGGACCAAGAGGAGTGGGCTTCATGCTGGGGGACAACCTCCATCACTTCATTTCTGAGGTCAAAGGATGAACTGCATTCCAGAAACGTCTAATCCAAAGGGACTGCCCATGGAAGTAAGTGGGCATGGTGGTGCTGCCCAGGAGGGTAGAGACCGTGGACACCCTCGTGGCTGTGTGCCCGTCCAGAAAGCTCTACCAGGTAGCCCATTCATTCTGCAGCGACAAGGATGAGAACGGAGATGGAAATGCCCCGGACAGTCAGGACACAGAATAAAATGAATAAACACAGGCCTCACTTCCCTTCCACAAGTCCATTCTGTGGTCTGCAGCCGAGTCTGTCCGTCCGGACTGCTCTGTGCAGTGGCCGGCATCACCGTCGGTGGATGAGGGCAGAGAGGCTTGATCGCTCGGCCGGTCCCCCCACCCCCAGCTCCCTTCCGCTTGCCAAGCACCACGCTAAGGATGTCCATTGGCAGTCCTCACAACCCAGTGTGGAAGGAAACCTTCTCACCCCCAGTGGGTGGGGAGGGAGCGGTGACTCGGGGACCTGCCAGAGCTGGCATCCGAAGGCCCCTGCAGACCCTGCATGCACGTTGGTCAGCCAGCCTCACCATGGGCAGACCCTGTCTAGGGGCTGGGGCTCCGGAGAAAAGAGGAGCCCAGACCCGCAGTCCAGGGGAAGAATGACATAAACCACCTCAGGGCGTGGAAAACATTGAGGAGTTCAGCGCGGCAGGAGCTGGAGGTCACAGGGTCAGTGTCAGGCAAGCTGGGACGGCCTTTCTCAGCAGGGTGCATTGAGGAAGTGATCCACTTTCTAAGGAAGTGTGATGGATCGAACCAGAACAATCCGATGAAAGCCATTTGGACCCAGGGAAGAGTAGGTGCAAAGGCCCTGAGGTGAACTCAAGTCGTGTGTTTGAGGACCACCAGGAAGGCCATAGTGGCCGTGATGAGGGGAGGGGCCAGGGGCCAGATCACGCAGGGTTTTCGTGCCCCTGATGTGGGTCCCCTGATCTGACGAGATGTTGTGGGACCCTGTGCTGGTGGATCAAACCACAGCGAGCCTTCAGACCACGGTGCTTGCTGCCTGAGGCCCTGCGGGTGGGAAAGCCGAGGCCAGCCCCAGAACGTGTCCATCCTGCCCGAGTGCGTCACTGTCCCGTCTCTCCGAGGGATGGTACCGTGTGTGGCCTCCGTCTGGGCCACCATGGCCTTGCCCTGTCTGACTCACCAGCCAGCACCGGGCTGGCTGAGGACAGAGGCTGATGGCCATCAACTGGCCGAGGCATTGCCCTCTCTGGCCGTCCAGCGCCTCGTCCGTGGGCGGTGCCCGGTGGCCTCACTGCTGGGTATGAGGATCTCTGCACCGCGGCCCACCCCCAGTGTCTCTGCCAGACCTCCCGGTCCCCGATTCTCCCGTCTCTCTCCTTTCAGTCCCACCACCACCCAGAGGGTCAGGCCATTCCTGCCCACCTGTGAGTCCACGCGTGACCCAAAGTCAGTGCCCTTCCCACCCCAGAGTGGAGGAACGGGCGCTCCACGTGGTGGGCCTGCACTCCCGGGACCTCGTGCTCACCTACAGGTCTCGCTGGTGTGCTAAGGCCGCGAGGCCGTTTCCTTGGGTTGTTCCTACAGCTGGTAACCGCGAGACGTGAGGGATGTCGCCCCTGGGCCAAGATGAGGCTTGCTCACTGGTGGCTGGAAAAGCGGTGGATCCAGAGCTCCCTGATCCCTCCTGGTACCTACCGCATGAACCCACAGCGTGGGCAGTGAGCATCCACTGAGCCCCTCACGTCGCTCCCGTGGAACTCGGGTCGGGTCGCTGACGCAAACGTGCCAGCGCCACGAGGAATAAACCGTCCTTTGTCTCTGACTCAGGAGCCGCAGTCTCCTGCCGGCACCCGCGAAGGAGTAACAGGCTGACTTACCGGCCTGCAAGTGGGATCAAACCAAAGCCCAGGCTGACACCCTGCTTGAAACTCTGCCTGTTACGGGCATCAGCCTTCACCAGTCTTTCAGGGCCACCCGAGGGTGACATCCTGCAGCTCCCTGCAGTTTCCAGCCCCACACTGAGCCGGCCATCCCTCACCAGCTGATCAGAGGAGCCCCTGTGGGGCCACAGGCACTGGGACAACGGTGGAGGTGGCCTGGGGGTCTGGGCCACCTGTGCTCCAGCTAGCTGTGCCCTCGGCCCCACGCCCCTCGCACCCGGTTCCACTCACTCAAGATTGTTTCTGGGCCCATCCACTATACGGTAGGACCCAGGCATGGATGAGGGGGCTCAGGGCAAGAACTGACGGGTAGACCCCTCACAACACGGTGTGTCCCAGCAAAACACAGCACACAGGATGAAATACAGAAAATGCACCAGTTGTTAAACTACTGTGGAGATGCTTTTCTTTTTTTAGAATTCTCTGTATTGTCTTTACAATAAAAATGGTGGGCTTGGATGGGATGGGAGATCCTATAGCAAAATTCCACTCTCCCCCACTGAATTGCAACCCCTGGTCCTGCCAGGGGTCCCTCGTACATGCAGGTCCTTCACCACTCTCCAGGGCCCTGGGCTTCGGATGTGCCTGTGACACCCTGGGAAAGCAACCTCTGACCCCTGTGAAAGAAAAAATCATTCTGACACTTGTTAAAAGGGTAAGGAAGACTTTATTCAAGAATATTGCAATTAGAGGAGAGAGATTGTGCTCAACTCCAAGTTCAACAAGGAAAAGGGGGATTTACAGCCAAGGAGCGGTGAGGGGCCAGTGGATGGAAAGTTACTAAGAGACTTCAAGGGCAGGGGATCTTGCAAACTACAGGCCAAGAAGATTAGCTACCACGTGTGAGGGAGGGATGAGGCGCTTAAGCAGATAATGAGGGCGATCAGAGATCAAGGGTGGGGGTCACCTAGCAGGATCTTTGCTGAGATTGGGCTGGGCAGGCCAAAGACTGGACCAGGGCCTAATGGGAAAGAGGTCCCAGAGGAGGCTGAGCTTGGTCTCGTCAATTCTAACGGGTCTGAGATCCCCGGTACCTGTCTTAATGTACTTTGCAGCCCAAGTAACCTTTGATTTCTAAAATGTGTAAGTACTTGCGAGGTCTGTTAGGGCTGGCCCGTACCTTTGGCACCTGCCGCCTTTCCTTAAATGCTGAGAGGGAGAGGATCAACGCAGCCCTGGGACTGTCCTGGAGTTCTCCTCTCAACACTTTAAATCTTTCTAATTCAGGGCAGTTAGGAGACCATCACTTCTAATGCACGGGACTCGGGGCGGGGACTGGGGCCGGGGTTGGGGTTCGGGGCGGGGGCGGGGGCTGTGGCCAGGGGATGGGGTTCGGGATTTGGGACTCGGGGCGGGGACTGGGGCCCGGGGTTGGTGTCCATGGTTCGGGAATCGGGGAGGGGGCTGGGGGCCGGGGTTTGGGATTCGGGACCCGACCTGCGTCCCGCATCCGGCTGCAGTCTCCAACCTTGTCGTCTCAGAATCGCGCCAGAGTCGCGCCAGAATCGCATCAGAGCCGGGGTGGGGGGCGGGGGGGGGTAGAGGTGTCCCCCACAATGCGCATGCGCAGAACCGGGCGCTCGGCGCCAGGGGCAGAGCGGAGCCGGCGAGACGGAGCCAATGTGCGGCGGAACCAATGCGCGGAGCAGAAGCCCTGGCGGCCCCACTGCGCTCGCGCCGGCCCGCCCCCTCGCTGCCGGCCAATGGGCTCTCAGCACCCGCCCCTGACGACGCGGGGCCCGCCCCTTGGAGAAGCGCCGCGGCCTGGCGGACGGCCTCAGTGGTAGCTGGCGGTTTGAGAGCTGGGCCGGTTTGAGGCCTTCGGGCTGCCCGCCGTCATGAAGCTGACGCGGAAGATGGTCCTGTCCCGGGCCAAGGCCTCGGAGCTGCACAGCGTGCGGAAGCTCAACTGCTGGTGAGGCCCAGAGGCCGGGGGCCGTCCCCGCGTGTCCTGCCCGCTGCCCGGCACCCCCTTCCCGGGACCCCCTCTCTGGGACAGGGCTGGGAAGAGCCGTCTAGGGATGGAGACCCCTGCCCGGCACCTCGGCCCTGGAGCGGGGACCCCAGCCCGCCCCCTCTGCTCTGGGGCGGGACCGAGAAGGGCCTGCGGAGGATGCAGAGGGGCTCAGGATGGAGGCGGGGGGGCACCTCTGGCCTCACCTTCCTGGCCCCTGTCCAGGCTGGTGTGCCCGGTGCCAGGGGCTCACAGCCTCTGGGAGGTGATGCCATAAGCTCAGGGGGCCTTTGGGGAAAGGTCGTTTCAGAATTTTCACCCCTGAGCAGTGGTATTTCACACACAGCTCCAAAGCAGCCCTCCTTGCTGGAAACGGTTGGAATTACCTTGAAGACTGTTCTTGGACTTCTAGGTAGTTTTAGTGGGCAGACGTTTCCCTCTGTGGACAGGTCTCATCTCTGACATTGCCAGCAGTCCCTGGGAGCCAGGCCTGCTGATAAGGTGGGAGATCAAGGTGATTGACACCCTTGCTTGGGGAAAGAAAGGAAACTGAGACTCTAAAGTGATGCTTCAGTAAACATTTTTGTAATTGAGCTCTGGGGGGGGGCGGTACGGAGAGGGGTTGTCCCCGGGCGACTTACTGTCCGGGAGGTGACAGGAAGAGATACAGGTGCAGGCTCAAAGGCAGGGCGGCCAGGCCTAGCTGAGCTGAGGAAGGACCAGAAGTACTTCTGAAACTCCGGAAAGGTCCGCACACGTTCACTGGGGGTTCAGAGCACGGCTCCACGCGCCCTGTACACTGGACAGTTCAGGTGGTGCTCAGCCAGAAGTAGAGCGTCCTCCCACTGGTGTCGGGCAGATTGGCTGCAGTGAGCTCTGCCTGTTCATTAAAAGCCTCTCTCTTTGCGCTGCACATCTGGTATCTTGGCCACGGCATCCCTGTCGTTGTTTTCAATAATGCGTGCCTTTGTTCTGCATGGGGCGGTCATTCTTCCCCTAAGCAGGGAGGCACAACAGCCCTATTCCAGGCTTTCTGAAGTGTGTTTCATAAGTCTCATGTTTAGCCTTTGAACTTGGCCCTTACAAAGACTCCCTTGTTTATGCACATTAGTGAGGGAATTATCCCTCAGTGCAGCAGCCTTGAGAATGAGTAAATCTTGGTGTCCTTCAAATGGGGCATCGTCTGCTGTGCCCGAGTCTGCGAAGGAGGCCGCCAGTATCAAATAGTTTCGTCCAAAATCAACCAGGAAACGATTTTTGGCACCTTTGTCAGTTATCTGGGAAAGCTTTCTTTTACTTTGTTGTTAAAATCACAGACTCTTAAAGTCTGTAGACGTTTGTCATTAATTTTTGTTTTTAATGTTTTAAATTCAACTTTAACAAAATAAAAGTGCGTATGTCTTTTTCTGTCTCCAGGGGCAGCCGTCTCACTGATGTAAGTATCATGCTGATCATCTCCAGACAATCCCTGGTCCCCAGGAGGCTGGTTAAATTGACAGACGGCTCCCATTCGATCCAGGCGGCCGACCAGTACTTTGTTCCTTGAGCAGTTTTTGTAAGGCAGAACCACTCATGAAGAAAAAGTTCTACAGGACCCAAGTGCACTGTGATGTTCCTGCACACATTCTCCTGCAGGTGAAAGGCAGGCCTCACGGAGGAGCGGGCAGGTCCAAGGCACAGACCTGCTCCCACCCGGGGAAGAGCCCCAGTGGCTTGGTTGGTTGGCTTTAAAAGCAGTGCGCTCAGCCGGAGGGTTCCTTGTATAGGTTCCTGGACTTCACGTCCCCGAGGAGTTTCTTCACTTCAGCTCCTCCCCTTGGTCAGATCCAGCTTCACCCTGACTCCCATGGCAGGACGAGATGGGGCCTGGGTGGGGGCAGAGCACGGAGCTGGGCCGCTGGGCTGAGCTGTATGTCCATGAATAGATTTCTGCCCCCGCCCACCCGTTTCTGGAATGAATGTCTCCAGCTCGCACAGAGTGTGGGTGCTAGTCAGTGGGTTCTTACTGACTTCTGTTTTGTACCTTGAACCGTACCTTTTCTGAGAAACAAAGTTGGAGATGCTGTCAGGGCTGCCCAGAAGAGCCAGTTCCGCCTCATTCTGTAGCTGAAGTGCTGCCTACCCAGCAGCAAAAACAAACGAAGCAAAACACCACTGTCACAGAGAACAGACCCACTGCAGGTGTGAAGCATTCTGACCAGACTGTGCGCTTGTTGATGGCAGGGACCCCATCTGGCCCCGTGCGTGGGGTCTGGCAGGCACACAGATATTTGGGGCTTCACCGTTCATCAGCCTTACAGGTCAGGGAGCCTGCGTGGTCCATCCTGAGCCCTGCTGCTCTCTTCTACTGACTCAGTGTTAAGATGGTCTGAGATCCAGTTTCAAGCCTGTCTCCCTATTGGCACAGCTCTGTTGGCCAGAAGCGGCTTCTGTCCTTTCCCTGGATGTCAGGGGCAGCAAGAAGAAAGGTTCTCTGTCCATTCAGCTCCCCTTACTAATGTCCTTTGAGGGCCTCTAAAATTAGGAATGCTCTGTCTCGAGGGCTGGTAGCATTTGGTAGTAAAGATGCTGTTTAAAGTCGTGGGGAGGGTGCCCGTTTCTCCATCAGGTAGAGGGGACGTCTGGGCTGCAGAGGGGAGCGCGATGCAGAGCCCTGCGTGCTCCTGGGGCGAGGGAGACTCCTCTGCTTAGGCCCTTGGCGTGGGGTGGACTGCAGCTCCAACCTGGTTCTCTTGGCTGCTGGAGAGGCGTGACGTCACAGGGCCAGTGCCCAGCGACTTTTGCAAAATCACATTCTTTTCCTTCCTAGATCTCCATATGCCGGGAAATGCCCAGCCTGGAAGTGATCACCCTCAGGTAGTAAATGCCGGCCCGCTCCACTCTTAAGTCACTGGGGCTGGAAGAGGAGGAGAATGTTCAGATCCCTCCTGCAGGCCCTTAAATAACCTGAAAATTCCCAACCGAGGTGTAGGAGGGCCGCTGCTGCAGGCCAGGCCCAGGCAGCACGAGGCCCTGGCTGCTCTGCAGCTCCGCCCCCCTTTCTGGAGGGCACCCGGGCTTCCCCCTGAGCTCGCCCTGCCCATCCTGGAGGTCAGTGGGTGCCGCCCTCCTAATGGTGAGCAGCCGCCCCAGGGTGACCACGTCTGCCCCAGCGTGCCAGCCTTTCCTGCCCTCCTGGTTCCTTCACTGCCTGGAGCTCTGCCAGCTTCCCTGCATCACACAATCTGTCCTTGGCAATAGTTGACCTCTTCCAGAATCATTAGCGGTTTAACAAAGGAAACCTTGAAAGAACCAAATACTGTCTTTGGGGCTTCAGGCACCTGGGGAGTTTGCAGGGTCAGGCGGAGGGAGGAATGCCCTCCAGCCCTGAGCCCTGTCCTGTCTGCTCTGGGCCCGGGAGGGAGCTGACCCTGCCAGATGCCGGGGTGGGTGCTTTCTGCAGGTCCCCACACCTAAAACCTCAGGGAGATTTAAGCCCTGTAAGGAAGGCAGACTCCCTGTTTGGCAGCTCAGAAGGTTGCAGGACTCGCCCTGCATGTGGGGTCCTAGGCCCTTGGTCCCGTGCAGATCCCGTCACTTACCTTCCTCGTCACACAGCCGGCCATCCTGTTTGTCCCTCCCTAGCCCTCTGCTCGGCCTCCTTTGCGACTTCCGAGGTCACCTGGTGGGTGCCGTGCCGCCCACCTTGTGCTCACGCACCCCCAGTCCCGACCCGACAGGCTCAGGCCGGCACCTTCTTGCGGGACGAAGGAATGAATGAAGTAGTGGGCCCAGGACCAGCCTCCCGCCCAGGGCCCAGCTCGGCCCTGTGTACCTTGGCTTCCCTGGCTGCAAGGCCTGTGGGATGGGGGTGAAGGCAGCAGCGGCCCCAGGGTGGGGTGGGGTGGAGGCAGGAGGAGCACGCGCAGTGGGGCAGGTGGGGCACCAGCCGTCCACTGTCACTCACCTGGTACGATTATCAGTGAAGCTGGGATTTGAGCCCACGCCCCAGAAGGCCTTACCTGACAAACAAGTCTTTACACTTTCATTACCCAAAAGTAGCAGGAAACTTGCAGCGGGCTGCGGACTTAACCCCATCGCTGCCGAGTGCTGTCTGAGGAATCTGGGGCAAGTTGCCGGGCTTCCGAGCCGAAGGCCCCCTCGTCGTGCAGCAGGGGTTCTCACCGCCGCAGCCGGGGGAGGACAGTGCCCAGGGCTGTCGCCGGGCTGTCTGGCCGCTTGAACTGGTGGGACCCCCGCAGTGTGGGGACTGCTGCTTGGATGCGGGTTGGCCGTCCTGTGAGATGAGTTAGTTTGGCTTTGGTCTTGGTGCCCATGGGCAGGAAGGCTTAGTCCATTCTGGCTGCTCTAGTGGGATTTTACAGACATTGATTCCTCACAGTTCTGAGGCCACAAGCCCGAGATCAGGGTCTAGTGAGGGGCTGCCTCTTGGCTCACAGACGGCATCTTCGCCCTGTGTCCTCACCTGGCAGAAGGGCGGAGAGCTCTGCAGGGTCCCTCTTATAAGGGCACTGACCCCGCTCATGGGGGCCCCACCTCCTAACACCACTGCCCTGGGGGTCAGGATCTCAGCATCTGGATCTGGGGTCGCGTTCGGTGTGTAGCAGCGGCAGCCTTAGTGGGCGAGGAGGGGACTCCAGGCCGCCGCAGGTTGAACTTCTCGCTTCACCCCATGGCCTGCGCAGCTTCCCTGATGGTGAGGATTCCAAAGCCTGGGTTTGCTCGTGGTAAGATGGCGTCAGCCTCATCCCGGCTGCCGGGCGAGGTGGCGCCGAGCACACCAGCAACCACGTTGACAAGTGAGTGTCGGATGGGGCAGCAGCGGCCCTAAGGCAGGAGTTGGGACAGCCTGCCCAGCACAAATGCAGCGTCCAGCACAGGGTGGTCTAGACCGGTCTGGCACGTCGGGCAGGGTCCCCTGCGGCCTGGGGCTCAGGGCGTGAGGATGCTCGGCTGTCCCCCTTGAGCTCAGCCGGCTGGTCCGACTGGGTGTGCAGGGGGTGATCCCGTCCCGTCAGCTCAAGCCTGTAGGTCTCTGCCGGGCGCCTGGCGGCTGTCCTGTCTCTGGGTCACTCATCGTTTAAACCCGTGGCTGTTTCTTTGGTGAACCTGGGTTTGGAAGTTCAGTGCTCGGTTCTTGGTCACATGGGTTTTCCTGGCCGCTGCCAGCTCTGGGCTTGGTGTGTCCCGGGGAGGCCGCAGTCTCTTGTCCTATAAGGGGGCTGAGACCTCCTACCCCTAAGGTTGACTCCTCGCGGCCTCAACAGAGCCGGGGCTGCCGCTCCCACCTTCAGTTGGAGGAGCTTCCCCCGCCCCCAGGGCTTTCTCCTGGGCCCGGGCCCTCCCTTGCACTTGACTAGCCACGGCCGGGTCTGACCTACTTCTAAGGTGAGGGCAGGTGGGCACTGGCCCAGCAGTGCTCTCGTCTCCGCGGGGCGGGGGTGCCCCGGCAGGCACTGACGGCCATCTCCCTGCAGCGTCAACAGCATCTCCACCCTGGAGCCCGTGAGCCGCTGCCGGCAGCTGAGCGAGCTCTACCTGCGCAAGAACTGCATCTCCAGTCTGGCGGAGCTCTTCTACCTGAAGGGCCTCCCGTGCCTGCGTGTGCTGTGGCTGGCGGAGAACCCCTGCTGTGGCGCCTGCCCTCACCTCTACCGCATGACCGTCCTGCGCAACCTGCCTCACCTGCAGAAGCTGGACAACCAGGGTAGGTGCCCGCGGGCCGGGTCGCACGCGGGCAGGCTCCACCCCTCCCCTCTCGCAGGTGCCGGGGAGGCCGGCCTCCTCGGGGTGCCCCAGGTTGTGCCGTCTGCCGCCCGGCACGGCCCCTCGCGGAGTGTAGGATCTCAGCTGAACCCGCACCGTTGTTTCTCGGTCCCGCCGTCGAAGCACTGAGCTGCTGCTTCTCCTTTTTATCCTGCTAAGTACCCTCTGCTCCAAATGCTCACCCACCTGCCCTGGGAGCTCGTGACGGTCTGGGTGGCCGGGCAGCATCACTGCTGGTCGACAGGGTCCCAAGGTGGTGATGCCAGCAGGTGAGGGTGCACCATCGGTCCTTGACCCCTCCCACCCCGGGTTGCCTTGCTGTTGGAGGGGTGGGGTGGGGGTTTGGGGGGCGCCTTCCTGCCGTTCCAAGCCGCATCTCCTCCATCACGCACGAGGCGACGTGTGTGGGCCTTTCCTGCTCCCGCCTCTGGGGTTCCAGCTCGTGTCCAGGTCCAGGCCTTTTTCCTGTGAATCCCCTGGCGTTCTCTGTGCTGGTTCCTGACCCTTATGTGCACGATTATTTTCTCCTAGGTGAATGACTTTAATATAAATAAGCTTCAGATAAACTGTCATGTGTGAGTGAAATAGAAGAAATGTAGTGTGGTCTATTCCTTTTAAAAACCTTAGTTTAGGGTTTAGTTTAGGGTTTAGTTTTAGGGTCTTAGTTTAGGGTTTTTTGAGTATCTATCTGCTTTTGGCAAATGCTGAAATTCAGATTCACAAGGAGTCATTGGCCATCTGTCGTTTCTCCAGCACCTCCAGGGTGGGATGCAATGGTGGGGGGCCCAGCCCTGCTCCCGGGTGCTGGCCGTCGGGGTGGACAGACAGCCGCCTCATCCCCGAAGCAGACCGTGCTGAGCGCCGAGGGGACGGCGGGGCCACGGCTCGCGGGGCTCGCTTGCGGTGAGGCCACTGATGCTTTTGCCCCCTCCCCCTCCCCCTCCCCAGCTGTGACGGAGGAGGAGGTGTCCCGAGCGCTGGTGGAGGGAGAGGAGGTCACGGCCCCCAGCAGACAGCACTCAGGGAATGGCCCGCCCGAGCTGTCCTACACCCTGAGCGCCGAGGACGCCGCCGCCGAGATGCCACGGGACCCGCTGAGCCTCGGCGAGGAGACCAGGTGTGGCCCGCGGGCCTGCCCTGTCCTCCCGCGCGCGGCTGCGCCTCTGGGGCTGGATGGGGGGTGTGGGTGTTTGTTTCTGGGCTGGCTCTCAGGGGCCCCCAGCCTGGGGTCAGCCACGTGGCCAGGAGAAGACCCAGGGCAGGGAGCTCATGCGAGTGTGGGACCAGCCCTCCGCAGGGAGTGGCGGACTCAGGGCGGTGGGCTGGTGGGCGTGCAGGGCCCCCGGGCAGGAGGGAAGCCTCGTGGCCATGGCCGTGGCCGGCCGAGCCTCTGTGTGGCCTCAGGAGCCCCGGGGACGGCGGGGCGTGTGGGCTGAGGGAGGGCCCTCCCTCCCTGACCCACAGGGCACCTCAATTGAATGATTGTCACAGACGTTTGTGGGCAGAAACTGGACTTGAGGAACGTGGTGGAGACCACTGTTCACAGCGGGGCCCAGGCTGGGCGTCCGCTTACAGATGCGGCCCACGCGCCTTGCTGTCCCGCGGCGGGACGGGGAGGGCACGTGGCCGGGGCTCGTGCAGCGTTTGTGCTAGTGCCCCACCCCCGGCCCCGGGGGGAGCGCCAGGAGCAGGGAGGTGACCCCAGGGGTCAGAGAAGTAGAGCTGCCCCGGCCCCTCCGTCCACTGCTCCTGTGCCCCCGGAAGCAGAGTCCTGCAGTGGGGCTTTTCCTGCGGACAGGGCGGGGTCCACTTTTAGGAGCCTCTTCCTCGCTGTTCCCCGAGGCGCCAGACCCACAGATGTCGTGTGAACAGTGCGGGCGGGGCTCCACGCCCCTCGGGCCTCACGCACTGCTGTCCTCCCCCCCGCCCGCCCCCACCAGCAGCATCCAGGGGCAGCTCGGCCTGAAGCGCCCTTCCCGGGACCAGTTTCCTTCCTTCTCGCAGAGGGCGGCCACAAGCAGTCGCAAGAACAGGGTGAGTGTGACGGAGGCTGCTCTGGCCGGAAGAGGCCCCGGAATGTGGAGATTGGGGGCTGGGGGTCGGGGGGCGGGGGCTGGAGACACCACAGGGATGCGCGAAGCCAGGCCCTAGAGGGTGGGAAGCTGACCATCTGGGTCCAATGTCTGTGTCTACATCTAAGCTGGTTGGGCATGGCAGACGGAGGAGGGGTGCCTGAGTGCGCAGCGGAGGCCCCCCCCGCGCCTGGGGCTGTGCCGAGGGTGGTCTGGGGGCGGGAAGGTTGCTGCCTGGGGAGAGGCCTCCCACCTGCGGTTAGAAGCAGGACCCCTCCTGGCCAGGGCAGTGGCGGTGTCCCCGTGCAGTGACCAGGCGGCAGGCCCCACGGCTCCATAGGCATCCCTGTAAGGACCACGGCTTGTTGGCTGAACGATAAGTAGGTCGTGTGGACAGTTGAGTGACATCAGCGAGGACCCGGGTCCCTCCAAGTCCTCTCGTGTCACTCCGGCTTGTGCTTGGGCTCGTCCTGCGCTCACAGGGATGCCCCGCTCCAGGCTTGTGGCCGGCAGAAGGGTGGGGCCGTTTCTTGCCGTGTGTCCTCTTACCAGTGCAACATCTTCCCCATGTGCCCCCTGCCCCCCAGCAGGCTCGATGTCAGTTCCCTGAGCCGGTCATTGGCAGGGGAATGGGTCACCAGTCAGCTCAGCCCAGAGGGGACCTCGCCACCGGCTTACGTGGGAAGGGGAGCTGTCTGAACCAGGGTCTGTGGGGAGGCCCGTGACCCCCCAGCACCTGCTCCAGCCCCTGGCTCGGCCTGACCAGAGCTGTCAGGTGCTGTGACCTCCCTGTGGCATCATGAAGGGGGGCACCACAGTCTGAGCGGGGCTGCCCGAAGCCACGGGCTGGGCCTCTCTCATTCATGCGGTGACCACTTGAAATGCGTGCAAAGCTCACGGGAGGTACAGAAGTGGATGGACTGAGGCCCCATCCTGGGAAGTGCCAGCCCCCAAGGCTGTGGACAGATGTGACCGCGGGCTGAAGGCCGATCTAGGCAGCAGTCGCTTGGCCTGTGGCTAGTCTCTCCCGCCCTGCCCCACCCCGGCAGGTCACTGTCCCCTCGTGGCAACACTCTCCTCAATGAGGTGGCCGCGTGGGGCGGCTCAGGGTCCCTGCACACACTCCCCACGTTTTGGGAGGAGCCCGAGGCATGTACCGTCCCCAGTGGCAGGTCTGCCCAGCAGCGGGGCTAAGGCCTGAAGCTCCCCGCACCCTCACTCCCACTCCAGGGCCTGTGCAGTGCAGGGCGGGCCAGAGATTGAAGACACTGGCTCAACTCCGCACCTGCCATAAATGCAAACGAAAGACCATCAGACCTGCTCGAACAGGACACCTGCTCTGAAAGCAGAGGGCAGAAGGGCCCTGGCTCTGCCACCAAGGGTCCCGGCCAGGCTGGGTGTCCCTGTGGGCATCAAGCCCCCCGCAAGCCTCTGAGTGCAAGGTGCCGGTGGCCAGGAAGACCTGGGGACACGGGGGAGGGCTGGTGAGATTTGAGGGCAGCAGGAGTCTTGGGGCATTGCAGAGCCAGGGATCGGCACCCCAGGTGTGAGCCCCTGAGCCACGTCCTCATGTGTCCACATGGGCTGCACTCTCTGGCTTGCGGCTGTGCCTCAGCTCATCCAACAAGAGGGATCGGCTCAAGTAGCCGCCTGTGCAAAATCCTTCCAGAATTTTCCTAGTAGAAATGGCATTGTTTCCCTGCTCAAATGCAGATGGAAACCAGGTGTAGCTATGTGGACACGGGTGCATCACACACTAAGCACGTGTGCATTTGAGTGCGTGTTGCCGAGAGCCTGCTGCAGGCCTCTGCTCCATTGCCGCCCAGCCTCTCTGGGCCTCAGGGCTGTGAACAGGAGGTAAGTCAGTTCGTAGGAAGTCCCTGCCGGCGGTGAGTGCCACACCTGTGCCACGACTGTGGCTTCCGTCTGCCAGAGTCTCCACCTGTTCCCTGCAAGGCCGCCCTCCTGAAGGCTATGCTCCCGCAATGTGCGCATGTGTCGTGGTGTGGGCGGCCCAGCCTCGCAGGCGTGATGCTCACCCAGTGACTCTCTGTGCCCCCAGAACAACGTCCTGACCGCCGTCCTCCTGCTGCTGCGGGAACTAGACAGCGAGGGGCTGGAGGCCGTCCACCAGCGCGTGGTCAGCCGGCTCCAGGCCCTGCAGAAGCAGGAGCTGCAGGAGGCCATGGAGTGACTGTCAGCGGGGACCCCGAGCTGAAGTCCAGCGTCTTCCCGAACACCTGGGAGGGTGGGGGTCACAGCTGCGGCCTCTGCTTGACCCCAGGCTGAGCCTCGGCGCACAGGGCTGCGTCCTTAGGAAGCCTCGCCCACCCAGGAAAGCCGAGCTTTCGCTGTGGATGGGCACCACGCCAGGGCAGGAGGGGCTGGCTGGGCAGGCCTTCCCCTGTGCCCTCTGCTGTGAGGGGCCGTAGCCAGATGCCCTCCTGTATGGCAGGGCCACCTCGACTTGCCTCTTCCTGAAGGTGGGCTTTGCAGCCGTCCTCCCTAATAAATATTTTTCCAAAGTCTGACCTGGAAGCAGACGTTTCCTGAATGACAGGCACGGCCTTGACATTCTTGTTAAAGGTAAGGGCAGTCGCTCGCGCATGTTTTCTCAGCCAGTTGTCTGACGCTGTCATGGGATGGATTTCTGTTGACCACAGGAGACTTCCAGAACGGTGGCAGCCTTAGGGGTGGGCTGCCTGTCGCCTCCAGGGACGTTCTGTCTGCAGTGCACTGTGTCCCTTCTTGAGAGCCCCGCACGACACAGGGTCTGTGCTGCCCGAGTGAGAAGACCTGGACAACAGGCCTGCCGCTTCTGTCCGGGTACCGGAAGCAGCCGCGTGGGAAGGGACAGCCTTCTGGAAAAGGCGTCTTATGTTCTCTTTCTTTGGGAAGAGTCGCAGGCCTTGCTGCGGTGACCGGGATGCGGGCGGTGACTCCACAGCCCTGGGGTCCTTCCTGGTGCCCCCAGTGCAAGGGGAGGAGGGTGCCCGCCGAGCTGTTAGGGGAGGTCCCTTCTTGCTGGGCTTGAAATGACAGGGACTGGTGTCCTGTTGGGGCAGGAACATCCACGTCCCTGTGGGAGCCGAGGGTGTGTCAGGTTACATGAGGGCTGCACAGACCCAAGGGGGACTGACCACAGCGTGTGCAAGACACCAGCCCGAAAGATCACCGGCTCCGGGAAGATGAAGCTGCACTCGTGGTGCAACCGTCTCACGCTGGCCTCGTGGGGGGCCCCGGGAAAGGCAGTGGTTCACCTTGGGGCCCCCCGTACTTCTCAGGGCAGGGGGTGAGGTCTGGCCGCGGGAAGCGAGGACTCGCCACGCGGGGCCATCTAGGACAGGTGGCCGTGGCCTGTGCATGTGCCTTCTCTCGTGTTATGGGACGTTGCATGTCTTCAATAAAGCCCCGTCCTGGTCAGAACAAGCTGTGCGTGCTTCTGTTGCATTAACACCCTCCCTCTCCCCACCCACGAGGCACGGCTCACACCCACTTCCCCTGCCCCACGATCTGGTTCGCCTAAGTCAGGGACCCTCGACTCAGACTCCGGTCAGGGTGAGCTGCCCGCCTCAGCCCCTTGACTCTTCAGCTCCCCCCGCATCCCACCTTCGCCACCCCCTAGTCAGAGCCTCCTGTCAGCCCACCGGCTCCCACTCCCGGCCACCTGCTCCCTCGGTGCCCGTCTGAAGCCCTCAAGCTGGACCGAGGACGAAGCGCATCCACCCCTGGCCTGGATCCCAGGCCACCAGTCTTTATGGGCACGTCATAGTCCCAGCTCTGAACTTCGCCCCAGGTAACCGTGAAGGTGGGGTTTCGGAGCAAAGCAGGTGCTGGCATTACGGCCTGTGTGTTTGTCCTGTTGGCCCCTGTTTAAGGAGGAAAGGGCTGAGACCCAAGAGGACACATCGCTCGTCTGAAACGCTGGTCAGTGCAGCCAGAGGTGGGTCAGACGCACTGTGTGCTCCCCACGGAGCTGCTGCCCAGGAACGAGGGCGGTCACTCTGCATCTCGGACCCCAACACTGGGTCACCTGCGCCAGCAGCCCCTGTGCTGCACGCAGCGTCCGGGACAGGCCGAGATCTGGGTCCTGACCTGACGTGGGGCGCTGGGCCAGGCTGCAGCGCAGCCAGAGCCTCCTACGTGGAGGCGACATCCCGTCTCCCGGCCACCGGGTGGGTGGGGACCCCGAGCGCCCCCCAGTTTGCTGAGCTGCAGACCCTCCTCCCTCAGCCCGCTCCCCCCACCCCGCAGTGGGTCAGGAGGTGAGCCCCGAGTTCTGGGGAGGACACAGCGGGGGCGCCCTCTGATCGTGCTGACTGGGGGCAAGTTTCAGGAGCGGGAGTGGAAAGGAGCCTTGCAGGGGCCACTTACCCGCCCTGTCCCTGAGCCCAGGGCTGCCCTGTTTGCAGGAGGACACTGGGGCTTCCCTCTGTTGGTCATATCCTCTGGGAAGCGTTCGTGGGGCCTCTGGGATGCTTGTGGGATCCCTTGTGGGATGCTCACGGGGCCCCCGTCAAACCAGTTGGGAAATTAGACAAGAAACAAGGGGTCCTAGCTGCCAGCATCCCAAGGACAGTGGTTCTCCAGGGCACTGTGAATGGACATGGGCTCCGGTGTCTTCCCGGGGAGCCTGCGGTCCTGAGAGGCCCTGCCAGGGTGTGGGAGCACCTGGGGACGCCGAGCGGGATGCCACCGTGGCAAGCACCGGATCTTCTCGGGCCGAGGAAGAGCGCTAGCCTGGCTAGGAGTGGATGCGAACGGTGGCCTGGCTGAGTGAGGCCAGCAGCGCCGCCAGTATGAGCTGTGCCTGCCCTGTGCTCCTGCGGCCGCTCAGCCAGCCAGGACGGCGTGGGCACGCAGGAGCCCGAGCTTGGTCTGTGTCCTGCTGTCGCCGACCTGAGTGTCTTCATCCCTGTTCAATGCGGGGCCTGGTCCCTGGGAAGTCGGCGTCTTTCTCCTCTTGCAGGGCTGTCACTTTTTGCTATTTCTACGTAAAGGGCAAAGCTGCCCGTCACAGCCTCACATGAGGGAGGTGGGTGGCCACAGCTCGCCTGAGGAGCCCGACACATGCCCTGCCCCCTCTGCAGGGACTGGTGGGCAGGACAGGGTTGGAAGAGACAAACCTATGAACCTTAGCCAGACCAGGGGTGTAGCATCTGCATAAACCCTTCCTCAGGACCATGACAAGTAGGCAAGCCAGTACGGCGTCACTGTACCGTCCCCACGTGCCCAATGGGCGGGACTGCTCACAGGTGAGCACCCTGACAGGTGAGCAGCCCTGACAGGTGAGGGGCCCGACTCAACCATCAGACTGAGACAAACACACTGCATGTTGCCTTGATGTCCCCTGGCCGGGCTGTCCAGGGTCTGGGACAGTGTCCGAGGGCCTCCCCCACCCCCCTGCATTTAGGCCCTCAGGGGAGGCCCCTCCCACAGTCCTGTCGTGAGTGCACCTGCGCAGGAGCCTCTGGGGTGGTCTTCGATGCTCTCCAGCACCTGCCGAGCCCTGCCACCGGCAGAATTACGGAGAAGGGCTCTAGTTGAACCTGCTGCACAAGCGTCTACTTTGGTGGACGCTCTCAAAGTGCCGTCACCTCCGCAAGACTGACTCATGGGCTGTGTTCCCCGGAAAGCTCGCAGGAATTGCAGTGTTTGCCAGGGCCTAAAATTATAGTCTCCGCCTAGTGAGACAGAATGCAAGAACGCTGAGACAGAAAAACTATGCGTTTGTGGTCACCTGCGTCCCAGAGCCTGCCTGGCATCCTCCCCGGTGGGCACCAGGCTCAGGGATGGGGCCATGGCTTCGGGGGAGCTGCCCTCCAGGGCCGTCCTGGGCCTCGGGGGTGCTGCTAGGGTTGAGAGGGGCTCAGGTTCCAAGCCCTCCCCACCCTGCTCAGTCGGGTGGCCCTAGACCAGTGGGGCTGAGGGGGGGTTGCAGGAATCGTGGGGATCCGGCTGCTTCCCAAGGCAGGTGGGTCATCACCCCTGCTCTCCAGACCACGTGGACGCCTGCCCAGCACCCCAGTGCGCAGCAGACCCCACCCGGCCCCTCCCAGAGCCCTGTCCTGGCCTCAGGGAGCCCGAGAGTGATGCCCGGTCCCTGGCTCACCCCGTTCCTGGGCCTGCAGCACCTTCCTTCCCCAGCCATGTCCCCTGAAACGCGCCCTTGGCCTCACACCCCACCCCCATCCTGTTCTGAGAAACTGCTGCGCGCATGCTTTCCTGCAGTTGAGGCACACTCTTCTTGTCTGTGGCGGGAGGCAGGATTCTGAGGTGGCCCCAGGTCCCAGACCCCTGGCGTGTACACCCTACCAGATCCTCACCCCCAAATGGGGGGCCAGTCCGTGAACGTGATGGATATATGGCCGTATATGGCCAAGGTGAAGGGGCTGCACAGCTGTAGTTAAGGCTGTAGTTAAGAGTCAGGTGACTCTGAGTTAACAGAAGGGAGCGTCCTGGTGGGCCTGCCCTAATCCGGTGACCTCAGCGCCCCACCTCACCCCCTCCAGGCATCCCTGGATCAGGGATAAGGAGGTCGTGGGCCTTCCCTCCCTGAGCTCAGAGACTAGGGGCAGCGGACACCCTCCTGCTGCCGCTGGGATTCTACCAACAGGCAACTCAGAAGGGCTGAGGTCCAGCTGAGACCAAACCCGGCCGAACGGGGAGCCCCCTCTTGCTTGGGGATCCCAGGCGCTGGCTGAGAGGAGGAAGGGGGGCGACAGGGAGGGAGGAGCAGGGCAGGGACTGGGCCCAGACACCTCGGCCCTTCTGCAGCTGCCGCAGCCTCTGCCTGGGCCTCCCAGCTGCTGGACAGGCGGCCGGTGGCGCTGCGGACGTCCTTCCAGCCTGGCAGGCAGCCTCCTGTGTGCCCCGCGCGGGACGCCCTGGGGAGGGCTGAGTGCCCGGAAGGCAGGTAGCAGGCCTGGAGGGCGCGTCGGAGGCCAGCACGGGGCCAGGTCCCGCCAAGTGCTCGTTAGACCAGCATCCGCAAACAATGCACATTTAAGCCAAACCAACCCGAAAACCCTGGAAAAGTAGCCTTCCAGCGCTCCTCCCACCTTCCCCAGGCTGGGCATTGGGCACCCTGGAAGGGCCTGGCCCCAGCACCACAGGGGTCAAGCGGAGCCAGGCGAGGGCAAGGCTGGCACTGGGCAGTGCCTGGGTCAGCGTGGCATCCCAGCTGGGGCTGGCGTGTGGTGAGGACAGAGGGGACACGGCTGCCACCAGCCAGGGTCACCCCCAAGGGAGACACCACCCCTGAGCTCCAGCCTCCCGCTCACGTGTATAGGCGCGTGTGCACACATACATGTAGGCACATAGGTGTGCACATGCGCACACACACACAGACATGCTCACATATGCCCACACACACAAGCACACATACACACTCGGGTTTCTGGGCCCTGGAAACTTGCCCCTGGTCTTTTGAGACAGAGGCTCAGACTGCTGGGGGACTGTCCCCCCCTTGGCCTGCCCCAGGGCTGGCAAAGCAGACCGGAGGGGCCCCAGCTCCAGAAATGGGCACCCAGGAGCCCCCAGGCTCTCGGCAACACAGTGAGGCTGGCGTGGGCCCGCAGCACAGGTCAGCCCAGCCAGGCCTGCGGTGCCCAGGAGTCACCAAGGCTCCCTGCCGGGGTCTGTGGGCACACGAAGGCAGCCTGAGACGCTGGGCCCCAGCCTGGGCCCGACGGGGAGAGCCCCGCCCACCCGGGGACCCCCAACTTGGCCTGTGGGCCTCCCCACAAAACCTCCTGGGTCCCAGAACCTTGTCCTGACCTCTAAGCGTGCCAAGGGCAGGAGTGCAGGCACAGCAGCCCTGGATGAAGGGCCCAGGTGACTGCAGTGGGAACACACGTGGATGGGCAACCTGTGCAGGGGTGACGGGGACCTGCAAAGCACCACGAGGTCGACATCCAGCTCGTCCTCCCGAGGACCCTGGTGCCAGCACCACTGCGGAGCGAGGGACGCCTGCCCTCAGCCACCTGCCCCGGGATCCTTGGCTGTGCTTCTGAGACCCCAGGCTGAGTCGGGGGGAACGTTCCGGGTCAGACTTGGGGCCCAAGAACCAGGCTCAGAAGTCCTCCCAAGAGGGGGGGAAGCCAGGCCTGTCACCCCTTAGGATGCGGTTGGGGGGCCCAGGTCACCCCACAGGATGGAGGGGCTCAGCTCATCACATGGACAGGGGCTGCTGGTCCTGGGATAAGGGTGCGGCCCCAGAGGGCCCGTGTCCCTGAGACCGGGCTCAGCCCAGAGCCCAGAGGAGGCCCCCAGGCCCATGTGTGCAGGTGGGGGGCTACCAACCACCAGCCCGCCCACCCTCCTTAGAAGGTTCCAGAGACCCTGCTTTCCCGAGACTGACAGCACCCCGCAGTCGGGGTGATTTTATTTCTAAAAAAGGTGACAAGCGCTACTCAGCCCGGCGGCCAGTGCACACAGGGAGAGGGGCACAGTGAGGCGCGCCGGGTCACGTCCCCACCCGCTGGCACGGAGACCCAGGCTGCTGCGCCCCCAGGGCTGGTGAGGGTGCAGGACCGGCTCGGGCAGAGGCTCCGGGCCACATGGGTACCGAGGCAGAGGGGCGGCGGTGTCCAAGCGCGGACGCCCCCACATACCCTTGCGCTGGAAAGTGGGTGCCCAGGGTGCTCTGTCCTGGGGAAGAGCCGAGCGGACAGCAGGCTGAAACTGGGGCCGTGAGAGTCCTGGAGCCAGGGTGCACCCCCCGCCCGCCTGCCCGCAGGCTCCAGGCGGCAGCAGCCCAGGCTCCAAAGTGGGGGCGGGGTGGGTGCGGCGGGAGGCGGGCGCAGGCGGGGGCGGGGCAGGGACGCGGCTTCAGAAGCCTGTTTCGATGCTGAGGGTGCGGCGGGTGACGTGCTCCAGCTCCCCGGACACGTAGTCGGCCATGCTGATGCGGTAGTGCGCCAGCATCTTCAGCATGAGTCGCAGGTTCAGCCACCACTGCTCCAGGGGCATGCGGTGCCTGCGGCGGGGCCGGACAGGGTCAGGGGCGGGGGCGGGGCCTGCGGCGGGGCGGGGCCAGGGGGCGGGGCAGGCGGTGGGGCCGGGACACGGTCGGGGCGGGGGCGGGGTCACGGCCAGGGGGCGGGGCAGGCGGTGCCAGCGGCGGGACGGGGCAGCTCCCGGGCCGTCGCCCCAAGCTGGGCCCCGCACGCCCCCTCGGGACACCTGGACCTCGGGACCCGGGACATGTGGAGGCTAGCTCCGGCCCCTGCGCTTCAGAGGTGCCGGGGCCCGCCCCCAGGAGGGGTCGGCAGACCGCGAGAGCCCGCAGACCCGACCATGGCTGACCCCACCCTCAACTCTGCCCCGTCGGGAGGAACAGGGACCCGGGGTCAGCCCTGGGCGTGGGGACCGGGCGGCCCTGTGGGATCAGGGGTCCAGGCCGGTCTGGGCCCGGCGGTCCACCCCTCTCTTCGGAGGGACTCACTCAAAGTCGGTGTCCTTCTTGAGCTCGGTGACGGGGCTGAAGGCCACCGCCTTCTTCTGCAGGCCGATCACGCAAGCCGAGTCGGGGGCGTTGGCGAAGACCCGCCCTGTGGACACAGGCACGTGCCGGCAGCCCCACACCCAGGGCCCTCGGCGGGGACAGGTCTTACTAGCCACCACCTCCCTCACGCACCCTTGCGGTAGACTGCCCGCAGCTTCTCCGACATCCAGAGTATAGCCTTCACCCCCAGCTTGGTGCCGTAGTTCCGGTCGAAGGGGGTGGGAGCCCCGCCCTGGAAACACAGTGGGTGAGGCCAGGTGCTGGCCCTCAGGGAGGAGCTGGGCCTCAGGCAGCCGAGCCCTGGCCCGAGCCCAGCAACCAGGCCCTGCCGTGACCTCAGGTGAGCCCTCCCGGGCTGACACCCCGTCCCCTCGACCTGCAGCACTCCGGCCCCTTTCTCCATCCCACCTCTAAAACCCCCTAAAAGCCACCTCCAGAGTTCGGGCAGTGGGCTGCCTACTCATTGACTAGGGGGCCTCCGTGGGCCCCTGCATCCGGCAGGCAGCTCCCACCACCAGTGAGCAAAGACCCCGGGGAGAGGGGAGCCCTAGGGGTGCACACGGCCCTCAGTCTGCTTGGAAGCCCGCTCAGTCTGCTTGGAACCCACAGCGCGGGCTTCCTGCAGGGCCTCCAGGGGGCCAGAAGGGGAGGGGCTTGTCAGGGTGGAGGTGGCTCCCGGCCCCGCCCCTTCCTCAGGGGTGTGAGGACGAAGGGGCACCTACAGCCAGGTGCCCCATGAGGAGGGGCACAGAGAGGGGTCCTCATCCTGCCACGGCCTCCTGGGACCTGTCGGCCCGGGCACAGTTGGGGGCCAGGGGCCAGGGAGCAGCCTTCCACGGAATCTGTGCTCCCCCACCCCGTACCTGCTGCAGGTGGCCCAGGACGTTAGTCCTGCAGTCGAAAATGCCCTTCCCCTCGGAGGAGTACAGGTTGTACAGAAACTCCGTGGTGTAGTATTCGTGGCACTTCTCGTTTCTGGGAAGAAGAAGGGGTGGGGGCGGCAGGGGAGGCCTGAGCCTCGCCTGGATGCTGAGCCCCTCCGGGCCGGGCCACAGGCTCCCAGGAAAGCCCGACCCCACCTACTCCTTCCTAAGCCCCCCAGCCTTGCTCCACCCAGCTGGACCCTGCGGGCTCGCCGGCAGCCTCACCGGAGCACCAGGCCCCTCTGGATGTCCGTCTTCATCTTCTCGGTCATGTGCTCCACGTTGGCCTGTGGGGTGAAGACCTGGGTTGAGCGGAGCGGGGGCAGCAGCCTGCACTGCACACCCCTTCCCGCAGCCTGAGGCTGTCTGGGAGGGCCCATTCTGGACTAGCCAGCAGGTGCGGCTGAGAAGACCCAGATCAGCCTGGGGGCCGGCGCGGGGCGGGCACGGGGACCAGGTTGCAGTTGCTGGAGGGCTGTGTGGGTGGTGCAGGTGTGGGCCTGTGGCTGGACTGTGAAGCTGTGGGGGGAGGGCCGGGGGCGGCCACGGAGGCCACAGGGCGGCAGGGGCACTGCCCGGGATCGGGGAAGGGGTGCAGAGGGTCACGGGCTGTGTCCCCTCGAAGGCAGCGAGCCCCCAGCCTGCTGGGCCGTGGCTGCTTGGCAGGGGCCCCGTCTCCTCTGCAGGCCTGCTCCGCTGTGTCTCAGGAGGGGCCCCTTCAGCCTGGCCGGGAGAAAGGTACGGGCTCGGCTCACCTTTAAGTCCTGGATGTTGAAGGGGTCCTCGAAGACATAGGCGGCGTCGGCCCCCACAGCGATGCCAGTCACGGTGGCCAGGTAGCCACAGTAGCCCCCCATGGTCTCCACGATGAACACACGGCGCTTGGTCCCCGAGGCCGACTGCTTGATGCGGTCACAGCTCTGAGGGCCAGGGTGCGGGTCAGAGCCCTCCCCTCGGACCACGGGGACCCACGACGTTGCAGGGACCCGGGTCTCTCTCTCAATGCGGCTGGGACAGCCCTTGCCCCACGTGCCCAGGGCACTGGCAGCCCTCAGCACACGCCCTCCACGCAGCCACACGGAACTGGGTCCTCAGCCCGGGCGTTGGTGCCCCCAGGACAAGGTGGGCGTCACTAGCGTCTAGTGGGTAGGGGCCAGGGACGCTCTAGGAGGCTCCCCCTGACCTTGGACCAGGGACACACTGGGCCTTAATCTGCTCATCTGCCAACAGGGGAAGACACTCTGCCACGGCAGGGTCTTCGTAAACAGGGGCCCTGATGACACGTGAAGTAAGTGCTCCGCAGACGCTAATGATAACACGACAAGTGATGACGATCCTAACTGAACAGTTCAACGAAATTCAAGCATTAAATAAAGAACTGAGGAAACAGAAATAAAACAGATATGTAGGTTACTCGTGTCTGAACTATGAGGATAGACCCCAGATAACAGATGAAGAGCAAAGTGGAGGAAACGGCTGCAATGTTTGGCAAGGGTCTATAGCCTACATATGTAAAGAACGTTTACAAATAAAAAAGAAGACGTGCCCAGAGAAAAATAGGCAAATGATGGAAAAAGATAATTTCAAAAAAAACCCCTGACAAATGGGCAATAAACATATAGGAAAATATTCACCCAGAAATCAGAGCTGCAAATGAAAACCGAACCCTGTCCTCCCTCCTCTGATGAGGGGCAGAGGCACCAGAAGATTCAGAGGGGCTGTGGGCGACCCACAGCCAGTTCAGATAGGAGATAAATTCAAAGAAAACCCCTGAGGATCATGGGACTCTGGGTCAGGAGATGGGGGTGGGGTGGGATCTCCTTTAGCCTCTTGTTTCACTTGTATTTTCTCCTCCATCTAAAAACACGCAGCACTTGATTGAGCAACACGCCCCCTTCCAGCTTCAGATCCCCCCAAAACGGAGATAATGAACCCCTGGGGAAGCTGGGCTCATGTGGGGTCACAGTCGAAGGTGGGAAAGGTCTAGAGAGTGGGGACAGCGGTGGGGATGCCCCCAGAGAGCCCCTGGTGGCGCCAGCCTGCTGGGACCCCTCCAGGAACCGGGCTCCCACCTCCCACCCTCCCACGTCCCAGCTGGAGCCCTGGGTTTCCCCCAGAGCCACGTGTGGCTGCTTCACCGGACAGAACCGTGGCCCGACGTCCACACCAGTACAGTAGCTCAGTTAGGTCGGTGGCAGCCTTGACCACCGTCACCATCACACCCTGGTGGCCCCAGACTCACAACCTCCCTGCCATCTTTGAGACCTCGGGGGCAGCCAGGTCCTGCCCACTCCCCATGCAGGCCGCCAGCCTCGGTGGGGGCCCCGCACCCCATCCCACCCCTCGGCAGCCCCTCTGGGCGCTCTCCCCTCCCAGGCGCCCCGTCCGCCCGCTGCCGGCCTAAGTGGGGGCAGCGGCCCCAGGCCCCACCTCCATGGCGGCGTTGACGGCGGTATCCGAGCCCAGGCTGAAGTCGGTGCCCGGCACGTTGTTGCTGATGGTGGCGGGGATGACACACATGACAATGCACAGCTCCTCGTAGCGCTCACGGGCCTCCACCAGCTGCAGCACCCCCTCGTAGGCCTGCAGGAATCGGGGGCAGGGGCTCAAGGCTGGCCCCGGAGAGGCCGGGCTGCCGGACGAGGCAGGAGGAGGGGCCCCTGGGTCCTGCTCCCGGCTGTGTGCCTGGCGATGGGCCTCTGGGCCCACCTGCCACACCCCAGAACCGAGACCAGGCGGGCCCCATCCTGGAGCTCTGCAGCTGCCTTCACTGGGAAAACTGGACTCCAAGGGGGACAGGAAGGAGGCCCGCCCACCCTGCCTTGACCCCAGCCCACTCCATGCAGTCTGCGGGGGCTTGGGCTCCTTCAGGAAAGGGCAAGAGTGGGTATCTGTCATTTACGGGGGCTGACCAAGCCCCAGCATCACATTGATGTGCCCCCCACCACCCAGAACTCCGCCGAGAGACGCTCTGGACCACCGCCTCAGCAGCGGGAGGATGAGGCCACTCGACCCTCCTGCCTGGGCCGTCCCACCCCCACTGTCCCTCCCCTGCGGTCAGAGCTGCCCCTGCCCCTCCCCCTCCTTCTCCTCCCCCCTGCCCTCTCACGCCCCCCTCCCCCTCCTCCCCAGCCCCGCCACACTCACCCTGGTGGCCCCATCAGTCCAGCTGGCTCAAGGTAACCTGCACGTGGGGCTTCCGGAAGGGCCACCTCGGCGGCCCACACCCTGGGGTCTCCTCCACCCCCGCTTGCTCCCCGGCAGCTGCCCCCTCACCTCGAAGCCTCCGATGACCAGCAGGGCGTGGATGTTGTGAATGCGGACGTTTTCCACTATTTTCTCCATGTAGCCCTTGGGCAGCGTCCTGCAGTGGGAGATAAATCAGATGGACGTGCTGCATCTGTACAGAACGCCAGGCTGGAAGGACCCACGTCTGCACCGTGCCTGAGCTCGGGAGAAGGCAGGCCTGGGGCGTGGCGGTGGGATTCCCGATTAGAGGTGGGAGCAAAGGTGAGGCACCCGGGGGCGGCGGGGCACCCATTCAATGCCCTTGCTGGGCACTGGCCACTGCCCTCCCGACAACCTGGCTGTGAGCCTCACTTCCCGCCCGAGGGGATCCCTTCTATAGGTGTGGAGCCGCCCGAGCAGCCTTCCTCTACACAGGTGACTTCAAGTGAGCTCTTGGCCAGGAAGCCCCAGGCAGGAGGGTCTGTGTCCCGCTCTGGACAGGCCACCAGCCAGAGGAGACCTAGCCCGGGGCCACAGGGCTGGTTTCCCTTGCATCCCACCCCCCTGCTGCCCTCGGTAGCCAGGTGCTCACCTCTTGGTCCCCAGCATGGAGCCACCGCGCCCCAGCCAGCCAGCCACATCATGCCAGCCCACTTCTTGCACCTGCAGGGGGGAGGCATGGCTTCAGGGGGGCAGGCCCTCCTCAGGTGATGGACCTGTCCTCGGGGAGCGCACGTCCTCGGGGGAGGGGGGACAGAGGCCGTGCCTGGCACTGGCCGTCCTACCACAGGTCAGAGCGGGGTCTCGGGGCCTGGGCCAGGCTAAAGTGGACCCAGGTGCTCCCCCTCCACCCCAAGGAGAGGACCTGGCCTGGCCCTTATACCCACATGGCGAGCCCGTTGGTCCTTGTTTGCTCATAAGCAAGCCGGGGACACGTCCTAAACTGACCAAAGACACACAGGCCCACCACTGCAGGCCCCATCCCCCGCCCGGCCTCAGGCACAGCTACACCTACCTGCCCCTTGGCCAGGCCTTCAAAGCCGTCGTGCACGACGTATACCGTGTGGCCCTGGGAGATGCCGGTACGCACCGCCGAGCGCACGGCCGCGTTCATGCCAGCCGCTGGGGCCCCCACGTTCAGGATGGCCAGGGAGAAGCTGGTCTTCAGAGAAGGTGGGGAGACAAGAGCATAAGCCCCGGGTCGGGGCGGGGGACCGCCGACCCGGACAGAAGTCAGCAGAGAGCCGCTTCCGGAGAAGAGGCCCCAGTCCTCGTGGCAGCCTGGACATGGTCCAGAGATGGGACTCCCCCGGGCATGACAAAGGCCTGTCCTCCTGACACCGCAAGGCTCTGCCCGAGACCACATGAGCTATGGTGCAGGCCCCGCTCGCTACCGCAAAGTCCTCGGCCAAAGGTAGGAGCGGGACTCGGGCCGCTGTCGGCCCAGCGCGGCTCACGGGGCAGCAGTGGCTCAGGCCAGAGTCAGCGCCTGCCTGGAGGCCCTGGGCAACCACTCCACGCTCAGGGCTCAGGGCAGAAGCACCCCCAGAAAGTCCCTGGCGAGCAGCACGGGTGCGTGGCGGGAAGGGGGCCACCGCAGCCGCGGTAAGAAAGTGCAAAGAAGCAGACAATGCTCTTTCAATCCTAGGGTTGCTGGAACCTGATAGAACCAACACATCATCACCTCAACCGGGAATCAATGTAAGACATTTTGCTATCAGGCACTTCCACAGCCGTTTCCCTCGCTGCTCCGCAGAACCTGCGCCCGCGTGGCATGCAGGGACACCTCACTAGGACAGCCATGTTGCCAGCACTCCGCAGCCGCGTGTGGCCACCGGCTCTGCTGGGCAGCCTGGCTCTAGTGGGTCCTGGTAATACCAGCCTGACGCGCCCGAGGTGGTCATGCCCCAGGCGGTTCTGGAAGGGGATGTGGGGACCACCCTGCCTTGCCAGAAGACGCTGCCCAGCCCTGACCAGCTCCCGGGATGAATGGGGGGCCAGGACCCCACCGTCCAAGACTGTCTCGGTGGGACCCTTTCCTTGCCCTTGTGGTTTCAGAAACGAAGCCTGCTGTCATCTTTATTTTGAAGAGAGTCCATTTCCTGAGGGTTTTACCTATTTTGGAATGTGTCATAACACTGTATCCCTCGTCTCCTGGGTTAAACCTCCTCTCCTGACTTAAATTCCTCCAGCTGTTTGATAAGCAACAGGCCAGCGTAATCCCCAGGCCTGTCTGGGACCTGCTGGTCAAGCAGAGGCCAGGTCTGGTCCTCTCAGCTCACAGCTCAGACCCCAGACAGGAGGGCGGGTCCTGGCTCAGTGGGGCCAGCTCCCCGCTCCCTGGGCGGGGTGGCAGGGCAGGCGGGAGGAGGCCGAGGGCACAGCCAGGTGTGGGCTCTGCGGCTCGCCCCTCACCTTCTCCTTGGAGATCTTCTGGTGCGCAAGCAGCTTGTAAATGTTCCAGTTGTTCTCAAAGCTCCTGGAAAGAAAGCGGGTCATGCATGGCGCAGCCCACAGCCAAATAGCTCAGCACAGCACGGCGTCAGCAGCACAGCCTCAAAGGAACTGGACACGGGTGCGGCCCACCTCCCCACTCTTGTCGCCACGGACCCTGGCTGGGTGCCATCGCCGGGCGGCAGAGGCCCCCATGGACACGCGATCCCAATGCCCCTCTCTGCAAAGCGAGCGCCTGCTTTCAGCCTGCGTGGTCTCGGCAGCTCCGCAGCGGGGCAGGAAGCGTGGCCACGGGAACCACAGGAAGCAGACCTGCAGGGCCAGTTGACCTGGCCCCCCCGGGCCTGCCTCGCTGCTGCCTTCTGTAGTTCCCCCCTCCCCCTTCCCAGGTGCCCTCCCTGTGCTGTGTCCCCCCCATCCCCCCAGCGCCCTGCAGGCCCCGCCAGCCCCGGAGGGCACATCCACACAGCCTGCCTACTTCTCCGACACTGTCGGACCCTGTCCCTCCTACACGATGCATGCCCTAGGAGGAGGGTCTCAGAGCGCCACCTCTGCAGGTGGGCACGCCCCGTTTCGGGGGGTGGCCGTGTGCGAGCCACTCGGAGTCTGCTGTGGCCCCACTGAGCAGACAGCTGCCCAACACCAGGCCCTCCAGGCCCTCACCTGCCTCGGAGCTGGATGGCCTCTTCAAACCTCTTCTCATCCATGGCCTTCTGCACCTCCTTGGTCTTAAAGAAAACAAGATGCACAGGCTGGAGGTGGAGGCCTGGCACATGCGTCTGAGCCCAACGCGGGGGGCCTGTCCCAGACCCGCCGGGCAGCTGTCACTGCCGGGATCGAGAGGGCTGAGGGGCGAGGGGACCCCACCTGGTCTGCCAGGTCTTCCCCTCCCTGGAAGGGGCACCCGGGCCTCGCTCCCCCTCAGCCCTGGGAAGGGGGTGGGGGGCAGCTGGGGCCTAGGAACGAAGGATGAGGCTGCTCTGGCCCCCAGACCCACCATCCAATGGCGACCAGCCTGCCCGAAAGCGGGGCCCAGGGGAGGTAGCCGCAGGAGGATCTTCCAGGAGGAGCGCCAGGGAGGCCCCCCTCCCGTGCCAGCCCACCTCCCCTGGGCAGGCCCCGCTCTGCCCCCAGCTGCAGGGCCCCCCAAACCTACCGAGCCCCGTACCCCAGTGTCCCCACAGCCAGCCTCTCTCTGCTCCCCACTCCCCGCTCCCGTGGTCCCTGCTCCGACCACGTGAGACGTCCCGGGGGCTCTGGCCACCAACTCCCCCTCCCCCTCCCATCCTAGCCCCAGGGCCCCACCCTGCCCAGTTTGCAAAGCCAGTCTGTCCCACTGGCTCTGGGAAGCTAAGTGTCCTGGGCTCCCCCCAGCTACCCCCACAGGCCCCCCATGGGCTCCCCAGCTCCCTGCAGCTCCCACACCTGTCTCGGGCTTGTCCTACCTTGGGGGCACCTTGGGGATGTGCTCACACCTCCCTCCCCCACCTGGAGGACTGCAGGCCTCAGATACCCTGAGGCCCGCTGGGGGGCGCAGCAACACACTCGGAAGGGGGGCCACAACAGAAGGCGCGATGCACCTGCCGCTCGCTCCGTGTAACACGTGCGGAGCAGCAGCCGGGCGCCCAGGGGGACGGGGCGGGGGGCTTGCAGCCGGCCTGCTGGCTGGGCCCTAAGGGGGCCTGGAAGGACAGGCGGCGCCGGGGCTGTGGTGGGGAGGGTGCCCAGGCAGGCGGGTGCTCACCATCTGGACGCACTCCATGAGGGGCAGCCGCACGGACTGGTTCCCGGAGAGGCTGACCACGCAGGCCGGCGTGTCGGGCGTGGCCTCCAGCAGGGCCATCACCGCCTCCATGCCCATCTTGCTGCTCTGAGCAGAGAGAGGGGCAGGCAGGGCTCAGGCAGGCGCAGCCGGCACGGAGCCGGCCCCATGCCACGCACACACCCTCGGCTCTCGGAGCCACACGCACACGCACACGCACACACTAGAAGCTTCTGGAGTAAGCGACGCTGTTTATTCTAGAAGTGGTGACTTAGCATGACCACGTTTCACAGCAGCCCCCCAGCACCATTTCACCGGGTCTCAGCCGGCCCAGCTAGGAGGGCGTGGCCCCTGCACCCCGGAGTTGCAGTGGCAGGGCCAGGGCTGGACTGGCGTTTCCGGAGTTCTCTCCACTATGACGAGGTTTCTCTCTTGGGGCTCCTTTGTCACGGCTGTCCTGGTGTGTGTGCAAACTTGGGCATGGGCTGGCGGGCTGGACCAGCTAAAACTGGTCAGGTAAGGACCGCCCGCCATGGAGACAAATCACAAACAGGGGTCCTGCCACAGCCAACAGGAACAGACAGGCGCGCCAGAGACCAAGGCCCGCGGCTCAGCTCGGTGACACTCTGGCGTCCCCCGCCTCCGCCGCGCCCCCAGACCGCGCCCCTGGCCTCCCACACTGGTCAGGTGGGTGTCGGGAGCAGCCCGGGAGAATGCTCCTGTGTCCCTCGGGAACCGTGTGACGGCCGCTCTCCTGTAACCCACTGTGTGCAGGTGTCGCCCTGCGGGGCCTGGGCTCGGGGACCAGCAGTAAGCTGTGCCTCTGGAGCCCCTCTGCCGCCGACCCAGGCCTCCGGTGTCTCCACCATCTGCAAAAGCAGCAGGTGAGCCCATTCTCCTGCCACCAGGTGAGACCCCGGGCCCATGCTGGCACTCGACAGCCCCTTCTGTGCGCCAGGCCTGGTGGAGGGCCAGTGCTTGACCCCCCGTCCCGAGTGCACCCCTGGGGCCAGACCCCCTCTGAGGCCAGTGTCCCCACTGCTCTGTGTGGGATGGGGACGCACTGAGGCCTCCTGGGAGAGGTTCAGTCCAGCGGCTCCCCCAGGCCCACGCTGGCCACCTGGCCTCACCCAGCACGGTGGCCCAGGCACAGCTCCAGCCAGCCCTGCAGTCTCCAGCCCCCAGCCCCGGTGACCAGCGCCTCACAGGTGGGCGCTTCACCACCTCGGGGCCTCCCTGGCCCTGGGCCCTGGCCCTGTGGGGCTGCAGCATGACTCCCACCCTGTAGAGGGTGGGGTGGGACCAGCGGTAATCAGGATTCGGCACCCAGGCCGCGGAGCTGGGCACCCAGGCCCTGGGCCAGACTGAGAACAACGAGACGTCGACCTGCCGCTCACCCCGCCCTCCTTTCCCAAGGTCCTGCCAAAGCCATCGCCAAGAGGGTGTGGCCTAGGCTGCCAGGCCGTGGTCTCACCCACAAGCACCAGCAGCAGTGAAAAAATGCTCACGCACACCCACGCATGCACACCCACCACGCCACCCGTGCAGCACACCCAGCACCAGGGTGACGCCCCACCTACCAGGATGCGGTCGAACGCCGAGGGGGTCCCTCCCCTCTGCACGTGGCCCAGCACGGTCACACGTGTGTCAAAGCCCAGCCTCTGGACCACTAGCTGCTCGTGGGGACAGAGAGAGGGTTCCTGAGTTTGCCACTCTACCCCACTGTCCCACCACCCCGTGGCCCCCAGCCCTCTCCCCTCCCCCTCCCGCCCTGCCTCAGGGATTTCAGGGTGTCAGCTCCCCAGGGGCCCCACAGAGCCAGCCCAGGGTTCACGCCTATAGCCTGAGCGTGTGCACGTGTGCTCCTGTGTGTGTGGGTGTGTGTTTCCATGTGAGTGTGTGGGCGTGTGGTCCCACACGTGCCGGCTGCAGGAGCTCATCATGGTCTCCAGCCCCTGTGAGTCAGGCCTTGCCAGGAACTGTGGCAGGAAGCAGAGCGCACAGGGTCGGCAGAGGGGCCGGCTCCTGGCAGCACCTGGTTGGGAACTCAAGGACAGGGTGGGCGGCCAAAGTGAGGAGCATGGAGGCTCCCAGGGGCTGTGCCCCACTGGGGGACGGGGGCCCAGGGCCCTGGGCAGAACCCGGCAGATGGGTGCCGCTCACAGGGACGAAGGATTCCCCCCAAAGTTGTTCTGTTATGAATCTGGCACTGGATAGGCAGTGGGCTCCCCTGTCAACGGGGGCCTGGCAGGGGCTGGACCCTGTCACTGGGACACTGTTGGGGGGCTGGACAGGGCTCCTAGGATGGGAGATGATCTGAATGAAGACTGGAAACCAGAGGGTTGGGGGTTCCCAGCAGGCGGGAGCCACACCTCAGCCTCAGAGGGGCCAGGGCTTCTCAGGAGTCCCGGCTGCACCCACCCCACATCTGGCAATCGTTAGGGACAAGAAAGCTCCCTCCAGGAGCTGGGGGTGGGGCCCCAGCAAGAGCATTTGGGGACTGGAGATAAAGGGGAGCCCCCTCCCCAAGGCCCCGCCCACCCCACGTGACCCAGGGCCCCCACACTCACGTCCTTCACGTAGCGGGATGAGATGGGCTTCCCGTTGCGGTCGATGGCGCCCTCAGCAATGATGATGATGTTCAGTCGGGACCCTCGGCTCCGAGTCTGGGTCAGAGACACGGCAGGACTCAGCTGCCAGCCCGCAGACACCGCCCCAGACACGGCTGCGACCTGCAAGCCCTCCCCAGGGTCCACGCCGCGGGGCTCATGTGGGCGACGGGTGGACTGAGGTGGGTGAACCAGGACCCCGCTGCCCCTCCTGGGGGTAGAGACTGGGGGACTGGAGGATTCCTTCTCCCCCTCCCCCTCCCCAGACTGCGGGAAGATTTCCTCCCTCAGCTGGTGATGGACGAATTAGCCTCACTTAACTGTTGCAAAGGCAAAGCTCTTTGGGGATTTGAAAGTACTTTTTGTTTATTTATCGCCTCAACAAATGTTTGTGGGATTCACTCTGATCCACCAGCCTCAGATGTTTGCCCCACAGCACCCGGAGAGACTCAGAGAGAAAGACAGGGTCAGAGCAGCTCCTGCAAGACCCGGGTACAGAGGGGCGGGGGAGCCAGGAGCGGAGGGCTCCCTGGAGGAGGTGGGGGCGGTGCAGTGAAGGGAGACAGCCAGAAGAGCCCACGCCTCCCTCAGCCTCAGTCGCTGCAGCCCAGGAGGTGGGCAGGGCAGAGGGTGACACCTGCACGTAACAGGTGGGGAAACTGAGGCTCAGGGAACCCCGGGGCGGGGTGGGGCGAGGGCCTTACACAGAGCAGCAAAGAACCATGATGTGAGGCCAGGCCTGGGGCCAGGCCACTTCCAGGAAGACCCAGCCCCAAGTTCTCAGCGAGTAGGCCAAGGCCGAGGTCAGCCAGAGACCATCACCACCAGAGCCCCCCGCTACCCAGGCGAGGCCACAAGGCCACCCTGGGGTGCAAGGACTTCCCCCAAGGAGAGGACAGAGGCCTCTGGCCAGCTTCGCTGCCAGGCTCACTGGGGAAGGTTCCAGAAGCCAGTCATGGCCCTCGGCCCCTCCCACTGCCCTGGGCAGGGGTACAAAACCCCGGGGTGTGAGTGGGAGGTGGGGAGAGCAGCCTCCGGCAGCGGACGGGACTGATGCCACCACCGCGGTCACACGGGGAGAGGGACGCTCCAGAGCCAGCCCCGGGCCGCCCGCCTCTCCCTCAGGAAACACAGGGCCTGGCACTGACCTCCCAGGACAACAGAACAAACAAAAGGCCCGGCCCCGGGCAGCCTCCACACTCGTCCCGCTCTTGGGCCAGGATGCAGAGGACACTGGGGTTTGACACAGCCCGTTGGGCCCCAGACTGGGCCCGAGTGTGAACTTGGGTGTACAGCCTCAGGGGCTCCCCTGCCTTGAATCCAGACCACAGCCCTCGAGTGCCCCCCGACCCCTGATCTGAAGGCGCCTCTACCCCCGCGTCACAGCCCTCCCGTCCACCACTGGCCTAGCCAAGGGGCCAGCCTATCCTCGTTGGGGGGCCTCGGGGATGCCCAGGGCAGGGTATTTGCCTGTTCTGTGCCAGAGCCCCCCAGCTCCATCTTGAAGGGCCTGGAGAGCCGCGTTCCAGGCCCCCCGTCTCAGGCACCCCTGCTCGGCGATGCTCAGGCACCCCTCCCTGCGGTCAGGGCCCGAGGGAGCCAGCCTGACCGTGTCCCCGCTCCCGCCCCTCGCCCATGTCAGCACTGACCACGCAGAGCCGAGCCTGGGGCAGTGGTGAGTGTGCCCCTCAGGCCCCTCTGCGGCAGCCCCCGGGTGTGTCCATGGGCGTTGGCGCCCTCGGGGGGGATACTTGCTGAACCAGAGGGAAGTGAATCCGCCAAAGCTGGCCACGTGACCCCAGGGACACTCTCGTGGGGGACACGGGCCACGCAGCTCACGGCAGACACCCTGGGAGAAGACCCCCTGGCCCTCACCTCACCCAGCCGCTCACACATGAAGTTCTCCCAGCCGTCCTCGGGCGGCGACTCAGGGATGAACAGCCAGTCGGCCCCCGAGGCCAGGGCGGACACCAGGGCCAGGTATCTGGAGGGGCAGGAGGGGGAGGGGCTGCAGTAGGTGGGCCCCCGACCCGACACCACGGGCCCCGGTCCCTGGGTCACAGGGGATGTACAGCTCTGAGAGCGGCACCCAGCCCCACAGTCAGGACTCCCCACACCCCGGCTCTCACACCCACAGTGTCAAGTGAGCACCTGCCACGTGCCAGGAGCCCTGGAGGCGCCGCACCCTGCTCCCTCTTACCCGCAGTGCCGCCCCATCACCTCCAGCACGAAGGTCCTCTGGTGGCTGTGGACGTGGAAAGGGCAGATGGCATCAGTGCAAAGTCCCCCTGAGCGGAGCTGAGCCACGAAGCCTGGCCTCTCGTGCCACACCACCCATGGCCCCAGCTCCGCCAAGGGCGTGCCCAGGAGAGACAGAGGACTTGGGAGCAACAGACAGCCCTTGTCATTCCCAGGGCGGCCAAGGCCCTGGGCAAAGGGCCACCTCTGTCTCGGGCTCACAGCCAGCTTCACGCTGGTCTTCACCGATCTTTGCTCCTGAGGCTGAAGGCCATTCACCCTGCTGGGGCCTGGCCGTCACTAGCCAGCAGCCTGAGGACCCCCTGTGGGGGTGCACCATTGCCCCAGGGCCAGAGGAGACCTGTCAGAGCCACTGCCCACCTAGGGCTCGGGACAACCTGGCAGGGTGGGGACCAGACCCCCAAGCCCCTCTGCTCACCCCGCTGTAAGTCTCCCCCAACACGGGGTCTGGGGGTAGCCAGTACAGGCTCCTAGGGATGGAATTACGCTGACGTTGACCCTGCAGAAGGGCAGCCTCAGCCCCTCGCCGGGAGACGGGATCCCAAGCTTTCTTGCCTGGTGGCCTGGCTGGGCGGGGGGCTGCGGGCCTCACTCACCTCTGGGCGGTGGTGGTGATGGCGTCGATGACCTCCATGATGCGGTGCAGGGCCGAGTCCGTGCCGATGGTCATGTCGGTGCCGCAGAAGTCGTTGTCAATGGAACCCACCAGCCCGGCGATGCTCAGGTGCGAATAGGTCTGAGCCGTGCTCTGTGAGATCTTGCCTGGGAAGGAGGAGGCCAGCCCAGGTGCAGCCGCAGCAGCCCCACCCGGCCCCCTTGGCCACAACATGGGGCCCGGACCCCGATCCCCACCCCCTCCCCCAGCCCACCCGGCAGTGCAGCCTGGTCAGGTCCCCAGGTCCTGCAGCAGGGGTCCTGGGGCCGGGCGGCAGTGGCTGAACCACTGATTACAGACTTGTCACCCTCTGGGAGACGTCCAGGGGAGCCCTGGAGAGTGCACCCCTCACTTCCAGGTCCCCCACGAGCAGCACAGAACCAACGAAGCTCCAACAGGTCACTTTCCGACTGGTGACCCCCCAGGACTCTGTGTCTTATGTTACCAAATTTTAACTATCACACTTCTGCAAACTGTGACAAGTCCGTAACCCGCGTTGGGGAATGAATCACTCCCGGCGCAGGTGAGTCAGCCTGGGAGCTGCCATCCAGCACTAGGAGGACAGCCCTGCCTGGGGGCCCCTGACGTTGGGTCCCCACAGGCCTCACTACCAGCCAGACCCGGGCCCGTGGCTCCTGGAGCCACCGAGGGTCCGCCTGATCTCGGGCCAGGCCCCCACCCCCCGGCCAGCAGCCACGCAGCATCTCGCTTCCTCTAGTCCTGCCTGTTCCCGGCCGCAGCTGCTCCGCCGCCGACCCACCTTCGCTCACCAGCTCCGCCAGCAGGCGGCCCCACTCGCCGCGGAAGACGTTGGCGCCCGTGAGGCTGCCGTCCCCACCGATGACGCACAGGTTGCTGATGCCGCGCTGGACCAGGTTGTAGGCGGCCGCCCGGCGCCCCTCCCGCGTGGTGAAGGCCTTGCAGCGGGCGCTGCCAATCACGGTGCCGCCCTGCATGGAGGAGGGGCAGCCTGGGCCAACGGGGCACGCCAGAGGGACCCGGGTACTGGGCCGGGGCGGCCTGGGAGACCCCAAGGAACGGAGGGCCAAGTCCAGGGGCCCCTCAGAAGCCTGGGCAGGTGTCCGCCTCCCCCTGCCCCAACCCCCTGGACTTTCTCCTCATGTGTGCAAGGAGGAGACTGTCCACCGTCAGGCTCGGGGAGCTCGACAGACAAGGAATGAGCAGGCTCTGAGGTCTGTAAGGCGTGCACACACGCACACACGCCCGTACTCTGGCCCACAAGGCCGGGCACCAACGCAGGGATGTGCCTGGGCAGCTCATGCCGTCGTCCGCATGCCCCCCCACCCCCGCCACCAGCTCAGCCTCAGCCGAGGCTCCCCAGGCCCTGCCCACAGGCAGAACTGCCGGCCCCTGCACTCAGCCAGCTGGTGGGGAAAGTGTGCTGCTCCCCAGACCACCGAGAGCACCGGGCTGGGCCCTGGGCCCCAGGCTTCACGGAAAACGCAAATCAGAGCTGGCCCTGGCCCAGCCCAGCCTCCCCCTGCGCCCCTCCCCGCTGCCCCCATGCTCTACACTCCCCACCCGTCTCTAAACGCCAGCCCGCATCCTCACCTGCCCACCTTTCATGCAGCTTCACACCCCAGCTAACACTTGGCCTAAGGCTCCTTCCCGGGGTGGTCTCTCAGGACAGAGGCCACAGCCATCCTCAGACACAGGCTCAGAGCAGAGCAACGGCTGGATCCAGGCCTGAGGCGTGATGGCCGCCCTCCCTGGACCCCTGGGGTGGAGGACGAGGCACCCAGGCTGCAGCCCCACCCATGACGGGGTCAGGGAGCACCGCACCAGAGCAGAAGGACACGGTGGGGGGGCTCTGATGAAGAACAGGGCTTGTCCATGCCCCACTGGACCGTCGAGGGCTCAGCAAACGGGCCGCTCCCACGAGCGCCTGGAGCGCGCGGTCCCTTGGGGACGTCCACCCTGGGCAGGAGCAGGGGTGGCACGGCAGGGTTGGCTGTGCCTGGATGACCCAGGGTCCAGGCCCGTCGCCCACTGCTCCGCTGACCTATACATAGCATGTGACGACGACAGGCCTCTTAAATAAGCAGGTATCAGCTGGTGGTCTAGGATACACAGGTGACAGGTGCCCCACAGCAGGCCCTGCTCTGTGGGAGGACTCGGGTCTCCCTACAGAGACCTGGTTCAAAGACCCCCGCTCCTAGGACCCCGTTGCCCCAGCGAGGTGCTCAGCGCCCCACCCTCAGTAAATAGGATGACGAAGGGGAAGGCAGGGGAGGTGCAGAGAGGCCGCTGAGGCCAAGCATGCCTCTTCCAGGGTGTCCTCCCCTCCCAGAGCCCGCAGCTGGAAGCTGAGACATCCCGGGGCCATCGCATCCCCATGACCTCCCACTCCCGCGCCCCCAAGGCAGTCGGACGACAGTCAGCCGGGAGCCGAGCCCCTGCGGGATGGTGTGTATGCCTGCGTGCCTGTGTGTGTGTCTCTGTGTGTGTCTGATGTGTGCACCTGTGTATCCCTCTGTGTGTCCCTCTGTGTGCCTACGTGTCTTCTGTGTGTCTCTGTGTGTGTCTGATGTGTGCACCTGTGTATCCCTCTGTGTGTCCCTCTGTGTGCCTGTGTGTCTCTATGTGTGTGTCTCTGTGTCCTCTGTGTGTCTGTGTGTGTTCTGTGTGTCTCTGTGTGTCTCTGTGTCCTCTGTGTGTCCCTGTGTGTCTGTGCATGTGGTGTGTGCACCTGCATATCCCTCCGTGCGTCCCTCCATGTGCCTGTGTGCATGTCTCCGGTGCACACGCGTGCTCATGGCGGGAAGGGCCGCGGGCCTCACCAGCTGGATGATGTTGGAGACGCTGAGCCAGTTGGCTGGCCTGATGTTCTCGCCCCCTTCCACGAGGCCCTCGTAGCCCTGAAAGTGAGGGGACAGGCGTGAGAAGGGCGCCCACAGCAGCAGGACACGTGGAACCTCGGCCAAAAGCCCATCTGGCAGGAAGTGGGCCCAGGGATCCTGAGCACAGAGGCCCTTCCACCCCCAGGGCCTTGGGGGATGAAGCCAGGGTCTGCTGGGGTCAGGGGTGTCAGGGGAGAGGCCGGGGTGCCCAGACGCCTCCCCAGGCACGATCTGTGGGGCCTGCAGGGTAGCGCGTTACAGACAGAGCACGACTTGCTCGGCAGCGCTCCTGTCGCAGGCAGCCCTGGGATGTATGCCCACGAGCCGCAGCTGGGTCACCGCGCCCGGGTCAGAACCAGATCCAGCCCAGCGCCCAGCAGCCCCTCTGCCTTCCGGGACCCTCCCTGCCAGAGACACCCACTGCCCTGCCTCCTAAGGGTGCCGATTAGGTGCGGAAATGACAGCACAGCGTCCCCTCTGCGTCTGGCCTCTTTCGCTCGGCCGGGCATCTGCGAGGCCCCACGAGGTCACGTGCAACTGTGTCTGCGCTCGCTGCCATGCGGGAGTCCCCTGCGCACTCCCACAGTTTATGACCTGTCCACCGCTGATGGATTCTGGAGGGATCCGGTTTGGGGCTATTGGAAATAACGCTCCATATCTCCCGGGAAAGGACTCCCGGGTCACTGGGTGTGCAAGCAGCCACCAACAGTGCTGCCACACAGTGCCCATAGGCGCCTGTGGCCACCTCGCCCATCAGCAACGCGGCCAGGGCCTCAGAGCGCCCCACCCCAGCGCCGGGCCATGCTGGTCTCCATCCTGGAGGCTGTATGTGGTCCCTGCAGGGCTTCTCCCCTGCGTTTCCCTGATGACACATGCTGTTTCGGGTATGACGTAAGCCACAGGCCACCTGGACAGCCTCTGCGAGGGTGGACCGTTCCAGTGTCTTGCCTGTTTCTGTTCTCGTGTGGCCAACCCCTTCTTATTAGCAGGAGCTCTTTATAGAGTCTGCAGAGAGGACACGTGCTTTCACAAATGGTGAAAAGACGAGGCACCGCCGAGCTGCAATGAGCAGGGCCACCTCCTCTGTGCAGCCCTCCCAGCACCTCCAACGAAACAGCCATGAGCCACTGCCCCTGCCTGGGGTTTGGCTCTGCGACCCGCCTCCTCCGTTCCCACACTTGTCATTAGATCAGCCGGGGCCTGCAGGGTCCTGGGCAGCGGGGCCTGGGGGCGGGCGAGGCAAATGCTCCCACCCCTGGGAAGAGAGGGGGAAGCAGCTGGAAGAAGGGCCTCAGGACGAGACCCCCGTCTAAGGGATCGTCAAGCTACCTTCCCCAGCTCAGGCCAGGCTTGGCCCCCTCTCGCCCCCTCTCAGTCCGGTCAGGAATTTGGCCACTAGGACACCCCCCCCCCCGCCACGCCCACCCCCTCCCCACAGAGAAGCAGGAAAGTAACCTGAAAACCCACAGCCACTGTCCAGAGCAAGCGACAAAAGAGGCCGCCCTGAGTCCGCAAAACCCCAGCCCCACGGTGCTCCCGGCTGGAGTCAAAGTCTCACAGACACAGTCCTCCTTTCCTGGCCTGGGAACCTTCTGGAATGTCTTTGCACACCTCCAGCCACTTTGTGTCACCTCTCCCCTCCCCACTCCTCTGCCTTCTCCACTCCCACCTGGCTGGGCACCCAGGCAGCCTCAGAACTGGCCGCAGGCCCAGGGCACTTCCAGCAGCCATCCTTGTGGCAGCTCTGAGCCCACAGGTGCAGTTTGGGCTGTAACATGAATAAAGTAGCCCCGTTCACTGAGCCCTTCTCGGCGCCAGGGGCTGTGAAAAGTGCCTTAACTCTCAGTGTTGCATTAGCTTTTCGCCCTAACACCCCCCTTCACAGAAGAAACCAAGGGTCAGGGAGGTGAAGGAATGCCCCTGTCACGTGTGTACAACCTCCAGGAGCCGCGCCCTGGACCCGCCCCGCCCTGATTAGAGACCACTTGTTCACAAAACTAGGCGACTCCCTGAAGAATCTCACCCTGTCCTTCAGAAGGTTCTAGACCATTATCACGGCATCGGTTCCACCTGCCCAGCTCCTGAGGCCACAGGTCCCTGAGACTCTGAGATGTGTTCCCGAAACATGACCTAAGGCTTTGCAGGGTCCTGGTCATCCAAGCCTGGTCTGAGGGTCTGGACTCTGCAGGAGGGAGGGGTCTGCAGAACTGCCCGCCCATCTGTTCACTCAATAGCCCCGTACAGACAAGGCTGGGGAGGAAGGGCCTGACCTGGACCAGAGTGAAGGGACGGGACGCGGACACACCCAAGGTGGGAGGAGGGAAGCTCTGGGGAGAGCAGAGCAGGTTGGGATTCGCTACACTTTAGCAAAGAGTGAAAACAAAGTAACACAGTGGGAGAGAACTCCAGGACTTGTGTGTGTGTATGTGTGTGTGTGTGAGAGAGAGAGAGAGAGAGTGTGTGTGTGTGTGTGTGTGTGTGTGTGAGATCTCGGGGGACAGGAACTGGGGCTAAGGCAAAGGGCGCACCAGCTTTAGCCGGAGCGAAGTAGCACCATGATTCTCTGCTGCTTTGCGTAAGGAGGCCGTTTGCTGCTGTCACCAGGGTAGCTCGAGCTCGGCTCGGGTGATGAGGGCACAGGAGGGCTGCGCGTCGGAGGACGGGTGGGGCTGAGGTCCCGGCCTCTGAGGAGAGCAGCCGCTTCACGTCCTCCTCTCTCTCAGGGGACGCACCCACCCGTGAGCGCCCAGGCTGAGGGCGGACTCCCCATCCACACCCCAGAGCCTGGCAGCCCTGCCCCATCTGCCATCCTCACCCCTCTCCCCGCACTGCTCCCTGCCAGAGCGTGGGGCGAGGACCGCCCTGCCCGCACCTTACCTCGTAGATGAGGAAGACTTTGGCTCCCACGTAAATGCCCATGCGCGTCACGGCTCGGACGGCAGCATTCATGCCTGCGAAGGGGTCCGGGAGACGCCCGTCAGTGGAGACGCGGAGTGTGGGCGCCCTGGACCGTCCCTCCCACATCTCGGGGGGCACCGAGCCAGGACTCCGAGTCCAGCACGGGGTGAGCCCCCCCGCATTGTATCGGCTTCACACTCGGAAATAAGCCGCCCCAGAGTTAAACCGGGAAGTTCCCCCCAGGGCCCGACTCCCCCTGAGCCCAGAGCAGAGGCACCTGCAGACGTGCGACATCGCTTCCGGCCGCATCCCCGCCGCCCACGCTCACCTGCAGCCTCTGCTGCCCAGCACAGCCCCCCTCCCCGGCCCCCAGGGCCCTGACCTGGGGGAATCGCAGCAGGTCGGGCACATGGCCCCAAGATACAAAACGGGGCAGGTGGGACGCAGGGGCAGCCGCCTCCCAAATGCGCCCACAGCCACTGCTAGACTCTTGGGCCACCACCCTGGGGGGCAGCTCGGGGAGCACCCTGAGGTCGGTGCCTGTGGCCCTGGGGCCATGAGCCCCCTGCCCCTTGGCCTGCAGGGTGGGCTCCGTGAGACAGGAGAGGAGGACAGCACCCCCTAGGGCCAAGTTCAGGCTCCTGGGGGTCGCACGGCCCCAGTGCAGCTGAGTGGGCCGGCGCCCCTGCTCCCCAGCCTGCAAACATACTCCGGGGCCACCAGGCTCAGTGGGTCACCTCTTCCCGTCCCCCAGCCCCGGACCCCCACGGCCCCCAGCCCCCGTCTACAGCAGCCACCTTGCAGTATAGGCTTCCTGGAAAGACGGACACTCACGGGGCAGGACGAGGGGGCAGGAAATGCTCAGAAGAGCCCAGAGGAACCTCAGTTCCCTTCCCTCGTGGTCAGTTCTGAGACTGAGACCCAGAGAAGGCAAAGGTGTCCCTGAGGTCCCTGCACGGGGTCGGAGGCACCCCATTGCGTTCCTGAGGTCCCTCCACGGGGGGGCGTCCCGCTGCGTCCCCGGGGTCTTGCACACAGTCAGGCTCACAAGGCACAACGTGAAGAAGACCCCGTGGGCAGCCCCACGAGAGACTCGAGCACCGCAGTGGCCCACGCCGTGGCCCTGCCCTGTCTGTGGGTGGGACGCGGCCCCGCCCAGGGCTGCAGCTGCTACGGGCCTGGACAGTGCCAGGCCAGGGGCCCTGTGCGGGCACCTGGGGAAGGCCCAGCCTCCACACTGCCTGCCACCTGGCTGGGGCCCAGGGACGGGCGAGGGGCAAAGGGTTGAGGGGGCAGGAGCCTGGAATCAGTGGCTGCAAGCAATTTGCCTCAAACCTTCTTGCCCGTCACAAAAGATGTCAGTGGTTCGATACAAAGGGGCGGGCAGGGCGGCCCCCACGTACTCAGAGGAAGACAGTTGGCCAGTCACCTGCCCTGGGCTCCAGCCTCTGACCCTGGGTCTGGAGGCTGGATCGCGGACATGACCTGCACGTGGTCTGGCCCTAAGCTGGGAAAGCCCTTCCCTGGAGGCGGCGGGGCACCAGCCAAGGGTGGCCGAGGCCCCAGGAGCCCTGCCCCACCCCCGGGCGCTCTGAGCTGGTGGACGGGCAGTGTCCATCAGCTTGGGTGTCCTGCGGGAGTGCCATCACCCCCAGGGTCCCTCGTAGCTTGTGTGGTCCACAGGGTGACCCTGACGTAAAGACTCTCGACCTTTACTGTACTTAACACGAGTCTCACCCCGTCTCCAGCCTGGAAGGCGGGCCCAGGGGGAGCAGGTAGCTCCCAGAGGACCGTGGAGGGCTACATAGCATATGGCACCTCAGGAAGAGCCCAGCGGGCAGAGCCTACCCCAGTGCAGGCTCACGGCACCGGGCTCCCAGGAAATCAGCCCGCTGTCACTGCCCTCATTTTGCAGATGAGAAACCGAGGTCCCAGAGGGAAGGCAGGGGAGCTGCTGGAACCCCGGCAGGTGAGGGCAGCGCCAGGATGTACCCTGGACCCCCCTTGGGCTCGGCAAGCTGCCCTGTCCCCAGCCAGCAGCCGAGGCTCCTGCTCTCTGACGTCCAGAGCCAGGGACTCCCGGGGCCGAGGTGCCCAGATGTCACGGCTGGCAGAGCACAGGGGTCAGAGGGCCCTGAGCGGGCCACACTCACAGCTGACACACCTGCCTTTAGCAAAAGAACCCCATTTCTAAAGAAATCATAAAAGTCTCACGGCCCCAAAACGAGTGGAAGTGGGGTTTCGGTGACTGCAGTTAGGGGTAGGAGCCCAGAGAGTGTACCCCACCCCCACCCCCAGACAGCCGGGCTGCCCCAGGAACCGGACCCGAAGGGCTGACGGTCCTGCTGCCTGAGGTCAGGGGCCTCGAGCTGCAAGCTTCCTGCCGTGCCTGCCCTCGCTGGCCTGCCTGCCCTCGCTAGCGGGGGGCAGGGCAGGGGCAAGGAGGGACATGAGACAGCTGCAAAGCTGCCCCCCCGGCCCCCAGCAGGCCCTGGGTCCTGCAGAAGCATTCGGCCGCCTCTGGGGCCTTGGGCAGCCCAGGCTTTCCACCCTCAGGTATCTGCCTCCCCGGCTGCCCTCGCTGGGGTGAGGCCACTTTGGGTTCACTGCAGGCTCCGGTCCAAGCCCCACCCCCTGGCAACTGGAGGGAGGCCAGCAGTTCCGGAAGGGGCGGTGGGAGGGGTGGGGGCAGTGGCGGGAGGCCCAGGGACTGCAGGCTTAGGGTAGAGTGTGCTCAGTCTCGCAGAGGAGAGCAAATGGCCATATTGCAGGAAAACCCTTCAATCTTCGAATGGAATTGTGCCAGCTACCAGGGATACGGAGGCCTGAGGGCGTGGCTTTCCCTGCAAACCTCACTGCAAACTGCCTTCCTGAAAGGGCCTTTTTATTGCCCTTTCATCTGCTTTTCTTTCTCAAAATAAACCCAGGGTGGCAGCCACGAGCCCCACAGGGCCAGAGGAGCAGGGAGGAGAGCAGCTGCATCTCCCGCCGACGGAGCAGCCCTGGACCCCTCCACTCCACCCTCCAGCCTCCAATGGGCCAGGGACACTGCAACAGATGACTTCCTGTTGGAGGAAAGCGACACCACCGCCAAACTGATGTCATACGGTGACTTCTCTTCACAATTAGCTTCCAGGAAAACAAAACGTACAAGAAAGAGGTGATCGTGGCGGGACACGGGGCCCCGCAGATTCGCACTTAGCATCAGTTGATGTGAAGACCTGGAGCCAGGCTGGGACATAACGAGATGGGGGCGGTCCTCACCCACAAATACAGGACGTCCACGTCCACACGGATCCACCCAGAAAAGGCCGGTCCCGCGCGTTACTGAGGGACAGGGTGGGGTCCGCCCCAGGGGCGAGACCGAGGCGTGGAACCAGTGGGCGGCGGGGCTCTGTTATAGTCTTCTAGTCACTTTTGCACAAAGTAACATCCGTAACGACCACCTTCCCTCAACGCACGGACACCTACTCCCCGCCAACGGGAAGGGCAGAGGACGCGACTTTCAGGCTGGCTGGAAGGAACCCACCAGGTGGCTTGTCTTGTTTACAGAAGGGGAAACTGAGGCCCGAGGGATGTGCTCGGGTCAAGTCAGAGAGCTGGTGGAGGCCGGCCCCACCGGGACAGGGTCTGCCCGCTCCCCCGCCGCCCACTGCCGCGAGGCTGGCTGGTTTCCACTCACTCCAACAAATGCAGACTTGAGCCTCGGGGAGGCAAGTGCAGGTCGGGGTGGGTGCCCGTTCTCCACGGCGGCTGTCAGCCACACGCCCGCCCGGGGGGGCCCGCGGGGAGGGCCCACCCGGCACCATCAGGTCCCTAGAGGTCGGCCTCTATTTGGAAGGCAGCGGGGGCCCCTGAGGGCAAACCGAGAACCCACCGTCTGGAGCTAGCTCCCCGGAACAGTGCCGGCGAGAGGGCGCAGGCCCGGCGCGGACACCCACAGGCTGGCCTTCAGAACTTACAATACAGAAAGGCTCCCTGCCCCCCAGAGAGCAGCTGGCCCTGGCATCTTCCCCCAGGCATCAGCCCAAGCCCTAAACTGGGGAAGCTTGTGGAGCCCTCCTCTCTCGCAGCCCCGATCAGAAAATCACGTTACAGCCAGGGGTCTAGGGAAGCGAGGACACAGCGCGAGGTGAGGTGGCCGGCCCAGCCGGCAGTGCGCTGACGGCCACACTCCTGGGTGTCCAGGAAGCACTGCTCGTTCCATGTGGAGCATTAGGGCCAGGCTGGCCAAGGGGAGACCTACAGGTCATACAGGCTTTGCCCTCCACTGGCCCACCGGCCCAGGCCGGCAGCCTCTTCCTCCCTGGCCCTTCAGCTGCCCCCACTGATCCCTCGTCCTGTTTAGTCTGTGCCACCCACCGGCTCGGCTCCCCTGCCTAAACGTGCATTTATCTTTCCCAGCCCTCCCTCCAGTGCTGTTGTCTCCATGGTGCAGACAGGAGCCTGGGTGGAGACCCCTGTGCCTGCTCGAGCCGGGGAGCTGGGGCCTCGCAGAGGAAGGGCCTCTCTGGAGAGGCGGGCCCAGCCTCTCAGGAAGTGTCCGTCCCCCATATACCAGGCCCTTCCCGTGGTCCAATCTCACAGGGCAATGCTTCCCCAAGACCACCCTCCTCCCACCTGGCCCCGGCCCGCTGGCCATGCCCTAAGAGGGAGCCGCCGCTGCCCAGCACCAGGCAAGCGCTCTGGCCACGCGGGGCTGCAGACGTGCGGCGGAGCCAGACCAGGTCCGGAGGGCTCAGCCCAAACCCGCACAGGCCGGGACGCAGACAGTGGCTGATGTCTCTGCCTTCCTGGGCTTGCTCCTTGTGAAAGCTCCTTCTAGCTCTTCCCTGCTTCTGAGCGGGGAGCGGGGAGCGGGGAGCGGGGAGCCGGGGGCCTGAGGCAGGGAGAGGAATTCTGCGTCTGGACTTTCTGATCTGGAAAGAGGCAGATCAGGCCCGGCTGTGCAGCCTGAGAGTGCCGGCTAGGCTCCTTCCAGGCCTGCTTCCTGGGCTAATTAAGGTGTCTCCTGAGGTTCAAGGTGTGTGGTGTGGCCACGCGGCCAAGCCCGACAGGTGTGACACGGGCCATCCCAGGCCAGAGGCGCTGAGGAGGGAAGCAGTCAGGACAAGTCCAGGGCACCAGGACGGACCCCAGGAGGGGCACTCGGCTAGCTCTGCCAGGCCCCAGCTGCGGGACCCTGGGCAGGTCAGCAGGAAGGCCACCACCTTTGGCCTCCCCTGTACAAGGGGGGTGGGAACAGCTCTGCACTAAAGAAAATGCCCCAGAGCCGCCCTGGAGGCAGTGATTTGGGGGAAGCACGCTGCCCCCAAGTCGTGTTTCAAAACGACCTGGTTAGAGCCGGGGCTCTGTGGGCCTGCGGGGACCTGCCCATCCTTCACTGGCCTCCGCTCAGCTTGGCCTCCAGGAAATGGGGCTTCTGAGACGCGCCACCGGGAAGGGGTGCGGGGAGGGCCTGGGGTCGGCAGGAGGGGCGGCCGGCGAGAGCACCCTGTGCCGGCCACGGCCGGCCGCGCGGACACACCCCCGGCGGGCCGGACGCAGAGGCCGTGGGGGGCGGCACGTACGCGGGCCCCCGGCGCGCGAGGGCGGGTCCAGGACGCGGACCGGGAAGGGGACCGGGGCTGGGAGGGGGAGGAGGAGGCGGGAGGCGCAGGCCGGGAGGAGGACCTGCTGACCGCGTGCCCCAGGTGCCGCCGAGGGTGCGGGAGCGCCCCAGGGACCCGGGGACAGCAGCACCCCCGCCCGCCGGCGACCGGCCCCCGCGTGCCCGCGCCCACCTTGCGCATCGCCGCCGCTGGTCAGCACGCCGATGGCCTTGCCGGCCCCGGACATCCGCAGCTTCTCCAGATCCACGGTGGCCATGGTGGCGCCGACTCGGCCGCACTCGCTCTCCCGCCGCGCGCCGCCGCTGTCGCTGGTCCCGCCCCGCGCCCTGCGCTCCGCCCCGCGCCGTGTGATGTCACCGCTGTCCACGCCGGGGCGGGGCCGACGTGCACCCGGCACCTGGGCGGCGGAACTGGGGCTCGACCCGGCAGCGCCGGCCTTTTTGTTCAAGTTTCTAAACCTGTTCAGTCTAACAAGGGGCGCGTTTACTGAGGGGGCGGATCGCGGCCGTCTGGGTCTGTTAGGCACACCCTGCGGCGAAGCTGGTCAAGCACGGTGACCAGACCTGAGGGAAGGCCAGCCAAGGGAGGCCAGACGAGTCCCATTGCCAATCGCTGCCTGCCCGGCTTCCCGCGGGAATTTCTTATTCCAGCCGCCGGTCTGTTTCGACGTCGTTCATTGCAGGAGCCACAGAAGCTCTACCCCGACTCGGGACACCCCTGGCGACGGCCCTCCCACCCGGAGGGGTGCATGATGATTAAGATGCGAAAAGAGTTAAGAGGAAAACCAGCCCGCATCCATCCATGCATTTATCCCTTACTTCAGTAAATGTTTGCTGGACCCTTGGAAAACCTGCACACCAGGCATCGTGTGGGGTGGGCACCTGGGTCAGGACAGGGGGCTCTACCTTGGGTGGTCAGTGGGTCAGTCACTCGGAGCCACGAAGCCCCTCCCCGGATCCAGGTCCCCCGAAAGGTGGGAATCCAGCCCAGTCACCAGACAGACTGGACCCTTGCCCTCAGGAAGACTGATCGCTGGTGGGAGAGTCCCCGTGAACCAAATCGGGGGCTTTGAGGAAAGGCATCCGTCGTGACAGGGCCCAAGACACCCAGTGGGGTGGGGGGCTGGGGGTGGGGGTGGGTAACATTCTGTTTCTTTCTTTTAATTAATTAATTAATCTGGCTGTGCTGGGTCTTAGTTGCGGCACACGGGATCTTCACTGTGGTGTGCGGGGTCTTTTTTGTTTTTAGTAACGGCATGCGGACTCTTAGTTGCGGCATGCGGGATCTATTTCTCTGACCAGGGATAGAACCCAGGCCCGCTGCCTTGGGAGTGCGGAGTCCTAACAGCCGGACGGCCAGGGCAGTCCTGGTAGCATTCTGTTTCTTGAGCTGAGTGGTGACACAGGCGTGTTTGCTTTATGAAAATTCAACAAGCCGATCACCTATGATTTGTCCCTTTATCTTTATATATGTTATGTTCTAATACAGAGTTCACGTAAAAATATTCCATTGTCGGGGCAGGGGGAGGTATGAGTCAAAGGGAGAGAGTTTCAGTTCTGCAAGACGAGTGTGTCCCAGAGCTCACTGTCCAGCCTGGTGCTGGAACTTAATCATTCTGTAGTGGACACTTAAAACGTGGCTAAGAGGGTACATGTATGTTGTGTTCTTATCACGAGTAACAGCAAGTATTTCTTCAATTATCACAGAGGGGAAAGAGGGACCTCATTAGTCACAGCTGTGCCAAGTCAGGCACGGATAAGAATCTGGGCCACTTGACTGGCCTTCTGGCCTCAGGTTAAGAAGATGGAAGAATGGCAGGGACTCACAGGCAGCCCTCAAACTCTCTGTGCCCCGAGGCCCCCCGCCCTTGTGTGGATGGTGGCCTCACCACTGGGCACACAGCTGTCGTCCTGGGGTCTCTTGTCACCATCAGTTTCCCTTGTGGACTTCGTGGTCACCAGCTCCCAAATCGTCCTCCTTCGTTTGGGCAGAGCGCACATCCTCCAGGAGGTTCCTGAGAAAGGGCTCAGGGCGTTTTGAGATTCTGCCTGTGTGAAATTGGTCTTTCTCGACCCTGTTACTTGATTGAAGACTTGGCTGTGTGTAGAATCTTGGGTGAGAAATCATCGTCCTACAGAACTTTGAAGGTGGCTTCCATCATTCCTTGATTCCAGTGTTGCATCTGGGAAGTCAAAGCCGCCTGACTCCTCTGTGTGTGCACAGGGCCCAATATTTCCTCCCTAGAAGCGTGCAGGACCTTCCTTTCCCGGGGGCTGTGAAATTCCACAGGAAATGCCTTGTGTGGGTCTGCTTCCCAGTGCGGGGCCGGGCACGTTCTGGGTCCTTCCCAGGCAGCAGTGCGTGTGTTCTATCCGGGACAAGTTCCTGCACCATTTCCCTGACAACTCTTTCCTCTCTGCGTTTTCCCTTTACTCTTTCTGGAACTCCTGGTATTTACATTTTGATATCCTATATAGCTTTACTTTCCATTTTTAGAAAGTCTTAGCTTGACTTTCCTATTTTATAACTCATTTCTGCTGTACGTTCAGAGAGCTTTCTTCAGCTTGCCATGCCAACCTGGTATAAAGTTCTCCGTTTCTGCCGTCATGGTTTTGATTTCCAAGAGCTGTTCCTTTTAACAGAGTCTTGTTCTTGTTTCATGAATACAGGGCCTATCTCTCTAAGAATCTTACAGTTTTATTTGGATTTTTTAACATTCATTCCTCCCTTCTGAGTCTCTCTTTTCATCTGTGCTGCTTTCTTTCTTTCCTTTTGTCTTGGTCTCTGCCATCCTAGGGGCCTTCTCCGATGTCTGGGAATCCTTGGCTATCTGTGATTAAGAGGCAGAACCTCTGAATGTGACAGGTGACTTTTGGTTGTTGAGTCTTGCTGTAGGGTGAGCTTTCTGGGCCATTTTTTGGGTAACCCCCAGAGCTGTTGTCCCTTTAGGTTGGTCAGATATTCAAGAAAAGAATGTTCCAGCCTCTTGTCTGGAGGGAAGATCGCGTCAGGAGCTGGAAGAGGGGGTGGAGCCTGGTGATCCGGCCACGCACTTTCCATGTGGACCCCTTGCCTCAGTTGTTTATGGCATTCCCAGGTCCAGACACTCTGCCTGACCTCCAGAGTAGAGTTCCTGACCTCTGCTGGGGAGAGGGACGGATGGGGGCTCCATTTTTCAGCCAGCCTGACCTCTCCTCTCCCACCAGGCTCGTCAGTAGAGGCCTCAGGACCACTCAACGCTTGGCCGGGAGGCCCGTGTTTATGCCCGGGGTTCTTCTGGAAGACTGTGAGGGGTACATCGGCTTGCATACTGGGGGACCCCGACCTTGTACTGGCCCAGCCTGGTTGTTCGCACCGGCTGCAGAAGCACTTCAGATCCCAGCCCGTCAACCACAGGGACGACCCTTTCCTGGGCTCCAACCACAAGCCTTGTCTGCCTGCTCCAAGCTCATAGTCTGTGAGCCCAGGAGACACAGGTGCTGCACATGGGGTACAAAGTTGGACAGAGACTCGGGGAGGGGACCCTGCCCAGGGAGGTGGGGGACGGGGGGACCATGAGTGCCCAGGATGGCCCCTCCAGGAGAGAGGCAGGGCAGACCTGGCTGAAAGCAGAATAGGGGTTTTGATCATCCCCCTGCAACTCGGGAGAGCCTTGAAGGCCTGTGGTCTGGGGTTTGTTGGCTTGCTTTTCCATTTTGCCGTGGAGGATTCAAGCGTGCACGTAGGCAGAGAGAGCAGTAAGATGGCCCCATGCCCCCCTCTCCAGCCCCCCAAATGTTCCGTTCAGGACAGGGTAGGAATTTCAGGAAGACGGCTCTGAGTGGAGGATGGAGGGAGGGGCGGCGCATCTGGGGGCCATGAGCAGTGATGGCTGTTCTGGGGCAGTGATGGTGGAGAGGGGACGGATCTGTGAGGTGTCTGAGAGGCCCAGCAGGAGGGTCTGGGCGTGCAGGTGGGGAACAAGGGAGGGGGGCTCCTGCACCCCGTGGGAGATTGGGGGGCAGTCGCGGCTGGAGATCCTCTTCCCCCTGACACCCTGCCCTCCCGGGCGCCCCTTTAGCTCTGGAAGCACTGCTGCTGCACCTGTCCCACCCCCATCCCCAGGGCTGCCCCTGATCGCCCCCTAAAGTAACGTCCACCCCCCCTTGGAATAACTGGAGCCATTTACAGAGAACAGGGTGCCGGGTGTTCAGCCTCCTTGGGATGGAACGCTGCCCTTCAACACACGGGAGGAGGACGCCCTTGGCTTTCCCACATCCGCTCGTGCAGGGATCCGTGAAGCCAGGCAGCCGGGGCTCGGGGCAGAAGGGGGGCGACTGCCCAGCCACGGAGAGCTCAGCCTGGCCACCTGCTGCACCAGCCTGCCTCGGCCAGGACGCAGGGACACAGTGGCAAGCGGCTGTGCCTTTTGGAAATCATACTTTTTAAGTTATTTAAAAATCAACCAGAGTGACAGAACAGTTTACAAAGGAAAAATCATCTATAATCCTTGTTTCAACACAACTGTCTTCATCTTTTCAGTGTTTTCTTCCAGTATTCCCCTCTATATACACACACATACATGCATATACATACACATGTACATATGCATGTATATATGCATGTACACACATATATTCATACATACGTCTATGTACATATGCTCTCTTTTTATATATATTCTGTCTCTATATATAAATATACACTTTCTAAATGTATATGTATATACAGGGGACACTTGAAAACATGCGTTTGAACTGTGGGTCCATTTATATGCAGACTTTTTTCAATAAATATATTGGAAAAACTTTTGGAAATTTGTGATCATTTAAAAAAACTTGCAGACGAGCCACATAACCTAGAATTATCCAAAAAGTTAAGAAAAAGTTAAGTACGTCATGAATGCATAAAAAATATATATATACATATAACATACAAAATACACGTTAATCAACTGTTTATGTTATCGGTAAGACTTCTGACCAACAGTAGACTATTAGTAATTAAGTTTCAAGGGAGTCAAAAGTTATGCTCAGATTTTCAACTGTACAGGGGTAACTCCTGAGTTGTTCAAGGGTCAACTGTACATACTCTGTCATAGATAGACAGGTAGATAGATAGGAAGATAGATAGACACTTTCTAAGTACACACATACACGCTCTATATATAAAGAGATAAGGAGATGGATGGACAGAGTGTATGTACATACGTATGCACTCTGTGTGTATACATAGATTTTACATACATATAAATATAATTTAATAAGTATCTTGTTCACCCACCGGGCTTGTGTTTATCCTTCTTATTGTCTGTCTGGATAACATCCCAACCTCTGGGATTATTTCTCCTTGGATACTGAACGTTTAGTTCATTTTCAGAGTCGGATTCACTAATTGTGCGGCGCTGGCCAGCCTGGGCTCTGTGCAAACCTGCCCCAGGCACGCACCGTCTGGAGGGGACGGTCAGAGAGCAAGTGACCAGGCAAAGGGGACTGTGCCCTGAAGGGATGGAGAGGAGGCCATGGCGAGAACGAGGGGCTTCCCTGAGACTGGGGTGTGTTATGTTTGGGATGGGCGTCCTCTGGTGGGTGGTCTCTGTCGGAGGGCTGGGGGGCTTCAGCGGGGCTGCATGGAGCTCACCATTGCGGTCATCAGTTACCCGGCAGCTTAGAGCCAGGCTGCAGGAAAAGCCGCAGGTGGAACAGAGCGGCCGTCAGAGCCCCGCCGGGGGCCTGGTCCCCCCTGAGTGCCTGTCCCCGGGACCCCTGTGAGACCCCTGCCTGCGGTGCTGCCACCAACCTCCCAGAGGGACTGCACGTCCCGAGAGAATTAACAGAGGTGAGGCGACCATCCTGGAAGCCTCAGGTTGACAGTCAGACGACCGGAGCTCGGGTGACAGGGCGAATGAGGCTGCGTCCAGCCCAGTTCAGACCACCAGCCAAGGGCTCAGCCCTGCTCGGTTATCTCGACTCTGACCGTGTCCAGAGCGCTGTCTGCTCCCAAGCCCACCAAGCCCCCGACACGTCCGCCTGCACCGGGCTCTTCACCGCTTGTTAGTGATGACCCCCGACCCCGTCCAGGGGTCCAGCACGATAGGGTATGAAATTCACACCCCTTGTTCACAGATTGTTAACAATTTCAGAACACTGACAGCTAAGCCTCCAACCAAGTGCGGGGAAATAAGACCTTTGCCAGCCCCGTGCAGATGAAAAGAGCGACGTTGGTGTCATGGCCAAATCCTGTCCCTGTTAAAGAAACAGGTACTCGTGACCCTTGCTAAGGTGGTAAGGAACTTTATTCTAGGGGGACCCCTGCACTGGGGTTTGCAGGAGGGGAGAGAGGTCTGGCTCAACTCTGAATACAACGTGGAAAGTGGGGATTTATGGCCAAGGAGCAAAGGTGAGGCCAGTGGATGGAAATTACAAAGAGCAAACACTGAGGTTAGGGGATGCGGCTAAGCCCCTCGACGGGGCCCTTCCTGAGGGCGGGCCAGGTGACCAGCTATTGAGGGTGGGGATGAGAAATGCAGCAGATTCGAGAGACATCAGAGTCCAAGGGTGGGGATCTCCCCGAAACTGACTTGGCAAGATTCTTGCCAAAACTAAGGACCAAGGGCAGAGGCCAAGTCTGAGCCAGCTCAGAGGAGCCCAAGTGGAGTCTAGTCAAGGACAGCGTCTGTGTCCCCACCCAGCTCACATGCTGAAGCCTCAGCCTGCAGCACCTCAGAACGTGGCTGTACTTGGAAGCAGGATCTCATGGAGGTGGCCAAGATAAACGGGGTTGTTAGGATGGGCCCCGGTGTCCCCCTGAGAAGAGGGGATCAGGACACTGACCTGCACAGAGGGACAAACATGTGAGGACCCAGGGAAGAGACAGTGGTCCACACGCCCAGGAGGGGGGCTTTGCGAGGGACCAGCCCTGCCGCACCCGGATGTGGGAATTCAGCCTCCAGGACTGGGAGAGAATAAACGTCTGTCATTTGAGCCCCCCGGCCTGTGGCACTTTGTCGCAGCATCCCAAGAAACAAGCCCGGGGACGGGCTGTACACATGAAACCGCTGGCTGGTGCCCCCTCACCCACTGGGCAGACACGCTTCAGGGTGTCACGTAGCCGGCAGTCGTTCGGTGCTGGATGTGCAAACCAGCTTCCGGCCCCACAGAAAGACAGACGGGAGCAGTGGATGGACGGTCGGTCCCTGAGGAGCAAGCAAAGCGCAGGGGCTGCAGAAGGGCAGGGCCTGCTCTGGACAGTCGTTGTCTCGTCCTTGTGTCCACTTTGCTTAAAATGCAGGACGAGCACAGCATCAGCAAACTCAGGCTGCTGGCGGCAGGGAAGGATGCAGCTCATGGCCCCCGCGTGCCTCCTGCTTCCCACACTTCCTTCCACGCACACCACAGACGGACAGACAGATGGGACTCGGGACTGCCGCGAGCTCCACCCACCCCCCCCCCCCCCCGTGCTCAGCTCCCAAAAGTGACATTTCCTGAACATGAGGAAAGTGACACGGGTGCAGTGGAGGCCACCAAAGGGAGCACTGAGCCCCCGGTGGAGGGTCTCCATGGACCCATCCATAGAAGGATTCTGACGAGGCCGGGTCTCCAGAGCCTGGCGTGAGACCCAGTGGTGCCGGGGCTGCAGTGGGCTCAGAGGAGGGCCGGCCACGTCTGTGCTCAGCAGTGGTGGGGGTCCTGGGAGGGTGTGACAACGATGGGCTGGGTGTCTGTGACACCTGTGTTCACGCTGGTCAGCTCCCCGATATACTCCTCCACCACTGCCATGGTACCCACACCACGTCGTCCCCACCGGCCTCTGCAAACTTCATCCAGCCCTGCTTCGTCCTGTGGGTGGGTGGCGGCCGGGGGCAGAGACAGCAGCTGGGCTCTGTGGGGAAGAGCAGCTCTCAGGTAAGCAGGGCCCCCCCCCCGCCCCCGCCGCGTCGGGAAGGGCCTCCGCTCCATTTCCCCACCCCCCAGCCTGGAGGACCCTGCTCGGGGCATCCCCCCACCCCCACCAAGCCTCAACTCTGGTTTCCTCCCCCCTCTGGCTCTTCCCTTGTCCACAGATGTGATCTGGCCTCCAAGCTGGGACGCTCCACACGCGGCCACGGCTGCTGTGTCCCATCTGCCGTCACTGCCCACTTCCCCCGCACCACTGCTGCCCACCTAGCCTGGCCCGGCCTGGAACAGCTGCCTACTCATTCATATGACGCTAGTGTCCTCACCAGTGCGTCCCTGTTTGAATAAACGGCTCAACCTTGTGGACTGGGGCAGTTACCCCCTCCGCTGGAGGGCATCGGCCAGCCCCTCCCCAGTACTGTCCTGGGTGGGCCGACATGCCCTGTCCCACCCCCGCAGAGGCTACCTAATGTGTGCCTGGCACAGAGGGGCTCCAGAGGGTCTGAGTGAGCCACGAGACCCCCAGAAGTCCAAGGGCTGTGTGTCCTGAGCTGGGACCCCCATTCCTGCTGCTACTCCCTGCTGGCCCCCCACCCGGGGTGGGGACAAAAGCCACAGGTGCCAAACCAGCACACATCCCACCTCTGCCCCCAACGCACATGAGGCCTGCAGCTACCCCTCCCTCTGCAGGGCTCTGACCCCCATCAGGGCTTCTATCACGGGGGGCTCTGCAGGTGGGGCTGTGACAGCCCTGACATCTCCTTCAAGCAACACCGCCCCAGCATCTGTGCCAGGTCCTGGGGACATGGCTGAGAGCCAGACAGGGTCCCAGGTCCCACAGTGGCCTCTTTAAGGGCAGACAGACACCACTGGGAAAGGACTCAATTCTGACGGGCTGTCTCCCGGTGGCGGGTGCCACGAGCAAAATAAACACAGCGCTGTCCACGGCGGCCCACGGCGCCCCCATCACCTGACCTCATGTCTGTCCCGGACACACCACTCTAGCTTCCAGCCCCTCCCCTGGCACACTCCAGCCCCCTGACCCCTGTCGTCTTTCCTGCTTCTGTGTGAGGTCACCCCCTCGTGAGTAGTCTGTCACCGGAATGTCCCTCTAGGACCCCTAATGCTCAGCATATAGAAGAGCCACAGTAAAGGTTTCCCGAATAAATGACTCTGAATGAATGAACGAGGAGCTGAGATCTCACAGGTGAGGAAACAGACATGCGAAGCACCAAGGCAGAGGAGCTCCGAGCAGAGGGAGAAGCCCGTGCAAAGGCCCTGGGGTGGGGATGAGCTTGGCCCTTCGAGGAGCACAGGAGCTAGGAGCATGTGGTGGGTGGGGCCAGGCCACGTGGGGCAGGGGCTGTGCTGGGGGCAGGGCAAGCCCCTGGGGGCTCCAGCAGAGGGTGGAGCAGAGGGATTCCTGCTCCGGGCATTCTCTCCCTGTTACAGCCAGCTCAGCCTACACGACGGGCACCAGAAACACAGGGGAACAGAACCCCCCCCCCACCGCCCCAAAACAAGCACTGTACTGGAGAGCATGTCGAACCCACTGAAGTGACTTTAATTTCAGCGCACACGACGGCTTTGTGCCGCCATAGGCATGGCTGCTGACAAGCTGGCTGTTGACGGCACTCGGAACGTCTCAGTGGCTGGTCCTAACCTCCCCCTCGGTCCCTTTCCAAGCCAGTGGCTGTGCGTATGAGGTCTGCTTCGGCGCTGGCAGCGTCCTCAGGTGCCTGCCAGCCTCCTCCCACGCTGCCTGAAGGCAGGGGTCCTGGATTAGCAGGGGAAGGTGGGCGCCTCAGCCACCGGGCGGGACATGCTCTGGATGGCCCACTGCAGGATGCCGTCGAAGGAGTGCTGCACAACAAAGCAGAAAGCGGGGCTTGGGCCAGAACCTTGGGGCACAGGTGTGCCTGCCTGGCCCACATCCGGCCTGCCCTGGCCTCCAGGGCCACCTGAGTCATAAACATCGTGGTGGGAAGGTGCCATCCAACCCAGCCCTCCTACACAGAGATGCGGAAACAGGCCCCACGCCCCACCAGACTTCGGCCGGGGGCACGCCTCATCCCACACTCCTCTGAGCTTCCCGTAAGCCCAGGCACAGCCACCACAGCTGTTCTGTCAACTGGTGGCCTCTTCCCGGATGTCTCGGCAGGGCCAGCTCCTTCCCTCACTCTGCCCAGCTCTGCGCAGGGCCTGACGCTCCAGCGGGACTGGAGGCGCCGTGGGAATGCCTGATATTCCAACAGAACGGGGGTGACCTGCTCCACAGGGGCTTGTGAATCTGCCCCACTCTGCCCACCTATATTGGCACCTCGGGTCACCCCTGGCCCTCTCGGGGCCTCTAAAGACAGCCTCAGTGTCTGGGACCTGCCCGTGCTTGGCCCACCACCCAAGGCAGGGCCCCCGTGGTCAGCTGGGATCCCCAAGGTGCCACACCAGGCCCCTGAGGACACGTACTAGCCACCTGGGGTCTGGGGGTGGCTGGAGGACTTTAACCTTTTCTAAAAGCCACCTTTTCTTCCCAGTGATTCTAGCTGTTCATCGTCGGTGGAGGGGCCTGGGTTGAGGAGGGGGAGGGAGGGATGTGCAAGGGGGCGTGGTCCCAGAGTGCCTAGCCCCAGGGAAAGTCACGGCCTCCACATCAGGCTTCAGTGGCCCCGGCGCTGGTTCCTGCAGACACCAGCTCTCCAGGGTCCAGGCCCCGGGACCTCCAGGGCAGCTAGAAAGGGGAGCAGCTTGGGGCCCGCTCTGGCTCGTTTGTGCGCGGAGGGGCCAGCTCCATCTGGGGTGACGTGGGCCTGTGGTGTCCAGCGTTCCCAGAACAGGGGCCTCCAGCTGCTCCCGTGGCCTGGGAGCTGGCTGCTTCAGAGGCCGCGGAGGCGGAGGCAGAGAGGGACGGGTGTGGCCCCAGCCAGGTGACGTGTTACCTCACTCAGGAGGGACTCCAGGTCATCCCTGTGCAGAACTGGCTCATGAACAGCAGAATCGTCCCCCGCCTGGAACCCAGAACAGGGAGGAGGTCAAGCCACCTTCTGCACCCCTGCCGGGCTCATCCCCACAGCAGCAGGACTCCCTACAGAGGCAGCAGCAGTGTCCGCGCCAGGGCAGTGGGGTGCTGCGCGCTTCTCCAGGCGGGACCCCGGGAACTGAATTCTAACACCTGGCTCCGGAGGCAGAGTGGGCGCGGGCGAGCTGGGGGCTGCCTGGCCAGGTCCCTGCCACCCCTCTGGGGCAAGGACCAGCTGGAAGGGACCCTGTCACCAATGGGAAACGTGAGGCCCAGATAGGAAAGAGTCTGGTCCCACAGCCACCCTTCAGCCACCCAACAAGCCTGCGGGGCCAACCGTGCCCCTGAGGGGCGAGGGCCAGAGCTGGGGACACGGCACACTCCCCCTGGCTTGCAGGCTAGGCGGAGCGAGGCCATGCTAAGTGGAACCACATGCAATCGTCCAGTTTGTAGCTCAGATCAGCCAAATCTCGGGACCTTCTCCAGCCCTTGATGCCACCAGCCCTGGGTGAGGGCTTGGCACACACAGTGCAGAGTGCTGGGGATCCGGAGAGAGGCTTCCAGAAGGAGCGGAACGCCAGTAGGTGTGAGCCCTCTTGTGCCCAGCGCCTGGGGTGCCCTGTCACCCACCGTGCGTGCAGGGGATTACGAGGCGGGACTGGGAGGTAGGATGGACCATGGACGGGGGTAGGACATCACCACCCCGGGCCCCCGAGGATTCCTCAGGGGCAGGGATGTGGTCAGGAAGGCCCCTGCTGCGGGCAGTCGGGGCAGATGCGCCACCTTCTGCAGGCCTCTGGGCAGGAGACACACAGGACTCCCTGGCTCTGAGGGAGCCCTGGGAAGTGAAGGTTCAGTGAGGCTAGTCCCTCCTCCCCAAGGTCCCAGGGCCCAAGGCTGCTGGAGGATTGGAGGCGAGATGACACGGGTGGAGTCACACGTCTCTCCTTCCGCTCTCCCCTGCCCCGCCCCACCGCGAGGACGAGGATGGCGCTCCCTGCACGGGTCACTCTGGGGGGTGCGGAAGGGGCCAGGGCAGCTGTGGGGTTAGTGGAGCTCTGGACCTGCAACCAACCCCAACCGGCGGCTGCATAGCCACTGTGGCTTGGGAGGGTTGCCTTTCTCTGCAGATTTAAGTTATCAGACGGGAGTTGATTTAAACAAATATATCGTATGTACAGAATAAACACATGGTCAGGTTTGGTGCACACCCGCGAAGCTGGCGCCCGGGCCGGGGCCTCCCCTGGAGATGCGGGATCCCCCCTCACCTGCGCCCCAGGGCCGGCGGCGGCGGCTTTGGCGATGAGTTTGAGGGTCCCGGGAGCCGGGCGGGCGGGGCTCAGGGCGGGACTCGCGGCGGGCGCCCCCTCCCCGGGGGCCGGGGCGGGGTCTCCGGAGCAGGATTTGCAGCGCAGGGCGGCCCTGGCGAGCGGAGGAGAGGCTGCAGGCTGCCGGGGCTGGGGCAGGGCTGGGAGTGCCCTCTGCACCCCGGAATCTTAAAGCCGTTGGGGGTCGCCGGCCCTCCCCCTCCCCCTCCCGGTGCCGGCCCCGCACTCACCCGGGCCGGGCAGCGCCGGCGGGGAAGTGGCAGCGCCAGTGGAAGGCGGCGGTGCAGTGTGAGCACCGAAGCGCGTCAGCGCCGTCCCCGCACACCCCGCACCTCGCGCCGGGCGCCGGGCCCTGCAGACGGACCACGGCGGGGTGACCGGGGGCCGGGGAGGGGCGCACGGCCCCGGGACCCCTCCGGGAGGGGCGCACGGGGTGGGGGGTGAGTCCGAGGTTTCGGGATCCAGGCCTAGAGAGGTCAAGGGCGCCCCAGCACCTTTGGGCTGCAGCTTGGCGAAACTAGGTGTCCCGTCTCGGTCCCCCTTGGTGGGCCTGGACCCCCTTCAGGGCTAGTCAAGGGAACCCAGAAGGGCGTCCGTTCCAGAGGAGGCAGGAGGGCCTGGGAGACCTGGGGCTGCGAACTCTACCCGCTTTATCGTCCTGCCCTTGTGAGGGGGCTTTCGAGAGTGATGATCGCGTCCTCTGGAGTCCCTCCAGCAGCCCCCTTCCCTTCACCCTCCCCCGCAGAGCCCGCACCTCGTTCTGGGTAATCTAGCAACCCCAAGAGCCCCTGGGCCTCCCTCCAGCCTCCTCCGCCCGCCCTCCCCGCAGCCCCCACCCCTAACCTCCATCTGAATCCTACCTCCTTACCCCCGCCTGTCACTGTCCTGTTTCAGGCTCACCTGGCTGCCCCTGTAGACCCTGAGCTCCCTGAAGACAGCCACCCTGACCCCAGCACCCCGCTCACCTGCTGCCCCTCAGGGCCCACACACAACAGGGGGTGCAGGGCCGAGGGGTCCAGCACAAGCGGGGGGGCTGCAGGAGGTGAGGCCAGCAGGTGCTTGTAGGTGACCGCAACATCCATTCCAGCGGGGCGCTCGCTGGGCGGTCCCCTGGCCTCCTCTCCCGCTGACCTCAGTGCCAGGAGGACCTGGAACCGGAGGGTCAGTTCTCAGAGGTGTTGCAGGGGACTTGCCCAGCACCACCCAGGAGTTAGTGACCGCTGGGGCCCTGGGAACCGGGGGCTGGCGTCGTGGGGAAGAGCGCCACATTGGGTGGGAAAGGCCCGGGTGCCGTTCCCGGCTCTGTGGTCCCAGCAAGTTCCCTGACCCTTTCCCCATCTAAAGGCGGGGCCCCGTGGCCCTCACGGGCTGTCGGAGTACACACTCGGCATATGCTGGGGCACGCATCGTATCCGTTGTGACTTTGCGGTAACAGAACACTTAAAACATTTTTGGAGAATGTTATTGGTGGTCGAAGTGCGTCCCCTGTGTTGGGCTGATAGAGCTGAAGTCCCCCAAAGCAGAGGGCTGAGAAGCGGGGCCGTTGTAAGGGCCGCTTCCCGGTGGCCTGCGCCCCCCTGGTCCCACAGGAGAAAGTGGAATTGATGGGGCCAGGCCAGGGTGGGGGGCACGTGGCTCTCTGGCTGGGGCAGGCCCAACCCACAGAAGTGGCCAGGAGGCAGGCAGCCGGTGGACAGAGGGCCTGGGAGTGGGCCTGTGTGTACCGGGGTCTCTGCAGGCGGCTCCTGGGGCCGGGGCTCCTCAGCCCGGGGCAGGTCCTGCTGGGCTCTTCCCTGGAGGCAGCTGGAGCACCTCCAGGTCCCACTGGTCGCGTTGTCACCGGCCAGAGACATGCAGGGCGAGGCAGAGGGGACAGTGGACTCCCAAGCCCGCAACACAGGGGAGGCCTGAGGGCTTCTCCAGGTCGCCCTTTCCGTTCCCCGATGGGGAAACTAAGGGGAACGGGCAGAGCCACAGGGGAAGGGCCTGCCCGGCCGGTGAGCAGGAGAGCCCGGGATGCTGGGGTAGCTAAGCCTGCTGGGGCGGCCCTCGCCAGCCTGGCACGTCCCCCGAGTGCTTCTTGGATGAGCCCCAAGAATTCCCGACACCCGCGAACCTGCAGCGGCCTGGGCCTGTGCGTGGCTCTCACGGGCCCTGCCTTGCAGGCGGGGCCTCCCTAGGCTGGCCTCCCTCGATTCCACGGGGGGACGGTGCCCAGTAGAACAGGGGCCGGTCAAGGGCAGGAAGGAAGAGAATGGAAGGCGGGCGGCATTGAGCAGAGCTGAGGGATGACCCGGCCAGAGATGTGACCTGGTCAAGGTCGTGCGGTGAGCGGGGCAGGGTCGGGGCGAGAATGCCCACCCAGCGCTCCGCCCTGCACCCAGGCCGCCCTGGCCTGCGGAAGCTGCTGGTAGCGGACAGCGCTGTCCCAGGGGGCCAGGGCAGGAGGCCTTGCGCTGGACCTAGCCTGTGCCCCCACCGGCCCTTGGGGGGCAGCTCTGTGGCCTCTGTGCTCCCCAGCCCGACTTGGAGTCAGACCCTGCTTGGTGCCGCTGGTCAGCTGCTTGTGGCGCTCTGGGCTGGGGGAGATGGGACGAGATGGGACGGGACGGCCGTCCCTTGCCTTGGGCCTCAGGGGCCTGCTGGCCAGGCTGGGGGGGACAGCGCGGCCACGCGGGGACATGGGTGGGAGGATCCCGGGCCCCAGCCCCACCGCCCGGCGACCTGAGCCAAGGCCCCCTCCCAGGCTGGCCTCACTGCCCATCCCTGGAGTGGAGACACTGCTGGGCGGCCTCCCACTCAGGGCGGGCCAGTGAGGAGGCTGGGCGGGGCCAGGCCCACCTGGGGATCTGGTGGAGCGGGGGCGTCAGGCAGGCCAGGTGGAAGGCGCGGGGGCAGCCGTCGCAGCAGAGGAGCTCCCCGCCGTCCCTGCACGCCGCACATTCATCCTCGTTCTTCTGGCACAGGTGAGAGACACGCAGCGTCTGGAGGACCCGGGATGGGGCAGCGCCCTCCCCGAGAGACTCCCCTCGCCGGCTCCCTGCTGGAATCCCGCCCTGACTGCCTGCTCCCCAGGGCTCCCCAAGGCCCCCCCACCTCTGAGACTCTAGCCCCGAACACCTGCTGGCCCATCCCTCTTGGGAAGAACGGTCCTTAAGGAAGGCTGGTTCCTCGCGGGTGCCTGTGCTCCAGGTGGCCCCAAGACCACACGGCCACACCCACGGGGCAGCGGAGGGGCAGGCCCAGTGGTGTTCCCGTTGGCCCTGGTCACCTGCTGTCCCCTCCGCCTGAGGCCTGCTTGCGCCCTTGCCTGGATGGCACCCACCGTGCCCCCCTGGATGCCACTTCCTTCAGAAGCCCCCCGGGGACTACAGGGCTGGGCAGCCCGTCACAGTGATGAGCGTACTCATTGTAGCAACCCCCCCCGCAGGCCCCAGCAGCCCAGGAGCTCCTGGGGGCAGGCTTGAGTCCTTCTCATTTCCTCATTCCCCGGGGGCCAGCACCGCGCCTGGCGGGGGTGTCGGGATCCCTGGCAGAACCGATGCTGGGAGCCCAAGGGCATACGTGATGCTTGGGTTCCTGGCTCCTAGCAGGGGACACAGCCATACCAAGGGCCCAACTGTGAGGCGTGGGACAGCTGGCAGCCGGACCAAACGCTGTGCTTTTAAGAGCCTGGGAGGACTCACGTGCTCTAACTTATGTGAATTTTTACAATTGCGTATTATCAGAAAAAAATGCTATTAAAAATAAAGTGTTCCACCCTGTGAACAGAAGCTTAGACCTCTGTCCTCCAGTCCCTGGAGTGACTGCCCTGGACAAGCGGCAAATCGGCAGGAGGCCCCGCCCTCACGATCCTGGGGGTGCTCTGAGCCTTACCTGGTGCAGCTGGGGCTCACTGGGGAGGGCAGGGGGGCCCGGGGCCCTGTCCCGCTGGCCTGCCCTCGAATCGCCTCCACCCTGCCAGGGAGAAGAGAGAGGGTCACCAGCAGGGGAGGCATTCGGGCGGGAGGGGCAGTCCCCAGCCCCAGCAGAGCTCCCCACCGGAGGTGACATGACGCTGCTGCCCCGGGTGCTGGGGGAGGGGGCCAACGGCCAGGCCTCCCCAGGGGCGGTCCCAGCAGCGCTTACAGGGACAGGAGCCTGGGTCCCCTTGGCTCGGACCAGCGTCTTCAGGCTGCTGCCGCTTCGGGTCTTGTTCTTTGCCCCACTGGGGTCTTCAAACTTGCTGGGAGTGTAAAACTCCCCCCCAACCTGGATGCACTTCTTGGAGCCACCTGGGAGGAGACGGGTCGGGGGGGGCCTGGCAGGGAGGCTCTACAGCTGGCTGTTCCTCCCCCACAAACACCACCCCAGTCAGCTCTGGGCCCAGGGTCCTGAACACAGCAGGGATTCTCTGCTGGGGGGAAGCACGTCGCCCAAATTCTCGTCCACTCGGAGTCTCGGAATGCAGCCTTATTCGCAAGTAGGGTCTTTGTAGATGTTAAGATGGGCTTGCACTGGACCGAAGTCCAAGGACAGCATCCTTATGAGAAGACAAGAGGACGCAGAGAGACACAGGGAGGAGGCTCTGTGGCGAGGAGCTGGACTGATGTGACTACAAGCCGGGGCATGGGGGTTGCCAGGAGCTGGAGGAAGCAGAGAAGCCTCTGCCCTAGAGCCTCTGAGGGAGCAAGCCCGGCCCCGCCCACACCTTGATTTTGGTGTTTCTGTTGCTTTAAGCCACCCCGTTTGTGGCAACCCGTCATAACGGCCCTAGGAAACTGCTGTAGGGATCCTTGGGACCATCCCTGGTGGGTGAGACTGGAGCCCGCACCAGCTCCCAGGGTCCTCGGCGTCCCCAGAGGGTGTGCAGCACAGGGAGTGGAGGAAGGAGGAGCTGCAAGGATGGGGCGGGCGGGGCTGGGGCCGCAGGTTGTCCAGCTTAGAGTCCAGGAGTTCCCCAAGCCCTGCCCAGAGCATCCGCTCCAGAGACGGCAGACCCACTGCAGGGAGTAGGGGCTGCCTCGTCCATGCTCTGGAGCCACCGGGGAGCTGAGCGGGGACGTGGATCCCCTGGCAGCCCCTCCCCAGCGCCGTCTACCTGCCTCAAACACCTGCTGGATGAGGATCCCCTCCACGGCCCCGCGGGCTCCTGGGACGTCCCCAGATGACACGGCCATGGCTCTCTGGACCGAAGCGGACATGGTCTGAATTCCTGGGGAAAGGAGCACCAAATGGGGGGTCACCTGTTGGGACGATGGCTCCTGAGCATGGGCAGTGGGGAGTGCGGGGCGTCCGGGCAGCAGAATCCTTCCTTCTTTCCACACAGGGCAGGCCGGGGAGGGGGTCCAGCCCCTCCACAGACAGACAGCCCACATGTAAGTGCAGAGACGGGCCATGGAGTGCATGTGCGTGTGCGTGTACACGTATGTGGTGTGGTCTGGTGTGTGGTGTACGAGCCGTCCGAACCCAGCTGGCGGGAATGAACAGAGACGCTGGGATGTGGCCCTGGGCTGGGCTGGGAGGGAGGCAGGGTCCCCAGAGCCTGCCCTCAGGCTGGCACCAGGGGCCCATGGGAGGTCTCCAGGTCCCAGGTTGCATCTGGCCAAGGGACAGGGGGTATTCTCTGGAGGAAGCAGGGTCGGAGCTGGCCCTGAAGGATGGGGCACTCAGAGGGGCATAGGTGGGGTGACCCCAGGCCAGCATGGTCCCAGCTCCCAAGACAGACCCCTGACCCCCAGACCTGGGGCCTGGCTCACCGTTGCCCAGCGGGAGGCGCTGTGGCTCTGCGTTGCTCTCTGACTTCTTGGAGGGCTTGGCCTTGACTTGGGAGCCTGTCGGGGGAGCAGGGACAGCCTGGCCCTCCTCCCGCTGCTGGGCCAAGGCCAGGGCGCAGGTGGGAGAGTGCCAGGTGGGGTCTCCCGGACTCTGGTGTGTCCCCTTGCTTTACCGGGCTCTGGTGTCCACATCAGGAGACAGGAAGTACGCCCACCTGCCTACTCACAGGGCCCAGGGGTCAACAAGGGCTGCGGGGCTCATACAGGGTGTCCGTCCAAGTCCCCAGAGGGACCTCTGCCAGGCTGACTCTGGGCCAAGCAGGAGGGACAGATGCTCCCGGACCAGGTCGGGGAGGGGGCATGGTCAGGGGGTGTAGGGCTCCGTGAGGGGATCTGTGAGCCCACCGGCTCCTCAAGCTGGGTACCTGGGCTGGAGGTGCCCCTCGGGGACAGAGCTGCCGGCGGTGTGGCCCTCGGTTCCTCCAGGGCCTTCCTCTTGGTGGGAGGCCTGGGCAGCAGCACGGTGGCCTTGGGGCCAGCCGGGGGCCTCCTCCCCTTCCGGGGCTGGCTGAGGTCCACATCTGCGGGCGTGTGCAGGGCCGGAGGCTGAGCTTCAAGCCCAGAACTGACGCCCCGTTCAGGCAGGTGAGGCCTCAGCTCTTTGCTCTTAGAAGCCAAGATGGTCTAGGTGATGTCCGGGGATCCCTAAACAGCCCCACGCCTCCCCTCTCACAGTCCAACTGGGGCTCAGAGGATGACTCCTGCTGCCAGCCCCAGTGAGGGAGGCTGAGCCGGCCGGGACCCCAGCCCCCAGTGCCCCCCACCTTTGGGGAAGCTGTCTAGGATGGGCTGCAGCCGGGTGTATCTCTCCAGGTTGTAGTCCTTGAAGAGGACCCTCCAGAAGTCCAGGATGACGGCCGTGTCCTGGGTCAGGAGCCACGAGAGGAGCGCGTGGAAGGCCTGTGGGCAGCCCTCCTTCTCCTTCAGACGCAGCGTCTCCTGAAGCAAAGCGGGAATGGGGGCCCCGCCCTTCCCGGGTACCCCCCTTCCTGCCACCTCCACTGCGGGACCAGAGGGCAAATGCTGACCCCGAGGAGGCCGCTGGAGACTTGGGCACCTGTGTCCATCCCCTTGGCTTGGGGCAGGTGTGGGGATGGCAGGGGGGTGCTGGGGTGAGGTGGGGGGGCCACCTGGAATTCACCTTAGGAGACTGGGTTCAACTTGGAGGGAGGCTTGGGGAGGGCTGGGAGGGGGCTTTGGGGATCTGGGGGGGCACCGGAACTTGTCTTGGAGACCATTCGCTCCGCTGGCGGGTGGGGCGTGGGGCAGGCTGCGGGTTAGCGGCAGGGACCTTACCCTGGTGCTGGGGCTTGGGGACGGGGAGGGGCTTGGGGGCGGGAGAGTGGGGAGGGGCTGGGGCTGGGGAGTGTCCCTCTGGAACGGGTCTTCCGCGACCTTGCCAGCTCCTGGGCGCGGGCGTGGGGAAGGCTGGGGCGTGTTGCTGGGTCGCTGGTCTGGATAGGGGCCCACCTGGAATTTGTCCTCGGGGACGACGTCGTGGTCGACCAGCGCGTGCAGCAGCGGGAAGGCGCTGTCCACGGCCACGGCTATCTCCGTGCGGTGCAGCCTCAGGAGGCGGCGCAGCGCCGGGTCCCCACCGGCCCGGGCCTCGCCCATCATTGCAGGGTCGGGGACACGGGACTGGGGGCCCGCTCTCCCCGCCTGGGTTCCCGCGGCCTCGGGGTGCCGCTGGACTTGTTGGGTGTCTGGGCCGTGTCAGCCTCCTGGCCCTGGCGCGCCCCCTGCGCCGATGGGCACCTGGGTGGGCACGCCTGGCCCGGGAAGAGGGAGCCCCAGGCGCTTCCTCCGGCCTCCGCGGGTCTGAGCTCACGGCCCGGGTCTCTATTATAGGCTCTCCTTGGAGAGAGCAAAAGCCGCTCAGCCCGAGCCAATCAGGGCCCAGGGAGCTTCCTCAGGGGCAGGAACGGAAACTTCCCTGTAACCCGAGTGCTAGATAGTCCCAGCCACCTGCCAGCCCCCTTGTGCACCCGTCAGCAGGCTGCTGGCTTTTCTTTCCTTTTTAAAGAAGCCTCTGGACTCAATTCCCAAAATGCGGTTCCAGCCAGCATCCCACAGGGCCCTGCTCAAATGGGGAAAAGCCAGGACAGGTGTCTTCACCTCACCTGGGGTGCAGTGTCAGACACGAGCAGGGGCTGCCCAGGTGCCCCAGCAGCTGGGAGAGGCAGCACGGGAAGCCTCCACGGGGCAGCTGCTCAGGGTCCCAAGCCTGGGGCTGTAGGAGGAGGTACCCACCTGACGGAGGACCTGGGGTATGACGAGCGCGTGTCAGTGGGTTCAGAGCTGGGCACTGCCTGGAGGCTGGTGATGCTGGGCAAGTGGCTTTCCTTCCTTGGCCTTCAGTGCTCTCATTTTTTGTCTGTTTGTTCATTTTTTAATTATTGGGCTATAGTTGTTTTACAGTGTCGTGTTAGTTTCTACCGTACAGCGAAGTGGAGTTCCCTGTGCTATACAGCAGGTTCTCATTAGTTATCTATTTTATACATAGTAGTATATATATGTCAATCCCAATCTCCCAATTCATCCCACCCTCCCTTTCCCCCCTTGGTGCCCATACGTTTATTCTCTACGTCTGTGTCTCTATTTCCACTTTGCAAACACAGGTTCATCTGTACCATTTTTCTAGATTCCACATATATGAGTTAATACACGATATTTGTTTTTCTCTTTCTGACCTACTTCACTCTGTATGACAGTCTCTAGGTCCGTCCACATCTCTGCAAATGACCCAGTTCCGTTCCTTTCCATGGTTGAGTAACATTCCACTGTGTATATGCACCACGTCTCCTTTATCCATTCACCTGCCAGTGGGCATTTAGGTTGCGTCCAGTCCTCTCATTTTTAAAATGAACACACTCCACTGGGAGTCCCCAGCTGATACCCACCTTCTACTTCCTCCAGGTGTGTTAGAAAGTAAGGCTTCTAGAAGGCAGCTGGCCCCATGGACAGACATGCCTGTGTATGGGCCGTGGGAACCTCTGTCTTTGTGTGGCTCACAGCCCAGGAAGGGGCGCCCCAGGAGTCTTCCTAGGTGGGGGACAGAAGCTGGGGGACAGAAGCTTCTGGGGGGAAGTAGGGAAGGCTTCCTGGAGGGTCGCAGCAGGGGTCCCTAAGTCCACGAGATGGGAACAGCATCCCAGGCAACTCGTGGGCAGGGGCAGTGGACTGGGGCATCCAGGGATGCTGAGCTCTCGGGGGCCCAGACAGCATGGTCTGGTTAGGGGGCAGGGATACAAGGCACAGTGGGAAGGACCATCCCTGTGGTCAGCCTGCAGAGTTGGGAGGACTTTTGGAGGAAGCTGTCTGGCCAGGTTGTGTTAGGGAGAGAAGCTGGGCGCCTGGGGATGGGGCTGGAGGGTGGGGGGGGGGGCTCCAGGAAGCCTGGGGTCAGGGCCAGCACTGGGCTGGGACCGGCCACACGGGGCAGGGGGAAGGACTCGTGACCGATGAGACGGGGCTGTCACCGAGACTTCTTGCATGCGTCGGCCCTCATGTTTTACACTGAGGTGGGAGTCCGGGGTGGGGCACTGTGAGTCCCCTCCTGACCTGGGAGCCCAGCCTTTGTGTCCCCACCTCCAGGCCCGGGCCCCTGATGGTTCAGTTCTGGGCCTTGGGCTGCTCCAAGCCTGGGGCAGCGGTGTTGGAGGTGGAGACGTGAGCTCCGTCAGCCTGGGGCCGGCACAGGGGGCGGTCATCTCCAGGGCCAGGACCTGAGCATGGAGCTCTTGGGCTAGTTCTCCTGTAGAATGTTCTGGGGACTGAGTCAGGAGCAGGGCCCTGGCACTGCCCACCTCCAGGGCGCCAAGCCCACAGGCTCCAGTGCCGTGGGTGCAGCTGTGGAGATGTGGGGCTTGGGGGTCTTTCCTGCGTGTCCTGCGTGACCCCAAATTTCACACACAGAAGCACCCAGATGCCAGGGAGCTATGTTTGTGGCCTTGAGGTGACTGGCCCACAGCCCCGATTCTTTCAGCATCGTGCTCCTCCAGCGCCACTCTGCACCCAGTGCATTTTCTCCCTGGGGGGGCTGGGTGGTCCCTAGGGAACGCTTTAGTCACAGGCCAACGGTTCAAGGGAAATTAAAAACTGCCAAGAAGAGCAAAGTCTTCACTTCACTCTTTAAAGCCCTGATACCCTTGCAGGTGCCTCTGTCGTGAGGCTGGCCTGACTGCTTCGGGTGTCACCCAGGCTCTGGCTTGGAGATTAGCAAACAGGCTCCTGTAGAGTTTCGGACTTTCCACTACGCCGGGGGTTTCCATAGCAACCCCTTACCTGGAGCGGCCCAGGGTGTGTGGAGGTGAGAGGGGCCCCTCAAGGGCCGGCACTGCCTTCAGCCAGGTCACTGCCTTCGGGGCTGAGCCTCAGCTCCTTCTCCAGACAGCGAGCAGCCCAGCAACTTGCCCACCCCTCAGTAGTGAGTCTCTGAGCCTCTGTCCTCACCTGCAAGGGAGCGAGCACAGGAGCTTCTCCTGCAGTGCAGTGATGCTACGTATGAGACACACCAGCCCCACTGCACACTAGGCACTGTTCTGAGTACTTTGCAATTGCCCTTACTTAATCCCAGAACCACCCTGTTCGTTCAACATTATTATCATCCCCATTCTACAGATAGGGAGATTGAGGCACAGAGAGGTTAAGGAACTTGACCAAAGTCACACAGCTAGTAAATGGCCTTGGATGGATGGTGTCCAGGTGCATGCTCTCAGCACATAGGACACTCCCTTGTTGCCCAGGTCATGTCAGGCACTCCCAGCTTGCCAGGAGGAGGAAATGCTCCCTGAGAGATATGCCCAGATGTCAGGAAGGAGGAGGCCCCAGTGGCAGGGTGGGAACAGGAGGGGGTCCTGTCCCTCGGCTGCTGGCCTTGGCCCCTCAAGGAAGCCTGGACACTACAGTCTTCTCCTTTTGCCCCAGATGGGGGCTTCAGTCTCTGTGGCTCCCCAAAAAGGGCTGGGGTCCCAGGGGTCAGAAATCCTGAGTTAGAATGCCCTCAGGGTCCTCAGAATGCCAGCCCAGGCCTCAGCTGGAGGAGCAGAGCAGGAGAGGCCCTTGGCCTGCCCCCTGAGGACTTCCTGGGTGGTGGGCACCAGGGGAGGCTCGGTCTCCTGGTGACTCTCTGCCAGGACTTTAGCACCCTCTTGTCCTCCAGCTAGCTGTGTGACGCTCTCTGCACCTGTTTCCCCAAGAAAAGCTGCTCAACGTCATTACTCACTACGAAAATGCAAATTAAAACCAAATGAGATACCACCTCACACCCACTAGGGTGGCTATTATCAAAAAACAGACAATAACAAGTGTTAGAGAAGATGCAGAGAAATCGGAACCCTCACACGTTGATGGTGGGAATGTAAAATGGTGCAGCCATTCTGGAAGAATGTTTGGTGTCTCCTCAATGAGTTAAACATAACATTACCGTATGACCCAGCAATTCCACTCCTAGGTGTACACCCAAAAGAATCGAAAACAGATACTCCAACAAAAGCTTGCACACAAATGTTTATAGCAGCATTACTCACAACAGCCAAAGGATGGAAACAACCCAGTTGTCCATCTACAGAAGAATGGATAAAGTGTGGTCCATCCTACAATAAAGTATCACTCAGTTACAACATGCATAAACCTCAGAATTGCTAGACTGAGTGTAATAAGTCAGACATAAGACCCCACCTATTGGGCCTCCCTGGTGGCGCAGTGCTTGGGAGTCCCCCTGCCGATGCAGGGGACGCGGGTTCGTGCCCCGGTCCGGGAAGATCCCACATGCCGCGGAATGGCTGGGCCCGTGAGCCATGGCCGCTGAGCCTGCGCGTCCGGAGCCTGTGCTCCACAACGGGAGAGACCACAACAGTGAGAGGCCCGCGTACCGCAAAAAAAAAAAAAAAAAAAAAGACGCCACCTATTGTGTGACTTCACGTATGTGAAATACCCAGAATAGGCAAATCGAAAAAAGCAGACTTCCAGGAGGTGGGGGCAGGGGAAGGAGTCACTGCTTAATAAGTATGGGGTTCCCGTTTGGGATGATGAAAAAGTTCTGGGAATAGACAGTGGTGATGATTAATACAACATTTTGATGTACTAATTGCTCCTGAATTTTAAACTTCCAAATGGTTAAAATGGTAACTTTTATGTTATGTATATTTTACCACAATAAAAATTAATTAATTTTTTTTTTTTTTTTTTTTAGCGGTATGCGGACCTCTCATTGTTGTGGCCTCTCCCGTTGCGGAGCACAGGTTCCGGACGTGCAGGCTCAGCGGCCATGGCTCACGGGCCCAGCTGCTCCACGGCATGCGGGATCTTCCCAGACCGGGGCACGAACCCATGTCCCCTGCATCGGCAGGCAGACTCTCAACCACTGCGCCACCAGGGAAGCCCAAAATTAATTAATTTTTAAAAAATCAATTGGGCATATTTGTGTGGATCTATTTCTGGGTTCTCCATTCTGTTCCATTAATCTCTGTGTATGTCCATCCATCCATACCACAAATATTTGACTACTGTAATTATATGATAAATCTTGAAGCCCAGTAGACCAATTCCTCCCATTTTATTTTTTTTCAAAATTGTTTTAGCTACTGTTGTTTCTTTGATTTTCCATATAAATTTTAGAATAATCTTGTCTCTATCTACAAAATTATTGTTAGGATGTTGATAGAAGTTACAATTTGGGGAAAATTGGCATCTTTATTACGTTAAGTCTTCTAATCCATGTGTGTATGTTTCTCCATTTATTTAGAACTTAATTGATTTCTTTTATCAATGTTTTGTAGTTTTCAGCACACAAGTTCTATACCTGTTTTGTTATACTTACACTTAAGATTTAAATTTTTGAGCAAGCGTAAGTAGCTTTGTGCTTTTAATTTTAATTTTTGTGTGTCTATTCATTGTTAGTATTTAGAAATACAAATGATTTTTCACATGTTCATCTTACATCCTACAACCTTGCTGAATTCATTTTATTTGTTCTAGGAGTGTTTTTATTTTGTTTTGAGATTTTCTACAAAGACAATTTTATCATCTGTAAATAGAAACCGTTTGATTTCTTCCCTCCCAATCTGTATGCCTTTTATTCCCTTTTCTTGCCTTATTGCACAGGTTAGAGCTCCCAGCACTATGTTGAATAAAAGCAATGAGAGTGGACGTCCTTGCCTTGTTCCTGATCCTGGAAGAAAAGCTGTAGGTTTTTTGTAGATGGCCTTTATCAAGTTTACGAAGTCCCTTCTATTCCTATGTTTATGAGAGTTTTTATGATGAATGGGTATTAAATTTTGTTATATGCTTTTTTGGCATTGATTGATATGATCATATCATTTTTCTTCATTAGGCTGTTAATATGGCAAATTACATGGATTGATTTTTTTGAATATTGAACCAAACTTGCATCCCTGGAATAAACTCCACTTGGTCATAGTATATCTTGTTGAATCTGATTTTCTAATATTTTGTTAAGGATTTTTGCATTTACATTCACAAGGCATTTTGGCTTATAGTTTTCTTTTTGTGACTGTCTGTTTGGTTTTGGCATTAGAGTGATATTAGCTTCATACAATGAATCAGGCCATATTCATCCTCTTTTATTTTCTGGAAGAGATTGTGTAGAATTAGTGTTAATTCTTTTTTAAATGTTTGGTAGAAACCCCAGTGAAACCATCTGGGCCTGGAGATTTTTTTTTTTTTTGAGGGGAGTTAAATTAGGAATTTAATTTCCTTAATAGTTACGGGCTATTTTCTAATTATTTTATATCAGGTTAGTTGTTGCAGTTTGTGGTCTTTAAAGAATTGGTTCATTTCATGTAAGTTGTCAAATTTATGAGTGTAGAGTTGTTCATAATCTCCTCTCATTTTCCTTTTGATGTCCTTAGGGTCCACAGTGACACCACCTGTGTCAGTTTTAAAATTGGAAATTTGTGTTTTCTCTGCCTCTTTTTTTTTTTTTGCAGTACGTGGGCCTCTCACTGTTGTGGCCTCTCCCATTGCGGAGCACAGGTTCCCGACGCGCAGGCTCAGGGGCCATGGCTTACGGGCGCAGCCACTCTGTGGCATGTGGGATCTTCCCGGACCGGGGCACGAACCCGTGTCCCCTGCATCAGCAGGCGGACTCTCAACCACTGTGCCACCAGGGAAGCCCATGCCTTTTTTTTTTTTTGGTTTTGGTTTTGTTTTTTTTTTTTTGGTCAGTCTTTCTGGATGTTTGTTGATTTTTAAAAAAATTTTCTCAAAGAACCAGCTCTTTGTTTCACTGATTTTCCCTGTTGTTTTTCTATTTTTAATGTTATTGATTTCTGCTCTTTACTATTCTTTTCCTTCTGCTTGCTTTGGGTTTATTTTGCTCTTATTCTTGTAGGTTCTTAAAGTGAGTGCATAATTATAACCCTCTCTTCTAAAGTCTGCATTTAGTGCTATAAACTTCTCTCTCTCAGTACCGATTGAGCCACATCCCGCAACCTATGATATGTAGTGGTTTCATTTTTCATTCAGTGTATTTTTTGAGACTTTCTCTTTCATCCATGGATTATTTAGAAGTGTGATGTTTAGTTTCCAAGTGTCTGGAGACTTTTCTGTTCTCTTTCTGCAACTAATTTCTAGTTTGATTCCAAGAGAACACAAACTGTGATCAGAGAGCACACACTGTGTGGTTCCAATTCTTCTAAGTGTGTTGAGGTTTGTTTTAGGTCCTAAGAGATGGTCTATCTTGGTTTATGTCTGTGGACACTTGAAGAGAATGTGTATTCTGTAATTTGGGGGGCATGTTCTATAAATGTTGATTAGATCCTGCTGGCCAATGGTGATGTTGAGCTTCTCTGTTTTTTTGTCTCATGGTTCCATCAATTGCTCAGAGAAGGATTTGAAGTCTCCAATTACACTGGATTTATCTATTTCTTCTTTAGGTTCTATTAGTTTTGCTTCATGTATTTTCTGCTCTGTTGTTTGTTGCACGCACCTTTAGGCTTGCATGTCTTTTTGGTAGATTGACTGTTTCATCACATGATGATAAAGGGTCAATTTTCATTGTTCTGGTCATTTTCTTTGCTTTAAAGTCTACTTTATCTGGTATTAATGGAGCCATGCCTGCGTTCTTTTGATCAGTGCTTGCATGATATACCTGTTTTTGTCCATCCTGTCATTTCTGATCTACTTCTTTTTTTTTTTGCAGTACGCGGGCCTCTCACTGTTGTGGCCTCTCCCTCTCCCGTTATGGAGCACAGGCTCCGGATGTGCAGGCTCAGCAGCCATGGGTCACGGGCCCAGCCACTCCATGGCATGTGGGCTATTCCAGGACTGGGGCACGAACCCGTGTCCCCTGCATTGGCAGGTGGACTCTCAACCGCTGTGCCACCAGGGAAGCCCTCTGATCTACTTTTATGGTTATGTATGAAGTGAATTTCTTGTGCACAGCATATAGTTGGGTCATTTTTTTAAAACTACTCTGCCAAATTCTTTTAGCTTGTGTGTTTATAACATTTACGTTTAATGTAATTATTGATATGTTGGGCTTAAATCTGCCATTTTACTTTTGTTTTCTGTGATTACTTTTTCCTGCCCTGTGGGTTACCTGAACATCTTACAGAATTCTATTTTGATTTATCTGTAGTGTCTTTGATTGTATCTCTTTGCAGAACTTATTTATTTATTTTGAAGTGTGGTTAATTTACAATGTTGTGTTAGCCTCTGCTGTACAACAAAGTGGTTCAGCTTTATATATATATATAATATATATATATAATATATATATATTATTTTTCATAGTCTTTTCCATGATAGTTTATTACAAGATTTTGAGTATAGTTCCCTGTGCTATACAGTAGGACCTTGTTGTTTATCTATTTTATATTCTTTGCATAAATTTTTAGTAGTTGCTCTAGGTATTACACTACCCATTCATAACTTATCACTGTCTACTGGTCAAGATTTTACCAGTTTCAGTAAAGTGTAGAAAGCTTACCTCTCTTTACATCCTTTTAGCTTCCTTATTTATAATATAATTTTCTTAAATATTTATTCTAAATACTTTTAGAACTATATCAGTGTTATAATTTTTGCTTCCACTGTCAAATATAAATGTATAAAACTCAAGAGAAGAAAGAAAATGTTTTTACTCATATTTTTAGTCTTCTCATTGTCCTTTCTTCCTTTCTGATGTTCCAGAATTCCTGCTTTATCATTTTCTTTCTGTTTAGAGAACACTCTTTAGCCACTCTTTTAGGGTTGGTCTGCTGGTGCCAAATTTTTTCAGTTTCCTTTATCTGAGAATGACCTGATTTCTCTTCATCCCTGAAGAAGGTTTTCACTGGATGTAGAATCCTGGTTGGGAGGGCTCTTCTTTCAGCACTTGAGAAATATTGTGCCCCTTGCTTCTGGCCTCCATAATTTCTTTCTTTTTTAAAAAAAATAAATTTATTTATTATTATTATTTTTGGCTGTGTTGGGTCTTTGTGGCTGCACATGGGCTTTCTCTAGTTGTGGCGAGTGGGGGCTACTCTTCGTTGTGGTGTGTGGGTTTCTAATTGCAGTGGCTTCTCTTTTTGCAGAGCACAGGCTCTGGGCATGGGGGCTTCAGTAGTTGTGGCACATGGGCTCAGTTGTTGTGGCTTGCGGGCTCTAGAGCGCAGGCTCAGTAGTTGTGGCACGTGGGCTTAGTTGCTCTGTGACACGTGGGATCTTCCTGGACCAGGGCTTGAACCTGTGTCCCCTGCATTGGCAGGCGGATTCTTAACCACTGCGCCACCAGGGAAGTCCCTGGCCTCTGTAATTTCTGAAATTGGTACCATTCAGATTTTTTTTAAATAAATCTTTATTACTTTTTATCAAATTGTTTTTTTTTCTATTATAGGCAAGATGTCAGATCTCTCTCATTGCTTTCAAGAGTTTTCCATATTTTCAGTTTTTAGAATCTTTGCTATGATACGTCTGGGTGTGTATTTCTTTGGTTCTATCCTATATGTTCAGCTTCCTGAATGTATAGGGGTTTATGGCTTTTGCCAAACTTTGGGAACTTTTCAGTCATTGTTTCTTCAAGTAGTGTGTAGCCCCATCTTCTTTCTCCTCTTCTTCTGGGACTCTAAGGACAGAAATCTTTTGTGTAGCCCTACAGGTCCCTTGGGCTCTGTTCACTTTCTTCAGTCTGTTTTCTCAGTGTTGTTTGAATTGGGTAATTTCTATTGTCCACTTATCCTTTCATCTGATCGCTCCATGGTGGTTTAAAAATTTTAGTTATTTAGTTATGTTCATTTGGCCCTTCTTTATACCACGTATATGTATATATATTCATATATATATATATTTCTTTTGCTGAGACTTTCTTTTTTTTTTTTTTTGGCCCTGTGGCATGTGGGATCTTAGTTCCCCAAACAGGGATCAAACCCGTGCCCCCGCAGTGCAAGCACAGACTCTTAACTGCTGGACCATCAGGGAAGTCCCCCAGAGACTTTCTTAACTGAGAGTTGCTAACTTTCCATTTGTTTCTAATGTGTTTTAATTGCTCACTGAAACACTTTAAATAAGGCTTCATTAGTCAGAGTTCTCTGAAGACACAGAACCAATAGGAGATTATATAAATAATATGTATTTGTTATAAGGAATTGGCTCACATGGTTATGGAGGCTGAGAAGTTCCAAGATTTGCAGTCAGCGAGCTGGAGACCCCAGAGGAGACAAGGTTTCAGTTCAAATCCAAAGGCCAGAAAAGACGTCCCAGCTCAAGGCAGTCAGGCAGGGGGACTTCCTCTCACCTGTGGGAGGGTCAGCCTTTTTATTCTATTCGGGCCTTCGACAGATTGGATGGCTGTTTTTGGCTGTGCCTGTTGGTGTTTCTGCGTTGCTGGCATCTCCAATAGCAGGTCTTGGGTATGAAAGGCAAAAATTACAAACAGAACAAAACAGGGGACTCATCACCAAGTTTTTCTGAGGGCCCTGGCTGGTCTGCCTCCTCTCTCTGCCTTTCAGAGTTTTCTTATATTAGTTTTGTATATAATGTCCAGGGGTTTGAGTTAGACTTAGCAAGAGGAATAGAAAAAACCACATCTATCATTTTCCCAGACTAACGCTGCTGCTTTCGGGCATGAGTTAAACGTACGCGTGTCCAGCCTGGGCACAGCTGCTCAGGTGGTTTTGCCATGACAGAAGGATCTAGGGTTTCTTCACTTCCTCCTTTGAGTAAAAGGTGTCAGCGAGAGGACAGCAGGCATGCTCCCTTCCCTGGATCCCAGCTGTGCCAGGTGTGCCGGGTGTGGACAAGGGCCGAGGAGCCCCACCCAGCTCAGCCCATAGCCCATGGCAGTGAGAGTATGAAGGAGGCTGGTAAGTGATGTGTGGATGTGTGACTCCATGACCCACAGGAAGCATTTATTTGGCACCTACTGCATGCCTGCCAGTGTTCCAGGAGAACAAAACAGACCAAGCTCCCTGCCCAAGAAGCTCCTACTCTAGTGGGAGGGGATTGACAGTGCACAGAACAGGGAAGAGGCCCATACATACTAGAGGCATAAGTGCAGGTGAGGAAACAGGGCAGTGGGGAGGAGGGGAGGTGGGTGTGGGGTGTGGCGTCAGGTTTTACAGCAGCGGGAGGGGAGGCAGCCTGAGAGGAGGACTCTGAACCAAGCCCTTGAAGATGTGCTCTCTGGGGAGCAGGTGTTCCAGGTGCGGGGGTGGGGGGCCGGCAGCAGGTGCAAAGGCCCTGTGGAGACACCTGCCTGGCAAGGAGGCCAGTGTGTCCTGAGCAGCAGTGTGGGCAGGAGGGAGCAGCGGGGAGCCGGCAGGTGATAAGAGCTGCATCCTGGGAGTCCGACCCTTCTCAGAGTGAAAGCAGACAGGGAGACTCAGCAGGAATCCACCCCAGTGACCAGACAGCCGATGGTGGCCTGGACCAGGCGGGAGGGTGGGGCACAGTCCAGCGCTGGGTGTGTCTGGGGAGGGATTTGCTTAATGTAGAAAACATTACGGTGACCATAATCTTATGGCTTAATGTAGAAAAATCTTATGGTGACCAAGGAGGGAGAGGGGGAAGGGATAAACTGGGAGGTTGAGATTGACATATACACACTACTATATATAAAACAGATAACTAATAAGGCCCTGCTGTAGAGCACAGGGAACCCTGCTCAATACTCTGTAATGGCCTATATGGGAGAAGAATCTAAGAAAGGGTGGGTAGATGTATCTGTGTAACTGATTCACTTTGCTGTACAGCAGAAACTAACACAGCACTGTAGATAACTATACTCCAACAAAAAATTTAAAAACTAAAATAAAATACTAAGAGAGAGAGGAAAAGAAAAGGGTGGCTGTGGGTGTGAGAAGCAGGGAGGAGCCCTGGTAACGGGAGGGATGGGGTCGTCGTCAGCTGAGATGGGAAAGCCTTGGGAGGGTCAGGCTGGCAGGCGGACCACGTGACGTGGGACTGAGGGCTGGCCTGTGGACTGAGCCAGTCACGGGTCACCAATGAGCTTGCCGACCCCAGAGCCATTTGAGGAGTGGGGTGCAGCCCAGGAGAGGGGAGCAGGTGGGGGGCAGGACTGCGAGGTGCACACCCCCTGCGAAGGGCAGCGGCGTAGGGGGAAACCCAGCGCCTGTGCACCTGGGGAGGGACCCAGCCCAGGCGGGGATCACGTGGTGCAGGTGGGAGGGAGGCCTGCAGCCACCTATGGTCTCGCGTGGCCCCCAGAACGTGTGGCCGGGAGCGCGACCAGTTCACGGCCCGCCCCTCTGTCTGGCTCGGGCTTCCTGCTCAAAATGTGGCTCCTGGGGCATCCACAGTGCCTGGGAGCTGGGAGTGCAGAGTCCCAGGTCTGCAGAGTCAGATGCTCTGGGGAGGGTCCAGCAACCTATGTTTCCACAAGGCCTGTGGGGTGGGGTGGGGCAAGGCTGGGGGTCTCTTGTTCTGCTCTTTGACCACTGGTTCTATAAAATCGACCTTTATTTTCGGTAGAAATTCTAGAGCACTACAGCCATGACAAACTCCTCTCCTTGCTGAGTCCCCGTTTTGCCTTTACTGAGCTATGCTTTCCCTGCCGTGCAGTGCACGGATCTGTGTGCCCGTCTGCGTCTGGCACATGGGCCCACCCGTGTAACTCACACCCCTATCACCATACAGATCATTTCCATCTCTCCAGAAAGTTCCTTGGTGCCACCTCCTGGAAGGGACCTCTGATCTACTTTGGGTCACTGTGGATTCCTTTTGCCTGTTCTGGAAATTTCTATAAAGGGAACAGTCTGGTATGAAACTTTACCCATTTGACTTCTTTCACTCTGAGCACGTCTGGCTTCTTCCATGTGGCTGTGAGCGCTGGTTCTTCATTCCTTCCGCTGTCCGGACCTCCCAAGCTTGTTCATCCGCTCACCTGTTGAGGACATCTGGGCTGTTGTGGACAAAACTAATGTGAACCTTCTTGTCCAAGTCCTTGTTGGACCAAGGTTTTTATTTCTCTTGGGTAAGTAGATAGCTAGGGGTGGAATTCCTGGGCCATAGGGTAGGTATGAATTTAGGGAGCGCAGAGTTTTCCAAAACAACTGTGCCGTTTTGCGTTCCCACCAGCACCACGTGAGGGTTCCAGTTGCTCCACATCTTCGCAACTCCTGGTGATGTCTGATTATGGCTAGTCTGCTGGGTATGTGGTGGTGTCTCACTGTGGCTTTGATTTGCATTTCCCTGATGACTAATGTTCTTGTGCTATCGGCCACTGGTGTATCTTCTTGTGCAAAATGTCTGTTCAAGTCTTTTGCCTGTTTTAAAAAAGGCTTGTTTGTATCATTGATTTGTCAGAGTTCTTTACATATTCTAGACACAGATTTTTGTCAGATATCGTGAAAATGTTTTGAGTATTTTCTCTGAGTCTGGGAGTTGCCATTTCATCTTCTTAGGTTTTGGTATCTCCTGGCCACAGCCTACAGCCCTGCCCAGCCCCTGCCAGGCCCATCCTCTGCAGGATCAGGACATGTTAAGTGGACAAGAGGATGAGCCCTCGCCCAGCTGGGGAGCCAGCCTGGGAAGTGCCGACGGCCTGGCACTGGGAAGAGCATGACCTTGGAGTGACAGGACGGGGACCCAACCAGCACTGTACAGGAGCAGAAAGCGTGGAGGGAGTTTCCAGGTCAGAGAGCCTCTGGCTGGCATAGCCACAGCAGTGTCTTCAGCCTCCGCCTGTGGCCCTGAATCCCCCGTGCAGATGCTGGTCACCCACTGGCCCCACTGGGAGGCTGGCAGGCTGGGACCTGGGCCACGGTGGGCCGTGGAAATGCACACTGACACCAGTGTTCTCTGGGGACATCCCTTCCAGCAGGTCCCCACCAGCTCCCTTCCCGCTGAGTGTGCAGGGAATGAAGCAGAAAAGTGACCTGCTCCGGGGTCAGAGGGGAGTCCCCTGCGGATTACGTGTGAGGGTGAAGGAAGGGAAACCCCCAAAATGTCCCTCAGCGGAGACAGGTTAGCATCGAGGCCACCCCTCCAGACAATGGCCGAGCCAGGGGGAAGGCGGGGCGGCTGCTGCAAATTGCCGTGCGGTGTGTACAGGGTGACTCGATTATTGCGATGAAAACAAGAGAAGGAAAAATAAAACCTCTCAGTCTGGAAGGGGACAAAGCAGGTGTGAGCCCTGGGGCAGGCGGGAGATGGTGAGATGGGGCTTCACTAGTTCATCTGTACACTTAAATATGGTTTGAATTTAATAACATGCACAGATTAGTTTTTACATGAAAAGTAGGAAATAAAGTATAATGGAAACTATTCCTAGCACCCAGTAAACTATAAAGATAGGAAGAAATCTGCTGCACCCACATTTTACGTTTTATGTATTTTTATTATTTATTTATTTATTTGCTGGTATCTCTTTTTATTAAGGTATAATTAACATATACAATTTTTTAAAAAGAAGAAACAGAAAGATACACCATGCTTCTGGATTTCATTTCTTAATTGCATTTTAAAAGGCAGTTCTTCATATCTACGGAACAGAAACAGACCCACAGACATAGAGAACAGACTTGTTGCCAATGGAGCTCGGGGGTGGGGGAAGGATGGAGTGGGAGTTTGGGGTCAGCAGATGCAAACGAGTGTATATAGAATGGATAAACAGCAAGGGCCTACTGTATAGCACAGGGAACTATATTCAGTATTCTCCGATAAACCATAATGGAAAAGAATATGAAAAAGAAAATATATATGTATAACAAATCACTTTGCTGTATAGCAGAAATTAATGCAACATTGTAAATCAACTATACTTCAATAAAAATTTTTTTAAAAGCCAGTTCTTCCTTAATTATTCTCTAAAGTTAATGTAATTCCAATTGAATTACTAAAGGGGGTTTAGAAGTTGAGTCTCATGTTCTTTTGGAAGATGAATGAGCAAGAGACAGGACACCTTCGAAGAGGATCAAAGCTGCCCCAGATAAAGTATTAAAAAGCTACAGTGAGAGGCTTCCCTGGTGGCGCAGTGCTTGAGAGTCCGCCTGCTGATGCAGGGGACACGGGTTCGTGCCCCGGTCCGGGAAGATCCCACATGCCGCGGAGTGTCTGCGCCCGTAAGCCATGGCCGCTGAGTCTGTGCGTCCGGAGCCTGTGCTCCACAGCGGGAGGGGCCACAACAGTGAGAGGCCCGCGTACCGCAAAAAAAAAAAAAAAAAAAAAGCTACAGTGAGGAGGGCAGGGGGACTGGTGCAGAGAGACACAGATTGCTGGTGTGAAATGCAAAGCTTAGCACGATATCCAAACACAACTGTGGATTGTTAGGTAATAAATGCCTTGCATGGAATATGTTGGAGGGGGGAGTAGATGGACCAATTGACGAATAATCTTATCAGTGCAAAAAGCCAAACACCAAAAAAGATCCCGACTAGAATAAAGATATGTCTACAAAATGGAATAAAATGCTAAAATAAAGATGAATGCTGGTATCGTTTTGTGGTGGAGAGGAAATTTTTAAGTATGATAGGAGAAGCAAAAACCATGACAGAAAAGACAAATGCAAGATACTTGTGTATAAAAATATTTAAAAAATTAAAATCGATATAACAAGCTGAAGAAAATATTTGTGACACGTATATGAGGATTAGGTAATATCTTTAATACAGAGAATTCTCAAATCAATAAGAAAAAGACAAACACTCAAGCGTTTAAAAAGAAAAAGAAACAGAGAAGAGAGACTTGATTTTCCTAAGTTTTATTCCACAGCCCAACAGCAACAGGGGCTGGAATCCAGCATCGTTTCACCATCTACTTTGGGACTTTCTGAACATCAGTCTATAAATACGTATATAGCCTGTGCACAGATAATAAAATGGTGTTCTCCACTACGTGTTTGTAAATGTGCTACAAGGGGACTCCCTTGGCATATGTGGGCTTGGAGGAAGGGCAGGTTAAATCCAGTAAGCTGGTGGCTCATCGCCATGTTCTCAGGGACATCAGTGCAATGACATCACCATGAACGGGGGTCCCAGACTGCAGCCCTGCACCCAAGGCTCCCCCACGGCAGCTGTGGATGGGGTGCTGTTGGGAAGGGGAGGTGCAGGGACCTGGCGCCCTAAGGCCTCTTGTCCGGCAGCTGGGAAGATGTGCAGTCACCGTCTTAGCCAGGAGAGGGGGATGTCTGGTCGCTTTCGTGGGTGGCGGAGGCCCTGGCTTTTGTGCTCAGACAGACTGGGAAGGGGTCTTGTCTTTTCCACCCCCCTCATCACTGCACAGAGCGGCCTGTCTGAGGCTGTGCCCTGTGAGGTCGCTGGCATCCACTGGGACCGCCCGGACACCTGGCTGCGAGGCCAGGCCCTTCTGAGCTGTCAGTGGCTGCTTTCTCTCTCTCTGCATATGTAAAGCATCATTAGTGGTCAAGACAGCGGCAGGCTGGGCGGAGGGTCACACCAGAGCCTGAGGACCAGTGGGTCACCTTGTGGTCAGGCCAACACAAGGGCGAATTCCTCTTTTACCCCCACTGCACTTTGTCTTGGGGAGAAGAATGAATGTTCACTCATCCATCCATCCATTCCCCCAAGAGCATCACAAAACAGCACCACTCGCCTCCCGCTAGCGTGAGGTGGGTCATGTGACCTGCTTTGGTAACTGAAACGCGGGCGGGTCCCTGTGTTCCCTTCCCCTGCCCTGGCTGCACATTCCAGATAGAAAAGGGCACTGGCCATCAGTCTGCCCCACGGGGGCCGGAACCATGAGGGTCAGGACAAAGGGACAGGACACCAGCCTCTGCTGCTGCAGCCCTGGGCCCTGGGTCGTCAGTGCTGAGGCCTAACCAGCCCACCTGCCGATGTGCCCAGCCTTGGGCCGACAGCCGGCAGCTTCTCCCACCCTCCAGAAGCACGGTCATGGGAGCCTTGGGAACAGGATGCCCTGGTCAGATCGGTCGGGGCCAGGCTGTATACCATCCCCTGCTTGGAGGTTCACAACTTCCATCACTGAGCCTTCCATCATAAAGGCTCTGATAAGTCCCGCAGGAAACGCACCCACTTAACATTCCACTTCCCCCAGCCCTATTTCAACAGAGCCTCTTCCCGTCATGGAACATTTATAGACACTGCATGTGGAGTTGTATGCCTGAAGCACCAGTGTGGGAATCAGCTCGAGACACGCAGGATGACTGAGCCCAGCCGGTCTCCCCAGGATCCTGTCTCCCTGGGAGCTTACCGTGCAGTGAAAGCATGAAGGTCTGGAGTCGTGAGCCCGCTTAGTGGGGGCGCTGGGCTTTGCACCCCCCACTTCATCCCACGCCCTGGCCCACAGCCTGGGAGATAGGGGGTCTCTGCAGCGCCTCCACCTGAATGACCTACAAGCAGCCAGGAGCCGAGGCCTGACACCTGCAGGCAAAGGAAAAGGTCTGAACCCCAGTCCCTGATGGCCCTCATGCTCCTGTGGCTTCCCTCATGCAGCTTCTGGACAGTGGTCCCGTCGTCCCCCCAACCAGTGTGCGCTCCCAGAGAGGCATGGCTCCACCCGTTGCCAGGCCCCCCCTCTGCTTCATGTGCCCCCAAATCCTCTCCAGATGTCTGCGAGGCCCCCTGCTACTCTGGGGCTGTGCAGGAATGCAGAAGGACAGCATGAGGACCGAGCAGTGTAGGAGGGGAGTGGTCGGTGGTTGGTGCCCTGGCACCAGGACAGGCTCCTCCTAGGCCGTACACAGCCTCGGGTGAGGGGCCGAGCCCGACAGGAGTCAGGTGCCGCTCAGGATGCCTTTGGGCCCAAAAGCCTCTGAACTGAGCTGAGATCAAGCTGTGGGTCACCCTTTCAGGCCAGCACCCAGAGGGTGACCACCAGGCCAGGCGGGGCCTAACCACAGGCCCACCGAGGCTCACGCAGGGGTGTCAGCAGGTCCTCACTGGGCCCGCGCCAGCCCTGCAGAAGTCCCGGCCAGGGAAGGCAGGGCTCTCAGGCAGACTGGGCTGGGCTGGGAGGGACTGGGGTTCACCCAGGAAGCTTCAGAACTGCCCCTCGCAGAGCGCGACCACTGCTGGGTGCGGGGCCATAGAGGGAGGTGGAGCTGGCGGGTGGTCCCCATGGAGATGGAGGCCTGCTTTGTGTCTCGCCCTTTGCTCCCATGCATGTGATTTTCGGGTTTCCTGGGGTGTCCATGAGTGAGGACAGGGGTACCCTTGGCCGGCAGAGGGTCCTGACATGTCAGACTCTGATGCTGGTGGTGGCCTCAGAGACTGAGCTGGTCACCAAGAGGCCAGCTCCTCTGAGGCCTGTTTCCAAACCACTAGGGCCCCCCCACCCCCCCAGACAGTGCTGGTCTCTGCCAAGCTGCCGCAGGGCATACGGTGACCCGAGACCCTGACAGGAAGGCACCTGCCCGGGAGTGTCCTGGGTTCCCCCCACTCCTGTACTTGTCCATGTACCCTAGGTGGAACCTCCCAGGAGCCTCTGCTCCACGTCACCAGGCCAGGTGATCTTGCCCCCAGGACGCCTTCCCTGCTGTTCGGGTCCAACAACGAGAAGACAGTCCCTTCCATGGAGCTGGAATGGGCCCCTGGAATCCCCACATTCCCCTTCCGTTACAGGAACAACATGGACAGGGCAGAGTGGGGAGCAGGGGTGTGACATGGGAGTTGGGTGGTGTGGTCAGGTGACAGAGAGGCCTGCACCCCAGTCACTCCTGGTCCTTATAATAATTTTTAATCTGGTGTCCTAGTTAAAAAACAAAGCTAAACTAAGTAAAAGGAGGAGAAGGCAATCAAGACAACGTACTCAAACATGGGGAAAATGATTTCATTGTCGTCATCAGTATTGTCTTCCCTCCACCAAAAAAAGTTTTAATAAACTCTTGTAAATAAATATTCTAAAATATTTAGAAAGATATGCTCATGGATTGAAAGAATTAATATTGTTAAAATAACCATATTAGCCAAGGCAATCTACAGATTTGATGAAACCCCTATCAAAATTCTAATGGCAGGTTTCACAGGAATAGAAAAAACAATCTAAAAATTTATGTGGAACCACAAAGACCATGAATTGCCAAAGCAATCTTGAGAAAGAAGAACAAAGCTAGAGTTTTCACACACCCTGATTTCAAACTATGTTACAGAGCTACTGTAATGAAAACAGTATGGTACTGGCACAAAAACAGACACATAGATCAATGGAACAGAATAGAAAGCACAGAAGTAAACCCACGTATATATGGAAAATTAATTTATGACAAAGGAGCCAATATACAATGGGGAAAGAACAGTCTCTTCAATTAATGGTGTTGGGGAACACTGGACAGCTACATGCCAAAGAATGAAACTGGACCACTATCTTACACCACACACAAAAATTAACTCAAAATGGATTTAAGACTTGAACATAAGACCTGAAACCACAAACTCCTAGAAGAGAACATAGGTGGTAAACTCCTTGACATCGGTCTTGGCAATGGTTTTTTGGATTTGACACCAAAAGTGCAGGCAACAAAAGCAAAAATAAACAAATGAGACTATAATCATACTAAAAATTCTTCTGCACTACAAAGGAAGCCATCAACAAAATGAAAATGCAATGTACTGAATGGGAGAAAATATTTGAAAATCATATATCTAATAAGGGGTTAATATCCAAAATATATAAAGAATTCATATAGCTCAATAGCAAAACAACAAACAATTTGATATAAAATCTAGGCAAGGAATCTGGATAGATGTTTTTCCAAAGAAGACATACAGATGGCCACCAGGTACATAAAAATGTGCTCAACATCACTAATCATTAGGGAACTGCAAATCAAGACCACAGTGAGTTACCACCTCACACCTGTCAGAGTGGCTAGTATCAAAAAGACAAGAAATAACAAGTGCTGGGGAGGGTGTGGAGAAAAGGGGACCCTCGTGCACGGTTGTGAGAATGTAAACTGGTGCAGCCACCACGGGAAACAGTATGGAGGTTCCTCAAGAAGGAAAAAATAGAACTACCATACGATCCAGCAATTCTATTTCTGGATATTCATCCTAAAACAAGGAAACACTAATTTGAGAAGATATCTGCACCCCCACGTTCGGCATTATTTACAGTATTCAAGACACGGAAACACCCTAAGTGCCCATGAATGGATGAATGGATAAAGAAAATATGGTGTATGTATACAATGGAATATTACTCAGCCGTAAAAAAGAATGAAATTTTGCCATTTGTGACAACATGGATTGACCTTGAGGGCATTATGCTAAGTGAAACAAGTCAGACAGAGAAAGACAAATACCATATGATCTCACTTACATGTGGAATTAAAAAAAAAAAACACCTGGGACTTCCCTAGTGGTCCAGTGGTTACAACTCTGCGCTCCCAATGCAGGGGGCCCAGGTTCGATTCCTGGTCAGGGAACTAGATCCCGCTGCAACTAAAGGTCCCGCATGCCACAACTAAGACCCGGTGCAGCCAAATAAATAAATAAATATTTTTTAAAAATCATAGAAACAGAGAAGGTGGTTGCCAGAGGTGAGGACTGAGGGATGGGCGAATGGGTGAAGAGGGTCAAAAGATACAAATTTCCAGTTATAAATAAATTCCCATAGATAGGGATATAATATACCGGCATGGTGACTATAGTCAATAATACTGTGTTGTTAAAAACAGAAACTATTTTAGAACAGTTTGTATCTACGGAACATTTGTGAAGCTAGGACAGAATTCCCCCAAACCCCACCCAGTCTCCCCTATCATTAACGTCTTGCATTAGTGTGATACAATTGTTACAATTAACGAACCAACACTGATACAACATTCACTACACCGATAAGCCACAGTCTACTAGATGCCCTTGGTTTTCCCCTAATGTCCTTTCTCTGTCCCATTTAGTCATCACGTCTCCTTACGCTCTTCTTGGCTGTGACGGTTTTTCAGATTTTCTCTGCTTTTGTTTAGCGTGACAGTTTTGAAGAGTCCTGGGCAGGTATTTTGTATGCTGTTCCTCCCCTGGAATTTTCTGGTATTTTTCTCACTGGTGGAGGCAGGGTCATGGGGAGGGAGCCCACAGAGGTGACGGGCCATCCTCATCTCAGTGCCTCCAGGGCAGTACTGTCCACTCCACTCTTGACGTCGACCTTGACCACCTGGCAGAGCTGTGTTTGTCAGGTTTCTCACTGCAAAGTTACCCCCCCGCCTCGCGCTGAGCTTTTTCTGGGAAAGTCAGGAGGCCCAGCCCACACCGCAGCAGAGGTGGGGGAGTTATGCCCCCTCCAGGCCCCAGCTGAGCCCCTCCCCCCCACTGCCCCTGGGCCCCTCCCACCGCAGTAAACTCCCCCCCAACCCTCACCCAGCACCTTCACCCCCACCCTTGATCTCCCTAAGCCCACTGACCTCCCTCTGCCCACACCTGCCCTCCTGCCCCTCCCCCAAGACCACAGCCCCGCCCCTAAGCCCCCCACCCCCCCACCCCACACTCAGCTCCCCATTACTGAGCCCCCCTCACCCTCCCCCCATCCCCAGACTCCCTAACCCCACCCAACAGGGGCGAGCCCCCCCACCCTTCCAGCCAACACCCAGTGGCACTGAGGGCTCCCCCGCCCCTCCCCACTCCCCTGCCCCCGCACGTCACGTCACCCTTCGCACCCCCTTCGCCCAGCGGGCCCAGCACCCCCGGTTCCTGCTGGTTTCTGGAAGGCCCCTTCCCAGGTTCCATGGCCCTCTCCTCCCCGGGAACCCTGAGCCTGGAAACCCTGGATGGCTCGGACCCTGACCCAGCCCCGCTGCTGGAAGGGGAGCCGTGTCCCCAGCCCTGTGAAATCAGTGAGGCCCTTTCTTCTTCTCCATAGACCCCTTGCCTTTGAGGGTCGTGTGGGAGGGACCACAGGCTGGGGTCTGGGGGACAGTGGGGCGGCAGGAGCATGGGGGTGGCTGAGGGGTGCACAGCTAGGGAGGACACAGAAGGAGGGAGGGGCCGTGGTGGACCCTGGGCCCTTCCAGGCCCCCTGCCCTCCCATTTGTGGGGAGAAGCTGCCCACCTGACTGCGCCCACCGAGCCCCCTCTCGAGGTTGGCACTCCCCACTGGTCTTCCTGCCCCTTGACCCTGGGGGTCGAGAGGGGTGAGTGTCATGGTGGGAGGTGGGTAGGGGCCGGGCTGGGCAGTCTGCTCAGTCTCCGTGCTGGGGGTCTGGGGCTCCAAGACGGAGGCTGATGGAACACTTTCTCCCTGTCTGGTGCGCGTCCTGTCTCCTGGTTTGGTGTCCCCACGGCCACTGCTGCAGTCCTGGACCCGGAAGCAGAGCACAGCATGGACATCATCCCGGTGGGCTCCAGCGAGCAGTCATCCCCACCGTCACCCAGGCTCCGCAGAGGTGAGGGCTTATTCAGGTACTGGCTCCATCACTTGGGATGCTGACCCCGGGCCTGGGCAGAGTCTAGGGTTCCCGGCTTCTGGAATACTCCCACGTCACTCAGAAGCAGAAGGGCCCCACTCAAAGCCTCCCCCACCCCACCCCACCAGCTCAGATGTTTAACATGTCGCCATGAAAGGCGGAGGGGACAGGGCGGGGCGGGGGGGGGGCTGATCCTCTGGTTCCTGTGACGTCAGAAGTCCTTCACCAAGGACTTGTGAGGCTCATCTCTTGAGGTGTCTAAATTAGGAGACAGGCAGAGGAAGGGGCTACTTATTTTCTTTTCCAGATCTTATTGCATATGAAGTCAAGGTTAACCAGCGAGACATAGAAGGTGAGCATCGCACACCTGCCCAGGTGAAGGGACGTCAGACAGCTGAGGAAAGACTTGCTGCCTCACTCATTGTCCGTCCATGGAAGAGGGCAGTGTATGGTGCCCAGCTCGTGTCCCCTCCACCTGCCCCAAGGACCCTGACACTTCATTTGAAGCGTACACTTCATTGTCTTTTAGCGTAATCACAGATATGTGTACCCATCGCTACAATCTAATTTTAGGGCATTTTCGTCATCCGCAAAAGAAACTGGTACCCATCAACAGTCCGTCCTCATTCCTCATCCCTCTGCCTCCCCTCTTTCAACCCTAGGCGACCACGAATCTACTTTCTTTCTCTTTGGGTTTGCCCATTCTGGATCCCCTGCATTTACATATGAATTTTAGGATCATCTTAGCAATTTCTAAAAAAAAGGGAAGAAAGAAAGGAAAAGACCAGCTGGGATTTTGAGAAGGATCAGGTTTCTGAAAACCAGATTTGGGGAGGCTCTCCATTTTAACACTGTCTAGTTTTCTGATCTATGAACATGGGATGCCCTCCCATCTGTTTGATCATTGATTTCTTTGAGGACTAGTTTCTGGTTTTCAGTGTACAGGTCTTGCCCTTTTTTTGTTATTGTTAAACTTGTTCCTAAGTCTGTTGCTGTGCCTGCCAGCATTATGACACGTTGCCCTGTGGGTTTTCACCTCAGACATGTGTATCTGCTGCGGAAGTTTCCGGGTGCACACGCGGCACCCTTTGTTTGAGGGAGGGATGTGCACTCCGTGCAAGGTAAGCAGGGAGGCGTGCGGCGGCTCCATGGAGGCCTTGGAACAGAGGCAGCCTGGCTTTGCCCTCACCAAGGACAAGTTCCTGGAGTGCCTCTTCTTGTACGACGAGGACGGGTACCTGTCCTACTGCTCCATATGCTGTGCGGGAGAGACGCTGCTCATCTGTGAGAACCCCGACTGCACGCGGTGAGGCCAGGGGCCCCGGGGGTCCGGGCAAGGGGTGAAAGGCCACTGCCCACAAGCCTGGGAAACTCCCATTCTTCTCAGCTCCTCATCCCAGAGTCCAAAGGGGTTCACCTCCCAAAAGTATGACTTTCTCCAAAGCTTTCCATTTCCATCTCAAATGTTTCATTTGGTGTATAGCCATGACCTAGGGGAAGGGTGTGTCAGAAGATCTGTGCTTGTGATTTCTCTTTCTGTTTTTATCGCCAAGACATAGCTGCTCCCTCCGTGGTTAAGTAGGGCAGCGACAGGAAACCCATGCGGCTGGGGTCAGGCGAGGCGTATTCATTCCCTGCTACATACCAGCCTAAGCATTACCCGTGGTCCCCTCCCCTCAGTCGTTCCGGGCGTCCTGGTATTTACTGCTGCGTTGCCCCAAGTCTGCAGCCCCGCCCCGACCCCGCAGTGGGCGCTCCTGCAGAGATCTTGCCTGGTTTCTCAGGATCTGGAGTTTGGAGGAGGGAGCCAGCTGGCTTAGGGGAGTCTGTGAAATCTGTCACTACCCACAGACCCCCTGCTGTCTTCTGCAGATGGCTGGGTTCCCGTCGCTCTGGGTCCCCAAGAGGGACCCGTGCCCTTCCCCGGGCCGCAGCCCCGCCTCCCGCCCCTGCCAGCTCCGTCTTCTCACCTGAGCCCGCGTGTGGCCTCCACCCTTCTCTCCGGAGCAAGGAGCAGGCTCGCCTCTGCCTACCTGGCGGCCAAGGCAGTGGCAGGCCTGTCGCTGTGGTTCTCTGTTTGACTCCAGGTGCTACTGTTTCGAGTGCATCGACAGCCTGGTGGGCCCCGGGACCTCGGGGAAAGTGCAGGCCATGAGTAACTGGGTCTGCTTCCTGTGCCTGCCCTTCCCCCGCAGTGGGCTGCTGCAGAGGAGGAAGAAGTGGCGGGGGTGGCTGAAGGCCTTCTGCGACCTGGAGGCGGTGAGGACACAGCGGGTGCGGGTGCTCGGCGGCCCTAACTTGGTTCCTTTCCTCTGGTGACGGGCTGCAAAATGCCCGTCCGCTCCCTCTTACACAATGATGTTAAGGGCTTTTAAGCAAATGCGCTCTTCTCATCCCCTCTTTGTCCGATAGATGCTCTGTCTTCTACAAGTCACTTTATTTTTTTTAACTTTTTTCTTTTTTTTAAATTAATTTATTGATTTTTGGCTGCGTTGGGCCTTCGTTGCGGTGCGTGGGCTTCTCATTGTGGTGGCTTCTCTTGTTGCGGAGCACGGGCTCTAGGCTCACGGGCTTCAGTAGTTGTGGCACATGGGCTTCAGTAGTTGTGGCTCGCGGGCTCTAGAGCGCAGGCTCAGTAGTTGTGGCGCACGGGCTTATTTGCTCTGCAGCACGTGGGATCTTCCCAGACCGGGGCTCGAACCCGTGCTCCCTGCATTGGCAGGCAGATTCCTAACCACTGTGCCACCAGGGAAGTCCCTCTACAAATCACTTTTGCATGGCAGTTTTGTTTCTTCCAAGCCTGGGAATGAGGCATTTGTAGGACGTAGGAGAGGGGCCCAGCAGAGGTGTGCCTCTAGGTCCAGCAAGTGGGAGTAAACGCCCGGGCAGGCTCTCCTGGTCCAGCCTGGACAGCTGGCACAGACGTGGGTCCTCTCCAGGATCAAGGTCGGGATCTGGGAGCTAGGCAGGAGTTTGGGCTCATCATGGTGGGTTGAGCTCTGTCCCCCAAAGACACATCCACGTCCTAACCCCTGTTGCCTGTGAACATGGCCTATTTTGGAAATGGGGTCTCTGCAGACGTAATTTAGTTAAGAATCTCAAGGTAAGGTCATCCTGGATTAGGGTGACATGAAATGCAATGATTGGTGTCATCTAACAGGAAGGAAGGGGACAGAGACGCACAGAGGGAGGGTGGCCACGTGATGGGGAAGGCTGGGTGCTCACCGTGGTGGCCTGGGGTCTCAGGCTCTCTCTCTTGTGGCGCATGGCCAGGCTGGTTCTGGAGAGTCGCCACACACGGCATTGCTGGGCCACCACGGTGGCACATGGTAGCCCCACCACCCAGTGCTCCCTGAAGCCAGATGGGAGCAGGTGCCTTTATGGTGCTTTTCGGAGCAAGGTGCCTGCACTCCCCGTAGAGCCTTCTCACGGTCCGGTGAGCGGCAGAAACGCTCCCTCTCAGTGCAGAAAGGCCCCGTGCTGGCAGACTGCAGGACGAGTTTCTCATTGAAGGGAGAAGGGGTTGATGCTCACAGCTGGTATTAGTGCCACTAGAGCCGGAGCACAGCGGGAAGGAGGCACTGCTCCTGCGGCTGCCGCGGGGGACCAGGACGTGTGTCTGCAAGTGTCCCTCAGGGCTGTGCCTGCGCGGGATCCGCCCCGCCCTTCTCACCTCCCCACGCCTCCTCCTCCGGGCAGCCTGCCCTCCCTTACACTCGCCCGCCGCTTCACTGGCTGCCTGCGTTGGGTGCCCACCTGCTCCAGCCCTGGGCAGACCCTTCCCCCTGGGGCTCAGGGTCTCCTGGGACCCCCCTCCCGCACCCCCAGGCAGTGCCCCTGCCTAGGCCTGGAATCCCATCCGCAGTTCGTGGGAGGCCAGGCACTCCCAAGTGCAACCTCCTGGGGGTCAGGTGGCGCTGGGGTGCTTGTTTCATGAATAGATCCATCGGGTCTCTGCCACCGGGTGCCCTGCGGGGTGGGCGGGTGTTACCCTAGGCCTTCCTGGCTCCTTCATGGCAGGACTCAGGGGCTGGCTCAGGCCTGGCCTGGGAGATGCCTGACACTGGTAGCCTTCAGGGGTGCTGTGTGGCTTGAGGCCCACGTTCAGAGCCCGCAGAGGGGACGGAGAGGGGTCGGGTGAATCCCATGGCCGTGGGTATTCAAAATCCCCCAGGTTTGAGACTCTTCCCAAGAAATACAAGGGAAGTGGTTTCTCTCGGGATAGAATTATCTTCCTTCACAGTCAGGATAATGCCCTCGCACCTGCCTTTCCTTTGCTAGAGATGGCCCAGGCTGGGGGCTTGGTGTGGAAGACAGAAGCCCTCGTCCTGGGTAATGGGTGGGGTCTCACGGAGGCCTGGGGGTCAGTGCAGTCAGGGTGGGGCCAGCTGCCTCGGCAGGTGTGTCCTCATTCATCAGGGGAAAAGCTTCTGCAGAGCCAGAAAGAATTTTTCTTGTCACTCATGGGCTGTACAACCAAGCAGTCATCAGAACATCCTTTTTTTAAAAAAAAATAAATAGGAGAGTCCCCTTGAGATGTACAAAACTGTGCCCATGTGGAAGAGAGAGCCCATCCGGGTGCTGTCCCTTTTTGGGGACATCAAGAAAGGTGGGTGCAGTGATGTCTGAGGACTGACAATGGAAGATGGGTCTGCCTGGAGCGAGACCCATGGGGGACCGGGGGAGTGGGCGATGGGCGGGGTCGAAATGTCCCCTATGATGCACTTGCTACATGTTTGAGGCTGGGGACCTGAGGGTCATTTTCAGGAGGAGAGGGTTGCAAGAGCACCTGGGGCTCCTTCCTTCAGCAGGGATGCCTTGGAAAGAAAATTCACGTTGCAAGACGGTGGGTGTGAAACGCTGTAGTGAGGGCCATGGGGCCCAGGCTCTCTGCCTAGGACAGCCCTGCCCACGGCCACCAAACCTCAGACACCTCCACATACCTGGCTGCCTTACAGGGCTGCCCCACCCCTCGCAGGGCTCCCTGCACCCTCCCTCTCTACCCAAATCTCCCAGGTTGCGCAGGCTGGTCACGTGCTGCATTCCAGCCTTGCCTGGGTGTCCTGCCCCTCTGTACCCTGAGCAGACCCCACCTGCTGGTGCCTTTGGAAATCCTATGGATTCTCCTGGGCCCGGCAGATGTAAGAAGAATCCGTGAAAATACTCCTTGTCTCTGGCCAAATGGAATGGGGGGGGTCGTCCACCCCACTTCTGGCGCTATGCCCCGTGTCTTGTGTAGTGTGGTCACAGCGGCCTCATGCACACCCGTGTTAGGGACCTGGGGGCTGAGACGTACAGAGTGGACACAGCTTTCCCCTGAAGGAAGCCCGTGGCCACCCAGCCTTCAAGTCCCTGCCCGGACGATGCATCCTTAGTTCAATTTGTTAAGATTCTTTCTGGGCTAGTTGTCCCATGCCCAGGCTGCAGACCCCCCTGCAACCCAGCCGTGTCACACAGCCTGACCAGGTGACATCAGCGTGGACGGCCACCACCCAGTGGATTCCTAACCCAGAGAGTGACACTGCAGCCAGGAGGGCCTGGCTTTGCGACAAATTGCTTGACTTTCTGAAATCAGTTCTCAGTGGAGTTTGCTGGCTCCCCCCGTCATGCGGTTGAAAAGATAAAGTCTGCTTGCTAACGGCAGCCCTTTAGTTCCACATGGGGTCAAAAACCAGCGTCAGCCCTGTGTGTCCCCTTTGCTCCCCACCCAGAGCTGATGAGTTTGGGCTTTTTGGAACATGGTTCTGAGCCGGGGAAACTGAAGCATTTGGATGATGTCACCAACGTAGTGAGGAGGGACGTAAGTACTGCTGTGCTCCTCCAGGCACCAAGGGGTGAGAGCAGACCGGGGGGAGGGGGTGCGTCGGGGGAGGGGGACTGGAGGGGGTGGGGGAGGTGCAGCCCGGATGCTCTGTCCCCAGCAGGGCCCACCTGGGGGGATGTCGGCCCCCCACGGCGGGAGAGCTGAGAGAGTCATGTCCGTAGCCCCCCGCTGCCCACCGCCCAGAGGAGAACCGTTGGCCAAAGCTCCCGCCTGGTTTGTTGAAACCCAAGGGGCCTATCCCACCACCTGTGATGGTGCCACCTAGGGAGGGGCTCCTAAAATAAAGTGCTTAGTCTTGAACACAACCACCACTGACTGTTTGAAAACATTCTCCGAGCGCTGTCATGAAACGTCTGGCTCCCTCGAAGGCTATTTCCTGCTGTCCTGGACGGCGGCCTTGGAGGAAGGGCCTAAAAATGACTCAGCAGCTGGGCCGCGAGCTGCCGCGGATGGGAAAGGGCCGGGCCGCCACCTCTGTGGCCTCAGGGAAGGAAGACCTGGTCAGTCACCCGCTCGCCCACACAGCCTCTCACAGGAGAATTAAAGCCCGTCATCCCCAGAGCCCGACAACCACGGGCACGGGGTCAGAGGGGCCAGAACACTGGCCACAGAAGGTGGCAGCAAGGAAGCAGCCAATGTGGGGGGACCCAGTTCACCCCCCGGGTGCCGGCAGGGCCTCTCAGCTCTGCTCCCCGTCTGGCCGGGGGGCCGTGTCCCAGGGGCCAGCCCTCCTCCCTGGCTGAGACTGGAGACGCCCCCCTCCTCCGTCCCCCTGGGGTCTGCCCTGCCCCGAAGCCCAGGACAGCTCTCTTCTTGCCCCTCTGGCCCCTTCGGACGTCCCACCAGGAAGCATTTCTGGAGCCTGCGCCCACCCGCACCCTCGTCCCAGGCCCCCCAGGGCGGGGTCCTCCCTGCCAGGGCAGGACGGTCAAGGCGGGACTGGAGAGTGACACGAGCCCTCCCCAAGTAGCAGAGCTGCAAGAACAGATCAGACATGGAGGGGCTCTCGCTGGCGCAGCCAAGGGTCTAGACACCCCCTCCCGTAATGAGCTTTTGCGTCTCAGGGGTGACAGTGGCTCACATGTGTCGTCACTCGGTTCCCCAACGACCAGTCCTGGCTTCACTCCTTTTTCACGAGGCCTGTAAAATGGGCTTTCCCACCGTGCAGCCCACCCTAGAGGTGGGGGTGTCCGGCTTCCACGTCTGCACAGCCACACCTGGCCGCGGGTTTCGGGGGATTTCAAGTGCACACTGGCGGGTTCTCGGGGACAGCAGGGTGTTCCCTCTAGGACCTTGCTTCCTTCACAGCCTTTCCTGGGGTCATTTCAGCAGCCGTCTTCGTGTAGAGTGTTGGGATGCGGGTCCCGGGCCCCCAGCCCACGCTCACCTCCTCTAGCCCCCTTGCCCCTTCCCTGTCCAGACCCCCTGCTGTACTTGCGCTGGTCAGCAGGCTTCACTGGAGCTGAAGCCACCAGGAGCGCGCCTGGGTCAAGGTCAGAGCTGACTGCGACAAGGCATGTGAGGTCAGGGGCACGTGAGGCCGGAGGCTAACGTCAGGTGTCGGCTTCTGTTAAGTGACTTGGGGAGGGTCCAGGGAAGCCACGTCTGCTCTGGACGGGCTGCTGTCAGAAAGCCAGGGATCCAGTATTTGGGTCTTTCCATTGTTTTTCAAGAAGAGTGACACGGGCTAGAGTCTCTAACTGGGTCCCTCAGTCACCTGGGCCCCTGATGGGGGAAGGGAATCCTCAGCGTCTCAGCTCAGGTGGGATTGTAGGGGCCTGGACGGGGCTGGGGGTCAGGGGAGGTGCAGCAGGGGCGGCTCGCGCTCACCAGGGAAGGCTACCTGCTACCCAGTGACCCATCAGGGCTTCCACCTGTATTTCCCAGCAACACACAGAATCCGCATGAATCCTTGGGGGCCCCGTGTCACTCTCCCTGGAGGGTCTGTAAGGGCCATGCCCGGCACAAAAGAATCACCGCGCTCGGGTTCCCAGGGCTCTGCTGAGGGCCGGCCTCCCTGAGATGATAGAGAAAGCAGGGCTCCTTGCACCCCCTGAACCAAGGGGCAGGTCTGACCCGGTGGGTTTCACCGCCCCCCGACCCCTTCCATGAGGGTCAGCCTGAATCACAGGGTCAGAGAGGAAAGGTGCCCGGCCCCGGGGGAGCTCTCTGCCCTCCTGAGCCGCGCGCTCTCCTGCAGGTGGAAGTATGGGGCCCCTTCGACCTCGCCTACGGCTCTACGCCCCCGCTGGGCCACGCCTGCAGCCAGCCCCCAGGTAAGAGGCCTGGCCATCTGCTCAGACTCCAGAGCCTCTTGTCCGCCACGCCCTCCTACGCACCCCAGCTCTCCTCAGGGAGGGCAGGAATTGGAAACCGTCTGCATTCTTAAACAATCACCTTTATTGGGGTATCAGAGACATAGGTCAATTGTCCGTATTCAGTAAGTACAGCATGGTGGGTTTTGAAGTGAGTACCCTGTGAGCCATCACCGCAACCAAGACAGCGAGTGGGTCCGTCAGCCCAGGGCGGCCTGGCGCCCCTCCCACCCTGTCCGCAGGGCTGTGTGTCCCTGTGCGGCGTCGCCCAGCCTCCCGCACCTGTGCCCTGGAGGCTGCAGCTGCAGGAGCAGGACTGCCCTGGGGAGCAGGCGGCCCCGCCCCACCAGAGCCCCGCCCTTGCGTCCCGGGTCCCTCCAGGCAGAGCCCAGACCCACCTCTTTGCTCCCCACCCCAGCGTGGTACCTGTTCCAGTTCCACCGCATCCTGCGGTACGCGAGGCCCCGGCCAGGCAGCCCCCAGCCCTTCTTCTGGATGTTCGTGGACAACCTGGTGCTGACCCAGGACGACCGCGTCGTGGCCACTCGCTTTCTGGAGGTGGGTGCGGGCCGCGGCCTCCCCGAGGGACACTTGGGACCCCCGGGGGGCACCGCTTAGGTCCCGGTCCCGAGGTCTGGGTTTTCAGAGTTCACAGGGCCCACGAGGGCCGTCTCACCACTGAGGTCCCAACAGTGCCTTTGCACTGCCCTGGATTTAGGATCCCGCCACCTCGGGTCATGTCCTTCTCCTCCCCGCCACCCCACCTGGGCGCACGCACACTCGCACTCGCACACCGCAATGCGCAGTGCAACCGTCAGTTACACACACACACACTCAAACCCATCCTGGGGCACCGACAGCCTTGCTGTTTCTGTCCTCAGGCCCAAGTCCTGACCATTAGAGCAGCCACTTTTGGACTCAGTGACCAGTTTGTCCAGGGCTGACCTGGCCCGTCCCTCCCAGCAGACCCACACACAGGGCAGCCCCAGGCCAGGCCCGGGGTCCCCGCAGTGAAAGTCTCCTGGCTTCCCCACCCCTGCTGTCCCCACTGCACTTGTCTTCGGGTCCTTGGCCACCTCCAGGACGTCTTCACAGACCTACACATCTGCCCACCCCGCTGCCCTGCGTCGGGCTTTTTTCACTTAACCGTGACCTTGGAAATCGTTCTGTTGGAAAAGTACCTTTCTCACTCTTTGTTTTGACGTACATGTTTTGTTTTGTGCAGTTTTATTTTGTATGGATGTGAAAAATGCCTTTAACCCGTTCCCGGGGACAGAGAGTTGGGCTGTTTCCAATCTCTTGCTCTTACAAACAATGCTATGAGGAGGGGGCGTGAGTGGGGACATCTGCGGGGTGGATTCCGGAATGAGACCACGGGGTCCATGTGCCGTTTTCAGGGATGCTGCCACTGCCCCGGGAGGGTGCCCGCGCAGACCACCACCCCCCCCGGCGGCCGAGCTGCCGCTCCCCTCACCTGCCCACGGGGTGTCCCCAGCTCTCTGCGTTCCCTCGCCTTGGCTCCCAAATGTCCTGTCTTCTTCCCTCCTATGCAGTTGGGATTTTCCATTTTGTATCTTACTTGTTTTGTATCTTTCTTACTGGTTTGATTCAAGAAACGATTGATCTCGTCTCTACATTAATTTAGCTTCTGCTGCCTTCTTGGATTACTTTGTGGATGAAAGTGGTTTATAGTTGGTTCACTTAGACTTTCTGGGTATTTGAGCAGATTATCTGCAGGTCATGATAGTTTTTTCTTTCTAATTTTGTACCTCAGACACGTCTCTCTTGTCTCACGTTGAACCACAGTAGTGATGGGACATGTCTGCCTGGGTCCTGACTTGCACGTACATGTGTCCAGTGTTTCTCTACTAAGCTGATGCTGGCTTTGAGGTTGAGATTGATAAATTTCACTATGTTAAGGAAATTTCCAGAAGTTTCCCTTGATTTCTATTTTTTGAGCCATTCTATCAAGAATAATTGTTGGATTCTGTCAAATGTTCTTTTTTACGTCTATGGAGAGAATTAAGTTCCTTCTTTAGATCTATTAATAGGATATAATATACTAATAGATTTCATAATAGTGATCCATCTTTGCATTCCTGGAAAATACCCAATTAGTCGTGGGGTGTGGCTGTTCTGACAGATTGCTGAAATCTAGTGAACTGCATTTCCCGTAGGATTTGTTGCTTTGACAAGCACGAGAGAGGTGGGTGTGTGAGGTTGTCTTGTTTTGTGCTATTTTTATTGGGTTGGGATGTCAGTGCTAAGTTTGCTTCATAAAAATATTTTAAAATTCGACAGACTTTTCCTGTGCAATTGCTGCGATTGGTTCTTGTTGCTATTGTTTTAAAATGGGAGCAACTCTTCTGTGGGAACTCATCTGTTAAGATTTTCAATCTTTTCTGAGATCTATTTGGTAAGTTATGTTTTCCCGGAATGTCACCCATTTAATTAAAGTTTAAAAATCATTTTCATAGGGTTGAGCAAAGTGGCCTCACGATTCTCTTACTTTCTTCCGCATCCGTGGTTATTTCTCCTTTTTGGGAAGCCCGGAATTTTTAAATACTGACATGTCACCACATATCAGCAGTCATGATGAGGCTTGTAAGGTGACCTGTTTACTGAAAAATCTATGAAGAGTAATCACGAGTCCAGACAAAAAGCACAGTCTCCCAACCTGGGTGCCAGCCATCAGCAGACTTGGAGGACAGCAAGGATACTGACTCTTGATCGCTTTGTGAGCACATTGGGTAGATCGGAATTGGTCCCAAATCAGAAGTAGGCAAAGAAGAGACCTTCCCACATGTCCTGTCACTGCTCCCATCTTGCTGTGGAACCACATTCCTGCTGACGGCAGGCAATAGCTAGATGTGCCCAATACAGGACCGTCTCTTTCTGCCCGGCACCTGAGGATACATCCAGGTGTGAGCTCTCCTCCCGGCCAGGTGTCTGGATGGTACATCCAGGTGTGAGCTCTCCTCCCGGCCAGGTGTCTGGACACGGGAGGAGACTAATGTGTCCAGGGATGGTCAGACTTGGGAACGGTCCACGTGGGCCTTTCTGCACGCCCCACCACTCCAAGTCCGGAGAGGTAAAGTTCAGGCCACCTGGTTGGGTGTCGGGGACTGGATGACCTCCCTCCTGCCACGACTCCCCCCCAGCCCCTCCTTCCCTGACCTTCCGGTGCTTTCTACGGAGACTGCGGTCCCAGGATCCGACCACGCCCTTGGCTCCTGTGGGCCTCGTGAAGCACCGGCCCTTGAGGAAACACTGCTGTCTGCCCGCAGAGCCTCTTATCTGCCTGCCGTGACATATCTCGTGGCTCAAAGAGCAAGGACTTCTTTGGCCTTCACGGGAATCCGTCTCTGCCATGCAGCAGGCGGGGAGTCCCTGGGCCAGGTGACCTGTGGGAGTGAAAATAACCTACCAGTCACAAGGTCTAAAATAATATCTCGGCTTTTTTCCTTACAAGGTGATTTATGAGAAAAAAGATGTGACATGTAAGCAGTGTCGACTGGGAGACATAATCGGTCTAGGAGGCCCGGGACACTGTTCTGGGCTCAGGTGTGGTGCCCACTGTGGGTGCCCCAGTTCATAGTTGACATTTTTATCCCTCAGACTGACCCGGTGACCATCCAGGACGTCCATGGCAGTACCATCCGGAACGCCGTGCACGTGTGGAGCAACATCCCCGCCGTGAAGAGGTATTTCCTGTGCATTTGCGTCCCTGGAAACTTGGAGGGACACAGGCTGCTTCGGGTTCACCAGGGAAACAAGTCTGAGAGTGCAAGAGAGTGGAGGGTTTTCTACACAGAGCCGTGCCCGGGGCAGCCTCTGTGCCCAGGTCAGGGGCCGCCCCACAAGTTCTGGACAAGCTCAAGGTCAGCGGTGCCCCCTTTCCACTTCGGGGACCTTCTCCCCGCTTCTGCCCTGGTGCCTCTGAGCGTCTCACCTCCGGACAAACCCCCGGACAGGAGCCACGCGGCACATGTGCCCCGGTCCCGGTCCCCACTCCCCAGGCTCCAGGCACGTGCCTCACCCTGCACAGCCCCACGCTCACAAGCACACACCCGCTGTCTCACAGGCTCACACTCGTCACACACAGAGCACACACTCACACAAGCCCACATCCTCATGGGCACCCCACTGTGTGCGTTTGGGCCACACTGAGCTTCTTTCAGCCCCTCAAACAGGCCTGCCTTGGGCTTTCACACACACACATACACGCACACACACGTGCACACACACGTGCACACACACGCGTTCATGCACACACAGACGGGCACACACACGCACACACGGCCTTCGGTGCTCCTGGAACATCCTCAGGACTGCCGATTCTCACGCATGTCCCCTCGCCAGCCCTGCACACCCACAGCCCCGGGCCGGCCACCCCACCGCTTCAGGCAGCCTTTCTGCTGCCGGGACCCTGCCCTCCTCCACTGTCCCCGCCACACACGGCCCCCCGAGCCCTGAGGAGAAGGCCGTCTCCTCCCCCAAGCCCCGTGCGTCTGGCCTTCGTCCTTGTGTTGGACCAATGTTGCCTGCACCTTCCAGGACAGTAAGTCATGGGTCCTCCCCCGGCAGTGCCTGGAAACTTCTTTTCACCGCCTCCCAGTGCCAGCCTTCGCCCCGCTCACGCTGTGGTACCCACCAGGCCCCCAGCCAGGACTGTAGCGGGGACGTGGGGAGCCAGGTGGAGCAGGTTCCGAAACATTATCTCTTCGGAAGACCTGAGGGTCACCCCACCTCCTCCACGGCGTCTCCCCACTTCTCTCCCCCGGAGGTGGGTGACGGGGCCTGGGCCCCAGGAGCGCAGCAGGTGCTTCCCTTCAGGCTCACACTGTCTCAGTCGTGAGGGAGACCCCCCTCACTGGAAGTAGGGACCGTTTTGCTGGGATGATGGGCAGCTGCCTTCAGACAGCACCGGCCTCCCTTGGACAGTGGAGCTGCCCCAAGGATGCGGGCAGGGAGGGCACCAAGAGGGGCGCTGTGTGTTTCTGGCATCTTGTCCGTGGTCTTCACCCCCCTGCAAAAACTGAGCTGAGAAATATTCCCCGAGTCCAGCGAGGTGCCAGGCGCCACGTCCGCGAGACTTGAGTCCCCAGGGTTTCATCACATGACGAGCGGGGTCCCTGCTACGTGGCCCTCCGGCACAGGCAGCCCAGGGCCCACAGGCAGCCGTGCTCATCTCGGGTGCAGCAGAACCCTCGGAAGGGCCGTGGAACACCGCTTGACCAGACTTGCTCACAAGTCCCGCCCTCCCTTCTCTGTGGGTCTGCTCCGTGGTGGCCTCTCCACCCTGAAAGTGAGACCTGCTGAGCTGGGCCAGTGGTCTGCCCTTGGGGACCCTCTGTGCACCCGTCTCGGGTGACAGGCCCTTCCCCGGGAGGAGTGTGGGAGCCATCGTCCCCTACTGCCCACGACATGCTTGTCATCCCACCACGCGGTGAAAACCTCACAGAAGGCAGGTGGGGTCTTTCTCTCAGAGACCTCGGGTAATCTAGCGAGACGGGCACCTCCCAGCTTTCTCCCAGGAGCCCTTGGGTGGGTACTGAGCCCCCGCTCTCCTTTACAGCAGGCATTCAGCTCTGGATCCCCAGGAGGAATTATCCCTGCTGGCTCAGGACAGGCAGAGAGCAAAGCCCCCCACCCAGGGCCCAGCCATGCTGGTGAAGAATTGTTTTCTCCCCCTGAGAGAATATTTCAAGTATTTTTCAACAGAACTCACTTCCTCTTTATAAATGAGTCATTATACCGTGAAAAAAAAAAAAAAAAAAAAAAGAGACTTTTCCTAGAACAAAGACAACTTTCCTTACATTGTTTGTTTTTTCCTTTTCAAATTATTATTTTATTTGCTTAACTTTGGATTTTCCGAGTTTGCTACAGGCCCATCATCCCTTTGGGTCTGGAGATACAGGGCCCCGCTCCCACCATGACCTTTGGTGGGAGGGGGCGAAGCCTCGGGTCTAACGGTGGACGAGACCCTGACATTACCGTGCACGTTGGGCTGCTGGAAATGTTTCTTTGTACCAGTTGGGAAGTTAAAATATATTTATTATGATCGTTGTGGGTCATTTTTTGGTGTTTTTGTGTATAAGCACCACCTTTATTTTATTCTGTAGGACATAGGAAAGTATGTGAGAAAGACGAGCAGGACACATGGTTATAACCACGCGCTGCACCTGTGCCATTTGTACACGTAGCCGATGCCATCACGGCTGCCATGTGCCTTGATGGTTAAAATCACCCACCCTGATTAGAGCCACAGGAAACACCCCAAACCTTTGCAAAGTGTAGATATCCACTCGGTCAGCCAAGTAGGACAGGCTGAACAGAGGGCACGGAGGCCAAGGCCAGGTCCACTCGTGAAGCATGCAACCTTTGGTCCTCCTTAACCCAGATGGACTTGCTTGCAGAAGGCGGGGTCCCAGTTTGCCCCGGGCTCTGGTGAGGACAGGACCATTGGAGCATTGACAGAGCCGGCTTCAAATCACGTGTGATGAATCCCAAAGGGGCCTTTCCAGGTTAACCAGAAAACTCCCCAAAGGCACCCAGACTCAGACAGGCACATAGATTCTGCTTGTCCTGGGCGTTACACTGTGACCTGGGGAAGCTTGGGACCACTGCTGGTGCCAACAGTGGTTTGTGGAAGAAAGGTGGGGCTACAAATGGACTTTCTGAAGGGTGTTTTTTTTTTTTTTTTTTTTTTTTTTTTTGTGGTACGCGGGCCTCTCACTGCTGTGGCCTCTCCTGCTGCGGAGCACAGGCTCCGGACGCGCAGGCTCAGCGGCCATGGCTCACGGGCCCAGCCGCTCCGCGGCATGTGGGATCTTCCCGGACCGGGGCACAAACCCTTGTCCCCTGCATCGGCAGGCGGACTCTCAACCACTGCGCCACCAGGGAAGCCCTGAAGGGTGTTTTAAAAGTATCTTGAAATAGAATAGAAGTTGTGATGGTTAATTTTATGTGTTGACTTGGCTGGGCCACGGTGCCCAGACATTTGTTCAAACATTATCCTGGAGGTTTCTGTGAAGGGCTTTTTGGATTACATCGATACTTAAATCAGTGGGCTTTGAGTAAAGCAGTTTACCCTCCACAGTGCGGGTGGGTGCTGTGGTCTGAACTCATCGGTTGATCCTAACATAAGCTAAGCTCCAAGGTGATCGTATTAGGAGGTTGGGCCTTAGAGTTGACTCCAAACTGGGATTAGTGCCCTTACAGAAGAGGCCCCAGCGAGCTCCCTCACCCCTGCCCACGTGTGGACACACGAGAAGCGTGTGACCGTGCAAGGGGCCCTCACCCGACCCTGCCAGTACCTGACCTGCCACTTCCAGCCTCCAGAACTTCGAGCAGGACGTTTCTGTTGTTTATAAGCTGCCTAGTGTGTGGAATTTCATTATAGTGGCCGCGTCGGACTGAGACAGTCCCAAGCCATCAAAGGCCTAATCTCCCCTGAGCGAGAAGGAATTCTCTCCGAGCACAACTCTTCCCAGGCCTCCAGCTGGCCAGCTCACCCTGTAGGTTTTGGGTTTATCAGGCCTCCATAATTACATGAGCCAATTCCTTGAATAAACTGTCTCTCTTCCTGTCTCTCTCTCTCTCCCTCTCTCACACACACACACTCACACACACACACACACACACACACACACACACACACACGGAGAGCCCTGGCCGATAGAAACATCTTCATCTTCATGAAGACCTTCTCTCCAGGCTAGCAGGGGGACAATACTGGGCTGTGATGTCACGGGTCTCCTGTCCAAGGGCTAAAGGTCTGTAATGAAACCAAGGCCACGGCAGCCCCAGAAAACACGGAGGGCCAGTGGGGACAGGAGCATCTGAGCACAGATGAGACCCTCCAGGGAGGCCAAGCCCTGGGACCAAACCGACCACAGAGACAGGCACTCGTGTCGGCGGTTGACGGGACAGGGCTGGGAACGGCTGCTTCCACCCAAGGCAGCCGGCGCCGAGGGGCCCGGTCTGCCGGCGTCAGCTCTATGCCAGCCTGCTCCCAGGCGGGGCCCAGAGCCCCTCAAAGGAGCTTTATAACACCTTGAGATTCTGCCTCTAAGTATTTAATCCCACCCACAGAGGCCCCTTGTGACCCCCTGTGGTCATCTGAATAATGACCCCAGAAAGATGTTCCTGTCCTAAATCCCAGAACCTGTGAATGTCACCTTATAGGCAAAAGAGGGCTTGGCTGCTGTGATGAGATGGAAACGGGGAGACTGTGCTGGATCACGTGTGACCCCCAAGGCCCTCGCCAGGGGTGGCAGACGAGACCTGACCCCATATAGAGAAGGCCATTGCCGTGGGGGCAGAGACGCAGCTGCAAGGCAGCGGGCGCCTGGGGCACCCGGGGCGGAAGAGTCGGGAAGGACCCTCACCTCCAGCCCCCCGGAGAAGCGCTGGTTCAGGCATCCCGCCTCCAGAACTTGAGACGGTGCATTTCTGTTGTTCTGAGCCCCGAGTTTGAGGCAATGGGGTCTTGCTTCTGTGTCTGCACCCAGAGCCTTGGACCTTCAGCACAGCAGCAACTCCGGCTTGGTTCCCAGGCTGGCCTAGATAGCCTTCCGGGTGGGCTTCTCTCTCTGGCACCCCCAACACACACCCCCGCCCCGCTGCCTGAGAAACAGTCACGGGTGAGGGCAAGAGAGGAAAACCTAAGCTCACCCGCAGGAAGTCTCCCGAGGGCCGTCCTCTGTGCTCATTCGTCTTGAAATCCTCTGTCTATAAGCCACGTGCCAGTATCGGTGCGGACGCCTTACGTGTGCTCACACAGGAACCACGAACCTACTTAGCTGCGTTACGAGGAAGACGTTGTAGCTACCGCCGCTTCGCAAATGCGGAAACACAGCACAGAGGGGTTACCGGTCTGAGGGGCTGGTCTTCTGCCCACTCCCGGGGTGTCCCTCCCCCGCCCCCGCCCCGTCCTGCTCGGACGTCCCCTTCCAGCCCCGCTGCACTCCCTACCGCTTGCCTGCCCGCTCAGCAGGCAGCGCGCTCCTTGGGCCTAGGGTGCCCACTCTTGGGTGGGCCTGGCAGCAGCACTTGGTCCTCCGGGGTCCGGGGAGGAGGGCTGCCCCGGAAGCCAAGCCTACCTCGTCCCCACAGCAGCCGGCCGCTCCGTGGCGTTCGCCCCCCGGAAGCCCACCGCGCTCCCTGCCCCGCTGCCCTGGGGCTGTGCCCCCGCTGCACTGTAGGGCTGCGGCCCGGGACGCCGACTGGGCACCTTTCCTTCCCCGCTCCACGTGAGCCGACACTGCGAGGGAGGCTTTAACCGAGGGGGCCTCTCCGTCCCCCAGGACCCGAGGTTGCGTGTGGGGTCCACCCCTTCCACTCCCCAGCACTGCGGGTAGGGTGGGGGGGGGTCTTGGTGGGGGCGGGACTGGACCCAGGAAGGCGGGAGGTGTCGGACCCAGCCGGTCCCTTGTCCCTTTCTCCTCACCCGCGGGTGATGCTGGGTCGGCCCTCCCCAAACGCGGTCCTCCTCTGCCAGCTGCTGCCAACCCCGCGGGAGGGGATCTAAGGCCACCGATATCGTGCCCCCTCCGGCCCTGCTGGGCCTGATACAGTGACCACCCCACCACCAAGTGTCCCCGCTGCATCTGTTCTAGATGCGGCATTGGTTTTCTGGCTCTGGGGATGGGCAGCGTCCTGAGACCCCATCTCTGATCTGATTTATACCCACGCCCGGTTCTCCTGGCCAGATCTTACTTTTCCTCCTGGCCCCCATCTTTCAACCCCTTCCTGATGGCCCCCACCCAAGTTCAGGCTGTCTGTGCCCTCACTGGACACTTGAATGGGAGTCCTGGCCGGGACCCCTGTCCCTTCTCCTCCCCCTGCCCCCAAAGGGAGGATAGACCCTGCTTGGCCTCTGTAAATCCCCCGCCCCAACCTGCAGCCTGACCTGGGAGGGGTGAAGACCCTGCACTTTAGGACCGCAGGCCCACCTCCCTCCCTGGCCACCTGCAGCCCCCATCCCCCTCCTCGGCAGCATCCCCATCTCCCAGCCCAGCTCTTTTGCTTCTTGTCTTTTTTTTTTTTTTTTTGCGGTACGCGGGCCTCTCAGTGTTGTGGCCTCTCCCACCATGGAGCACAGGCTCCAGACGCACAGGCTCAGCGGCCATGGCTCACGGGCTCAGCCGCTCCGCGGCATGTGGGATCTTCCCGGACTGGGGCACGAACCCGCATCCCCTGCATCGGCAGGCGGACTCTCAACCACTGCGCCACCAGGGAAGCCCTGCTTCCTTGTCTTGTTTGCTCTTGTCGCCACAGGAATGTTAACTTCCACCAGGCAGAGATTCTCTTATTTTAAGCTTTTCTCTTTAGCACTCACATAGGCCGCATGTGGTAGGTGGGCACTAAATCTTTGTTATAAGAATGACAGCATGCAGGTGGCTGGGGCCAGGGGAGCCCCGTGGGCTCTGCCCTCACTTTACACCCTGCCTGTCCTGCGCCCCAAAGGCTGGCCTCAGCATCCCCACCAGCCTGGGCCGCAGGACACACCCCTCGCGCCTCCACCCAACAGGAGCCTCCAGACCTGAGGCGGGGTGCCTGGGGGCCCAGGCCCTTCCGGGGGCTGGACGGCCTCTTGCCTCATGGCTCCACCCACTCGCCTGGCCGGCACCCACCTGGCCGGTGCGGGAGGAGGACGCAGCTGGGCCTGCAGAGAGGAGGCCTTGTGGACTGGGTGGGCTGGGCAAGAAGGAAACGGGGCGTTTGCCCCCAGCTCCGGGGCTCCGCGCCGCCTTTCCCAGACCGGAAAAAAATATATAAACTCTTTTTTGAGTGAGAAGTCCCACACGCTTGGAGGAGCAAAGACGAACTGGTTTCCACGCGGTGGGCTTTTCAGAGCCTTTAATAGGCAAATATGCTGCGGCAGGTGGCCCAGGACTGACAAAGGACGCGGCAGCAAGGCTGGCTCGGGGGAGACTAGGGCTGGACTGGAAGGTGGAGCCCGCCGGCCTGCCTTCCCTCCCTCCTTCCTGCCACTCATTCATTCGTCCCTGAACGGTCCTGGAGCTCTGACTTCACCAAGCGCTGGAGGTCCTGGCTGCGTCCCCAGAGCGGGAGGGAGGGCGGGAGCCTGACTCTCAGCCCGCCGCGCCCCGCCGGCTCTCAGGTCGCTGGGGCGGGGGACAAGCGCAGGCGGAGCCGGGGCGCTTGGGGGTGCGGACGTTCTGCGCGACTCTGGGGCAGCGCTGAGCCTCCCACGGCCCCTCCAGCTGGGCAAGCCCTCCAGCAGCGCGCTCGGCCGCCCTCCTCCACCGGACCTTCCCTGCCGCTGACTTGCCGGGGTACCTACTGCGCTCAGGCTCAAGGCCCGGTGGACCTGGCGCCCCATCCTGCAACCCGCGGGGCCCGACTTACGCCCTCTCCTGGGAAGGGCTGAAGTTTCGGGAGTCACTGTCCAAGCTTCCGTTCCCTCGCGCCTGCCCGTGGCCAAGGCCGTGGGAGGGACCGGGCCGGGGGTGGGACCAGGGGCGGGGCCGGATCGGGAGGGCGCTGAGCCGCCGACCAGCTCAGCGCCCAGAGCCTCCTAGGCGCGGCGGGAGCGCAGCGAGTGCTGGCCGCTCCGAGGGCTCCCGCGGCCCGAGGTCGCTCGTGCTCGTGCTCGGAGCTCTCCCGCGGCCCGACGGCTTCCGCGGCCCGAGGTCTCTAGTGCTCCGAGATCTCCCGCCGTCCGAGTTCCCCCGTGGCCCGGGGTCTCCGCCCCCACCATGCGGCCGAGGAGGTGAGCGTGTGCGCGGACGCGCCCTCTGGGCGCGGGGAACCGAGCCTGGCGGCGCAGCGGGGGCCTCGGGCTCCGGGAGCGGGGCGGCACCGCGCGGGGCCGCGGGAGGCGTGGTTACCTGCCGGCGTTGCCCTCCCGGCGGCGCGGGACCATGGCAGTACGCGGGTGTACCCGGGGCGGGGTCCCTGCCGAGGGAGGGAAAGAGGAAAAGCTGGGAGAGAAGACATAGCGACCCACTCTCACTTCCCCCCTCCCCTGCCCGCCCCCGGCGGTGGCCCAGAGGAAAGAAGGGTGTGACTTTGCTGTGCCAAGGTCGCTCTTATTTACCTCGAATGCCGTCTGGTGCCCACCAACTGGTGACGTGCCCCCCGCACGCCTGGGTTTTTCCCCTCCTACATCAGCAAAGGCAAACTGGGGAAGGTGCCGGCCAGCTGGTCACTCCTGGTCTCTTGCCAGCTGAGGGGGAGGCAACAGCTTTCTGCCAAAATGCCCCCTTCAGGGCAGTCTTAGCATCGGCAGCCTGTGTTTCCCTTGAGCTGGTGAGGTACCCCATCCCCAGGTGCCCCACACGCACAGCCCAGAAACCCACCCACCCCAGGGTCCCACCACCCAGTCTCCCCAGTTGGAAATACAGGGAAAGACTATTCCCTCAAGAACGGAAAATAAAAATACTGCCATGTCACAGCCACCAGCCACCCACACCCCTGAGCAGGGGGCCTCGTCTGTGCTTTCTCCTATCTGACCCAACGAGGAGTGGGCTGGGGCACGGGCAGAGTGGTGACAGGTGAGGCAGGGGCCACTGCTGAGGCGTGCAGGGTACAGAGGCTCCCAGGCTGAACGTGCCAGGAGCCTGGGAGTCATGAGAGGGATCTGCCGGCCCCCAGGGCTGAGCTGTCCACCAGCTCCGGTGGAGCCACCAGATCTGGTTTCAGATTGATCACGTTCCTTCAGAAGGTTGTCCTGGGGCTCACCCGACCCTGGCGGGGGGAGGGGCATCTTACATCTTCTCTGTCTCTCAAACTTCAAATACCCCGAAAGTGGTTTTCTATCCGATTTTATACAATTTCTTAGACTCCATCCGTGCAAAGCCAGGCCACCAGGGGGCTGATGGTTCCTCTCGATACCCTTTATCACACCCTCATAACTGCTTTGAGGGGCGTTTTATTAACGTGGGAGCTGGTCCCTTGCAGGGGCTGCCCGCCCCTTGGGGCTTGCCTACTGGGCAGGGAGGAGTTGGTGCTGTGTCCGCTTCTTGAATCCCTGGCTGCCCCGGGTGGCCTGGGCTGATGGCCTGGCTGCGGGTGTATTCCCACTGGGATGGTGGGTGTGACCGGCTCCTGACCCCACTGGGGAGGGGCGGGACTCACCCTTTTCTGGTTGTTTTTTCCCAGCCCTGGACTACTGCTGCTGCTACTGTGTGGCCTGCGAGCTGGTAAGTGCAGACGGTGCTCTTGCTGGAGCCTTCCAAGCCCTTCAGTTCTGAGCAGTGAGGACCGCGGGGTACAGGTGTCAGTGGGGTCCTCCCCACAGCCCTGCTTGCTTTTCCAGGGGCCCTTGTGAGAAAGCGGGGCCCCCAAGCCCAGGGTGATGTGTGGCATTGAGAGCCGTGAAGCGGGGGGCTTGGCCAGGCCCCGTGGTTCTCCTTTGTGTTGTGTTTGGGATGGGCAGAGTGTAGTTCCCCCCAAGTGTTTCAGAACCTCCGCTTTCCAGAGGAGCTGGGAGCTGGGCTTCCTGTTTCCCGTGACCCCTTTGCTCCCCAAAGCCACCAGCTTCCAGAAGAGTGCAGAACGGGGATATGGCACCACAGCGGAGACTGAGGCCTTGCCTGGCCTTCCAGCCCACAGGGCGGCGGGTCAGGGCACACGGCCACTTTCCCTGCTGGCATCTGAGCGGTTGTAACAGACCACAAAACCTCGCCGGGCCTTCTCTGATGGAGTTGCAAACGCTACTATAATGATGTTGTTGAGAAGCTGATGTTTTCTTTTCAAATGTCTGAGTTTTTTTAAAAACATCTTTTTATTCTGAATTCATTGTAAACTCCCAAGAAGTAGTAGAAACAGGGAGGAGTCCTGGCTGGCTCCCGGCATGATGACTGGAAACCGACCCTGGTGATACATCAGAGCAGCTTACCGCCAGTGTCCGAATTTTTAAACTATTGTTGCTTTCCTATGTGCATCTTATTACTAATACATTCCTTTCCTACTGAAATGAGTCAGAATTGGGGTTTGAGTCTTGCAACCCAGAAGCTCCCCCGTCCCTCCAAAGGGTGAGTTCAAAGTTACGAGTCAAGCGCGGAAGATGAATTCTGTTCTTTTTGGATGCTTGCAGAGATTCAAGAAGAAGAGATCAGAGCGATGGTGGGCAGTGATGTCTTGCTCAGCTGCATTTACCCTGAAGGAAACACCTTCGATTTAAATGACCTTTATGTTTACTGGCAAATCAATGTGCCGGGCAAACGGAACACCAGCTCTGTGGTGACTTACTACCTCTCGGGAAACAGCTCTGCCGGCCACGGTAACAACCACTACAAAGACCGGGCCCGGCTGTCCCTGGACAGCATGAAGCAGGGCGACTTCTCTCTGCACCTGCACAATGTCACTCCCCAGGACGAGCAGAAGTTCAACTGCCTGGTGTTTCGGAAATCCTTAGAATTAGAAAAGATTTTGGAAGTCACGGTCACGCTAAACGTGGCAGGTAAGACGGCGGAGCTGACGAGTTGATTCCAGCCCAGCCTTACGGCCCGGAAGAAGTGTCAGTAAGACCTGTTTTCTGCGGCTCATTCACCCGTGTCTTCCCTTAAAGGAAATCCAGATCCCTCTAGCGGGCTTCTGTTTAAACCAGGTGTGCGGCTTAGGTGGTGGAAATATCGTTCGGCTCCTAAAAAAGTTTTCCAGTAGCCGAGGTGCCTCCCTCCTCACAGGAGCTCCTAAGCTTGCTGTCCTTGCCTCGAAACCCTCCAATTCAACCCAAACTAGATGTTTTCATGAAAAATGGAGGGAGTGGTATAAGGCACTAAATGAGATCAGAGTTTAGGAAGAAAATAAAAGCCCCTCCACCAAGTTGCTCGGGGCACCGTTCAGTGGAGAGACGGGTGAATTGTCAGCTGACTGTGTCACTAGACTCAAAGGAGGCCAACCTCCTTGGGGTGGGACGTGGGTGCCGGTCACTGCCCGCCCGGCTCATAGCGCCCCTATTGGTGGGTTGGGGGGTGTGACTCTGGTAGAACAGGGCCTGTGCTGCTGCCCAGACCACAGCCTTGGTCCCGGCCCTGCTCCGGCGTCAGGGGCACGACGGCTGCCTCCCCGCTACCCTGGCCCTTGGCACTGTGTCCCCCACCCTTCTCTGACCTTCGGAACCTGGCACCCCTCAGCCCGTTTCCCTCCCCTGCAGCAAACTACAGCATGCCAGTGGTCAGCGGCCCATCCCAGGATGAGGAGTTGGTCTTCACATGCACGTCCACGGATGGCTACCCGCGGCCCAACGTGTACTGGATCAACAAGACGGACAACAGCCTGCTGGACGACGCCCTGCAGAACAGCACCGTGTCCCTAAACGCGAGGGGCCTGTACAACGTGGTCAGCGTCCTGCGGATCAGGCGGAGCCCCACCATCGACGTGGGCTGCTGCATCGAGAATGTGCTTCTTCACCAGAACCTGACCAGCGGCCAGACAGGTAAGGTCCCGGGATCTGCACACTGACCCCAATCCAAGGCTGGGGGCCAGGGGTGACTTGGGGGATCCTCTCAGGTGGAAGCCCCTATGAGGTGACTCGGCAGTGGCTTCAGAGGTGGTGACAGGGAGAGGAGGTGACAGACATCACCGTGCGACGGAGGGCAGGGGCCGGCCAGGTGCTCGGGGCGCTTAATCCTCATGCACCTGGGGGGGGGGGGGCGTCAGTTTTGGTGACCCATTTCGCGGATGAGGGACTGAGGCTCCGAAAGGTCATGTAACACTTCAGAAGCTGCAGGCTGAGGCGGCGGCAGCATCAGGATTGAAGCCCCTCCTGCACAGCCACCACCCCAGCTCTTCGGACGTGTGCCCCCTGGGAAACCAGAACCGCTCTTCCACCAGGGGGTCCGGCTGGGCCCCGTGGAAGGGCGCAGGCGGGTGACTCCTTTGTAGAAGCCACAGGCTCTCTCAGCCTGTGTGTCCCTGTCAGCAGTGTTGAGACGCCAGGGAAGGAGGGGCAGGAGAGCTGGAGGATGGGGGTGTCGGGGGCCTGCCTACCACCAAGAAGCCGCCCAGCTGCCGGGAGCCCCCGTGCCCGGGCACTCGCCTTCCTGGAATGCAGGCGCAGCCCTGGGACTCAGCGGTCACGGTCTTCTGGCTGCACCAGAGGCCTCCGCTGGCCTCTGCGTCCCAGCAGGGCAGCCGGGTGCAGGGGAAGGGGAATGGGAGGGTCTCCTGGGGCCGTAGTCTCGGCCCAGCTGCTCTGGGGGACAACTGGGAAGCCTGTCAACCCCCATCACCCCGCCCTGTGCCCAGACCCTTTGAATCAGCACCTCTGGGCTGTCCAGGCAACAGGACATGTTGAAAAGCTTCCAGATGGTTCTAAGGTGCGTGGGAGGCCTAGCCACTGTCTGGCTCATGGCTCCTTCGGGTTTCGGCAAACACGGGACACTTGTAACAAGCTGCCCAGGGAGGGGCACAATGGTTGGACACTGGGACAGGAGGATTGGCCCCCTCGTGCACTGCCAGTGGGACGGGAAATGGTGCAGCCGCCGTGAAGAGCAATCTGCTAGTTCCTTAAAACTTAGCCTGTGGGGCTTCCCTGGTGGTGCAGTGGTTGAGAGTCTGCCTGCCGATCAGGGTACATGGGTTCGTGCCCCGGTCCGGGAGGATCCCACATGTTGCGGAGCGGCTGGGCCCGTGAGCCATGGCCACTGAGCCTGCATGTCCGTAGCCTAAAAAAAAAAAAAAAAAACTTAGCCTGTGACGCAGCAATTCCGCCCCTAGGTGTGCGCCCCAGAGCGCTGGAAACGAGCATCAAACAAATACTTGTACATAAATGTTCACAGCAGCTCATTCACAATAGCCCAAAGGTGGGAGCAACCCCAGTGTCCACGGATGGACGAAGGGATGCGTCCATCCACACAGTGGAGCATTACTCAGCCACGAAAAGGAGTGAGGCACTGACCATGCTGCAATGTGGATGAACCGTGCAGGTGATGCTCAGTGAGAGAAGCCAGACACAGAAGGCCACATAGTGTATGATTCCATTTGTATGAAACGGCCCGTATAGGTAAATCCAAACAGACAGAAAGTAGGTTAGAGTTTGCCAGGGGCTGGGAGAGAGGATGGGAAGTGACCACTGATGGGAAGGGGGTTTCCGTTTGTGGTGGTGGAAAGTTCTGGAATTAGATCATGGTTTTGGCTGCGTGACCTTGTGAATGTACTAAATGCCGCTGAATTGTTCGTTTTAAAATGGTTAATTTTATGTTGTGTGAATTTCACCATCATTTTTTTTAAAGCCAGCAATTAAGCTAGAAAGAATTAATTAAATCAAGTTTAGTTTAAAAAGCCAGGAAGGGCTTCCCTGGTGGCGCAGTGGTTGAGAGTCCGCCTGCCGATGCAGGGGACGCGGGTTCGTGCCCCGGTCCGAGAAGATCCCACGTGCCACGGAGCGGCTGGGCCCATGAGCCATGGCCGCTGAGCCTGCGCGTCCGGAGCCTGTGCTCCGCAGCAGGAGAGGCCACAACAGTGAGAGGCCCGCGTACCGCAAAAAAAAAAAAAAAGCCAGGAAGACTGTGCTTCCCACCATGCCCATTCCCAGGTGTGGACCTTTAGGAAGGGCTGGGATTACAGGTCACACGGGTAGGGTGAGGAGGAATGACAGCCCAGGAAGAGATGAAGGTTCACCTGGAGGGGGAAACCCTCCTCTCCGTCAGCTTTATAGCTTAAAAATCACAAAACACCTCTGGGAAAGTTTGGTGGATCAATACTTCCCTTAGCGCTCTCTCCTTCAGGATGAAGAAACCCCCTTTTCCTCCTGACCCTGTAAGTCCTGGGTTACTTTCCTTTCCTGCAGAAATGTCCACAGGAACCAAGGACAGCATCACAGAGGACCCAGTGGACGACACCCAAGATGCGGCGAACCAGCCGGTTCTCAGCATCCTTGCTGTGCTAGTCGTGGCCGTGGCCGTGGCCGTGGCCACGGGCTGGCTGTGCAGGCGGAGATGTCCCTACAGAAGCTACGCAGGTATCGGAGAAGCCCGCGCTGCAGACAGCGCACACTTACTTTGTTGGGGTGAGGGCTGGCCTTTCCTAGGATGTTTCCAAGCCCTGCGTGGTGCCGCTCTCACGGGAAGCATGCTTTAATCGTGCTCACACACGTGAGGATAGCAGCCCCAGTGCCCCTGGTGTGACCTCCTCCTCCGAGATCCTGACACAGCTGCGCCCCAGAAGGGAAGTCCGGTCTCTGGGTCTGGGGGGGACGGCGGACTCCGAGTGTGGACGTGGTGTGTCTCTGGAAGCCGAGTTGCCTTCAGTCCCTCAAGGCCGTCTGTCCAGTTCTGGCCAAGCTCGAAGACAGATCCAGAAAGTCTGGGTTTTGACTGTAAAACGAAGAAGCGGAACTCACAGTGGGGAGCAGAAGAGCCTAGAATGTGGACCCTGGGACCACCCAGGTGTCACAAGAGGGCCTGAGGGCTGGGGCCTTGGGGGAACCCCTCGGGGGGGGCCAGCACAGTCTCCCCAGGTCAGCCTGGTTGTGGAGGTCAGCGGGCATCCCCAAAGGTCTTATTAACCAGGTCGGGCTCCTCCTGGACTCCTGGGAGGGTGTGGAAAGGGAGCACGGCTGGATTGCGGAGCCCACGCACAGTGGGAGCTCTGCCTGACGGGAGGGGTTTCTACATGCCGCCTGGAGCTTCCACTTGGTTGCCAATGCCATCTGCCCAGATATACTGCCCACGGCCCCACTGCCGACCCAGCCAGGCCGCTGAAGGCCCTTGAGCATCTTGAAGCGTTTCCCACCCTGACCTCTTACAAAGTCTCGTCCTGGAAATGAGGGCGACCTGAGGAGCCCTCACCCGAGCAGGAGGCTGGAGGAGCGTGGAGTGGGGCTCTGCTGAGTGCGGGGCCCCTGGGGTCTTCAGAGAGGCCCCCTCACAGCCCGCCCTGAGTGTTTCTGGTTTGTCCCAACAGGCGCCCAGGCTGCGAGGCCGGAGCTGGAGCTCACGGGTCAGTTTGCCAGGAGGGAAGGAGACCCGTGGAGGAAGCGTGGGTCCACGGGCGAGCTGGGCGCTCCACTCTCTCTGTGCCCGCCTTTCAGCGCGGGTGCTACTCGATGACCAGGAAATAGGCGTTTCCAGTTTCAGAGACGGTGAAATCCCAAGCGAAGGCCTGTCCCCCTGGCCTTCCTTGGCGTGTAAGCCCGTCCTCTCGCTGACACTGTGCTATGGGATTTTCCAAATGTACAGCTACACGTACATGTCAGCAGAGAGCCTGGGACCACAGCCCCGCTGCCCCTCCCCAGCTGCCCGGCTCATCCGCCTGTTCTCCCTCCGTCTCAGCCCCACCCCTCGGGGGCGGGGGCTCTCCAGCGAGTCCAGACCCTTTGTGCGGGCACCTCACTGTCCCAGAGCAAAGGTCAGAGTGATTCCCGCCCCAGTTTGGGAAAGTAGCCACACGCAGGGCCTTCAGTTTCGGTTTCCTACTGGCAGGTGCCTCGGGCTGCCAGGCCTTTGTGGTCAGGCCAGCGGGCTCCACGCCTGAGGCCAACGACCATACCTCTGAGCCCCGTTTCTCCACCTGTGAGAAGGGTCGTCAGGGGAGGGTAGGCCCGAGGTGAGCACGACCCACACGGCAGTGCCCGCCCACCTGTTCACACAGGTGATTCCGGGGCACGCGGCTGCCTGGTGCTGCAGCAGATTCCCTCCCAAGGCCACTTTCAGACGATGCAGGACACAGCTTGCTAAAGAATCCGGGCCTGCTGACCCGAGAGTCCGATGCGGCGCCCGTCTGCAGGCGTTTTCAACCCTGTTTTCACCGTCCTGGTTCCTGAGAAGATGAGTCTCTGCTTCCAGAGAGAATGAGCCAGCTCTGTGCTCACGCCCCTCTCCTCTTTCCTTCCAAGAGCACGTGTGATGAGAGCTCCCCCAGGACGTGCCACCAGCGGGGACGTCGGGTGGCAGCTTGAGAATTGACCCGGGCAGGCTGGGCAGAGGACACCATCTGCGCCCGTATTGGGGGCTGCACGGGCACTGGGCCACCTGGCCTTGTGGGGACATGCGGGCGCCCCCTGGAAGGGCCACGCTGACCCCAGGGAGCACGTGGCGGGCACTGACCTGATCCTGGCAGCCCTTTCAAAAGGTCGGCAACTCCTCGGGGATACATGTGCCCCCAAGTAGGTGGGCTGCCCACCTTCGCTGCCAAACACAGAACAAGAAAAGGGTTGTGACGGCTCCTTTCCACCACCAGCCCCCGAGAGCCTGCAGCGCTTCTCAGCATCCTGGACCGGACGGGCTTCTGAGGCCACTCTCTTCCGGGATGACCTGTGCTAAGCCGTGTTCGCTCCAGGAGCAGGGGCCACGTGCTGGCTCTGCTGGTCAGTCTCCTGCCCCACCTCCGCCCTGAGGACCCGGCGTCTGTGCAGACGTGTCCTGAAGCACTGAGCGGGCGGCACCAGAAAAACCCCTGGAACTCATGTCCCTCCAGAACGCTCCCTGGGAGGAAAACCCGACCTCATTTGTTTTGGTCAAAAGCTAGGTTTCCCTCCTCAAAAACACAATGAAAAAACAAAAACAGTGAAATTTTGGGAGAAGGTCTGTGCTGGGCGGTGCAGCTGGGCATGGTGGCCCAGGGTTCCGCTGCAGGGGACAGGCAGGCAGGGCTGGGACACACGTCTCCAGAAGACACCAGCATGGACAGGTGACTGTCACAGTCCTTCAAACTGGGGCCGTGAGTGGACGGTGGGCGGCCTTCCGGCCGCATGGCCGCCTTTCTTCAAACGCAGAAGCAATTCCCTCGAATCTTGCTGGGCAGCCCCTGCCAGCCCCGCACTGTCACCCAGGGCCCCTCGCGGACCTCCCCTGGGGACCTGCACAGTCGTGACGGAGACTTCACCTCACGTGCCGGGTTCCTCGGAGCCCGCTGGGCCCCCTGGGTGACTGGAGTGGGGCAGTGGCCAAGTCCACGGAGGCGGCAGCCCGACGCCCTGACCCTGCCCAGGCGGTTTCCATGTTGATTCCTGCATTACATCTAGCAGTTCACTGTTTCCAGAAGGTTCTGCAAAGGTGGCTGCCAGGTAACCCTGGTGGGCACGCCCCCAGGAAACGGGTCTGTTGCCCCTGCCCCTGTGGTCATTCAGCACCGACGGGCACGTGAGGCCTGCGCTCCCCAGATCCAGACTTACAGCAAACTCAACAAGGCCGGCTGAGCGCAGAACCTCAGCCAACAGTGTTCCAAGAAACTGTGCGTGTGTATGTCTGTTTTTGTACCAAAGAGCCCTCACATGGCTTTTAAATAGGTGTGGTGAGGGGTCCACACAGACTTTAGCATGAAAGCATTAGAAGACAAGTGTGGTTCCTCAAAGAATGACAGAAGGTGACTCATGGCACCACGAGCAAGAAGCCTGAGGGGCCCTTGAGTGCAGCAGGTGGGGTGCGTCAGGTGGTCGCAGGCCTGTCCCCAGTGACTGTGATGTGACACCAGGACAGGTGCACCTAGGGCCCTCTCCGCCGTCCTGCCCGGGGTCCAGCCTGCAGACCCTGAGAGGCCCCTGGAGCTGGTCAGGGCGGCGTTCTCCGCCCGGCAGGACAGGGCAGCCGCAGGGAGACTGAGTGTGCTTCCAGCTTTCCTGTCAGAAGGGATTTCCTTCTTGGGGAAGCGGCTAGGCCGGCCTCCCGCTCAGGCCCCGTGACGCGGCCGCCCGGGTCTCTCCCTGCATGTGCTTGCGGGCTCTGCCTGGGCCCTGGGCTCTAGGCTCCGGACCCTGAGTCATCATCTCCCCGCTGGGCCCCAACGGACCCTCGCCGCTCCCTCCGGCCTCCGGGGCCACGGTCTGCTCTGCCCAGCTCGCACGGGTCACCCTTGGCCTGTCCACCCTGGGGGCCGCGGCTTGCACCTCACGCTGTGTCGTGGACAGTGTGCAAGTGCCACATTTTGACGTTTCTGGAAGCCTGGTTTTGGAGAATACAGGCAGTCGGCGTGGCTGTGTCTGGCAGCTTTGGTCAGTGTGCGCGCGGGCATAGTGCACTCAGTCCGTCCTGATTGCCGTCGGGGACCCTGCCCCTGCCCCGTCTGTCCTCACCTGGGTGGCCCCGTCCCCCAGGGGACGTTGGTTAGCGTGGAGGCATTTTGGTTGTCACTCTTGGGGGTTCCTACTGGCTTCTAACGGGTGGTGAGCGGGACACTGCTTGACGTCCCACCATGGATGGGGACCCAGAGGTCAGTGACCCGAGGGTGAGGATCCCGTGTCACCTTCCTGGGGAGGGCAGGGCAGCGAGCCGCTGTCCCGGTCCCCCTCGCACGGGGCACAGGAGAGGCGACTCATGGTTCAGGGTCAGGCCCAGGGAACGTTCCAGGTCAGGGGCCGGCCGGGAGCAAGAGTCTGAGGTGCTGGCACTGCCGTGGGGGCAGAGGCCACCTGGCCGTCCCAGCAGCCGGAGTCCTGGTCTCTGGGGCCCCGTGGCCCCTGCCCCCAGCGCCCTGCTCACAGTAGCTGCGCAGTGAACACCCATCAGGGAGGCGGAGCCAGGCCGGCAGATGGAGGCTTGTCTCAAGGGCAGGGGACAGAGGGAAGTAGCAGCTGCGTGACGAGAGCGCCTCGCCCTCCCGCCAGGTGAGAAGGCCGGAGCCAGCTTCTGCCTGCAGCTCGGCCCCGCCCCGTGACCGCAGCCCTCACCCTGGGGAGGGCAGCCGAGGCTTTGGAGAACCTCAGGAGAAGGCCACCCTGCACTGCCACTGCCCGGCGCGGCCCCAGTGCTGTGACGCTGGCCGCTGGTCAGCGGCGGGGCCCGCCGGCGGCTCCGGGCAGTGCCGGTGCCGGACAGGCACATCCTGTGTGCATCTCCCTCCAGGCCCGACTTTTCAGAAACAGGACGCTTCCACCGAGAAGGCAGCTTACGTGATCTGGGGTGATTCTGTCCTTGGTGACGGACGCCCCGCCCCGCAGCCCAAAGATCATCTGGGGCTGAAGGGGGCAGTCGTGCCCCCCTAGGGTGGCCTTCCTGGCCCACAGCCATCCTGCCTGCCCCAACGTGTCCTCCAGCCCTGACGCAGCCCCGCCCCCTGGATCCCCAGCTTCCCGGTGCCCCTTCCAGACTCTGGAGTCCCAAGAGGAGAGCCTCTGTAGTTACTAGTAAACATGGCACGGTTTCCTTGAATCTGTGTTGGTCCTGCCGTCATCAGGGAGAAGCAAGAGGCTGGGGTATTCAGTGTCAGGAATTCAGAGGCTCGTCCCAGTGACCAGAGGTGCGGCCCACCCTGAGCTCTGGGGAGGGGCTTCTGGGACACCCCTGTCGGGAGGGTACAGTGCACATTTTCTGGGGCGGGGAGGGATGGGCCCCGCATGACCGACATTGACAAGCTGCAAGGCCCAGGAGCTGCACAGGCCCCTGGTCAGCCAGCCTGTGTCAGGGCCAGACGCAGGGCCACACCAGGATCCAAGGCTCCGAAGACCCCAATCTGGGTGTTGGGGGAGTGACCAAGAAGTATGCAGGCCAGGAACTGACCGGGATCCTCCCGCCCTCCCCCGCTGCCCTCCCTCCTCCCCTCGCTGGCCCTTCTCTACCCCCTTACACTGTCCTGTGGCCTGAGCCCGGCCCTCCCCGCCCCCCGGCCCCGGAACCAGAGAGTGACTCATCGCTCATCCCTGCTCTGTGGGCCTCCTGACCCCAAGGTCGCAGGTGCCCGAGGCTGCTGGGAGGGGGCCGACCAGGCGTGGGGTGGGGGGGCGGCACCTGTCACACCAGAGTGGGGTTTCCTGGGCCGGGACCGGGAAGGGGGGAGGGGTAGTCCCCCACAAAAGCACGGACTGTGCTCTGAGAGGCAGCTGGAGGGGGGACTCAGGAAGCTGCTGGCCTGGAGGAAGGAGAGTTTCTCAGAATACACAGCTGTGCACCTGTGATTCAAAATGTCCCAAATGCACTGCCCCATGGGCTCTCAGCAGATCCAGGGCCGGTCCACCTCACCTGAACCCAGAAAAGGACACTGTGATTTGGCTAAAACGCAGCCTGGGAGGGCTGCTGGGCCCAGAGCCAGGGACCCCAACAGGCAGGGCCTCTGTGCAGGGTCTGCCTGCCATGGGGGGTGGTGGTGGGACTCACCCAGGCTGTGAGGCTGTGTGCTCCTGGGAGGGGCTGGGCGGCTTAAACAACAGAACCCCACTCCTCCGTCTGGAGGGCCAGAGTCCAAGATGAAGTTGTCGGCAGGGCTGCTTCCCTGACCTTTCCGTGTCTCGTCCAGCTTCTGGTGGCTGTAGGTGGCCCCTGGTGCAGCCCACAGCCCTCAGTCTCTGGCGCTCTGCTTGCCTTACAAGGACGCCAGTCACTGCACTGAGGGCCACCCGACCCAGGGTGACCCCATCTTCACTAGTGACATTGGCAGAGACCCTGTTTCCAAGTGAGGTTCCGGGACGTGAGTTTGGGGGACCCTGTGCAACTCACTACAGCTCCCAAGAGGAGGAGAGAGAAGGATGGAGAGATGGGGAAGGGACACGAGGAGGGTTAGGAAACGGCAGAGATGGTGGGCGGGGGGGCGAGAGGGAGGGTGGGGACCTGGGCACCAGCCTGCAGCCGGGCTGAGGTCCAGACCCAAAGGCGTGGCCCAGCGACCGCCGCTCCTTTGTCCTGTGTGACAGCCGCGCATGGTTACGGCCCTCTTCATGCCTCCACTGCAAGGGGTGCCCACCACGAGCTGGGCCCAGTGGGCGAACCCCAGCCCTCACTCCCGAGCGGGTCGGGTCCTGCCCCTGCCCCTGCAGGAGCATCCTCGTGGGGCATCACATCGGGGACCACGATTCCCTTTGCACGGGCACTGGCCCTGGCACCCCAGGTCGTCCTCACCGTGATCCCCACTCCTGGCCAGTCTCCTGCAGTCGGCACGGAGCCCACAAGGGTGGCTAAGGAGGCTGGCACAGCCTAGGGAGGGGCAGGCCTGCACCTTGCTCTGGGCCTTCCCTGGGACCTGTGCCCCCGGCCCGCTGGGTCGGAGCCTTTCAGGTGGGTGGGCAGCCCCCCAGGACGTGCACTTGGACGTGGCCCCGCTGCAAAGGATGCTGGGAAACGGAGTCTTTGATCTCAGGAGGCTGCAGGGACCAGGCTGAGGCTGGAGGAAGCTGAGGGTGAGAACAAGCAGGGCGGGGGGTCCTTCGAAAGACAAGTGGCTGACCTTGGAGGAGTGACAGGGGAGATGCAGCCGTGGCCACGGTGGCTGACGAGGGACCGTGAGAGTGACGGGGCTCAGGCTCAGGAGGACCTCGGTCCAGCAAATCCTCTTTAACCCCAAATGCCAGGCACTGTGTCCTCAGTGGCTCCAGCCCCTCCCACCTCAGCCAGGGCCAGGGTCGCTGCAGACGCCCTGCCCTACAAAGCCTGGTGCCTGTGGAGGCCAGCCTCTACCCCAACCCAGACAGAAATGTCACCATCGGGATTCCACCCCAGACTCCAAAATCAAGAAGCTTCGGAGCCACTCTTTAGTTTTTTAGGGGAAAAAGTTACTTAAAAAACAAAAACCAAACCACTTCCTAAAAAACAGGGGTGGGGTATGAATTGCAGAGCCTGGACTCCAACCAAGTTTTCACTTAATTGTGAGTGAAGCACTGCACGGGAGGAGGGGGCAGCACGGCCAGCATCCCAGGGAGCAGACCCCGCCGTGCAGAGCACACTCGGGTCAGGTGTGTCCGGACCTGGAAGACACAGCAATTCCTGCCCTGAGAGTGGTGCTGTCTGCGGGAGGTACCCCCGGCCTCAGCAACAGCTTGAGGGCCGCTCCTGTGGGGACTGGGTCAGGCAGCGTGACATACAAGATGGGGGGTGGCTGTAGCCAGAGCATAGGAAGGCACGGGTCCCTGACGTCTCAGCCCGCCCGGGAGCCTCGCACCTGAGTTGCCAGGGACTTTCCACCTCTGCCCCCAACCGCTGGACATGTCAGGTCTGTGTGCACAGAAGCGTGTAGCACCTGAGACATCTTCCGTTTATACCCACGTCTGCGATCGTAACCTTGGAACCTTCTACTTTTGTTAACTGATTGGGGTCTCTGATCATCTTCCAATCAAACCTCCAAATCTGAAAAAGAAACTCACTTCCTGGGTGTCTAAGCAGACCCCTTCGGGAAGGAAAAGCGTTCACGTCACTGTGTGGATTTAGTGTGTCCTTTCTGGGGGGCCAGGTGGGAATGGGTAGGTGAAGGGGGAAGGGGGAAGAGCTGGCCAGGGTCAGGGGATGTTGATGGGAGAACCTGCACTTTGTGCTTTGGAGGGCCTCAAAATCTCCCCAACTTGGGAGGGGTTATTTATAAACCATTACTTAACGATGGGATAAACCCGGGAATCCCTCACCCTCTATAATAAAATAAAGCGTCAATCAGAAAGTAGTGGTAACAGGGCTTCCCTGGTGGCGCAGTGGTTGAGAGTCCACCTGCCAATGCAGGGGACGCGGGTTCGTGCCCTGGTCTGGGAGGATCCCACGTGCCGTGGAGCAAATAAGCCCGTGTGCCACAACTACTGAGCCTGTGCTCTAGAGCCCGCGAGCCACAACTACTGAGCCTGCGTGTCACAACTACTGAGGCCCGCCTGCCTAGAGCCTGTGCTCCACAATAAGAGAGGCCACCACGATGAGAAGCCCACGCACCACAACCAAGAGTGACCTCCGCTGGCCGCAACTAGAGAAAGCCCACGCGCAGCAGCGAAGACCCAGCACAGCCAAAAATAAATAAATACATACATTAAAAAAAAAAAAAGTAGTGGTAACGTATTGTGACAAAGGGCACTGAAAAAGCTGTAAATTACAAGGTTCCAGGTCTGGGAAAGGCTACTGGCTGTAGATGAGAGGCCCACAGTTCGGGGTGGGCATCCCACGGCCAGAGGGAAACCTCATACTCAGAGGGAGACCCTGCATCAGGAGAGCCACAGCCAGAGGGGGACCTGCCATGTACTGAAGAAGGAATGACCCGGCATTCTTTTTCACTGGGAAGAGTCACGACACAGAATCAGACTTAATGACTTTGACTTTATCAAGACGTTCCTGGAAGGACTTTGTGGAGGAGACTGCTGGCTGGCGTCCTGGCCCTGGTGGTGGATTTGGTGCCATCCTTCTCGGGGGCAGTGGCCCTGTCCATGGGGCGAGTGGGTGCCATGTGGGCATCTGCTCCAGGTGGTGTCTGGGCTTCGGGGTTGACGGATGGGGGGTCACGGGAGCGGGTCCGCACCTGGCTGTAACCATTGTGCACACCTGCCTGGGCCCGAGGCGTCCCTGACAATCGCCGGCCCGCAGGCTGGGAGAATCGCAATAGAGCTCAGCCCAGGTAGAGGCAAAGCAACAGACTCGGTTGAAATTACTTCCCAAACTTCCTGTCTGCCTTTAGCACCTAAAAAAGGAAGTGACACTTCGTAGTCAAGAAGCCAAGTCAGAAAGGACCCTCTTACGTGTGCAGCGCTCCCAAAGCTAGCTGGCACTCCTTCCAGAACCGGGAGAACAGCGGGCAGCCCCTGGTTCCCAGAAGGTGTGAGGGCGGCTCTGCGGCCACAGCGAGGGGCCTGGGTCTGGGATGGACCAGCCGGGCCCCTCCACTGGGGGCAGTGCTGCACTCTGACCACCCGCCCACCCAGGGCTCTGTGAGGACCAATGAGAAAGGGCTTGTGATGCTCAGGAAAGCGACAGGATGCTGTTACGATGTTAGTTAAGTCTGCGTTTACAGTTATATGGTCCTCCTCCTCCAGGGAGACGGGGTAGGGGGGCTGCAGTCTATGGGGGGGCAGCACGTCAGATACTGGGGGGATGGGGAGAGCGGGAGACTGTCTGCCCCAGTGTCCAGCTGTCCTCAGGCTGGGCTGTGACAACTCCACCCTGGGGGAGGGACCACCAGGCCCAGCCACCAAGGCAGACCCTCTGGTCAGAGCTGGGACAGCCTTTCTGCCAGGTGGGCTCAACTCCACACATGCAGCTCAGCGCTGCCCAAATCCTGTGCCCAGATCTGCCAGGTCCAGCTCTAAGCCGTCTGGCTCCCCCTTGGCCTTGCTCCAGGGGCTTCCCAGGCTGCAAGGTGTCGATGAGAAGGTGGGCCATGAGGTTGGGGGAAGGGCGGCTCGTCCCTCCCAGACCTCCGTTGGAGTCCTTCAGAGGAAGTGGGTCTGGCCCAAGGACAGTCCGTCAGGATGTGCAGCCTGGTTGCTCCAGGGTGCATCCCTCAGGCCACAGGGTCCCTGGAGCCCTGGGCATGTCAGCAGGTGCAGATCACCGATTACCTGCAGATGTGCATCCCTAGGCAAGTAGGTCAGGGAGCAAAATGCAGGCATGAAGCAGACACGGAGATTAAGGTGTAGATGGGAAACCATGGTGGATGGAAAGGCGTGATTAGATACATACACAAACTAGTTTTAAGTTGTATCAAATTCCAAAACGCCTGCAACTTTTTTCTGAAACAATTCCAGACTACTCGGACTCCACTAGACTCTCGGGCTGACCTGGTTTCACCCCGTAAAGAAGAGATCAGGCTCCTTTGTTCAGCCAAGAACACCTAGGGGGGACCTCGGACCACAGGACCATGCCTGGCTCTTCCCTCCCCTTTGGGTTCAGCCAGTGGGAGTGGGGGCAGGAGAGCAGAAGGAAGGGCATCTCCCCCAGCTCCCCCGCAAGGGGTCAGGCTGTGCCCTGGTCCAGGCCTCCATCAGGATGGCGGCCACTCTGCAGGTGCTCGCCCAGAGGGCAGAGCCCGTCACGCTCTGTCACCTGTGTGCATGACCCCAGCCTGTGTCTTCCTAAAGCCACACCGTGACTAGCGAGCATTTGCATGGCACGGGAGTCACAGCTTCCTAATAACATTGTCAGGCAAGTGGGACACGCGTGATTGCTGCTTCCCGGGGGGAGGCCGAGCGCGACCCACCGCCCGTCACAGTGCTGGAGGCGGACTCTTCCGATGCCACAGTCTAGCCTCTTCCTGCTGTGCCCAGACGCCCCTGCTGCACCATCTGGGCTGCTGGGTGTCCCCCAGAGGGTCAGATTTCGGGTACACACCCCAGGTCCCATTAAGGCTGCCTGGGAGCTTTCAGCAAAGTTGCAAACCAGGCCAATTACAGCGGAAGGCCTGGGCTGGGCCGCAGGCTAAGAATCGCTGCTGCTGCTGCCCCAGGAAACCCGGCTCCCGGGATTGGGCAACGCAGCTAACCATGGCTCCCGCCTCCTAATTTTACAGAAAGAAGACAAGGCCCAGGGGGCTTGCGAGCAAGCCAGTGACTGAGCTGGCCCGAGAACAGGGCCACCCCCGGCCAAGACAAGCAAGACACCCGGGGTGCAAAAGGTCCTAGGTGGGCTCACCCACGGACCCGAGGCTGCGCACTTGAACCTGCGTGCGCCTTCCTTCTGCAGCTGGGCTCTCTGGGCACCCAGACCGCAGGCGGTGGGAAACAGCCTTAAACATTCAGTTAGTTTGCAGCCGGTTGTCACAGGGCTGGTAGCTTGCAAATAACTGCAGGGAGAAGCCAGGCCCACACATGCGGGCTGGGGTAGCGCAGGCTCCCGGGTCTCTGATGCCTGCTCTTAGCGCAGGACCCTCCCCCAAATTATTCATCTGGGTCCTTGCATTTCCTGTCCTATCGTCCTACCCGGTGAAGTGCTGTTCCGTCTCCCAAAATCCCCAGTACAAACTGGCCGAGGGCACTTTCCCTAAATAACACCCCTCTGCACAGGGCCCGTCATTTATTTGCCAAATCCAGGAGCAGATTGTCGGCGTCCTTTCTTTTTCAAAGACTGCTGAGCGCCTGCAGACCTCCGCTCACAGCCTCTCCCCTGGGAAGTCCCCAGAGATGGCATTCTTTGCTCAAGAAACGGTCCTCAGCTCCTGGACATCACTTCTGTGGTTTGATTTGCAGCAGCTCCTTTCGATTAAGGGAATTTCCATCCGTTGGTTAAAAACACTTTTTTAACGGCCTCTATTTTTAACACTGAGGTTTCTCAGCCTAGGCCCCCTGTTTGTCTGGTGAGGTTCACGCTCCCAGAGATTTTTCTTCTCGTGCAGCTGGTCCCCTGCAGCACTCTGGGTGCCGGGCAGGCGCCAGTTCTGTTCATTTACTCATCCATCCAGGGTCACTCATTCAGCACCACCCCGACCCCCAGGAAGGGACGTGCTCACGGAGAGCCGTGTGAGGGGCAGGAACCGTTCCAGGCATCAGGTCATAGGTGAGCCGCACAGAAGTCAGGTAAACATGACGACACAGAGGGATCAGAGCTCTAGAGGGAATAAAAGAGGAGACGGGGGTGAGGGGCTGTGTCTTAGAGTTCTACAGGGGTTTCTTTTGTTTAAAATTGTATTTATTTATTTATTTTTATTTTTGGCTGTGTTGGGTCTTCATTGCTGCGCACGGGCTTTCTCTAGTTGCGGCTGGTGGGAGGAGGGAGCTCTGAGGATTTCCCAGGCTGGTCAGGAGCTTGGGGAACATTCTTCCAGGACCTGCTTCCAGGCGATGACTCATCACGTGTTCTGACACAGCTGACACCCCTGTGCTTCAGCCGGAGAAAGGCCTGGAAATGACCTGTCAGTGCCCTTGGCTTTCAGAGGTCCCAGTGGCCACGTCAGGTGTCCACGTGCAAGTGTTGGGGTCCTCTTCTGTGGTTCTGACCCCCAGGGACCATCTCTGAGGCTTTGACACCCCTGGGACTCTGCTCTGTGGTCCTAAGCCCCCCAGTGCCCTTCTCTGTGGTCCTGACCCCCCAGGGCCCATCTCTGTGGTCCTAACCCCCCCAGGGCCCTGCTCTGTGGTCCTGACCCCCCAGGGCCCATCTCTGTGGTCCTAAACCCCCCAGGGCCCTGCTCTGTGGTGATGGAACAAGCCAGACATTTATCTTCTGACCTGGAGGCACGTGAGAAAGCAAGATTTAGAATAAGGAGCCCAGAATAACCCCTTAAGAACAGCCCTGCCTGCTTGCACCTGTGCAAGCAGACGGGCATGGGACGGACATGCGGGACAACACCTGCGTGGGGACATCGTCCAGGTCAACCTCCAGAGGCTGGGCCCTTCATCCCCTCCTCCCTGGTCAGCTTCACACACCTTCCAGCCACGCAGCTGTGTTAGGGGCCCGCATCCCAGACCTGCAGGGCTCTGTGCCCCCTGCTCCCTTCACGCCCCCTCCAGGGGCTCAGGCCGTCCTGGCCGCCAAGAGGCCCTGATCTCACCCACCACGGGCTTCCCCCCAGAGCATCCCTCCCCTGTTAGGCCTCTGCTCCCCTCCTGTTCCCAGCAGCTCCGAGGCCCCATGTCCCTGTGGAGCCTTCCCCGCAGCTCCAGTGGGGACTGATGTGACAGGAGCCCAGCTCCTCAACAGGAGGCAGAAAGGCCATGTGGGCCCCGTGGGCCCCCAGACCTGGCACCCCACGGGGCTCTGATGCGCCGGGCTGACACCTTCGCCCTCTGTGGTCCACTCGGAGGCCGTGCACCCCAGGAAGGAGGGCGGGACGCCCCCCAGAGGGCCCGGGAGCAACATCTCCAAGGGAGGGAGAAGGAGGCGGACGCAGACGGCGGGCCCATGGTTCAGGGCTGGAAAGAGAGAAAAGTGGGCTTCCGGGTGGGCTGCAGGGGCCGGTCACGGACGGGGTGCAACCACCGCACAGACTGGGCAGCGGACGCAAGACAAACCCAGTATGAGGAAGTCAGCACATCTCTAGTCCAGAGCAGGGCCCCCACTCAGCGCCCTGGACGTTTGGGGTCACGTCACTCTGTCCCGGGCCCTGCGGCTGCTGAGCAGCGCCCTGGCACCACCCACCGCCCGGCAGTGACAACCCAAAACGTCTCCAGACGTTGCAGGTCAAAGTCATGCCAGGTGAGAACTCTGGTGTCCACCCAGCCGCATCCCCAGACGATGGCCGTGTCTGAGCCACCTGCCCCCGGGGTCCGAGTGAGTGGTCCAGCCGCTGGTGGGGGTGATGCTGGCTGCACGCTGCACACAGCAGACGCGCCCGCCTCCCTGACCCCAAGCCAGCATTGGGGACAAACACGCTGGCGAATGAACCAGTGAAAGAAGAATGGAAGAGAGAGCAGAGGAGATGCTATGTCACCCAGCCCTGGCCTCCCTGCCCCGGAGGTGAGGTCACCGTCCCACTTTGGAAAACCCCTCCAGAAAAGTTGAGGGCAAGAGCAGGTGTGCGTTTATGCTCAGGAGGAACCAGAGACAAGGGTGACGCATCAATGCTTGGGCGGCCACCTGCAGCGAGCTGAGAGGACCCCTCTCTGCACAGATGGAGGGCTCAGAGCCCAGCTGGTCCCCTTGCGCCCAGGGTGCCTTGCTGGGCTGCTGAGTCTGGGCCAGCAGCTGGGGAGTGAGTGAGGTGGGCCCAGGACAGAGCCAGCCTCGGGAGAGGGCAGAAGGCACCACAGTGTCCCCGTCACCCACAGAGCCATCCTGAGCCCAGCCTCCACCGACGCCCGCTAGGGTTACTATTACTGCCTTCGTCGTCATCTGTGCCTTTCTTGATTTCAACAGCCTGGGCTGGGGAGCTGGCATTCGGGTGGGGGGACGTGGAAGGAGGGGAGGGGAGGCAGCAGGGCTGTGGGGCGGTGTGCAGGTGGAAGTGGCTGGAGACGGCAGCCACCTGCTCGGCCTGGGCTGAGCCGGGGCAGCGGCCTGCGGTTCACTGCCCAGGGCCCCAGCTGCGACGTCCCCGCACTGCCACCGAGGCGGCCCCGGGGACACAGAGCCTCAAGGTTCTGGCGGGGACGCAGACCTGCCCTCGGCCCTCAGCGTGGCCCTGGGCCGGGGGTCCTGGTGCCGCCCGAGGAGCCTCAATGCCAACCTCACCCGCCAGGCCGCCTCATTAGGAAGCCAGCCGGTCCTGCCAAGCTGGCACCCGATGCCCGTCCCAGCCGTTTCCTGAGGCTCCCGTGTGTGTCTCCCCCTCAAGGCCCCGTAGCCAGGGCCTCACCAGGCCCGAGCAGACCTGCTTGGGGATCATTTTCTTCTGGTTCCAAAGCTGATGTGCCCTGTGGGGTTAAAGCCACTTTGACTTAGTTTTTTATTTTCCTCAATCACGAGTAAATGACGGGGCAGGTGCTCAGATCCGCAGATCGTTTCACATCCAGAAGCTTCTGTTTTGCCGTCCCTGTATCATTCGTGTGAAAGGTAACCTTCAAAAAGAGGCAAAATCGTGACTCTCAAGCAGGTTTAAAATGAACGCATGTTAAAGATTTTAATTAACTCAATTTAGCCAAGGAACTGGTAAGATGGTCCAGCCAGTTCAAAGGAGAGTGAAAAAGCACCAATTTACAGGGAGAAAAGGAATGGACGGAGCCGGCTGGTCCACGGGTGGGGTGGAGGGAAGTCAACTGGCTCTGAATTCATCTGCATGCCGATTGGTCTCCGGGGCTTCGAACAGCAGAGATTTGCTCTCTCACAGCTCCCGAGGCCAGAGTCCTACCAAGGTGTCACGGGTTGATTCCTTCTGGAGGCTCTGGGGCGACCCTTCCTTACCTCTTACAGTGTCTGATGGCTACCAGTGATCCCGGTCCTGTAAATACAGCGCTGCAGTCACCGCCTCCCTCTTCCCATGGCTTCTCCCTCTGTGTTTACGTGCCTCAAATCTCCTTTTCCTTTCTCTTGCGAAGACCACAGTCATGGCATTTAGGGTCCACCCTAAACCAGGATGATCTGATGCCAAGATCCTTACCTGATTACATCTGCAAAGGCTATTCCCAAATCAGGTCACATGCGTGGGTACCAGGGTTTAGGGTGTGAATATATCTCTTTGGGGGCACCATGCAACCCACTGTCTATAAATAAGACTTACCTGTATTGCTATCAGTTATCTAATGTTTACAGAGGCAATAAGAGACTAGACTCAGAAACCCCAGAAGGAGTCATTGCCCCTCGTCTCTGAATCTCCGTTGCTTTTCCAAATTTCCTTACACTTGGCCCTCAGAAATCGTTTCCAGGCTCCCAGAATGACAGACGTGATTTTTATGCCCTTTGGTCATCAGGGGCTGCAGGCACAGGACCTGGGGGACCTGGTAGGCTGTGTTGTGAACAGGGGGTCTGAGGGTCCGAGGGACCCACCTTGAAAACCCAAACCACCACCACGCAACCCCGACCTTCTGCCCTCTCCTCCTCCCCTTCCTGCAGTTCCTTCAGCTGGCCGAGGGCATGCCTGCCTCAGGGCCTTTGCACTTGCTGCTTCCTCTCCTAAGGGGTCAGCAGGCACACCCCGCTCACTTCAGTTGTTTCTGCTCAGAGAGACCCACTCTCCCCCTGCACCGCACTCATGGCCGCTCTGTTCTGCACTTGCCTCAGGCCCGAGCTCCGGGACTCTGGCCTCTCCACCCCGTGTCCCCAGCGCCTAGGACAGTGCCTGTCCCGTAGCCGTCACCATCAACACCTGTCAAAGGATGAGGGGCCACCCTCGCTCTGGGCCTGGGAGAGGGGAAGTGGCTCCCTCCTCGCCTCCCCCTCCCCTCTCCCGGGTCATCTGAGTTGCAGACCCGCCGGGCCTCAGGCCCCGTCGGGGCCAGCCCACTCACCCTGGTGAGCAGACGACTACCCTGCCGTCCCTCTGCAGCATCTCTGAGGCTGCTCCCCGCTGGCCTGGGGACCAGGAAGCAGACAGGACGAAGTCCCAGCCCTCCCGGGGCCTGGGTGGAGAGGTTGGGAGGGAGAGGGGATGGACAGCCCAGCAGGGACACACAGGACGCAGCCCCTGGCTGGCGGGGGCAGCAGGTGTATTTCCAGCCCAAGGGGTGAGGCCAGCACAGGTAGAGGAGGAGGTGAGAGAGGACCCGCCCACACTTAGAAGTGGAGAGGACGGTCAGCCAGGCTCAGTGTAGGGCAGCGCCAGCCAAGAGGGCCACCCTTCTTCACCCTGCTCAGCGTGTATTTATGGGCAGCCTGCCTGGCTCCCCGGGGAGAGGGGCCTGCTTGGGCGTTCCTCAGCTGTGGACACATCCCCAAAGCATCTGTTCTTTCTTCTTCCTTGACATCCTAGAGTTTTGAAAATCCTCAGTGGTTTTGACCTCCTGTGCCGTGGGGAGAAGCTTTGACCAAAGTGTTAAAGGGGACCCAGGCACAGCCCCAAGGGACAGGAGACGCTCGGTGGATGCCGGCACGACACCCCCGCCCCCAACAGGGATCTTCACTCCCAGACCCCTGCTTTGCCAGGCTCCCAAGGTGGGCTGGGCAGGAGTGGCAGGGGGCAACAGTCCTGGCCTGGGTGACTGTCTCAGGAGCAAAATGAATCCCTGACACAGTCTGCCTGCATTCAGGAATTTAGGGGACCCCCAGCACGAGGTCAGTACATCCCCCTGGATCCTTATCGTCTCGTTCTTGGAGACAGCAGACAACCAAGGGTCATCTGGTGACATAAAAGAGAGACCAAGACACAGAGGAAAATAAAGATGCTGAGGGAAACAGGTGAGTCAAGGAAGGAGGAGAACTTACCACAATCGAGCACTCTGCAGCTAACGTCCTCAGAGAAGACGTTGCCTCCATAAACCAGGACTGAGTACAAGGAAACGCTTCTAAGAATGAAAATAAAAGCACACTGAAAAGTCAAGGGGTTGGAGATAAAGATGAAGTCTCTCTGAAAGCAGAAAAGGAAGACAGGAAATAAGAAAGAAAGGACAGGAGACAGTGAGGATCCATAGAAGAGGTCAGATGCATAATGACCCAGAATTCTGGCAAAAGGGAGACCAGAGCAAACTGGGCTGAGGAGGCTGCCAGAGATATAACAGAAGAGAGTTTCTCCAGCTGAAGGGACGTAAGCTGTCAGGCTGCAAAGGTCCACTTGAGTGTCCAAAAAAATGAATGATAATAACAAGAAAGCCCCCATCAGATGCACCATCGTGAATTTCAGAATACCAAGGGGGAAAAGGAGATCCTGAAAGATTTCTGAGAAACAGAGTACACGTCACCCACAGAGAGCAAGGATGGACTGCCTGCAGCTCGAGAGGCTGGAAGGCAGCAGGGCAGCTCCTCTGGATGCTGGCAGGAGTTATTTTTGCTGAGAATTCATTCACTGACCAAACTATCCATCAAGCGTGAGAGTGGATAAGGCTGTTTTTAGGCATGTAAACACCCAGAAAATGTACTGCCCACACACCCTTTCGTAGGACACTCCTTGAGGACACACTTCAGCAAAATGAGGAGATAAACCAAGAAAGGAAAAGACATGGGTCCCTAAAACAGTCTCTCCAACTCACAGGGACAGTGTCGGGAAATCCAAGAAAATCCTTTCAGTAGGTCTGGAGAGCAGCCCGTCCAGGGTGGTGCAGGAGGATGGGGGCTCTGGAATGAAATCCCGGGGGGGGGGGGTGTGACAGGACACGTGAGGTTATGGGTTGAGTTGTGTCCCCCAGAAAGATATGTGTAAGTCCTAATCCCTGGTACCTGTGACTGTGACTTTATTTGGAAGTTAGGGTCTTTGCAGATATAATCAAATTAAGGTGAGGCGATACAGGGTCAGAGTGGGCCCTAATCCAGTATGCCTGGGGTCCTTATAAGAAGAGGAGAGACAGACACAGAGAGAATGCCATGTGACCACTAAGTCAGAGATTGAGGTGATATGGCTTCAAGCCAGGGAACTCCAAGGATTGTCAGCAACTGTCAGAAGCCGCAAGAGACAAGGAAGGATCCTCCCCCCGAGGCTTCGCAGAGAGAACACGGCCCTGCCGACCCCTTGACTTTGGACTTCTGGCCTCCTTAACTGTGAAAGAATAAATTTCTGTTGTGTTAAGGCAACCAGTTTGTGTACTTTGTTTCAGCAGCCACAGGAAGCTAACACACCTGGCATGATGGGGAGCTGAAAAGAAATGAGGGTATGACTAAAACAGCGTAAGGAAAAAACAAAGGCATGTAGAAAGGCCAGGAAAAACACACAGCAGTGTCAGAAAAGAAGTGTCACCATAGTATACCGCTGGCCTTTGCTATAAGCACTATTTTCAATCAAAATAACACAAACACGATTTATTGATTAAAAATCATGATATTGAGAGGATAAGGAGGAGAAATCAGGGGGCAGAAGGGCTAAAATATAATCGTTCACAGCAAGAAGCCAACAAATCAGTCTAAAAATTGTACACCAAGGAGTAGCAGTATGGACCTGGGTTTCCCTCTCTGCTGCGACAACCCCTTCCCCACTGCCCTCCCCTCCCCATCCTACTGACTGGCAGAATGGGCTATGCCATGGCTGACCCTCTGGGGTCCCTATAGTCAAAAAGTCATGACATTGACTATCTCAGGCCACAAATAAGGCGTTTACACTACTTCTCCAATGAATTGATCAGGAGCATGGGGCAAAGTTTTATTTCTATTTGGCCAGGAAGAGACCCAGTTCCATAAAAGCTTGTACCTGGATTCTTCTTGACAGAGATATTTTAGAGAAAAGAAAAGAGATGGTTGGATGATTGCCGTTAGACTAAGTTTTAGATAAATATGTACGTAAAAGCATCCCACAAAGCTCAGGGTCCTTCGGTTCCCGGGCAGACCAATGATTCGGGTGGAGTAAATCTAACTTCTCAGAGACGGGTCTCCAGCCCATCAAAATCACTCGGGAACATGCTCAAGCATTGTGTCAGGAGTGCCAGTCTCTCCCTAGAAGGGATCCAAAGGGCATCACACAAAATAACACCCTCCGCAGACCTGGTCTGGGAACATCTTCTTTCTAACAGTCTATGTGGGATTTTAATATTTGTTTTAGAAACTCACATAGATTAATTTTATTTTCTTGTAAGAAGCAGCAGGAATGCTAACAATTAAACCCAGTCTTACCACAAAGAACAGCATTCCAAAGGAATTTCACATTCCAAAAAAAAAAAAAAAACTCAACAAAGTAGAACTTTTGTTTACTTTGTTCCATCTCATGAACAGCCTCAGCCCTTGGTGCTGATCAAATCACTCCCAGTTGTGAGTGGGATGCTGGCCCGTCCTGAGGAGCCCCTCAATGATGGGGGTCCTGCGAAGTTTAGAGAGAATGACAATGTGACAGATCTGGGTGCCTCTTCAAGGTGTCGACCCCAGTGGTTCAGAGGCAGAGTGCAAAGCAGCCTGCATCGTGCTGGCTTCATTTTAGGCGCTCCCCAAACCCCAGTGGCGTGGGGGCAGATGGGAGGGAAAGTGGGGCTGGTCCCCCTTCCAACTCTCCCACCCCCACTGGGCCTCAGTTTGTTCCTGGAGAGACCAGGCTTCCACAGCAGAAGGCAGCTGGAGCCTGTTTTCCTTGGACACTTGGAAGCCAGCGCCGGGGTCTGGATAGATGTGTTGTGCTGAGGCCGCCAGCAAGAACACATTGCTGAAACTTCCCTAATAATGCAACTAAGATGAAAGTCATCTGACTCTTTGAAGTGGCAAAATAAACATCAGTATCAAGCTTCTGGACCGAGGCCACTCCATTTGTTAAGATGTACTTGCCCCTGTTTATTATTATTAAACAATTATGTCTCATTTTTAATTTGGCTTTTCTTAAATGCAGCCTTGTTATGCCAGTTTCTGTAAACACTACACAAATGTCTTCAATCATGCTGCTTAAGGATGTTTTATGGGTATTTTGATAACAAGAGTGTATTAGTTTCCTAATAAATTACCACCACTGAGTGGCTTAAGACAACATGAATTACTATCTTGCAGATACAGAGGTCAGGAGTCAACCTCAGTGGGCTGGATCGATGTGTGGAGGCTGCATTCCTTCGGGGGAGGCGGGGAGGGCACAGGGTAGGGTCATTTCCTGCCTTTTCCAGCTCCCGGAGGCGCCTGCCTATCCTCGGCTTGCGGCTTCCTTCTCCATCTTGAAAGATGCAGCATCACGTTTTCTGCCCTCTCTGGTCTGTTTCCAACATCACTTCTCTCTCTGACCTTTCCGCCTCCTCATAAGGATAATCTCCCATCTCAAGAACCTTAATTTAATCCCATCTGCGAAGCCCCTTTTACCCCGCTAGGTGACATAGTCACAGGTTCTGGAGATTAAGATGTGAACCCCTCTGGGGGACCACGATTCAGGGCACCTCAACTAGATTTTGTGCAAGTTTGCAGCAAAGCTTTCCAGTTAAATAGGAAAGTATTTGACAGTGAAAAAAATACAAAGAACAGCAGAGATGACCTTCAGAGAAGAGTTAGACGTGGTCATCTCAGTGGACCAGCCCCAGAGGGGGAGGGGTGGGAACAGAGAGTGTCTTGTACATTCCAGATTTGTTTGTTTGTTTTACTAAGTGCAGTTATTATAAAATAATATTTCTTCAATTACACACCAAAAAAATGAATGCTGGGGCCTCCCTGGTGGCGCAGTGGTTGAGAGTCCGCCTGCCGATGCAGGGGACACGGGTTCGTGCCCTGGTCCGGGAAGATCCCACATGCCGTGGAGCGGCTGGGCCTGTGAGCCATGGTCACTGAGCCTGCGCGTCCGGAACCTGTGCTCCGCAGCAGGAGAGGCTACAACAGTGAGAGGCCCACATACCGCAAAAAAAAAAAAAAAAAAAAAAGAATGCTATGTCCCCCTTTTCCCAGGACGCTGGCAGTCGGGGGAGATGTGCCTACATGTGATGCACTGAGATACATGTGACTGTGCAGTGGAGGAGCTGGTACCCAGGGCCAGGTGAGCCCCGGGGGACGAGGGGCCAGGACAGAGGGGGCTCTCTAGGCTGGTGGCCTTCAAACTGGGAGCACAGAAGTGCCTCACTCTTTCCCGGGGACACAAGGAGGGGACCAGGTGCCGGAGCTTCAACATCCCTGTGTTCCCTTCTGGAGTCAGCTCACAGGGGGCCCTTCCCTGGCATCCCTGGTGGCCTGCACACGTCCCCAGGGGTTCTGGAGCGACCCCGAGTGAGGGAGCAGGAGGGGAGGTGATGCTCTGGGCCCCCCAACTGTGGTCAGAGAGCCAGTCCCTGGGGGACCCTAACACTGACTCTTCAAGCTCAGGGGTGCCCACCTTCTCGGCTAATCCCAGCACCCCTCCGAGGGTGTGACACGGGGGGAGGAAAAGCACCCAGACACCGACGGTTCAGGCAAGGCTCTGCCCTGTGAGCGGGTGGGACAGCTTCCTGCACGGCCGCGTCTCCACACCGCCCTGGGCAGAAGTGGCGTTTCCTTGTCCGGAATAAGCAAGCTGCTTCCCAGCCGGGTCCCCACCCACAGGATGTGCCACCTGCCCCCTCGTCTGCTGAAAACATGGGAAAGCTGACCTCTGGGCTGATGGGGTCAGTCATGCTACCTGATTCACACCGGATTCTTGTTTGATAACTGATAAGCACGGAGTCCAGTTCACCCCCAGCACACACACACGTGCACGCACACGCACGCTCATTCACGGGCTCACACGCGAGCTCTCACACACACACACCCCTCACCAGCAGCACCATGCCTGGGGCAGCCCCCCGCTTCACAAAGAGCCCACCTTTAGCCACGCGTGACATTGTGTTGCTGAAACACGGTGACAGGACAAAGCACGTTGACTCTCCGTGTTCATGATTCATTGAGGAAGTTTATTCCGAGTGACCCTCATCTTGGCCCATACAACACACGCCAGCACACGGTTAAGAGAATGACCTCAGAGTTACTGTCTCAGTGTTGGTTTCTACAATATGTCAGACGCTACCACTTAAACTTAGGAGGAGAAATTTTAGTTGTTAGAGGCTGAATTTACCCATGGACCGTGGCCAGACAACATAAAAGATGAAACTCTGACCCACAGCCTGCAGCCACCTGCCCGGGGGGCCAAACCGCCATCTCCAGGACCAGCTGGGACGGGCCTGTGGGTCACAGCGGCTCAAGGCCAGACCGCGGTCGTCTGCGAGTCCAGGAAGCCAGACAACGACCAGTAGAAATCAGCTGAGAACGGATAAGACTCGGCCTGTGACCGCCAGCTGCCCTAATCTCTCTCCTGCTTCCAGCTCAGGACCAGCGGGAGGGAGACGGCTGTGCTCCGCAACAGCCACGCAGCTCCTGGACGTGCCCTGCCCCCCACGCCCTGGGCTCCGCGACTCCCCCTTCCCAGCAGCAGGCCGCCCTGCACTGTCTGCCCGCGAGGCCCTGCCCGGCACACTGAATAAAGAGCCTTCGATTTGGTTGGTCTTTGTCTGTTTCCTCAGTTGTTAACTTAAAAATGTACTGGGGGCCACAGGATTTGTCAAGACTCCTTTAGGGGCCTGTGAAGGACACTGGTCTGGGAAGGGGGGGAGGGGCAGTGCCGGCTGGGGAGGGGTCTGGGGGCCTCCTGAGACCACGTCGGTGGGGGCATGGGGGGGCAGCCCCGTGGACAGCCGGGTCAGCCTCAGCACCCAAATGTCATCCCATGGGCCATCGGGGGCCGAGGGGCTCACAGAAGGTGAGAGGTGGGTGCGTGCTAGCTGCAGGTGGGGCCCAAGTGGACCTGCAGACACAGGAGGCAGCCACCTGCTGGGGCAGGGTGGGGGGTTGCGCCTCACTCTGCCCCACCCCCCCAGGCTCATCCTACGGCCAAGGCAGGTCTCCCGTCCCCGGGGAAGCGGGTGCCTGTGGTTTAACTCCAGGCAAGTTTGCATCTTACCAGGTGAGAGTCCCGTCCAGGACGTCTGCTCCACGCAGCCCCTGGGGGTCCCAGGCTCCTCCCCTCTCATGGCTCCGCCCTCCTCCCACCCAGACCGGCCTAGGAGCAGTTGGGGGCTCAGGCTGGGGAGGGCTTTAGGGCCAGGCCTGGGGGTGACATGTCACTTCTGCCTGACCGTGAGGGAGGCTGGGGCATGGATCAGTCCTGTTCCCAGAAGGAGGAGGAGCGGCCTCGTACCCATGAAGGCCATCAGGGTCACGGCGACACAGAGGACATACATTTCTCCGTCTCCAGCCCTGGCCAGGATCAGATGATATGTCATCCCCAGAACCACCTCTCGTGTGTTTTCACTGGTCACTTGAGTTTGGATTCTGGGTCCTCCCTACTCACCACCCCCTGCCATGCCACTAAGTACTGTGTCCTCCTCATTTATTTCATGGCCTCTGTCATGTGACACATTGGTATCCTCTCTCAAAATAAATTTGGCATCTTAAATTCTACTGTTAGCTATTCTTTCCTTTGGGTTGTTGTAGTAGTCAGCATTTGCTGCAGTAACAAACAGCCCCAGGAGCTCAGAGGCTTACATTACATTATGTGAGGACTGAGTCCACTGTAGCAGAGGGCTTGGCTGGCTCCAAGTGACTGCTTGCTCCAGGATCTCCTGGGACCTCTGTTGTCACCGTGGGAGAGGGAGCAAGAGGAGAAGAACCGAACACGTGGACTCTTTTGGCTCAGACATGCCTACATCCACTGGCCAAAGCAAGTCGTGTGGTCAAGCTCAACGCCTGTGGGGTCAGGGAGACACCGACCACTGTGGGCGAGCAGTGCACTGGCCACACTCCCCCGTCCATCTTCCTTCAAGCCACATCCATGTATCCCACAGCAGGGGGTGGATTAGGGTGTTGGTCACTCCTCCCTGCCTGCTCCCCAGCAGAAAAGCATAAATGGGATGCATGGAAACAGGTCAGGGAGCAGGACGGAACAGGAAGGGGCAGGGGAGGGGAGGTGAGGCCCTGAGCCAGGACAGCCAACAGCTTCTGTCATCACCGACCTGGTCAGTCTCTCCTGGAGGGACCCTGAGAAGAGCCGCCTCCCAAGGTGGTCAGGTCCTCAGATCCAGATGTGCCTGGGGTAGGACGTTCTCCTGCAGGCCCAAGGGGCCCCCTAAGACATCAATCCCGGGTGCTGGGGGCCTGGGGGAGGGAGGGAGGCCAAGAATCAGTCCGGGGCTGCTCGCAGGTCCATCTGGGGCGGCGCCCTTCCTCTTGGGTTTCCTGGGACTCTGCGGGGACAGAAAAGGAAGACTCTCTGCTGCTTCGGGAACCCTCAGCAGGCCTTTCTGGACACCAAGCCTGGCGACTCCTGGGCCCTGGCTTGTGATGTCTGAGCTTGTGCATCTGGGGAGACCCGTGGGAGCCACATCCACGCCTGCAGCTGCTGGACGGTTCCGAGACGGAAGCTGGGTGGGCGGAGGGTGGTGTGCCAGGCAGCCCCATCCAGGTAGCGGAAACAGAACCTGGGTTTTCTGAGGCTGTGAGAAAGCACCTGTCGCCTTCCTGGGTGTGGCCCTACATCTGGTCGCCACCACGTGCCGTGGGATTGACCTGAACGGGGGCGGAGGAGGACCACACCTGGAAGGACCTGGCTGCAGATGTACACCTGGGCCTGCCCTGTGGCCCAAGAAGTGAGTCCACACGCCGCCCCCCACCCCCGTGTGGAGCAGGCCACCTGTCCAGCTGTGTTGCCAAGCCCCTGGGACACAGAGGAGGGACACAAGCCCCTCCCATGGGGGAGGAGGGGGACCCCTTGCCCCAGGGAAGTCCAGTCCCCAGGCCTGACCCCCAAGAGGGCACCCATCTTGGTTGGAACCCTTGAGCTGTGGAACCAGAGCTGGGACACCTGCGTACGCGGGAGCCCAGAGAGGGTGCCCTGGTCTCTTGGCCATGAGGCTGGTGTGAGACGGGCCTGGTAAGGGTGAGGGTGAGGATGCAGAGGCCCTGCCACTTCCCTCTCTGTTTCTATGTTCTTCCTCTAAGCAATGAGCTTACGACAGGTGCCCCGGGGGCTCAGTGTGCTGTCACCATGGTGCCATGCACACAGGGTCAAAGCACAGCCAGCCGGGGTCGGTGCCCCACTGCAGCCACCCACCCGGATGACCTGGGGTCCCCCTCCCAGGCCCACTCACAGCAGCCTGGTGCCCAGGGCCCCTGCTCTGCATCCATTCGTGTGACATCATAGCAATGGATGAGGGAAATGCCTTTTCAGCCCTGTGTCCAGGGAGGGAGGGGCTTCTCCCTCTACACAGGCTCCCTCCCTGGCCCCTCCCCGGTCCCCAGACCACAGAAGGTGCCGCCTCCCCAGAGACCCCAGATAGCGCCCGGGCCCAGAGCACACAGGCCCAGAGATGCGAACCGTGCATCGTGCAGCCGTTCCGGGTGACAGACGAGACCAAGAATGACCTGCCGTCAAGGGCAAGTTCAGTGACCAGACTTCGCAGCCCAGCAGGGACCAGCCCAGGCCTATGGCCAAGCGAGGAGGGGCGGGCCGGCAGGCCCAGGGGACCGGCTGGTGTGTCTAGTGGTGAAGGGAACCCAAGTCCTTGCAGAGGAAGAGGAACGAGAAACGTCATTCAGAAGCCACTGTTGGGCTCTCTGTCTCATCAAACTCGGCCATCGTACCCGGCCAGTGAGCTGCGCGTAGCTCTCAGTCTTTCTCAGCATCCCATTTCCCTTGCCTGTCTGCTGCTGGCTTGGGAGGAGGCCGGGCAGGAGGGGGCCGCGGGGCAGCCTCAGGATAGTGGGGACCGGGGGTACCACAGTGTGAACAACCAGAACCCACGCCTCATCCAGCCTTCCCACTGCCAGTAAGCAAGCAAGGAACTGGTGCAGTGGCAGGACGTTGTCAGGTTTCCACCCGTATGTGGATTTGTATTGTTTTTAGCTGAGACTCATCTAGTGGTTTAGGATGTCTAGGACTGTCTCTGTGTTTACTTGCAAATCCAAGTCAAGATTAAACAAGTGGTCTTAATCAAACATTGACTCTGTCCCAGGCCCACACCGTGCCGGAAGCACAGCTGGAGGCAAGCAAAGCTAGAACGCAGGAAAGTCTCCAGTGAAAAAGCACAGTTACCTCTTCCTGAAGAAGCCCACCAGCGTATTCACAAGCAAAAGAATGAAGCTGGGCCCTCACCTCACGCGTGGAACATACAAAACTTTTCTCAAACCAGACCAAAGACCTAAACGTAGGATTAAAACTGTAAAACTCTCAAATGAAAACAGAGGAAAGGCTTCACGACATTGGATTGGGCAATGGTTTCTGGGATCTGACACCAGAAGCACAAACCAACAAAAGAAAAAAGCTAGAGAAGTTAGATCACATCAAAATTAAAAACTACTGTGCGTCAAAGGACACGATCAACAGAGTGAAAAGGCAAACCACAGAATGAGGGACATATTTACAAATCATGTATCTGATAAGGGGCTAAGATACAAAATAGACAAAGAACTTCTAAAACAACAACAGAAAACAACGAACGCTGATTTAAAAATGGGCAAAGGACTTGAATAGGAATTTCTCCAAAGAAGATATAAAAATTGACACTAAGCACATGAAAAGATGCTCAGTATCACAAATCACTGGGGAAATGCAAATCAAAACCACACAAGGACTATCACATCGTATCCAACAGCATGGCTATTATTAAAACAACAACAAACAAAACAAAACAAAAACAAAGTGTAGGCAAAGATGTAAAGAAAGTGGAACCCTTGTGCACTACCGGTGAGAATGTCAAATGGTACAGCTGCTGTGGGAAATGGCGTAGTGATTCCTCAAAACATTAAACACAGAATTACCGTATCATCCAGCAACTCCACTCCGGGCGTGTACTCCAAAGGAATGAAAGCAGGGACTTGAATAGATATTTGCACAGCCATGTTCATAGCAGCGCATTCACAAAAGCAAAAGATGGAATGTAAACAACCCACACACCCATCAGTGATGACGGATAAACAAAATGTGGTCCTTCCACACAGTGGAATATTATTCAGCCTTAAAAAGGAAGGACACTCTGACACCTGCTACAACATGGGTGAACCTTGAGGACATCATGCTCGGTGACATAAGCCAGACACAGAAGGACCAATCGTGTATGATCCACTTACCTGAGGTCCCTGGAGGAGCCAGACTCACGGAGCCAGAAGAGTGGTTGCCAGGGGCTGGGAATTGCTCAACAGGTGTAGAGTTTCAGTTTTGCAACAGGAAGAAGTCCTGGAGATGGACAGCAATGATGGCTACACAACAGAGTGAATGTACCTAATGCCACTGAACTGTACGTTCAAAATCATTAAAATGGTAAATTTCATGTTGTATACATTCTACCACAATTAAAAAAAATAAAGAGGCTAAACGTAACTACATATATATTTTATAATAGAATGTTAAGCTTTACAGAGCAAGTTCTTTATAGACATATCACAGTTAGCATTAAGCTATAATGTAGTGAAACAACAAAAAAATTTAATAGAAATAATACCCTGTATCAATGTTCTTGTATTAGTTCTCTTAAAATTAAGTTTAGAAAAGACCTATTATTTCTATTAGAGGTGTGACTTTAAGCTGAGAGATGTTAAATAATTTAAGTGTGTAAAACACTATTAGAACGTGCATGTGAACTTGATTTGTTATAAGCTTAATTTACGACATAAATAAGAGTAATTTAAGTGTTTGAGAGGTTTGGTGTGTTTGTGGTGTAAATGCTTCTTGTCAGGTATTTGAAATGCTTCAAAAGAAAAAAGACTCTATTAAATTATAACAGAACTGAAGACATTAAAGGGAATTTAACCTCAATAAAAAGCTGACGAATAACAGTCAGTGTTTAAAAGACATGAGCTGTGCACTAGGAAGAGGCTGGAAATTACCCAAGCGTGCTTCTCACCGGTCCCTAAAAATGTCTGTTATTGTCCTGCCCTGAAAACACACCCCATGGTTTTCTTCCAAAGTGAGAGTATCCTATCAGTAAGCACAGCCATGTGACAATCTGACATAATCCAAAGGGAGACCTCGGACGCAAGCTGGACCCATGGCCCCTGCCCGGCCCCCTGCCCAGAGTTGTGGTAGAGAGGTGGGCAGGGAAGTGGGGCTGGGCAGAAGAGGGAGTCAAGTCCATCCCCATGAAAATATGGAGGAAATGGTTGCTCTCCTGGCAAAACAGAAATTACCAAAATCAATCCTAGAAGAACTGGGACATTTATAAAGTCCAACTTCCACAGAAGACATTAGAAAGGCGACTAAAGATCTATCTTTGGAAAAATTCCCGTCCTGAATTTCAAATTCAACTGAATTTTATTTACTTTTTAAATAGATATTTCAAACTTGTGTAAACTTTTCTAGGCCACAGAAGAAAGAGGGAAAGCCTCCTTTAATTTGTGAAAACATAACTCTCGCAAAGATAGATGTGAAAACGATGCCATTTCACGTCTACTGATGCAAGTACTCTAGATCAAGTAGCTGCCAAGAGACCAACGGACTGAACACTGCGCCAAAGTACCCAGTCATCATACACCATCGCCAGGAAGCCTTTCTGTTAGCAATGCAAGGATGGTTCAAGAGCAGGAGACCCGCCATCATTAAGAAGAAAAGTTAGCGACGGAAGAAGGTGCAGAGAACCCAGGCTAAGCATCGGAGAACAAAAGCCCCCTGGGAGGCCTGAGGGAACACAGAGAGTGTCTGTGGCCTGAGCCAGGTGTGGGTGAGTGACAGGAGCACAGGACCTCCGCCAAGGGCCTTACCAGGGGGCTCAGTGAAGGCAGGGCGAGGTGAAAAAGCAGTCCTGTGTCCAGATGGGCTGGGAAACTTCTGGGAGATGGAGAACATCGTGTCATTGGAGGGACCAAAGGATAGGAGAAGGGTTCGCTCTTGGTTGTGACAGTTTGGCTGCAGGTCACGGAACACAGCTCAGTCTTGCAGATGCAGGCAGGGAATACATGAGAAGGGTGACTGGGGTGTCCCAGCCCTGGCCGGAAGCAGTAGATGGCAGGCATGCCTAACACGTGGACTCTGGTCTCAGCCCTTCTCTCTGCTCCTCTCTGGGGCAGGACTCCCCCTCCCATCGCCCTCTCCTGCTCTAGTCCGCAGGGTGAGAACTTGGGCCACTCCCAATCTGAGAACGTTTCACCCTCAGTCCAGGCATCGTGGGCGGGCGGCTGTAGCCACAGCTCCACGTTCCTGAGGAAGGGGTCTGATGGGCCTCTGGGCCCTGTGCCCTCCCTGGTCAGAGGTCAGGGCCAGGCTGTCCATGGACAGGAGTTTAGGCAGGGGACGGGCAGGTCAGAGACCACCTCTCTCCCCCGTACCCACATCCCCTCCTGGCCCCTCCGAGGAGGCCAGCAAACGGCACGCCAGGCTAGCTGGGCTAAGAGCCCATCAGCCAAGGTTACGCTGGGGCCTCGGAGGAGATGGAGTGGTTTGCGTCTTTATTTGGTGCTCACGATAATAGTAAAAATAAGCAAAATAGCTTTTACCCTTCCTGCTCACCTGCTGGAGGGCACAAAGACTGCCTCTAAGTTACACATGGGGAAATCAAGGCAGCGAATGGTTAGAGAGCTCGCCCACGGCCGGACAGCTAGCCACCCAGGTGACCAGGCTCCCCTTTGGGCTCCTGACCTCTCACCTGCCTGCTTAAGTGTGACGGGTAAGGACAGCACAGTGCGTTTGGGGAGAAGCACCCCCGTCCCTGGGCCCAGGCTCTCTGACACACCTTCACCTGTGCAACTGTGTGAGCCGGGCTCTCCTGGGCCCATGGGGCATGGAGGAGGGGGTGGGGGTGCTGGGTCCCGGAGCTGGGTGTGCAAGGGCTTGTGTCTACAGGCTGCCTTCCCCCTCCTAAGTCTCCAGGTCCCAAAGTTCTGGGACAAGTGGCTGTACACGGGAGCAAACTTGGGCCAGTAGTTTAGGGACACTTGGGGGACCACTGACAGCAACAAGGGCCCTGCTCCTGTCCCACCCAGGCTCACCTGCTTGGGTGGAAAGCTCCCCAAAGTGCAGACAGACCACACGGCCCGTGGAGCCAGGGCACCCCGAGCACACCATTGACTGAAGCCCAGGCGTGGTGGGCCTGTGGGTGGAGGCCTCACCCAGGGCCTCCTGGACGCTGGTACCAGCTGATTGTTTCAAAGGAAGATGACAGTAACTGAGGGAGAGGCGTCTGGGACCCCAGAGCCCCTGGCGTGGAGGCTGAGCTATGAGGGCAGCCAGGGCCCAGGCAGGGGACCTCAGCACCTTGGGTACAGGTGGCTGAGCAGGAAGCTCACGGCAGGGCCGAGCAGCAAAGTGCTTCCCCGACCCACCAGTGACAGCGCCTATCGGAGCCGGGTCTGTGCCTGTTGGGCTGGAAGTCTGGGCACAAGCTCCCTGATGGAGCAGGGCTCAGGCGGTACAGAGGAGTTTCTGGCCCAAGTGGAGGGCAGAGGGTGGACCCAGCCTGCAGTGGACCCGGCCCACACTGGGCTTCAGTCCACAGGACAGAGAACCATGGAATTTCCCGGTGCCCCTCCTCCACCCCGTCCCCGGAGCAGCTGCAAACACTGGCCACAAAGTGACAGCAGGAACCAGGAATGTAGCCACCAAATGCAAGCGGAGGAAAGTCAGGAAGACCTGCCCCCCCTGTGTCGGGGGAAACACCAGCCTCCGTAAGTTCTGGTTGTCCAGGGAGCAGAGTATAAAGAAAAATAAAACCAGCACGGTACCATTCATTATTCTGTTTCCTAAACCCAGGAAAACACAGCATCTACTCGTGAAAAAAAATTCTGAAGGAAGAATAATACATCCAGGCTGTTATTTTCAGTCAATAAAATTTAAGAAATCCTTTAATGTAGGAAATAAGGGCTGAGATGCAGATGAAATCGACTGAAATTGAGCACAGACAGATGTCCATTGAGAGGAGAGCAGATGAACTAGGGAAATAGTGTGGAATAAAGACACAGTCGTGAGTTGAAAGGACATTTGAAGACAAAAGCTAGACACTCGCCAGGTACAGAATTGCTTTTCCAGAGGAAGAAACATGAACGGAAAGAGCAGAGACAGTAAAATCAAAGATACAGTAGAAGAAACTTTCTTGAAATGAAGACCAATTTAACAAACAGTCTCACTGGGTACCAAGAAAAATGAATGACAGTCTGGTGCAAATCTCAAGTATACAACATCAGGCAAGCACACACAAAGAAACAGCGTGGCCCAAGAGAGTTCTGCACAGGCAGCAGGAGACAACAGAGGACGGCCACGGCACCACGGCTGCAAGCCCCAACTTCTGTACCCAGCCAGGTCACTGTGGGGTGACCTTCTGCACGTGTGCAGGCAACAGCAAAAACGGTTCTCAGGCACCAGGGGCTCAGAAATTGTGCTAAGAACATTCCCTTCCTGAAAAACCAACTCAAAAAATTACCCAGGCAAACAAGAGGTGACTCAAAATAAAGACCCACAAACAGGTTAGGGCAAAAAGCAGGAAATGGTGAATGGGGGAATCGAGGTGATTGAAGCTCGAGTGAAGTTCAAGTAGAATTTGCGAATAAAATCCAAAAATTACAAAAGAACTATTGCTAAAGCTAAAACCTTCACCTTTCAAGGAACGACGGCTCTTGGAGGTCTCACTTCCCAGCAGACGGGCATAATCTGGTAGGTAGAACCTGGGAGTGGTGGGGATGCTGTCATGGTCACAGCTAGCACCAGAGTCTCAGGGTCCCCTGCCCACCCCAGTGTCCTTTGACACAGGTCATATAAGAAGGAACACCGGTCCCCATCCCACTCCCGTGACCTGCACCCTTAGCTCAGCCGCCTCCCTCCTGCCGGGTCCCTCCATACTTTCTTGCGGATTTGCAGCTTCTTGTAACATTCAGTCTACCCATTTCTCTTGTGTATGAGACAGGGTTCTGCAGAGAAACAGAACCAATAGGGGATATGTCCATGTCTAGGTCCCTATCCATACCTATAACTATATTGCTATAGAGCTATGCAGAGAGAGGAAGAGGGATTTATTTTAAGGAGTCAGCTCACGTGCTTGTGGAGGCTGGCAAGTCCAAAATCTGCAGGGTGGTCAGAGCCCCAGGAAGAGTTGGTGCTGCAGCTCGAGTCTGAAGGCCATCTGGAGGCAGAGCTCCTTCCTCCTCAGGGGACCTCAGTGTGTTTTCTCTTACGACCTTCAACTGATTAGATGAGGCCCACCCACATTTTGGAGAGCAATCTTCTCCACTCAAAGCACTGACTTAATGTTAATCTCATCTAAAAAAAAATCTTCACGGTAAGATCCAGATGTGTTTGGCCAACTATCTGAGTACCGTGGCCCAGCCAAACTGACACATAAAGTTAACCATCATGCCTTATCAATCCTTTAAAAATCACGTTGTTGAAGAAATTGTAAGGAGAGGCAAATATCCTCTTTTCTGAAGAGTGAATCACCTAATCTTACCTCACATAACGTGAGTTATTTCTACCATTTGTGTGTATGTTTATGATTACATTTCAAAAAAACAAAGTTTCATTCTGAATTGCATAGTTGGAGCAGGGGTAAGGGGACCCCCAAAGGCATTAATCTCACCCTAAATACTGGCATATTTTCTTTCTACTTAATTAATGCTGAAGAATTTGACAACACACCACAGACATCATGCCATTCCTCCCTGAAGTACTTCCGTTTGCATCTCTAAAATAATACGAATATTTCTCCCGTAAACAAAGAATATCACCACCTTAACAAAATCAGGACAAATTCTTTCATAATTGCCTAATCCCCAGTTCATGTCCTGATTTCCCAAACTGCCCAAGAATATCTTCCACAGCTGGTCTCTCTCGAAGAGGACTTGATCCAGACCGCACACGGATCGTGACAGCCCCAGGCATGGTGTTCCCAGACCACATGCCATTTCCATGACACTGATGTGCGGAGCGTGCGCCGGTGTCCGGGAAAAGCCCCCTGCCTGGGTTTGCCTGGTCGCTGGTTGTCCTGTCCCTTGTCATTCCTGCAGCTGGAAGTTCGCTCTGAAGGCCTGTTAGACTCAAGTTAAATAGTTTTGGCAAGAGGGCCCCGTAGCTGATATCTGTGGACTTGTACCACAGTGAGAGACACGAAATCCAGTCGTCACCTTGTGGGGTGAAGGCCGACTTCAGGCTCGAGCTTCAGCCGGTGATGCCAGCTCACCGCACGTGACAGTGACAGCCCCTGGCCCGCCAGCCACCTGTCCAAAGACCACTCACAGCCACTGGTGAAGAGTCCACGGGGCAGCAGCACACCAGCAGGGCAGGTGTGCGCGAAGCTGGGGGCCGTGCCGCCACCCTCCCTGTCGCCGGCTCCGTCGTTGTGGCCTTGCAGCTCCGGAGTGGCTGGCCTGACTCCTGCATGGCTCTGCGGCCGCTGGGCCTCAGTCCCCGCGCGGGTGAGCAGCGCGATGGCCGGACGGGGTGGGACCCTGGCCAGGGGCCACTTTAGCTGATGAACTCCACTGAGGCCCCCAGCACCTCACGGGTCCCCCACTCCCACACCCCGAGGTGGTGTGGGCCCAATAGAAGCTTCCTTCATTGAATCATGTTTCGGAAACGACCGAGCAGGGACGGCGGACTTGCCACCAACACACGGTTTCTCCAAGCGTGGCTCACGCCCCTTGCTTTCCCCAAACGGCTCCCTCCACACGACTGCACCCGTCCCTCCCTGGGTCACAGAGCAGCAGCTCCAAACTCGGCCCCTGAGGCCAGCACAGCATGTCCACAAGCACCAGCCTAGGGGAGAGGTGGACAGAAAGCCACCCGTATCCCTGGAGGGGGGCCAGCGAGGACCGCCAGGCTCTGCTGCTCAGGGACCACACTGCCTCTCCTGGGAGAAAAGCCTTAATTTTTAGCATCTGTCCCTTTCCACGGTGTAAACACTCCAGTGGGCAGGGGTGGGGTGAGGGCCAGGTCTGGCCAGCGTGTGGGGGGCCGGGGCCCCAGAAGACCTGGCAGGTTGAAAGCAGAGACCAGATCCAATGAGACGTCAGCACACGGCCCCTGAAGGCAGCCTCCCATGTTCACAAACGTGATTGTTGGCTGTGCTTTGCTTATCCGCTGCTCTGCAACAGACACCCCCAAATCCAGCAGCTGCCACAATGGGGGGTGGAACGTGACAGGGCTCCACGTGGCCAGACTGCCCCTGCTCCGTGGGCATCAGTGGGTGACTCCGAGCAGGGCTAGGGCTGGAATCCCCTGCAGGCTAAGCTCAAACCCGTGGAGATGGGGCACAAGCTGCAGGGTTCGCCCAGGAGGCACCAAGGTAAGACCAGGGCTGCTCAGACTGGGGCGGGGGGTTACATTTCTCCTGCACCAGGAAGTGGGGCGGGCACCACAGCTGGCACAGAGTCCACGGGGCCATCAGGGACCCGAGGTCCTTAGTCTTTCTGTCCACGTCGCATGGGCCACGCCAACCGCACCATGTAACTGGGACGTGCGGTTGTGCAGACGGACAGGCTGCTGCCCACAGCTAAGCTGCTGGCATCCTGCAGACGAGGCTTGAGGCCGCGGAAAGGCCCAGTGCGCCCCGCCTGGGGCCTGAGTTTGGCCACCGGACATCCCTGTGCCCGGGGGGTCTGGGGCATGTACTCCAGAAGCAGGCCTTCTGGGCAGCGCTTGGTGGGCGGCCCAGGCCCGGGCCCCTCCTGCCTCCCCGCTGGCCCCAGAGCCCTGTGAGGCCGAGTGAGCCTCCACTACCTGCAGCTGAGAGCCCTGACGGGTGTCAACTGCTCCTCAATAAAATAGCGGGGGAAATGAACCCTGAGTGGTACAGCAGATACGGTTAAAAAGGGGCAAAAAGTCAGAAAGACGCTTACGCAACCAGGCTCTGCTGCAGAGGCGCGGTGGCACAGAGGCTCCGAGCCAGGAGCAGCGACACAGCGGAAGCTGGGGGCCTTCTGCTCTCCCGGGACCACCCCACCCACGGGCCTCGGCCTGCAGGCCTGCACGGACCCACCCTGTGTGCAGCCCAGGCTCCTGGAAGCCACTCAGGTCCTGCTCTCCCTAAAGGCCAGGGGGCAGATCTCGGGGATCGTGGGGTCCATGTGGGCTGATTACCAGCTAATTCCTGCTCTGCCCTGCCCAGCGGTGTCGTCGGGGCCGGAACGTGCCACCAGCAATATTCTGCAGCCGCACACACCCGTACGCGTGCACACACGTGCACACACTCACAGACACAAGCAGACACACACACAGATGCACACACAACACAGACACAGATACAAGCAGACACACACACACAGATGCACACACAACACAGACACAGATACAAGCAGACACTCACAGATACAAGCAGACACACACACACACAGATGCACACACAACACAGATACAATCAGACACTCACAGATACAAGCAGACACACACAGAGGCACACACAACAGAGACACAGATACAAGCAGACACTCACAGATACAAGCAAACACACACACACAGATGCACACACAACACAGATACAAGCACTCACAGATACAAGCAGACACACACACACAGATGCACACACAACAGAGACACAGATACAAGCAGACACTCACAGATACAAGCAGACACACACACACACAGATGCACACACAACAGAGACACAGATACAAGCAGACACTCACAGATGCAAGCAGACACACACACACAGATGCACACACAACAGAGACACAGATACAAGCAGACACTCACAGACACAGATACAAGCAGACACAGACACACAGAGATGCACACACAACACAGGCACAGATACAAGCAGACACTCACAGATACAAGCAGACACACACACACAGATGCACACACAACAGAGACACAGATACAAGCAGACACTCACAGATACAAGCAGACACACACACACACAGATGCACACACAACACACAGATACAAGCAGACACTCACAGACACTCACAGATACAAGCAGACACACACACACAGATGCACACACAACACAGACACAGATACAGATACAAGCAGACACTCACAGATACAAGCAGGCACACACACACAGATGCACACACAACACAGACAGATACAAGCAGACACTCACAGATGCAAGCAGACACACACACACAGATGCACACACAACAGAGACACAGATACAAGCAGACACTCACAGATACAAGCAGACACACACAGGTGCACACACAATAGAGACACAGATACAAGCAGACACTCACAGACACTCACAGATACAACCAGACACAGACACACAGAGATGCACACACAACACAGGCACAGATACAAGCAGACACTCACAGATACAAGCAGACACACACACACAGAGGCACACACAACAGAGACACAGGTACAAGCAGACACTCACAGATACAAGCAGACACACACACACAGATGCACACACAACACAGACACAGATACAAGCAGACACTCACAGATACAAGCAGACACACACACACACAGAGGCACACACAACAGAGACACAGATACAAGCAGACACTCACAGATACAAGCAGACACACACACACAGATGCACACACAACACAGACACAGATACAAGCAGACACTCACAGATACAAGCAGACACACACACACACAGATGCACACACAACACAGACAGATACAAGCAGACACTCACAGATGCAAGCAGACACACACACACACAGATGCACACACAACAGAGACACAGATACAAGCAGACACTCACAGATACAAGCAGACACACACAGATGCACACACAATAGAGACACAGATACAAGCAGACACTCACAGACACTCACAGATACAAGCAGACACAGACACACAGAGATGCACACACAACACAGGCACAGATACAAGCAGACACTCACAGATACAAGCAGACACACACACACACAGAGGCACACACAACAGAGACACAGATACAAGCAGACACTCACAGATACAAGCAGACACACACACACAGATGCACACACAACACAGACACAGATACAAGCAGACACTCACAGATACAAGCAGACACACACACACACAGATGCACACACACACAGATACAAGCAGACACTCACAGACACTCACAGATACAAGCAGACACACACACAGATGCACACACAACACAGACACAGATACAAGCAGGCACTCACAGATACAAGCAGACACACACACACAGATGCACACACAACAGAGACACAGATACAAGCAGACACTCACAGATACAAGCAGGCACACACACACACAGATGCACACACAACACAGACACAGATACAAGCAGACACTCACAGACACAGATACAAGCAGACACAGACACACAGAGATGCACACACAACACAGACACAGATACAAGCAGACACTCACAGACACAGATACAAGCAGACACAGACACACAGAGATGCACACACAACACAGATACAAGCAGACACACACACACACAGATGCACACACAACACAGACACAGATACAAGCAGACACTCACAGATACAAGCAGACACACACAGATACAAGCAGACACATACACAGACACACAGATGCACATACTCACAGATACAAGAAGAAACACACAGACACTCACAGATACAAGCAGAAACACACACACAGATACAAGCCGACACACAGATACAAGCCGACACACAGACACACACAGATACAAGCAGACACACACACAGATGCACACACAACACAGACACACATAGATACAAGCAGACATCACACACACACTCACAGACACACGCACACAGACACAGCCTCCTGAGCACGGCAGCTGGTGGGCGGAGCCATATTCCGACCAGGCCCGCATTAAGCTCAGCCTGGGAGGGCAGGGGGCGCTCGTGGGCCCCGGGTCGGGGGTGGGGTCGGATAGTGCCCGTGGGGAGGGCTGACACAGGTGTGAGCTCTGGACGCACTGCTCAGGGATGTGGACGGCAGCCTGGGCACCGTGGGAGGGTAACCCCGCACCCCCGAGCTACACCTGCGTCTCACGGGCTCCCGTGACTCAGGCGCAGTCCCTCCTGAGAAGGTCTGGAAGGACTCAGGCTGGAGGGACAGCAAGCCGACCCCGGTGCTCCGTCAGCAAGGGGACTGGGGGGTCTCGGGCCCATGCTGCCCCGGTGGTCATGGACACTTGGCAAAGAGATCCGAGCCTGTGATTACGTTACAACCCCGCGGACCTTCATTAGGGAGAGGATCGGGGGGCCTCGGGACACAAGCCCTTTGAGAGCAGAGAGTTCTCCCCGCGGGAGTCGACGGGCTGCTGCTGGCTGGGGGACGGAGGGCCACCAGGAAAGGACCTAGGACGACGTCCAGGTCAGAGAGCAGCTCCTGCCCAGCAGCCAGCAAGCAAACGGGGCTCTCGGTCCCGCGACCGCAAGGACCTGAGTTCTGCCAGTGACGGCAGTGAGCGTGGAAGGGGCCCCAAGCTCCAGCCGAGGTCACAGCCCGGCCAGCACAGGCCTCGCCGGCGACCTCGTGCAGGACCCAGCCATGCCGGGCTGGACTTGCCACCTACAGAGTGAGCTGGTAAGTGCCCGTGGCTTCTCCCATTTACTCATTCATTTTTATTGTGGTAAAATACACACCACATGAATTTACCATTTTAACTATTTATTCAGTGGCACCAAGTAATCCACACAACTGTGCAACCATCACCTCTGTTCCAGAGCTGTCGTCTCCCCAGACGTGCTGCGTGGACGGACCCCAAATTCAGGTGTTTGAGGAAGCACTTGGAGAAAGTGTGGGTCTTGGCCAGGAGTCACAGGAGCCACGGGAAACCCCGACCAGGCCACTGGGGCAGCTCGTTTCCTCCGGGCAAGCCCCGCTGTGTTTACTTTCTCTGAGCCTGCCGCCTGGGAAACTCCACAAGCAGCACATGGAGACTAGCTTCCAGAACATTCCCCCACCCGCGAGCACAGGCTCAGCGAGGAAGTGCGCGAGCCTCCTCCAGCCCTGGAGGCCCCCGAGCAGGCGCTATCTGCTTGCTGGGAAAGAGGAAGGCGTCTGCCCGCTCTCGACCTTGGGTGCCAGGGCCAGCAGGCCTCCTTCCCCAGGCCTTTCTGGCACCATGGCTGGCGCCTGCAGCCCCAGGCTTTCTCCAGGGGAGTGGCAGGAGGGGGCTGATTTGCACTTGGCCTGTCTTGGCAGTGGCGGGGGGCGCTGCCGAGGGCCCCCCAGGCAGCCCCTCTGGGCAAGCACTGCTGGTTCAGGGCAAGAAACCTGTGGGAAGGCTGCTGTTCTCCAAGCTTCCCCAGCACCTGTTATACCTCGGTTACCTCTGGTCTGCTGGGCCCATGACGGCCTCCAAATAAAGATGCCTCCCTCCTGGAGCAGAGTTTCTGAGTAGATGTGAATACACACACACACACACACACACACACACACGCACGGACACAAGGGCACATGCACCTGCACGTAAATGCACGCGGGCCTCAGAAGTCCAGGGCCGGGAGACCGCGGCCGCCACACCGCGGGGGTACTGCATCCCTCCCCAGGACCAGACGGGCGGGGGATGGGAGGGGGCGTTTCGGCTCCTCTGTCGACCACACGGAGCCACTTGTCCTGGAGTCTGCTTCCTGCCCATCGAAGTAACTGGAAATGTGATCAACTCCCCCTTCCAGTCCCCCAGCCTCAGCTTTCTTATCTATAAGTTTTCCTTTTTGCAGGAAGCCCGCATGAAGGCGGGACGGGCCTGGCTGAGTGTGGGCTCCTGGCTCTGCATGGGGCGCAGTGGCACCAGCTCTGGGAGGGTCTAGAGAGGATCCTGCGGGCGGACGGACACCCGGCCATTCCGCCAGGGCTCGGGAAACCGCCTGCCACCACACACCTGCGGAGGGGCCCGCGTTCCCGGCGTCCAACGCACTGGACGTGAGCGCTGGGCACGGGAACCCAGCCTGTGTTCAGAGACGCGTCTGCTCCTGTGAGGTCACACCACAAAGGCGGACGTGTGCGGCTTCAAGACACACCTTTCCACGGCTGTTGGGATACATGATATTCTTTCTGATGCACTTTATGGGGAATTTGGAAAATCTACAAGAGCACGGAGAAGAACCCCAAATCAACCACTTTGTGGCCAGCCAGCGCCAGCTGTTACTGCTGCTGCCCGGACTCCAGAGATGTTTCAATTAACCCAGGGTCGGTCACATTAAACGACGTAACAGAGATGCTCACTGTGCCAGTGAGGACAGGAAGCCTGTTAAATACGACAGGGAATCAGCGCTCATTTCCGCCCCCCACCCTACGGCCGCAGCGCAAGCCGGGGACAGAGCAGGCAGGGCTGGAGGTCCCTGACTGACGAGCAGGGCAGGCCGAGGGTCCCGGGGGTCGGCGACAGGTGAGGGGTAGTGGCTGGCGGTTCCATGGCTCTGTCTGCGGCTGTGTCCCTGGCGGAAGGTAGGGGACAGGCTGGGGGTGGCAGCTGGCAGTTCAGCTGCCTGGTCTATGTGGAGGTTCCCCACCTCCCCCGTCCTCACTCCGGGGTTCTGCTGCCCCAGGAGCAGTTTCCCAGACCCCAGGATGGACCTTCAGGGCCCTCGGGTGGACAGCTCACCAGTCCCCTAGGGGCACGTCCCCTCCCTGACTGGCCCCTGGGGCAGGGACGAGGAAGCCTTCAGGATGGAGAGCGCGGGGAAGGGGCTCGGCCCCCAGTCGGACCCCTCGGCCTCCCCAGCCTGCAGCCAGCAGCCCTCTCCGCCAGACTGTGACCCCAGGGCCGCGCTTGCCCTCACGCCGCCCTAACGCGCCAGGCCCCACCAGCAGCCCCAGGAGCCCCGGCATCCAGCTCTGTCGCCCAGCCTTTCTGGCTCACAAACCCCTTTACCATGTTGCCGTTTTCAATAAAGACATGAGTTTAGGCTAAAAAAAAAAAAGAGTTAATTTCCTATCTGTACCTCACGACAGCTTTATTTAATAAAATTTAAACTAAATATAAAAAAGGCCAATGTCAGCCTCCACTCAACGAGTGACATACATCGCTTATATCACTTCTGTAAGAACTTGTATTTTTGTAAGGGATAACATTTTTCTTTAAATTTATTTACTTAGTTATTTTTGGCTGCGTTGGGTCTTTGTTGCTGCACCCGGGCTTTCTTTTTCTAGTTGCGGCTAGCAGGGGCTACTCTTCCTTGCAGTGCGCAGGCCTCTCATTGTGGTGGCTTCTCTTGTTGGGGAGCACGGGCTCTAGGCACGCGGGCTTCATTAGTTATGGCACGTGGGCTCAGTAGTTGTGGCTCACAGACTCTAGAGCGCAGGCTCAGTAGTTGTGGTGCACGGGCTTAGTTGCTCTGCGGCATGTGGGATCTTCCCGGACCAGGGCTCAAACCCGTGTCCCCTGCATTGGTAGGCGGATTCTTAACCACTGTGCCACCAGGGAAGCCCAGGGATAACATTTTCAACGCACTGCAAAGCGCTTGGTCTGGGAGCGAACCTGCACTAAAATGCGGGTGACATCTAACTTCCTGTCACAGCTGCAGGGCCAGCACACTGTCCTTGGTCACGAATGTCACACTGAGAAGTCACCTGTCCGGGTTTCATTGTGTCTGAGTTCCGTCTCCAAGTGCTGAGGGCGATGCTGCGGGTGGCCCGGGCGCCCTGCTCGGCAGAAAGCAGGGCGGCGGTCTTTGGGCCCAGAGAGCAGCCCGTGGACCACGCCGGGCATGGACCCTTGGCACCAGCTCTGGCTCACGGGGCAGCCAGATGTGCGGTGGGAACTCCCACCTGCAGAACCACTGCAGGTGGACTGTGTCCTGTCGCCTGCAAATGAAAGACCCGTCCTGAGTCCACGGACTCTGCGGAGGAAGGAGGTCCATGCTGTACCCGACGTTTCTCAATGATGTGTAATACGTATAAATCAATAAAGGTGCGCGACGAACCACCGGAAAAGAGATGGGCCCGACGTGCTGCGGGGTCCAGGGCTGGGCAGGGGGACCCAGGCGAGTACCCGACCTCCAGCAGGCTTGTCTGAGCCACCCTCGGGGCACACGGGGGTCTCCCAGATCGCCCCGGGTTTAAAGGAATGTCGTCTGTCCAAATTCTAATGCAAGTCGGTTCCTTTAGAGAAATCAGGCAGATGCTGCCCTAACGACAACAGGCCCTGGTCCTGGCCCCGAGGAACGCTGCCTGGGAGGAGGCTGCTGGTCCCCAAGAAGTCATGCCTACTGCCCACTGGACCCACCCCTCCCTCGCCTGAGGCTCGAGGCCGGTATGGCACTATGCCTGGCTGCCCACGGCCAGGGATGCGATACCCACTCTCCCACGGCCGGAGCACCCAACCTACCTGCGAACCTACCTACCCTCCCCCTTCCCAGGTGCCAGGATGCCACGTGTACGCTGGGCGCTCTGCTGCTGGCTGGGCGGGGAGCCGCAGGCAAGTGCTGGGGGCCCTGGGCCGGAGAGGATGGAGCTCCGGGGGCCTCCTGCGCACCGGAACCCGTCCCCACCACAGCGACCAGAGGCTGCAGATTCTACTGGAGGAAACTGAGGCCCAGCCGGTGGGGGGGGAGGCCCGGCGGGGACCCGCCCGCTCCCACGGCCAGGAGGGCTGAAGCCCAGGCTGCTGGTCTGGCTCTGAGCACGTGCCCCTGTGACGACCGCCGCCAACCTCACTGACCAGCAGTTCAGGGCCCGCCTCTGCAGGGACGTGGCACTCAGCACACGCGCCCCTGGCCGCCGGGAGCAGAGGTGGGCGGCGCGCGGGCACGCACTCGGCCGCAGCGTCCACCTGCCCGGCGCCGGGCCGGCCAGGGGCTCAGCGAGAGCAGCTCGATTCCTCTGCCGGCTGTGTCAGGGGCTCCCATGTGGAGGAACAAAAAGTCAGGGCAAGTCCCCAGGCCGCTTCCCAGGAAAGTCCCGACAAAGTCCCGCTCCCTCCGACATTTTCAACGGCTTATTTCAGCCCAAGTAGGAACGGGGATTTCTTCCTCATGCATCTGAGGAGTCTGGCGGGCAGCGCCGTGCCCATCACGTGTCCTCCCCTCGCCCTGCTGCCTGTCACCAGATCCTGCTGCAGCCACGGAGCCCGGAGCTTCCAGAGGGGGGCCGAGGAGGCTGCACCCACAGAGGAGGAGAGGGGCCATCCCCCAGGCCAGCACCCAGCGCACCCCAGGACTGGGGGACAGGACACCCCAGGCCAGCGCCCAGCGCACCCCCAGGACTGGGGGCGCTAAATGCTCGAGCACAATATGTTTCCCCTGAGCAGCTTGCATCACACCCCAGAGACGGGCGCTCTGGGGGCCCTGACCCAGGCGGGTACCCCAGGACGCCGGCTGACCTGGTGACCCCACTTTCACACGGGGTTTCCCCGGGAGTGTCTCTGTGGTAAAGGAGCCTGACCAGGAAAGTCCCAGACCACAGTCAACGAGGGAAAGTGGGCTCCAGGCCAGGTTGGGCAAGCCAGGCCAGCAGAGCCCTGCAGGGCTCCTGAGTGCAGGGCCACAGCTCCTCCGAGGGCAGGGGGCGAGGGACCGCACGGCCGCCAGCCCTTGTGACACCAGAGGGCCCAGGAGGCGGCCTCCATCGGGCCTCACCCCTGCGCCTGGCGCTGGCCTCCCAGCCTCCGCGCTGCCCTCAGTCCAGACGTGGGCGTGGCCCACGGACCTGAGGGCCCGAGAGTTGGTCGCCCTCTGGGGGGTGACCCCAACGCTGGGGAGTGCGGGGCGGCCGAGAGCAGAGGTGCGGAGCATGTCCCCAACCTCGGGTGGCCGAGGCGGGGCTCAAAGGCACGGGGGCTGGGCGGCTGCGGAAGGAGGGCTCCAAGCTCAGGGGGTGGCGTGCTGGAGGGGGACCTGGGGCACCTGGAGGGGGATGACGAGGAGGGGCCCGTGGGCGCGCCTGGCAGAGTGACAAGCTGCAGGTGCTCTCACCCCGGGAGGCCCTGCCCCAGCCGGTGCAGCCCTGGAGGCCGGAGGTCAGGGCACGGACGGCGGCTGTGCTGTGATCACAAGCCAGGCTGCGAGGCGGGGTGCAGGGCTGCGATAAAGGGGCACAATGGGGGCCACGCCCCAACTCCGAGGCACGGCCGGTGTCCTAGGCCCGGGCTGCCCGCCAGCTCTGGAGAGCACGGGGCAGCCGGCATGGCTGGAGCTCCGGAGTCCCCACGCACTCGCCCGTGGGGTTCCTGTGGACCGGGCGGTGCGTGGAGGCCACAGTCCTGATGGAAGGGATGACGGGACGCCCCTCACCGAGGGAGAAAGCCCAGGCCTCACCACTGCCCCTAGAGGCCGTGGTCAGCCGCTGGCCGGCGCCCATCCTAGCTCCGTCCTCACCCCTCCCGCTCTGTCCCTGCCCTTGGGACCAGGGTCCCCTCAGAGTGTGGGGCTCACGTGGAACGCGCTCGGGTTCTCCCTACGTGACCCCACTAACCAGCGTCTGCTCAGCGATGGACCTCGCTCCACCACCGCAGTCTCAACAGCCACTCCTCCTGGGCCCCGGCAGAGTTGGGGTCCCGTCCGAGCCCTGCCCTGGGGCCTCCACCTGCGGGGGGCCGGCCGCTTCCCCGTGGCAGCCAGCCCTCTCCTGCCGCTCCTCCCCCAGGGAAATCTCCAAACCCGCATCCAACCTGTGGACGGGCTGTGGGGCTCCCTCCACCCTGATGTCACCTGGGGTGAGAACCCAGCCCCCATAACCCCAGAACCAGCGCCCCTCGAGCCCCGACTTCCGCCGCTGGTCTTCTCAGCCCTGCTGACCACCGCTGGGCCCGTCTCCACGCCCCGCTTGGCCTCCCCAGGCTCCCCCCAACGGCAGCTGGGCGACCCTCTAGATGCCACTTCCCGCCGTCCCTCCCTGCTGACTCCAGGATGACCTTCTGACGCTGCCGCCTGAACGCAGCCCCCCCACCCCCCCGCCCCACGTGGCTCGCCCCCCCGTCGTCCCTCCGGCCTGTGCCCTTAGTTCCGTCTGCACCCCGGCGGGCGCACCCTTGGCACAGGGCTGGCGTCCTCCTGCAGGCAGTGGCGGTAGATACCTGCCACGTTTGGACGTGAGCAGACCCTGACCCGTCCCACGAAGTCCACTCCCTGGTGGCCCGGCCAATCCTCACGTGCCAGAGCTCACGGCTGGAGGCCCCCGTGCCCCTTGCCTGCAGCAGCGACCTGATTCCCCCAAACCCCCAAGCGCCTCAGGAAGCAGCTTCTTTATTTTCCCCGTTTCACAGTTGAGGAAGTCGAGGCCCAGAGAGGTGGGCGGCTTACCCCAGGCCACACAGCGCGGAAAATGGAGCTCGTTCAGAGAGAGGGGCCCCCCCCCTCAGTACTGTGGGGCCTGACCAGCCGACCAGCGGGAAGCGCCCCCTCGAGGGAAGCGTGCAGCTTGGCAGGAGAAAGGCCAGCACCGGCCAGCTCCTCACGACATCCTAGGACACTTCAGATGTCAAAACATTTTCAAGAGCGGAAAGACGTCTGTGTGCAAAGCATTGCTTTTGGTATTCTGAGGAAACATGGCTGAACGTCAAACATTCTTCAGACTGCTGACACCCCAGTCTGGGGAAGAGCCCCTGCAGGCAGCTCTGAGCGTGTGCTTCCGGCCGCTGCTCGTCAGTGGGGCCCACGCTGAGCACAAGGAACCACGAGGAAATCCAGCCCTGCCTCCACGCCGGAGACTGAGGCTATTGTGGAACCCAGGCCTGTGAGCTGAAGCAACTGAGTAATATCGTGAAGTTCTTAGAAACCGAGAGTTTCAGTGCAAGAAAAAGGTAACACGGCCACCAGGCAGCCAACGCAGTCGAGAGTCTTCCTGACGTTACGCTTATGTGACAAGGCCGCCGTGCACGTGCTCACCCGTGCGTGTGTTTACCCTGTGCGCTATATTCTAGGCTAGTTCGATGCAATGGTCTAGAAACAATGACACCAGAGGCATCTGATCTTGCCTGGGCCTCGATTTCAAAATCCTGTCCCTCCTGAAAGGGAGCAGGCAGGTGTGGACCCGAGCCTGAGGGGGGAGCAAAGGTGTGGCGGGGAGGAAGGTGCTCGCCCCCTGGGGCCGTGGGGGGCGAGCCCAGCGGCCACACCGTGCGCTCTGAGCATCAAACAGAATAATGGCGGGGATTCACTGTGACACTTCAAATGAATAAAAATCCATAAATCCAGGGAGATATTTTAAAAACTCTACGGCTAAATCTCAACAGAAAAAGCAAGAGAGGCTGGAGAAAGGGAAACAAAGGAGGCTCTTCTTTAGAGGAACGACAGCCAATAAACGCAGAGGCGCTGAAGTGACGGCATCGCTACCTGCGGCCCCAGTGTGACCACCCACCCACCCCTCCTCGGACGGAGGCGGCGGCGGAAGCCACCAGGTGAAGGGTTCCTAGGGGCCAGGTATCTCTCGGGGCTGAAGCAGGGCCCCAGGTGACTTAGGAGTCAGCAGGGGCGGAGCGCTTGCCCCAGGGGAGGGGTCACAGGCGCTCCTTCTCGGCTGCCCTCCTGCACTTGCTGCAAAGACCTGGCCGAGGCGTCTGACCTGGAGCTCGGCAGCCTCCAGACCAGGGGTTCTCACCCGCGGCGCTGCTGACCTTTGTGGGGCTGCCCTACACGTTGCAGGGCGTTGAACAGCACCCCCTCTGGAGCGATGGCCACAAACGTCTCCTGAGTGTTGGCAAATATCTCCTGGGGGCAAAGTGAAGATTAAGAACGGCCACTCTACAGCCAACCTCCAGGTTTCGGGAACCAGGCAGGAGAGAGCAGGCAAGCTGGAAGCTGCAGGGGAGCAGTGAGACAGATCCAGAGCGTGGACACTGTCCACAGCCAAGGGAGTGTCATCAGGAAGACAGCGTAGCCCGAGGCTGGCTGTGACCCCCGTGTGCAGGCTGGCGGGCATCTGTGGGGATGGAGGGCAGCTGCTACCACGGGTGTCCTGAGGGCGTCGAGGTCGCTATGCTGTCGTTCTCCTTATCCCAGGAGTCTGCTGAGGGATCTGGTGTCCAAACATGTATGTTGATATCGAAAGAGGTAAAGTGAACTTGGTAACTGTTTTCTTGGGATAAAGGATGTGGGCATTCAGTCTCCCGGTCTTCAAACTTTCTAGACACTTGGCAGTTTTCACAACACATCCCCGTTAGGAAGGTTATGACATAAAAACAAAGACAGAAACAGAAACACAAGTGTTGGTGAGGATGTGGAAAAATTCGAATTGTTGGTGAGACTGTAAAATGGTGCAGCCGCCGTAGAAAACAGGATGGTGGTTCCTCAAAGAATTAAAGACAGAATTTCCATATCCCACTTCTAGGCACAGACCCAAAAGAATTGAAAGCAGGGTCTCAAACAGGTATTTGTACAACTGTGTTCATAGCAGCATTACCCACAATAGCCAAGGGGTGGAAACAACTCAAGTGTCCACAGGCAGATGGATGGATAAAGGAAATGTGGTCCATCCACACAATGGAATAGTATTCAGCCTGAAAAAGGAAGGACATTCTGATACCTGCCACGACATGGATGAACCTTGAGGACATTATGCTAATGACACAAGCCAGACACAGAAAGACAAATGCTCTCTGATCCACTTACATGAGGTCCCGGGAGGAGCCAGATTCGAAGGGACAGACAGCAGGACGGTGGGGGCCAGGGGCTGGGAGGGAGTGTTTCATGGGGACAGAGTTTCCGTTTGGGAAGATGGAAAGTTCTGTGGATGGACAGTGGTGATGGCTCCCCAACAGTGTGAATGGACTGAATGCCACCGAGCTGGATACTGTAAAATGGTGAAGACGGTAAGTTTCACATTATTATATTTTCCCACAATTTTAAAAAAGGAAATATTGGTTCCAAAAAAAGTTTTCACAACAAAGCACTGAAGAAAACTTCCAGCTGACTCCTCTCTGACTCCAGGGCCCTTTCTGGAGAGAAGTCCCAGGCACGTCAGCCCTGCTCACGTGGCTGCAGCCTGTGAACGGCAGTCCGGGACTCAGGGGAAAGGGGAACGTAGCTGGGGCCACCGCAGGGCTGGGGGGACTTTCCCTCTGGCCTCCTGTGTCTGAAAGCTGCCCACTCAGGGGTCCTGCAGTTTGGGCCCCAGCGCCCAGCAGCCTCCCAGCACGTCCCCAGTATTCCGAGACCACGGCCCGATGCCCAGATCTGAGGGTGGCAGGCCCTGTGTCCGGAACACGCACAGCCAGCCGCCCGCGGCTCGGAGCCCCGGGGTTTCTCTCCACTTCCCTCCAGGGGCAACTGCCTCATCCACCCCGAGTCCTGCAGCCCGTGCTCTCCATCCCTCGCTCATCCAAAGATGGAGGGGCCCGTGGGGCCGGGCAGGTGGCCGTCACGGGGCCAGGGCCTGGTTTGCGGCTGCAGTCACCCCCGGGCACCTGGGGGCGGTGCGGGGGTCTGCAGGGCGGGCGCTCCGCTCAGCATCACGGCCCCTTAGCCTCCAGCCAGGCCTCCCACAGGGCTGTTCTCCTGGAAGGGCGGGGGCCCTTCTGAGGACGAGGAGAAGGGGTTCCGTGAAGCAGCGCGCCGAGGGTTCCCCACCACTCCACCTGCCTGCCCCTGTAGCCTCACCACCGCGGGCCTCGTCCCCTCTCTGGAGGGACGTCCTCTCCCCTCTGGAGGTGACCGGCAGCTCGCCACTCCCGGGGTGGAGGTGGACTGAGCACAGCCAGGCTGTGGCTGAGCTGGTGCTGGCTGGCGATGAGGGGTCGGGGCTCAGAGGGGCACCCAGACGCATGGGGACCCAGGGCTGAGGGGTGCCTGGACGCATGGGGACCCAGGGCTGAGGGGTGTGGGGGAGAGAGGTGTTGGAAGAGGCTGACACAGCACTGGACCCAGGAACTGGGGGTCCCCTCCCCAGGCTCGTGGGGACGCCACTCTGAGCCAGGTGGACCCCACTGTGGGGAGGGCAGGGGTCCCGGCAGGGGGCGGCCCCAAGCCTGGTGCTTCCTAGTGAGTCACTGCACAGCTTTGAGGACAGGCTGTCCTCGGTCACACTGGTCACACCACAAGGATGGCCTTGGTGTGATCCCCAGGGTCCGAAACCCTTCAGAACGGGAGGCATTTCCTGTGCCCCTGCCTCAGGTCACTGCGGGCAAGTGGAGAGATGGAAGCAGCGGCCACCCTCTGCTGGCACCGGGCGCCTGAGGCCACTGGCTCTGAGCCCTGGGGTGGGGGGACAGCAGGGGTTTGGTGCAGCCTCTCGGCACAGAGCATCCCATCCCTCCCATCCCTCCGTGGTGGTGACTTCGGCCGATGCAGACATTCGTAATCCACATTTGAAGTTCCCTGGTGGATGCACCGAGGGTCAGGGTCAGGTCAGGGAGGGAGTGGCCCTCAGGTCACTCCTCTCAGGAGCCAGGCTCCCTGCGGGGTCTGGTCCTGGAGGGTTGAGGGCACCTGGTCAGGCAGCAATGAAGGCCTTTGTTTCGCAACAGAAGACAGCCTGCGGTCCAAGTTCAACAGCCGCGGCGGACAGGAAGTCTTGTGCTGACGTCACTGAGAGGAACCTTCTGGTAGGGGAGTGGATCACTCCCTGGGCGACTGCACACACGAGGCTGAGGCCCCGGGCTGGACGAGAGTCCATCCGCCCGTCCCCGCACTCGGCACCGATCCCACTGCAAACCCCGACTGATGGCGACAGGCCCCCATGCGGCGGCCCCGCCCCTGCCTCAGGCCTTGCCTGTCCTAGGACCTGGTAGACCCTGTGGACTCTGGGAGACGGAGCCGACCAGGGAGCTGCCCGCGGGCACCCAGCTCCCTCCCTGACCTGGGTCTCTGGCTTCAGGGTCAGGCCCTGACCTTCCTGTGCCCTGGCTGTGTTCCGCTGAGTCACATCCCTTTGGCTGGTTCTAGAATGTGTCAGGACCCCCCCGCCCCCCCTCAAATGCAGGCAGCTCCTGCGGGGACACTGGCCTCCAGGTGCAGGTGGGCACCCGCCATCCTCAGCGTCACGACTGGGGCTGCCGCGCACGGGGTTCCCAGCCTGGCTGTACACAGGGGGCCCCGGGGAGCTTTGAACACCCTGCTGCCCAGCCCAGGCCCCGGCCAATCCAAGCAGGGCCGTGAGGGCGGGTCCCCCAGGGCACTCTGGGAAGCTCCCAGTTGTGTCAGAGGTTCTGTAACAAATGGTTTCCTTCCCGGCCACTCGCGGCCCAGAGCCCACCAGCACGGAGACACCGGAACCAGTGGGAAACCCAGTCTGGGCCACCCGGTCACCGAGTCAGTCTGCTTTTTAGGAAGATTCCAGGGACTCTGTGCTCAACAGCATCTGGGATCCGCTGCTTAGTGAAGAAGTGGCCACGTCTCATCTGAGCAGGCCTGGGGGTTTGGGTCTCCATTCAGTGTCCTATCGGTTCCCTAGAGGTGCTGTAACCAATGACCACACCCTTGGTGGCTTCAGGCAACAGAAATTCATCCCCTCACATTCAGGAGGCCGGAAGTCCAAAACCAAGGTGTCTGCAGGGTTGGTTCCCTCTGGAGACTCAGGGAGAAGCTGCTCCAGCCCCTCCTCCGGCTCCCGGTGGCCCCAGGCGTCCTTGGCTTGTGGCCACATCACTCCCGTCCAGCCTCTGCGTTACACAACCTCCTCCTCTCCCCATGCACCTCTTATAGGGACACCTGTCACTGGATTCAGGGCTGACCCCAGTAATCAGGACCATCTCATCACAAGGTCCTTAATTTAATCACCTTTGCAAAGACCCTACTTCCAAAATGGGGTCCAGGTGGACATATCTTTTGGAGGGGGGCCACAATTCAACCCTCTACAGGATCTGGGATGAACATATTCCTTCCACAGAAAAGCAGCCGCATCTGGACTGTGCCCAGCTGTAGGGCAGACGTGTCTGCTGGCCCAGCACCTTTGGGGGACTGAGGGTCGGAGAGCACCCCCCAGCGAGCCCACAGCTGAGGGGTGGGGGAGCCAGCCGTTCGGGATGCCAACACTTTTAGTTCAGTTCCCAGGACAGAGTTCCCCGGGGCAGGTCTCCATGAACACGACTGGAGCAAGATATGGGCAAAGAAGAGGGTCGGCAGGGCCCACGACCCTGCGAGGCGCGTCCCTGGGAAGCACGCATAGGGCCTGAGACGTTCTCCAATAAAGACGCCTGTTCAGCTCCGTTTAACCTGCGTTTTCCTGCACAGGAAGGGCCACCTGCCAGGATGCGTGCTGGACACCAAACCCACGCCCCCAAAGGGGGTGCGCTGTGGACCTGGCCGTCCCGGGCTGGCCCAGCATCCCGGGGCTTCCCCTCACTGCGTGCCCTCCAGCCAGGCTATCCCTCGTCCTCACCCCAACCCTGGGGCTCCAGGAAGTCCTTGGATGTGACATGGGAACCAAACCAGCTCACAGTGCCAGCTGCTGGGCTCGGGACAGACGCCTGGAAGAGGACTCGGGGTCGGGGGCCAGTTGTGATTTATGACCCAGAGGGAGAAAGCCTTCCGACGCTTGTTAACATGGGAAGGAAGTCACTCAGGACCACGGCTCAGCCCGAGTACCGTGGAGACAGAGGGGGTTTGCTGCTCAGAGACCCCCGAGTGGACAGGACACCTTGGGGGATGGCGGGGGAGGGGAGATGCGCCACCTACAGAGGGCGGGGTTCTCCCCAGATGCCAAACAGACCCTGCAGGATTCCTGCTACGACTGGACTGGGCAGGGACGGACTCGGAAGCGCAAGGTTGGGGGGGGGTCCCAGTGGGGGGCACAGAGGAGCCTGGCTGGTTTGTCCAGCTCCAGGCTGTTGGTCACAGTGTGAAGAGGAAGGAACACATCTGTCCCTGGACAGAGGCTGAGGCTGGATGGGGGTGGGCACGAGGCAAGGGCACCCAGGAGAGGAGAGCGGGTGGGGCTGGGAGACACGGCGAAGGGGGATGGGCGGTGGGGAGGCACCACGATTGGCCGAAGCTTCCAGGAGAAAGGCTCACGGGAGGAGGGGACCCTGAGGGCCGGGGCCCGGGGCGCAGAGCCCCGAGCCTGCTCTGGCCTGCCTGGAGCTGGGGGTGATGGTAGGCCACGACAAACGCGGTGATGGGGCTGGAGGCCTGCGAGGCGGGACCTGGCCTGGGTCCCAAGCGCCCCCGCCTGCCCTCTGCTCCTGCCTGCAAGTGTCGCCTTCACTTACTGGCCCGCCACCCACCCACACGTGCAGACAACGTCGAGTTGGCATGTTCATAACCTGGCTCCTCTTAGACCAGTACAAAGAAAGGGGCCCCACCTGAGAGGCAGCGACCCCCGTGCGCCACCCACCCAGGCCGTGGGACTGGAGAGGAAACGTGCCACGGGGACTCCCGGCGCAAGCCACTGGCCATGGCCACGACACAACGGCCTGGCGCGGGGGCTCCCAGGAGAAGGGCACCTCTGCAGAAGCCCCACGGAAGGCCTGGGGGGCTTCCTGCCCAGTCTGAGGATGCCCAGCCCCCCAGGACCCCAGGACCCCGGCAGGCCCGGTCCTGGCCCATCACGTTGGAAACGTCCTCCGACGAGCAGCCCTCACGTGGGAACCTCTCCACCCCGCAGCTTGCCTGTGAAACGTTCATACCCACGATCCCGCAACCCCGGTTCCGAGAAAATACCCTGAGGAAAAAGCCTTAGAGGCCAAACCTCCTTCCCAACATTATTTTAATCAGGAAAATTCTAAACCACCCCAATGTCAGTTATAATAATGGGGCGGGGGAGGGAGTTTTATGTCAACGCCCCTTGAAAAAGCACCACGGGGCCGTCCAAAAGTCCCCACGTCCCGGCAGGAATGTCAGAAAGGCCACGAGATCACAGGGCTTGTCAACTAGGCTGCGTCGTGCACTCAAGTCTACACGCACGAAAGACACTGAACACGACGAGGCTGCTTCGGGCACCCCCGACGGTAACAACATGGTTGGACCAGACGGTGTGGGCAGCTCAGCTGTCGGGAGAGCCCCTGGACGGCCCTCCCTCGGCTTCCCACGCTGGTGTCGTGACTGGGCTCTTCCCTATCGCGACCAGGTTAATTAAGGGCCTGTCCACAGTGACCACCGCTTCCGTGTCCATCTGGGCAAAGGGCGGCACAGCCACCACCTCCGGACAGGCACCCACCTCGCCCTCACAGCTCGAAGACCCCCTTCACCTGGCTCAGCCTCCCGGGAGGCCCAAGGGGGACAACAGCCGCCCACTGTGACCGTGGGGCGTCGGGCAAGCCCCTCATCAGGACCGTGCCGCGAGCCCTGGCATCCTGAGACTTGGCCAGCGAGGGGTCGCCGAGTCCAGGCTGGAGGCTCCACGGGGTCCTCGTGTTTGCTTTGGTTTCCTGTTGTCTGGCTTGGCTGTGACCGCTGGGGAAGAGGGCGAACGCCCCCTCCGACGTGCCCAGAAACCCTGTTTAATCTGGGCGCCCCAAGGCGTAGCTGACACATAAAATGAACAACAGACGGGCATCTGCCTGCTGGAGGGGCTGGGGAGCTGGGCCGGGGAGGCCTTGCCTTCTGTCCTCCTTCAGGAGCCTGGAATGAGCACCCCCCCGCCCCTCAGGCACAGCACGGGACCTGAGATGCTGCAGCCGTGACTCTAAGCTCTAAGGTGACTCACTTGATAAGGGACTGACCTGGGGACTTCCCTGGCGGTCTAGCGGCTAGGATTCCACGCTCCCAACGCAGGGAGCCTGGGTTTGAGCCCTGGTCAGGGAATTAGATGCCGCAGGCTGCAACCAAGGATCCTACACGTGGCAGCGAAGATCCCACGAGCTGCAACTAAGAGCAGGCACAGCTAAATAAAAAAATAAAAAGGGGCTGACCGTCCGGAGCCATCTAGCACCTCCATAAAGGCTGGTGCCTGGACGGAAATCCCCCTTCAAAATCCCCAACGGGCTCCCGAGACCAACTTCCTCCTCCAGACCAAGCCGGGGCCGTGACGCTGGCCGTCAGCCGACACAGCTCCAGACTGAGTGCTGGCCCCGCCCTGCAGGAGGGGCCAGCGGGTGAGAGGACCAGGTAGGTCCCACCCAGGGACAGCACAGGCCCAGGGCTGCTGGAGGGGTGGCGCTCTCCCAGACCCCCTCCCGGCTCCTCCGTCCTTTCGTGCCCCCAGACACCCACCCACCTGGGCTCCCGTCTGGGCGGAGGCATCTGGGAACCCGTGTCCCTGATGGACGGGTTTGGGGTAAGGAAGCCCCGCCCACCTTGTCAGCTGGGGCTCGAGGCCCCTCCAGGGCCCGGGGGGCCAGTGATGACCTCAGACCTGCCATAATGGCCTCCCCATCTGTCTGCCCACCTGTGCGCCCCTCCTCCAGAAATCCCTCGGCCGCCATGTCTCAGGTGGCTTCTGGAGGTAGCCTAGGGCAGCCAGTGGGAGCCCCGGCTGAGAAGAGGAAACCCCTGTGGGCACCGCGGGGTCATGTCCCAGCCCTGGGCGGGGGGGCGGCCACGAGAGAGTGGGCTCTGGGGACAAAACGGGCATCAGGCAGCACCGCTCCGAGCCGGGGCCCCGCTGCCGTGCTCTCGGACCAGCGGGGAGAGGCAGAACGCGCTCCGGAGGCCGAGGCCCCACCGGTCGGGCAGAGCTGGGACCCGACACCCAGGCAGCCTCTTTCTTAATTTCTTCTCTGAGAACCTGCTCAGGAGGGTGTTCCAGGATCCAAAACCCACGTCCACCCGGAGTGGACGAGTCCTCCAGGCGGGCGGGCAGGCAGGCAGGCGGCTGCCGGGTGGCGTCTGGGGGCCCGGAACTGACTCTGGGGGCCGCACGGCACTGGGACTGTCCTTGTCACCACTGAACCGTATGCTTCTAAACAGCTAAAGTGGTAACAATTATAAACAACAACAATCCCTGTAAAGGGATTTTTCCCCACGAAAGCCCGGGGGCCGGGGAGCTGGAGCCTTTGTGCCCTGCGTCCTGGGCTGTGCCAGGGCCGGCTTCAGGCAGGGGCCCCACGAGCCTGTCAGGAGGGTCCCAAATGGCAGCCTCATTCAGAGACCGATCCAGAACGAGCTCTGCTGTTAGAGGGGCACTGCCTGACCCGAGGTGCTCAACGGCCGCACCTTCAGCCCTGGATTGACTTCTTAAAAAAGACGGTCTGGGGGCTTCCCTGGTGGCACAGTGGTTAAGAATCCGCCTGCCAATGCAGGGGACCAGGGTTCAATCCCTGGTCTGGGAAGATCCCACATGCCGCAGAGCAACTAAGCCTGTGTGTGACAACTACTAAGACCGCGCTCTAGAGCCCGCGCTCCACAACTACTGAACCCACGTACCACAACTACTGAAGCCCGCACGCCTAGAGACCGTGCTCCGCAGCAAGAGAAGCCACGAACGAAGAGTAGCCCCCGCTCACCGCAACTAGAGAAAGCCCGCGTGCAGCAACAAAGACCCAACGCAGCCAAAAATAAATAAATAAACAAGCAAATGAAGACGGTCGTATGGGCTGACGTGTGTGCCCTAAATCCACCTGTTGGAGCCTGGCCCCCAGCACCTCAGAATGTGACCGCTTTTGGAGATTACGCCTTTAAAGAGGTGACTAAGTTACAATGAGGTCACTGGGGTGGGTGCAATTCCACCTGACTGGTGTCCTTATGCAAAGGGAAGGTCGGGACACAGACGCACAGAGGGATGACCGCATGGGGACACAGGGAGGGGACGGCCACAGCATGCCCAGGAGGGAGGCCACAGAGGGACCCTGTTGACGACCTGATCTCAGACATCCAGCCTCAACTGTGAGCGTGAACTTCTGTTGTGTAAGCCGCCCCATCCGTGATGTCTGTTACGACGGCCAGAGATGAGTGGCTTCCAAACTTCCCCTTTGATTCCTCTAAGGTACTGGTGTCGTCCCCAAGCCAGGGATGGGCCCCTTGGGCTGAGAGCCCAGTGTCCCTGTAGGACCCCAGGTCACACGCACAGAGCCGACAGTGGACGCGGAGCCTTCCGGCGAGAAGTCTCACAGAACTTCCTGTTCGGGGCCGGATCCGAGCACCAAGAGACACTTGGTGTATTTTAGTACTTCTGCTATCTGACCTCAGCCCAAACCAGGAAGTGCAGGGAAGCATGAAAATGAGACAGAAAATATTAAAGAGAATATTTTTTAAAAGAAGCCACAGGTTATGATATTTGAATTCCATAAATTCTTCCCAAGTCCCCCACTGTGTCCCTGGGCCTTGGCCCCCAGCGGGAATACCCTTCTGGAGCCAGAAGTAAGGCTGCACATTGCGGGAGGGGCAGGCAGCGGAGACACGAGATCCAAGCGGCTGGAGCGCAGACCAGAAAGGCCAGGGCGGACCGCTGTCCCCGTGTGGGAAACGATGGGCAGGGATCAGCGCCGGAGCTCCAAACTGGGTACCTCGAGGCCCCATGGCCCACAGTCTGGAGGCAGGAGGCTGGGCCCGCGCCTTCAAGGGCCCCTGGGGGCTGGGCCAGGGCCCATCACGGAGGAGTAGATCACCGATTCTCACCTTTAAAAGCAGCCTCCACCCCTTGGGGGGTCAGGACGCTTGTGGTTTCAGCACAGCCAGCCCCCCGAGTCCCCCTCCCCTCCAGGCAGAGAGGTGGGGACCAGCCTAGCCAGGGTCTCCAGGAGCCGCGAAAGCCCTTCTGAGCAGGGGAGAGGTGGGGGTGGGGCTCTGGACTGCTGCTGTCACAGTAACAGGGAAAGCTGGGTCCTGAGGTCAGAAGTGACACCCCTCCCCCACCCTGCTCCCCACACAGGGTTCTGCTGCACCTGGCCACCAGGACCAGGCGCTCGAATGACTGAATGGTGATTGTTTTTCTTGTGGCTGTAGTGGCTTCCTAAGAAGGTAACTTATGCTGCGAGATAAAAAGTAACTACCGTTTCTGCAATGCCTACAGGCTGGCATCTCCCTGGCTTTGCCCTAGACGCTGACATATGTGCACACATTCGTGCCCACGCATAACACGTGTGCACACACACCTACATGCATGCATGTGCCAACATCCACACACACCTACCCATATGTGCCCCCACCCGGACATACGCACCTATACACACGTGCATACATGTGCACACACACACACTCCAACACATGTACACCTACACACACTCCAACACATGTACACCTACATACCAACCACACCCCACACCCCCCCCACACACACACCAAGTCCTCTCAAGCCCCCGTGAGCAGGCAGTGTCACCTCCATCTCTCCGCGGCCTCAGCAGTCACGCGACCTGCCTGAGGTCACGCGGGAGGAGGCATCAGGGTCCAGGCTTTGCCCAGCGGCGCCCTGGGCGCCGGGGCGATGCTGCTGGTGGCCACGGGGCTCGTGCGCTCACGGCGCCGGTCTTCCTCCGGCGGCACCAGCGGATCACTGAGCGCCCGACGTCCTCCACCACTCAAGCTTGTGCCAAACGTCTACCTGGGAAACCCGTCTCCCTCCTGGATATCCAAACATCTGACCTCAGTCCCCAGAGGACTCGCATGGGGCCGCCGGACCTGACTGCAGAGCCTGTGGCCACCTGCATGGGCATCCGGGGAGCTGGGCCTGCCTCACTGGGGACACCTGTTCTAGAAACACCTGGCGCCCACCCCTGGCAGCCCCTGTCCACACGTGGATGAGCCCCGAGCACACACCACCTCAGGTATTTCTTCCTTCTCGAGTGAAGCCACTCTGCTTGTCTCTGGGACGGACAGTGGCTTTGCATTTTCACCACATCTGTGACCCTCCGAAGTCCCTCGCTACTCCCTTCACTGGGGACTCGCCCAGCAACCTGGCTGCAGGGCCCTCTGCCCCGTGAGGCCCCTCCTCCTGACCCTCAGAGCCCCGCCTGGAGGGCACGCATATGGTACAGCCGGCGGCAGGGGCAGACTCTGGTGAGTAGGGTCAACCACGCAGGCAGGATAGGCCCGAGCCCCACCTGGGCAGGTGTGGTGCTCACCAAAGTCACAGACGATCTGTCCCTTTGTGGACCACAGAGGTGCGCGGCCTCTGTTGCACCCCAGCCACAGATGGGCCGTGCCCCAGCCTTCCCTTTGACCGCCCATCCGATGTACAGGTGTCTGGGGACCTGCTGACATTTGGCACAGACCATTCCAGATCCCACCCCTGCTGCCTCGTCAGGTTGGGGAAGGCTGCCTGTGGGGCAGCTGTGGGAGCCGTGGGGTATTCAAGCCGCTCGCTCACGCCACAGACCCTGGCTCAGCGCATTCCTGACCCAGGCCCTGTGCCGGGGGCTCAGACTCCGTGTGAGCAACAGCCCCGTCTGTGGGGAGATGGGCCACGGGACAGACCTCACGTCAGGGGAGCTGAGCGTGGGCAGCCTGCTGGACGGGCCTCTAGCCCAGCCTACGGGATGTGTGTACCAGTTATCTCTTGCTGTGTGACAAACCGCCACGGAAACCTAGTGGCTTAAGACAACCATCCTTTCACCGATCATGGTTCTGCAAGCGGGCAATGCGGGCTGGTCTCCCCCAGGGCCGCTCACGCCTACAGTCACTGTCCGAGCAGCTGCCAGACTTGCAGTTACAAAGGCGTGCAGTGCAGACACCGCAGCCCACCACCCAGCACGGAACCACAGGCATCATGCCCCTCGCCTCCGAGGCCCGGCTCTGGGCCTGGGCGGGGCTAAAGGACTGGGCACACACGGTACCCGCCTGCCACCCGCCCCTCACCAAGGCAGCCGTGGCAGCTCTCCAAAGCCAGCGTGCCCCTCCCCCAGCACCCACCCACTCCTTTCTCACAGGAGTGTTTCCAGGTCTGTCAGGAACAGACAGAGCGGGACTTCCCTGGTGGCACTACGCTCCCAATGCAGGGGGCCCGGGTTCAATCCCTGGTCAGGGAACTAGATCCCACATGCACGCTGCAACTAAGAGTTCGTGTGCCACAACTAAAGAGCCCGCGTGCCGCAACTAAGGAGCCTGCCTGCCGCAACTAAGACCCGGTGCAACCAAATAAATGAGTAAATAAATACATATTTAAAAAAACACAACAGAACAGACAGAGCTTCCAACACTGCACCCCGCCTCCTGCAAAGGTACCCAGCATGCGGCAACGCTGGCCCAAGGCCAGGGCCAATTCCAGAACCGTCCGCCTGACTTGGGTGCGGGGCCCAGGGGCTAAATCTCACCCCTGTCGCAGCACAGGTTAAAGGTGACATCATGCCAAGAACCTAGAACGAGGCACATCACAGTCAAAGTGCAGAAAAGCAAGATAAAGGAAAAATCCCGGAAGCAGCCAGAGAACAGAGCACCTCACCTACCTGCAGAGGAGCAAAGACAAGAATTACATGTGATGGCTCTTCAGAGACCACGGAAGCAAGGACAGAGTCGAGTGAAACACTGGGAAAAAAACCCACCTAGAACCCTACACCCTGCGGAACTGAAATTTTATTTTCCTTTTTCTCGGCAGAGCTAACAGATGGCAGTTCGTTCAAAAGAATAACAGCAACAATGTGACCAGTGATTGTGGCTCACGGACAAGCGAAGTGGAGGGCAGCCCTGGACCAAGGGCGGGGGCGGGAGTGGGGATGCTCCACCCAGGAGACGGCACAGGGCTATCTGAAAGTAGACGCAGAAGAGGTGTAAACCTACCGCAAACTCTAAAGCAGTTACCGAAACAAGTAAAAAAGAAGTAAAGCTGATATATGCTGTGGAAAGAGGGAAACTGGAATCATGTAGAATGCTCAGTGAGAACCATACAAGGTGGAAGAAGAGCAGAAGACTAAACAGGAACAAAGACCAAAGGCCATGAGCAGGAAACAGTAACAAGTGTGGTAGATACAATGGCCAAAATACAGCCATTAAAACACAGAGACGGTCAGACCCAACTACATGTAGCCTACAAAAACCCCACTTTAAATATAAAGACACATATAGATTAAAATTAATGGATGGAGAAAGATTTACCATGTGAATACTAACCCAAAGAAAGCAGGATTAGCTGTATTAATTTCAGACAGAGCAGACTTCAAAGCAAGGAGAGCGATCAGGGACAGTGAGGGGTGCTACACAACGATAAAGGGTCAGCTCTCCAAGAGGACTTAACGATCCTGAACATGTGTGCACCTTACAACAGAGCATCAGACAACATAAGGCAAAAAGTGATAAAACTGCAAGGAGAAATAGATAGTTGAAGACTTTGACACCCCTGTCTCAGAAATGGTCATATCCAGCAGGCAGAGGACCAGTAAGGGCACAGTTGAGCTAACCACCGCCATCAATCATCAGGATATAACTGTCGTTTATAGACTACTTCAATCAACAACAGCAGGACACACATTCTTCTCAAGCTCACATGGAACATTCACAAAGGCAGACCACATGCTGGGCCGAAAGACACATCTCAACCAATTTAAAAGAATAAAAATCATACTCTTAGACCACAGTGAAATTAAACTGCAAAGACAGCTGGAAAAGCCCTAAATACTTGGAAATTAAACAACACACTTCTAAATAATACATGGATCAAAGAAGAAATCTCAAGAGAAACTTAAAAATATTTTGAACTAAGTGAAAATGAGAATACAACTTAAAATTTGTGGGCTGTAGCTAAAGCAGTGCTCAGAGGGAAATTTATAGCATTGAATACATATATTAGAAAAGAAGAAAGATCTAAAATTAATCATCTAAGCTTCTACCTTAGGAAACTAAAAAAAAGAAAAGCAAATTATAAATCCAAAGCAAGCAGAAGAAAAGAAATAATAAAAATCAGAGCAGAAATCAGTGAAATTGAAAACAGTTAAGTTAATAGAGAAAAACAAATGAGACCAAAAGCTGGTTCTTCTTTGGAAAAATGAGTAATATTGATAAGCCTCTAGCCAAGCTAACTAAAAAGAAAACAAAAAAGATGCAAATTACTAATATGAGAAATGAAAGAGGAAACATCACTACAGATCCCATAAACATTAAAAAGATAATAAAGGAATACTATGAACAATCTATACTCACAAATTAACCTTGATAAAATTGACCAATTCCTTGAAAGACACACCCGCCAAAACTACGTAAAAAGAAACAGACAATCTGAATAGACCTTTATCTATTAAAGGAATTGAATCAATTACTAAATAATCTTCCAAAACAGAAAGTACCAATCCCAGATAGGTTCAGTGGTGAATTCTACCAAACATTTAGAGAAAAAATTATACCAATTCTCTACAATCTCTTCCAGAAGACAGAAGCAGAAGGAATACTTGCTAACTCATTCTATGAGGCCCAGTGTCACTCTAATATCAAAACCAGACAAAGAGGGCTTCCCTGGTGGCGCAGTGGTTGAGAGTCCGCCTGCCGGTGCAGGAGACACGGGTTCGTGCCCCCATCTGGGAAGATCCCACATGCCGCGGAGCGGCTGGGCCCGTGAGCCATGGCCGCTGAGCCTGCGCGTCCGGAGCCTGTGCTCCGCAACAGGAGAGGCCACAACAGTGAGAGGCCAGCATACCGCAAAAAAAAAGAAAAAGAAAAAGAAATAAAAGTTATTCAGATGGAGAAGGAAAACATAAAAGTGTCCTTATTCACAGATGACAAGAATCAACAAAAAGCCTCCTGGGAACAAAGAAGCAATTACAGCAAGGTTGCAGGACACAAGGTTAATGTACAACACAATACGGAAGGAGAACAACTTGACTTCAAGACTTACTACAAAGCTACAGTAATCAAGACAGTGTAGGATGGGTAACAGAACAGAGAACTAGATCAATGCAACAGAATAGAGGCCAGAAATAGACCCACGTAAACAGACCCACATAAATCAACTGATCTTTGACAAAACAGCAAAGGCAATGCAATGGAGCAAAGATAACGAAAGGTGTTGGAACAACTGGATGCCACATGCGAAGCAATGAATCTGGACAGAGACTTTACACTCCTCACAGAAATTAACCCAAAATGGATCACAGGCATAAACATAAAATGCAAAACCATAAAACTTCTAGAACATTAGAGAAACCCTAGGTGAGCCTGGATATGGTGATGCCTTTTTAGATGTAACACCAAAGGCATGATCCATGAAAGAAAGAACTGATAAGCTGGACTTCATTAAAACTGAACATTTCCGGGAATTCCCTGGCGGCCCAGTGGTTAGGACTCTGCGTTTTCACTGCTGAGGGCCCAGGTTCAATTCCTGGTCGGGGAACTAAGATCCCGCATGCCACACGGTGCGGCCAAAAGAAAAAAAAACCTCAAACACTTCTGCTCTACAAAGACACAGTCAAGAGAATGAGAAGACAAGCCACGGGCTGAGAAAAACAATTGCAGAAGAGATATCTGAGAAAAGGCTGTTACCCAAAACATACAAACAATTCTCAAAACGTAACAAAAAGAAAATGAACAGATTTTCAAACAGATCAAAAGATCTGGAAAGACACTTCATCAAAGAAGATATACAGATGGCAAACAAGTATATGAAAAGATGCTCCATGTCATAACATCATTAGGAGAGGGAAAATCAAGTAAGCTACCACTCAGCACCTATTAGTGTGGCCAAAATCCCACACCCTGACAACACCCAGTGCTGGGGAGGACGCGAAGTCCTCGTTCACTGCTGGTGGGAATGCAAAATGGTGCAGCCACTGGGGAAGACTGACTGGTGGTCTCTTGCAAACTAAACACACTCTCACCATGCAATTCAGCAGCTGTGCTCCTGGGTATTCACCCAAAGGAGCTACAAACTTACGCCCACACAAAAACCTGCACACGTGTGTTTACATCCGCTTTTTTCATAATTGCCAAAACTTGGAAGCAACCAAGACGTTACTCAGTAGGCGCATGGATAAACTGTGGTCCATTCAGACAATGGTGTGTCATTACAACATTAGAAAGAAATGAGCTATCGAGTCAAGAAAAGGCACGCAGGAAACTTAAATGTATAGACTAAGTGAAAGAAGCCAATCTGAAAGGCTTCATACTATATGATTCCAACCATATGACATCCCGGAAAAGGCACAACTATGGAGACAGTAAAAAGATCAGTGGCTGCCAGGGGTGGGAAGACGGGAGGGATGCACAGGTGGGGCACAGATTTCTAGAGCAAACTAGTCTGCACGATACTACAGTGGTGGGTAAGCGTCATCACACGTTTGTCTAAACCCGTGGGACGCACACCACCAAGAGTGAGCCCCATGTAACCTGTGGACTCAGGGTGATGACGACGCATCCGTGCAGGCTCATCGACTGTAACAGACACACCATTTGGTGGGGATGCTGACAACGGGGGAGGCTGTGTGCGGGGCGGGGTGGGGGAAGGTATGGGAACTCTGTACTTTCCAGTCAACTCTTCTGTGAACCTAAGACTGCTCTAAAGAGTAAAGTTTATCTAAAACAAACAAAAAAACGTGTTATCAAGGAAGTCTTGCAGGAATAGGAAGCTGTGGAAGGGCAGGTGTCGTCCAGCTCTGCTGGACGGCCTGGAGCTGAGGTGAGGGCGGCACGGGGCCTCCGAGTAAACCCCACGCTGGTCAGCGAGCCTCACACGCATGCACACGTGAGCGTGCGCACACACAGGCCACAGACCGTGAGCTGTGGCAAGTCCTCTGCAGAGGGGCCCTGGGGCAGGGAGCTGAGGGCCGAGGGGGCTGGCGATACAGATGGGGTGCCAGGCTTTCCAGGTGGAAGGGCCTGCAGGGGCAGTGAAGAGGTGCCCACAAAGGGGCCCAAACAGACAGGGGAAAGGGCAGGGACGGTGGGGTCCAGGAGGGCCACAGGCAGATGACCAGCCCTGTCCCCGCGGTGCCCGTGGTGCCCACAGGAAGAGGCCACCCAGCCAGGCCTGGTCAACCCTGGGAGCCTGCACCAGACCCAAGGATGGCTCTGCAGCGCCCCCGGCAGCCTGGTCCCCGCCAAGGAGCCTCCAGGCACCCACACGCCCCGGCTGTCCTTCAGCTCCCCAGGCCCGTCCCCGTCGGGCCTGCTGCTCACTCTGCCACCTGCTCACTCTGCCTCTGGTCCTTGCTGAGACGGTGCCTGTCCCTTCCCTGACCACCCTCCTGCCCGGCGGGTCCCCCGATACCCTCAGGCCCCTGGCTCACCTGCTCGTGGACCCGCCATCCCCCAGCCCGGGCCCCGGGAGTGCAGGGTCGTGTCCCCGTCCCCTCCCCCCGACCCCCAGCTCTGCGATGCTGCTGGCAAGAAGCAGGCGCTCAATCCCCGTCAAGCGAATTCGTGCCTGGACTCCCTCTGGCTCTGGGCTGCTGGGGCCCCTCTCGGGCTTTGGAACGTTTCAGACATTTCCAGAGCCAGGTTCTCTGCCAGTCCTTCTGCCTGACCCAGGCCCCCCCTTCGGGGACCCCCGCCCAGGACTGGCGCCAGGGTTAAGCGGGCAGATGCAATGCCGACAGGACAGCGTGTTGGCTGTCACCGGACTTCACCCCGTGGTGGCCATCCTGGACCGGGCGACCGGGCATTTCGTGTGGAAAAGTCCAGGGTGGACAACAGGGAACTGTGAGGTGACACCGAGTGACCACACAAACATTCTCTGGGGACTTCCTTGTGAATCTGCCCTTCCCTCTCTAGCCGCCTGCCCTCTGGCCGGGTCCCAGCAGGTGGCAGCAGAGGAGGTGGAATCCAGGCAGCCTGCTCCCTGTGGGTCTCCACCCCTCGGGCACTGATGCCCCACTGCCCCTGAGACCGGCCCCGCCCCGCGCCTGTGAGATAAACTCAAGCAAGCAGGGCTCCAGGTGGCCTCGCAGTGACACCTCTCGGGCCACTGAAGCCCACTCTGCTCTGTGGGCACATCCCCTGGCATTTCCAGAAGCGATGAATCAAATGCAGAGCAGAATGACTCATCAACACCAATTCCAGACGAACCGCTGATCTAAACACAAGAGGCAAAACAACCGCTAACACGAGGATAACACAGGAAAATGCCCTCATTCCTGCGGGAAGGAGTTTTCTTCCACAGAAAGACAGAAAAACACAAACGGTAAAGGGTGATCAACAGGCCAACATTAAATCAGGAGGATCTGCTCATCAAGACCACTCGGAACGAAAAGACAAAGTGGGAGAAAACACGTGCGATCCATTGAACTGACAAAGGACCTATAACCAGAGCACAAAGTAGCTCCAATCACCAAACACGGACAGACAACCGATAACGAACAGCCCGAAACTCCAACAGACGCTTTGCCAAAGAGGGTCCCCAAAGGGCCAGGAAATAAACAGAGAGGAGATGGGGCCTCAGCGGACATGAGGGAGAGGCCTGAGAAAACCACGGGAACACCTTCCACAGCCACAGAGGTGGCAGGAATGAAAAAAGAAGGTCCAACAGACCCCAGGGCCAGATGCCCGCATCCTGGGGCGAGGCACACAGGGGCTGAACACATCACACCACACCCGGAGCCCAGGGGCCACGCCCTCGGCATGCTCCCCAGAGGCCACGCTCACGGGACACGGACGGCCAGTGGAGAACCCTCCAGAAACGTTTCTGTAGAAGAAACGTGTGCCAGGACACACACCATCGCCTGGGCATCCCCCTGGTGCAGAGCGGACCTGGGCTGGTGATGCTGTGGTCTTTGGATCCAGGTGGCAGGTCATTCCATGAAAACTCACCGAGGTGCACACCTGTGATTTTGCATTCTTCTACGTGCACGTGCATGTACACACACACACACACACACACACACACAAATCTGTACAAAATGTTTCAGTGAACAAATTTCTTAGGATGAGCTGTTAACCTCACCTCTGATGGGCCCTGCAAGGCTCTCTTGAGCAAGGACGATGCTGGCCAGTGTGGCTGGTGCCTGCAGGTGTGCCTCAGGGGCTTGTGTCCCATGGGACCCAGCGTCGTGGGAGGAGGACAGGCCACCAGAGAACAGAGTTGCCGTGCAGGGAAGACTGCCTGACGTGAGATACCAAGGGAGCTAAGCGGATCAGGTGGGCGTGGTCTCAGGCTCTACGGCTCCTTCCACAGGCCCGGCCCCCCTCCCCCGAGCTCCCTCAGACCCTGGAAAGCTGCTAGAGGCATGTCCGTCGGTGGGGCAGGGTGAGGGGCGGCGTGGGCGACCTGTGACTGCACTCCACCCCCAGGCCACCAGGACACAGCTCAGCGTGGACTGGACCCAACTAAACAGCCCGCTGTGTCGGCCCCTGAAGCTTTCTCAGGACCAGATGACGTGGCGGCACCGAGCACCCAGGGCGCCATCCTGGGTCACGGAGGACAGGCCAGCGGGGCTGCGCTGTGACGGGAGAAGCCCCCCGTGAACCGTCCCAGGACAGAAGCCACACGCCCACAGAAAGGCGCCAGCCAGCCTGCCGGCTCACACTTCATCGCTCCTCCTGCACGGCCCACGCCCCCCTCCCGGGGCCTGGGCCCACCTGCAGGTCCACACTGAGCACCTGCACCCTCCCTTCCTGAAACAAGGAGACCTGAGCCTAAGGTACGGAGCCTCGTGTGTGGCCCTCACCTGCTGGGCTCAGGGGGCCTGGAACAGACCTGCCCATGTCTGTTTTGGAAAGAAGTTTCCTCTCCCCAAAGGGCCTGCCTGCTCTAGAAAGCCGCTGACTGTTCTAATTAATACGTGCTCACTCCAGGTTAGAGAAGCTTTAATTGTCGATGAGATGGTATTCTGGTTTCCTGATTATTAGATTTACAAACTTAAAGAGCGTTTCCTTCCAAATACTAAGTAAGGTGCTCTGACGCGAGCCCGGCCTAGGACTGCCGTCCTCTCTCGCCCTTCCGCTGGCGCAGAAAGGCAGACTTGATCTCAAGCTTGAAGCTGCACACGAGGCCAGGTGCCAGCGCCCTCAGACGGTGGGCCCTGCCGTCCCGGCCTCACTCCTTGAGAGGGAGTCTACCCCTGACCCCGAGCGTATCGCGAGCGCTCTCCTTACAAAGAAAATGCCTGCAGGTTTAAGCGAAGAAATCAATTCCTGCCCGGTTCCAAGCTGACAGGCGAGCAGCCCCGCACCGAGGGCCTCATTTGCTGGCGAGTTCCAGCACCTTGCTCACCATGGCCCCGACCCCGTCGTGAATGTGGTGGAAGGCCGTGTCACACATGAAGGCTGGGGTTGTGACCACCTTGTTCTTCTGGTCCACGTGAGCCTCGTGCACACAGGTTACGGAAGAACACTGCAAAGCTGGAGCAGACGGCACGTGGCGTCAAGCACCGCCCACCCCCTCCCAGACGCGCATCCCACCCCCACCCCAACGTCACCTGGAAAGGGCTTTCTGCACCCCCTGTGCTACTTTAACTGAAGACCCTGGAACCTGACCCCACGGGCTGCTTCCTAACACACGTCCCAGCAGTGGGCCTCACGGGACCCATGGCTGCAGACGTGGGCCGGACGCCAGAGCACCAGCCGGGACCCCGGGGCCACCCTGAAGGCAGCGCAGCACCGCCATCCTTCACGTCAAGAGACTGAGTTAGAGGCTTGTCCGAACGCCCGCTGTGAGCATGGGGCAACCGGACCCGGGCCCCAGCCTCAGCACAGAGGCGCCTCACCTCCTCCCTGAGACCTGCTTCCTGGGCCAACGCCAAGCCCCAGGTCCGGGGCTGGCCGCTCTGTGCTGGAAGGGGAGGGACATTCACACCTGAAACTGCCTGCAAGTAGAGACACACCGAGAAGCGCGCCCCGGCCAGGACAGACGCCCGGAGTCTCCTGCGCCTCCTGGGGCCCTGCGCTCTTCTACTCTGGCCCCCATGGAGACCCTCGGGTCCAGGCGCAGAGCTGGAAGGCGGGTAGCCTGTGGCCCGAGGCTCTCTACACCCGCAGCGCACCCTGGTGACCTCAGGACACAGAGGACCCGCTTGCAGGAGAAATGGGGGCGACAAGGCTGCCGGGGGTGGCCCTCCGTCTGCGCCACCCAGGGGACTGCCGCCAGATAAGGACAAGCAGCCCTCGCGTCTTCCACCCCGGCTTTTGGCCCGGCACCGGGTACTCACTCTCCCTCCGCCACAGGCAGTGCCCTACCCACCCGCCGCGAGCCACGGCCGTCTCCTCACCCGACCCACCGAACCCCCGGCCTGGGGTGTGCTGAGCTCAGCCAGCGTCACTGCGGGGACTTGGGAACGTGACCACTGCACGGCGGAGAGGTCACAGCCTCGGGTGCTACGCCCCTCCACGCACATGCCCTGGTCACCCTGGCTGTGCAGCACCCCACGGTGGCCCCAAGGGGCCAGAGAGCGGTTTCCCACGTCGCCCCCGCTGCTGGAAGGATATGGTCACTCCCGTCACGCAGTGCTTGGCACCCAGGGCTTTGATGACCTGTGCGGTCCCGGCGTGCGGCCACCTGCCGCCTTCCTCCTGCTCGTGGCCCACGGTGACCTCGACACTTCTGAGCACTTTGGCCGCGAGGACGGGAGCGATGCAGCACAAGCTGAAAGGCGAGGAAAGGAGGATCAGCTCAGGAATGTGAATGTGGCCGCCAGGCCAGGGGCCCAGCAAGTCATGCTTAGAGAATGCAGTCAGCCTCAGAAAGGGGCACAGACACCAATGCCGTGGGGACGGAAGACCCAGTGCCAGAGCCTCTGCCAGCTCCACGGGCTGGAGCCTGCCCCTGCCCCTGGGCTGCCCGTGGCAGTTGTGACCGGTGGAGCATGGGGCAGCCTCCAGGCACCCGGCGTCAGGCTGGAGAGCGGCGGAGGGCAGCCAGCTGAACCCCGGCTGCCAGATACGCACCAGGCACCTGACACGGTGCCCAGGGTGCAAAGGTCCACCCGGAGAGAAGGCCACAGACGACGGCGCTGTCTTCAGCCCAAGCTTTAGGGTGGTTTGTCGCACAGCAACAGAGAAGCCCAGCTGTACTGACCGGCTGAGACCCACCCCCTTCTCTGGAGGGGACGCAGGGGGCTGGGGGACACGGTCCAAGCAGCAGCCTCGCCTGACCTGCCGGTGCGGAGCCAGGGGCCCTGTCCTGGCAGTGTGCCAAACCCTCCCCAGATCCCCGTGAGCAGGCTGCCCCGGAGGCGTCCAAGCCCTGCAGGTCCATGCCGGACGCCTGCCCTCGGGGCTCCTCCGAGGTCCTGCTCTTCACCGGGGGCCCCAACCGGCAGCTCCTGGGCCCCTGGATCAGCCAACACGGAGGCCCCCAGCAGCCAGGGCGTCACCAGGGCCCTGCCCCCCGCGAGAACACGCATGACACCTGCCACAGCTGCTCCAGCCGGGCCGGTCCCCCTCCCCTGGGGTCCACACCCCTCTGGGCTGCGCCCACCACCCCGTCTGCTCAACTGGTCCTCTGAGCTCACCGCAACACAACGTGGTGAGGACGCACCTACACGCTCGTTCAGTGCCAACTGCCACAACTCCTGTTCGGGGACCACGAGACAAACCCCCTCAGCCCCCAGCAGGTGAGCGTCATCGCAACGGCCATCTCGGGAATCTGTCACGTCAGCAGGTCCCCAGGCACCTGACTCTGCGGGCGACGCCCGAGACGAAGGCTGGGCTGCCTGCCCGTCCTTGGCCGGGGGCTCCCGCACTGTGCGGAGGTAGCAGAGCCGGCTGGACCCCTCGCTCTGTCCGTGCTTCTGACGAGCAGGTCAAGGAGTGACGGGCGGCCCGGAAGAGGGGCGTGAGGTGCCCCGACCCGGAAAGGGCGTTCTGCACGCGGCCAGACAGCGCTGCTGCTTTTAGAGACAGACGCGTAGCCTGCCGCACGAGGGGCTGAACGGAGCTGCCCACGGTGACACGGCAGCCGGTACAGGACCGTGTCACCGTCCCGCACCCTCCACCCCAGGGTGACCCGGGTTCTTCTCCAGCTCAGCTGAGAGGCACCTGTTCACTCGAGTGGACAGGGTGCCTGCTGTGAGGTGGCCAGTCTGCTGGGGTTCTGTCCCGTTTGTCGTGCTGACTTTTTAGAGAAAGGGAGCTGGGTCCCCGCCCCGGGCGCTCACCCCCACACACCGGTGCTGCCCCAGCGGAGCCCCCAGGAGGTGATCGGCTGGGTGCTGCGAGGGCAGGCATGCCCCTGGGCTACGGCCGCTGGTGGGGGTGCCTGCGACGCTGAGCGGGCAGGGCCTCCAGTGAGTGGCCGCAGGTCTGGGAAGGACGCTGCCCCTGGTGGGCTGTCCTCTGCAGCCTCTGTGCCCCGTTCAGACCCAATGCTCTAACACTCTCATGCTTCTCCAGTTTCCAACGGGAGGCAGCGAGCAGCCACGTGATGGAAAGCCTGGCAGATTTTGTTCTTAGTGCATCTGTGCACCACTGTGCTCCTGGGAGGACTTCCCCAGCCAGGGATGACTCCAAAGCGTGCGACCCACACGCTCCAGCACCGGCGTCGTGCGCCGACGCCCGTGGTAAAGCAGCACCGAGGAGCCCTCCCCCAGGACGCTCGTGGGAAGGGCAGCCTAACAAGCAGGTCTGACGATGGGGTCACCATCACTCGTCCGCAAGCACCTCCTGGTGTGGGTTACGACTGGCCTCGCCCGTCTGCCAGGCCGAGGACCCCGGGCCGGGCTGTGAGCAGTGGCTGGGCCCGTGAATGTGGGCCCAGTGTGTGGCCACCACGGGATCCGGTCCCCAAGGAAGGGCAGCTGAGAGCGACAGGGGTTGGGAATGGTGCTCACGGCAGCCGTGGCATGAGGAAGGACAGGGGCCAGCTAGCCGAGGGGCTGCTCCAAGCCAGAACAGGAAGGCGGAGGCCAGGCATGGGGAGAGAACTGGCAAAGGCTGGGGGCCGCGGAAGGACTTGGGAACCTTCTAGACCCTGAGAGGATCATCCCCTCCCCTCCTAAGTCATCAGGAGAAATTAACGTAACCACACGACCACAGAATTTTCAGAGCAGGAAGGCGCCTGTGAGATCACACGAAACCCCCTCAGTTATAACAAGGAAAGGGGCTGAGGGTCTCCAAGACCACACAGCTCCAGGCACCAGCTCCTGGCTGTGAGCCACGGCCTCGGCCACCGCCCTCCCTCCACCACTGCTGGGCCCGCTGGGCCACACGTACCCGATGGGCTTCCCGGCCTGGTGGAACTCCTTCAGGACGCGTTCCACGTCTTTATTCACCTTGCAGTCGCCCCCGTCTACGGCGAATGTGCTCCTGCCACGAGAAGAGGCTTCCTTAGACCGCAGGGCTCAACACCTGCCTGCCTGGGGAGCCCCCAGCCCCACTCCCCACCCCCCCGGGATCCTGCGTGCTCCACGAACTTCTCAGCAACTGCAGAAAGTGACACGTGTGTGCAAGTACGTGTGCACAGCCTTTCATGTAATTACACGTACATGTGTGTATTTTTTTCTATTTTTTGAAACATAAAGCAGCGTGGGAGCTTAAAGGCAGGAAGGCCAACAGAAGTGAAGGGGAAGCTGACACGCAGGCGCTCGGGCCATGAGCTCGGCCCACCCAGGAACGGCAGGACGTACCACTGGCCCAAAACCCGTGACAGATCCTGCACTTCACTAACAAGGAAAAGAAACCCAAATCAAACAAGACGCCGTCTTTTTCACCACAGCAAGACCGCTGGGGTGTCTGGAATGGCCTCCCTCCGGGTCGGTGGGCTCACACAAGTACCATCTCTTTGGAAGGCAAATTCAGACCCATCAAATTTCAAAGGCCACGCCTCTCTGCCAGGAGCCCCATCCCGGGCTTCCTCCGCCTCGTTCACGTGGTTGATGCCTCTGCCCCGGGCACCCCGTGCGTCGCGCGCACGACGGGACAACCTGTGGGTGTGAGGGATGCCGGCTACCCTGAAGTGGTTTCTCAGGATGCGTAAGCGTCTCAAAACAGGTCAGGTTATATACTTTAAATACACGTACATCAGTCGTACCTCCAAAAGGTATAAGACAAAAGAGAGAACAGGAAATCCGGGAGTCCCGTCAGCACTGGGTCGCCTACACAACGGGATCTGTGTGTGCGGCTGCCAGACGTTTAAGGGACGAGCCTCAGCGTTAAGTGAAAGACACCAAGTGCAGGACGAGAGACTACCATCTGGTTGGATTTTTAACGCAGACATATACGTGAATCTCTCGGAAAATAAAAAGCTAGCAGCATTGCCAGAGGTGATCCTGGGGTCCCAAGCGGGAAGAACTGGGTTTCCACAGTGAATGTGTCACACAGCCCTCGCCTGCTGCCCCCTGTGCACCGCACAGACCGCCGATGAGCTGGCCTTTCCTCTGGAAAGGTCAGAAAGACTGGGACCAGTGGCCAGAAATCACAGCTTCCCCCAGGGGTCTGGGAGGTCACAGACATGGATGCTGACCCAAGGCCCTGCTTCCTTGTACACCGAGACACACCACCACTAAGTCACCCGAGGCAGGGTGTCAGCCACGCCAGGGACATAACCCCAACGAACCCTCAAGCTACCCTCACGCCAGGCGAGGTCTAAGGGCTGAGGGAAGGCACAGGGTCTGTGAATCCAGCTCATCTTTCAGAGAAAGAAACCTGGTCCCGTAAGAAGGACAAGGCCAGCCGACGCAGACTGTGATCTGCCATCTCCCGCCAGGGGGCTCAGGAGGATGGCGATGCAGGGAAAGCACTCCCGGGCTGGCTCTGGGAGAGAGAGTGGACACGAGGAGGGGCAGGGGTCCAGGCGGGAGGAAGGACTGTGGGAAAACCGGTGGGAACATGGAGAAAAGAGGTGCTCTGGTGATGGCCGCAAGCAGAAAGGAGCCTCAAAACGTCAGGACGCGGAAGGACCGAGCGCAGAGGTGGACCTCAGGGAACGTAACCGCCTCTGCCCCCGCTCCTGGGTGCACGGCGCCTGGACAGACAGAGCGCCAGCTGGGAGACCCTCGCGCTGCTGCAGGAACCTCAATGACCAAGCGGTCCACTGACCAAAACGCACGTAGTCCAGGCTGTGACGCATGCTGCCCCGTGTTTAAAGCCCCAAAGCCGCGGGGCGCAGCTGCTGGGTGCTTTCCTGCAGCCCTCGAGCCCCCTCCGTCACGGGAGCAGCAGCCCCGCGCCACGTCGGAAGGGACGTGCTGGGCCCGCAAGGCCAGCGCAAGAGAATTTCCATGAAACGCGGAGAAGAAAGGAACGAGAGAACAAAAAGAGAACCTGAAACCCAAAGTACATCACAGCTGCGGTGTGACGGCCTCCTAGGCTTGAGGTCCAGTTACCGTGGCAACAACCCAAACAGCAAAAAAAAAAAGATCTCCCTTCCTCTGGTCAGGACCGTCCTCCCAGCAGCCCAACCAGAAAGGCACTTTTCCGCGCTGCAAGGTCCACAGGAGAGCAGGTGTCTGCAGGGAACACGTACACGGACGGGTTCTGATGTGACGAGACCCCTAGCACCACACCTGGATGGCCAGGTCCCAGGAGCCTCCTCCCACCGGGGTTCCCTGTCATGGGGCAGCTGCGTCGTCGCTGGGCCAGACCCCCCAAGAGCTGCTCCCATCACCACCGCATCCCCATCTAACAGTCCAGGGGAAAAGCAGGAGAGCCCCGAGCCGAAACACGCACAGGTTTTTGGCGGCTCCGAAGCCCCCGGGGAAGACGGCCGCATCGTGGTTAGCAGCGCTGAGTTTGGCCAGGTCGGTGATGTTGCCGCGGGCGATCCTCGCGGACTCAGTCAGAACATTCCTGGGGAAGAGCAGAGAGAGGCCCCCAGCAGGTTCAGTGTGCGGACAGACGGGAGAACGGGGCAGGAAGGAGCCTCCACGAGACAAGAGGACCTGTCCTCCCGGCTCACAGGCAGTGCGGGTTGCTCCCCAGAAAAGGCGACACAGCGACAGTGACCACAGCGGGTCTGTGCTCGAAACGTCCTCTGGAGCCCTTTCAGATGGGCGCTTCCGAACCACCACGCCTAGTCACCCGGACTCCTGTGTCAGGCAAGGCCACCAGGGAGCATTTGGCGCTGGGAACGGACGGTGATGGAACCGCGGGGGCAGCGTTAAGAAGCAACTCTGAGGGACGAGTGAGGCAGCCCCGGACCGGCCGCAGAGGGAGCTCCTCCCAGCCCCGGCTGCGCGGCCCAGGGTCTGGGTCCTGACTGGGCCGCAGCCCCAGGAGACGGCACTGCGGCTCCTTCCCACCGCCCCGTCTCTCACTGTCTGCACCCGCTGGAGGGCACCTGGGAACCACGGCCCCCAGGGGCCATCGCCCTGCAGTCTGGGCCAGGCCGGAGCGGGGAGGTGGGTCTCAGCAGATGCGAGGCCAGGGCCGCACTCCCCGCAGGAACAGAAATGCTGGTGGGAGCTGCTCACAGATACGTGGGTCCAAATGGGTGGACGAGGTTTGAGACCAAATGAACGCACGGGCATTCGGAGAGAATGAAGGCGCGAGGAGCTCACTCAGGGGGAACCTTCCTCCACTGCTCCAACAGTGCTGGACGGCGAGGGACGTCCTGGGGTCCAGCACAGCGTCAGGACCACTGCTGTCAGGTCCCCTTAAACGTGGACTCGGCTCCCAGCTAAGACGAAGCAACCGCGCGCAGGTTCTCGGGGAGTTTCAACCCGTGCACGTTCAAGGACAACGAGGAGGGGCCCGTACCTGGTTTCGCCCTCAGAAGGCTGCCCCTTGGTGTGGTCAATCACGTGCATCTGAGGGATGTCAGGAGCGAAGATCTGGACCTCGGCCCCCGCACGGCTCAGGTGAACCAGTATCCTGCACAGGAGGGAATCAGACCAGACTCTGACATGTGCCTGGCCCAGCTTTACCTGCCACCGGGTGTTTAAAAACAGTGTTTTAGGTGACTGACAGGTATATACTTCTCACATAGGTTAACAACCTCCTTGCTTTGCAAAAAGTCACGACTGGCTTGCTAACGACCCAAATGCCCTCTATTTGAGTTCGCTGTCACTGAACTGGCCTGTGGAGACCAGCTAGCCGCCCCCAAGCTCCATTTACAAACCAGGCCATAGGGACAGGTGACCCGGCAACTGTCACAGCCTGGATGTCTGCATTCCCAGGCTCCTTCTGGGTGTTCTTCCTCCCATGGGCCAATCCACAATGGCCTCGAGGGGTTGAGGAGGGCTTTTAGTCTCCAAAGTAAGTCCAGCTCCTGGTCTCCCCAACCTTCCCCTCATGGGGGTGGGAGACACCCAGGCAACCCTGGGGGCCGTTACTGATGCCAGCATCTACCAAGGGTTACTCTGCGGCAGGTCCGAGTCCAAATGCTGGCACGAAATCTGTACCTGGCAGTGCTGTCACTACCCACTTCCAGAGAGAGGAGACACGAGACCCCAAGACAGATCACGGCTGTCCCCTGGCAGGGCTGGGACCCCTGGACTGGGGTTCAGCTCCTCGGAACCTCACGGGCACTCGACCTACAACTCCTGGCTCTGCCCGGGAGGTTTCAAGCTGCCGGCTATTCCTCACCGCCTCCTCTCTCCTGCCCCACCCCGCTCAGTCCCCATCAGGAAACTCCTGGCCCTCTCCACCCACCAGCCCAGCACGCTCTAAAGTTCACTCTCTGTCCGGCCACCGCCAGCACCCGCTGGCCACGCCCAGCGGCCACCCCCAGCCACCAGCCTCAGGCTCCTCCCGGGACCAGCGAGGCCCCGCAATTGGGAAGGGTGTGTTCCCCAACCACTACCTAACTCTCCCCTTCAACTAACTCTGAATCTGACAGCCCCTACACGGTCCTGCTCACAGGAACTTTTTAAATAAATCGATCAAAGGACAAACTACTCGGCAACAGCTGACAGGCTACCCCAATGACATCGGTCTACAGCGAGGTCGCTGCACAGCCCTTAAAAATCATGCTGTAAAGACGGAAAAGAGCTCTCTGATTTCCAACTCGCAGGACCGTTTGATCCCAATGTTTACAACACGTGGGTGTGGAAAAACAGCAGAGTAGATGTTAAGTGGTTACCACTGTGTGACAGCATCACAGGTGATACTAAAAAGCTCTTTTTGTGTCTCCCTGTACGTTACGCGCATTGAGTTTAAACGTTGTCCTTTGCGCCTCCCTGAGTCTGGTCCAGCAGTCCTCTCTGCCTTCCTAACCAGCAGGAAGGCTTCTCCGAACGGTTCGGGAAAAGGGGCACCGACCCTCCCGAGGGCGAGCCGCCCAGGGGCTTACGATGAGGCCTCGTGGAGCTCTGTCCCGTCGTAGACCCCGCATCCGGACAGCACCTGCAGGGATGGGGGGCCGGTCACTGGGGTCACGCGGTCCACCGGGCGGGCCGACCGCCTCCCGCAGGGGGAGGGGCCGACCTGGAGGAGAGGGAGGTCAGCGCGAGGGAGGCGGTGGGGGGCGGAGGGGCCGCCCGCGGGCACGGGGAGGGTGGGAAGGCCGACCTCGGCGCCCCGCCCCTCCTCCCCACGCCCCGCCCGTCCGCTCACCACTGCGACCCTGGTCACAGGGCGCGGCGCGGAGGCGTGGAAGGCCGCGCGCGGGGACTGCGCCGGTCCGCCGAACGGCAGCGCACGCAGGCCGGGGCGCGGCGCGAAGGCGGCGGTCACCGCTAGCCTGGACGCCACCAGAGCCCGGAGGGCCGCCATCCTGCGCGAGGACATCGGGGTCGTCGCAGGGTCACGGTGAGCGGGGCCGCGCCTGCGCACTGCCGCCGCCCTGCCCGCGAGCGCGCCGGTGAGCGGGGCCGCGCCTGCGCAGTCGCCCGTGGCTCGCGCTCAACCCGGCAAGGGCTCCTGGCTCCGCAGCGGGTCCCCGCGGCTTTGGGCACCGCCCCCGTCCCGCCCCGCGGCGGCGTCGCCGGGAGGCGCGCAGGGTCGCGGTTGCCGAGGAGCGCTGTGCTGAGATACGGGCTCTGGAGTTAACTTGTGTCGTCATGAGGCCTCAACGTGACTCCGCGACACCGAGTGGCCGGTGCCCAAGTGTCCAGTTCTCATCTGCGCCCCGCTTTCCCGGCCGCTGAGTCCGGGCCGGAGTGAGGCCCTCCCGCTGCAGCAGCCCGGCGCCCCTCCCCCTGCTGCTCTTCGCCTTTCTATTGACGTGGGTCCTTTTGTAACCCATCTGGTTGTGCAGAGGGAAGGCCAGGTATGAGGCCAGGTCTTTGCAGAGAAAGGTTTATCACAGGAGGGCCAAGCAAGAACGGGCGTAGAGGTGCGGTGCGAAGCTCAGATTTGTGTCCCCGGGGGCTGCTGAGGGGGTATTTATCCGGAAGTAGGGAGCAAGAAGGGGAGGGGGGCTCGGATATGATTGGTGGAAAGTGAGTGTAAGTTTCAGGGTAAGGATCAAGAGCTCTCCTGCGCAGGCGCTGGGGCTGCTAGTTACGCCTCTGACCGGTCGCAGGTGCAAATTGGCGGTGCGGGGTGTAACATGCAGTGGGGTTTTGGCCCGCGACGTCTAAAGGTCACTATTGCAGTCCCTCGTTCTAGTCCTTCGGTGTGCCTGCGCAGCGCTCGGTCGGCGGGGCTGTCAGCAAGTTTGTTCCCCTGGTCCTCTGCAGAAGGAGCTTGGTGTTCTCTATGTCATTTTGTTTCTACCTTGTAGAAACTTGTAGCCTTGTAACTCACAGGTGGTGATTTCAGTCCATGCCTGTCTTTGGATCATTCCTCAGTCTTGAGGGACGAGGGGTGACCACCGCTCTAGCCGCTTTCTGCTGCTAAGGGCGAAGGCCCAGCAGGGGCTTGAGGAATGAAACAGCTTGACGTCTAGCTGTACACATTCTAGGGTATTCAGACTGGACTGTTGGAGGTGTTGGTATGCCCCCAATTCAGGGTTGACACGACAGAGGAATAATCTGGTGGCCTGCAGTCTTTGAGAGACAAACTTGACATGAAAGTTAAGAATTATAGGCCCAACAGAAGAATCAGTAGCGCTGTGACTGAAGGAAGTGTCAGTGGATGGAGTAAACGGCCGACTTACCGAGGAGAAAGCCCTATATAGAATCCATGCCTCCGGCGCGCCATTACCAACGCTGTGTCACCAGCTGGCCTGTTGCTGTTATTTCCTTTACACTGGGTGGTATGTGGTATTTGTCCACATGCACCAGCAGGTGTTGCAGCCACACAGGCGCTGCCTTGTTCTGCCAGGGGGTAACCGAAGGCTGTTCTGTTATCCATTGCTGCAGTGGCTATGGAACTCACCATGATCTTTGGTCAGTCTAACTGGAGGCTGGCGTTTTGGCCAGTTCCTCCACTGAGGCAGGTAGATTTTGGAGGGTGGCCTCGTGATAGGTACCCCCCTCCCCGTGGGGCTGCTCATCCTGGTGCTAAGCCTGTGCCCGTGATTATCAAGTCTGAGGCCGCCTTCCTTTTGTCTGCTCTCCTGGGGTGGACACGTTACCGACCCTCTTGAGTCAGGCACCAGTAAGTGTCCTTCTGCCCAGTATCGCTCGCGCCAGTAGACAGAGACCAAGTTCAGTTGAGAAGCAAAGGAAAGCTTTATTCTTTGACCGAAGAATAGAGAGATGGGAGCTTGCTCTACAGCACAGGGCCTCCCCTGAAAGGCCCAGGGGTGGTGCTGCTTTATAGGGTTCTGGCAGAGGGAGGGGTGGAGTCATTGTGGGTCAGGCGGGTGCAGCACTTCTGCACACGGCTCACCCAGTCTGGCTGTCACGCAGAGCCGCTTTGCACTGGGAACGCTAATCCGACATGTTAGGTGGGAAGCCTCTGCACACGGCCCCCTACAGGCAAGTAAAACTAGAACAAACACAGAAGAGGTTGGACCGTATCCCCTGGATTCCATCTTATTTTTCCCGGGACCCCAGTGGGCTTTGCTGGGGACATTTCCTTTAGGTTGTGGCTCTCTGGGCCCCACAGAGGAACACATCCTCCTGGCGTCCACATCGTCATCCACGTGTGTTTCTGCAGAGGCCAACGGGCTGGGGCCGAAGGTGCGTTAGTGGCACGTGAGTGACGTGAGAGTGGGGCCAGCTCGCAGGGTCTGGTGGGCTGCAGGCCTCTTTGTTGGGGGCCTATTACACCAACTCTTATTTTGGTGTGCTTGAACCCATTTTTGCCATTTGATGGGCTCTTGGTAGCCAGTGTGTTCCAAGGCCCTCCAGGCAAGTTGGGAGTATCCTTGGAAGGCTAGACCATCTTTGGTTTGGGTCAGTTCCTCTGCTGACTCATTTTGGACTCCTCCACAGAATAGTTACAAGTTGGAAGGTTATAGTTTTCAGTGGCTCCCACTTGCTAGGGTGTCCTGGCTTGTGGATGAACGGTGGTCCGAGCTCTGTAGGGAGGCATTTAAGTACATCGTTAAGTGAACTGTAGAGGGTGCGAGGGGAGGTCAAATTACACGAGAACTTTGCTTCAGGAGTGGGTATTAGGGTAGCCTCTAGAGGAAGGTCAAGGTTATATTATGTAGTCCTCCTTTAACCATTAGTGGGGGAGCCTGGGAGAGGGCTGGCAGGGCTGAGTGTATCTTTCCCCAGCTGGGGGTTAGGATGACAGACCCAACACTGCCTTTCACCCCCTGCTGCAGTGGCTTTTGAGAGGTGAGTCAGAGTGTTTGGGTCCCAAGCTCGGTGTGTGACAACCCCTGGCAGGAAGATGGGAGGAGGAGAAAAACAGGGTCCATCCCAGTTCCTTTCAGGACCACGGGGATAGTTTACAGATGAGTTATTTGCATCTGAAAATACACGACTATCAATGTATTTATTTTCTGCCTTAATACCCAAGAAGAGTAGAGGCTCTGATAGACGTCATTATGTTTACAAAGGAAATGACTCCATCCCAAGATAGCACATGAGTTTCATAAGCAGATAGAAGAGCACACAGCCCCACCAGACTAGCAAGAACCTGCCCGCCATCCACCCTAATAATGGTCCAATGACTCGTGGCCGCGCCTCTGGTGACCTGCAGGCTGGGCCCTGTGTCCTGACCCTGGAAGCTGTAGCTACCAAGGGACCAGGGGCCTGGCTGTGGCCTAGGCTGCCCTCACAGTGACCCTGCCCGAGGGGCATTGCAGGATGGAGTCTTCCTCTCAGAGCTGGCCAGCAGGTCTGATGGTCTCCCTGGAAAGCCTGTCCAGGCCCAGCCCCAGCCCCAGCCCCAGCCCCTCTCCAAGGTCAGAGTCAAGCAGATGTTCCCTGCCGGACCCTGTGCAGGGACGATGGGGCTGGCAGCCTAGGCTGGGCCGCGAGGGCGAACCACCTGCCCTGCTCACCTGTTCCCCGGCGCAGAGGTGCCAGCAGGCAGGTGGCCCTGACCCCCCAGCACGACAATCACACCAGGATACATTACAAACATTTCAAATTCAGACGCAATACCTACGTTGTAGAGATACGCTTTATCAAAGCTTTATATTAAAAACATAAAAACTCATACAAAGTTTGAGTCTATACACGTGAGCCCATTCACCTCTCCGCAAGGTGCTTTCGACGGCAGACGCTCCTGGGCCCTGGGTGCCAAGCCCGCGCCTGCCAGGGACCCGTCAGCTCACGCACTGACCCCGTGGCCACGTTTGGTTCCTGCAGAAGAGCGAGTCCTGGCGGCAGTGCCCTTCCGTCCCGGCTGCCCCCCGCGGTGGAGGTCCCACCTTGCCCAACGTCCCAGCCGAAGCCAGCAGGGCTGCAGGCGGCCAGCTCTAGGCCAGCGGCCCGTCTCCATCCCCAGGTCCTCTCCTGAGCAGGTGCAGGCTGTTGTCATCGCCCTCGGGTGCATCTGCTTCCTGCTCGCTGCCCGGCGGTTCAGAGGGCCGCTTCAGGCCCCGCTGCTTAGAGACGGCCAACGCGTACTGCAGACTGTAGCGGTTCCAGTCACAGCTGCCGAGGGCACACGGGACTCACATTAGTAAGACCGACGCTGGGGCCTTCTGTCTCCAGATCAGACAACACAGAGAGCGGCCCTGGCGTGGAACCAACCGGAACCTGCTGGTGACAGTGGAAGCCCCACCCTGCCCATCAGCCACTCCCGAGACACGTACAGTTTGGAGACGTCGTCCCAGTGGCGCTGGATGCTCTTCTGAAGGAACTGAACTGCCGGCAGCAGTGTCCCCACTCTGGAAAGGACACGTCCCTCAGCGTGGGCGGCCACCACGAGGCCACCCGGACCTGCTCCACGCTGTACGCTAGTAGAGCCTCCCCGGCCTGTGCACCCACACAGACAGCTGACCCAGCGACAGGTGGCCAAGGGAGCGGCGGGCCGTACCTGCACTTGAGCTTCTGTCCGTGGGCCATAAGCAGTTTCTGAGTCCATATGAGGTAGAATTCGAGATGGCGAGACTCTTCGAAGGATGAAGCTAAAAATTCCAGCGCCTTCTCCACGTACAAGTCAGGCAGGGAGGAGCTGATGACCTCAACTGGAAGAGAAGGAGGAAGTCCCACTCAGCCCGCAAAGAACCTGGCAGGAGAGACGCGCTCACAGCTCTGCATGTGCAGAGACCCGGCCGCCGCGTGTGGCCGCAGGGCCCCCTCGGCCCCGCGGGCCTCCCCAGCCCTGGCCCGGGCTCACTCTCGTCCCAGGGCACCGACTCCAGGGCCTCCTGCAGCAGCTTCCTCTCGTTGAGCCGGAAGGCCATGAGGATGGCCCTGGTGAAGTCCCGCTGGCACAGCGCCGCCCGGATCTGCACAGGCGTGACGCTGGTGTCCAGCTCGAACGGGTCGAAGAGCATCCGGGCGTCCAGGGAGTAGATGAGGAGCCCCTCGGTGGTGGTGGCCGCCCAGCAGCGCCCTGGGAAATCAAGCAGACTTAACAGAGGCTTCCTGAATGTTTATTTCCGCTTTCCCCCATTTTTTGAAGAACAGGTACTGAATACGTCCCTGGGGTCCTGAGTGCAACAAGGGAGAGGAAGCCTGGGGGACGCCGGCCCCTTGGGAAGGAGCACCCTGTGAGGATCAGCCCGCTGCAGCCCCGTCCTGCTCCCTCCCCCACCAGACACTCCTGGGTCGGCCCGACAGGCACACGGACAGGCGCTCAGGGCAGGTGCCCACCTCCCCGCTTGGAAGCTGGGCGTGTCTGAAGCCACAGCTTCCATGGCCATCCGCCAGCGGGGACAGAGATGGCCACGTCTTACCCCCCGGAGGTTGGCGGTGCCCAGAGCCGGCCAGAGGCTCCGTGCTGCCCTCGCCCCGGGAGGGGGCTGCCAGGCCCACCGCGCACACCGCAGGCCCGGAAGGGACCAAGCCCACCCCTCCCACATCAATGACCTGACACCCAGGGCGCACCGGTGGGAGAGAAGCGGAGCGAAGTCACCCTGATCTCAGGTTTGAAGTGCCGGGAGCTCATGTCACCTGGGAACAGAGGCACCGCCTGTCACAGGGCAGCACATCCCTCACCCCTCGCCCCACGAAGGGAGGCCCGCCCTGCAGAGCCAGCAGGGGCAGCAGCCCCGTGTCGGGGCCTCAGGTGCCTCTTCACGGCCGCTGCGGGCCTCCCCGGACGAGCCCTCAGGGATGGCGCTCTCTGGGCTCCGGCCTAGCCAGCAGCCGGCTTGTCCGTTCCGGAGAAAAGCCCTGCCCAGCCCAGGCTGCGAGGCAGGTGGTTCCAGCCCCTCAGGGCCCTCAGGCCGGGGAGGCTGCCAGCCCGACACTGGGCTTGCCCTGAAACCCACATGGGGACAGGCACAAGGCACAGGGCTGTGCACCGGCCAGATGCCCAGCCACTCGCAGGGGGACCCCACGCCCTGGCCACCAGCGCCAGAGTTCCTGGACGTCAATCGCTGCAGCCCCGACAAGAGCAACACCTCCCGCCATCCCCCAGGAAAAGCAAGTGGTGAGCAGGGCGGCCTGCTGTGCCCTGGCCAGGGGGACACAAGAGGACCCTCTGCTCACCCTTCTTTACGCCCGGCAACGGTATCGGGACCCCGCCCTCCTCCATGGCGTCTTGGTCGATGAGCGCCAGGTTGCCAAACTCTGTCATTTTCCTTCGGTTCAAAAATTCCTAAAGGGCGAAACCCGGACATCTCACTGCGGGAGGTGCAGGGAGGGTGCGCTCGTCTGTCCCAGTTCCCTCCTGTGCCACCAACACAGGCTGGGGGGCGGCCAGCCCTGCCTGGAACCCCACGGGGCACACGGAGCCCGAGACAGGACAGGGCGTCGCCTCCCCTGGGCTCCCGCAGCCAGCCCCATGGTGGGTGGATTCTCTAACTCGACAGCCGAACGAAGGGCGCGCGTGAACCTGCGAGGGATCCGCACGTGGGGTGCCGTCTGCTGCCACCTGCCACAGCCCGTCCTGCTGCACGTCCCCTTGGACATGACGAGGACAGCCCACCCCGGAACACCCAGGACGGGGCGGGCTTACAGCCGCACGCAGAAGCCCCTCGCCCGGCAGAGGAGCCAGAGCAGGTGAACCCCGGCAAGCACACCTGTCCAGAGGCACCCCCCTCAGGTCCCCGTGGAGCCGGGGCGTGAGCAGGGCCATGGGCAAGGCCGGGCAGCCCCGGGCGTTCGCAGCAGGGACCACACAGGGGTCCCGTGCAGCCCCCGGGCCCTGCTCTGCGGCCTTGCAGCGCTCGCTCACCTCCATGGCGTCCAGAGAGAGGTTGCAGGAGATCTCGAACTTCTTCCTGAGAATCTGCTCCTTGACGTGATAGATGCACACAAACTTGGACATCCCTCCCGCCAGGATGCTCTGGCCGTCCGCAGAGTAGCACAGAGCGGTGAAGGCCCTGCAGAGGGGACGCGGCCTCAGCTGCCGCCCGGAAGGCCAAACAGCACCCTCCCCAGCATCCTCCAGGGCTCTGGCCTAAACCCCGCAGGGTCAGAACCTTGGCCCAGTCACCAGGCTCCTTCTGGGCAGCACGGCCCCCGGAGGAGGGGCAACGCTGCAGCTCCTGAGAGGCAGGGCGGCTCCCAGAAGGGCCGCGGGGAGGGGCCCGCCTGCCCCGCTCACAGGGGCGTGTACTCAGGCCCGCAGGACCAGAAACCTGGCGCTCACTGCCCTGCTGGCTCACAGGACTCGAGCCGGTGACCTTGGATTGGGCAGAGGATTCTTAGATACGACACCGAGAGCACAAGTGACAAAGGAAAAAATATATAAGTGGGCCTTCGTCACAATTAAAAACGTGCTTCAAACAACACCTTCGAGAAAGTGGAGACGAGCCTCGGGAGGAAGAAGACACTGCGAAGTGTGTATCTGATGGGGTCTCGGGTCTCGGGTCGGGTCCACAAAGCGCTCTCACAACTCAGGAACACAGACGGCCGTTAGAACAGGCAGAGGCGCCGGAGAGAAGGTTCTCAGAGCCCACACGCACATGTCCGTCGGCACGTGAAAAGGTGCCAAGAACATCACTGCTCAGGGACGTGCAAACCTAAACTATGAGGCACCAGCTCACACCCACCAGAACAGCGGGGATTTTTAAGAACAGGCAGGAAGGAGCATTGCCAATGATGTGGGCACAGCGGAAGCCCCTGCCCTGGGGGGATGTAAACTGTGCAGGCTCCTTGCCAACAGTCGGGGCGGGGGCGTCCTCAAAAAGTGAAACAGAGTCACTAGGGGGCCTGGCAATGACACTGGCAGGGATGCACCTGAGACAACTGAAAACAGGCCACAGGTTCTGGTCCTCGGGGTGGGAGGATGCGGAGCCTGTTCATCCACACGGACCCCGCCAACACCCTGCTCCCTCTGGGGGGCCTCCGCTGAGGAGCTCCTGGGCTCCGGGACAGCCCCACCGAGCACTCACTTCCCCTTGGCTGAGTGCTTGGCAGTGATCTTGTCCAGCTCCTTCCTGCCCGTCTTGAGGTCGTGCCTGCCCTCGATGGAGCCCGTCTGCACCGCGTTTTCGGGATCCCAAAAGGTGATCTGCGAGTTCAGCGTGGCCACAGCCAGCTCGGCACCGTCAGGGCGAAAGGTCACGGCCAGAGCTGAGAAGAGGCGCGGAATTAGGGCCGAGGAAGACCCTGGGCTCCGGCCGATGGGCCACACTGAGCCGCCCTCGTCCCGGCACCCTGAGGGCCCGGGGGCCGCAGGACACGCACAAGGCATAACCGAGCAGGGGCGGCCCAGTGGAGGGCTCTGGGCGGGAGGCGTCACGTGGAGGTCATGGGCGGGCCGGAGACGGACTAGCTGGAGGTGGGGGTGGTACAGAGGCCCCCGGAAGACGCAGGGAGCCAGTGGCTAAAAGCCTGAATCAGAGCCGGGTCGGGTGGCAGGAAGCAGAGACCATCACAGAGACCACGAGCCGCGGGGCCAACGACCGGGTTCCGTGAGGGCCAGACACAGGCTGCGCAGCCTCGCTGTGACCCATCAGCTCTGCAGCCCGGCCGGCTGCGCACCAGGACGCTTTGCCCCCGAGCGCAGGCGGTGGGGCTCCAGGACAGGGCCTCAGGCCCAGGAAGCTGCTACAGCAGGGCCCCCGGCTTGCTCCCCTGGGGGAGCCCGACGCGAAGTGACAAAACCAGGCCGCCAACCCTAACAGCCCACGGCGCTCGGAGCCCTGGGTTTATCCAATCACGCGCCCGAGACTGGGCCTTCCCCCCGGTGCCCGGCAGCCGCTTACCATCGGACGTGAGGGCCAGCGTCTCTGTGGTCCTCCAGCTGTCCGCCATGTCCCACAGACGCACCGTCCTGTCCCAGGAGGCGCTGGCCAAGACCGACTTCGTTGGGTTAAAACACAGACCACTGATGGGCCCCTCATGGCCGGACAAAACCTACGGCCGTTCAGCAAAGAGCTCTGAGGACGAGAGACGCCCAGCGGGCCGACCCGGGGTGCAGAGGCCATGGCCGCTGGGCTGCGGTGTGGGCCAGGAAGGGGAGCCCGCCCAGGAAAACGCGTGTAAACGGTGCTGCCCGTGCCCGGGATGTGACTCTGTCCCCCACTCCTCTCAGGTCAGTCAGGCCTCCTCCCCACACCCCAGCCCCCAGCCAAGAGCACAGCTCCTGGACTCGCAGCCCTTACGTCGAGGAGCCTGCCCGTCTGCATGGACCAGATGAGGATCTCAAAAGAGTCCTGAGCCCCAGCAGAGACGATGTCCCCGCTCGAGTTCACGGCCACACAGGAGAACTGGGTGGGGCGCGGGGACGTGAAGGTGCGGAAGTTGCGGTACCTGCGGGAGGACAGCCCGGTCGGGACGGTCCCGGGGAACCACGAGCTCTCGTGGGCCTCACCCTGTGTCTGACCGATGAGCCCAGAACCCTCAGCCTCGCTCTCACAGCCCAGCACATGGGGAGAGGCTGCGGGGCAGGCCTCCCCGTAGGAAGGTCACCTGTGAAGGTCAAAGGCGCGCACGGTCCCGTCCATGGAAGAGGTCACAATGACGTAGCCAGTGGTGGTGAAGGTCACGCCGGTGACCCCACTCGAGTGCTCCGTGAAAGTGATGAAGCAGAAGCCGCTGAGGGTGTTCCACACCTTGACCTGTGGCAGGTAGCGCCATGGCTCAGGACACCCCACGGGGGTGCCCCTGCGAGCGAGGACTGGGGCGCTGCGGGGGGCATCCTCCCACATCTGAGAGCGGCTGCTGGCACCACGGACCCCTTAGACGTGCCCAGAAAACAGAGCCAAAAAGGGGGAAACAGACACCCAAAGCCTCTCCACTCAGACCGGGCAAGTCTGCAAACGGCTTCTCAGGAAGCCAGATGAGGCGGGGTGGGCTCTGGAGCTCCAGGCTGAACCCCACGTCAGGGCCTGGCCACGTTGCTGCACCCCACCTCAGCCAGGCCAGCAGAACGGGGACAGGACCCCTCGGGCTCACTCTCGCCACCCCCGCGGCCCACCTTGCTGTCGTCCCCGCCGGTCACAATGTACTGCCCGTCGGGGGAGTAGGCCAGGGACACCATGCTATTGAAGTGGCCCTGCTGCTTGAGCACGTAGGACTCGCTCTGCCACTCCCACACCAGCAGCTGGCCCAGGCCTGCGGGGCACACGGGGACTGCTCGTGACACCGCTCGCCCGTCTCGGCCTGAGGCAGGTGCCGTCAGCCTCCGCGTGAACGAGGGGCCCCAGCACGGAGACGCCAACCTCCCGCGTCACCCGCCAGAGGCCAAGGCGACAGGCCAGGTGCTGCCGAGGGAGGCCAGAATCCAGGCGGCAACGGGACTCAGGGCTCAGAGGAGCCTTTGTGCAGGAAGCTTCAGTGGCTGCTCCTTCGTAGGGAGCCACCTGGCTGCTGGCCTGGCGCGGCGCCTTGGGGGGAGGCGGGATGGCCGGCAGTCTTCCCGGAGGAAGAGTCCCGCTCCTGTTCTCACAAACCCTGGTACCAACCTGAGCACCCGAAGGCGATCCAGTCCCCAGAGCCATTGATGGCGATGGACGAGACCCTCTGATCCGAGACACTGCGGAGAAACACGGGGCTCAGTCAGCACAGCAAGGGCCCCCATCCCTTCCCCAGGGTAGCCGTGCGAGTGAGGACAGGGCCAGGTCTCCCCGCTAGCAGCACCCACTTCCTCCCCACCCGTTTACTAGACACAGACGATTCACTTCACTGAGCGCATCAGAAAACCCAGAGTTTTCTCGCCCCACGTTCAAAAGCTCGAAGCTGCGTGACTTTGGGAAACCAGTGCTTTTAGTTTTTTCAACGTTCCAGAGATGCAGGAGAAGAAAAATGAGAACAGGAAATAAAAACAATGGGATCTACACGTGGAACCAAAGCTCCCTCTGACTGGGGGGTGGATGGGGCCGAGGGGACTGCACATCTGAGATGGGGGCAGGGCAGCAGCGCCCCCAATCTCTCTAATCCAGGAGAGAGGAAGGCACAAGTGTCCTGGGAAGCCATCCGTGCGGCTGGCAGCCACTCCACGGCCCTCGGTCCAGACGGGCACAGCACGGCTTCCACCTTCCCCCACTGCCCGCTGGTGGACTGAGAGCGTGCGCGCACACACACACAGACACAGACACACACACACAGACACACGCATGCACACGCACGCATGCACACACGCATGCACACACGTGACCACACAGAGCAGAATCGCAGACCTCAGGGAGTGGATGAGGTTGAACTCGGGGAGCTCGTGAAGGTGGAAGATTCCGGAAGCAAAACCAGTGACCAAGAGGTGGACCTTCTTGTGATATGCTGCAGCTGTCAGATGGTTGAAATCTCCTTCTTTATTGAAGAAGTACCTAGCAGGCAGGGACACGAGAACTGTGGGAAGAGGACCAGAGAGCCCGGCTGGTCTCACAGCCCCACCCCGACCCTCAGGGCGTGCAGAGGGCAGCCTGACGGCAATGCCCTCATCCTGAGAATGACCTACTACGTCCTCACACTCGCAGCTCTGCGCTCCCAGCTCCTGACCCTTGCTCTGCCTGGGACCGCACTTCCCCAGGTACCGCCGACTCCTCACCCGCCCACCCCCGCCTGGGACCCCGGGGCAGGAATCACAACGCGGCCCCAGAGGGCGCAAGGCCCACCCCGTGCAGGCGGGAGACCTACTTGGCCGCCCGCGAGTACTTCACTTTCCCCTGCTGCTCCTCGGCAGCCGGCGTGGCCTTCCCGTGGACGGTGGCCTCCCTCTCCGCCCCGTCCTCTCTCTGTAGCAGGTCCGCCTTCCAGCCCGTGGGGGCTTTCAGCCTCAGGCCCTCAGGGGGGGTGTCACACTGCCACACGCACAGGGCGCCGTCCTGGCTGAGTGTGTACAGCTGCGGAGGGAGACGCGAGAACCTGGGTCACCCTGACCCCCAGCCCACGGCGGCCCAGGCCGCACAGACACCTCCCAAGCCTGCCCCGGCTACCGCGGCCCCAGCCTCCCCAGGGAACCGGGAGCAGCCTCAGGGGAGGGCCCAGCGCCCACTCGAGGCTGTGACCGGGGACGTACGTCCAGGCTGCTGGACTCGAAGAAGCAGCCCACGATGGCGTCCTTGTGTCCCCCCAGCGCGTAGTAGATGAGGTTGTCCCACCGCTCGGCCCCAAACACCCACGTGGACATGTCTTTGCTCCCGACCGCAAAGCACCTGGGGGACAGGGGAGTCGCAGCTCAGCCTCGGGCTTGCAGGTGTCAGCCTCCCCGTGGGGTCCCCGGGCACAGGGGAGACGCCCAAGGCTCCAGGCGGGGACAGCTCTGGTGTGCTGCATCCACCTGTGCTTCTCCCGGGACCAGGAGCCTCACTGCACGTGTGTCACTGTCCCTCCGAACAAAGCAGTCTCCCGGCGGGGGGCAGCCCAGGGGAGCCTGAGAACCGACCACTGAGCCCGTGGGGGGCTGCCTGGGGACCCTGTTCTTCATGCCTCCCTGACCGGCCCTCGATCCCAGGACCCGCGGAAGGGCAGGAAGGCTTGGCTATGGGGCGCCCAGTCCTCCCCGCAGACCCACCCCCGAGGAGCCCACCCGCGTCTCCTGCGGAAGCCCTGCGCGCCTGGGGGCTGCGTGCCCCGCACCATGGCCAACCACGTGAGAACAGCCCGCCTGGTGTATGAAGTGGCAGCCGCCACCAGCCTCCCCTCCCACTCCCGGCGCCCAGAACCCAGGGCAGCGGAGACACAGCCAGCCCCTCTCAGGGACAGTGGGGCCAGTCTGGCCCGGCAGCCAGGCTGGGCGATGCCCGCCAGCTCTCCTCCTGCCCACAGCTGCCCCGAAAGCTGGGCCACCGCATGCTGGCTTATCGCGGTCCTCATCCAGGGCCGCGCTCTGCTCTGGTTTCCGGTGACAAGGGCCAGACAGACCTGACTCAGACCCAGGAGCCAGGCCTGTGCCCCGTGCCACACGAGGCTCGTGAGAGACCATTGGAAAACAAGACGGGGATGCGACAAGTCACCCCGAGTTCCCCAACAAGGTGCTGTTTACATGTTCCCCTCGGGCCCCTCCTATGCCCAGCCCCACCCCGACCAGGCCTCACCGGGAGTCGTCTGTCCAGTCAATGCACGTGGTCTCGTCGTACGGCCCGAAGTAGGTTTTGTCCAGAACAAACGCGTTGAATTCCCGCTTCCTCCCAGGGGCGTGGTACATCTGAGCAAGGTTGCCTTTGGTGACAACAAATTTCCTGCCGCAGAAATGGGCGCCATCGACATCCAACGCCGGTGAGGGCCCCGAGCCCAGCTCAGAGCTCCGGACAGGGCCGCTCTCCTGCTCCGAGGCCAGCCCTAACCCTGCCTCTCACGGGCCCCGAGTCCCCCCTTCTCCGGGCGGACAGAGTCAAGGAAGCAGTGGACAGACCCCGGGCCCTGCCACACCTCTGCCCCGGAGCGGAGGCCCCTCAGGTTCTCCCGCCGGCCCAGGGGGTGGTCACCAAGGCCAGACCAAGCTCAGACAGCCCCGAGTGGAACCAAACGCAAGACACAGACAGGCCCTGTGACAGGACCCGGGCGCGGCCCCTGCCCAGGACGCCTTCTCCGGGGTCGCTGAGGGTGTACATGGGGTAGCCGCCCCTTCCACGGCACAGCCGGCCAGCCTGGGCCTCAGCAGCCGGGAACAGTCCCCCTCCCCACAGCCCTGGAGTCCAGGGCAGGCCCAGGACTCGCCATGTGCTCCTCCCAGCGGGGTCAAGGCCGCGGGTCAGTGCCACTCAGCACCAGGGCTCCTCCATGACCCGGTGTCTGGGGGCACAGCTTCCCTGGAGACGGTTCTGGACGAGAACCTACAGAACCTGCCACTCGAGGTGTGAGCACCAGCCCCGGGGGAGGAGAGGAGGGGCCTGTGCAGCCCGGATCCAGAGGGGGACCCAGAGGGGCACGGGCTCGGGGACTGTCTGTGGCCGCTGCAGTGATGTCCGAGCCCACCAGGCGCGAGGCAGCCTGCAGCTCGACAGCTCCCGCCCCGCCCGCAGGTGTGTACCTGCCATCAGGGGAGAAGGAGACGCTGTGCACAGCGCCCTTGAAGTGGAAGTGGTGCAGCACGGCCCTGCAGACCAGGCTGGTGAGCAGCGCGTCGCCCCCTGTGGGAAGGGAGAGCAGAGGGAGGCCCCGCACGTCGCATGCAGGCATCAGGTCTTGAGGCCCAGTCCCGCGGTGCCGGCGGCACACGGCCAGGGAGGACACCCCGCATGCCCACCCGAGGCCCACCGGGGCCCCAGACACGGAAGCAGCCGAGGGGACCATGCGGGCCTGGACCCCCAGGGGTCTTAGTGTCGGCCTCGGGTCAGCTGGACACCCGGCCCGCAGCCACCACCCCATGCCGTCGCCGCCTGTCGGCCGAGGGCGGTTACCTTCATCGACAATGATGGCAAGGCGGCCGTCCGGGGACAGCCCCACACACTTGATGTTGTACCGAGTGGCCAGGGGCAGAGTGTCGGACTTGTTGCTGGGAAACAAGAAACAGAGCTGAGCTGCTGCTCTTGTGCCGTCAGGCGGGGGTGGGGGGCCGGGCCAGCCCGGACCAGCAGCGCCCCCCTGCACCCGTCCCCCCGCCCCTCCAGGCCTGCCAGAGCCCCGGACTCCTCAACCGCCCCTCCCTCGAGAGGGAGGAAAAGTAAGACAACGTCCTGGAGAAAATTTCGCTAAGCATGTAAAAACCTTAAAAGTGGGTTTCGGACGTGTCAATTTTGCTTCCAGGACCTCATCCTGAGAGGACCCTGGGAACATAGAGTCAGGAAACCAGAAACAAGCCAGCTGTCCAACGGGAGGGTGAGCTCAGGGACAGCATGCCCTGCCCGATAAAGCTTTTTGCAAAAACACAGAAAAATGGAGAGCTAAGTAAAAGTAAACAACCACTGGATTACATTCTAATTTTGTTCTTTATTATATAGTGCCACGTGGTCATTCCTCTAGGTAGCACCGTCACTACCCACACCAGTGATGACCCCGCCAACAGCTGGCCCTGCACTTCAGGAAACAACTCGCAAGCAAGTACTACGGCCCCATCTTACAGACTCGGAAACGGAGGCCTGCAGAGACCCAGGCAGCCTCTGCAAGAGGAGGGTCTCCCCCAGGCCACACATGTCTGCAAAGGGGTGACAGCCTCCCCCCAAGAAGACAGAAATGGAGCCACATACTTGCTCAGCAGGAGACAGAGTGAACCTGAGCACACAGAGCCGGTCCCGGCAAGCACGCCGGCCGGCCGGCCGGTAGTCCAGGGCGGCTCCCACGCCCCAGGCACCCCCTCCCAAACGTTTCAGCCAAGCGACACGCAGCTACTACCCTGAAGGGAACAGCAACAACCTCATTACATGGGGTTCAGCTGACGGACGAGAAGGAAGAAACCAGGATCCCTACTGCCAGTCCCACTGCTGACCCGTCGGCACTAGGTAAATCCCGTAGCCCCCTATCAGGGGGCTCTGTCTCCATCGCCTGCTTAATAGCAACAGGTGTGCTATTAAAAAGAGAGATGAGGAAAACACTGTGTTTTTACCTGCCAACTACAATGATCACAGCTGTTAATGTCATTTTAGTGAACTTACTTTTTTAGGTCAAACACAGTGACTCTGTTTCCCACGGGACTGATAACTGAATTTCCATCACATGTAAAATTTAAGTTTCCACACCGATAGACTGTCCCCAGCAAATTTGAAAACTGAAAAGAAAACAAAGCTGTCTTAACACAAAGGAAACACAACTCCGGGAAAGGGCTAAGTGAGGCCTCCGGCCAAAGAGATGGCGCAGAGACCCCCGCAGGCTCCCTGATCATTCCTGGGGTCCCGCTAGCCACCTCCCACCCCCTGGGACACTTCCTGGGCACCTGCAAGGCCAGGCCCTGAGCAAGAGAGAGGAGGAAGTGAGCCCAGTCCCCAGGGGCCCTGAGTTCCCGCTGGGGTGGGTAAGGGGCATGGTGAGCGCGGGGAAGCGTCCAGACAGAGTGTCTGCCGGGTGGAGGACAGGACAGGACCCACGTTGCAGGAAGAGAACAGCTGTGACAACGGAACAGCGTCCCAAGTGCATCCTGGGTTCAAGGCTTCCTGAACAGGGTAACCTGCTGCAGCCCATCCATTCAATCATTCATTCAACCACCAGCCGCCCTCAGGTTCCACGTCGGGCAGGCGGGCGATGGAGACAGAGCTGTGATTGCAAGGGTGCCGTGCTGCCCAGACAGCCAACCCCGCAGTCCAGGCAGGAGAGGGAGAGGAACTTCAGAGGGTGGTCAGGGAAGGACCCTCAGAGGGGCCATCTGAGCTGGAACCCAGATGACAAGGAGCACCTGCAGCTGCAGGCGGGCAGGGCCCTGGGAACCCCAAGGAGGCCACAAGGAGAGCCCGGTCAGCCAATGTTTTAAGCAGAGGTGAACCATGATCGATCCCCTTTTTCGAAGGTCACGCGACCCTGGGAGCCACAGGAGATGCAGGGAGTCGGTGAGCCTTTGGTGCCATTCCACACAGAAGGCAATGGTGTCGGAACTGGGGAGATGACCCAAGGAATGGAGAGCATGGATGAAATCGGGCCCGAGAGGAGCCGGTCAGCAGGAGGTTTGGGTCACAGTGGGGAAGCAGTCCGAGCGGGAAGACCAGGTTGAGTGGGGGCAGCGTGGGTGTGGAGTGGAGCTGCTGGAGGCCCGCGCTGTGGCCAGGGCCAGACCAAGCCTGTAAGGAGCTGGGACCCGACGGAGGGGGAAAGGCCGGAGGCGGCGGCCCTGCGGAGGAACAGCCTTCAGGGGAGTGGCAGCAGCGGGCGGGGCCGCGCAAACGCCCAGAGCTCCAAACCCGCGGGTGGCCCCCACGTCGCGCGCTGCGGGCTCCGGGAACCAGGACTTCCGTCCGGGCTAGTTTCCGCTGCCCTCGCAGAGCTCAGCCGGACCCTCCCGCAGCGTTCCTGCTCCTCCCGCCCACGCCCGCCGCTCGGTCCCAGTCCAGGGCGCTGCGGTCCCCCGCTCGGCCTGTCTCAGGCTGCACGGTGAGGGACCAACCGGTGCTGCCGGACCCAGCCCGCCCAGGCCCGGCTCCCTGGCCCCGAAAGAGCAGTCTCGAGCAGCGACCCCACCGGGACCCAGGGCTAAGGACCCCGCGCCACCCCCGGCCCGCACTCACCCGGTACGCGAACTTCATTGCGACCGCCACACGTGTGTTGCTTGCAGCCTCTGCGCCCCGCCTCCCGGCCCGCAGTAAGCACTTCCGGGGCAGGAGAGCGGTCCCGCACCAACGCACCACAGCGCCCCCACGGGGCCCGGAAGAGCTGCGCCGCCGGAGGCTGGGCCCCAGCCCGCCGGCCCCGCCCCGGAGGCGTGGGTTCCTGCCCACCCGCACCGCCCACCGCAGTCCAGGCTTGGATCTTCACGGGCTTGGGCCGGGCCTTGACGAGCCATTCAGGCACCAAGGAGGGTTCTGAGAAGGTCCAACCCCACGCTTATCCGTTTGAAAGCTCTCGATTATGAAGTGGGGACCAAAACAACGAGACTGAATAAACTGAAAACCTTTTCCGAAGAAAAGAAATTGTATTAGCGATGCTACCAAACATGACAGAGGCAGTTCTACCTTGTCAAGCTTCAGGCTGGCAAATAGGTCTACAAAAAGCTCGAGAACTCTGAACACTGAAATGTCTTACTTCTAGTGAGCTATTGGGCAATAAGTTGTGAAAAAATCCCTAATGCTCCCCCAAAAGTAAATAATCTATGCTTAAGAGTCAAGAACAAGGATTATGGAAAGAAAACAAGAAAGTTCTTTAACTTTAGACACTCAATTTTCACACTCCACAGCAAAAGAATCAAGTTCACAGCAGCAAGTTTCTTCTTAAAATGTGTTATTTTCAGAATCATAATGCTTACATTTTAAACAGTCTTAATACAGTGGCTTTAGTCTAACAATATATTACAGAATAATGTGAAAAATGACTTTCATAGTAAACCATGAAAATGGAGTTAATACCTGCAGTATCAAAGTCACCAACTTGTCACCTTTTCCAGCCACAGAATCCCAGCAAACCATCAACAATGCTTTTGGGTCTTACAGCCTGACGTACAGGATGAATGCATTTAGAGAAAGGGGCATTTTCATGAAAAATCAAATTTTAAAATCACATAGGAGATTTCTTTTAAAGATCACAGTTGACAATAAAACACTTTGATCAGCCTAGTTTGTTCTTTTATAAAAAGTTGTATAAGTTTTCATTTTATGTACACACCTGGAGTGTTTCATTTCATTTTATAACTCAACTTTATTTTAAACACTAAAGAGAAATTGACTAGAAGCCTGTGTGTCTTTTCTCCACTAACCCTTTATGGGATATCCAGCCCCATCAGCTAAGACGAATATGGGAACCCGACCCACTACAGGCTGGGCTGACAATGGGACTGTAGGTAGAAGTCATTTTCAGATTAAATACAATTTCCACATTACAATCAGAAGAGTTATAATTTTTCCAATCATAGGAGACCCTATGAAATTCACCAAAATCATAACTTATTTTCTTTTTCATTTGCTACTATTTACATCTTCCACAGATATTTGTAAAATGGCTGCATATTCTGCTTCTTAGATGCACATTCAGTACCTGGCTTCACAATTGTTTAACAGCTGCTACACCTTTACCAACGAAACCAGCTTAGCTTGTCTCAAACACATAAGCCTTATTTTAAGCAAAACAAAAATCCAATTACCGCCTTTTAGTTAAAAAAAAAAAAAAAAGACGAAGTTTTAGGTGACATTCTTCATTTCTGCTAAAAACAACAACAGAGGCACCCACGTAACTTAGATTGCAAAAGATCTTTTGGGTAATTAGGGGGTAAAAAACAAACCTGCGATAAATTTGACTTCATTCAATTTCCAGACATAAGAAACTACCATAAACATTTTGGATTTCCCCTCCATTTTTTTCTCCTCTAAATATGTAAGTAGTTAGAGAATTTCATCCTGGGATCAGACCCCAGCACAAAAGTCAACCAAAAATCAGGGAAGCGCTGACTCACATTCCCCCTCCAGAAGGTGAGAGGGAACGCTACATTACACACGAAGCAAGGGCGCCTTCCCTGGGCTCCGAGGCTCACCACGTGGATGAGAGTCTTTTCTGACAGAATCAAATATCAAAGATCTCTTCGTTCACAGGGCTTGGTGGATCTGTAGGGCAATCATCAATTTTTACAATAAAACAAACTTACGTAAGAAACCCTAAACTATCATTAGATTCTGAACTTCTAATTTGCCTGTTTATTAGTTTTAAACTGTACATAAGGAAGGCAAATTTCTGAAAAGTTTAATTAAACATACAAGCATTTATCTTCTTTGTACACTTCTCCAATTTCTACAAATGAAAACCATGGGGGGGGCGGGGATCACCACCTTCATCTGTTAAGCGAGCTGAGACCGCGCACAGAAAGCCGCTGCTCTGCTCTATGTTCACTTTGCCCTGCGCCTTCCTGCCCCACGCCTCCAGCAAGTGGCATATATGCCAGGACAGTGGCAGCTGCTGCAGAAGGCTCCTTCTTCCCTACCGCTCACACGTCTGAGGTTACTCATGAGGCCCCACCCTCTGCTGGACCGGCTACATTCGCATTAATCTGGTCAAGTTCAATTCCAACCACACTTTCCCAGTGAATTAAGAGTTCTCTATTTCTTATGTACAAAAATACATCACTTTGGAGAGCTGGAAAAGGTTTAATACATACAACACTTATTTACAAGCTGTGACTTTCACACCAATAAAAACAAACACATGTTTATTTTGTCCTTGATTTTTGGTGCAACTTAAACATTACATCAGTTAGTTTGTACTTTTAAAAATAATAAATCGACCATATGTACAATTAAATGTACAACCTAGAGCAGAGTAATCCTTTTGCATGGTATGACTGCAATGTAGTGGACAGCAGAGAATAACAGTCCAAGACTTTCATCCTTCCTACAACCAGACTAGAAATACACTGAGAAGACCCCTCTAATCGTCATTTAAATGGAACCTCTTAATTTCTGAGACTTAAGGTGCAAAAGAAAAATATTCATCATACAGTTACATGTAAAGACTAAGTTTAAAGGTGAGAGAAAAACAACGTACTAACCCCCACAGACACTATGACAATGAAAATAAATACATACTTAATTCCATGTGCATATAATACCTAATCCACATCGGGGGAGAAGGGAGAAAGGGTTCCAGAAACATTTACTTCCAAATTATTTCAACACCGAGTTCTTTCTCATGCCCTGGTCTAGTCTTAAAGTACCTTTAAAATGGCTCCAGCTGATGAATGCTCCAGGTCCGCCCAGTTTGACATCCCAAGGCACAGAAGGGGTTTTGTTCTTTCCCCACCCCACCCCCCAGCGCCATCCCCCTGCCCAGAAAGGGTGTTATTCTAGAAAAGCACAACTAGAGGATCTGAGGTAAAGGACTGTGTTTTACCCCTTAGGAGACATACAAATCCACCTGGTCCAGAAATCGGGCAGCCGTGTGACCAGAAAGGCACACACGTGTCACTAACAAGCCTGCAAGGCCTGCTGCGCGTCTACCTGAAAGAGCCTTGGGCTTCCACAGAGAACCAGCAGATGACAGGCTGCTCAGGTGAGAGCACTAGAAGCTCTTTCCTGAGCAGAGGGTGAGGGAAAAGGCGGGGCTCTGGGCAAACACGGGAGGACAGCAGCACAGGCACGGGGCGATGAGAAAATAACAAGGCATCTTACACCCCAGACAGCACACAAGTAACGATGCAACTCAGCTGACCAGCTGCTGTACACTGAAATTCTCTGATGTGTCCACGGCCAGGCAGAATCACCAAAAGTCTGGTTAGAGCGAGACAGTTACAATCGAGTCAGGATCCCTTCAAGCGTGCACGCACGCGCACGCGCACGCGCGCACGGCCGGTCTGGGGACTGTGAACCCTGGGCGTGGTCACGTGACGCTGACTTCGAGAACATGGTCGTCTTGGCTGGGGATGACCAGGACCTGCGTGCCCGCGCTGGCGTTGAAGGCCTGGCCGGGGGGCAGCGCCCGGAGCCGGGGCATGGGCAAGCCCTTGTGCTCGCTGCTGGCCACCGAGCGCGTGCTGCCCCTGCTCTGGACGCTGCCGCTGTCCAGCTGGTCGTCCACGTGCTTGTCCACCGAGAGGCTGTCGTTTTCTATCCAGCTATCTGGAAAGCGCACAGGAAGTGAGATGGAGGCCGCCCAGCGCCGCCCTCTCCCCACCCCGGGGAGCCGCCAGCCTCCCGAGTCACCCTTCAGGGCACAAGGATGTCAAAGGCGGCCTCGCCTTTGAAGAGAACGTAGCGCCTGGGTCCTGGGCGGACTGCTCTCCAGACCAGGGCTCAGGACGTGTAGCCCTGAGTAGCGTCTGGCCCTGGACACGGGCTGCCAAGCAGCAAGCCTGTCCCCATGCTGGTGTGCGGCCGCTCCGCACGGAGCTGCCCCGCCCACAGGGCGGTGCCTTCACCGCACAGTCCTTACCAGCATCCAGCTGTGACGAGTGTGCAGAGTGATGGGGCAGGTATTTAAACAGCCTGACGTCGGGGAGGGGCAGGTAACCCGCAAAGAGGGGCATCACCTCCATGTGGACTCTGTGAGTGGCCCGAGCAGCCACAGGCATGGAGATGACCCCGGAACTCTTCCCGCACACTGCCCAGTTGCTGCTGTTGTCGACAACTGAAACAAAGAGGGAAAGCACCGTTTTCACCCCAGAAAAGGACCTTCAGTGTTCACACCAAAATAAGAAACATCAACAGTCTCACACTCCACAATGAGAAGTCCAGAACCGGAGCGTATACTCTGTATCTCGATGCCTTGTAACTGCACCTCAAAGTAAAACACATCTGATTTAATAAGGAAGATACAGGTTGGGTGCACAGGGAAAAATCACTTTTTCCTCCTCAAGTTAATAAATGAGCAGTGATTCAATTCTGCATTCAAATCCCCTTGAAAGCGCCGTGTGGTGCTCCAAGAGCACGGTCGCTCCAGCTGCAGAATGGGGGCAGGGCAGGGAAGCTGGCTCCTCTGGGGGTGGGTCTGACCCCAACTCTGCCAAAGAAGCCTCTGATGGGACGGGAAGAAAAGATGCAGGTAAAGCACTTAGTTCCTCTACGCGTACCTCGGAGAGGCTTCCTATATGGCAGGTGCTATTACGAACACTAACTTAAACCACAACTGGGATGTAATTCAGTGCGATTCGAACACCTAACTGAGCAGTCATTCAGAAGTTAAGGAGGACAGGTGTTGCTTGTCCTCGAGCAGCAGGTGACCTTGCACAGAGGTCAGAGCATCCCTGCCATGGGACACAAAGCAAGAGCCCAGGAGCCCATGACTAGACGCTCCACGAGCAAAGAAGGGGTGGCAGAGAGCGAACTTCCCACAGGTGGGGCCGGGGGGCCTTGGAGGATGGGCAGAAGGCAAAGCAGCATCGCGGAGGGGCACACCGGAGCAGTGGTTCTCTGAGCTGGTCCTCAGGGCACCGGTGAGGGCACGTTCCTGCCTTCCTCAGTGTTGACATGCCCTCTGGTGGGAAACGCGAGGGCCTGAGTGTGAGCTGGGGCCCCACGTGTACTCAGAGTCCAGGCATTGTGTTCTTCGCCATCACAGACTTGCAGGAAGAGACCGCCAGTTTTAGTTAAGGATGCCCTCATGAAGCAGTCAAAATCAATTTAATTTTATTAATTCAACCCTTTCGTACACATCTCTTTTTCTAACTTTAATTTTGAGATGATTAGAGACTCACAAGAACTTGCAGAATAGTAGAGAGAGGTCCGTGCACCCGTCACCCTGCTTCCTGTAACATGGGAAGTGGGCCTGGACACAGCACAGGCCGCCAGGCCACTGAGCTCGCTGGGGCCTCACCAGCGAGCTCGTCAGCCTCAGGCATCCGGCAGACGCAGACGCCTGCTTATAAATGAATGGCATGAGCCTGGCACTTCAAAGAAGTTGCCCATGATACAGTTCAAAACTCTGATCAAAAGTTAGCATTTTGGAAAACCTGCCTTTGCCACTGTGAGCTTGGCAGGGTCCTGGCACTCCAAGACTCTCGTGATGGGCCCAGCGTGAGCCTGAGGCCAGCACAAGTTTGTGCCCTGAACAACGAAAGGGGCCGCACAATTCAGGAACCGTGTTTCGCAAATGACGGAGGCGCGGGGCTACAAAATGTGCCCGGGTAAAAGATCCTTCCAAGATGCAAGGCAGATGAAAGGACTGAATGAGACAGCACGAAACGCTCACTCATGTGATTTCAGATTCCACGTTGTAACCAGGCTGTCAAAAACTACCGCTTGTTGAGTTTTGGTGGAGTATCAGAGAACATCCACAGTTATCTGAAGGCTGTTCAGAGAGTGCTGCCTTTACCGATTACAAATCTGTGCGAGACTAGAGTTTCTTCATCTACCTTAACCAGTACGGGACATCACCAGATTGAATGCAGCGGACAGGAAAATTCAGTACCTGCCATGAGCCAGACGTTAAAGAGATTTGAAAGGCTGCAAAACGCCATTCTTCTCGCTCTATTTACTGTTCTGGAAAATAGTTCTTTTTCAAGAGTATTATCAGGTAATGGCTTCCCTATTATTTTAAAATAAGTAAATAAATATTTGCCTCCTTAATTACTTTTAGAGCATTAATGTCCTGACGCCAAAACCTGAGAACCACTACTGAAGAAGCCCAGGCCCAGGAGGAGGGGGGCTGCAAAGGGGTGTCTGGCAGAGACTGGGGAGGGTGGAGGGCCCGGGCATGTCAGGGTCGGGGTGCAGGTGGCGGGTGAGGGGAAAGGGAGTGAAAGGAGGCTGGAGGGAAAGGGCAGGAGCATGACTACAGGACGCCTGGCCTGCTCAGCGACGGGGTCTGGGCTCTGCTCCGGGGGGATGGGCCTGACTCACGGGTAGACAGGACAGGGCAGCTCTAGGCACCACTGTGTGCTCAGCCCTGAGCCCCAAGGCTGTTCGAATGGCTGTTAGGAGAACGACTCCACAGTAACCAGGCTCAACATCCCGTGGGCCCAGGACCATATCATACACTGGAACATTCAAACGTGCTCTTTCCAATACTAGAACGTTCTCTCTTCAGACGAGGAACACTACACTTTGTGGATGGCAGGGATGAGCACAACAGCCAGTGGAAAGCAGCCTCTAGACCCACCTTCGTACATAAGCTTCGTTGAAAAATAGTCCTCACGTTCCGTCAGCGCCTCATCCTTGTCCGCGTCCGAGAGGTCCGAGAGCCGCGTGATGGACACCTCCAAGGAGCAGAGCGAGCCTGTCTTACAGAGCTCTGTCCCTGGAGGGGGCGATATCTCCGCTCTCACACTGTATAAGGTCTGGGCGAGAAAGGAGAGAGAAGGGCACAGGAGACATAAGCCATCTGAAGAAATGTTGTTTGGGGCCACCACGGTGCCGCCCGCAGACTCGAGAGAGAACGGACCAGAGGAGGAGCTGTGCGTTCGCTGCCCCTGACCGCTGACTCCCTGTAGAGATGATGCCCTCGGGAAGCGCCACCTCAAGAGCCTTAAGCTCTCTTCCTAACGAGAACGCGTGCAAGCATCTCAGGAGAAGAAAGGTAGGACGGCCCGTGACCCTGCATGGGCCTGTCACCCACAGTCAGGGTCAGATTCTGCTTCAGGAGCCTCCGCCATCCATCGATCCACATTGATTTATCTGCCCAGGCTACTTTAAAGCAGATTCCAGACCTGGCACTTCACCCATATATACTTCAGGATGTGTTACTAAACAGTACGGACGTTTTCTTAACAAAACACAATGCCATTATCACAACTAGCAAAATTAACAGGAGTTCCTTGGAAAGGTCCATAATGAACCTTCTCCATAATGCTTCTTTCTCCGTGACCTGTCTGGTAGTCGCACGTGTTCACACTTGCCCACCACCCGGGACAAAGGCCTCAAGCCCGCACAAGGGATCACAGCCCGGGCCCCCCACACGTGGCTGCCCCCCTTCTGAAGGAGAGAACAGCAACACCAAAGGGGCCGATGGAAGAGGCTCTGGCCCGAGAAGCTCACGGCCAGAGCCCGCACGGTCCGCAAGGGCTGCGAGGGCGGCCAGACGAGCGCAACTGTGCTGAGAGCTGGAGAGGCAGCTCCAAGTGACAGAGTGACGAGGTGGCTGCGCTCCTAAGTGTGTGTCCTTGCACACGGCTTCCGGGCTGCTCTCGGGAAGGAGGGGCGGCTGAGCCTAAGTCAGCAGCAAGGGGCCTGCTGACAGCAGCCACGGAGGCTGCGGGTACAGTGCTTAGAAGTAAGCTCCCCAGAAATCAACTCGGCAGATTTTCAACAAGGGTGCCAGGACCATCCAACAGGGAAAGAAGGGTCTTTTCAACGAACGGCATAGGGGCACCACATGGAAAGAATGAATCTGGACCGCCACCTGTCACCACACATAAAGTTACCTCAAAGTAGATCGTAGACTGAAATGTAAAAGCTAAAACTATAAAACTCTTAGAAGAAAACATGGGAGGAAATCTTTTTGAACTTGGGATAAACAATGATTTCTTAGATCCTACACCAAAAGTACAAGAAATAAGAGACTAAGGTTGGACTTCACCAAAATTAAAAACTTTTGTGCTTCAGAGGAAACCATCAAGAAAGTGAAAATACAACCACAGAATGGGAGAAAATATCAGCAGGTCACATGTATGATAAGGGACTGAACATACAGAGAAACACACACAACTCAATAAAAAGACAAGCCTACTAAAAAATGGGAAAAGGATATGAATAGACATCTCTCCAAGAAGACACACAAATGGCCAAAAAGCACAGGAAAGATACTGAACACCATGGGACATCATGAGAGACCAGCTCACGCCCACTGGGATGCCTGTGATCAAGGGGCAGCAAGAACAAGTGTTGGTGTGAGTGTGGAAACTGGAACCCTCACAGGTTGCCCGAGAGAATATAAAGTGATGTTTCTTTAAAAAACAGTTTAACAGCTTCTCAAAAAGTTAAACACAGAGCTACCATATGACCCAGCAACTCCACCGAGGAATTTACCTAAGAGGATGGAACACATACATACACATAAAAGCTTCCACAAGGATTTTCACAGCATTATTATTCATAACAGTCCCAAGGTGGAAACAACCCAGATGTCCAGCCACAGGTAAATGGAAAACAAAATGTGGCCTATCCACACAATGGAATATTATTCACCCACAACAAAGAATGGAGTCCTGAACATGCTGCAAAATGAATGAGCTCTGGAAACATCCTGTCACGTGAAAGCAGCCAGTCTTGAGAGGATCGCACATAACACGACTGCACCTGAACAGGCAAAGCCCAGGCACACTTGCCTCTGGATCGGGGTGGCCCAGGGTGAGAAGAGGAAGGAGAGGGGGTGAGTGTGAACGGGGCACAGGCTTCTTCTTGGGAGGATGAAAAGTGTGCTAAAACACGATCATGGTGCCGGTAGCACAGCTCTGTCAACACGCTAACTTCACTGACGTGCACACTCCAAATGGGTGAACTTCATGGTATAGAAATCAAATCTCAATGAAGCTTTTTAAAAAACGTGGTATCTGGGGACTTGCCTGGTGGCTCAGTGGTTCAGAATCTGCCTGCCAAAACAAGGGACACGGGTTCGAGCCCTGGTCTGGGAAGATCCCACATGCCGTGGAGCAACTAAGCTCATGCGCCCCAACTACTGAGCCTGTGCTCTAGAGCCCGCGAGAGCCACAACTACTGGGCCCACGTGCCTAGAGCCCGCGCTCCGCAGCAAGAAAAGCCGCCGCAATGAGAAGGCCGTGAGCAGCAACGAAGAGTAGCCCCCGCTCGCCGCAACTAGAGAAAGCGCACATGCAGCAACGAAGACCCAGCGCAGCCCAGAAAGAAAGGTGGTGTCTGTATTTCTTATCCTCAGAATACCGGTTTTGAAGACAGCAATCCACCAGGTATTTTTCTCTGGCCTGTAACTAAGCTTGTTCAGTTCGAAAGGAAAATTTTTCCTATGCTCAATTTGAGAAGGAAGCAAGAAAGACAGAAAATAGTGGAAACTGCTAACTAGCGTTAATCGTCTGCAGTAAGGAAACCAGATGAAATGTTTGCAGACTCTTTACCACATGAATAATTTAATGTTCAGCTGCTGTGAACAACACAGCAGAAAGGCACCTGTTTGTCCAACAAAACGAGGAACTATGCTAGTGATTATGTTTAACTCTAAGGCTAATAAGGAGAGCTCAAGGAAGCAGGAGGGTCGAAACAAATAGTCTTCTGGTTGGAAGGAGGTGTTGAAAAAATTGCTAACGTCAAGAGCTATACAAACACCTTCTCAAATAAAGTGTTTGACGATCTCAGTCGTAAAGAGAAGAAAAGGGAACACCCCAAAGTTGTGTATCCACATTTTGATTTACCTAACACCAAACCCAATCATCTCAGTACAGAAACAAAACACAACTACTGCCTTTACTCACCTAAGTCTAGGCTGCTTTTAGCTCCACACCTAATGTGCAGGTTAAAGAAAATCTGCTTTAAGTAAGTTTCCACAATACTTTCAGTTTTTCTTCTAAAAAACTAGAGACACAGCAGCTAATGCTCAAGATAAAAGGACTCTAAGAAACGGGTGCAGGACACGACTAAGTCAGCGCTAAGGCAGAGAAAAGGGAGGAGAGGCGGGGTCCTGTCTCTGGAGACGACCGCGCTCAGCGGGAGCCGCGCAGGAGGGCACGAGTGTCAGACCCGCCACCGGACCGGACCTCGGGCTGTAACTAGCCAGTCAGGGCCTCCAGGCCCCAAGTGCTGGCTCTTTTCTGCGACTGGTTGCTTCATTATATTGAAAGCTTTTGTCTGATTTACAGAAGGTAAAGAATATGATGCCTTCTTCCATCTCGCCACCACACAAGCCCACCAGAAAATAAGGCAATACATACCAAAAAATTGTCCACTTGAAATTCATAAGTATAGGGCTTTAAGGAGACAGACAGCCGCTCCTCAGAAGCTGGGGAGAATCCAACGGAGAACCGGCAGTGCAGGGAGGGGGGAGGCTCCTGTGTCCACTTCAGCTCCCAGACAAAGAACACCGCCTGCCTGCTGTGGATGCGCTGCAAGGGAGTCGGCCGTCACTGCCTGCGCACGCGACACAGGCGCTCAGTCCCGGGGGCGCCTCCCGCCAGGGGGGCGAGAGGGTCGGGGGAGGCGGTCCCCCAGGGCCCGCTTCCCCACACGCCGCCTGCACTGCCCCGCCCACCTCCCCAGCACTGCCCTCAGCTGCCCTCGAGGAAGACTGCCTCGAACTGGTCAAAAGGGTCTCAGCCTTTGTGATTCCATAAGCTCTACAGCACAGGGGATTATTTTAAAAAGCATGAAGAGCAGTTACTAGTATTCAGTATCCCATACATTCCCAAAGTGGGAAATGTCATCAGACAGTTAAAGGGACATCCTTACACCCACGCCAACTACTGTGTATCTGCCACTAAGTGAAGTGAGGAAGGGAGCTGGCACCACCTCGGGCCAACAGTCCATACCTATAAGCACAGTGACAGACCCGGGAAGCATTTGAAATGGGTCAAATGCTGGGAAAAACCCTTTGAAAATGCTAAAGATCAGACATCCATTAAGAAAACCTTTGATCTTCTAAACACTCAGCACTGACTGTCTAAAAACACACGCAACCAATGAACAGAAAAAACAGGGCCAGGATTCAGCCAGACAGTGTGAACGTGAACGTGACTCCTTTACAAAGCTACCCCGACACCTGAGAGCCCGTCGCTGGGCAAGGCAGTCATGTACGCGGCAGCCACTGTTTCTGGCGATGATGGCGTCCACGCAATCAGCATGAGACTGATCAGGACAAGCTTGGAATAAATCTGTGTGTGGAGTCTGACAAATGTAAGATTTAATTTTTCTAAAAATACAAATATCAACCTATTTCTTACTCCATGTGCTGTGCAACTCGGCCCACAGCGAACCGCAAACATGCACATCGCAGCAACACAGCTGCATGTCAGCGCGTGCTTCCCACTGACCACCAGCAAGGTCGTTCCCTACACGGAAGGGCTCAGCTGAAGCACACGGTCACTTCCATCAACATCACTACACTCTTGTTCTCCTCAGAGGTTTGTGCTCGGTTCTAAGAAACGGTTACCTGTTCGGATTCCGTGTTCAGCGGTATTAGTTGCAGGTCGGTACTATCACCAGTATCCACAAGATGACTATCTGACAGCTGAAAGTCGAGTTCTGACAAATTCTGGACACACACTTGAACATATTTCCTAAAGGAGAAAAATAATAAGATTTTGCTATTTAAGAACTTTATTAAATACATTTTGGCTGTATTAAGAAGATGTTCTGTAAGGAATCAAAAAAGTGACACAGGAAAATAAGAACCAGTTGTTAACATGTATTTCTACTTTTAATTTCACATGTAAAAGTGTCAGAAAAAAAAAAATCTTTCTATGCAAGCTATCTCTTAGGAAAAATGGGTCTAAGAATATTCTGTTTTGGATACTTTATTACACGACTGTAAGTGATTTTCCTAAACATACAATAGCTTGCAATGAGTCATGGAAGAAGAAGTAACGATTACTCTTCATCTACGGAAGTAACGGTTACTCACTGACAAACAAGGTCAGCACAGAATTCACTTTTATTTCTGGTACACGTAAAGAGGAGTTGTGAAAAGCCAGGCTCGAATAAAGCAGCCCAGGCTCTCTGGAGAGCTGCTGGTGTTTTTAACCGCCACACACTGCGTCTCCTGACGCGGGGACAGGTGAAGCACAGGATGGTACCTGCAGACTTCCTCGTCCAAAAACTGAACCTGAACCTAGTCAAGCCTCTAAAGCAGCAGATCTCAACTGGGGACAATGTCTGGGGCCATCTGTGGCTCACACTAAGGGTACGGAGGGCAAGGAGTGCCCCTGGCAGAAAGCGGGGGGCCAGGGGTGCTGCCAAACAGCCACAACACAGGGACCTGACCGAGAGTCGGGAGTGCTGAGACTGCAAGCCCCCCTCTAGAGGTGACAGACAGCAGCTGACAGGGAGCTACTTACACAGACCCCCGAGGACGTGACCAGGGGAATCCAGAATGGCAACTGACCCAAGTCTGGCAACGGGCCAATGGCTTGAAAACGGGGGGAGGAGGGATGAGACGGGATCTCAGAAACAGAGGGGACTGTGTTTGAATCCCACATCCTACAAACCAAATCTGAGTATGGGCTGGGCGCTATAGGACCCAGGGAATTACTGCGAATTTTAACAGGTGGACAGTGGCATCATGGCCATGAGAAAACATGCATCACCAAACATGCTCAGCATCACCAAAGCCAAGCTCTGAACAGTAGGGCCTGCAGGTAGGGGAGCCTGGGAAAGGGGCCTGAGGTCCTTTACCGTGTCCCGGATGACAGCAGGGAGTGCGTGGTCCTGAAGGGCATGCTGAACGTCAGCGAGATGACGGTGGAGTAGATGGACCACGGGCAATCGATGGACACCTGAGGAGAGACGGGGGACAGGCGTTCAGACCCCTCATCACACGGGACAGGCACCGCCACCACCATCCATCCAGATCTGTGGTGGCTGCCCATTTCCTAGACATTTGATGTCTTTACCATTTCTTATCCAGAGAGATAAACCCCATTAAACATATACACAAACAAAGGAGAGATAAATGAGCCATCGGCACAGTATCAACCGCTCTGAGCAGACGCCGCAGCCCGCAGCGCAGACCCTACCCCGTTATTCTCACGGGCGTGTGGCCACAACGCCACGTGTGTTTTTAATGTGCAGGAGGTTATGACAAAGTGCTTTCAGTCACTCACGTGCAGATGACACTAACCAATCATTAACTATTACAAATCAAGTGAATCACCCAAACTCTTAATCCACAAGACACTGAATACAGAACTGCAAACCAATTTGGGGCTGTCGTGTGGACCAATAAGCTATTAACTTCCTTAAGGGCAGAAACCAGTTCCCAAGCTTGTATTTTATTTCCCCCCACAAAGGAATGTACTGAGTACAGAACGTGCGCTTATTGTTGTAAGTAGCATCTTTGCCTCCTGAACTCTGTATCAGATAAGGAGGGAAGAAATTTCAAGGACTGAAAATTAAGACATTCTTTTTGAGATCCTGCCTTGCCTGGTATTCTATGCCACAATCCCTTTGAAATGACTGCTTCGATTAGCCTCTCATCCTACTGCTTTTGTGCATTCACTTCTTTTTTAAAAATTGTTCAATTTATTTAAACTAAAAAACAAAAACAAAATAACAAAAAAACAATTCATCCATTTCTCTCAACCCTTACTCCACGCCTCACGCAGCCACCAATATGTCCTTATCTAGGAGCTTGGTCTTTATTTTTACTTTTTTAGATTCCACATATAAGTTAGATCACATGGTATCTGTCTTTGTCTTCTTTCACTTAGCATGATGCCCTCTAGATCCATCCACGTTGTCGCAAATGACAAGACTTATTCTTCTTTATGGCTGAATAATATTCCTCTGTGTGTGTGTGTGTGTGTGTGTTTGTGTGTGTGTGTGTATTCATCTTTATTCATTCATCCATGGTGGATGCTTAGGTTGCTTCTATATCTTGGCTATTATACATAATGCTGCAATGAACACGGGGGTGCAGGTATCTTTTTGAGTTAGTGTTTTTGTTTTCTTCAGAAAAATACCCAGAAGTAGAATTGCTAAATTGTATGACAGACCTATTTTTAATTTTTTGAGGAACTTCCACACTGTTTTCTACAGTGGCTGCACCACTTTACATCCCCACCAATAATACATGAGGGTTCCCTTTCTGCCGACACTTATCATTTGTTGTCTTTTTGATAACAGCCATTCTGACAGGTGTGAGATGATGATCTCATTGTGGTTTTGATTACATTTCCCTGATGATTAAGTGATGTTGAGCATCTTTTCATGTACCTGTTGGCCTTCTGTATATCTTCTTTGGAAAAATGTCTGTTCAGATCTTCTGCACATTTTTTAATTGGATTGCTTGTTTTTTTTGCTATTGAGTTATATGAGTTCTTTATACATTTTGTTTATTAGCCACTTATCAGACATATGATTTGGAAATATTTCTTCCATTCAGTAGGCTGCCTTTTCATTTTGTCAATAGTTTCTTTGCTGTGTAGAAGCTTTTTAGTTTGACGGAGTCCCAGCTGTTTATTTTTGCTTTTATTGCTTTTGCTTTTGGTGTCAGATTGAAAAAATCAACATCAAGGCCCATGTCAAGAACTTACTACCTGTGTTTTCTTCTAGGAGTTTTATGGTTTCAGGTCTTACTTTCAAGTCTTTAACCCATTTTTAGTTCATTTATGTGTACAGTGTAAAGTCCAGTTTCATTCCTTTCTATGTGACTCTCCAGTTTTCCCAACACCTTTACTGAATGTCCTTTCCTCATTATACATTCTTGGATCCTTCATCATAAGTTAATTGACCATATATGTGTAGATTTATTTCTGGGCTCTCTATTCTGGTCCATCGATCTATGTGTCTGTTTTCATGCCAGTACCACACTGTTTTAATTACTGTAGGTTTGTAATATATTAACAGTTTGAAATCAGGGAGCATAATACCTCCAGCTTTGTACTTCTTTGTCAGGATTGCTTTGGGGACTTCCCTGGTGGCGCAGTGGTTAAGAATCCGCGTGCCAATGCAGGGGACACAGGTTCAATCCCTGGTCTGGGAAGATCCCACATACTGCGGAGCAACTAAGCCTGTGTGCCACAACTACTAAGCCTGTGCTCTAGAGCCCGCACGCCACAGCTACTGAAGCCCGCACGCCCTAGAGCCTGCGTGCCACCACTACTGAGGCCCACGCGCTCTAGGACCCGCGTGCCACAACGACTGAGCCTGTGCTCCACAACAAGAGAAGCCACCGCAATGAGAAGCCCGTTCACTGCAACAAAGAGTAGGCCCCACTCACCACAACTAGAGAAAGCCCGCGGGCAGCAACAAAGACCCAACGCAGTCAAAAAAAAAAATAAGATTGCTCTGGCTATTTGGGGTCTTCTGTGGTTCCACACAAACTTTAGGATTGTTTCTTCTATTTCTGTGAAAAATCCCTGGAATTTTGATAGGGATTGCACTGAATCTGCAGACTGCCTTGGGTAGTATGGACATTTTACAATATTAATTCTTCCAACCCATGAGCATAGACTATCTTTCCATTTATTTATGTCTTCTATTTCTTTCGTTAATGTCTTCTGAGTTTCAATAAACAAGTCTTTTACCTTCAGGGTTAAATTTATTCCTAGGTATTTTATTTTTTGATGCAATTGAAAATGGGATTGTTTTCCAAATTTCTCTTTCTGACAGTTCATTGTTAGTGTAAAGAAATGCAACAGATTTTTGTGTACTGGTTTTGTATCCTGTAACTTTACTGAATTTGCTTACTAGTCCTAACAGTTTTTTGTGTTGGAGTCTTTAGATTTTTCTCTATATAATATCATATCATCTTCAAATAGTGACAGTTTTACTTCTTCCTTTCCAATTTGGATGACTTTTATTTATTTTTATTGCCTAATTGCTCTAAGACTTCCAATACTATGTTAAATAAAAGTGGTGGGCATCCTTGTCTTATTCCTGATCTCAGAAGAAAAGCTTTTAGCTTTTCACCATTGATCACAATGTTGGCTGTGGGCTTGCCATATATGGCCTTTATTATGTTGAGGAACATTCCCTCTGTTCTGGCTTTGTTGAGAATCTTTATCATAAATGGATGTTGAATTTTGTCAAATGCTCTGTCTGCACCTATTGACAAGATCACATGATTTTTAATCCTTCATTCTGTTAATGTAGTGTATCACATTATTTTGTGGATGTTGAACCATCCTTGCAATCCTGGAGTAAATCCCACTTGATCATGGTGTATAATCCTTTTCATGTTTTGTTGAATTTGGTTTGCTAATATTTTGTTGAGGATTTTTGTACCTATGTTTATCAGAGACACTGGCCTGTAATTTTCTTTTCTTGTGGCATCCTTGTCTGGTTTTGGTATCTGGGTAATGCAGGCCTGTAAAACAAGTTTGGGAGAGTTCCTTCCTCTTCTATTTTTTGGAAGAGGTTGAGAAGGACTGCTATTAACTCTCTGAATGTTTGGTAGAATCACCAGCGAAGCCATCTGGTCCTGGATTTTTGTTAGTTGGGAGGTTTTTTGAAAACTGATTCAATGTCCTTACTAGTAATCAGTCTGTTCAGATTTTCTATTTCGTCATGACTCAGCCTTGGTAGGTTGTATGTTTCTAGGAATTTATCCATTTCTTCCAGGTCATCCAATTTACTGGCATGTAATTGTTCATAGTACTAGTCTCTTACGACACTTTGTATTTCTGTGGTGTCACTTGTAACATCTCTTTCATTTCTGATTTTGGGTCCTCTTTTTTTCTTGGTGAGTCTAGCTAAAGGTTTGTCAATTTTACCTTTTCAAAGAACCAGCTCTTAGTTTCACTGATCTTTTCTATTATCTTTTTAGTCTCTATTTCATTTGTTTCTCCTCTGATCGTGTTATTTCCTTCCTTCCACTAACTTTGAGCTTTGCTCTTTTTCTAGTTCCTTGAGGTATAAAATTAGGTTGTTTATTTGAGACATTTCTTGTTTCTTGAGGAGGGCATTTATTGCTATGAACTTCCCTCTGAGAACTGCTTTCACTGCATCCCATAAATTTTGATATGTTACATTTCCATGTTCATTTGTTTCAAGGTAGATTTTTATTTCTCTTCTGGTTTCTTCTTTGACCCACTGGTTCTTCAACAACATGTTGTTTAATCCCCACATATTTGTGCAGTTTGCAGTTTTCTTCATGTAATTAATTTCCAGTTTCATACCTTTGTGGTTGGAAAAGATGCTTGATATGATTTCAATCCTCTTAAGTTTATTAAGACTTGTTTTGCAGCCTAACGTATGATCTATCTTGAAAAATATTCCATGTGTACTTGAGAAGAATCTGTATTGTTGTTTTGGGACGGTATATTCTGTAAATGTCTGTTAAATCCTCTAGTTTAACATATTTAAGGCCTATGTGTCCTTATTCATTTTCTGTCTGGAGGTTCTATCCATTTATGTAAGTGGAGTATTAAAGCCCGTACCATTATTACACTGCTATTCTCCCTTTAGATACGTTAATATTTGCTTTGTATTTTAGGTGCTCCTATGTTGGGTGCATAAATACTTATGAACATTGTATTTTCTTATTGGATTGACCCCTTTATCATTACATAACACCCATCTTTGTCTCTTACTACCGTCTCTGATTTAAAGTCTATTTTGTCTGATATAAGTGTAGCTACTCCAGCTTTTTACCATTTCTATTTGCATGGAATACCTTTTTCCATCCCTTTACTTTCGGTTTGTGTGTCCTTACATCTAAACTGAGTCTCTTGTAGGCAGCTTATAGATGGGTCCTGATTTTTTAATCCATTCAGTCACTTTGTCTTTTGAGTGGAAAATTTAGCCATTTACATTTAAAGTAATTATTGATAGGTGTGTGCTTATTGTCATTTTCTTAATTGTTTTCTGGCTGTTTTTAAAGTTCCCCTCTGTTCCTATCTCCTTCTCTTGCTCTCTTCCTTGTGCTTTGATGACTTTCTTTAGTGGTATGTTTATATTCCTTTATCTTTTGTGTATTTACTATAGGTTTTGCTTTGTGGTTACCATGAGGTTTATATGTAGTAACTTACATCTATAACAGCCTATTTTAAGTTGATAACAACTTAAGTTTGATCCCATTCTAAAACTCCACATTGTAACTCCCCCCTCCAACACTTTGTTTTTGAGATGTCACATTTTACATCTTTTTATCTTGTGTATCCCTTAACTAATTACTGTAATCACAGCTATTTTTACTGCTTTTTTTCACCTTCATACCAGCTTTATAAGTGATTCATCCACTACATTTATCAAATAGTTACCTTTCCAATGAGATTTATTCTTTCATGTGTTTCTGTTACTAATTAGCACAGTTTCTTTTCATCTTAACTAAGTCTCTAACATTTCTTTGTAGGGCTGGCTTAGTGGTGATAAACTTTAGTTTTTACTTGTCTAGGAAACTCTTTATCTTCCCTTCAATTCTGAAGGATAACTTTGCCACACAGAGTATTCTTGGTTGCAAGTTGTTTGTCCGCCACCCGCTCCCCCAGCAAGTTTAATACACTGTGCCACTCCCTTCTGGCCTGCAAAGTTTCTGCTGAAAACCTGCTGATAGTTTTATGGGGTTCTCTTGCACATAACAGATTCTTTCCTTGTCTTTAACTTTTGACATTTTACCTATAATGTGTCTTTGTGTGAGTCTCTTTGGGTTCATCTTGTTTGAAACTCTCTGGGCTTCCTGGATCTGAATGTCTCTTTCCTTCCCCAGGGTAGGGAAGTTTTTAGCCATTATTTCCTCAAATAAAATTTCTGCCCCTTTCGCTCTCTCTCTTCTCCTTCTGGGACCCCTATGATGTGAATGTCTGTCTGTTTGATGTTGTCCCATAAGTCCCTTAGGCCATCTTCCATTGTTTCCAATCTTTTCTCCACTCTGATTGGACAAATCCCCCTGCTCTGTCTTCGAGTTGACTGGTTCTTTCTTTGCTTCATCTAGTCTGCTGCTGAAGCCCGCTAGTGTATCTTTCAGTTCGGTTACTGTGCTCTTCAGCTCTGAGACTTCTATTTGGTACTTTCTTATACGTTTCTATCTCTTTGTTGAAGTTCTCACTCTTTTCCTCCATTCTTCTCCCCAGTTCGATGAGCATCTTTATGAACATTACTTTGAATTCTTTACCAGGTAAATTACTTATCTCTGTTTCATTAAGGTTGTTTCCTAAGGTTTTATCTTGTTCTTTCATTTTGGAACATACTCCTCTGTTTCTTCATTTTGCTGGTCTGTGTCACTTTCTGTACAGTAGATAAAATGACCACCTCTCCCAGTCTTGAAGGAGTGGCCTCATGTAGGAGATAAACCTTGTTCAACTCTGCCCCAGCTCTTGGCTGTCTCTCAAACCTTTGTGCTTGTCCAAGCAGCCTATTGTATTTCTAGTGGCTCCCAGGAGTTGAGGGTGTGCCAAGACCTGTCAGTGTCCCAAAGGGGAGGGTCTCAGCAACTACCTTCAGGCTGTTTGGAAGCCAGACCCTCAGGCAGCAGCTTTTAACAGTATGCAAAAAATACAGTCCCATGGGACCACAAGCACACACTTCTGCCCTTGGGTTGTCCAAAAGCCCTCGGAACTGATATCTGTATTATAAGACATGGACAAACTCAGAAAAAGCATGATGCTAGTGCTAGTGGCTGGTTCTGTGAGCTGACGGACTGTGGATTTAGGATCAAAGTCATGGATCTCTCAAATAACTGTCAATAAATACCAGCACCAAAGCATAAAATCTTAGCACTTCTTCCTTGCTAAGTATGATGTGATGTTTCAGGGAACAGAAAGTAAAGCACACCAAGACACAGAACTCCCTCTAGCCTAATCACTAGGACAAATGGACCACAGAGGCAAAGTCACTGCCCTCTAAGCAAAAACTGTATCTCTTACAATAAACCGTCCTTCCTCGAGTTGGGACAGAAAAGTTAAGAGCTTGTCTTTGTCTTTGCAAGATGCACCCCTCATCTAAGAAGGGGTGATTCACAGCCATAAATGCTAAACCCAACCCGAGCTTGTGGTACAGGGACTGGAAACCTGCCACCCCAACAGAAGTCATCTTGTATGTACTGTCTTTCAAAGCAAGTGGGACACGCAGAGGCTGCCCACAGCGCTGCACCGTCCCAGCCCCTCCTTACTTTGTGGTCCATGGTAGCCATGCAGTGGCCACCTTTTTGTGTGTCCTTATGCTTCCCATGGGGCTCTGTCATCCCCAGCACGGTGCTCTCCCCTCCAGTTGCTGGAGCTGAAGGTAAAGAGAGAACTTCCAGTTCAAATTCGATCATGTGGTATGCAGGCGCAGCCGGCAGGCTGATGCTCGTGACCTTGTCAGACGACTGAACCCGGAGCGCAGCGTCAGAAGCCTTTTCTAGGGAAGACAGGAAAAGCCGCCTGTGACACAGTTCCCTGTGTCCTGGCTCCCTCCCCTCCAGCGGGCGATGGGCCCATGAAGTTCCAGCCCAGCTCCTGCTGCTCATACACACACGGAAGAGTGTAACTGGGAAGGATCGCAGAGGGAGGGAGACAGGAAACTCAGGAGCAAACCCCCGAAGACAGAGCAGCACTGCACGAAGGCTGTGCAGCTGAGCTCGGCTCAGAGAACCGTCACCGTGCTCAGTCTGAAGGCAGAAAGGAGACACTTCGCACAGCCCACCCGAGACCGCAGGTGTCCCGACAGGACATGCTCCCACTCCAACCCACCGCCAGACCAACTCCCACTGAGAAAGAGAGCTGCATCCTCCCCTCTCCAGACCTCGTGGCTGGGGACTGTGGGAGATGGGACTGTTTTAGGGCTTCCAACCAGTGTCTTAAAAGGCTCATTTGCTATTTCTTTCTGCTGAGGAAAGTCGAAGAGGATGGAAGGAGGCCGGAGGCCAGCAGGGCATCGCCATGGAGCGTGAGCCCAGGCAGTAACGCTGCATCACGAGACCACAGCGAGGTCAGCACCACCGGCCACTGAGCGCGTGCACAGCTCTAAGTCTATTCCCCTCCAAGGTAACGCCCCACCTAGGGGAAGGGTTACAATCCACCTACAGGTGGAACATGGCCATGAAAGAGCTGCAAGGAGAAGCGGGCCTCAGACGCCACCTGAGGAAGGCAGGGATGACAGGCTCCTTATATCCTCACGGTGCATGACAACGCCAAGAATCCACCTTCGCCAGGTGACTGCTGCCTTACCTCTCATGTTGGAGTAGATCACTGCTCTGTTCTCTTCATGACCCAGGATGAGCATGGCTTCTACATTGCTGAGCTGAAGGCTGTCCCCGTTTTTTACTGTATAATGGCCAGTAGTGACAGTGAACTTGACCTTCTGAGGAATACCAGCCAAAAGGCTATCTAAAGGGAAGAAGACAGCAATAAGCATCACTGCCAACCAAGAGCGCCAATGGAAGGCCTACCGTGAGTTAAAGAGCGCTGCTTCTGCTGCTAGAGGCGACCTGTTCACTGCACACACTCCATAAGGTCGCCCACTGTCCACCCTCAGCGCTCACCTCAGTTACACGGTCTGCAGCGTTGAGGGGTCCTCGCTAGGCACAAGAGAATCTGAGAGCCTCAGGGACCTTATCACCACTTCAGTTTAGAGAGTTAGCGATTGTGGTGGCAACCGTGTCTACGAGGGTCTCAAAACCTACCCGCTAGCCAGTTATTGAGAGAAACTCAGATAACGACACTAAAGAAAAACGTAATGAAACCGCATGTGCTGCTGCTATTCAGATTTCCCTCTGGCCTTTCCAGATCTCTGGTTCACAGCAGCTCGACAGAAGATACGGTACACTTTCTCCTGGATAGAAATGGGGGGCGGGAACGGGCTGAGGTTTCCTAAGAATCGGCTCCAGGGAAGGCAGAAGGAAGAAGGCAAAAGACAAGACACAAGGAGGAGGAATAACAGAGAAGAGAGAGAGAGGGAGGAGAGGCAGGAGGTGAGAAAGGGAGTGTGGGCTGGGGCAGGGCGGGGGCGTGAGCCAGCACCTCCCAGGCTCTCCCAGCTGCAGGGCTCAGCCTTTCTCACAAAAGGTAAAAAACTACAAATAGAACTACCATATAACCCAGCAATCCCACTACTGGGCATATACCCTGAGAAAACCATAATTCAAAAAGAGTCATGTACCAAAATGTTCACTGTAGCTCTATTTACAATAGCCAGGAGATGGAAACAACCTAAGTGCCCATCATCGCGTGAATGGATAAAGAAGATGTGGCACATATATACAATGGAATATTACTCAGCCATAAAAAGAAACGAAATTGAGCTATTTGTAATGAGGTGGATAGACCTAGAGTCTGTCATACAGAGTGAAGTAAGTCAGAAAGAGAAAGACAAATACCGTATGCTAACACATATATATGGAATTTAAGGGAAAAAAATGTCATGAAGAACCTAGGGGTAAGACGGGAATAAAGACACAGACCTACTAGAGAATGGACTTGAGGATATGGGGAGGGGGAAGGGTAAGCTGTGACAAAGCGAGAGAGAGGCATGGACATATATACACACCAAACGTAAGGTAGATAGCTAGTGGGAAGCAGCCACATAGCACAGGGAGATCAGCTCGGTGCTTTGTGACCACCTAGAGGGGTGGGATAGGGAGGGTGGGAGGGAGGGAGATGCAAGAGGGAAGAGATATGGGAACATACGTATATGTATAACTGGTTCACTTTGTTATAAAGCAGAAACTAACACACCATTGTAAAGCAATTATACCCCAATAAAGATGTTAAAAAAAAAAAAAAAAAGGTTCTCTGAGGGAAGAACCACTGAGAGACTGCTGTATTCCGCACCTGAGGGCCTTTCCAGGTAGCCGGGGAGAAGCTTAAAAGCATAGAAATAGGTAGTTTAGAGAGATTAGATAGAGAAAACGCTTTCCTTGATTTTTTTTCCTCAAATGGAAGCAGCAAGCGAATAAATCCATTGTTTCTAGCCTAAACCACAGCGACACTCACTCCTTAGTGTTTTACTGAAGTGCCATGTGGTCTTCAATAATTTGTTTACACCAACTCCTCCTAATTGTAGGACTTAACAAAAAGGAGAGCAGCACTGAATTTCCCAAATGCCATGCCCGGGGGTCAAGGTTAATCAACACTTTCAAAGGAAAAGCCTTTTGATCTGAGCACAGACCCTAACTAATCTAGCATCCGGCCTCTGAAATGGAAGTCTAAGCAGGAAATTGCATTTACTTATGAAATTCTCTGCAGTAGACATCAGCTGAGATTTAGCTCCTTTTTCTCAGCTAATGTTTAGGAAACATGAAAGTAGCAATTACAGAAAAGCAAATATTCAGATGAACAAAAGAGCCAGAGTCAGTTCCCAGGCAAAATCGCCACAATGCTCCCCAAAGTGTCTCTTACAGAGGGACACAGCTACAGAGGGCCGCAAGCGTGACGCTGCAGAGAGCCCTCCTTCCACGTGCTCCCTTAAAGGAGCCAAGTGCAGCGCAGAACCCCCGCAGAGCCCCCGCGGCCCACTCACCGGCCAGCGGCTCCACGTGCAGCTGCGGCTCCTGCGAATACACGTCATACTGCACCAGCGGGTAGATGTGAGGAAGGACGAACCACACCGGGCCCACCGAGGCGCACAGCTGCCGCAGCGTGTAGGTTCCCGGCTCCTTGGCCTGGGGGCAAAACCGAGCATTCGCACAGCCGTCCCGTTCCTGCAGTGACGAGCTTCTCAAGGAGAAGCTGAGCCATAATCTCTGAAGTGACCGTTCTTCTCACCCTCTTTATCCTGCTGCTCTGTGCTAACACGTCTACACGCGGGCTGTTCAAAAGATCCCTCAGCATCTCTCAGTCGAGGACTTTCTGAGTAACTGATGCTTAAGTTTGACTTTACGCTTAATAACGCATTCTCAATTTAATAAGCTTTATCTGTGGCTTTCTCTTTGCAAAAGGTATTTAATGGAGGCAGGGAGCATGAAATCTAAGACCTGCTCTAAGACTAGACTAAAAACACACGTGGCAAATAGCTGTACTTTCCACTGGCCTCTTGGGTCAGCGGAGCTAACAGAAGCCTCTGCACTGGAGGAAGGTCTGTATCAGAGCGGGCCAGAGACAACTGTTTTGACATCCATCCGTGCAGCCACAAAAGGAGAAGAGAGCTTAACATGAAAGCGCCATCTTCTCTGAAACTTCCTCCTTTTAGCAAATGAGGGTGTTTTCTAGCACAAAGGGAAAAAGTCCAACTAAATCCAGTGAGAACACAAATAATTACCCATGTCAAGAACTTCATTCAAAATTTATCAACTGCCTTACAACTATGTAAGTACAAAAGGTTTTTTCAAAACATCAGTCTGTTTTTCTTTAAGGATAAAAATCAAAGCCAGGTTAACAGGACAGAGACGTCTACTGGATTCCCAGCTTCTTCAGAGGGTTCCTGCGCGTGCTACCCGCTCCGGCCCCCCCTGAAGAAAACTACCCGCCCAACACACACCTGCGTCCTGAACGTGATTGCGTTGGGCCCCGGCTCCAGGGTCACGGCGGTGCACTTCAGCACGTGGGCCCCAGCCTCCAGGGCGGCACCCGAGGGCGCTTCCAGGGACGCGCCACTCTCCTGCTTCCTTAGGAGCACGTGGACATTTTTGCAGATAATCCCTGTTGTGTGCAAGGAATTGTCGGAAGGACTTCTCTCAAACATCTCGCAGAGCTCCAGCGCAGGCAGGCTGTTCTGGGATGTGGGGAAAGGCGAGGTCTCTGCCGGGAAGCTGACAATCCCGTTGGCCGTCTTGTGCTTGGTGAGCCACTCGGCAGTCTTCCGGTAGTTGTTTTTCTCGATGCTGAAGTGGACGTTGATGGCAATCTGCTCCGCGTGGACAGGCACAGGCATCTGACTGCACACGGTTATCTCCACGGACAAGACACCACCCACATGGACCACAGCATTGGAAGGGGTAAAATGGAGATCTCTCAGTTGTGCAAAAGAATGCATAGGGAGTACTATTTTGTGACCTGTAAATACACAGTACCATGTTTTACTTCCTAAGTCACACTTCCAGATGCTATAGAGACTGCAGGACTGGGCCACCATCAGGCCCGCGGGAAGCAATAACGTGCAAAAGAGATGGTTCAGACCCTCCCAACCTTGTGCCATCTTCACACACCAAAGAGTTATTTTGTCAAAAAGAGAACAGAAACACATGCCTAGATAACTCCTGGAAATCATAAGACCTGAAGAAATTAAGGTTTCTAACTTCTGTTTTGGCAAACCCAAGAGAAATACAGGCCAACTAACTCCTCAATTTCAAAACAAGATTTGTAAAGTCCAATTCCTAGAGCTGTTTCAGGGGATTCCACCACCTTCCCACGCACAGAAAGGTTCTCCAGTAAAGATGCCCAAACCGCCCTGTACATCTGGAAATGAACCCAGGTGTGTGCCACCCTGTGAGGCCAGCCAGTGAAGTGAGAAGCCAGGAGGGCAGCAGGTCCCCAGCCCCAGAGGCACCGTCAGGGAAGAACCCACTGCATCCTCCAACTACCTTTCCACAAGCACTGGTGTGTCTAGAACATCCACAAGGCCACTGGACTGACCGGTAAGGAAGACGGTGCCGAGACTGATGCCATAAAATCACAAGAAAACAGGGACAATCACGGAGTATTTTCTTCACAGAGACGCCACGGAAAGCTGGCAGGAAAAGCGTTAACTGCACAGTCTCACGCATGTGCCACACACAGCAGATTCGGCACACAGCTCTACAATGACCAGTCTGGGCACATTAAAGGCTCTAAAACACAAATCAGTACCACGCTGCCCCCGAGAAACCCATGCAGATGGCTTGATGTGTGTGACGCGCACCCCAGCAGGCAACGACCACAGCAACCCAAAGCCAAAACCTCTGGAAACACTGGCTTTCAAGCAGTTAGCAACCGCTATGGACTGAATGCGGTCCCGCCAAAATTCTTAAGTGGAAGCCCTACCCCCCAGTGGGCCCTCTGGGAGACAGTTAGGGTTTGATGAGGTCATGAGGGATGCATGCCCTTGTAGGAGGATGCACCAGACAGCCCTCTCCGCCTCTCCCCCCATCTCCCTTGCCACCCCCTTCCTCCCTCCCTCTCTCTGAGTCTCTCTCTCCACCTCCCTTCCACGCCACCCCCGCCCCTTGCCTTGAAGGGACAAGCCAGGAAGAGGGGCCTCATCAGAAAGCCACCCTGCTGGCATCCTGACGTCAGATGTCAGCCTCCAGAACTGTGAGAAAATAAACACCCGTGTTGAAGCGTCCAGTCTGCGGCATTTTGTTATGGCAGCTCGAGCTAAGACAGTGACTATTTTAAATAAATACTCTTCTTGATAAACTGAACACGAGAAGCTAAATATTACAATAAAGTTAATCTTACTACGTGGCAATTCTTAAAGTATATTTGCCAAAACATTTAGCCTGAACCTAAGACTTTGAGATCTACCTTGCTGTTGGACATTCCCATAAGGAAATACTCAAGAAACTTCAGACGGTGAGACAGTCTATGAGACAAGTGGCTCGATGTCTTTAAAAAGTCAGTGCCTTACAACCCTGTTGTCAAACAACCGCTGAAGGGATGAACACAGTGTGGTCCATCCATACCACGGAATATTACTCAGTCACAAAAAGGAATGAAATGCTGACACGCTACAACATAGTTGAGTCCTGAAAACATTGTGCTGAGTTAAATAAGCCGGTCACAACAAAACACATGTTGCATGATTCCATTTACGTGAAACACCCAGAACACGCATCTTCAGAGACAGGAAGTGGGTCAGTGGTTCCCGGGGACTCGGGGTAGGAAGTGGATCAGTGGTTCCCGGGGACTCGGGGTAGGAAGTGGATCAGTGGTTCCCGGGGACTCGGGGTAGGAAGTGGATCAGTGGTTCCCGGGGACTCGGGGTAGGAAGTGGATCAGTGGTTCCCGGGGACTCGGGGTAGAAAGTGGATCAGTGGTTCCCGGGGACTCGGGATAGGAAGTGGATCAGTGGTTACTGGGGACTCGGGATAGGAAGTGGGTCAGTGGTTCCCGGGGACTCGGGGTAGGAAGTGGATCAGTGGTTCCCAGGGACTCGGGGTAGGAACTGGGTCAGTGGTTCCCGGGGACTCGGGGTAGGAACTGGATCAGTGGTTCCCGGGGACTCGGGGTAGGAAGTGGATCAGTGGTTCCCGGGGACTCGGGGTAGGAAGTGGATCAGTGGTTCCCGGGGACTCGGGGTAGGAAGTGGATCAGTGGTTCCCGGGGACTCGGGGTAGGAAGTGGGTCAGTGGTTCCCGGGGACTCGGGGTAGGAAGTGGATCAGTGGTTCCCGGGGACTCGGGGTAGGAACTGGGTCAGTGGTTCCCGGGGACTCGGGGTAGGAAGTGGATCAGTGGTTCCCGGGGACTCGGGGTAGGAAGTGGATCAGTGGTTCCCGGGGACTCGGGGTAGGAAGTGGATCAGTGGTTCCCGGGGACTCGGGGTAGGAAGTGGGTCAGTGGTTCCCGGGGACTCGGGGTAGGAAGTGGGTCAGTGGTTCCCGGGGACTCGGGGTAGGAAGTGGGTCAGTGGTTCCCGGGGACTCGGGGTAGGAAGTGGGTCAGTGGTTCCCGGGGACTCGGGGTAGGAAGTGGGTCAGTGGTTCCCGGGGACTCGGGGTAGGAAGTGGATCAGTGGTTCCCGGGGACTCGGGGTAGGAAGTGGATCAGTGGTTCCCGGGGACTCGGGGTAGGAAGTGGATCAGTGGTTCCCGGGGACTCGGGATAGAAAGTGGATCAGTGGTTCCCGGGGACTCGGGGTAGAAAGTGGATCAGTGGTTCCCGGGGACTCGGGATAGGAAGTGGGTCAGTGGTTACTGGGGACTCGGGATAGGAAGTGGATCAGTGGTTCCCGGGGACTTGGGGGGATGGGGGGTGGTAGGAGGAGGTTGGGAGGAAATAAGTGTGGGGTTTCTTTCGGGTGATAAAAATGCTCTAACACTGACTGTGGGACGGGTACACATGTCTGTGACGACACCAAAAGCCACAGAGTCGTATACTGCACGCTGTGAACCCTATCTCAATAAAGCTGTTGTATTTTAAAAGGTCAGTGTCTGGAAAAGAGGAAGAAAACAAGATGGAAAGACTGTTCTAAGCTAAAGGAGAACTGAGATACAACAATCAAATGCAGTGTGTGACCCCTGACTGGACAAGTAGGGTCCAATTATTTTGAATATAAAATAATTTGTAAAAACACTTTTCAAGACAATGGGGGAGATCTGAAGAGGGGCTAACTTGGTAGCCCGACTTAGAACCTTGTCCGTCTGTGGGCAGGGTGGTTAGGGGATCACCTTTGTTTTCAGAAGATGCTACACTGTTCCAGGGTCTGGAGCTGCTCTGAAGTTCAGCAAAAAGAAAAAAGAAAGATACAGACACACGTTTGCTACATGGCAAAATGTTAACAACTGCTGAATCTAGGTGGTCAGTATAGAGTACACACGCTGTATTATCGTGTTCGCTTTTCTACGACATCTGAAATTTTTCATAGCAATGTTTGAAAACAAGCCTTACCTGGGCTGCCTGCCTGCTGGCTGGCGAAGCTGAGAATCTCTCTGCAGAAGTACTCCCGCTCGTTGCCAGTCAGGTGCCGGTCGCTGGCCAGGAGGCTGCTGGTCTGAAGGTAGCTGGGTGCAGGGTCAAGGGGCCTGAGAGGACCACGCGCTGGGGCACTGCGCACACAGCCCCTCCAGTCCCCAGAGGGTGCATCCCGACGGGTGTTCCCCTTTTTCTAGGGTGTTAGGAACTCAAGCAGAGGTCAGATACGCTGACTAGGCACCAGCTTCTATCCAACACAGTACGTGTGTTGAGGCAGGCTTTTCTCTCCTAGTTATCAGGTGCTCCTTAAACCCTCAATGGTGGGCCATACAGAGAGAAAGCAATCCTCCTACTTCATGAACATATTCAACTTAAAGGATACTTTTCAATTTGTCCAAGGTGTTTCTGACATTCAGCTAGCTGCTTCCTTGTGTGTGTGATAGGCAGTGCCCAGCCCTCAGCCAGGTAATTCTTCAAGGCTCCCTGAAGATAGATTTCTGCCTTCTGGGGAGACTTCTTCCTCCTTGCAAATCAACAAACAGAAGCTTTCATTATGGGTCGTGATAATCAACAAACTCAGACATAACCCTTCACGGCCTGCTCTCCACCCCCGACAACCCCACAACCGTGAAGCTGGTGCCATCTGCAGACAGTCCTTCTCTGACCACCCCTCCGTATAAGAAAGAACAAGAAATCAGGAACACCTAACTGGACCTGAGAACTGCGCTCAGGCTGAGAATCCCACCCACGCTGCTTGCCCAGCGTCCTACACTGCCAGAGAGCCTTCAGAGTTGAATCTCCAGATAAGAACGTGAGGGCATCATTCACGATTTCAAGCTGACCTAAGAACACCAAGCGTGAAGAAAGCAGAAGGCTTTGTCCACAGGCACACAACTAGTTATGGAGGAAGCTTCGAAACCTGGGCTCGGGGCCACACTAACTGCTGAGGACAGGCCAACACAGAGTGGCCTATACAGGCCAGCCGACAGGGGAGCTTGACTCAAGTTGGAAACTCAGGCAAAAGCGCTGAGCAGGTTTCAAAGATTTACAGAGAACTATGAGGAATTTAAATATCAACACCTATCACCCAAATTTAAACCCTCAAGACGTTCAGAATATAACAAAGTTTAAAACCCAATTAATGAGAGCTTGCCAAAGCTTCAGTGACAACATGGATGCCCCGGCCTTTCCCAGAGGGTTGGGGCTACTGACTTCACGGGACGAAGGCCAACACCAAACAAGCACTCGCTCTCTAAGCACGCTGGGACAACATCCCAGGCTTACTTCTGAAGCAATGAGAGTTCCCAAATTCTCAAATAAATTTTAAACCTATCAGTTACATATGTCGGTTTCTCTAGACTTTTATGGTCCTCTTCCCCATTATTTTATTTTGTTTATTTAATTAAAAAAATAAATTTATTTTTGGCTGCGTTGGGTCTTCGTTGCTGCATGTGGGCTTTCTCTAGTTGCGGCGAGCAGGAGCTGTTCTTCGTTGCGGTGCACGGGCTTCTCATTGAGGTGGCTTCTCTTGTTGTGGAGCACGGGCTCTAGGTGCGCAGGCTTCAGGAGTTGTGGCTCACGGGCTCTAGAGCGCAGGCTCAGTAGTTGTGGCGCACGGGCTTAGTTGCTCCGCGGCATGTGGGATCTTCCCAGACCAGGGCTCAAACCCGTGTCCCCTGCATTGGCAGACGGATTCTTAACCACTGTGCCACCAGGGAAGTCCTCCCCCATTTTTTAAAGGGGTCAGAACCTTCTATATACTTCTTCAGTTACTATCTCCAGCCAAAGATTCTTACACTGTAGAGCTGGAAGGGAGGGCATTTGTCATCCAGTCGCCGTAGACCCAGGCCGAGGGTCACCTGGCTAGTGCACAGTCAAGCTAGAACCAGGACCCAAGTCTCCAGTTAGCAGGCCAGCATCACCCCACTGCAGCTCCAAGCCTCAGCTCACAGCACCTGAGGACATGGCTACTGATTTAGTCATCAGATACACTAGCTGGAGACTAAGGAGAGCCGACCTCCAGCCCCAGCATTACTCAGCTGTGCAACTGACTCCCTGCTCCAATCACACCTGAAACACTAGGAAGGTCACTTAGATGATCTACAAATCCCTTCAGAGCCCTGCAGTCAGTTAAAGTAAATTATTCTTCCTTGTTTCATCTAATGAAATGACTAACTACAGATTTCAAGATACCATTTCAAACACACATTTCTTTTGAGAAAATGTAAACGTCTTCTCCCTCATAATCTGTATCTCTTCCCAGTGCTTTGAACTAGCAGTTACACTGCCAGCAGGGGTTCTTTATCAAACACGTGAGAAACATGCCACGCTTTTAGTCTTTTCTCTGGAATCCACTCCAAAGCTGGAGCCAGACTAGAAATGCTCAGTGTTTGCACACCCCAGCTCACAAGCACTCAAGGCTCAGCCCTCTCTCACGGACCTGACACATCACGTGCTTCACGTCACTGACATCGAGGCTTTCAATCCTCTGAGGAGGCATTTAACAGCAACTAGAGAAAATGCTATAGAACACATACTATGTATCACATATAACAGTATATATATTATCTACAATGTATATAATATTTACATATAAGTTCATTAAATTAATTAAATGAAAGAAACACAAAGATCAGTAACAATTATTAAGGGTAATAAGCTGAACTCACTCTGGTTTTCAAAGAAATTTTCTTAAGAAATGATGACTGGTTAACAGTTCACATTTTTTGTTCTACAAGGTTACGTACACTTCATATTAGCTCCTACATAACAAACCTCTTACTACACGTGAGATGTCTGAAATTCAAAGAAAAGTTCAAAATCAATTACATGTAAAACTCCGCCAGATCCTTTCCAACGAACTTAGCGGATCGAATTCTCCCAATACTCGTATACATTTCAATGGTGGCATGGGACAAGTCCTGCGGAAAAGCAAAGAACCAAATAATTCTGTACTTTAAATTTAATGCTAGACAAATCCTACATTTATTTACCCAAGGCTGAAGCAAAAGACTTCCTTATTACTATAACATAATTTTTTACTTTGTATCTCTTTTTGTGTTATTTGAGTTTTTATGTAATAGTGATTTATACAAAGTCATTGACTTGTACATAAACTATAAATCATAATACTAAAAGAAACGTGAACTCAGCAGGCACAGAATAATTTTTTTCCAAGTATTTTCCATCTGTGGGTAACATTTTTAATATTTTTCTCACATTCTGGATGACAGAGACAGTATTATAGACCACTATCAAATGCTGTTGAATTAACCGTGACTCGGGAAGGCAGGCGGTCCCCCGACTGTCTACTGCACTGCTTTCTAAGACTGCCCAAATTTAAGTCCTTTAAAATCAAGTACAATAGCTCTGTTCAGGTTCAAATTGTTCCTCTGTACACAGAAAACCATTCACTATCCTTTCTTACAATTTCTGTTCTACTGAATGAGCAATACCATTGTGAACAAAATTATAAATATCCAAAGATGCTTTTATGCCTAATTATGGTGCCATGGGTACTAATAAACCAACTATTCCAGGTTTCATGCACAACTCCCTAGGGTACCAAAGAAACTTCAAAGGCCAACAAGAAGGAGGTTCCAAATACCAGCTCATTCCCAACTCAAAAGGTCACAAAGCAGCAAAGTCTAGTAGAGAGGGGCTTTCTGCCATGGGTAGGCAGGGAAGGTTTGTGATACTTACTAAGTAGTGTTTTTCAAAAGCTTCTACTGATGATAACGCTTCTTTGAGTTTCTTATACGGACTCTGAGCAGTGTTGGCTTAAACAGAAAGAAATAAGAGCCCTTATTCATCTTCATTATGTCCAGTCATATGAGTTTACATTGCACCTCAAATGTCACAGGTAAAGGACTTTGTCTGATGTTTACGGAAATCACAAACCACCCATTCCAACTGAAACTACGTTATTACTTACATTCTTGTCTAATTAATATACTCATGAAATAGTCTAAACCCTTCAAGTAATACTTTTATCTTTAATTGAGACTAGAATTTTTTAAGTACGTGTTACAAATACTACAATAAATTAAATTACTTCCAAAATATTTGATGTGGTCTCAGGTGGAAACAGTGTAATATACACATAACGCATCTTCCCTGACAAACTGATTGAATCCAGCAAGACGCCTCTCAGGCCATTAGGTATGCTCTACTTCAGCAACAGTTTTGCTAAATCATACTCATCACGGTGTTCCTACCTACAAGTAGTAGTAACGTTCCTTTCAAAGTGCTTTATTACCTAGGGGGTAATTTACTCAATGAAAGGACCTGTCTGGCCATATCATTAGAAGAATAATCATCTCTAATTCCGAGGAAGACTGGTGCATTTAAACTTCACTGTGGTCTGTAAAAAGGCATGATCAGCTCATTTAAGCCTACAAGAAACTCAGACACATTTTTAAGAATCGCTACAATTTCTTTCTTTTTTTTTTTTTCCTTTGGCCACACCGCACCGGCATGCGGGATCTCAGTTCCCTGACCACGGATGGAACCCACGCCCCCTGCAGTGGAAGCACGAAGTCCTAACCACCAGACCGCCAGGCAAGTCCCACAATTTCTTAAACTATTTCTGACATTTTTTTATGCTATTAAAAGCTAAAATATCCTATGTATTAATCTGGTCAGCTAATAATGAGTGTAATTTCCCAAATGGTGAGTAATTATATCACGGAACCCAAATTATATGTGCCAGTTACAGCCGACATTCTCATTGCTTTCCACCACGTGTACGGGGACATCTCAAAAAGTACCTGTTTCAGGCCGTTCAGCTCCCAAGCCCGCCAAAAGATCAACCGTCCTGTTGAGGTCTTCTGAGTTAGGTCCCTGTTCTGACACAAGTCCACACAGATAGCCCAAGGACTTTAGCTGTTGAGATAAACCCCAAATTTCAATTAATTTGCCGTAAGAGTCAGCAGAGAATTTACAAATTTAAATATGAAGTTAAAACCATCTAAATACTAGAAGAAATTTAGCTTTCCTATCCAAATGATTCTCATCTGGATATGAAAATATATCTTACTGGGATCATTTCAAACTCAAACCTTCTACGTAATAATCCTCAGAGCGGCTCTGACGCTGGTCACCCCCAGCCTGTGCTGTTCGCCCACGCTCTCCCAAGCTTGCCCCACCTCAACCCCTCCCCCGGCAGGCCTTCCTGCAGCGCGCTCGAGACTACTGTCATTTTCTGCACTTCTGCACACGGCTGCACGCTCACCCTGCTTTGTCCCCCCACCCATTCCTGGAGCAGAAGCCTGCCTTTAGCACGAGCGCCAGCGAGCACCTGATGTCTGCCAGATACAGCGATACTGGCAGGGAACGACTGCATCCACGCTGCTCCTAGACGCACCCTGAAGTAGCCAGAGCTGCCTGTGCAGGGACCAGGTGAGCAGCACTTCTCCAAACAGCTAACTCTGTCCCCCAGCCCCGCAGGCAGAGCCCCGGCCGAGGCCCACATCGGCACTGGGGCAGTTACCTTCTCTGTGGCGTAGCTCCACAGACCCACAGTGTGGGCAATGTTTGAGTCTATCTGTGCCCGGTCGCAACACCCTTCTATCCTCTGCAGCACCTCCAAGCAGCTCAGGAACACCCAGCAATCCAGGGCACCGGGCGGCACGGAGACCTGGGGGCACAGGCGCGGGCGTGTGAGGAGAGCGCTGGGGGAAGCACTTGCGCCCGCTCACCCTCCTTTGCCCCTCCAAGCAGCTACCCAGTCTCTGCAAAACTACAGGAAAGAGAAACGGGACCTGTAGAGCAGGCCACCTACGGGAGGAAAGGAGCGATCTGTGTCCAAATACACTATTTGGTGTCATATTTCTGATGATACTGAGTGACTTGGCAGGGATGTAACTTGCAATCATGTACTTTAAAAGCTTATTAACAAAAGAAGCCTACAAAAAGGCGACTGTCTTCACTTAGTCTACGTTTGAACACTGGTCACCTCTCAGTTTAAAGAGCATATGAGGTGAGGGTGGGAAGCTAAGACCTCAGATGACCACTTGATCACATTTCAGAAGATCGTGTTCAACGCTAGAAATCTAAATATTAAGTAAATATTAGATGATATTTAGGAACTGCTATTAATTTTTAAGTGTAATTATGTTTGTAAAAAAGAGCACCTGTTGCTTAGAGATACAATAAAATGTTATCAGAAATTCAAAAGCATCTACTGTATGTGATTGATTCTAAAACGGACTTCTTTTCTACGTTTCAGTGTTTCTGACATAGGGATGCCTCACAGTCAAGGGCATCTTAACACTCACACTCAGAGGAGGAGACTGTCCTCTTGGTGGCACTAATATCGTGAGGTGTCTTGCAACTGGTGTCCTAGCTTTGGTGAGACATGCTAATTAGTCCTATTCAAAGTGGGAAAGGAAGAGGTGCTGCTACATCAGGTGGCGAGGGAAGAGCCGCATAAGCTCATGAGACTGACTTATGTAAGAAGGACTCCTTCCACACACCCTGAACACAAACAAAAGGACGTGGCACCAACTGGAGAGAACAGAGAATGCTATTAAATGTTCCTATAAACGCTAAATTGCCCAGTCTTTGAAAAATGAGACAAACTGCTTAGATCCTTTGAAAAAAAATCAGTATAAAAAATATTACATGACCAGAAGCAACTTTCATCAAGTGGTACAACTGACTCTCTTGCCCAGAGTGGAGCACCCTCAAAGGGACGCACAAACAGCTGGTCGGCAGGATGCAGCTCGGGGACCCTGGACAGAGCATGTGCCTCCCCGCAATCAAACTGGGCGAGCTCCGCAGGGCGTGCAGCCGAGGTGGGCGCACGCACTCCAACAAACACACGAGGGGTGCCAACAGCCCACAGGGTTCTCACCCAGGAGCCACACATCTACAGACAGCGGCAGCCCGTGTCCCTGGGAAGGCCGCCCACCCCAGCACCCACGCTGCCTGCACCTGGCAAAGAGCAAGCCCCGCCCCCGCGTGAGGGCCAAGCCCCGGCCGGAACCGTGCGGCGCAGTCTCACAGCTCACACACCCTAACAGGAAGGGCGTGGGCGCCTTTCCATGGGCTCCGGGTCCCTCTGGACAATTTCCTTCGTGAACAACAGACATTTCGAAACTGATTCCTTATCACGCACCGTTTAGTTTTCTCCGAGCCTCTCTCTTCTTCTGCTATCAGTGTTACTGGTCACGGCAAGAGCCGCTTTACCATTTTCCAAGCATACAATTAAAGGCATTCTTTTCATTCTCTTTTGCTAAAACTACCTTTTTAAATATAACCCAAATACCGAAAAACCCAGCGTCCTAACGTGAACACTGACGGGGCCGCCCCGTTGGAGGGTCGCGGCCGCCACACGCTTCCTGACACAACATCTGTGCTTCCTCTTGCACCTGTACATGAAATCAACAGGTAGGTATTCTTCGGTGTCTGACTGCTCCAGCTACACTTTACGTTCATGAGACTCTGGGTTCATTTGTTCCCACTGCCAGACGCCAGTCTGCTGTCTGAACGGACGGCAGTCACCGTTTCCCTCGTACGTGATGGACATTTGGGTTATTTCCGGTTCTAGCAGTCACGAACGACGCCACCACGAGCATCCCGGCACTGTCTCCTGGACACCTGTGAACACCCTCCGTGCAGACCTGGGGGGAGACTGCCGGCTCACAGGGCACGCACAGGTTTGGCTCCAGCAGACACCGCCGAACCGTTTTCCAAAGTCGTGGCGCCAACTCCCAGTCTCCTCGTCAAGGAGGGAGTTCCAGCTCCTCCCCCGTCACCAACACTTGTCAGGTCTTTCCACTTCAGCCACTGGGGGGGCTTCACTGTGGTGGAAGTTTGCATTTCACTATAATTAATGAGATGGGGCACCTTTTCATATGCCTACTGGCCATCTGGATAGCTTCATTTGCCTATTTTCTATTCGTCAGTTTTTTAGCTGATCTGCAGGAGCTCTTCCCATATCCTGGGCAAGAGCCCTTCCTGACCGCACAGCTTGCGGCCCCATCACCCCCTCTGTGGTGCTGACTGATGAAGAGAAGCTCTGATTTCCATGCACTTCCTTTCTGGCCAGTGCCTTTCTGTCCTGTTTCAGAAACACCTGGTAACCTGAAGCATGTAAAGATGCTCTCCCATATTACCTTGCAGAAGCTTTGTTGTTTTATCTTTCATAGAATAATAATCACTCGTGGCTGGCGTGAGACTCGGCTGACTCGTAACCGTGTATTCACTGAGTGAGTTTCACCTCATATACCCAGGCTCTACCCCAGCGCCTGGGCTCAGGCCTCGGCTTCCCCTCAGACTCTTCTCCACGCCTCCTCCTAGCCCTTCGCTTCTCTCCGCCTCCACCTCCAGGTCCTAACACCTTGAACGCACCCTGGCTTCAAACCCAGCAACGGCTTCCCAATAGCTACAGAATAAAATCCAACCCTCCAGATGACGTACACTTTCAAAACCTGGCTTCCAGTACCTCTGGAGCCTCACCTCCAAGCCCTGGCTCACCCCTTAAGTTCTAGCAAGGCTAAGCTCCTTTAGAGTTCTTTAAGTAACAGTGAATATTCTCTGCCTGAAACGCACTCTACTCTCTCTGCACCTGCCACCCAAGCCATGTCCACCTGGTGGATCCTGACTCAGCCCGTGAAAACCAAAGCTCCTCCACAGGGCAAGGGTTGGTCTGTCTCGCTCTCTGCTAAAAACACGGTACCTAGAATAAATGCTTGCTTGGCACAAAACAGGTGCTCAACGAATAACTGCTGAATGAATGAATCTTTTAAAACCTAGCTCACACGAGACCACCTCTGCAGACCTTCCCTGGCACACGTTAGGCGCTGCCGACACGCTCACGCAAGCTGCCCCTCCCTGCTTGACACCCCGCCACCTCCAAACATTCTGCTCTCACTGCCTGGCAGCCCCGGGCTCTGACGGTCTGCTCACCTGCTGGCCCCACGCGCCCCGATGTGGGTTTCTTGAGGGTGGGTGGGACCCATTTCTTCCGCATTTGCGGGCCCTCCCCCCACCACTGTGTTTACCACAGTGCCCAGCAGGTAAGCAACTGTTTCTTGAATGGAACTGGGCAGTTCCTCCTCGAATGCTTTCCCCGTTCCTGCGAACCACTGGCTCTCACCGGTGCTGACACCTTGGGCCGCTACCTCCTCCTGTCGGCTCCCGCTGCTCTCCCGGTTCAGGTGCTCAGGGCTCCAGGTCCCACGAGGACCCCACCTATCCACGTGGGGAGGAGCCCGGCAGAGTGTCTGGTACACAGCAAGTACTCGACGACCCCGAGGCCCGCCCCTCGGCTACACCTCTGCTTTTGTCCCCTGCGGGGCCTGAACCTTGGAACAGCAATGCCAGCTGGGCCAGTGGCCTCTCATGCCCGGCACTGGCCTGTGTCTCTAGGTCCTGAAGAGTCCCGATCCCCCTTGGCCTGCCCTGTCTGTGAACATAATGAGAACCTAAGCTCATAAAATATAAGTCAGTACTGAGGCGAACACATCAAAACAGAAATCCTCTGGGCAGTCATTGTAACAAAAATAAAACGGCCTTCTAGAGAGTATCTTCCTTATATTGTTCTCGTTTACCAATCTGGTAAAGATTGAAATATACACACAAGTTTCTTTCTTTCTTACCATAGATGCAGGAAAACAGCACTGCTACTGTAACTAAAAATGGGAAGATCTTTCTGGAAGGCAATTTGGCGATGTACGCTAAAAGCATTAAAGACACATGCATCCTTGAACTGGCCATTCTACTTGTATGAATGCACTGCATAAAGATGCCATACAAGGATACACACTCCTGCAACTGCAGACACTGCTGAACAATCCAAATGTCCGAAACAGGACCAATTAAATAAACAGCAGCTCTTCTCCAGGCAGAAAGGCCACAGACCAAAAAGGGAACCTCTTGCTTTAGAATAAGCAATGACATTCTCTTCTGTATATCTGTCTGTATTTTCCAAATTTATACAGAGAATATACTCAACTTTTGGTAAAGCGGGGCGACATCTTTTAAACGTTGCAGACAAAAAGAAATACTCTGTAATGGAGTCACTGGAGCTCACACAGAACTGACATAACTTTCCAGGTGTTACTCCTTGACCCCAGCAGCTGTACGGGGTAGGTACAATTTCCATGTTCACACATTTGCAATCGGGGAGCTGGTCCCAGGCCTTAGGTAGCACCCCTGGGGTGTGACTCCAGGCCCCACCCCAGAGCTGGCATCTGGCCACCACAGTGCCTCCTACTCAGAGAAGATGCTTTAAATCAACTGATAAGCCAACCAGGGAGTTCCCAGGGCATGCTTTACAAGCCACAAGAGCAAACACACACAGCATTTTCTGCAGAAGGAATGTTACAACGAGAAACACACAAGACGGCTGCAATACTTAGGCTTTTGGCTTTAAAAGGATGAACAACCGTAGCCTAACCCTAGAAGAACCACGTACCGACTCAGCCTGCGCGTTGCCTGACGCCCTGGCCTATGTGCCCGCGCGGCTCTGCCCGGCCCTGTGCAGCAGAACCCAAGGCTCCATGCCGGCCTCTGGCCGTGGACGTGACTGTGAAAAATAATCACCAGAAAGCTAGCCAGACATAGGAAATGAATCTAGTTTTGAGGGTACCATCAAATGTACAGAAAAAGTAAACAATTCTGAGTCTTGAATTTTCATTGTTTCCGTAAAAATTTGAAGAAACTCTAAGAATAAACTTTTCGGGTTAACTGCCAACTGCAAAGCTTAAGATGTAACAACCCCCCGCCCCCACACTACCTAGACAAAGAATCTCAGTTGAGAAAGTTGAGAGAAGAATTCTGTGTGTGAAGCTCTGCGTGCCCTCTGCAGTGTCACCTTTTGAAAGAAAGAGCCAAGAAGACGCCAGTAAGGAGCGTCCTCACTTGCCTGAAGGATGACAACAGGCTGACCGCCCTGAACTCGCGTCACCTCGTGGGTCCCCGAACCACAGGCAGCCACTGCTGGGCGCCCATCCGCAGGGCCGAGCGGGAAGGCGGGGGGCATCCCATGCAAGCGGGCTGCTTGGGGCCCACGCTGCTGGCCTCCGAGCTGCACTGTCGCCCTGCAGCTTGCCCCTCACAAAGGGTGCCTGACTCGGGACAGGAGCCAGGCTTGGGGCGAGAGCGGAAGGCACCTCTGAAGCACAGCAGACAGGACAGGCGGCCCCACAGGAGCGCCACGCCCGGGGCATGCCAGGGACCAGCGATGGTGGCTGAGGAGGCACCTCAACGGGCCCGGCTGCCCCGTCTGCTGCCCTGACACCAGGGGACACCAAGCGGGGCACGGTCACACAGCACAAGGGGGACAGAGAACGGGAAGTCGTGTCCTCGGGGACCACAGTGTGGCTCCCTCCCCAACTTCAGCACCCTGCTCGCCCTGCAGCAGAAGCAGACAAGCACCAAGAGAGGGGGAGAGCCTTCACGCAGGGAGCGAGGAAAGGGAAGAGCGCCAGCCGGGACGGGATCTGCAGGGAGCACCCGGGACGGCAGCAGCCGCCCTGGACGACAGGCGTCCCGGCCGCTGCCCCCGCCCCGCTCACGCCGCCCGCCACCACTCACTCGGTTCTCTTTCCAGCCAAGAGGGTGAAAACTGACCCATTCCAGCGACTTCTACAGAACTCGGGACACAGGCCAAGCCAGGGGACCCATTGCACGGCAAGTGAGTAGGACACTGTCCCCACATGCGGCAGGCAAAGATGCCAGTAGCATCCGCTCCACACTGGCTGTCCCGGCCGCCTGCCTGGGAACTGAGTGTACCCCGTCCCCGGGCGCCCTGCCTTCCAGCTTCCAGAAGGCCTGGAGGGGAGGAGAAAGAAGTGTGGGCGGCACCCTCCTCCTTGCTGCAGAGCCAGAGGCCCCCCGGTGCTCCCTCGTCTCTCTGCAGCCTGGCAGTTGACTGACTAGTCAACCGTCTAAGGCAAGAAAAAGAATTTGAAAAAGAGAGTTTGTGACCGGCTGGGCCCAGCACTGAAGAGGCTGGCTCCGACCACTGTCCGTGGTTTCCCACACCTGCCCCCCACCTGTGCACGTCCTAAAAGTCCCTCCTGGGGTGACCCCAATTTGAAAGCGCCACGGCTGAACTGCTTGGACTCTAATACACATCCCATGTTTTTCCCCAATCCAGTAACAAGACAAAATCTCTAAGTCAGTAAACTCTCTAGGCACCCATGAACACAGGCGGCCCTGCCCCATTGATGAAGCAAAGCCCCCGCCCACCCCAGTCCGTACAGCTACATAGGAGTAGCCAAAGCAGATTATCGAAATCTACTCAGTGACAGGCAGCCACAAGAATATCATCTCAAGGTTGAAAGTGTTATTTTTCCTCATACACTTGATTAGATGTCCAAGGAAAAAAAATAATTTGATAAAAAGTCTTAAATTCTCAAGTTCGTGACTCAGCTAGGCTAGGCATCTCTTCTTTAGAAATTAACTAAAACAGTTTCTCTTCATTTGGGTTTTAAAAAAAAATGTGTAGATCTCTTAAGGTCATTTCACACTAAGTGTTGAGCCTGTTATTTAGTTTTCTAGGGAACACAAAACAGAAATTACTATAATATGAAAACCATCCCTAGCGCCGGTTACCCTGGGTCTTCTGTAACTGTGCCCCTGCGAGCCCTGGTGTGGAGCACGACAGAAAGGACAGTAGCCTGGCTTGGAGGATTTGATTCTGTGCCTAGCTATGTTACTTATAAGTCATCTAACCACTTCCAGACCCACTTTCCTCATTTATAAAATGGAGTTAGACCATCCACTTAGTTCTTTACCAGGGAATGGGGGTGTCTATGAATCCTCTGAAATTATATGTAACATTTTGTATGTGCATATGTGCATTTTTCCGTGTAAAGAGGTCACTGAAACAAAAAAGGTGAGAACCCTCATACTGGACAGTCATTAAAGTTCCCTTACCTCACTAAAATGTTTATGATGCTATGGCAAGAAAAGAGTTCAGTAGCCCTGGGGGACATCAGTCTATAAAGACAAATATTTCACTATAAATAAACAACTTAAAGCGTCGCTAACTGGTTTCTTTCATACACACATGCACACACGTACTCATGACGTACCTCCATTAAACTTCGTGCTACTAACTAATGTGGCACAGCTTGCTGTGTATCACTCACATTGCTACCGGTGTGCTCATGGGCAAAGTCATGTATCTGCAAAGACAGTTCTGAAATAAAACAAAGGCCTACCTACAAAACCTAATTCTGTGTGTCCACCAGGTTCATGTATTAATCTTTATCGGTGAAGACCAGCTCCCACAGAATAAGCCAAAGTTACCTTAAAAAGAAAGTGATCTAAGAGGCTCGCTTTGGGCCAACGTGAGTGAGCTCCACCGTGTTGAGAGCAGAAATTACATTTTCGAGCAATTAATTAATCAGTGTAAAGAGTAAGTATGCAAATAATATAGTAAAAATTAAGGACATTCACAAAAAGAAAACTCTTTCCTAAGCACATACAGTTCAATGCCTGGGATGGAAGGTTCCGCGTTTTCTACGCCAACAGTCAGGAAGCGGGTAAACGGGGAAAAGAGACCACTCACTTCCAAGAGCTTCAGCTCCTGCACACAGCCGTGCAGCAGCTCTAGGGCGCGCTGAGCCACCTCCCACGGCCTCTGCAGGAAGAGGAGCAGGGTGCACTGGCGAGAGAACAGGTAACTGCGCAGATCTAACAGGGTGGCTTCTTGCCTCTGTATCAATCCGCGCTTCTCCATATCTATGGGCTTTCGGAGGATCAATCCATTCCAGCTCTTCACCGGCTGGCAGAAAAAAGTCAGCCAGTTGGCACCATCTAAACAAACACACATCGTGAAAGGCGCTGACTGCAGATTCCTCCACCTCACTGTGCAGGACCGTGAGCCCTAGTGGACCGACAGACGGCTCAGCTACTGGAGAGGCCCGAAGCGCCGGCCCACCCCTCTGTCTGCGGGGACCCTGTCTAGGGATGCGGGACAGGGTGGTGACCGCAAGGACACCCACTGGGTACCTGGCACCGAGTGATGAGCGCTGGGGGCAGGACGTCGGCCACGGGGCACAAGGCCGTACCAGGCCCAGAAGGTCCTGAGCAGGTCAGGATGCAATCAGAGGCGGCCAGGCTGAGGGTCAGGGACACCTCAGGCTCTGCAGTCAGCCGGCCCCAGGAGGAGGGGCGAGGCCCGGGCGGGAGCATGCTGAATGTGCTGTGCGGCTCATCTTCCTTCATTTCCGCACTTTTCCTGACTTATTTAAGCCTCACGCCTGTCTCAACTCAACCATGTCAATACCTGAGTCACGCTCCTACAGGAAGGGACGGCAGGCACAAGGAAGATGTAGTGGCAGGAAGCAGAGGAGAAAAATTCTTTAACTGTCAAAAATTTCCAATAAGACTCCTCGATTTTAACTTACAGCCCTAAGACTCAAATGTGATCTTAAAATAAATATAAGAATCTACAATAACAAGTCACTCAATCTTTATGAAAATTTTTTTAATCTACCCTTCTCACTCCAAAGGAGAGGTGTCGCAGCCACCTAATTCTACGTTCTCTTCAGGAAGTGACTCAACACTGGCACACTTACGTTACCATATGTCTGACGTGCCAAATACAGCAGCGCATCCTTTACTGATCTGAACTTAGACTCAGCTGATTCAGTGCCCACTAAGTGAGGTGTCCCCCGCCCATCAGGGTCCCCTCCCCAGCAGGTCCCTCTGCCGGGGCCCCCATCCCCAGCACTCTCCTGGCTCCCCCCACATTTCAGTCAGGCCTCTCCTCGGAGAGCCTCCCGGCCATCGGTGTGGCACTGAGCGGCACCTCCCGCCACCTGCCCCTGCACCTGTGCGCTCTCCTGCAGGCCACACTCGCTAGTCTCACTACCTGACTTCCAGTCACACTTTGGCTTTTCCGTGTCTGTCTCCCCTTCAAGTAAACTCCATAAAAGAAGGAATTCTGTTTTGCCCCCTACTGTTTAGAGCAGGGCCTGGCGCAGAGTGGGCTCTCAGAAGTATCTGTTGTATGAATGAACAAAAATGAACAATATTATTTAGCTGCTAAAGTTGGTCCAGGCTTACTTTTGGTTTTAAATTGCCCCAGGTTTATTTTAAAACTGAGAGAACAAAGAAATTATGTAAAACATAATGCAAGAAACATGTGAGCTATCTGAGATATATATATGTATCATATGGAAATGTAAGATATAAGAAATGGAATTTTACCTCTTCTAAACGTTTAAAACTTAATTGGTGAATACTTTGCTTTGGTTATATGCTTATGTTTGTGTCTCAGCAAAGTAAGGAGATCCAAACCTGAACTGCATAAAAACTGTTTTGGAGTGGGACTCAATGGGTGACATTTCATCACTCCCAGAACAAGGGCGGTGCCCACAGCCCACGCTGACTATCCCAGCACCTCACTTCCTACAGGTCTCCTAGCAGACACTACGGTCGCTCCTTGGAATCATGCCTTTCTTCAGACACTGTGACGAGGGTTCTCAAAAGAAGCCCCAACAAAGATGTCTATCACAGCACTGCTTGTGGTAGCAAGAGCGGAAACAACCCAAATGTCCAACACCAGTGGGCTGAATAAAGTCTAACGAATCCACACCATGAAGCACTCTGCAGCTCTTATCAGAGATAACTTAGAACCTGATCTGTTAGCTTGAAGAGATGCCTGTGATGGACTGTTAGTAAGAACAACAAGCTACAGACAAAGGTCATGATAATATGATGCCGTTTCCTTCAAAATAAATAGCAAGCAAAGAACGGTGAGCACAATTAAAAACGTTTTCTTTGTATATGGGTCACTGTGCTAGTTTTGTATTTTTAGAAGACTTTAAGACATCATTTAAAAGTTTAAAAGAAAGATGAACACCCTTTACAATGGTGTCGTGTAGGACTCACTGTGATGAACTCTCACATATTACAAAGACAAGCTCTCAACAGAAGAAAAAGATTCCCACTCTCATGCTAGCAAGGAGGCACAGAATCAGAAGCATCACTAACCAGCTGTAGGCTGTAGAAATGACACTTCATATCTAAAAAGCAACTTCTTAGACACTTTCATTCCTCAAGATTCTTCTACAAGTGTAAGTGACTAATTCTCAATTCTCATTTCATTTCCTATAGGAACCATGGGAATATACTGTATACAATGTTTTTAAAAAAACAACAACAAAAGATGTTTTAATCATTAGGTAAATAAACAGCAGCTTCCATACTATTCAGAAGTGGGGAAAGCTATGTTGAGAAAAGAATTTGTTTCTAAAACTTCATTACTCACCCCCAGCACCAAAGTTGACAACATACTGAGAAAACAGAGCGTCCAGTTCATCGTACTGCACCAGGGCGTCTTCAAACTGCTGTAGCATCTCAAAAACAAAGGCAAGTTCCTCCTATTTACCCAAAAAAAGTTAAAAAACAAAAGCAAAAATATAAATCAGTGTTTTGAAACAAGTAGCTATGAAAGATTACAACAGAGAAAAGCATGCAGCATAATGAATAACGCTTGTGCTATACCAAGAAAAGATCAATTTAATGACCACACATGTCAACATTTATGCACACACAGAGAGAAGACCAGAGAGAAGCAGGGAACGACCAACATGATCCCCGGAGTCTCTGCGTGACCCACCAGCAGACTGGGCCTGACTGGTCAGCCTCTCGTCCTCCGTATTTCCCTTGCCCCCAGACACACACTTTTTCAGGAGAATTCTGCTGTATGGAGGAGCAGAATCTTCTCCTCCAATTACCTATTTATTTATATCTATATAGACTCATGGACATGAATTGTACCCCCCAGGCTGAAACCCAAGTCTGTTAGTACTTATTCTGCTGCACAAACTGCTCCCACTTTGGCCACTGAGGGGGCTCCTGGAGGTGGTGCATACCTTCTGCTGACAGACCTCCACCTCCCTTGTGCACCTCTTAACTTTCTGGTTCTACACGATACTGTATTTTCCCCACCCCAGCCCTGGAATCAACCACTTCCACAGGAGCCCTGGCACCTTTTATTGGAGAATGAAGTTTAGAAACCAAGATCTTGGCACTGAGTGTGTTCATTGCTACTGAGGTGTCATTTTTTTCTAGGCCCCATCAGAGGAGAGAGCAAGGAAATATATGTATATGTATTAACCCTCACCTACACACACCTCTGTATTTGTGAATCTATCTAGCCAGCAGCCATCCAACCATGGGTTCACACTGATTCTAAACCAGCACCACTGGGTTCATTTAGACTCCCTCTTCCCTGGTTTGTTACTCTTAAAAAATAAGTTTAATAAGCTTGAAGGGTAAAGAGACAGGGAAATCTGAAAGATCTGTCATTGGTCAATCATACAGGGAATTATGAACACATTCAAATTCCCTTAAGTGACCAAAATCATCCAAATACCACTAAGGCAGAAGCATCAGAATAAGGGATAAACTTCAAAATTTCTAATGAGAATTGGTCTTTTATTTATTCAAAATGCATTATTTCTTCAGTGATTAATATACAAGTGATGTTTAAATATGAAAATTACACTTTTTCAGTCAAAACATGGTGAACAAGAACAAGGAACCCTAACAGCAACATTCTTATCACTCCGCAGTGTTAAGAAGGTCTCCTCCCCCAAACTACTCTATTACACATCGCTTTGTTCTCTTAAGACTTTTCTTCTTAAAAGAGAAAGAGTTGGGACTTCCCTGGTGGCACAGTGTTTAAGAATCCACCTGCCAATGCAGGGGACATGGGTTCGATCCCTGGTCTGGGAAGATCCCACATGACGTGGAGCAACTAAGCCTGTGAGCCACAACTACTGAGCCTGTGCTCTAGAGCCCGCGAGCCACAACTACTGAGCCCACGAGCCACAACTACTGAAGCCCGCGCACCTAGGGCCCATGCTCCACAACAAGAGAAACCACCACAATGAGAAGCCCGTGCACCACAACTAAGAACAGCCCCTGCTCGACACAACTAGAGAAAGCCCGCACACAGCAACAAACACCCAACGCAGCCAAAAAAAATAGTAATAATAAATAAATAATTTTTTTTAAAAAAGAGAGAGTTGATTACAGACCATGCTTCTGTAAACTAGAGTAAAGAAACCAGCTTAAGACAATCTTTTATTGGAACCCAAGGTTATAAAACAAAACTACAGAGGAAACGTTCTTGGGAAGTCATAATTTAATCACAGCACCAGGCACGGAGTGGACGTCTTTATCATCAGGATCATCACGACTGCTGGGAGTCCTCTGCCTAAGCCATGTCCACGGTAGACACTCCAGGAGGCGCGAGACACTAACAAAACCAGAAGGACTCTGAGAACAAGGCCATTTCATAAAAGGCTAGATGCCAAGCTCTGAAGCAGCAGGGCGGCTGACAGAATGATTACTCAGCAGACCATCTCTGATCCTCTGCTTAAGAAGCCAAGAGAATGAAGCATCATTTGTTACCTACCGTATTGTCTTTTGGTTTTAAAAACTATGTCAATATGAATTACCAAGAGAGCTGCCTTATTCATAAAGAATGAAAGGGAACGAGAGAAGAAGGAAACAGCCGAGTTCTATATAATCAGCCAAGTACCTGCACCATGAAATAGTCACAGAAGCTCCAGCCTGGCTCAGTCCTCTTCTCCCTCAAGGTTCTCATGTCATCCTCAAACTTGCCTAGGTTTTTGGTAAAAGACATAAGAAGCAATGTCCTGAGTTTGGTCAGGAAAGCATTCCAGGATTCCTGAGTTCGGGAGGAGTCCTTCAAGGGGTCGGAGAGCACGACACACCTGTGGAGAGATGAACGGACTGTGGAGAAACCACCGCAAGCACAGAACCGCTGCCCCCCTCTCCCCCCGGCTACCACTTTCCTGGGGCGCAGGTTGGCATCCTCCCTCCCCTTCCTTCCTTCCTTCTTTAATGGGTAGAAAACATTAGGCAGGTGGTGAGAAATCAGATCGGGAAAAGGCTTCATCGTGAACTGATCTAATGCCACATGAGCAGTCAATGCTGTTCTCAAGAGTGCTGCTGTAGGATGGACTGGAAAGGGGGAGAGGGATTTACGATGAGTCCTGAGTCTTAGATCCTGTCCCCAGGGCTCTCTGGAAAATAAGCTGATCATATCTCACTCAGTTCCCAAACCCCATTTGCCCTGCCCCCTTCAAAAACCTTTTGGTTCCTTGCAACTGACAGACTAAAATTTAGATGCTTTCACATGGCACACGAGGCCCATGACAACACGGACCAACCCAGCTGTCCAGCTTTGGTTCCTACTATCTCCAGCTCAAGCCCACTCAGCTTCTCATGCTCTCCCATCTTTTTACCCAGCACCTTCCCCGCACAGCCTAGCTCAGCCGACACACCCTCACTGAACCTCTCCCCCAGCCCCGCCCTCGCTGCTCTGCGCTTGGACCCACTGCGATTCCACGACCACAGCAGTCAGTGCGCCCTGGAAACGCCTCCTCTCTTTCCTGGTCTGTTTCTCCCACCAGACTGTGAGCGCCTCGAGAGCAGCGTTAATAAATACTTGATAAATAAAGGCTTAGAAAGATATTGCTTGACTTGTAGGTATAATACAATTTCACTACAAAAAGACTTTGTATGCATGGTGTAAAAATATCAAAGGCATAAAATTAGAAGTGTTTCCAATGGATTTGGAAAAGGCAGCACATTCATCCGAGAGATTGGAAAAGGTAACTTTCTTTATCCTTGATAACAATAATTCAGAAAGATGAATAAATCTGAACTCAGAAATAACTTTTAAATATTGATGCTATGAGTTTCAACATTCCTCCTCTGTAAATATTTTACCTGAACTACCAGCAAGTAGCAAAATGAACAGATTCTAAGTTTCATTTTCTCTGAGCTCCATCATACCTCTTGGAGGGAGGACTAAAGCTATGGATTATAAAACAGTGGACAAAGGGTGAAACAGCCATAGTCTAGGTGGTCCACCAGGTGAGTAATCAGTACCAAGAAGAAAATTTTTAAGTCGGTGGCCCGGCTTTAATCCAGTCATTCCATCCCCACTAGATTCTGTTTCTTCCCCTGTAAGATAAAGGGGTCCAGTCAGCTCACTCCTAAGCCCCCTCCCTCAAAGGACTCACATGTATTTATTCACTATATGAGCTGCGAGGGTCTATCAGCTCAGTAGTTTCTCCTTAAGGCGTTCTCAAGGATTATAATCCCTGTTTATTCCTGACCAGACACAGAGTTCTCTATACCTACAAGGGGTAGATGAAAAAGGAAACTGACACAAACACCAATCACCAAAACGATGTTTTCCTTCAGTGACCTGGTGCTTATCTATCAGACAATATATTCATTACACTCTCTATCCCTTATGCCCTTCAACATTTACTGTTTCTACTACATCTTCTTCTTCTCTTATTAATTAATACAACAAACTATGCTTCAGAAATTCACATCGAGCGTAGTTAACTGAGAAAGGGAGAACCCAAAACAGCTCCTCAAGTCAGGCCTAGTGGAGTCTGATCTGGAGTAGAGCAGCGTCCACATGGCACGCGGCTGCATGGCAAGGAGCTCCAGGCCGGGGTCTCCACCAGTCACGGGGACGCTGCTGGCACAGACAATTAACACACGACCCTCTGCTTCAGCAACACTTAGCAAAAGCCTGAAAATGCACAAAAACTTTCACCAAGCAATTTTCCTTTTAGGGAGTTATCCTAAGGAAATAATTAAGGATGTAGATAACATCTGAGCTAGAATGATGTTTATAATTTTATAATAAGTAAGCAATAACTTATAAGTCCAGCAGAGGACTGTATAAATAACTTATAGTGCATTAATACTATGGACTACTATATACTAACAATAATAGTGTAGAAATACATTTACTGTTCAAAGAAAACATTCTGTATTAAGTGAAATCTATACTTTTAAGTACAGATTTGTCAAAGGTGGCTTTGCAAATTCATGAAAATCAAAATGTTACAAGGCATCTCTAAATATTGAAGATGAAATGTTAAAAATTTTAGTAAGTTAAATTTTTCGTATAAAGAATAGTCATTAAAAGCAAGTTAGTTTTAAATGGGCCTAGCAGAAACATACTTTTGGAAATTAGATAAAATTATAACGTAGACAAAAATAATCAATAAGCACTTCAAAAAATTATTACACAATTTGAACTTTTCGTAAGTTTAGACTAACACACCCCATCAGTACCAATTTATTTACTTAACAAAATCCCAAACAAATATGACTTCTTTTGTTATATTAAAAACCACTCAAGGACTTCCCTGGTGGTGCAGTGGTTAAGAATCTTCCTGCCAATGCGGGGGACATGCGTTCGAGCCATGGTCTGGGAAGATGCCACATGCCACGGAGCAACTAAGCCCCTGCGCCACAACTACTGAGCCCACACACCTAGAAGCCCGTGCTCCGCAACAAGAGAAGCCACCGCAATGAGAAGCCCGCACACTGCAACAAAGAGTAGCCCCTGCTCGCCACAACTAGAGAAAGCCTGCGTGCAGCTACGAAGACCCAATGCAGCCAAAAAATAAATAAGTTAATTAATTAAAAAACAAAACAAAACAAAATAAAACAAAACAAAACAAAAAAACACCACTCAGAGGCCATTCGGGTTTGACTTTGGGCTCCCCCCGTCTCAGCATTCCCTGCGGCCCACTTCCCCTCAGATGGTAAAGCTGCTCCCTTCCCTACAGGCCTTACGGCCGTCCACTCTTCTTTCAGAACAAAAATGTTAGTACACCTAACCACAGAGAGGAAAAGGACACTCAGTAATGGAGCACCTAGCAGAATGTTAAACTGATTCCTTTGAAATAACTAATGTATGAATAACAGACCACAGAAAAAAATCCCCAGAAGTCCAGATTGAGTGAGATTTCCCTAAGATAAAGTGTAAGCTCAACCATCTAATTCAAACTTTAAATACAGCAAGTCTGAACATTACTGTGTACCCAGCGTTGTGTGGAACACAGAAAGGAAGCCCACACATGGCTCCCTCCCCGAAGAACTGTCAGCTCATCAGGTGGACCTGACACAGGATGCGGTCAAGTGGCAGCCACGTGGCAGGGTCTGGTTGGGACTCCTGGCCGCACACACCCAGGATCTCTTCCCTTAACTCCTCGCACGTCCTTCATTTCTTAGCCCCCAGAGCAGGCCAGCTCCCCTACTCCCAGCTCTTGCTGCACTCTGGAACCTTCTGTCTGAGCATTTGCCACTGCGGTGACCACAAGTGTGATGACTTGGGTGTGAAGTAATGCCCACCTCTGCCGCTAGACCACACAGTATCAGAGCAGGGACGAGGCTCACCACCGCATCCCCAGCACCTCAAGTGCTAAACTACCAGATACAGACTAAAACTGGCCAGGTGTTGAGATGCACTGGCCGGCACAGCTAGGCATGGACTCACCGAAGAGACAGGAAGTGAGCTACCAGCAGGAGAGAACAGGGCGCAGACATGGCTGTGCAAGAGGGGAAAGTAAGTCCAGGTGCTGAAGTAGCCACCAAAGTCTCAGGCTCCCTTTTAGAGTTTCTGAAGAAGACTAAACCAGCATTTTATAACTTCTGTCTTAAGGAACTCTTACTAGGTGTTAAGGTAAACAAAACACAGGGTCCCAGCACCAAGAAACGCCCAAGGAGCCCTGCTGTACACAGGCTGCAGACTTCTCAGAGCCCTTCCTGTGTTAACACCCATCTCCAGCCTTCCAAGGGGACCCACTGTGGTCTCTCCCACGGTCACCAGGCCTCGGGGCCTCCCGGCCAGGTAACCCGTTGCAGATGACTGTTCAGAGCTTCTCACCAGCCGGCCAGGAACTCCACGAGGAGAGGGACCTAGTCTTCTCCTCAGCACCCATCACATGCTCAAGTGTCAGGCATCGGACAGGTGCTCACACAGCAAATATTTACTACCACCCGGAAGCCAGTAAACTGTATCATCCAGACATCAGCCCAAGGAGGTAAAATGAAGCATACACTTACCTGTCACTCTGTTTATTACAGAAATCGTTTCTTATTTTGTCCACAATAGAGGTCCGGGGCAGGATGTTGGTTTTGTTTCTTTTCTTGGCATCATTTTCAACTACCACTATTAACCAGTCCACAGAGCTATGAGCTTTGAGAACATTCTGCCACTTGGTGAGGTCGTCTTTTACTGTAGCTTTATACACTTCAGTATCCTGAAAATAAATAATTCACTGTGAAAGCAGGTTAATTAATATCCTTTAGTGTATATGGCAAATGTGTCCAATAACAGAAGACAGCGCGCTTTCCTGCTCCGGGATGGGGACGCTGCACGGAAAGCCCGGCGCTGGTCCTGGCTGCTGGCACTCTGGGCAGGCTCAGCACCACACCCCAGGTGTGCGCTGTCCCCAAGACCAGGGACGCCGAGGGGAGGTCTTCCAGCGTTACAGAGGAAGAGGTGGAGAGGCAAGGGCCGAGCAAGCTGCCCACAGCAACACAGTCTGCTAACTAAGTTGGGACTTTAAAACCCAGGTCTGCAGGGCCAGAGGCCATGGGCCCAAGCACCACAGGGTCCCAACACGGTCACAGCCCCGCCTTGATGGGAGAGGCGAGTGGCTGTGGAGCCCCCAGAACCACTCTAACCTCAGTGCCACGTGCAGGCCACGTCAGGGGCAAGGCAGCTTCAGAGGCGAACCCGAGTAAAGAGGACACTCTAGGGCTTTTGAAAGTTGTTCTCATTCACATGGATCGATAGGGGAGCCGGCCTGGGCCTAAAAATCAAAGCTGCTCCTGACTCAGAGCACCACACACCAGCCTGCTAAAGAGCGCACCCCGCCTGCGCGAACACCAACGAGGCGAGCCTCGGTTCTCTCCCAGGGAGAAGCAGGGAAACAGAAGTCTTCCTTGCTTTGTAACTCTATTTACAACTGACGTTACGCTCCATAAATCCACTAAGCAGATTCAGAGTGAAAAAACCAAGATGCTTAACTCATTTCAATATCAGGCACTTAAAAACCTTTGGAAACTATAATTAACAGCTACTGTCTAAATATATGCTTTCCCCTCTTTTAATAGAAAGATTCCTTACTATCCTGCTTATATTTTCTCTGGATTTTTTAGTCTCTCTCGAGTAACACTCGTGATTGATCCATGAATGAGTTAAATCTCAAATTCTGTATCAAGTCCCTCCTTTCGTTTAATTAATAAGTGAAAAGTTCCAAAAGGCAGTACTTAAAAATTTTTTAAACTGCTATGTCCTCAGTTTAAATTTGAAATAAGTACAATCTGAAGAAGATCTCTGGGTTAAAAATTAAAAGGAAAACCATCCTGCAAAAATCTCATTTCTGTGAATTAATATCCAACAGTAACATACACATATACTGCATATTTGCCATACAATGGCAGTGCTTCGAACTGGAAGCTTAGATTTTACAATGCTGGTGTCTGTCGAAACCCAGATGCGTGACGCCTGGAAAGTGAAACCAAAAGGCCAGGGGGCTGCAGCCACAGAGCCCGGCAGCTTTAAAATCAAGGCGCAGACACAAATCGCAGGGCGGACAAGGGGCGGTGAGGAGCCCTGACAAGCTCTAAGGTCATCCCGGGGCCAGTTCAGGGCACCCTTCACCAGAATCCACACTGAGGAGAGGTGGCCGCACCCCAAGGGGACACCAGCCCCTCTCCTGGGGACATTCTGGGGCAGCTTGCGGGGACTCTCGGGAAGAGGCCTCGCTGAGCGGCCAGCTGGACAGAGTCCCCCAAAGTTCTGGCGGAATCGGGAGGACAGAACCCAGTCCATCACTCACGACGGTGAGCAAACAGCAAACATTCCTAAAAAGACTGACTTTGCAGAAGAGGAACCCAAGCTGAGCCACTGAGGTTAAGGGTCTCTCAGGAAACCACAGCCAAGAGCAGAAGACGCCATCACAGGGAAGGAAGGGGGACGAGGGGGTCCTAGTGGGGAGCAGCCGCCTCGGCACCAGAGTCAAGCCAGGTGAGGAGGGCATCACAGCGCAGATGACGAAGGACTGGGGGCTGGCTTGGGGTGTCCCAGGACAATTAGGGCAAACAGGGCCTCCGAGGGGGGGTCATGGGTCACATGAGGTGGGGAGGGGGTGATCCAGCAGAGCATCAGCCCCAGAGCGGGGGGGCACCCACGCCACAGGGCAGCAGGACAGCAGTGACAGGAGAAGGTTCACAGGCAGCAATGATTCCAATAAGCAAACATATGGAGGATAATGAGTGCCTGGCTTCTCCAAGCCGGAGAAGGGAGTTACAAGTATGGAAAGGGAAGGAACTATGTCTCAAGTAGTATAATATGACTTGAAGGAAAGAGGTGCAACTTACAGTGTATGCTATAAACCAGAGTTGCCCAACCCCCCGGGCCAAGGACTGGTACCGGTCCACGCCTATTAAGAACCGGGCCACACAGCAGGAGGTGAGCGACGGGCGAGCGAGCAAAGCTTTGTCTGCCGCTCCCCATCACTCGCATCACCACCTGAACTATCCCCCCACCCCACCCCTGGTCCTTGGAAAAACTGTCTTCAACAAAACCGGTCCCTGGTGCCAAAAAGGTTGGGGACCGCTGCTATAAACCATAAAGCAACTAGTGGAATAACATAACAAAGAGTTTTACTTTTAAATCTAAACTCCTAAACATTGTCAACTTGCTCCAAAAAATTTTCTTAACAGATGGTAATCAAAACTATCAATAGGAACTTCCCAGGTGGCGCAGTGGTTAAGAATCTGCCTGCCAATGCAGGGGACACAGGTTCGAGCCCTGGTCCGGGAAGATCCCACATGCCACGGAGCAACTAAGCCCATGCGCCACAACTACTGAGCCTGCGCTCTAGAGCTCTCGAGCCACAACTACTGAGCCTGTGTGCCACAACTACTGAAGCCCGCGCACCGCAACGAAGAGTAGCTCCTGCTCCCGCAACTAGAGAAAGTTGGCGCGCAGAAACAAATACCCAACCCGGCCAAAAAAATTAATTAAGTAATTAAAATTTTTAAAAACTATCAATAAAACAAAACAAAAGGGCTTACCTGGTGGCGCAGTGGTTGAGAGTCCGCCTGCCGATGCAGGGGACACAGGTTCGTGCCCCAGTCCGGGAGGATCCCACAGGCCGCAGAGCGGCTGGGCCTGTGAGCCATGGCCACTGAGCCTGTGCGTCCGGAGCCTGTGCTCCGCAACGGGAGAGGCCACAGCAGTGAGAGGCCCGCGTACCACAAAAAACCAAAACCAAAACCAAAACAAAAACAAACAAAAAAAAAACAAAACAAATAAACCCCACAGGCTCCCTACTAGAAAACAAGTTTAAGGAAAACAAAACACCATCATCCATAATGCCCACAAAAACTACACCTAGCAAAAAAATGCAAGACTTTCATGAAAAACATTATGACACGTTACAAAAACATAAAAAAGCCATAAAGAATGGAGAAACAAACCAGGTTCCCGGAGGAGAAGATTCATGATCATTAAAATTCTTCTCAGATGAACGTGTAACTTTCCCAAGACAATCCCAATCAAAACACCTCAGTCTTTTGTGTTTTTCTTTTCAGTCACTGTTCCAGTCACCTATGGCTTTGTAACGAACCACTACAATACGCAGTGGTCCAGAAGATCTGCTCACAGACCTGCACCCTGGAGATCTGGTGGACAGCTCGTCTGCCCCACACGGTGTCAGCTGTGGCACTGGAAGGCTGGGAGAGAGAAGGCAGTGACAGGCCTGCTGATGGACGCTAGCTTGTTGACAGCATCTGCTGGGGCTGGGAGTGCACACCTCCAAATGGCCTTCCCACAGGGGCACTGACTTCCTCTGAGAATGGTGGCTGGGATCTGACAGCAAGCATCCCAAGAGGACGCAGCAAAAGATATAGCCCCTTTTAGGGCAGTCTCAAGAGCCATAGCTTCCCCTCTGCCAGTCAGACCCACCCAGATTCAACTGGAGGAAACACAGGCCCAGGCTCTCATGGCAGGAATGTCACTGCCGTGCAGAGAAGAACACGAGGGATGGGAGATACTGGTACAGACGTTTCTGGAAAATAAAATCTGTACACCTAACAATCGGATTCTAAAATTCATATGAAAGAGAAAATGCATGCTAGCCAAGAGATTTATTTTAAAAGAACAGATATCAATACATATTATAAAAATGTAATTAAATGTAATTAAAAGTCTGGTCCAGGCATAGAACAGACGATGATCAATAGAACTGATGTGTCCAGAATATTGTGCATAAAGGATACTGCTTTAAGATAAAGGTGATGGGACTTCCCTGGTGGTGCAGTGGTTAAGAACCTGCCTGCCAGGGGCTTCCCTGGTGGCACAGTGGTTGAGAGTCCGCCTGCCGATGCGGGGACACGGGTTCGTGCCCTGGTCCGGGAAGATCCCACATGCCGCAGAGCGGCTGGGCCCGTGAGCCATGGCCGCTGAGCCTGCGCGTCCGGAGCCTGTGCTCCGCAACGGGGGAGGCCGCGGCAGTGAGAGGCCCGCGTACCGCAAAAAAAAAAAAAAGAATCTGCCTGCCAATGCAGGGGACATGGGTTTGATCCCTGGTCTGGGAAGATCTCACATCAGCAGAGCAATTAAGCCCGTGTGCCACAACTACTGAGCCAGCGTGCCTAGAGCCCGTGCTCCACACGAGAAGCCACCACAATGAGGAGCCAGTGCAACGCAATGAAGAGCAGCCCCTGCTCGCCGCAAGTAGAGAAAGCCTGCGTGCAGCAACGAAGACCCAATGCAGCCAAAAAATATAAATAAATAAGTAAAAATTAATTAATTAAAGTTGACATTTTCAGTAAGTGGGGAAAAGGTAGACTATTACGAAACGATATTAGGTCAAGTTGCTCCCCATTTAGACAACAAATTAGACACTGAACCCACATTGCTCCTATCATATACAAAAATAACGTGAAGCTACACAGATCCAAATATAAAACACAATTATAAAAATATTAAAAGAAAACATAGGAGAAAATCAGTTATTATCTTCAGATAGACAAGGCCTTCCTAAACATGAAACACTACTCAGAAACCATGTTTTTGATGACATATTTCACTCCATAAAGATTATAATAGTTATTAATATTCATGCACTAAATAATACATCAACTACCTATATAAAACAGAACTACAGAAGATGCAAGAGAAATAGAAACATTCTAATAATAGAAGACTTTAACATACCACTGTCAGTTAAAGATAGATCAAGTGGACAAAACAAAATATAAATGGCCTCAGCAACATAATCAGTACAAGCTCTTATGGGTACATATTTAATATTACAATCTAAAAACAAAGAAAATACATGCTCAAGCACACATGGAACATCCACAAAGACTTTATTAGGTCACAAAGAAAAAACATTTTCCTAATAGCAGAAAATATTAAAAACACCACTCTAATCACAATGCAATAAAATTAGAAATGTTAACGTGAAAAAATTTTTAAACTTCCTTCTGGAGATTAAAAAACTTTCTGTTAAACTATTGAGTAAGGGGCGATACAAACAGAAAATAGAGAATTTCTGAAAAATAGTAACAGAACACGGGAATATATTTAAATTTACATCTTTAAAGACCTATATCACTAAAAAATTTTAGAATGAAAATAAATGCATTCCCAACTTTAAAAAACTAGGAAAAGAACAAAGTAAACTATAAGAAAACAAAAGGAAGGAAAAAATAAAAATGGAAGCAGAAATTAATGAGATAGAAAACGTGCTAATAGTATATCAGATTAATAAATAAAACTCCTGTTTCTCTGGGGGGAAAAGAAACAACTAATTTAATCAAGGAAGGAAGGAAGAAAACACAAATATACAAAATAAGAAATAACAATGGGGAAATAACTATTGACACAGAGCTTTTTTTTTTTTTTTTTTTTGCGGTACACGGGCCTCTCACTGTTGTGGCCTCTCCCGTTGCGGAGCACAGGCTCCGGACGCGCAGGCTCAGCGGCCATGGCTCACGGGCCCAGCCGCTCTGCGGCATGTGGGATCTTCCCGGACCAGGGCACGAACCCGTGTCCCCGCATCGGCAGGCGGACTCTCAACCACTGCGCCACCAGGGAAGCCCCAGGGCATATTTTGAAAGTTGAAAAAAGACCACTTCATACACCTCAATGAAAAGAAATTTTTAAACTGAAATGTACAATTTCTAAGAAAAATATAGTTTATCAAAATTGACAAATGGCTGAAACAGATCAATTTCCATGGAAGGGACACAGAAAGTGATCAAGGAACTGTTCCACAAGAAAGTACCAGGTCCAGATGGTTTCTCAGGAGAACTCTAGCTAACCCTAGAGACCAGATAGTACTAGTGCTACGTAAATTGTTTCAGATATAGAAAACAAACAAAAACTTCCAAGTTATTTTTATGAATCAAGTATAACATTGATACCTAAACCTGATAAACACAGCAGAAAAAAAAGTTATAGACCAATCACTTGTGAATATATTGATACATGCAAAAACTCCTAAATAATGTGAACAGACGCCAATACCACATTAAGAAAATAATACTCTGACCAAGTGGAATATACCAGGAATGCAAGTATGGTTCAATAATTAGAAACCCATTAATGTAATTCAACAAATTAGTAGATATAAGTGGGAAAAATCATATGATTATCTCCACCAGGTATGAGAAAGGCTTTAACAGGATTCAACAGTGTATTCCTAATAAAAACCCTCGAGAAAATAGGAACAGATGGAAGTTCCTTCACACACTCACTCAAATTTACCTTATTCCCATAGCCAGCGCACTACTGTGGGGAGACACCACAGGCATCCCCACTGAAGTCAGGAACAAGGAAAAGATACCCACTGTCTCCACTGCTACTAGACAATGTCTTACAACAGGAAAAGCAATTTGAGGCATAAGAATTGAAAAGGAAGAAATAAGACTCTCTGCAGGTGACAGGATAGAATATCTGGAAAACCCCAGACTTTGGGGCCTAGAGAACCAATGATAAAACTAACTCAAACAATAAAAGAATTCAGCAAGGTTAACATGAAAAAAATCAATGTCTTCATATACAAAAAAAAATAACCAACTAGAAGATATAATGGGAGAGAAAACCCCGTTGACAATAGCAACTAAAAAGTAAAATACTTAGGAAAGTAATTTGATACTAAAATCCATGTGGAAAAATAAACATGCCAGAGCAACTAGGCAAACACTGAAGAGAATGACCCCTGAGAGAGGACCAGCCCGACCAGGTGCGAATGTGGACTGTCAGTCTAGGGGAAGCATGAACTGCAAACAAACTCTGCACTCTTCAGAGCAGGTTTGTCCCTGGCTGTAGTACAGGTGGAGCAATGCGGAAACTATGCTACGCATACTGCAGGACTGAGCAGGTGAGCGAATGTGTTGGTGCGCCAGAGCCAGTAGGTACAAACACGGAACAGGGTAAGGCAAGAAAGAGCCCTGTGGGGTTGGAGGCTAAAATCAGAGGCATCAGTATCAACTCATGATTTCTAAGACACATGCTTCCCTAGCCCTGTGTAGACAAAAGGCATAGAAGCGGGGACCCTCCCACAGTGCCAGGGGAACCAGGGCTCTGTGAAAAAATGGCTGATTCCAGTACAAGGGTAGCAAAGGGACAAGAACCCAGAACACCTTGCTGTGCTAGAAAGTGCTCAAAAGGCACAGGAGCCAGCTTGAAGTGACTCACTGGCCAAATCTGGGACAACTTGAACACCAAAATAAGTAAGGATGATTGACTATAAAGCACTAAATAAAACAGAAGCCCACACAGGCTCTTCCCTAGAGTAGAGCGCTGACTGATAAATTTGGGGGAAGTGGTATGTGCAAGCCTTGGTAATGACTGGTGCAGGAAGAATCATCACTGGGGGCTAAATTTGGTCTGGATTTTGGAGGGGTTCCCGTGACTGTGTGATAGGGGTGCCTCCCTGGGCATAAACTGTGCAAACAACATGGCTTATGCTGAACATCTGCATTCCCCCGGGAGTCTAGCCACCCCTGGAGTTTTGCTGTGTGTCAGGCGGAGGCTGCCTATGTGCCTGGTCCAATAAAAACCCTGGGCACCGAGTCTCCAACGAGCTCCCCTGGTGGACAGCATCTCACATGTGCTATCACACTTGTTCTCGGGAGGAAGCACATCCCACGTGACTCCACTGGGAAAGGCTACAAAGCAAAGTCAGCAAAGGCAAAAGGTGCACGGGGTGAAGGGGAGAACAGGCGTGAGCTCTGAGTCCTTTCTCATTAAAACTACAAAAACTACTTCTGCATCCTCAGTTTCAAGTTAAAATGTCACAGTATGTAACGATTTATATATTTTGTATACTGCTAAATGCTTGTTTTATTAGAGTCAAACAGACAGGAAGAAATGACCCACAGAATTTTCTATTCGTTCATGAAACAATAATTCCGTCAAGAATGGGTTCACGAACACAGAACTGCCAAGTACGAGTGAAGGCCACAGTGCCCGCAGCTGCAGCGTCCCCTCACTCGACGGGCGTCCCAGAGCACCTCCTGCACCAGACACGGATCGTGAGTTAGGAGACACAGTCCCCTGCCCCCAGAGAGCCCGCAAACCAGAACCAGAGACAAACAAGGATTTGTAAGTACAGTAACTGTCATGATGGTGAGTACAGGGTGTTATGAAAACAAAGCTGAAAGTAAATATTAAAAAGACCTAGTGCCCACTAGGCTACAGTGAGATGGCTCACAAGAACTGGAAACACAAGTAAGACTATATTTGGTGATCACCACGAGTGCCCCACGCTGGGCCAGAGCAGAAAATAGGCCACGGCAAAGCCACGTGCTTGGCTGAAGGATGGAGAAAAGAGAAGACTACCAAAAAATTAAAATTAAAAAGTAAATTTCAAAAAGTATAGCTGTCTTAGCAAAACCCAGACCTCTGAATCTTAACCCCATTCTAAGACACGTTCTTGTAACTTTTCCCTTTAAGTGAATACTTACACAGCATTCCGTCCAATAAATATGAAGAAAGGGGAATGTGAGCAGAGCCTTGTTTCCTTCTTTGGGCAGCAGCTCCTCTTTGAATTGAACAAAGTTAGATTCTAGGTGAATCATCTTTGGAGCTCGGCCATAGGACCTATAAACAATTTTTAACAAGTCACTGAGAAAAATGAGAATGTTTAGCAGAAAGAAAAGGAGAAAACGACAACAACAATTTAATCACATCTATGAGTTCAGAAGTACAGATAGGGCACTAAGCCTGAACTGTAGCTATTACATATGCTATCCGAAAAGACGCTGTAACTTAGTTTAAACACAGCCCACATGGACATGTCAAGGCTCCCCATAAATCTGTCGGCTTTACTTTGCTTGCAACACCGACTTCTGGGAAAAATGGATGTTAACCTACAATCACTATAAAAGAAGAAAAGAGTCTCCCAATTGTCAAAAGTGCTGTGTGAAGCTATCAAAGCTTTAAACTGCTCTAATACTTTTGTGACAACCCGTATTATCCAAAAAAGAGAACTGTCTGGTGAAAAAGAACAGGTTTCGTTCACATAGCATAAATAAAATAGTGGTAACCACCCTCCTCCATTTTTTCTCAACCCAAGAACAAAGGACACATAGAGCAATCCCACAAGCTACACTCATCTAATCTATGGCTATCAGAGGGTATGGGTGCTGTTTTTATTATACTTGTAAAAATAAATTATGCTACATGCATCTTTTTTCCATACCTCTATTCTTCACCTCTAGTAGTTGTATCTCTTTCAAATGTCTATAGCTGGATTTTGTACTTTTTATCCAAGCTAAGGAGTGTCTGTGATTAATAAGCTGAAACCAACCAAATTTAATGTGATTATGCTTGAACTTGTGAATTTTCTATTTCAGGCTATTTTTTTCTGTCCTTTGAGAGATTAACCAAGTTTTCTTTTTCCATCCTTTTTCTCTGTTAGTTTGAAAGCTTAACCATCTATTTCTTTTCTGCTGTTGGTTACATTTTAATTTTTAACATGCATAAACTTATATTTCCCTCTCAAATACTGCAGTAAACGTCTGCCTCTCCTTGAACAAGACGAAGCTAGTGCACTGCCTGCTCTCTGCTTTCCTCCAACCTGACATTTTAGATCGTTTGATTCGTAAAAGCACTGACACCACAATGTAGCACAGCACTTATGACTTGCTTGCTGGCCGCTGCTTCCTTTATCCTGTGAATTCATGGTTCATTTTCCTTTTTCTTGAGATACATTCCTTAATTATTTCACAGAGAGTAGCACAGTTTCTGATCATACATGTCTGAAAATGTTTCCCAACGATCTCCATCTGGTGGCAAGCAGCAAATATACGATGTGAACAGCACTCTGGAGAGAACACGTGTGGTGCCATGCGGCCAGAGTGGCAGATCAGGGCCCCCGGCCATACTGGGCCCAGCTGGCATCCTGTCTCTCCCAAGGCCCGGGGGAGGCTGAGGCAGTCTTCCCGCTTGTATGAGTATGAATAATACAGAACTCTAGATTCAGAGGTACTTGCCCTCAAGGCCCTGCTTAAATGCTATATTTTATGCTACACTTTAAATGCCGTTAGAGGCTGCAAATGCGGTTTTTCTTTTCTCCCTGTTGCTTTGCGTGGCTTTTTGTTTGCTTTGTTTTGTTTTCATTCTGCTTGACATTCAGCGGCCCCTGCAATCTCTGAACTCACTGCTGGGAGAATTTTGACGCCAGTTCTCCAAGTATCACCTGTCCTCCACCCTCTCTATACTCTCCTTCTGAAACATCTTCTACAGGGACATTGAAACTTCTGGACTTGGCCTTCACGGCTCAGCTTTCCTTTCACGCCTCCAACTCCAGCTCTCAGCATTCAACCCCAGAGTTTCCAAGCGCAATCTCCCAACTCACTACTTTGCTTTTCAGCTACACAGCAGTTCACTGCATCAAGTAAAGTTTCTGCTTCACCCCAAGATCTAATCAATTAATTTAACATTTTATCAAAGTAATATATATATACTTTAACATGTCAAGTAGTACTAAAGAGCTTTACACACACACACACACACACACACACACACACACACACACACACACACACACACCCCACGGCAGAGGGAACCCTGCCCAGGCCTTCTGTCACCCCTTTCTACCCCTTGCCTACCAAGGTCTTGGGCCCCGGGCCCTATCACCTGTCAGGGACTCGCCTGCTTCTCAGGGAGCCACCTCTCCAGACACAAGGGCTCAGCTTTCCCTCCTATTCCTCTGTCCATCCTCCTTCTCCCAAAGAGGCGTCCACATCTCTGCTGCCGCCACTTCTGCCCTCCTCTGTCCTTGAATATTTCTCGTTCTCTTTTCTCATTTAGTTTTCAAGAAGGTGAAGAGATGAAAATATGTGTTAAATCTATGCAGTGTCTCTATTTCATTTTTTTCCTCATAACCCCCTTTCCTGTTTCTTCTATCTTTCTGAATGTTTAAGTAACGTATACTATTGGAAACCCTTTACAGATTACTCCATTTCTTCAGGTATTAAACTCTTCCGTTTGCTGGACTATTTTCTCTCATTCACAGCACTGGGCCTCTTGAGACGTTGAATAATTTTTCTGTAAGAGAATTCTCCCACATTCTGTACACTCTTCATATTACATGTAGGTAATTAAATACATTCCTTGTAACACTATAATCGGGCACAAAAATTAGACTAGATTCAATAGAGAGCCTGGGTAAGTCATCTAGAATGTTAACTCTTCAAGTTAGTAGATTACAAACTGGTGATCAGAAAGGAATAACATAGCAAGTATCAGAATTACATGAACATGAGTAACAACAGGAAATTCTTCATACACTTTGGTTAAAATCAGATTACCAGTATTAACAAGTCACAACCCAAACATTTTCTACAAATAATATCTAATCTTACCAGAAATTAGTCTTCCAGTAAGATAATTCAAAGTCAATTATTTCCTCAGAACAAGTCATTAGAGGAACAATTACAAACAATAGGGCAAACAGGAGGATTGATCTGGTTTCCCTCCTAATTTTTTTTAATAAATTTATTTATTTTTAATTTTTATTTTTGGCTGTGTTGGGTCTTTGTTGCTGTGCGTGGGCTGTCTCTAGTTGCGGCGAGCAGGGACTACTCTTCATTGCAGTGTGCGGACCTCTCATTGCAGTGGCTTCTCTTGTTGCAGAGCATGGGCTCTAGGTGTGTGGACTACAATAATTGTGGCACACAGGCTCAGTAGTTGTGGTACGCGAGCTCTAGAGCGCAGGCTCAGTAGTTGTGGCGCACGGGCTTAGCTGCTCCGTGGCATGTGGGATCTTCCCAGGCCAGGGCTCGAGCCCGTGTCCCCTACATTGGCAGGCAGATTCTTAACCACTGTGCCACCAAGGAAGCCCCTCCTTCATAATTTTTAAGTAACATCTTTCTGTGCACTTTCTCACCCTTAAGAGAAGAGCCAGGAGCTCAGGGCAGAGAGAAGGCCTCATAAGACAGCAGACAGAGGCACCGGCTCTAATGTGGAATCAGAGTGTGCGTCTCCTTTCCAAAATGCCATGAGGAATCAGAAGCCATTCCTACAAAAGTGGGCCTTCAGCTCAGAAGAAGTGTCCCATTTCTACCATCCTATGTCTTGTCAAGAAAATCAACACATTCCTTAGAGAAGAAGGTCCACAATTACGTGGCTCCACTCAGTTTCCTGAGAACTTAGCCTTTAACTAAGGCTCACACAAATGCCTACAAAACGAGGAGGGAGATGCAGCGAAAACCAGAGGCACCGTACCTTCTCCATTCCATCGGTTCTCTTGGAAGCTGCTGGGAGAGCGTCGGATAAATAGAGGTAAATAAATTCTGATCTCCAGCACCTACAACAGGAATAAAAATGGCATTTTAAGGTAAATATAGGAAAAATGGACTCTAAAATTTATTAATTGGTATTTTTAGGCAACTTAATAATTTAGCAGAATGACATCACAAAACAAGATTTTTTCATATCTTTAAATAAGTGGTCTCAAGAAAAGCCAGCACTCGACATGTGACCTAACTAACCCTCGCCCGGCCTCTCTGAGGTGGGTAAGATTCTCCCCACGAGGAGGAGGGGGAGGGTCAGGAAAGTGGAGTCACCTGCCGGGGTCTGACAGCTAAAGAGGCAGAGCGGGCCCAGCTCCAGCCAGCCTCACCCCTGCGTCAGCTCATACCGCTGCTGCTCTCTTCATCTTGGACAAAACAGCCATGAAACTCCAGGCAGAATAGGAAACCCGGACAAGTGAACATGAGTTTCTTCACCAAAATAAGCTCGATACGCACCCAAATGCCACTAGGAGCCGAGCCGTACAGTACGCTCTCTGTGCCCGTGCCACCCAGGACACCGGACACGCCTGCTCTCGTCGAGTCCACACGGGAAGTCCTGGAGGCAGGCCCGACCTCACGGCCAAGAAGGGGGAGCACAAAGCTGGCTGGCTGTGGAGACCAGTGAGGAACCCAGGAGTGTCTGAATTCACATGCTAAGCTGTTAATTCAGCTCTTTCCTCCTAGCTTTGGCGGAACTGAAAAATCCACTTGGCTCTCATAAAATGATAGCATAACCATATCGCACTTAGGCTTAAAAAGAACCTTTCAGTAGATGACTCAAATTCTTATACTCAGAGGATCCTCTAACTTTAAGCAAAACCATTTTCCACTTGCTTTTCTATTGATCTTAAAGAAATAATTGGAGATTGATGTAGGCCATTAACACATTTGCTTATTTTGCTATCATGAGCCCCCCCAAAAAACCAAAACAGGGGCTTCCCTGGTGGCGCAGTGGTTGGGAGTCCGCCTGCTGATGCAGGGGACGCGGGTTCGTGCCCTGGTCCGGGAGGGTCCTGCATGCCACGTAGCAGCTGGGCCTGTGGGCCATGGCCGCTGGGCCTGCGTGTCCGGGACCTGTGCTCCACAACGGGAGAGGCCACAGCAGTGAGAGGCCCGCGTACCGCAAAAAACAAAACAAAACAAAACAAAACAAAACCTTCCCCAAACCACATAACACTGTCAAGTGACTGCTGAGAGGAGCGGTGTTTCTGGGCAGCTGAGCTGCTTATCAGAGAGGCCGTGGGGCACAGTGACTGGACACAGATGCTGACAGGCTGATGGCCTGGTTCCCACCTAAGCTCCACCAGCTACCAGGTGAGTAAGCATGGGGAGACCACCAAGCCTTTCTGTGCCTCGGAGACCATCTGTGAAATGGGAAAATAAGAATAGCTCCCAACAGGGCTGTGGTGAGACTGAGTGAGTCAACACAAATAACTCTGAACAAGGCCTGAAACAAAGTAAAATCCTTAATAAGGGTTACTATTAATAATTTATTGTTGACATAAAAACAACTTTTATGTTTTAACTCATTTTTCATCATGTTCATTTATTTGATAGTTGTCTTAGAAATCAAAATAAGAAAACCTTCAGTTAGCTTCAGATTCCTTATCTTTGAGTGCCAACTCCTGCTGTCTCTTTTAAAGGTTCTAAGATTAACATATAAAAATCACTACACTTTGCTAAACAGTAATTAGGGCAAACACATAGAAGCTTTCTCCTCTTTCACTTAGTTATATATATATATATATATATATATATATATATATATATATATATGGTCCTTGCAATAAAGTCTCACATAAAGGTACAGGGGGCCGAGTCAAGATGGTGTACTAGGAGGACGTGGATTTCGTGTCTCTGAACAACTAGGGCACCTACCAGGCACCAGTGGGGGACCACAGACACCTAAGGGGACAGGATGAACCCCCAACAACCGGGTAGGACATGGGGCATGGGGGGAGTGAAGAGGGAGGAGAAGTGGAGGCAGGAGGGGACTGGCACCCCTGAGGGGCGGCTGGGGGAGGGGAAGGGATCCCACACCTGAAGGGGGAAATTGGGGGACCACTGGGAGGGCAGAGAATCAAAAGGGAGAGTGGCCAGGTTTCCCTTGCCCAGGAGCCTAATGAGATCCCGGGCCTGATCCTGTGCCCACCGAGGCCTCCTTCAGCTGTGAGGGTCCCGAGGGAATGGGAGGGAGGGAAGGGGGAGCAAAAGTAAAGGCCAGACTTCCAGGACCAGCACCCCTGAGGGGCAGCTGGGGGAGAGGAGGAGTTCCTACACCTGGCGGGACCCACCCATGCACGGTTAGGGGTCCAGCAGCAACAGGGGAGATCCCGCGGGAGATGGTGGGGAGGGGTGCGAAGGAACGGAAGGGAACGGGGCCAGCACTTTCCCTGTCCACTTAGGCACCAGGGAGCCTGTTGGGCTCCCGGGCCTAATCCTCTGCCCTCCCAGCCTCCCTCCTGCTGTGCAGAGCCCAAGCCCCGCCCCTACACTCGGAGACCCCCTCTGAGACTCCCTCCAAGGCGCTGGGACCAAGTCCCACCTACACAATCCTACTCAGGGCCCTACCTCCAGACTCCGGAGCTCCACACTCCAGAGGCCCTCCTTTCCACGTGCTGCATCTCCCCTTCCGCCCTAAGCAGAGGCCCCACCCCATGCTCAAACGTCACCCCGCAACCCGCCTAGGTCCCACCCCACCCTAAACCCCGCCCCTGCCTAAGTTCCACCCCCACCTGAACTCCGCCCTCAGAGCCAAGGCTTCTTTTTCTTGTTGTTTTTTCCTCTTTTAGATGGGGGTTCTGTTTCACCTTGTTGATTCATTGTTGTTGATTCTTTTATTTTTCCTAATAAATCTTTTATTTTTCTAATTTTATTTTATTCTTTATACTTTGTTAGTGATCTCTCCTTTTGTCTTGTTCACCCCCCCTTTTCTTTCTTTTTTTTTTTTTCTTTTTTCTGTTGTGGTTTTATTTTACTTTGTTGCAGTTGTTTCAATTATAGTTTTATTTTTCCTAATATATCTTTTATCTTTCCAATTTTATTTTTTTATTCTTTGATATTGTACTGTACCTTTTTTTTCTTTCTTCCTTCCTTTTTTTTTTTTTACCGTGCCACAAAGCTTGTGAGATCTTGGTTCCCAGGCCAGAGGTCAGGCCCGAGCTCCTGTGGTGGGAGCTCCGAGTCCAAACCACTGGACTAACAGAGAAACTCAGACCCCTGGGAATATTAATTGGAGTGAGGACTCCTGGAGGTCCTCATCTCAGCACCAAGACCCAGATCTATCCAACTGCCTACAAACTCCAGTGCTTGACATCTCAGTCCAAACAACCTGTAAGACAGGAATACAGCACCACCCATCAAAAAAAAAAAAAAAAAACGACAAAAAAATGTTACAGATGAAGGAGCAAGGTAAAAACCTACAAGACCAAATAAATGAAGACGAAACAGGCAAGCTACCTAAAAAATGAATTCAAATTAATGATAGTAAAGATAATCCAAAATTTTGGAAACAGAATGGAGAAAATACAAGAAACATTTAACAAGGACCTAGAAGAACTAGAGCAAACAAACAGTAATGAACAACACAATTACTGAAATTAAAAATACTCTAGAAGGAATCAATAACAGAATAACTGAGGTGGAAGAACGGATAAGTGAGCTGGAAGATAAAAGGGTGGAAATAACTGCCAGGGAGTAGAATAAAGAAAAAAGAATGAAAAGAATTGAAGAATTGAAGTCTCAGAGACCTCGGGACAACATCAAACACACCAACATTCAAATTATAGGGGTTCCAGAAGAAGAAGAGAAAAGGAAAGGGTCTGAGAAAATATTTGAAGAGATTATAGTCAAAAACTTCCTTAACATGGGAAAGGAAATAGTCAATCAAGTCCAGGAAGCACAGAGAATACCATACAGGATAAACCCAAAGAGAAACACACCAAGACACATATTAATCAAACTATCAAAAATTAAATACAAAGAAAAAAATACTAAAAGCAGCAAGGGAAAAGCAACAAATAACATACAAGGGAATCCCTATAAGGTTAACAGCTAATCTTTCAGCAGAAACTCTGCAAGCCAGAAAGGACTGGCAGGACATACTTAACTAAAGTGATAAAAGGGAAAAACCTACAACCAAGATTACTCTACCCAGCAAGGATCTCATTCAGATTCGATGTAGAAATTAAAACCTTTAGAGACAAGCAAAAGATAAGGGAATTCAGCACCACCAAACCAGCTTTACAACAAATGCTAAAGGAACTTCTCTAGGCAGGAAACACAAGAGAAGGAAAAGACCCACAGAAACAAACCCAAAACAACTAAGAAAATGGTAACAGAAACATACATGTTGATAATTACCTTAAATGTAAATGGATTAAATGCTCCAACAAAAAGACGTAGACTGGCTGAATGAATACAAAAACAAGACCCGAATATATGCTGTCTACAAGAGACCCACTTCAGACCCAGGGACACAAACAGACTGAAAGTGAGGAGATGGAAAAACATATTCCATGCAAATGGAAATGAAAAGAAAGCTGGAGTAGCAATTCTCATATCAGACAAAATAGACTTTAAAATAAAGACTATTACAAGAGACAAAGAAGGACACTACATAATGATCAAGGGATCAATCCAAGAAGAAGATATAACAATTTTAAATATTTATGCACCCAACACAAGAGCACCTCAATACATAAGGCAAACGCTAACAGCCATAAAAGGGGAAGTCGACAGTAACACAATCATAGTAGGGGACTTTAACATCCCACTTTCACCAATGGACAGATCATGCAAAATGAAAATAAATAAGGAAACACAAACTTTAAATGACACATTAAACAAGATGGACTTAATTGATATTTATAGGACATTTCATCCAAAAACAACAGAATACACTTTCTTCTCAAGTGCTCATGGAACATTATCCAGGATAGATCATATCTTGGGTACAAATCAAGCCCTGGTAAATTTAAGAAAATTGAAATTGTATCAAGTATCTTTTCCAACCACAACGGTGTGAGACTAGATACCAATTACAGAAAAAAAATGTAAAAAATACAAACACATGGAAGCTAAACAATACGTTACTAAATAACCAAGAGATCACTGAGGAAATCAAAAAATACGTAGAAACAAATGACAGTAAAAAAACACAATGACCCAAAACCTATGGGATGCAGCAAAAGCAGTTCTAAGAGGGAAGTTTATAGCAATACAATCCTACCTCAAGAAACAAGAAAAATCTCAAATAAGCAACCTAACCTTATAGCTAAAGCAATTAGAGAGAGAACAAAAAAAACCCCAAGGAGGGAAGAAGGAAAGAAAAGAAAGAAGGAAAGAAGGAAAGAAATCATAAAGATTAGATCAGAAATAAATGAAAAAGAAATAAAGGAAACAATAGCAAAGATCAATAAAACTAAAAGCTGGTTCTTTGAGAAGATAAACAAAATTCATAAACCATTAGCCAGAGGCATCAAGAAAAAAAAGGGAGAAGACTCAAATCAACAGAATTAGAAATGAAAAAGAAGTAAAAATTGACACTGCAGAAATACAAAGGATCATGAGAGATTACTACAAGCAACTATATGCCAATAAAATGGATAACCTGGGAGAAATGGACAAATTCTTAGAAAAGCACAACCTTCCTAGACTGAACCAGCAAGAAATAGAAAATATAAACAGACCAATCGCAAGCACTGAAATTGAATCTGTGATTAAAAATCTTCCAAGAAACAAAAGCCCAGGACCAGATGGCTTCACAGGCGAATTCTATCAAACATTTACAAAAGAGCTAACACCTATCCTTCTCAAGCTCTTCCAAAATACAGCACAGGGAGGAACACTCCCAAACTCATTCTACGAGGCCACCATCACCCTGATGCCAAAACCAGACAAAGACGTCACAAAAAAAGATATCTCTGATGAACACAGATGCAAAAATCCTCAACAAAATACTAGCAAACAGAATCCAACAGCACATTAAAAGGATCATACACCATGATCAAGTGGGGTTTATCCCAGGAATGCAAGGATCCTTCAATATACACAAACCAATCCATGTGATACACCATATTAACAAACTGAAGGAAAAAAAATCATATGAAAATCTCAACAGATGCAGAAAAAGCTTCTGACAAAATTCAACACCCATTTATGATAAAAACTCTCCAGAAAGTAGGCATAGAGGGAACTTACCTCAACATAATAAAGGCCATATATGACAAACCCACAGCCAATATCGTTCTCAATGGTGAAAAACTGAAACCATTTCCTCTAATATCAGGAACGAGACAAGGTTGTCCAGTTTCACCACTATTATTCAACATGGTTTTGGAAGTTTTAGCCACAGCAATCAGAGAAGAAAAAGAAATAAAGGGAATCCAAATCGGAAAAGAAGAGTAAAGCTGTCACTGTTTGCAGATGACACGATACTATACACAGAGAATCCTAAAGATGCTACCAGAAAACTACTAGAGCTAATCAATGAATTTGGTAAAGTAGCAGGATACAAAATTAATGCACAGAAATCTCTTGCATTCCTATACACTAATGATGAAAAATCTGAAAGAGAAATTAAGGAAACACTCCCATTTACCACCGCAACAAAAAAGAATAAAATGCCTAGGAATAAACCTACCTAAGGAGACAAAATACCTGTATGCAGGAAACTATAAGACACTGATGAAAGAAATTAAAGATGATACAAACAGATGGAGAGGTATACCATGTTCTTGAATTGGAAGAATCAACATTGTGAAAATGTCTATACTACCCAAAGCAATCTACAGATTCAATGCAATCCCTATCAAACTACCAATGGCATTTTTCACAGAACTAGAACAAAAAAATTTCACAACTTGTATGGAAACACAAAAGACCCCAAATAGCCAAAGCAATCTCGAGAAAGAAAAACGGAGTTGGAGGAATCAGGCTCCTAGACTTCAGACTATACTACAAAGCTACAGTAATCAAGACAGTATGGTACTGGCACAAAAACAGAAATATAGATCAATGGAAAAGGATAGAAAGCCCAGAGACAAACCCACACACACAGACACCTAATTTATGACAAAGGAGGCAAGAACATACAATGGAGAAAAGACAGCCTCTTCAATAAAGTGGTGCTGGGAAAACTGGACAGCTACATGTAAAAGAATGAAATTAGAACACTTCCAAACACCGTACACAAAAATAAACTCAAAATGGATTAAAGACCTAAATATAAGCCCAGACACTATCAAACTCTTAGAGGAAAACATAGGCAGAACACTCTATGACATAAATCACAGCAAGATCCTTCTGACCCACCTCCTAGAGAAATAGAAATCAAAACCAAAATAAACAAATGGGACCTAATGAAACTTAAAAGCTTTTGCACAGCAAAGGAAACCATAAACAAGACAAAAAGACAACCCTCAGAATGGGAGAAAATATTTGCAAACGAAGCAACTGACAAAGGATTAATCTCCAAAATATACAAGCAGCTCATGCAGCTCAACATCCAAAAAACAAACAACCCAATTCAAAAATGGGCAGAAGACCTAAATAGACATTTCTCCAAAGAATATATACAGATTGCCAACAAACACATGAAAGGATGCTCAACATCACTAATCATTAGAGAAATGCAAATCAAAACTACAATGAGGTATCACCTCACACCGGTCAGAATGGCCATCATCAAAAAGTCTACAAACAATAAATGCTGGAGAGGGTGTGGAGAAAAGGGAACCCTCTTGCACTGTTGGTGGGAATGTAAATTGATACAGCCACTATGGAGAACAGTATGGAGGTTCCTTAAAAAACTAAAAATAGAACTACCATACGACCCAGCAATCCCACTACTGGGCATATACCCTGAGAAAACCATAATTCAAAAAGTCACGTACCACAATGTTCACTGCAGCTCTAATTTACAGTAGCCAAGACATGGAAGCAACCTAAGTGTCCATCAACAGATAAATGGATAAAGAAGATGTGGCATATATATACAATGGAATATTACTCAGCCATAGAAAAGAATGAAAATGAGTTATTTGTAGTGAGGTGGATGGACCTAGAGTCTGTCATACAGAGTGAAGTAAGTCAGAAAGAAAAACAAATACCGTATGCTAACACATATATATGGAATCTAAAAAAAAAAAAAAAAGGTCCTGATGAACCTAGGGGCAGGACAGGAATAAAGATGCAGACGTAGAGAATGGACTTGAGAATACGGGGAGGGGGAGGGGTAAGCTGGGACAAAGTGAGACAGTAGTATTGACATATATACACTACCAAATGTAAAACAGATAGCTAGTGGGAAGCAGCTCAGCTCGGTGCTCTGTGATCACCTAGAGGGGTGGGACAGGGAGGGTGGGAGGGAGACGCAAGAGGGAGGGGATATGGGGATATATGTATACGTATAGCTGATTCACTTTGTTATACAGCAGAAACTAACACAAGTGTAAAGCACTTATACTCGGATAAAGATGTTAAGGGAAAAAAGAAAAGAAAAGAAAAGAAAAACCTATGTACAGAGTAAGCAAATGAAGTGCCTCTTACACACCCACTCCCAAGTGTCCCCCACAGGAAATCCTGTTATACGATATAAAACTTATAAAACTTGTCTAAGTGGAGACTATAAAGTAAAAATTTTTCTTATATTCAATCATAAAATAAATCTTTAATCTGTGTCCTAAGTTTAATTTTAAAAGATTATAGGTCAATTAGCACATCTGTCAAGGGCAAAGACGTCATCTGACAATAACTGGGGACTTAACAAGTGACCATTCGATCTCAGCGCCTGTTAGGAGCTAAACCACGTCCCTGCAAAATTCATATGTTGAAATCCTAACCCCCAGTACCTCTGAATGTGCCTGTATTTGCAGATAAGGTCTTGAAAAGATGATTACGTTAGAATGAGGGGGTTAGAATGGGCCCTGATCCAATCTGATTGAAATCCTTATAAGAGAAAATGTGGATACACAGACTCTGGGGTGGGAAAAGATCGCATGAGGACACAGCAAGAAGAAGGCTGGCCACCTCCAAGCCAAGGAGGGAGGCCTCAGAAGCCAACCCTGTCAACACTTTGATCTGGACTTCCAGCCACCAGAACTGTGAGAAAACAAGTTTCTGTTGTTTAAGCCACCTAGTCTGTGGTATTTTGTTATGGCAGCCCTAGCCAACTGATACAGCACCCCTGATTTACATTTGAAGGTCAAATTCTTCTCACCCATTGAAATTCTACATTGATTGAACATGAAGAAAAGCCTCCATGATTTTCTCAGAATATATAGCTATTATTAATGATAATACTCCTATGTCTTTATATTGAGTATTATGAAAAATAGAGATGTCTTTGAAAATGAGCTACAGAGAGCCAGAGCTCTAAAAGAGAGGGACAGGAAAGAGCTTAGGTGTAAAACCCCGAAAGAATTAAATCTAGGCTTATGAGATAGGTAATTAAATTAACAGTGTATACTTTGTAGCTCCCCAAAATAGCCCAACCACTTAGCAGAAAAGCCATTCGAGTTCTGAGGTCTGAATTGTAAGAGCCACTTTGTTTTGATCCCATGGGCAACAGGGGCATGAGAAAACCCAGTAAGGATTCAGTTGTTAAAAAACAGCTACTAGAAGCAAAAATGAGGGTTAAGATTGATGTGTTCAGAGAACCCTGTTCAGAAACTTGCTGTGTTTATTTTTCTTACTCAAGAGGCCTATTAAAAGAGTCAACTCAGACTATTTATTTCAACAACTAAGATTTCTTTCTTTCTTTTTTTTTTTTGGTGAGAGAGGGGAGACATCAAAATAATTTGTAAAGGTAATTCAAAGCACAATCCCATTAATATTGGGCTGGCCAAAAAGTTCCTTCAGTTTTTAAGTAAAAATAAAATACATTTTTCATTTTCACCAAGAACTTACTGAACAATGTTTTCACTGTTTTGTCCCACTACCTCTGCCATTTTTCAGGCAACTTCATAATTCCATCTTTCCAAAGATTTTATCGTTTTTTTTTTGTTTGTTTGTTTTTTTGCGGTACGCGGACCTCTCATTGTTGTGGCCTCTCCCGTTGCGGAGCTCAGGCTCTGGGCGCACAGGCTCAGCGGCCATGGCTCACGGGCCCAGCCGCTCCGCGGCATGTGGGATCTTCCCGGACCGGGGCACAAACCCGCGTCCCCTGCATCAGCAGGCGGACTCTCAACCACTGCGCCACCAGGGAAGCCCCAAAACTTTTTATCTTTTTGAGCAAAGAACTGTTCCAGGTGCCTTTTACAGTCTTCCAGGGAATGGAAATTTTTTCCATTATGAGAATTTTGTAAAGACCGAAATAAATGGAAATCTGAAGGTGCAATGTCTGGTGAATATGACGGATGAATCAGAACTTCCCAGCCAAGCTGTAACCGTTTTTGCCTGGTCATCAAAGAAACATGTGGTTTTGTGTTATCCTGATGGAAGATTATGTGATTTTCTGTTGACTAATTCTGGACGCTTTTCGTCGAGTGCTGCTTTCAGCTGGTCTAACTGGGAGCAGTACTTGTTGGACTTATTTGTTTGGTTTTCCGGAAGGAGCTCTTAATAGAGGACTTCCTTCCAACCCCACCATATACACAACATCACCTTCTTTGGATGAAGACCGGCCTTTGGTGTGGTTGGTGGTGGTTCATTTCGCTTGTCCCATGATCTCTTCCATTCCACATTACTGCACAGTGTCTACTTTTCATAGCCCATCACAACTTGTTTTAAAAACGGAACGTTTTCGTTATGTTTCGGTAGAGAATCACATGCAGAAATATGGTCGAGGATTTTTTCACCTATGTGGAACCCAAACATCAAAGCGATTCACATAACCAAACTGGTGCAAATGATTTTCAATGCTTGATTTGGATATTTTGAGTATGTCGGCTATCTCCTGCACGGTATAACGTTGATTGTTTCTCAATTATTGTTTCGATTTGGTCACTATCAACTTCAACTGGTCTACCCAATCGTGGAGCAGCATCCAGTGAGAAATCTCCAGCACGAAACTTCGCAAACCACTTTTGGCATTTCGATCAGTCACGGCACCTTCTCCATACACTGCACAAACCTTTTTTTGTGTTTTCAGTTGCGTTTTTACCTTTCTTGAAATAATCTAGCATAATATGCCGAAAATGCTGTTTTTCTTCCATCTTCAATATTAAAATGGCTACACAAAAATTCACCAATTTTGGTAAGTTTTTTTTTTTAAATGCATGCCGATAATGACAGCTGTCAATACAATCGTACAAAATTGTTTCAAATGAAGTTAAAGACAACTAAGCGCTACCAGATCCATCTTATGGAAAAAAAAACGGAACGAACCTTTCAGCCAACCCAATATAAATCTCTCTCTCCCTGCGTGTGTGTGTGCGTCTCGTCACTCACTTGGGGACACGTGGATAGGAGGATGGGGCAAGTCAGGGCACCCACAGGCGGCTCCAGGGGCGTCTGCGGACCATCAGCACCGGCACGTGGCAGCACCCAGGCAGGAGCAATGACTGACGACAGGCAGAGGGGCCACTCAAACGTAAAGGGAAACATCAGGGGACAGTGGCCTTGCTCTGCAGAGGGACGCATGCACTCCGACTGGATGGTGCCCAGGCTTGCTGGCACCTGACCCCAGGCTGGGCCTAAGCCCAAAGGCTGAGGAGAGCCCAGCTCAGACACTCCCCAAGACAGGGGGGCAGAGCCCCGGGTTTCTGATTATCTGAACCTGTTTTCTTACTTACGCCAGTTGTGATTAGATTTGCTGTTCCATGCAGTCAGATGACTGATGCAGACCGTCGCTATTTCCTGAATTATGACTGCATGCTCTGAGATTTTTAGAAGCATATATTCATGTATTAATCATGTAATTTTAAACTTTGTTAAAAGCAGATAAGAACTAATTAAACACGGGGCGGGGGGAGAATTCAGAAAGATGATTTCAGTGACTTAAGCATAAATGGATCATATTTCAACAAACTCAGCTTAACATTTTCTTAAAATTTTTAAAACAGAAGGACAATCATAAAGTAGTTAACTTTTACCAAAGTAAAAAGACACTAACACGTGTCCAAAGAAACAGAAATAACTACAGATAAAGATGTATCATTCAGATTTTATTTATTTGTTTATTTTTGGCCACGCTGTGTGGCTTGTGGGGTCTTAGCTCCCCGACCAGGGATTGAACCCGGGCCACAGCAGTGAAAGCGCCGAGTCCTAACCACTGGACCACCAGGGAATTCCCTCATTTGGATTTCAGATGACCAACACTAAAACAGTAAAAAGATGGCTATTTTTGAAACAACTCTAATTTTCAAAGAAGTCGATTATAACTAAAAATAGAAACGTGTAGGCTAGACAGTCTTTCAGACCCAAGATGCTATCACTAAGATGAGAGTCTAAGCAAAGCTGAGTAACAGGCCCAGACAGACCCGTGAGGATGCGGCAGACCCACCTCGGCCGGCCGTGGCCAGGGCCAGTCACAAACTGTCAGTCACACGTCATCTGTTGCACCCTTCACCACCCTAAAGAGCAATGAAAACTTTCAATCATTTTACGCACAGAACTTTTACTTTAGGGTCCACTAGAACTGCAAATCCACAAAGTTACTTAGTGTCAAAGCATTTTTAAAATTCAGATTTTCAATTCTTAACAGTCAACTGCAACCAGAACAGAATCAGTCTTACGTTGATACTTAAAGAGCAGAGAACTGAGTCCACAGTCCTGCTCTGTGTGAAAATGCCTCCCGCAGATAAACAAGCAGTGAATGCTTCCTCCTCCTGAAAATCTACATCCAAACCAAACCGTGCAAAGTGGTTCCATTAGCAGGAGGAGATTACAGAGGGGCTCACAGTCTGCATCTCAGGAATGTGCAATGTCCAAAGTAGACTAAAATAAAGGCACATAATCTCTTAATCTAGAAGAAAAATGTTTGTATCTATGTTCAAAAAGCCATACATTCGTTGTTGCTAATGTTCCTATAATGTTTATGTAATAATTTTTAAAAGATTTTAGCACTACATTTGTTGTTGCTAATGTTCCTATAATGTTTATGTAATAATTTTTAAAAGATTTTAGCACTTGGTTATGACATAAGATTGAATTTGGCACTAAACAGTCTGCAGAAAAAGTAGCGTAAGTTACCAAATGCGGTTTGAATGCTCCAGAGCTACCAATTATGCCTCGGGGGAAACTGAAAAAAGCCACCTCTCATTTGGGAAGGACACAGGGTTTCCATACTTATAGAATCATTACTTCCAATGCTTCTCTCCCAGACACACGTTACGGGCAGTTGGAAATCTACGTAACTGGCCTACTCCCTGGGGCCTGGGAACATGTTACATTACATGGCGAAGGAGAATTAAGGCTGCAGGTGGATTAAGGCTGCTAGTCAGCTGACCTTAAAGAGATGATCCTGGATTATCTGGACAGGCCCATTGTACTCACAAGGGTCCTTAAGTAGGGAAGAGGGAGGCGGAAGAGCCACAACCAAAGAGATGGCATCACGAGAAAGACTGAACCGGTGTCACTGGCTTTGAAGGCGGAAGGGCCCAGACAGCCAAGGACGTGGGCACCTCTAGAAGCCAGAAAAGGCAGGAGACGGATTCTCCCCTGGAGCCTCGGGAAGGATCAGCCCTGCCCACAGCTTGATTTTAACCTAAGGAGACCCACGTCAGCCTTCTGGTCTCCAGAGCTCTGAGAGAATATCTCTGTGTTACTTTAAGGCACAACGTCTACGTAATTTGTTACAGCAGCCGCAAAAAACTGACACAACTATGAAAAGTGTATGACAGACTTAAAAGGGAAAAATAAAAGCATTTGATTTGTGCTGCCGCCCCCCCCCCCCAAAAAAAACTATGTAATCTGATCTGATGATCCGGGAGGATGTGCTAAACTATAGAGAGAGAACTAGCTAACAAAAGTTAAAAGAGGGCCCATCTGTTTACCGTGCATTCTCGGACAGCACTCTGCACAGGTGCCCTGAGCCCTCACAGCAGCCCCGGGACTGAGGGCCACCCCACACGTGGAGGCCCAGGCACCCAGCACCTGCCCACCCAGCTGAGTCAAGCGGCTCCCAAGCACCAGAGCTGGGCCAAGCCCCACCGGGCAGCCCACTCTGAACTCAACGTTCTTGGCTGCCGCTGTGAGTTGCTTCTCTGTTTCCTCATTTTACTGTTTCCTAAGGAATCTGAAGTGGCTGTGTTGACACAGCTTGGCTGAAAACACAGGTTCCAGAAGACCTTCCACCAACAAGAGTGCACCTTTCTGTCACTGGCATCCGACTGTTACCAATACTTAAACATACAAACTTCACAAACCTTTTGTGAAGGTCCTAACACAAAAGTATGAAAGGATCAGGGGCTTCCCTGGTGGCGCAGTGGTTGAGAGTCCGCCTGCCGATGCAGGGGACACGGGTTCGTGCCGCCGGTCCGCTAAGATCCCACATGCCGCGGAGCGGCTGGGCCCGTGAGCCATGGCCGCTGAGCCTGCGTGTCCGGAGCCTGTGCTCTGCAACGGGAGAGGCCACAACAGTGAGAGGCCCGTGTACCGCGAAAAAAAAAAAAAAAAAGCAATGGGAAAGATCTCCACATGCGATGTCCACCAGGAAACACTGAGGGAAAAAAAGCGAAGTGGGAAAAATGTGTGTGCAGTTTGTAATCTCTTACCTAAGAAAAGGAAATACAAATATGTATGAATGTCTACTATAGAAGGAGACTATTTAGGTAAGGGCAGGGATACGGTAGATAGGACAGGGGTATACGCTAGATTGTTTTAAATGTATCGTATTGGTAGATTTGCCTTTGGAAGCATGTAAGTATTTTATACAATTATAAAACAAATTAAATTTTTAAAAAGCTTTCCCTAAAAATATCAGGAAAAAATAAAACAAATGAGGTTATTAAATATATGTGCAGTTGGTAGAAATTTGACTATTCATTCCTAGTTGGGTAACATATCCAAATGCCGCAAAGAACTACTAAAAAAGTTTTAAGTCTATCTTCACGAGTCACATTGTTGACGGCAGAGTTAAAGTGTTATTCAGAGGCTGTGGAAGGTGGAGTAAGCAGTTCCCTGGAGCTGCGGCGCCAGCATCGTCTGGGCGTTTGTTACAAGTGCTGGTTCCCAGGCCCCACCCCATACCTGCTCAGTCAGAAACTCTGTGGTGGGGCCTTGCCTCAGGTTCCAACGAGCGCTCCACTGGATTCTGATCCAGTCTGAGAACCTCGCTCTAACACTATCATCCCCAAGCATCCCTGAAAACTGGAAGAAAGAAAATATAAAAGAGCAGGAAGAAAGCAAATATAGAGGAAAGAGCGGTTAAATAAAACCCTGAAGTCCTGAATTTGAATTGAAAAGATCAAAGTGAACTCAGGATGTGCTTCCACCTTTAAATTCCTAGCTCTGCCCCCTGAAAAAGCCCAGCAGCAACTAGAAGCCCAAGCACACAGACTGGGGTCTCCGGATACCATCTCCCACTAGAAGGAATCAGGGCTCCCTGGAGAATGGCTACTCCAGGTCCAGGACAGGAAATGCACAAAATGAGTCTGGAACATTGCGTCATACCAGAGAGCAAGGAAACTAACAAAGATTCCTACACTCACAAGCCCGCTGGCAAAGAGGGAGCCTGCCCATCAGTAAGGATAACAAGTGCGATGGACTGAAACCAACCAAGTGTGTTTAAATCCTTAAGTTCATAATGATACTACAAAAATAAAATAAAAATAAGTAAAAGCTAATTGATCACCAATGAAGAATACTAGTGAACTAACTCAATTTGAGAAGTTATGTAAAGAAGAATCAAGCATTTGGTCTGCCATTCCTATACAAACTATACCACTGGGTAACCAAATAACATAAACAAATGTGCGTGTGTGTGTGTGTGTGTGTGTACAAATACACACTCTTTACAGAAATCTTTCAGATAATAAATGAAGAAACGGTAAAATCAGAATAAATAGCACGGCTTTGCAACCCTTAGGGAATTAATGATGTGAGAATAAATACCTGCTAACATCACAAAAAGAGAGAGCACCAGACATTATTGCGCCTGCTGACCGAAGAACACACCACCACCTGTGCAAGTCTTGCCAGAAAAATCCAAACTGCATTCTGACCCAGACTCGGGCTCTGACACCCTACAGGAAACAGAGGACAGAGGATGGTTCAAGGACACCACAGGACACAGCTGGCACAGTCCAGGCAGGGGACCACAAGACACACCCCCTGGGCTCTTCAAGAAGCTGCAAGGAACAAAAGAGGGATGAGGGGGGAAATCAAGATTTCAGGAGAGACAAGACATTTATCTAAAAACCTTATTTGGATACTAAATAATTCAAAGAATTTTTTAAAAAAAGACATTTCAGACATGTTGGAAATGTAAACACTGAATATTTGATACTAAGGAATTGTTTTATTTAGATGCCACAAAAGTTTTGCAGTTATGTTTTTTAGAAGTCCTTGTCTTTTAGAGATCATACTGTCTTAGCTCAGGCTGCCATGACAAAACACCCCAGATGGAGTGGCTTAAACAACACAATTGTTTTCCTCCGCGTTCTGGAGGCTGGAGTGCAAGGTGCCTGACCGTGTTCCCAGGGAGGGCTCTCCTTCCTGACTTGCAGGGCGCAAGTGCCCCCCAGTCTCTCCTCTTCTTATGAGGTCAGTGACCCCACCATAAGGTACCCACCCTCATGACCCAAGCCAACCCTGATGACCTCCCAGAAATACCACCACATTAGGGGCTTGGGCTTCACTATATGAATTTGGGAGGGCACACAAATATTCAGTCCGTAACACATACATTTACCGATAAATGTGTGATGCCTGAGATTTGCTTCAAAATAACATAGGATTGGAAGGAATGGGGGGTATAAAGAAGCAAGATTGACATTCATTCAATTGTTGAAGTTGAGCGATAGGTTTGTAAGGTTTCTTCACACAATTCTATTTCTTTTTACATATTTGCAAGTTTTTGTAATAAAAAGTTTGAAATGTTAACACTTCTGCCATTTCTCTTACCCTTTTCTCTTTCTCCTTTTTGGCCTAGCACGTATCACCTATTACATTACCTAATTTACTATGTGTGTACACTGTGTATCTCCTCTTGCCGGAATGTAGCTCTAAGAGGGCTGGGGTCTTGCTCACAGGTGTAACCCAAGCACCTGCAACAGCGCCTGGCACAGAAGAGGTGCTGAGTATACCTTCGCTGACAGCAAATCTAGCCCAACTCCCCCATGTTCTACACTAGACGATTCAGGGCCCCCAGAGGACAGGCTATCCTACAGCAGATGCAATGACGGTGCTGGCTGTCAAGTTCTCAGAGCATAAATTTAATTTTAGAATGAGTAAGATTACACTAAAAATTTCCAGTACGGCTGCCCTACTCAGTTCTTCGACTGCTGAACTGAAGGAAGAGATATTTTTATTTTACTTAACTCTCTGGCAAAGGCTTTCTCTCAGAGGTAATTTCAGGGACAATCCCCCCTTTCCGTGGGTGGGCAGCGTCTGACGCCCCGACCACTAGGTAAGGTGGTGGGGGCGGAGGAGGCGCCACCTTGCTGCAGGTCCTCGCCGCGCTCCCAGACACTGAGGGGTCCTGGTCAGGCACAGCGAAATTGGCCCTCGGGTCTTCAACCTCAAAATGACCTGACGGCCCTTCCCACTGTGCACCTCAATGCCTAGAAACTTTTGGGCTGACCCAGCCAGACTAGGAGTGCCTACAAACGGTGAGCTACGGATGTAGTAAAAATTGTTACCACAGGTGTTATTGTTAGTTCCAAGGCTCTACCTAAAATTTCAGCTCTGAAACTTATGCAACACCTTCCAAACACTAACAGATCTGTTAAAAGTAAAAAAACTTCCAAACATATCCCACTCCGTGGTGAAACCAACCTCTAAGCCTACTGTCAGCTTCTTCATAATTTCTCTGCTCACTTTTTTAAAAATTTTGCAAACAAAGGCCTAAAATAATATTGAGGGATGAAACATCATGTAACACTTGTGCAGGAAGACAAAAGCATTTATTTCCCTAGGGGAAAAAAGAGGGAAAGAAAGATTGCAGAAAACGTTCATCTTTTCCTAAGAGATCATCCCACCTTGTATCAACATCTCAAGCCCAAAATTCCAGATACCAGGGAACTGCTCCTTGGTCAGGAGCACAATGAGGACAAGCCTCCAAGGACAGAGGAAGTGACATAAAACCAAAGACACACGATGGATGCTGGCCGACGTGCACCTGAATGCCAATGCAGACACTGTAATGAAGGAGCTGAACAGGGCACCCAAAAGATCTGTCCACGTCTTGACACCCCAGAACCTGAGAATGAACCTTATTTGGAAAAGGGGTCTTTACAGATGTGATTAAGCTCAGGCTCTCAAATAAGATCATTCCAGATCATATATGGATGGGACCTAAGTCCAATGACAAGAGGTCACTTGTCAGGTCAGACAAGAGACAGAAGGGAAAACCCAGGGAGAGAGAAAGCTGTGTGAAGACAAGGAAGAGACTGGAGTGATGTGGTTACAAGCCAAGGAATGCCAAGGATTTCTGGGAGCTGGAAAGAGGCAAGAAAAGATTCCCACCCCGCCCCCCCCCCAAAGCCTTGGGAGGGAGTACAGCCTTGCTGATACTCTGATTTTCAACTTCTGGTCTCCAGAACGGTGAGAGAATAAATTTCTGTTGTTTCAAGCCATCCAGTTTCTGGTAATTTGTTACAGCAGCCCTAGAAAACTAATACATATGGTATAAAATACAAAAATAGAATGTAGTCTTTCCTAGTGCTATACCAATTCATCTTTTAGGTATGTTTTTGGCCACACTTCTCATATGTCAAAGTAAACCCAGATGAACAGGCAATTCAGAAGAGGTCCAAGCACAAGTAAACACATAAAAAGAACCTCACTAATTGTCAGGTATATGACACCAAAACAACTCTGATGGCCTTGGGCTGGGCAAAGAGTTCTTAGGTATGATATTGAAAGTACAATCCACAGGAAAAAAAAAAATTGGTAACTGGATTTCATCGAAATTTAAAATGTTTGTACTTCAAAATACATTAACTGAAAGACAACCAAAGATCAGGACCAAACATATGCAAATCATCTATCTGATAAAGCACATATATCAAGAAAATACAGTGAAACCTTACAACTCATGCAAATGTACAGAGCAGCATTACTCATGACAAAAAGTTGGAAACGATCCAAATGTCCATCAACTGGCGAATGGATAAACCAGACGTGGTCCATCCACACAGTGGAATACTAGTCAGCAATAAAAAAAAGGAGCAAATTATAGTTGGTGCAACACGGATGAACCTCAGAAACTGCAGAGTGAAAGAAGCCGGACAGAAGACAGCATATTACGTGATTCACGTCTTTGAAATGTCTATAAAACGCAAATTTATAGGGACAGAAAGCAAATTAGTGGCTGCCTAGGCCTGGGGATAGGAGCAGAGATTGACTGCTAACAAGTTCTTGGGGTGATGGAAATGTTCTAGAACTGAATTATGGTGATAGCTGCACCACTCTGAATATTTACTAACAGTCAGAGGACTGTACATGTACAATGGATATTAATTTTATAGTATGTAGGTTAGAGCTCTTAATAAAGCTGTTCAGAAAAAGTCATCCATCAGACTGGCAAAGATTAAAAAGATGACTCCCATCCAGTGGGGCAGAGTATATCTCAGAGGACAGCTTTTTCACAGGGTGATTCAGGGGCAGGTTTCAAAATGTAAACTGCTCCCCCCTTCTGACCCAGCAATTACACTTCTAGATTCCATTCTTTATAATGAAAATGTATTCCTGCTTTTATTTATACACATTTAAGGTTAAAGTTTCATTTCGAAGAGTTACAGCTATATCTTCTTTCAAGGCTTCATCCAAATGTCAGGTTGACAGTCCCTCAATCCTAAATGTTCCACAGCAGAAGCTGAATCATCAACCTGAGAATGCTTTGTTTTGGTCATAGCTAAATTTCTGTTGACTTATAGTAAAGAAAACATATCTGAACACAACTCCGAAGGACCATTTCAAAGATTATGGTCCCTACCATACCACTGAGCTTTGCTTTTACTGGATTAACATGTATTTCCTCAATTCAAAAACTCCAAACAGAGAATGTCCCAGTATCAAAAAGAAAAAAAAAACAACTAAGTGCATAGCAGTTTACCTAAAAACAAGTCTGAGTAATCAGGATTCAAATTCTAACAAAATGATCTTGATGAAGACGTGTACTTAAAGAAAATAACTTTACACCATCAAAAGCGCCTACCTTATGGAAGCATTCAATGACATATAACACAGTTTTCCCTTTACAGTAGTGTTCACTCATTTATTGATTTGATTTCTTCAACAAATATGTACCGAGCACCAACTACGTGCTCAGCACCGTCCAGGTGCCAGAAACGCAGCAGTGATCACAACACATAAAGTTCCCGCAATTCTGAACCTCACATTCCAGTGGGCGGGCAGCCTGGGTTAGGGGTGAAGAGAAACAATCAACCATGAAAAAACAAATGTCCTATCATGCGGGTGCTGAGCCAATAAGACTGAATAAAGTCGAAGCGATGCCAAACCCTAAGCAGGGCTGGGAAGTGGCACATGAGCAGCCCAGGGAGCGGGAGGGAAGCACCCAGCGGGTCAGGAAAGCAATGCGGGCACCACGGGAACAGGGGCTGTAGGGACCAAGTGGTTAAAGGCACAGCCAGGAGGCCAGTGTTGGGGCCAGGGGGCGGTAGGCTGCAGAGGGTCTCAGAGCCCATGGGAAGGTCTGGGAATATTACGTTGAGAAGGTGGGTGGCCCCTGGAGGGTCCTGAGCAGAGGAATTACATGCTGTACTTCTTTCTTAGAGAGGCTGCCTTCAACCCCAGAGAGAACGAGCTTCAAGGGCCAGGCTGGAAATGGCGTGGCCAGCTGGGAGGCTGCTGGGGTCCCCGGGAGAGATGAAGGGGGCCGGGGTTTGGGGGAGCAGCAGTGAAGGTGGGGAAAAGGGGCTGAATTCTAGATCAATTCAAAGACAGAATGCTATTTGCTGGTAGACTGAATGTCAGCTGTGAGAGAAAAAAGAAGTTGGGAATGACTACAAGGTCATCAATTTTAAATTTAAAAACCAAATATTCTCTAAGTGCAAAATACTGTGAATACATTTAAAATTCATGTTAAGAGCAGTTCCAAAGGAACGATTTGACTGAAGGCAGGGGCAGAAGGGAGGAAAGGACAGAAGGAAAGGTGATATAAAGGGAGGAGAGAAAGCCCAAGAGGCTGTGGGCAAACGCCGGGAGACTGTGAGAGAGAGGGGTGATCAGGAGAATCTGAGGCTGCGCAGTCCCCCTCCCGTGGTCTGTCATCTAGATCCGAAGCCCCCAGGCCAGAGCAGAGGGCCCCGAGATCAACAGGGAGCCCCTGGGAGACCACACACCAAGTTGTGCAATCCATGTGAAAAGAGACTCCACTCCGTCAACTGGCAAAATAGTTTTTTTAGACAAAAAATTCTTCAGTAAGTCACTGGCCTTTTCAATAAAAGGTAACCAAGGTGGCCTTTCCTACCTCCTGTTGTGTGGACCAACCACCATGCTGTCAGTTCCTTTCTAGGGAAAGACCGGCTCATGTGTTATGTCTGCCATGCTTGATTACTTCAGAGATTCATCAGTGCTTAAATGAAAAAAAAAAAAAAATCAGACCCCTGAGTCTCATTTGCATAAACCAAACTTTACTAGAAACTCTTCAGAAACACGTCTTGTAAATCAGGCACACGAGCTGACGTTCAAGTGGAAAAGGAAGCTTTTCACTTCTGAATTATTGGTTCAATTGAATCCACCCTAGAGTTGGGCTAACATACTAGTAACATGGGTTCCCAAATGTGTGCCCAGGTGCTCAGGGTACCGCAGCAAACCCAGAGAGGGCCCAAGGGGTGTTCCAAATTTTTGAGGGGAAACAGCAATACTGAAGATGTCCCAGGCCCCAGCTGAGTTCATCAGTTTCAATACTACATCGTGCTACAGTTCTTTCAGTGACATCATTATCATCACAAAACAGGGTAACTGCTGTAATAGAAGACCAAGAATCACCCCCTCCACAGTCAAATAAACAAAGCAGTGGCGTCCAATCGGATTCCCAGGCTAGAGAAGCTGCGCAGCGCCCAACAGGTGTGGCCGTCCCTAATATGTTATTGTGGTTATATCTAAGAATGAAACAAAAATTTTCCTCCAATTTATGTGTATTTTTTTTCAAATAACTACTGTTAGGACATAATACTTAATAAAATTATTTGAACCTAACTACTTAATAAATGGAATTATTAAATATTCTTTTCAGCCTAGAGGTGCCATGAAAAAATTACTGAAGACACTAAGACCACCACGAACAGAGAAAACTGAGAAGTCTCTCCTGAGTAGCTAACATTCTTTCTGCACATCCATCACTCTTCCGAGTGCTTTACACATGCTCATTCAATCCCCATATCAACCCTCTGAGACTGGTACCATCCCTGTCCCTATTTCACAGACGAGGAAGTAGTCACACAGTAAGTCCTGCCTGTTTCTAACCACGCACAGGTAGAAGCGATTTCTTCTTCTTTTTTTAAATATTTATTTATTTACTTTTATTTCTGGCCGTGTTGGGTCTTCGTTGCTGCGCGCGGGCTTTCTCTAGTTGCAGCGAACGGGGGCTACTCTTCGTTGCGGTGCACGGGCTTCTCACTGTGGTGGCTTCTCTTGTTGCGGAGCATGAGCTCTAAGCATGTGGGCTCAGCAGTTGTGGCTCCTGGACTCTAGAGCACGGGCTCAGAAGTTGTGGTGCACGGGCTTAGTTGCTCTGCACCACGTGGGATCTTCCCAGACCAGAGATCGAACCTGTGTCCCCTGAACTGGCAGACGGATTCTTAACCACCGGGCCACCAGGGAAGTCTGAAGTGATTTCTAAATCAAAGCAAGTACAGGTACTAATGCCTTAGTCCCTGGCCTCCAAATACACCCCACGGAACTGAGGTTTCCTAAGGAGAAATGTTTCTGCCACTTCTCAATAGCTGATTCCCTACTGGCTTAAGGATTCACTATGGACCAAGGCCTGCACTTATGTGCACCGGTTTAAAAAGAGGGCATTTTAAGTTACTTTTCTGGCAATGAAACTAAGAGTGGTTAAATCACAAGCACCATACGTTCGCGCTTGATAGAAAACTGCAGTGTACAAATTTAAAAACTTTAACCTACGGGGGGAAAAACCAAAACCCAACCAGGTAAAAAGCATTACGGATCTGCTTAGTTTTGTTGCCTTTTCCCCCCTTTGAAAATTCATGATGTCAGATCCGGAACCCTAAATATAGAGATTGAGAAAAATTAAAGCAGCACCATCCGATGTGACTGGGTGAGAACAGACCATTCGAATGAACACTGTTGTTTTTCAGATACTACACAATTCCACGTTGATAGTTATGTGCTATCTTAGGTAGGATGCCAACAGCCAATAAAGAAAAGCCACAAATCAGTGGAATTATAATAGCTTTGTCTGCTAAATGAGACAGCTGGGAAAGGAACATCTCTTTCCTAACATACCCTTGGGTCAGAAACCTCGGTCTTTATTCCAAAGCAGAGAACTGATCCAGTGGTTGAAAAAAAAAAATCTAAGCTCTAACTTAAATTTAGATCAAATGGATCTGCTGGATTTGTTTGTTTCACTGTGCATCTTTCATGATTAGGCAGTTATACTACAGGTATTCCCATTGCTATGACCAGGTGATTCATCGCCCAATGTCATCACACCACTAGTACCGCAGACTGCGCAGTGGACATCCCCGTGCATTTCAGACACATCCTCCAGTATTCAGAAGCTTCACCAGGCCTGGAGTCTAAGCAGATCCTCCACAGAGGTAGTCACTCTGCACCAGAGGCAGTTAGGCAGCAGCTTCGGGAAATTTTAATTACGGACTAAAGGCCATTAAAACTCTTAGGTATCTTCAGAATATTATTAAAATAATTTAGCAAGGTTTTCAAGCAATGATGTACTCTGTTTACCCCTAATCTCTGGGGACTTTCCACTCTTCTCATGGCCACAGATGAACAGTTCCTAAATTTACCTGAACTGGTAACATTCTACATTCTTCTCAGAAAGGCTGACACACAACTCGCTTTCACTCAAAGTAAAACGTCCTAAAGCCTATGAAAAAAATTGAAAAGAAGCACAAACTCTGCTCTCATTTTACAATGAACAAACACAGGCCTCCTCAGGGTGCAATGGCTGGAAAAGTATTAAACAGACTTTTGAAAACTAAAATGCTGCATACTAAAGGAGCTATGTACACAACAGCAAAGCCTCCAGATGAATTTTTTTAAAGCAATTTTCTTACTACCTTTGTCTACATTGCTTACACTAGCGGCTCCCTTCAACACATGTGCAGCTGAAAGAATGGAACAAAATAAAGAAAGTATAACATGAAACCAGGACAGCAAGTGCTTTACCGCAGCTTCAGTCCCAGACACACCAAAATGAAGTCAGCCTTCCTAAAACTTAAAAAATCTTTAACTTTTAAAGGGATCTTTTTAAATTTTTAAGGTAACTTTCTCTGAAAGTTTACTGAAGCCACTTTCTTTTCTGAGACTCCAATGAATGAATGGTTGTGCCTTTTAAAACAGAGATACCATCAGTACAGACAACAATTTTAAACACCGGAAAAACCTCCACCAACATAGCTTTTACAATAAATCTGTAGAAAAGGAAACTATCCTTTAGCTGTCTGTCATGCATGCGGGTATGAAACTAAACACTAGGCCCATATCTCAAACACTACTAGGATAACAATTTACCTGTTTAGTCAAGGTTGAACCCAACCCAAGGCTGAACTTTCTCTTCAGATATGTATTTACATAACGCCCACAGAAACACTGCTATGAGATGTAAGCTAAGGGGTATGTATGAGATATAATTAGACTTGTTAATGTTTCTACAGGCAATACTGATCCAGCACTCACAGTGTGCAGGGCACGTGGGGAGGAGTCTCCAGCGTCTGGAAGACACTGAAACCTAACAGGAAGACCACTCCGAGCCTGGCTCCTCTTCCCTGAGGGTACAGAAGGCACCTGGGAATTAACCTCAGGGCCTCCAGATCAGCTCTACACACACCTGTTCCCTCGACTAAAGTGCAGCAGTGAGCAAGACCTGCAGCTGTCCTGGTGAAAAGAGAAAACAGCTTCGAACCATGCAAGTGTCCAAATTTAGATGTGACACCGTCCCCTTCCCTGAGAAAGTGTATCACCTAAAGATAAAACAACAGACTTCAACTTTAAATATACAATTTCTCAGGGATCTGACAAGAGAAAGCATACAAGGAGAGTAAAAGAAAGAGAGAGAAAGAAACAAGAGAAGGCTCAAGACCTACACAACCATCTACTAAGGGCTAAGTGCCTGCCTAGATGTGGCTGTAGAAAGAGTGCTTCCTTTCAAAGTGTGGAACACCATCTGAAAAAATTAACTGAAGATAAGGACACTGTCAGAGGTCAAAAATCCTAATAGTCTGAAACACCTGTCTGCAAGTCATCAAAATGTCAGCCAACGTTTCAACACTTTCCATAAGCTCAGTGTTTTTGAAAGTATTTAATTCCGAAGTTATGGCTGTAAAACTTAGAGGAAATTTTTCTGTAACAGAAAAACAACTCCTTTGTGGATGAGTAAATGTGGCGCCAAAAACAAAAAAACAACAAAAAAAAACCCGACACTCAAAATGAAGAGGCACCAGTCCAGTGGTGCAGAGCATGGATGAGCTCATCGAACCTTTGCAGCCTCATCTGTGAAATGGGTTTCTGCTCTGTGCCAGCGTCTCGGAAGTGCCTGAGCGGCCTGCGGGGAAGAGCCCTGGTTCGCGGTCCCGGCCCGGCAGAGCCGCTGTGCCCAGGCAAGTGCAGCTGGGCACGGCCGACGGGTCTCCTGAGTCTTCCACTACTTAACACGTTAGTACAAACCCCCGTCTCCTAACAAACACGACAACCGCACGCAAACTTCGTCCACGCTCGCAGAGCCGGGAGACCCTCTGCGGGACCGGAGGAAACAGTGCGCCTGGAGGAGACCGTCCCCGCCGGGAAGGACCGGCCCGCGCGGGGCAAGCTGCCGAGCCTGCATCCGGACGGGGCGCACAGCGGCGCCCCCTCGGGGCGCGCCCCAGGCGCTGTCCAACTGCAGCCGGACAACCAGAAGAGCGTCCCTGAGGAGATCAGAGGTCGCCTCCAGGAGAGAGAGATACGAGGTCGGCCCCGGGGAGGTCGGAGGTCGCCCGCGGGGTCAGGGCCCCGCCGCAGCCGCCGCCCCGGCCACACCTCCATTCCAGGAAGCGGCCCGGCCGGGAGCGCGGGGGCCGGGCCGCGGGGGCCGAGGGGCCGGCGACCTGGGCCGGGCTGCACGCCGCGGCTGCCGCCCCCTCCCGCGCCGCCGGGCACTCACAGGTGACGATGGGCTTGTTCTCCATGGTGTAGATCACCGGCGGCACCGGCTCCTCAGGGGCGTCCATGGGCGTCCGGCGTCACCGGCCCGGCCTCCTGCGCCCCATGGGCAGCCCGAAGCCGCGTCGGGCCAGCCCGAGCCTAAGCGGCGCCGCAACCGCGACAGCGACGCCCGCCCGGCCGCTCGAGATAGCTCCCTAGCCGGCCGCCAGCAGTCGCCGGCCGCCCGCCGTCGCCGCCCGCCGGCCGCACCCGCTTCCGGTGCCGGCGCGCGGTGGTACCGCTTCCGGGGCGCGCGCCTTAAAGGGGAGGCCTTTCCACCGCGCGGACTCGGTCCTCCGACGGAAAGGCGGCCCAGGCTGCGCGAGTGTCGGCGGAGGTATCCTTCGCGTCTCGCGGCCGAAGTCCGCGCGGGCCGGACGTGGGCCGCTGTGGGTCACGCGTGGGTCCCTTACCGTAGGGATTGGACGGCCGGGAACCGCCCCCCCGGCCGGCGCCCTCGGGCGGACAGGGCTGGCGTGGGGAGGGCAGCCGGGACTCGCCGCGGGGCGCCCACAAGCATCGCCCGCAGGCGTGCCCGACGTCGAGGACGGCCCCGGGGGTCGCTGACCCGGAGCCCGTGGAACCACCCGGGGGTCGCTGACAGCCGCGTGCGGACACAGGGACTACCCGGGGGTCTCAGACATCCGGACAGGGGGACCACCTGGGGGTCGCTGACACCGACACATGGACCCCGGGAGTCACCGACATCAGCAAGTGGACACGAGCGTGTCCATTTCTCACCTGTGTGGGTTGCCGCCCATAGCCTAGCATTGTTATTTCTACCAGAGGCCTGATGCCTCGGGGGAATCATTAGGACACCGGGTTAATTCCCACCACTGAGCGAATGGCAGTTACCCCTTGCAACACTCTTGGTCTTGTGTTTGTCGTTACATTGGTTTTATGAAGTAATATTGCTGCCATGAAGTAGAACAAGATTATATGCCTTCTCAATACAACCTAGACTCTCCAGCACCACTGTCCTCCTCAAGGCGCACCTGAGAGGCCGACTCCCACAAACTCTGCCCCGCGGTTGGAAGCAACCACCCTTCTCTGCATTACCACAACACTAGCTTCCTGTCTCCGTGACGCTGTAGAATTCTTGAACTAGGGGCTGCCTTTTACTTGTGTCCCCACCCCCAACAGCCAGCCACACAGGGCCTTCCACGGAGTAGGCACCTTCTGGGAATGCCACAAAATAGAACCTTACTTTAACTGCATGTACATTTCTTACGCAAGGGAAGTGGGTTTGGGGTAACCTTTGCGGATGGAATAAGGCAAATGTATGTGGAACGGTTTGAGTGTGAGCACAGCTGCTAAGTGCGTGTGCGCAGTGCGGCGCTGTGCTTTGAGGCTGGGTGAGCAGGCAGAGGTCGGGGTCTAGGACAGCTGGAGCCTGTGAGGCAGGGCAGCAGAGCAGGAGGTAAGGATGAGAGCCGGAAGTCTGCGCGGGGCTCGGTGTAAGGCTCGGCCTCAGCTACGCTCAGCACTCGCTGGATGCGGTTCCACAGGGCTTACCGGGAAGGCAGTGAGAAGAGGGCAGAGATCCACAAGTCTGATGGAAAGCGTTGAATTCTTGACTTACAGATCGAGAGACTCAGGAAAACCTCAGTAGAATACCTACAGAGGGACTTCCCTGGCGGTCCAGTGGTTAAGACTTCACGCTCCCAGTGCAGGGGGCAGAGGTTCAATCCCTGGCGAGGGAACTAGATCCCGCGTGCCACGCGGTGAGGCCAAAATACAAAAATAATAAAAGGTAAAAGAGAGAGAGGACCACCACGAATGGCCAGTTATCACATGAGAAGATGCTCAGCATCCATTAGGTATCCGGGAAACGCAAATTAAAGTGACAACGACATATCACTTTACATCTACTCAAATAACAAAAATAAAATACGAAACAGAAGATACCAAATGTAGACTCCAAGGCCAGGTCTCCACGTCTTTATTCTAACAGAGAACTAAGTCCAGAGAGACTCTGAGAAGACAGACACTAACAATTCTTCCTTCACGGCAATGCTGTGGCCTGGCCCCACTGGCCAACTCTTGTTTGGAAGAATCTTCTTTCTGGATGGAGGGAAGGGGAGATCGAAGCTCTTGCGCTCTATCCCAGGCAACACTCTGGCTCAAGGGCAGTAAGGGGGCTCCTGGGCTATTTTTCCCCCAAGAAGACCTATCAGAGATTTATTTTTTTCACATGGCAATTTAGAAAATGCTTGAATTCAACATACATACTGGCTTAGCAATTCCTTTCAATATTGGTGAAAATGATGCTATTTCTATTAATCGATGTCCATTCTTCTTTCTTTCAGATCCTTTTCTGCTGAGACAGCATTTGGTTTTTTAAAGGTTGCTGGAACTTGAGCCCAAATGGTCTTTCCTGGTAGCCCGTTACATTGTCTTCAGGCTGCAGAGAGCCTGTTCAATTATGTATTGGGGTACTGCAAATGCTTTGTCTAAGGGAACACTGCCCTGGGCTTGCTCTGCCCCACTGCTCAGGCCCTCTCCACAGAGGGCCGTGCTAAAACCGAAGGTGAGCCAGCACATGTTCACAGCAGGTTTATCACTGGTAGCTGAAACTGGAAACCACCCAGGTGTCCTTTGACGGGTGACTGGTTAAACAATGTATGGTCCATCGGTACTGTGAGAGACCACGCGGCAACAAAAAAGACTGAACTATTGATACACACAACCACCTGGATGGATCTTGACAAAATTATGCTGAATGAAAAGACTCTAGGACTTCCCTAGTGGCACAGTGGTTAAGAATCCGCCTGCCAATGCAGGGGACATGGGTTTGATCCCTGGTCTGGGAAGATCCCACATGCTGCGGAGCAACTAAGCCCGCGAGCCACAACTACTTACCCACATGCCGCAACTACTGAGCCTGCGTGCTGCAGCTACGAAGCCCGCGCACCTAGAGCCCGTGCTCTGCAACAAGAGAAGCCACTGCAATGAGAAACCCATGCACCGCAACGAAGAGTAGCCCCCGCTCACTGCAACTAGAGAAAGCCCGCGCACAGCAATGAAGACCCAACGCAGCCAATATTTTTTTTAAAAGAAGAAAAAAGAAAAAACTCTAACCCCCAAAGCTTATATATTATATGATTCCATTTATGGAACAGTCTTGAAATGACAAAATTATAGATGTGGAGAACAGTTTATTGGTTGCCAAGGGGTAAGGGGCGTGTGGGGGTAACGAGGGAGTAGATGTGTCTGTAAAAGGGCAGCAGGAGGGACCTGTGTGCATGGAATGTTGTGAGTCTGGACGGCACCAGTGTTGGCATCTGGATGTGATATTGCGCTAGAGTTTTACCAGACGCTGCCACTGGGGGAACCTGGGTAAATGTTACCAGGTCCAAGCTTGTACTGCTTGCCACACACAGGCCAATAAATCGAGGGATGACGTGTTGGGGCAGGAATAACGACTTTATTGGGAAAGCCAGCAGACAGAGGAGAGGGTGGACTAGTGTCCCAAAGAACCGTCTTGCCCAGGTTTGGATGCTAGTTTCTTTTATAGAGCAAAGAGGGAGAGGTGAGGAGGTAAAGTTGTAAAGGCCCTAAGTTGTTGCAAATATTTCCTGGTTCCAGCCAGACTCCCGGAGGGGATGTGTCAATTTCTGCTTTCCTGCAGCCATTTACAGGTGGGCCTGGTCAGGGTGTTTCTGTTGAACTGAAGTAAAGGTATTTTAGCTTAAGCTCATGCATGGGAGGCAGGGTTCCCAGAGATGGGCCATTATGTTTACCTTAAGTTATAGGCAACATCCTTTTACTGATTAACTTGTGGCAAAAGCAATAGAACATAAAGATTAAAGTAAAAGAAAGATCCAGTATGAAGTCAGATTTGTTTTTCCCTATTACATAAAGGGTGCATGGGAGCTCTACATACAACTGCGTATGAATCTACACGGTCTCAAAATAGAAGTTTGATAAACTCAACTGACTTTCAAGATGTAACACACGAGTTTCCAAAGAATCCACCAGGTAAACTGTGTATTGCTTTTACCATTCCACAGCATGCCAGCTCCTCTTACTGCACCTCCTTCGCTCACCAGATGTTCAGGAACATCGCCATGGGCAGCGCTCGGCAGGGCAAGGCAGAGTGGTCCTGAGCCTCTGGGGCAGGTGTTTCCTTACATTTAACCAAGCCTTCCCTAAATGGTAGCCTCAGGGGAGCAAATAGTCCACAAAAGGGAAATAGGAGGAGTAATGATTATGTGGAGAAATAACCTCCCTCATGAGTCATAGAGGAAATGCCATATAAATTTTTTTCTACTAAATTAATAAAAACTTGGTTGGGGGTGGGGGGAGGCTGAGGAAGGTGAGGGTGTGGGAAAGCAAGCAGCCCAGCACACCTGGACAGTGGTTTCTCTGCCTCGGTGGATTCTCTGAGATGCCACCTTTTTAAACAGCAGTAGCACCCTTTCATCCTCTGACCCAACAATTCCATTTCTAGATCTCTTTAAGGAAACAGTCTCTCCCAAACCTTTATGGATAAAAACACACGTGGCAGCATTGTTGGCAGTAGCCAAAAATTGAAAACAGTGAAAATAAATAATAATGACTATGTTATATAAATTATGCTGTGTTTATTTGATGAACAGTTATGTCACCATCAAAATAGTGTTTAGAAGGTGTTTATGATAGTCTGGAAAATCGTATAATGTTGATTGTTTTTGTTTTTTGCGGTACGTGGGCCTCTCACTGTGGTGGCCTCTCCCTCAGGCTCAGCGGCCATGGCTCACGGGCCCAGCCGCTCCGCAGCATGTGGGATCTTCCCGGACCGGGGCACGAACCCGTGTCCCCTGCATCGGCAGGCGGACCCTCAACCACTGCGCCACCAGGGAAGCCCTAATGTTGATTGTTAAATTGGATTCCTGGATCATAAAACTTTCTTCCTTGCCATGACGATGATCGCTACTAGCACTGTTTTTCCCCTCCTTATTGGCCTGGTACTTTTGATGAAGTATGCTGAAAGTCGGAGGAATCTGCCACTCCCCAGCTGGAAGAATCTTGGAGGGATAGAATTAAACAGGTTGAAACTGTGGCTTTAGCAACAGAGAAACCAACAGTCAGTGCCTGCCTGTTATCATCTGAAACCTGGATATCTTTAAGGCCTTTGGACCTTTTTAAAGTCTCTGGAGCCTTTTGAAAGGAATAAATATTGGCTTTTAAAATACTAAAAAAAAAAAAAAAGTCTTTAACAAACATGAAGTGTGATATGATCACCACTACATAAAAGTAAAAAAAAAAAAAAAAGAAAAGAAAAACTATTTCAAAAGAGATTGGACAGAAATGCATCCAACTGTCTTGCCCTGGCGGTGACTTCGCCCTTTTTCCACCTTATCTGCATTTCCACTTGTCTGTAAGGAGCCCGACTGTATACAAAAAAGAACAGAGCCGCACCGCACCGTTGGCTAGGTAGCTGATTCTGAGCAGGATACTTGGTTTTCTTCCCTTTTCCTGAGCCTCAATTTTCTCAGCTGAAAGCAGGGATCGTGATAGAACTTTCCCCTCCAAAACATGTGTGCTATGCAATTAATTCCCTCAGAATCCTTGAGACAGGTATTCCTATCTCCATTTCACAGACGGGGAAGTAGAGGAACAGACAGAGGAAGTGCTCACCCGGTGGCAGCTCAGAGAACAGCCCCTGGTGCTGGGCCTCTCCGGGAACACGGTGAGTGGCACTCGGGAGCTCCCGGAAGCCACAGCTCCGGGAGGTGGTGCCTCACCTCATCCCATTTTATCCGGGAGGACCCCGAGGCACAGCGGGTTAAAGGGCAGAGCTGGGGGACAAACCGGGAGGAAGCCCCAGCCCACCTGCCCTCCTCGTAGTCTCAATAATGGGCTCAGGTCACTGTTCACTGTTACTGGCTTTGTGCATCACTTTCCACATTTGTTTGTCTAGACACAGTATCCTCTTCCCAGGTTTTATTCTGCATAATGTGACTTAAATAATTAGCAACAATGAAATCAAACCTGGCACTGTGGATGGCATTTCCGGACATTCTGTTTAATGCTCCTATTTTTAGCTCAGTTGCTTCTTTCTTGGCTTTCTGACAGCCTGGATTCTTGCCCTCTCCTTTCAAGCTGAGGTTATCCCCCAAGAGGCCTTTCCGTGCCCGAACCTCCTGTCCCTCACCTGGGTCCCTGCCGGATGCGGACAGAAGGCAGGGGCAGGAATGACCGCCGTGCAGGAGGGCCCCACACGGCCTCCCTCCACCTGCTCCACCAGGGGGCCGCCCTCTTCCCCGGTGGCAGAAGTCAGCTGTGGGAGCAGGGCTCGTGGCTCTCGTGCCAGCTACTGGCACACCTAATACCGGGAGCCGGGGGCAGAAGAGAGTGGTGGGCGGGAAGGCTGAGCCGCCCAGAATGCCAGCCTCCAAAGACACCAAGCTCCATGGGCATAAGCAGGAAGGGCGGGGTCAGCTAACCCAGATCTCCGGGTGTGTCTCTTCCCCCATAATCCTCCGCTCACAGTGGCCTGCGTGGTGACTCAGACTCCAGCAGCCACGTAGAGTGCCCCAGGCCCCATGCCCGCAGCTCGCTCTGATTCAACTGCAGCTGGGCGGCCCTGGCACGCGTAGGGTCCCGCCTCCAGGACCCGCTGGGGCCTCCAGTGCAGCCTGAGCAGGAAGTGGTGGGAAACCGACACCATCAGGCCCTCCCTCAATGAGTTGGGGGATCAATGTGCAAACCTCACAGTGTGGGGTACACGGCTCCCAAGCGGGCCCGGTGGCGGGTCGAGCCCACGGAGACAGTGAGCTCAACGACTGTCACCGTCGCACGCCTGGTCCTTGCCCTCCTCCCCCACGCTCTTCCTCCTCTTTCTGGGGCCACCGACAAAGAAAACCCACCTGCACCAAGTCTGGCTCACGCCCGACCTGACCTAAGACGCAGCCTGATCCGTGTCATGAAGGAGGCGTGCTGCCCTAAAGTCTGAGATAGACGCATCCATGGCCTGGTCACTGAAAAGCAGTGATTCGTTGATTACCTAAATGTTACATGTTTAGTGTGCTGACCAGGAACTTGGCTGGCTCAGAAAAATCACGCGTAATAAATGCTTTGTTTTTTTATTTCAAAAAAAATTTTTTTTTGGCCTTGCAGCTTGTGGGATCTCAGTTCCCCGACCAGGGATCGAACCCATGCCCGCAGCAGTGGAAGCACGGAGTCCTAACCACTGGACCACCAGGGAAGTCCCCAAATGCTTTGTTTTGAACATCAAGAGTACTTAATAAATAGAAAACACTTTTTCCCCTTGAATCTTTTAATGAATGTGGAAGCAATATTTGAAGACCATGGCCCTGAAGGAGGCCTGGCAGTTGGCATGGCCTGGCCACCCTCATGTCTCTGCCAGCTGTCCCTGACCGGACAGGCCAGGAGCTCCAGAACAAAGGTGACAGAAGGCGACAGAGCTGGGCCCACACAGTGTCGGTGGTGAGCTTGCCAGTGTCTGTCTGCCCTGCTCTTGCTGCAGCTGGCACAGAGGCCCCAGGTAGGTTTTCTGAACGAGGGGCTTGCTGTTGTCTCTGGGGTCCTTGCTGCCGTCTGGGCCCCAGGGCTGCTTCCCCAGGCCCAGCGGCCACCTCTGACCCCTGGCTTCTCCTTGCCCCTGCCCTTCCTTTGCAGAGATTTCTACAGACCCAGGCAGCCAGATAAGATGGCGAGGGCGAAGGAAGATACACTGTCCTCCCAGAAACCTCAGACAGGGCATGTTCTTTCTTCAAGGCTACTGCATGGAGGAAAGGAGTAGACGGTTGTTTAAGATACAGCCTCAGGGACTTCCCTGGCGGTCCAGTGGTTAAGACTCCACGCTTCCACTCCAGGGGGCACGGGTTCCATCCCTGGTCAGGGAACTAAGATCCCACATGCCGCGGCATGGCCAAAAAATACCCCCCAAAAGATACATCCTCATGTCGGGAGACACAGAGAAAGGCTGGCTCTGTTGGTAAGAGGGGCGTTGACTCTGCCTCTTAGTCCATGGCAGAACCAGTGCAAAAGCAACCATATTCACAGCCCAACAAGATGATCAGTAAGGCGGACGTGAGGGAGGCATTTCCAGCATAGCTACAGGGACAGGCACCACCTCTCCACGTGGCCCTGGAACATTCACAAATGCCGACCGTACACTTAGCCACAGAGAAAACCTCAGTAACTTTCCAAACTGTAGGAAAATACAAGATTTTCTGATCATAATGCAATAACACCAGAAATTGATAACAAAATAAGGAAACAGAAAAGGCATCCTACCTGGAAATCTACAATTTTTTTCCTAAACAACTTGGGTCAAAGGCAAATATAAAGCCAACTGCACAATTCCTAAAAATCAAAGATAATGAAAGCGCTACATGTTAGGACCTGTGAGCAGTGCTTCATGGAAAACACATCGCCTTAAATTCAAATATATCAATTTTTAAAAGAGGAAGAATGAAAACAAATGAATTCATCACTGAATTAAAAGATTAGTAAATGAAAAACAAAAATAACTGATAGGAGAGAAGGAAGGAGTTACCAAAGAAGATATACAGAATGCCAACAAACAGATGAAAGGATGCTCAGCATCACTAATCATTAGAGAAATGCAAATCAAAACTACAATGAGGTATCATCTCACATGGGTCAGAATGGCCATCATCAAAAAAATCTACAAACAGTAAATGCTGGAGACGGTGTGGAGAAAAGGGAACCCTCTTGCACTGTTGGTGGGAATGTAAATTGATACAGCCACTATGGAGAACAGTATGGAGGTTCCTTAAAAAACTAAAAATAGCACTACCATACGACCCAGCAACCCCACTACTGGGCATATACCCTGAGAAAACCATAATTCAAAAAGAGTCATGTACCAAAATGTTCATTGCAGCTCTATTTACAATAGCCAGGAGATGGAAGCAACCTAAGTGTCCATCATTGTTTGAATGGATAAAGAAGATGTGGCACATATATACAATGGAATATTACTCAGCCATAGAAAGAAACGAAATTGAGTTATTTGTAGTGAGGTGGATGGACCTAGAGTCTGTCATACAGAGTGAAGTAAGTCAGAAAGAGACAAATACCGTATGCTAACACATATATATGGAATCTAAAAAAAATGGTCCTGATGAACCCAGGGGCAGGACAGGAATAAAGACGCAGACGTGGAGAATGGACTTGAGGACACGGGGAGGGGGAAGGGTAAGCTGGGACGAAGTGACAGAGTAGCATTGACATATATACACTACCAAACGTAAAATAGATAGCTAGTGGGAAGCAGCTGCATCGCACGGGGAGATCAGCTCGGTGCTTTGTGACCACCTAGATGGGTGGGATAGGGAGGGTGGGAGGGAGACGCAAGAGGGAGGGAATATGGGGATATATGTATACGTATAGCTGATTCACTTTGTTATACAGCAGAAACTAACACCATTGTAAAGCAATTACACTCCAATAAAGATGTTTAAAAAAAAGAGGAAGTAGTTAATAAAGACAAAAGAAGTGAGAAAATAGAAAGCTGTAGAAAAATAATCTGGCACTTTGGAAAAAGCAAGTAAGTGACTAGCTAATTGGGTGAAGGAAGAGGGGAGAGAAAGTACAAATACACAAAATAAAAATGACACGGTGAGAAATAACCACAGAGACAAAAAAATGTCTTTAATTTAAATGACTAATTTGTACTAATTAATTTAAGCAACTATTTGTTTAAAATAAAATTTAAACCATGATGAAATTTAATTTTCTAGGAAAAAATTGACTCATAAACATAGGAAGACCAAACAGATAATTTCCAAATAAGAAATAGAAAAAGTAGTTTAAGACCCCCCAAATCCCACCCAATCAGACAGTTTCCCAGGGAAAGTCTACCCATCTTTAAAACTACTCCATAGCATAGACAAAGAAGGAAAACTTACAACTTTTTTTTAACTGAAGAAGTGTACTATTGATGCCAAAACCTGATGAAGACGGCACACAAAGAGAAATCAGTGTAACTTACAAATATCAATGCTAAACCCTTAAATAAAATATTAGCAAATAGGATCCATCAACTCTCTTTTTTTAAATTAATTTATTTTTGGCTGCATTGGGTCTTCGTTGCTGTTCACGGGCTTTCTCTAGTTGCGGCGAGCGGAGGCTACTCTTCGTTGCGGTCCATGGGCTTCTCATCGTGGTGGCTTCTCTTGTTGCGGAGCACAGGCTCTAGGTGCGCAGGCTTCAGTAGTTGTGGCGCACGGGCTCAGTAGTTGTGGTTCGCGGGCTCTAGAGCGCAGGCTCAGTAGTTGTGGTGCACAGGCTTAGTGGCTCCGCGGCACGTGGGATCCTCCCCGACCAGGGTTCGAACCCGTGTCCCCTGCATTGGCAGGCAGACTCGTAACCACTCTGCCACCAGGGAAGTCCGATCCATCAACTCTTAAAGAATAATCTATTATCAAGTAGAGTTCGAAGCAGAAGTGAAAAAGCAAGTTAATATTAGAAAATCTATTCATATAACCCATAATATTAATAGATTTAAGCATAAAACCCTTATGATTATCTCTATTCATTCAGAAAAGGCATTTCCCAAATTCATCAGTCATTCTTGAAGTTAAAAAGAAATGCTTCATAAGATAGGAATTGATGGATTCTTCCTTAACTTAGCAACATGTATAACATTATACTCATATAAATACCAGCCCCAAACTCAGCACTGTACATAATGAGGAGACTCTGGACTTATTCCCATTAAAGTCAGAAACAAGACAGGAATCCCCAATACCATTACCCCTGTGTAACACTGAACTAGATACCCACCATCAGCACCATCAGGCAAGAGAAAGAAATTAGAGGCATGAAAACGATCACTATTTTGGAAATCAGATTCAATAAAGAATCCATCTTAAATGAGCACAAATAATAAGAGAGTTTAGCGGATTTCTTTTAAAATTAAAATAAGGGCTTCCCTGGTGGTGCAGTGGTTAAGAGTCCACCTGCCGATGCAGGGGACATGAGTTCGAGCCCGAGTCTGGGAAGATCCCACATGCTGCAGAATGGCTAAGCCTGTGCTCCACAACTACTGAGCCTGCACTCTAAAGCCTGCGAGCCACAACTACTGAGCCCACGTGCCACAAATACTGAAGCCCGCGCACCTAGAGCCCACACACAGCAACGAAGACCCAATGCAGACAAAAGAGTAAAATAAAATAAACTGGAGCAAGTTAAAAAAAAAAGCCCCCCCAAATAAATTAAAATATATTAAAATTAATAATATATTAAAATTAATCAATATTGTGTTAATATACAGTAGACTTCATATATGTCTATAGTGATCGGCAGATTGTGTGTGTGTGTGTGTGTACCGTGTAGAAGATATGGGAGAGAGAACCTCACAATAGCAACAACAAAAAAGATAAAGTATCTGTGAATACCTGTAACAAGGAATGTGCGAAACACGTACGAGAAAAACCTTCAAAGACCCCAAAGTTGATTTGCATGCTCTTGGCTGGGACAACTCAACATCGTGGATATGCCAATTCTCCCTAAATTGACTTCTAAATTTAATGCAAGCCTTACAATTAAAAGTACCAACAAGCTTGTTTCTCTGCTTCTAGAAAAGCTGATTTCAAAAAAATGATATGAAAACTAAACAAAAGAGGACAGCCAGGAAAGCCCTGTAAAGAAGAGTAACGAGCAAACCCTAAAGCACCCTTGCAAAGTGTTCCACGAAGCCTTAATAACTAAAACGAGTGCAAGGGACTAGGCGCTACCCACAGAACAGTGGAACAAAATTAGAAAATCAGAAATAGACCCAAATACGTATGGGGATTTAGTATGTGATAAAGTTGGAATTTCAAATCAAAAGGTAAAAAAGTGGACTTAAATGAAAATCGTTTGGAAGTGTAAGGAGAGACTGAGAGGCACTGAATAAAGAAGCACAGATTGCACTTCTGTTCTTTTTATAACTATTTTCAGCAATGGGGCCGAATTAGTGCAACAACACAAGCAAGAAGACTTTCCTGTTCATTTATCTGCCTGCTGCCCTGTGGCCGCCACACCACCCGGGCTGATTCTGTGATTCTGTGTCTCAGAGGGATTCTCATTGAGTGCAGTGATTTTTAAAAATACCATCTATTAGCAGTTACTGTGTGCTAAGGGATTTACATACATGTATCTAATTGAATCCCAGCCACTGACAAAATAGCTCTTATCTCCATTGTATCTATTTATCAAATAGAATCAATACCAATTATAGAGCTTCTGGGAGGCTTATCAGATATTTGAAAGAGTCATCAAATAGACAGACATTTAATAAATTATGTTGGGACAACTAAGTACCCAAGTAGAAAAAGATCAGATTAAATCCTCGCCTCAGGGAGATCAAAAATTTACATGTAGAAGCGACTTCCCTGGTGGTGCAATGGTTAAGAATCCACCAGGGATTCCGTTTGATCCCTCGTCCGGGAAGATCCCACATGCCGTGGAGCAACTAAGCCTGAGTGCCACAACTACTGAGCCTGTGCTGTAGAGCCCGTGAGCCACAACTACTGAGCCTGTGTGCCACAACTACTGAAGCCTGCCTGCCTAGAGCCCGTGCTCTGCAGCAAGAGAAGCCACTGCAATGAGAAGCCCGCGCACCACAACAAAGAGGAGCCCCTGCTCGCCGCAACTAGAGAAAGTCTGCGCGCAGCAACGAGGACCCAGTGCAGCCAAAAATGAATGAACGAATTTTTTAAAATGTACACGTAGAAAGTGAAACCACGAAATCATTAGAAGAAAACACAACAAATTTCTTTATGACCCTGGAGTGAAGAAGGCCTTTCTAATATGTGTCAAAATCCAGAGACCAAAAAATAAAAGGTTGATGAATTTGGGTAAAAATAAAAACACATGCCTGGGAAAAAATATCATAAGCAGAGTCAAAAGATAAAAGACAAGCTGGAAAAAATGGTAACATGTATCATAAAGGGCTAATCTTCCCAGTATATAATATATAAAGAGCTCCTGCAAACCAAGAAGAAAAAGAAAAACCCAATAAAAAGAGGTGAAGACGTGAACCACCCCCAGGCCAGTTTGTAAGAAGTAGGTCCTCAGGTTACCCATAGCTTTTGCCCGACTTGGCCACCAAGTGAAAGTTTCCGTGACCCCCTCCTGGGTCCAAATAATTTGCTAGAGTGGCTCACAGAACTCAGGGAAACACTCCTTTTCATTTACCAGTTTATTAAAGGATATGATAAAGGACACAGATGAAAACCCAGATGAAGAGATACACAGGGCGAGGTCTGGGAGGGTCCTGAGTACAGGGGCTTCTGTCCCCGGGGAGTTGGGGTGCATTACTCCTCCAATTATGTGGATGTGTCCACCAAACTGGACGCTCTCCAGACCCACACTAGTGGGATTTTAGGAGCCTTCCTCCCATTGGCGTGACCGATTATTAACTCCATTTCCAGCCCCCTCCTCCCTTAAGAGGATGGGAGGCAGGGCTGAAAACTCCAAGGTTCTCATCCTGGATTGGTCTTTCTGATGACCTGCCCCGACCCAGGAGCCACCCAGAGTCACCTCATTGGGACAAAAGATGCTCCTGTTGCTCTTATCACTTGGGAATTTACAAAGGTTTCAGGAGCTCTGTTCCATGAACACAGGACAGAGCCCAATATAAATTTTCTGTTATCTCACACCCATCAAAGTGGCAAAAATCCAGTCTGACACCACACTGAATGGGTGACAGGGTGGGAAACTGGCCTCCCGTGCAATGCTGGTGGCCTCCCGTGCAAGGCAGCCACTTCCGTGGGTGTGGACTCGCAGTGTCCGTCAAAATGACAGGGCCTTCAGCACCATCGGGTCAGACCGCCAGCTGCTCAGAGGAGGGTTGTGGCCGCCGGGCCTGCCTGTCCACGGGGAGTAGGGGAAGGAGACACGAGTAGACAGGCCCTGGGAGACTGGGACCTCTCCATGCGTGCTGGGTTATAGGGCGAGTGCATTAAGTACTCAGAAAAACTGGATTGACTGTATTTAACCTTTCCTCTCATTTAAGAACCCTCCTGGAAATGGAGGGACTTTTCTCATCTGAACTTTACACGCAGACAGACATCCCACTCAATAAAACCGGGTGGGTTTGGGGTTCTTTATAATAAAGTGATGTCTTAAGGACTGTCTTTAAAAGCAGGCAGGCCCGGGTCTTCCCTGGTGATGCAATGGTTGAGAGTCCGCCTGCCGATGCTGGGGACGCGGGTTCGTGCCCCGGTCCGGGAGGATCCCGCGTGCCGCGGAGCGGCTGGGCCCGTGAGCCGTGGCCGCTGGGCCTGCGCACCCGGAGCCTGCGCTCCGCGGCGGGAGAAAAGCAGGCAGGCCCCTTCCTCAGCGGCGCGGCCCCTGTGTCCCTGACAGAGGGTGTATGGTAACCACGGCAACTGCTGCATCCGGCCTTTCTCAGGCAGCTGTCACTTCCTGCTGTCAGTCACTGGAGGGTCCTGGGCCCACGGGCCCCTCACTTCCCAAATTCCTCGCCAGCCAGTTTGCTCAGGACTCACTTCCACCAGTGGAGGTTCAGCCTAGGGGGCTTTGGACTCTTCAGACTCCTTCCAGGCAGTCCTCCTGAGAACACAGGTGCTGGGAGGCCGTGCACGTTGGGGAGATGGTCGGCTGACACCCCACAGCCCGTCACGGCCTCTGCCGTGGACGCTGCCAGGCCAAGCGTGCACGTGTCCAGCTGCGCTCCAGCCTGCGCTGGCTGCACAGACGACGCGCCGGCCCTGACCTTGGCAAGCTGCAGAGCAGGTCAGCACGGACCTGGCCCTGTTCTCACTGCGGGCGATGACTCACCCCTTGTTTAGCCGCTGTTAGGGTCCCATCACTTGCAGCTAACGCCATGAGAGTGGGCTCTGCTCTGTGGTGACTAAGCACTCAGACAAGGCGCCACCTGCTGGGCTTGGGTGCAGAGCATGGCTGGCTGGAGCCCCGAGGTGACGGCAGGGTGCTCTGGGCTGCGCTGGTCACGGCAAAGTCCTGCAAGAGAAGGCCGGACTCAGACCAGAGGGGCCACTCTGAAAGCAGAGATGCACAGAGACAGCTCCTACCTGAGAGGAGCCTCCGTCCCCAGCCTGGGAGCTGCAACCCCAATCCACACGGTGGCCCACACCCTGGCGCCTTGCAGGATTGCCAGAGCCAGGTCCTGCAGCCTAACCTGAGGCTGGGACTCGCTGGGAGCCGCTGGGGGTGGGGGGATGGGAAACGGTATGTTTGACGCGCTTGGTGCACTTGGGTGGGAAATGCGCCGAACAGCAGCCTCAGCCCTGGCAGCCCGGGGTCCGTCCTGGTGCCGTGTACCCGTGCAGACCCTCAAACCCGCTCGCTCGGCAGACACCCCTGCGATGAGAGAAGCCGTTGACAAAGCTCAGGGCGGCAGCATTTGCCCCGAGTGGGGGGGGCGGCGAAGGGAAGGCGGCAGGAGGCGGAGTAGATGCTGATTCCAGGGTCCTCTGGAGAGACCTCAGGGATTGAGCCTCCCAACACCACCCAGCACCTGGCCGGAGCCGGGGTCATGCATTTTTAAGTGGCCATTAGTCTGGGCCACCCCCTAAGCGGGTTGTGTGGCCGCGGACGCGCCAGCTGCGTGCCAGGAAGGCCCTGGGTGGCTGCAGGATGTGGTTTTACCCCTCCAGAAACAGGCCACTGTGTTTATCCTCGCTGTGTCCGTGTCCCCACATGACTTCTCAATCTTTGCTGGCAAATCAGGTTACGAGTGAGAGGAACGCTGCCCCGGGGACACAGTCGAGTCCCCCGGGTGAATCTAGCCTCGGTTCCTGAACTAACCAGTCTCACTCCCTGTGCATTTGTTAATTCTTAATTCGGCATTTTTAAAGTAAATGAAACCACCTACTGCTTACTCTTGGGGTCCTCGGGTTCCCCTTGTTTGAACATAGTGTTAGTGATGAGATGCTTCCCCGATTTAAATGACGATGGTTCCGGCCAGTTCTGGTTTCAGGCAGCGCACTGGCCCGGGCCCTCAGCGGGGTTCTCGGGTTCTGTCCCTGGACAGTCAGTCACCCCACTTGTAATTGGCCTGTCCTGAAAATCGGGCCCAGGTGACTAACTGCCCGTGACCGAGGCGTTTGTTTCCGAGGATGTGGGACTTTCAGGGCTAGAACCAGGACAGTCTCAGGAACACTGGGATGGTTGGTCACCTGAATCACGAGAGAGGCACAGCCTCAAGGCGATCTAGCCACGCGACTCTGATGGGCCTCCTGTGCTGACAACAAGGCATGGGGTGGGAACGGGAGCCCGAGACTCAGGAGCGAAAAGCACACCAGACCTGCCTGCAAGTCGTGAACCCCAAGCTGCCCCAAGCTCTGGGCCGGCAAAGCAGCCTCCCTCTCCCGTATGAGGGAGGGCACCCCCCCCTTACCTGGAGACCCGCAGAGGCCTTCCCTGAGTCAGGCGGCCCCCAGCTGCCACCAGTCCTTGATTCCAGAACAGCCACGAGGGCCAGGCCTGAGCCTAGCCTGAGCCTAACCTGAGCAGGGGAACGCGGGCTCTGCTTGCTTCGGTGCAGCGTCTGGCTCCCGCGTGGGAGTGGTCCTTAGGGGACTGGACGGTAGGGGCAGGGGTGCAGAGCGTAAGGCCGGGGAGGGAAGAGGCTGTGGAGCTGGGCACTCTGCCCCAGAGCTCGGGATCACCAGCGTGCTGGGTGGGGTGTCTGGGGTGCTCCTGACGTGCTGTGGACGGGCTGCCCTGGGGCATGGCCATGGTGACGCCCTGTAGCACATGGAGATGCCAGCACTACCGGGGCAGGGTGTGGGGGAGGGGCCTGGAGGCTCAGGAGGCGAAGAGCTCTAGCAGATTCCCACGTGCGGTTGGAGAACCCGCCATCTGACTAGTGTTCTGAGGAAGGTCAGAGGCCCCCCCACTCCACTAAGGCAGAGGGGATGCAGTAGCGTGGGGCACTGCCGTCGTGGAGAAGCTCAGGTGGCCGCCCTCCACGGCCAGTATGGTGGTCGACGATGCTTCCACCAAACTCAGCTCCCTGGTGGCAGCGGGAACAGCCCCACAGGAAGGTCGCAGCCCAGGACCCTAGGATTCTGCAGTGATGCCATGCCTTCTGCGTCAGGGAACTAAACGCGGTTTGCCAAGCGGGTCTTGGGTCCTGGTACATCCTGATGGCCTCAGCATGGGATGTCAGGTGTGATTGGAACCGTCCTTCCCAAGCTAGGTGCTCTCAAACCACTGGGTCATAGGATGGGCAGGGGCAGCAGCGTCTGTCCCAAGATGGAAATGGGATGTTTGGTATCAAGCCTGAGCACGAAGAAGTTACACAGACCGTGGTCCCGCCCCTCGTGTCACCTCTGTCACCCTGACACCTCCCTCTCAGCCACACCTTGCCCCTTGGGGGTGTCCCCTAAGTCCCAAGACGCTACTAGAGGGAGCATCCTGGGTCTGATTCATGAGTGGCTCAGCCTCGTATGATGGCGCCAAAGGAACATGCACAGCGACTGCACACCAGCCCACGCAGGTGGCCCTGAAGAGCAGTGGGCAGAGATTAGAGAGATCGCTGTGCCGTGCCTTTGGACAGAGGAAGGGGTGGCTTGAGGTGATGCCACGGGAGGACTTCTGGGCAGCGATGAATGGCTTGGCTCACTCACTACTCAGCTGCCTGGAAGCAGCAAAGTCGGAAAACCAGATCCAGAAGGTTCGGGGGAAAGGCATCCATGGGATGCCTTAGGGAAAGTGGATTGGTCTAAGGGGGGCACAACACACGTGGATCTTTGTGTCCCGCCAACGTCCACAGAGGACATCCATCGCAGAGAAAAACCAGGTGGACAGATGGCTCATCGGGCCATCGGGCAGGGGTCAGCATCTCACTCACCGGCCACTGCACGAGACAGCTCGTGCCCCCGCTCTCCAAGGATGATGTGGCCGAATGTCCAGCCCGCCAGCAGAAGACTCTGATGCTGAGCCCATGACAGTGGCCTTTTTCCCAAGGCGCCCAACCAGCCAGTTGGGGGTAGATTGGTGACAGGAGACCTCCATCCACACTGGAGAGGGCAGTGAGTCATCACCACCAGAGGTGACATCAGCTCCAGCCAGGGGCTTGCTCCCCTGCCTCCAGGGCCTGGGCCCGCACCGCTATCCAAGGGTTCTTGAAGTTCCGAGCTCACAGTCAGGAGAACTCACGCATCACAGCCTCAGATCGGGGACTCACTTCACAGCAGGAGAGCTGTGGCCACAGAGACCACTGCTGTGTCATTGGTTCTCCATCCCCCAGGGCAGCCAGCCCCAGAAAATGGCCTGCAGAGCCAAGGCTCAGCGACTGCGGGGGTAGGGCGTTAAGCTCCAGGACACGGTCTATGTATTTAGCCAAGAGCAGAATGTACAGTCATGTCTCCCCATAGCCAGACTCCCCAGTAATACGCCATTGGGGACCCACGGTGGGGGGTAGGGTTGGGTCCTCTCACCATCGATCCCAGAAACCCACTTGCAAAATGTGTGCTTCTCATCCCTGCGACCTTAGATCCTGTTGGATTACAGGTTCTGGTTTGGGGGAAACGTGGAGGATGCTCCATGGGGGATACACTAAGTACTGCACAGAAACAAAGCTATGGCCACCTCCGGTCACTTAGCGTTCCTCATGCCAGTGGCCTCATAATGAAAGAAAGGCGGTACCTCCCCAGAGAGCGCCCTGGCCCTGCGTGTGCTGGGTGAGGACGGGTATTTCCAGGACTCAGGGACTCTGGGTCTTTTAGCCATTCGTGGTTTCGTGGGTACAAAATGTTTCAAGTGTTGAAAGAACAGCAAAAGCACAAGGCGGAAACGTGATACTATATGAAAAAGAGAAGTGTTTTTTCCCTTTTAAAAAACATAGTGATGAAAATGTAAATTTTAAGACTCGGTGGACAGTTTAGAGAGCAGATTAGATGTGGCTGCTGAGAGAATGTGCAAACCAACAGATGGACAGAAATGCCCCTGATGCAGTGCAGAGACCCAGAGGTGGAGCACGGGAAAGAGGGTCTGAGACCTGGGAATGGAAAAGCAGGTATAGCACACCTGGCTGGAGCTGCAGAGAGAAGGCGAGAGGGAATGGGACAGAGGCAATATGTGAAACACGATGATGGCTGAGAAATTTCTAGAACTGATAAAAGAGTATATTCTCAGATGCAAGGGGCAAGTCAAATTTCAAGCCAGATAAAAATAAATTCATGCTCAGACATATTCTAGTGCCGCTACAGACAGCGAAGACAAAGAGCGGGGAGAATTTTAGATCAGACAGAGAGAAAGGACGGATTAGCAACTGGTGGTGGTGGGGGAACGATAAGATCCGGTCCGCTGACCTCCCAGCAAGAAAAGTGGAAAATGTCTTAAAATACTGAGAGAAAGCAATGATGCCTTGTAATTACCGCACAGCTAAAACTCCCATTTCAAAACCAGGATGAGATAAAGACATTTGCAGAAAAGCTAAAATTGAGACGTTTACTACAACCGGGCCCACTCAAGGAAGTTCCCGAAGGTTTGTTTCGAGGAGAATGAGCCCAGGGTGGGGTCCTAAGATGAAACAGGGCCGAGGACCCCAGAAGCTGCAGATGCGGGGAAATCCAGGCAAATGGGAACTCTCTGAAAATAGCAACAGTGACTTTGGGGGTAAAAACGAGAAAGACGGCTTCCCTGGTGGCGCAGGGGTTGGGAGTCCGCCTGCCAACGCAGGGGACGCGGGTTCGTGCCCTGGTCCGGGAGGATCCCACATGCCACGGAGCGGCTGGGCCCGTGAGCCGTGGCCGCTGGGCCTGCGCGTCCGGAGCCTGTGCTCCGCAACGGGAGAGGCCACAACAGTGAGAGGCCCGCGTACCGAAAAAAAAAAAAAAAAAAAAATATATATATATATATATATGTATATAAAGACACAGATAAGTTAAAAGGAAGGAAAAATTATACACTAGGCAAGAAAAGTAATATGTAGCTATATTAACATTAGATTCGATTTAGAGCAAAAAGCAGCTCACCAAGAAAATAATTGTAAATTCATAGGCACCAAGCAATAGAAAACAAAAATTGATAGAACTTCAAGGAGAAATGGACAATGCCAACTTTGTGTGGAATTTTAATACCCTTCTCTTCATGATAGATTATCAGGTAGAAATGAGCAAGGATACAGAAAATTGCAAAAATAAAAGTAGCGAGCTTGACTTAAGGGACACACATAAGACTCTACAGCCCAGAATGGGTGGCTGGTACTTATGAACAAGAGGTGTGCATAATCTGTACGGAAAAATCATAAAACTTTATTGTAAGACATGAAAGAGGATTATATGAGAGGAGGAACAGAATGTTCACACACAGGAAGAATCGATGTTGGAAACGGCCGTCCTCCCGAGTTAATCCAGCCTCATGCCAGTGAAAGTTCCAACAGGTTTTGTTGGTTTTTAAATAGAACTTAGGAGCTGATTCTAAAATCTGTGTGGAAGAATAAAGGTTGTTGAATAACCAAGAAAAATTTGAAGAATAAAAAACAAGGGCTTGCCTTACCAGATGCCTGGACTACTTGTGAAGCCACAGCCATCAGAAACGCGGGGCCGGTGGGCCAACCGCATGAGACAAGGGCCCAGGAGCAGACCCCGCATGTCACGTCAGGAGGCCTGCGGTGACCCTGGGGGCCCTGCTGACCAGTGGGAAAGGGCAGGATCTTCAAATGGTCCTGGGGTGACCTGTTCCCCAGGCAGAAAACGTAAAATAAAATAGGGTACTTACTTCTTTCTTTTTTTTTTTTTTTGCGGTACTCTCAACCACTGTGCCACAAGGGAAGTCCTAGGATACTTACTTCTATTTGCCATCCCCCAAATTCAGTTCCAGGTGGATTTCGGTTCAAAGCTAAACATTACAATTTTCAAAATAGAGTGTGAGAAAATCAGTTATGACTTCAGGAAGGGAACGGATTTCTTAGCAAGGCACACAGCGTCCCAAACCACAAAGGAAACGATGAACACATTCAGTTCCACTCAATGAAAAAAATTCTGTGCATCAAAAGACACGAAAATAAAGGGAAAAAACAAAGCAGAAATGAAAAGACTTTGGTAATGAATAACACCGCCAAAAAAATGAGTGCATCCGACTTATATAAAGAAAGTCCAGGAATCAATAAACAGAAGGCCAGCAACAAATTCGAAAAGGGAGGGAAGTTACAACACTTCTGCAGAGGAAGCTCCCACAGCTAACACGCATGTGCTGGGGCTGGACCGCCCCCCCCCCAACCCAGTGGTCAGGGAGGCGTAGGCTGAACCACACGGGACCCCTCGCACCCCTGTAGGGGCAGCACTTACACTCGCCGTGGACCTGTGACCGCACACCCATGGGTGGGGGTTGGGAACAAAGGGAAGATCTGGGAAAGCAGGGCCTCCTTCCTCCTCGATGTAGCCGTTCCAGCCCCAAACATACGCCCGAGGCTCTCGCACCAGAACCAGAGCGCAGGGAAACGTGGACGGAAGATTCACTGCAGCCAAAAATGGTGCACCTGCGAGGCCAACAGGAAAATAGACTCTGACGTATTCACACAAAGAAGCATGATACGGCAGCAACGCTGGACCATGAGGACAGCAAAATGCAGGGTGAGCCCTCAGTGCGACCCCATTCCGCTCACCTGGGTGACGTCCTGAGAGCCATCCCATGGAAGGCAGGGGCTGCAGGACCGGGATACCACGGCCCGGCCCCTCTAGCTCTGCCACCTACTGTGGCAGTGTTTCCTCCTGGTTTGATGGGACATTTGAGTTACAACGTGTGAAGCGCCCAGAACACGGCCTGGCCCACGGATATCACCACGGATGGGCCTCCGGCTAGGATGCGCAGGACGCCCGAGGCTGCATGGTTTAGGGACGGGCACACGGGCATTCTTTTCACTATTCTTTCCGTATTTTGTCTGTTTCAAACGCTTGGAAATTGATTGCATGGTTGCTTTCCTGGGGGTGCTTCGTTTTCACTTCAGCTCTTTTTCCTTCCCAAAGTTCATCTTGGGGCTTCCCCCCCAGCTCCAGGCCTTTCGGGCGACTCAGCACAGCCCTGGGAGAGCGAGAGCACAGGCCACGCGTGCTGCGGGGGACCTCCCCTGTAGTGCAGCGATGCCCCTTGGAAATTCCCCGCCTTCCCACTCTGCCGTGACCTTCCCAAGTTCCCTCTGGCAGCTTCTGTGCAGGTTGGCTTCCCTTTGCTCTCCAGCCCCGGTGACCCCGCTTCAGGGGCTCCGTGCCCCTATGGGCCACGCCAGGGGGCAGCTAGCAGGACGGCCCTTGTCCCCCAGCTCCTTCCGCAGGGTGGTGAGAACTGCAAAGACTCTGGGACCAACGGCTCTGTCCAAAGCCCACACTGAGCCTGACCCGGCTCTGCTGGCCCCTGCCTGTTCCAACCCCGCCTGGCGATAGGCGGGGGCCCCCCAGAGCCCCTCTCAGGGCGGTTTCTCTAGCCGGCTTGTGATTACAAATCCTCCTCCACCCTTCACCTTCAGACGTAAACCTCCCCGCCCTGCGCCGTTGCCCTGAGGACCAGGGAGCAAACACTCAGGGCGCCCCACGCTCTCCCCTTCCCGTCCCGTCCCGTCCTGTCCCGGGGGAGGTCAGGGCCTACCCTCCGGGCCCCTCGCTCCAGGCCAACACGGCCTCCTGTCCGCAGGGTGCCTCCGGCACGTCCAGTTAGCTCGCCCAGGTGGCCTGGCCTCACGGCCCCAGCCCTACCCTGTGCCCTTCCTTTGGGGCGCCCAGCCTTCCGGAGCCTCCTGCCTTGGCGTGGGGAGCAGGGCTCGGGTCTCCCTGGCTCTCCCCCTCCCGCAGCAGCTGTCGCGGACGAAGACCTGCCTTGGCCGCCTTTGAGTGATGACCGGCTACCACCGTGTCTGGGAGTGGCCCCCCTATTAACCCCTCCTGACTGGGCGGGCGGGTCTCTGTCTGTCTCCTGCTGGGACGGAGCCAATAGCACAGGCCTCTCCAGGCATGCCCGGCACGAGGCCAGCTCTCCTGCTTCTCTGGGTGCTGCAGGCCTGAGGGATCCGGGAGCCATTTGTTAGCTGAGACCCAAGGTCCGTCTCCCGGCCCCCTGCTTCCCCCAACCCTGGAGACCTGGAGGTCCTGGCCGAGAGGCGTCCGCTCTGTTGGCTGCTGCCGTGTCCTGGGGAAGGGCGGCCTTCAACCTCCAGACTATAGTCCAGCGCCCGCCTGGGGTGGGGTAGCAGCCCTTTCTGGGACGAGCAGGAAGAATGCCCAATGATGCCGCGCGGGTCACTTACATCCTACAAGTGGAGGTCTCCCCGGGAGATTCCACGCGCTGATCTGTTAACACGTGGTTGTGACAGAGGGCGGAATTCACTCGTGCTAAGGACACTGGAAAAGGAACTGCAAAAGGTCTAAGTGGGGGGGCTTCCCTGGCGGTCCAGTGGTTAGGACTCTGTGCTCTCGCTGCCAAGGGCGTGGGTTCAGTCCCTGGTCGGGGAACTAAGATCCCACGCGGTGCAGCCAAAAAAAAAAATCTAAGTGGGAACAGCGTTCAGGATAGTAAAATGAGTTTCCCTCCTTGGGGACAGGGCGTGGGAACAACAGAAGGGTCAGCCGCACTCCGGATGGCCCTGCGCAGGGCTGGACTCTGCGGCGTGCCTGCCGTGCGGGCTGGCAGGGACGGCACGTCTGTGCTTTCACCTCCACCCCCAGCAGCTCTGCGGGTCATCGGGTCCCGGAGAGTGTGCAGCAAACTGAGCCACCACGAAGAAACGCTTCTCCTTACGCTTGTCCTGACTCAGCACCGTTGGGGCGCCAAGGACACTGGCGATGTGCGGGGTGTCCCAGGGGAACAGCGGGGCTGAGGAGGGGCGTCTGGACTACGTGTCTCCCACGACCAAGGGCGGGCGCCTCTCCAAACCCGGAGTCCTGCGTGACCCCAGGGGCAGCCCCATGCCGGACGCACCCCCCCAAACCCTGAGCCTCCCCAGGGCCCATAGCGCCCACCTCCTTCTGCACCAAATCTTTCCCTGGAGAAGGAGCTGATGCAGGCTGGCCCCAAACCCTATTTTCTGTTTGGAGCCACAGAAAACAGGGTTGAGCGGGAGGGGTGGCCGACAGCGCTTACCTGCCCGGCTGACTTTGGGCACTGCAGGTCCATCCTGAGCCCAGGAGCACAGCTCCGTGTTGTGTCCAGATGGCACAGTCCCAGGGGGGCAGCCACCGCCCTGCCTTCCAAGGCCTTGGGCTGGCCCAGTGGGTCAGCTTTCTTACAAAGTCCTGGGCAGGTGGGACCGACCGTTTCATCAGACATCAGCAGAATCCTTTACCAGTAAGTGGTGATGTTTTAGCACAGTCTGCGGGGCAACTATGTCCCAGAGGTCTTCTGGTCCTGAGCCATGACTGAGGAGCTTGGGGTGGGGGGAGCCGGAGGACCCCTGGGGCAGGCGAGCAGCACCTTCTCAGACAGTGCACCCCTGCCCCGCGGCTCCCGGCCTCACAGTACTTGGAGTCCCTCCGCGTCTCTGACCCCTGGCAGGATGTCAGGGCTCCTGTAGGTGGACCATCACCACCACCTGGTGGATCTGGAGCCCAGAGCACGCAACATCGCCCCCTTCCTCTGAGCTGTCACAGGACAATTCCATCTCCCCACTGTGGGTTCAGTCTTTGGGGAGCACTTTCAGACCCGCTGCTGGGCGGCCACTTGGACCAGGCTGTGCTCTCAGGCTCCACGCTGGGAGAAGACACGGGAGGGGGAGCCCCCAGCGCAGGCCTGGGGTGTCATCCCATTTCCTAGTGGGGCTGTTCCTGTATGACCACCCCAAGCTCTCCCCTTGCTGTCTGGGGTGTGTGTGTCCCTGTGTGTGTGCGTGTGTGTGTGCCAATACACGTGTGTATGGGGGGGGCCTGTAGGCATGTGCTGGTACTCGCATGCTCTGAATTCAGGATATATTTTTAAAGCTACATCGTGGGTAGATGTGTGCGCGCCAGGAGCGCCGGTCCCAGCCCGGCTTTCCCAGGTCTCAGGGCAGACGTGGGCCCATCCCCACTGCCGGCACCGGCCCCAGAGCACAAAAGCACATACTCAGGGGCCGTTCCCAGAGCAGAAGTGACACCGTGGTTCTTTTAGCTCGATTTATTTTCACAAGACAGACAAATCAGACCCTGAACTAGCTCTTGGTTCTGACAAGAGTTCTTTTCTTTATAAAGAAAAAGCGCTCCTGGGTTTTCTCCACAGAATGCATTTGTTTTTACAAAAAAATAGTTTTTGATATATACATGCCTACTTTGGAAACCTTTAGTCCTGGATGGCTTTTAAGACCCGTTTTTAGGCAGAGGGTCACTTAGCATGCTTTATGCACCAACTGAATTTTCTCCCTTGTTTCCACCTGACGATTGCTCTCCTTCTCGATTTCCCTTCCGAAAGCAACTGACATGAAATGGAAAGGCTCAGAAAGTGTCCTCACGACAGCCTCGGAGAAACAGTTCCAGCCTCGTGAGGGTCTGTTCAGGCGAGGACCCCGCGGGCCAGGATGTGCCTGGAGGGCCTTTCCTTCCCTGGGAAGACCCTCCGCAGACCAGAAGCAAAGGGACAGAAGGAGGCAGTCAGTCACTTTTTCTTATAGCGGGGTTATTTTATCCCCCTCTTTCACAGCAGCAATTTTAATCAACAAGTATGACGGCCACAGCATTTTATCTAGAAAATACTGCCAATCAGGCAGGCTCAAGCACGCCTGCGTACAAAGTGACCTTCGCAAGCGCACGGCAAATGCAGCCAGTTTTTCGGGATACAGGCTTTTAGAGTCGAAATTATAGCTCCCCCCACTCCCTCCCCCCACAAGCTCCCACAGACCAAAAATACCGCTCTCCTCAACCACACAAAGCTGTAGCAAATTTGTAAAAATGAAGTGTACAAAAGGAAGCATCCATATAATACATTTGCACCCTGTATACAATGTATCACCCTTTGAAGCTGGCCAACGGTCAGGTGCGGCAGAGGGTCGATAATAGAAAAAGAACCCCGACATCTGTCCCACACATTTGAGTCGATGGTTGGTGTGATTTTCCAAAGAGAGACATTTTCATTTACAGCTACAGCACTTGCTGACGACCCTTACGATTAAGAAGCCGATGAGTTTCCTGGCGTTTAGGCAAGTACTATTTGATTGTCACCACGTACAATTCTGAGACAATAAATACAAGTAGATCAGATGCATTTCTTCATGGTATCAAGTAACTCCAGTTTAATACAATTTAGTGCATGTCAGTATCTCGTTCACAGTTCAACTTCTGTCCAAAATACTTTTGCAACAAAAAGTTAAGAAACGGCAAAGTTTATGGGAAAAGAAAACTCCAAGTGAACTTGTCATCACAAAGCTTAAAACTTTAAAGCGATTCAATTGTCTTTGAAAAGAACACGCGGCTGCTGCCAGGTGTCAGCCGCCCTGTGATTTCCTGGGCTCCCTGAAGCGCTCTTATTTCCAGAGCGTTTTGTGGGAAACGCCACCATCGCCACCGAGTGAGCTAGTGGCTGAGGCCTGCAGTGAACTTAATTCACGTGTGTCCACCCCTTCCATCAAGTGGGGTGCAGTGTGACAGCTCCTACCCAAAACACGCCCCTGCATTTTTGTGTCCTGGCCCTGATACGCAAGGATGCAGAACCCGCGTGAACATCTGTGCACACCCGGCAGCACCACTCACCTCGTGGGACCAAGTCAGGGCCGTGGCCGGGGTGTGGCCGGCGCCATGGGCCACGCCCAGGTGCTGGGGAGAGGCTTGCCTTTGCTTTGGGAGCTAACTTGCTAGAGAGAGGGGCAGACACGTGGGCCGGGGACATGCTGTCTCCAGACGGAAGGCAGGTAGGCACGTCAGGCCCATGGTTTTAACCCTAAGCCCGGTTACACTGCAGAGGGTTGAAAGCCACGTGGCACCACTGCCCGGTGTGTCGCATGCCGGGGCTGCATGCAGCTGTGGGTGAGAAATTTGCAGCACGAGTTCACACACAGGGTCGGACAATTCAGCTGAGAGTCAGTTGGGCTGAGAAGATTCTATCTGGCTTGTCTACAGGTGTCTTGGGCAGAGACAAAGCAACATGCAGAGAGATACTTATTCTTCACCCCAAATCTGACACAAATGGGGGTCCCATGGGCGCGGACAGCTTGGAGACGGCTCTTGGCCTACACATGACTGCATGCACCGCTTTCTCCCCAGAGCGATTTCGGTGCTCAGTAACTAGTGTGACAAAGAGCGTGTGCCACGGTGCACACGGGGGGGACGGGGCAAACGTGGTGGAGATTCCAAACTGACTGGCGATCATGCCTGCACTGCCTTTGCAAGAAAGTTCTGTTCACGCCGCTGATTTGTGTCATTGCTGAGTGGTTTGTGTAGAGACCACTCTTCGGCCTGACTCTGTGCTTCTCAGGCAGGGGCTGTGGACAGACAGGGCCATGCATCCCGTACGCCGTCACCAAAGACCGGATGACCGGCATCACTTCTTTCTTTGGGGTTAAAACTCTTGTCAGTGGTCTCCCCGACCAGGTAAGCCTTTCCCCAGCGTCTGCTCACCTGCAGGAGTGAGGCCATCTCTGCTCAGTGCTGTCACAAAGACCCCGAGAGGGACCAGAAAGCCCCCAGGTGCTGGTAGCTGTCACAAGGTCACCATGAAATGCCACAGGCACCCTACAAGCCCCCTGGAACTTCCCAGAGGGGACTGCTGGACACACGGGGAGGGCCCAGAAGCCAAACTCTACTCGCCAGGCTGCACCAAGATACGTGTGCAGGTGACAAAAGACATGGCACCGGGACCTGAGCTGAGAAACACGCCGGCCAGCAGCACCCCGGCTCAGAACTCAGCCTGTCGGGCACTTGTGGGAGGGGCCCAAGGCCTGGGGCCCCGCCCTTTGTACATCTCCAGTGGGAGGGGGGCTGGCCCTGGAGGCTGCCCCTACAGAGAGGTCAGCAGACCCCTTCCCTGCAGAGAGGTCAGCAAACACCACAGAAATTCCTTGCCCCGCCCAACCCAGGGCCTAGCGTGTAGGCTGCCAACGACTTCAATCTAGAGCACACCCTCCCCGACTATGACAAGCACGACTGCCCCAACATTCAGCCTGAATTTGGACAATGGTAACATCAGAAACAAAAGGGGGTAAAGGAAAAGAAATAAGAAAAACACTGTTCTGAGATTTATTAATTCAAAAAATGCAAGGAGCCTCCCCCTTCCCTTCTGAAGTGCGTGAAAAGCAAAATCCACCCCTCCAAAAAAAAAAAAAAAACCCAAACATTCATGGTGTAGTTTTTATTGCTCTCAGAGGGCTTGGTATTCAAACGCACAAGCTAATCTTTGTTAAATCAGAAGGAGGTCACTGAGATTTAAAACCTACACGTGGTCTCAATCTCCATTCATCTAGGAGTCTTCACAGCTCATCACTGACTCAATATAGAATTTACACATTGTGTATTAATTTCAAGGGGAGGGAACTTAGCTGGGAAGCAAGAACCATTAATTCAATGGTAAAAGATCTAAATTTGCATTTTCCAGGTAATACGCCTTCACAGTAGTACCCTTCAACTTTTTCCTTTAAGATTTTTAGGAATTAGTGAGTTAGCAAATGACGTAAACACACAGAGACAGGTGAGCAGTACACTGAAGAAAAGTAAGATCTAAGGTAGCCGCTCACCGCAGCCCCCCTGCTCGGTTCGGCTCCAAGGGAAGGGGGAGGCGTGCTTTGTGGCAGAGGGAAGCTCTCTTCTGAGAAAGCACTTCAAAGCTGTCTTTCAACCTCATGAGGACTTGTGTGCATTCGCTACCACTCATGAGCGAGCCCAGAACTGTGATTCGCTTCCCTGTGACCTTGGTCCCTTCACCAAGGTTACCATGCACAATTCAGTAGTGTCATTATGAAGGGTATATGCTGTTTCCATAAGTCTCCCCAGAATGCATACTTAGGGCCAATGCATTTTTCCAGTTTAGTTTATAATGTTTTCCATGCCTCTTTCTTCCATCTTTTCCCCTAGAAAATTCAACCTGCCTCTATCCGGAACGCTGGTTACAGTATTATCAGAGATAACACCCATTAGTTTTCTTTCCCTTGCTAAAAAAGATGAGGGGAATGTGACTTAAAAAAACCAAGTTGAACGTTTAAGACGAAAGTCCGATGCAGGCAGGGTGACGGTGGAATGGCCTGGCGGAGTGCGGGGCTCCAGCGGGAGCGGGGAGGGCGTCCCAGTCCCCCCACTCTGCCCAGCAGCCCGGCCAGGCCATTGGCCAAACGCGCACGAAATACCTCCCTCTGAGGAAGAAACGGCTCCCACCAGGGCAGCAGGCTGAAGGGGACGAGGTCAGGGCACTCCGGTCACCCTCCCCCAGGACAAGTGCATCTGCTCGGAAGGGGGGTGGCAGCGGAGGGGAAGGCTCACCACCTCCAGCTTCCATCAGGAAGTTGAGAGCCATCAACAGATCAACTGTGAAAATAAAATCTCTAAAAGCTCCGTGTTAACAGTCTCCTTTAGAAGACAGGGTGATGGTGACACTGCCTTTTCAAAAATCCAACGGTCCTGCGGGCTGCGGGCGGAGGTCTCCCCGGCACACAGCGCCTCCGGCTCCGGACGGCTGGGGAGGGGGCCGCCCTGCACCCGGCGGGGTGACCGGGTGGGACAGAGGAGCTGAGCTCCAGGCACGGGAAGGACTCGACATCTCACCGCGTTCTCGGGCTCCACTCGCTTTAAAACCGATTTAAGGTGTGTCAGGCAGGCTTAGGTGGGAAGCGCGAGGACGCTCCGGAAACGACCAGGGGGCGTGTCCCGCCGCCAGCCCCGTCCAGTGTGCTTGTCGCCGAGGGGACGTCCCCAGGCCCCGCCCCCATCGCCTGGAATCGAGGTGCCAGCAGGTCGGGACCAGCGGGTGCTCTGGGGACGCCGGGACCCGCGCACACCGTCCCCGGGGCGACGGGGGAAGAGAGTTTGCAGGGAGAACAGGGGAGGAGACGAGGGGCAGGGGGAAACTCCCGAGATAACGGATAAAAACCAAAAACTGGATCTAAGTGTGAGAAGAGAAAGCATCCAAAAGCTCCCTGTCAGGCAGAGCTCTAGAGAGACGGCAGCGGTGACACCCGTTGTCCCGGGAGCGGGTCCCCCGGGCCGCTCTGCCGGCAGCGGACGCGCAGGTGCGAGGCTGGCGTCTGTCTCCATCTGCAGGCCTTCCGACTGCTTTGCTCTTGGCTCAAGTTTTATTGGTCAATATTAGTCACCAGTTAATAAGAAAAATAGTTTCTAAGTGTCTTTTTTTCCCACCCCCCGCTCTGTGTGTGTTGTTCTGTTTTTAATTGAGTTAATCGGATACCACGGTCAGGTGTATGTGTGTTCAATCAGAGCCGTTAATTATTCCTTTTTCTTAAATTCTTGGTTTCCATAGCTGGAGCCTTTCTCTATTTCAGTCACTCCTATCAGTCGGCGGACTCCAAAGGAAGCTTTAAAATAGGAAACAGGTGAGGTTAGACTGATTGATGGCAAGCTGGAAAAATCGTCATGGGGGCGGGCAGACCTTCGGCCTCAGACTTCCCTTGGGGGGGGCAGGCCGGCCTTCTCCCCTCCTCTGCCCCTCCCTGCCCTGCCCACTCAGCCTGTCCCGGGAGGCGGCCAGCTCTGCTCCCCCACCAGCCCGGGGGAGTGTGCACCCGCTGCGGGGTGCAGTTCTCAGCCAGGGCTGAGGGCCGTAGTGCCCAGCCAGGTGCCCGACAGACCGGGTGCCCAGCAGTGCACTCAGGGCTGCAGGGCCTCGAAAGCGTCCTGGGAACCTCAGCCCATCACACCAGCCCACGCCACTAACTGCCCGAGCTCAAACCGGTGGCCCAGGCCCTCCCCACACAGCTCTTAGAAGGAGATGCCAGGCGGGCGGATGGCCGGCCAGCTTTCTGGACAGATGGCCCTGGAATCTGGCTGTGGCCTTCACGGCCCTGTGGCTCAGTGGCCAGAGCAGCTCTCTGAGGCCGGCAAGGCTCAGGTTGCATCCTGGCTCCCAGGTGACCATCTCCAGGCCTGGGCGCCGCAGCCGGCACATGGAAGACTCCCAACCTCAAGCCGCGCCATCACGCCCGTTCATTACCTGCCCCGACAAACCCCAGGAACGTCAGGATCAGAAGAGGAGACCCACTGGCAAAGACGCCTAAGACAAAACTGAAGAGAGGAGACAGGAGAAGTGTGGCCCAGAAGAGGAAGTTCAGGAGTGTCCACGGCCGCCGGGCGGGTTTGAACTGCTCCCCCGGAAACACGCCCTTCTGGTTATACATCTCCTGCAGCGCATCCTGAAACAGTCGACCAGTGTGCTGTTGTTACAACCCCACAGTGAAAAGTGACTCGACCTATAAATAAAGTGGACGGGCCATGCAGGCTGCGGGTGGGAAATGCAGTTCGCATGACCTTCGTGGAGAACCTCGGTGGCCTGTACCAAAAGCTCGAAAAATACAAACCCTTCGACAGGGCAACTTTCCTAGGAAAATTATCAGCCGGTGCCTGGTGCACGACACGCACCTTCAACACCCAGGACTGCGCTGTCGGCCGGCCCCTCACTGTCTCCTGTGACATCTCCAGGGCGAGGGTGGCGGCCACTACCTGCTGGGAGTCCAGCGGCCTGGCGTCACCCGCCGCTGGTTTTGTCACCCACAGAAAGCTATTTAACCTCTCCTTCCTCCGTGTCCTGGTGGCTAATGATGGGAGGACAGAGGACCGGGTGAGGACATGAGAGCACCCTCAACAGGGAAACGGGACACACGCTCAACACCGAGCACCAGCTGCCGGAGAAACTGCGACGCTGACATAGATTTCTCTGTGGCCACGACACGTCACATGCTAACAAGGAGATACACTCACGATAGTTTGTTTTCTGAAAGAAGTTAAGTGCCACACAATTCCTCTTAAGTAAAAATATGTACGCCTATATATTTGTCTAGGACAGAGTCTGGAAAGATGCACACCCACACGATCTGAGTTACCCGGGGGAGTAAATCTCACCTGTCCTCGTTTTTTTTCTATTTTATTTTCTGCATTTAGCTTTCTACAGCTGTGTTGTGTATTACATAAAAACAGGGCAGGGGGATTAACAAACACCCAGCCTCGCAGCCTCTTCCGGCTTGTGGTCAGGCACCAACTGTCCCTGCTGGTCGACGGGGCACGGGGCAGGCACCACAGGTCCTGTGTGGTCAGGAGCCACTGCGACCCTTATGCCCGTGTGTACCCTCCGGGCGACCACATGAACCCCCACCAGAAGGCCCTCCCCTGTGCAGCCCCAGAACGTCTTCAAGCCCGCTCGCTCGGCCAGCTCCGCTCTGACCACCTGCCCCACGCAGACGGGCCACGCCCTCCTTCTGCTCCTGGAGCACCTGTCGGTGGGTGGGGGGTGGGGGGGGGAAGCAGGGGCGCCCTGGGGCTCTCGGCGAGCTCACGGGTCAGGTGAACCGGGCCCGGAGGCCACCCAGAGACAAGAAGGCAGGACCTAGCCCCGCAGGAGAGTCCACTGTGCTTACAGATTTGCACCAAGTTTGTGACAGGCCTTTTGATCACCTGAATAAAACACACACACACCCCTGCTCTCCTGGGGAGGGACCTGCCACACACACTGCTGCTTGTGTCACTCAGACATCACGTCCCTTCTCCTCACCCTGGTGCCTCGCTCCACCAAGCTCCTCCTTCCTCTTTCTAACCTCTGGTGAACATGCTTATTGTGGAACTTTAGAGAAACTGACCCCACCTAAACCATCAACACCTCCAGCCTCCCTCACCGTTTTCCAGTCCCTCCCTCGCCCCAGCCCTCGGGCGCTCCAGGCCCTCTGTCATTACAGGCCCCTTTCCTTCACCGACCCTACCTGGTGAGCACAGCAAGCATGGGGGAGCATAGCGGGGGGCAGAGGCCGGGAGACCTGGGGACAGTTCCACCCAGAGGATAGTCACCTCCTCCTCAGGGCCTTAGTTCCCACATCTGCAAAATGGGGAAACTGTCTGGAATGACCTTCAAGGCCCTTTGGTGACACCGAGGTCTGTTTCCACGTTACGGCCGGAGCTCACTGGTAAGTGACCAGAGGCGTCAGTGTCTCCAGAAACACGTGTGTTACAGCAGGACCAAAGCACCCAGTTCGGCTGCTTCAGGGTCTGCGTATTCCCTGGCAGGGGGCAATGGGGCCGAAGGCAGTGCAGACCCCCTACTCACAAGACGGGGAGAAAGGGCTTCTCGTGCTCGGCTGGGGACATAACGGGCAGGCTCTTTGAAGCACAACTTAGAGACATTTCACAAGGGACCAGAGCCTCCTACCACCAGTCACAGCGTTAACATCTGGCAGAAACGCTCCCACACGTGCCCTGCTGCGTGGGGAACAGCAGAAAGTTCATAAATAGTTCATAAATGTTCACAGGTAGGAAGACGACTAGCCAAAACGGGGCGTCATCACATGGGAAACACACGGTGGAGCACAGCATCTAAAGGGGTGAATTAAAGCTATGTCAACGCTGAAAGATGTAACGAACAATGGTCACTAAAAACAGAATAAATGGGAGAACGTGACACACAGTGTGGTCCCTGATGCAAATTACAATATAAGTGACATGAAAAGTGATAAAAAATGTATATGTTTCAATATTATGGAAAAACATAGCAAATAATAGAAAATACCCAAATAAATCAGTTATGTCACTTGCTGTATTTGCATCAGGTTGTTTTAGAAAGTAACCCTTAGAGATGAAGACAAGGCCTGTGGTCCCATCCCCGCCAGGAGTCATCACACTTCAGCGGGTGGTCTCCATCCCCAGGAAGGGCTTACACCTGCACCCCTGTGCTCGGGTACCTCTACGATAATGCACGGTACTGCGCCCGCGCTTGGTGATTTTCTGTGAATAGCGCCACACTATATGCCTATTGCAATCTGCTTTTCTTTACACCTACTTTCTCAAGATTCATCTAGATTGATAATGCGCAGTTCATTCATCTTAACTGAATCACAGGTAAATGAATACACACACGTAATGTATCTATTTCCTAATAATGCACTTCTGGGTTATTTCTCATTTCCTGCTAAACAAATACTGTTGATTGCAAATGTCACTTTTGTAAGAGTTTCAAACTTTTTTAAAAAAAATATTTATTTGTTTGGCTGCGTCGGACCTTAGCTGTGACACGTGGGATCTTTCGTTGCGGCGCACAGGCTTCTCTCTAGTTGTGGCGCATGTGCTCCAGGGCGCCGTGGGCTCAGTAGTTGCAGCACACGGGCTTAGTTGCCCCGCAGTATGTGGGTTCTTAGTTCCCTGACCAGGGATCGAACCCACGTCCCCTGCATTGGAAGGTGGATTCTTAACCACTGGACCACCAGGGAAGTCCCTTCAAACTTTTAAAACCTGACCCTGATCCAGAGATGCATTGTCTTCTGTAGCCTCGTGCACACAACGTCTTTCTGCGCATCCGCCATGTGACGCACACACACTCTAGTCCTTTTTATTTAGGTTTCCTTTTCTTCTGGAGAGTTCTATTGTTCTTGGAAATCACACATTTCATCCCAGTTTTCAAATGTAGGAGCATAAAGTTGTCATACTGCTCTCCTACTACTTTCACTCCTTGCTCTTTGGTTGTGTCACCGTTTTTGTTCCCATTAATGCCGGCACTCTTGTTTAATTGGTCAGTCTTGCCCAAGGCTTTCTATTTTATTAATATTTTTAAAGAAAAGCTTTTGGTGCAGTAGATTCACTCTTTTGTAGCTTTGCTTTGTGCTTAACTAATTTATGCTCTTTGTATTTTCTTTGTTCTCTCTCTGGGTTTACTCTATCTTGTGTATGTTTGTACAATGTATATGTGTGCATATGTGTACACACATATATGTACATTATATACATTCTTTTTATCTATCCTGTTCCAGACTTGGGTTTCTTGAAGCTGACGAAACCCATGTTCATCAATTCTAGAAGTTTTTGTTTTTTTTTTTGCGGTACACGGGCCTCCCACTGTTGTGGCCTCTACCGCTGCGGAGCACAGGCTCCGGACGCGCAGGCTCAGCGGCCATGGCTCACGGGCCCAGCCGCTCCGTGGCACGTGGGATCTTCCCGGACCGGGGCACGAACCCACGTCCCCTGCATCGGCAGGCGGACTCTCAACCACTGCGCCACCAGGGGAGCCCCAATTCTAGAAGTATTATGGTGATCTCTGACAACTGCTCTTCACCATTCTTCCCACCTTCTCCTCTGGACTCCCTGTTACACTCTGGACCTCTGCTTATCCCCTGGATCTTTTAAACTTCCTTTTTACATTTTCTCTTCCTCTGTGCTGCATTCTGAGTAACGTCCTCAAAACCTGCCAGCTCACTAATTATCTCTCAGCTGTGTCTCATCTGTTAACTAAGATTTTGCCGTCAGTTAGTAGATTTCCATGCCTACACATTTTACCTGGTTTTTCTCAAATCTGTCTCATTTTTTAATCGGTCTTGTTCTTCTGTTTTCAATCCCTTCTTTTTTGCTTAATCATTTCATACATACTGATTTGAGTCTCCCTGGCAGTTCCATTAGCTGAAGTTTCGGGAGGGTTTAATTTTTCTCTTTGTCTGTTGTACTCTCCCATCGTGGATTCTGGTTATGAGTGCCTCTCCAGCAGAATTTTTCTGAAGAAATCTCGGGCAGCTTAGGTTTGGAGTCGTGTTCTTCTAGTTTTCCACGTGCTTTTCTCAGGGGCTCTAGAGAGATTCACCTAAAACCACTTCTTATGCGGATCCTCTGAGCTCTGCTGTTAGTATGACTTCAACCCCCACAGGTGCGTGAGGACTGTGATTATGAATTACCAGGGAGGCGTTTAGAGACCGGGCGAGGGGGGCGGTGGGGGTGGGAGGGCTGGGGGGAAGGCACCTTCAGAGTCACTTCCTATGCTGGCAGTTACATTTTCCAGTTTAACCACTTGAGGGCAAAACTCCCAGAGGGTCCCAGCTTCATCAGGGTCTTCAGTTCCAACTTGCAGCCCCAAGTGAGGTCAAATCTTTGTTCTCTGCTTCCGTGTAGGCATTAAAACTCAAGCCTTCAGGTTGGGTGGACCAGCAAACTCCTGGAGCTTCAGCTCACAGCCTTCCCACCTGGATTTCAGTCCCACCTCCTCTTTTGCTCCCTAGAGATTTCCCTTGCTTTCTTCAGCACTTGTCAATGCGTCTAAAAGGATACGTGTTTTATCCTAGAAGGACTTTCTGATTATCCAAGCCTCCCCTGTTGTTGAAGATGATAACCTAGTGTCCTGTTTGTTTGTGTGCATACAATAAACTTTATACACACCGTATAAAGGCAGGGGTGAGGCATGTTGGGGGGATGGGGGGGACCGGGTGGGGTTATCGTAAGAAGCCTGCCGCATCATCTATACTGTGCCTTACCTAGTAAATCATATATATACACATACACACGCACATAATGCGTGTTACATGTCTAATTTCTTTTACATGAAAAAATGAAACGAATGTGATAAAATGTTATTGCCAATGGTTATACAAGCATTATGATATCCGTTACACTTTTCTCTAGTTTGTTCATTCCTCAAAAGTTAGGAAAAATGAAAGACGAAGAAGAGGATTGGAAAGAAGAATTTGAGAGTGGCACAGCACTCCCGTCTCCAGAGGAAGCCAATGTGCTACCTGCCTGCCCTGTTAGCTGCCCCTTTGAAACCTCTTCGTGAGGCCCCGAGAAGAGGGTGGGTGTGGGGAGAGCTGAGCGCCCTTACCTTCTCCTGGTAGAGTTTATGAAGCCACTGAGCCGCTTCCTTTTCATCCAGCGGGATCTCTTCCAGAGGAAATCTCCTGTTTTATTAAGAAGATTGAAAGCAAATTGAATTACCAGATGACATCAAACTGAAAAGAGGAAAAATAAATCATTATACATCAGGGTTACTTGTCAGCCCTGCCTTTTCTATTCAAATCTGACTCTCAATTTCTAAAGACACACACACATCAAAGTAACTTCTTGGGCATTCCCCCACGCCCGGTGGGACTCCAGGGAACCACGGAGGGGCCGGGAGGTGCTTCATGTGCCCGGGAGCGCGGAAGCCTCGCCCGGGGACACCCAGAAGCACGGAGCCGAGCAGATTGCGCCCCCAGCTCCGTTGGGAAAACTGACCGTTCATTAAGCAGTTTTGGTCTTTCTTAATAGTTTGTTCTTTGGGAGTGACCACGGCTGAGTGTCTGTTATGAGGCAAAGAAGAGTTTGTGTTTCACAAATGAAATCCATTTGCTTCAAGTATGAAAAGCAGTAGAGATTTCGAAACTTTAATCTCAATTAACAAACGGCTGGCGTCAATGATGACACTGACCTCTGTACAAGCCCTATCGCCAGCTGAATTACCAGCCCCACGAGGGGAGGCGTCTACCCGGTAACAACACAAGGAGGGCAAGGACCGCTTTCTACGGCAACTGTAGTACCTCGGGATCGCCAGGAGGGGCCGCTGAGCGCACGTGTGAGCAACAGTAATTTAACAAGGGACCGCGGTCATCCCGGGGGCTGGCTGCCCACCTCAGAGGGCCCAGGGTGAGAGCAGAGCCACGAGAAAAGTCCACGGCCAGAGGCAAATCTCCATGTTTTTAGGGATCTCAACGTTTTTGGTTTTTAAAATAAATTTATTTTTATTTATTTATGTTTGGCTGTGTTAGGTCTTCGTTGCTGCGCGTGGGCTTTCTCTAGTTGCGGTGAGCAGGGGCTACTCTTCGGTGTGGTGCTTTTCATTCCGGTGGCTTCTCTTGTTGCGGAGCACGGGCTCTAGGCGCACAGGCTTCAGTAGTTGTGGCCTGCGGGCTCTAGAGTGCAGGCTCAGTAGTTGTGGCGCACAGCCTCGGTAGTTGTGGCACACGGGCTCTAGAGAGCAGGCTCAGTAGTTGTGGTGCACGGGCTCAGTAGTTGTGGCTCGTGGGCTCTAGAGCACAGGCTCAGTAGTTGTGGCACGCGGGCTCTAGAGCGAGGCTCAGTAGTTGTAGCACGCGGGCTCTAGAGTGCAGGCTCAGTAGTTGTAGCGCACGGGCTCAGTAGTTGTGGCGCGTGGGCTCTAGAGCGCAGGCTCAGTAGTTGTGCAGCACGGGCTTAGTTCCTCTGCTGCATGTGGGATCTTCCCGGACCAGGGCTCGAACCCATGTCCCCTGCATTGGCGGGCGGATTCTTAACCACTGCGCCACGAAAAAGCCCAAAGCCCTACCTTCTTGTCTCTAAAAGTTGAGAACTTTGGATTTTGTGGGTTATACCTATCCATCTTTACCATCCATCTTGTAAAACTTCCCAGTTTTACAAGCACACACGCAACCAGACATCCGAGCGATGCTGGGCCACATGTCACGCAGCCTCTGGGAGACTCCGCTGTACGCTCAGAGGAGAGAAGAAGACTTAGAACCTCCTAGTAAACAAAACGGTTTAACTCTGTGGACCCGAAAGGTGCTGGGGACCTCCAGGAGTACACGGTGAGAAGTAGCGCTTGAAGGGTTTGCCACAGGTGCCGTCTCAGGAAGAAAAGGAAGTTGGAAGGGGTCTGTCCACAGAGGGATGATGGCCCAAAGTGTCAAACTCACGTGACTGTTCTCCCCTGATTTCACATTACCACATACAGGTTCTGTTGTATGTCTGTTATATGCAGGACAAAATATATAAAATAAGAGTTTTAAATGATGAGATAAAACATAAATACAACTCTGGAGTTGACTCCACTTTGAGGACGCTGGCCCCAACTGCCAGCATGGACACAGGAGAGCCTCAAGTCACCATCCCCAAGGCCCTGGCCCAGTCTCAGGCCCCCGGGGAAATGAGGCACAACTCCACTGGCTCACGGGAACCTTGTCTTCTTTGATTACAGGTATGTTTTGGACTCACTGGGATATTGCTTTTACTCAAGACACCCGTTTGGTAATACAAAACAGTAAGTTGAAACTTTCAGAAACTCTAAGAATATATTTATTAAAATATGATTGGGTGAAATATAGCCTCACATTTTCTGCAACGAAGGGGAAAACGAGCAGATTAAAGCACCACTCCTCTCCAGCTGGAGCTGGGTGCCCACGTGGAGGGGCGCTATAGCCTGGAGGGTGGTGTGAGCATTGGCCTGCAGCTGGACCAGGCGGGCTCCCCCAGCTCTGCCACCTACCAGCTCTGATCATGGGTGGCTAAGGCTGCCAGAGCCCTCCTAGCCAGGGACAAGAGCAGGATCTGCCTCTGAGGGCTCCCGTGAGGATGACCGGGACCATCCAGGGCCCCAGAAAAATCACCCGTTCCCTGTTGGCCACCAGTGGTCAGCCCCCGGCCAGGGGTTCTAGAGAGCTAAGGGCAAGGGTCCTGGGCTCTCCCTTGATCCCCGGATGGAATAAGAGACCCTACAGTGACTTTGAGCTAGTCCTCTGTGAACGTCAGAGGGAAAAAGCCACCCAGCTTCCTGTTTATCTTCACAGAATTATTCCTGGAAACTTCCTACACTGGGGCAGGAGAACTGAGTGGTATTTTTTTTAAACTTGTCCTGGCTCAAGCTCTCAAGAAAGAGGGCCGGTCAGAGCCTCCTTGGGTCAGACTGAGCAGGATGGACACCAAGTCGGTGGCGGTCAGTGGCCGACACGGGGCCGACACAGAGACGGGGCTATGCGGTTTATACACACAGGAACGTCCTGCCTTTCTGGGCACATGTGAGTGAAACAGGAGACTGGCGAGTTCAAACAGGACGATCCAGACAACACATGGACCTGGAAGGCCTGCCTGGAATTAGGCCTGGAGCTGGAATCAGGTCAGAGCACCACTTAATGAATAGAGCAGCCCCCAGGCTGTGCCTTAAGGTAAAAAGACTTCTGGGTGGATTATCTTCTCTTCACGAGGCAGAAAACATGGAGCGTCAGAGAGTGGCGTGGGGGAGAGACTCAGCGACCTCCGGCCACAGCCCTAGTCCCTGACCTTGATCTTGTGTTACAGACATGGAGCCCGCTCTCCCAGTGGAGCCTCAGGCTCTGCCGGTGGCCCTGGACATCTGGACATTTCACCAAGACCACGAGTCACTGGGGATGGAACCCCAAAGGGATTCTGTTCCCCTCTGACCCTGAGATCCCTGCCCCTCTGGGCCAAAGCCACCAGTGCCAGCAAAAGTCACTCCATAAGCAGTGCAGCGTGAGGCCGTAATGTTCCTCGGGAGGGACACCCTACATTGATCAGCTCAGAGAGATGCAGGGTTTCTATCAGGGGTGAAAGGTCAGCACCGTGGTGGGGCGGGGAGGGGGCAGAGTCAGCCGCAAGGGCTTCCCCGGAGGTGGGAGGACAGGGTGCAGGTGGCCTCTCCCATTATGGCCCAACAAACTGGAGAGAAAGATGGTCACTTTGTCATTTCCCTTCCTCTGCTCCCAGAGTGGCGCCTGGAGCCCCGCCCGCTGAGCAGGTTTCTGCCTCTGCAGCAGTGAATCCTTTCAGAAGCTCCCTTCTCTCTGATCCCTCTACCCCCTTCCTATGCATACAGCAGACACGCGATAAATGCTCACTGCACAGACCAACGGGAATAGTTTCTGATGACCCGGGGACATTTTAAGGGCCATATGGGGCCCCTCCTCGGGCTGAGTTTCGCTTCTGGGGCATCCTAAAGTGTCCCACGGGGGCCATCCAGGGCTGCCCTGCGTTCACCAGTTCAGTTCGGGCGGGGCTGCCTCTGAGCCAATGGGGTGGAGGCTGGCTGGGTGGAACCGCCCAGCTCAGACCAGGCAGCCAGGAGCCCGAAGCCCAGCACGTGGCCCTGACCCCACCTTCTCTCCCAGGTGGTCTGCGTGGCTGTACACCATGAAAAGGGGGACACACGTGCATCCCATTCAGACGGGGACAGCTTGTCCTTCTCCTGTCTATTAAAGTCCTACTTGCTGTCCAAGTTTTAGCTCAGAAGCCTCCTCCAAAAAGCCTCTGCTCCCTCCAGTGGGAGGGGTCACGCCTCCCTTGGAGCTTCTGGAACATTCCTCCTGTAAGTCGCACCCACTCCTTTGCTCTGTACTGTCCCCACCGTATGCCTGCCCTGGAGGGTGGAATGCCGGCCACCTCCACATGGGGGCCGCCGGGAGGCAGCCAGGAGGTGGGAGGAGCTGGCTCCAGTCCCACCCACCTACCAGCCCCGCCCCTGTGGGCACCTGTCTGCTCACCTCACACACATATCCGCCTCGTACTTCTTCCCGTAGAGGATCCCCAGCAAAGACGGGTTCTTGTTTCCTCGGAAGTTCAGTGTGACGTCGTAGACAGCTGCGACTGCAGGGAGAGGGGCAGAGGGTGACAGGTGCCAGCTGACATCCTGTAGCAGGGCCACCGTGGCTCCTGACCTGGATTGCTCCTTTTGCCACTTCTCCTCTCTTATTGGGGCATTTAGTTGAGTCACATCTACCGTACTTACGGGCACGTTCGTGTTTAAAGCGACCGTTTCCTATCCATCCTGTCCTCTGTCCCTTTCATCTTGCCTTCCTTTTGGATTAACTGGATATATATTTTTTCCTTAATAAGGTTTTCAGTTATATACCTTTTTTATTATCATTTTAGTTGTTTCCCACTAACTAGTATTTTATCACCTCAAAAAATGATACGAGAATCTTACAACATGTAAATCTGAGTACTCAGTTCTCCCTTTAACGCCACTGGCATCCTGTATTTTACACGGAACTCACTGATCTGGTTTTTGGCAAATCACTGACTTCACGTCTTGCTTTGCTTGGAGCCTGGGCTGGAGACAGTCCCAGCGGGTGGCTCTTACCTGTCCCACGGAGGCACTGGACCGCGGTGGTGAAGCCCTTGGTCCGAGGCAGCAGGTGGTACTTGAGGACGGGCAGCCCCTTGGAGGCGGCCACCTCCATGCTGACCCGATGCTTCTTCTCCGTGAAGCGCGTGCCCTCACAGTACAGGAGAAACTAAGACACAGACAGGGGACGGAGGTCAGTGCGGTGCTGGCGACCGGGACTGGAGCCCGACAGGCTCCTTATCGCCCGTGTACGTGCCCCCGCCTGGCGGCAAAGTCTTGTGGAAATGTCGCCCCCCAGCGACCAGAGCGGGGCATGACCAGAGATGCCGCAATCGCACTCCGCACACGACTCCTTCACAGACAGCAACAGCCCTGCACCTGTTCTCAGCGAATGAAAAGACACTTCCCGGAGAGAGTGGGACAAGGTATCCCTAGGCAGCAGCCTTCCGATGGCGAGTGGAAAACAAAGTCTTCTATCCCTTTGCCTTGGTGAGTTACAGACACCAAATAAGGAACTGCCGTCAGAGACCGGAACTGATATGCAAACCGATCGATACCGATCATTTCAGATGGCTGTCCATCAAATCCATCACACTCCATCCAGGGGCTCAGAAGGGACCACCAGGGCCCCGGCCTCCAGGGCCCTTCCCTGCCGTTGAAGGGTGGCTGTTTTAAGTGCAGCGCAAACCTTCTAACAACTGAAGTCCACGTCGACCCACAGAACTATCGCTCACGAGGGCTTGTCCTGAGCCCTGACTCGGCGGAACAGCCTGGGCGCTGGGCAGACGGCCCGCTAACGTCTCCAGGGAGCCTCCGGCTCAGCCGAGCAGGCTCTGCTCTGAGTGGGGCCGGGTGTGAGGGGCGGCGGTGCCCCTGGCGTGGCGGGTCCCACCTGGGGCAGGTGGAAGCAGGTGGTCCAAGAGGGGTTCCCAAGCCTGCAGGCTCAGAGGGGCGGGGCCCCGCCCTCCTCAGACAGCTTCCCTGGTGCTCAGAGGCTCTTGCCGGCTCACCACTAAGAACTCAGGCTGCGCCCCTGAGGCTCAAGACCACACAGTCCGTGTGGCTTCACCCCTCACTCACCCACACGTATTCGGGGTAGTCAGCCAGGCGCCTCAGCCCTTTGATGACAGCTTCCCGGTCTTCCTCCCATTTCCGTTTGCAGAACACGATCTCCAGGAAGTACCACGTCCAGCCGATGAGGGGCACGTAAAGCAGCTCCCTTTTAGCCAGGACTTTGGAACTCTGGGGGGAGGGCAGAGCAGCTGGCGCATCAGGACCACAGGTCCCCGAGGGCACGCCCCCGCAGGCCGCCCCCAGGACTGGCTGTCCTCGGGAGACCCCGCCTCTGAGTGTGACGCTCTAGATAAGCATGGACCCAGAGTGCAGGTGCCACCAGATGGGGAAAGCGCGGGCAGGCGGGCAGCACGGGAGCCAAGGACCTAGAGGTTGCGCTGGCCGCCAGGCCCGGGGCTCCCCGAGGAAGATGCCAGGGCCGCCATGCACTGCGCTTCCACCGCAGGGGACCCCTCGTCCTGTCTCATCTGAGGCAGCTGAGCCAAGCGGGGGAGGAAGGAGTTGAGAGGAAACGCAGTAACACCTGGTCTCATGAGCAAGCCCTGGGGCAGCTGGGGGCAGCCTGCAGTCCCAGGTGCCCTGAGGTCAGCCATGCTGGGACTCCTAGCTTGGAGGGACCAGGGGCTAAACCAGAGGGAAGGCCAGACCCCAGGGAGCCATGCCAGCACCTCCCTGGGACCCCATGTCACTTACCCCACCCTCCTGCGACCCCCGCATCTCACAGCCCACTCCCTCCCGGGAACCCCACATCGCTCACCCCCAGCACGCCAAAGCGCTCACACATGGTCCACCCACAGAGGAAGTCGATTTCGAAGTTGTGGTTCAGGATGATGACCACATGCTCCTTCCCGAAGTGGCCCACCGTGGCCTGGTCGGTGAACAGGGTGCACTCCGTGCATGACCACCACTCCAGAAGCATGACCAGCTCTGAGGACACACAGGGAGGGACGTCGGCGAGGTGCAGACCACCGCACTCCGGGCCGGGGCCCCCCCCCGCTCTGCTCCCTGACGTGGGCAGGGCTTGTACGGTATCAGCCCGACTGGCATTTTCGGCTAGAAATGAGTTTTGATGGTTTATGTTTATGTTTAAAATTAAGTTTTCTGAAATTCTAATTACGCTTCTCTAAGCAAAAGTCAGGGGAGAAGTCAAATGAACGCAGAAGAGATGGAGGAGGGAACCCGTTTTAGGTGGAAGTTTTTCTGACCAACATATCTAAAGGACTTGATTTAAAACATTTTTTCTTAAAAATCAAATGTCCCATAGGATGGCATGGTGAGCAAAGCATTCACTTATTAAGAGAATACACCATCAGCGTTATATTACTATTATCATCAACAACCACAAGTTACTGAATACCGGCAGGACACCACGTGCTCTGCTATGTAAATTACACACGTTAAGTCATCTACTTCTCAGGCGGCTTGAGTTAGTGCTATTATATTCCCAAAGCACAGATAAAAAGTGGTGGAGTTCCAATCTCAGCCCAGCACACTGAGCCCGGGGCTCTGTGGGAAGTTTCAGAGGAAGCTTAAAAACACAGAAATAGACGAATAAACTAGGGTCCTCGTCGGGCTACAAAGGGGTCCTCAGTTTATGTACGTTAAGTACTGTAACTCTTACCCACGTTACTCTTTACAAGAGTTTAGGTGGGTACCTTTATCGTCATGTCCGACTGCAGTTCTCACAGGTGCTGTGCACTGACGGGATAGCACACGTTCAGTCCCCAGCAGAGCAGGAAGGGGAGGCTGCAGGCCCACAGCCAGCCAGCATCACACCCACCACGGCCAGGCGCCCGAGGAGGGTGGCCTCAGACCAGGAAGTATGGCTCCCAGGCTCAGGACGCCCACCAGACAGCCTGTCCTTTGTTTGCTGGACACCAAGCCATCGGTTTTCCGGAGACTGGCCCTTGGGGAGGGAGGCCAGGGAAGCCTGATGGGGCAGGACAGCCCAGTGCTTAGACAGTGGGCTCTGAGCCTGACTGCCTGAGCCTCGGTTTCCCTGTTGACAGGAGACAATAGTGGCTTCCTCACAGGGCTGTGGGGGACTGGATGGGACTCGGCATGGGGCCTGGTTTCTCCTTCCACTTAGTGTCCCCACCAGCCCGGGTGGAAGTTGGGGGACACACAGCTCCACCCCATGTGCTGGCGTCTGCACTTCCTTTTCTACACAAGGCGGGGACTGGACGGAAGGCCGACTCTCAGGTAATACCTGAACACTCTCGAACCACAAACCGCGGTCCCTCCTACCCTCGGGGCAGTCCGAGGAGGGGTCATAAAGAGGTCAGCTCCAGGACATGCTCGCCATAAGCTTCATCAACGGACCAGAGAGGGCTCTGAGGGGACGCAGGCCAGGTCAACAGAGGCAAACTCCCCCCCTGGGATGAACCTGTTAGCCTGGCGACTTCCAGCCGGCATTCAAGGCACGAATAAAGACCCAAGGAATGGAAAGACAAGAGGCCCTGGACAGACGGTCTCCAAAGAGGATTTACAGATGGCCGGCAAGCACACGAGTAGATGCTCGGCATCACCAGTCGTCGGGAGAGTGCAGGCCAAAGCCACGGCGAGGCAACCACGTCACACGCACCAGGACGCTGTCATCTAACAGACAGTAGATAGCAGGTGCTGGTGAGGAGAGGGTGCCTAGGACCCCTGACGCTGCTGGTGGGGACGTAAAAGGTGCAGCCGCATTGGAAAACTATGTTCCAGACAGAGTTACCAGAGGACCCAGCAATGGCACCACTAGGTAGATGCCCAAGAGAAGTGAGGACAGATGTCTGTGCAAAAACTTCATGGCAGCGTTATTCACAAAGCCACAAAGGGGAAACAACCCAAATGTGTGTCAACTGATGCATGAACAGGCAGTGCGTAACCATATAGGGTGACGTCTTTCGGTGACGCGGGAACGTGGGCATCACATGAACAGGCAGTGCATATCCATATAGGGTGACGTCTTTCAGTGACGCGGGAACGTGGGCCTCACGTGAACAGGCAGTGCGTATCCATATAGGGTGACGTCTTTCAGTGACGCGGGAACGTGGGCCTCACGTGAACAGGCAGTGCGTATCCATATAGGGTGACGTCTTTCAGTGACGCGGGAACGTGGGCCTCACGTGAACAGGCAGTGCGTATCCATATAGGGTGACGTCTTTCAGTGACGCGGGAACGTGGGCCTCACACGCACTACGGTGTGGACGAACCTTGGAAACACTGAGCTCCGAGTGAAAGGAGTCAGACACGACCACACACTGCATGGTTCCATTTGCATGAAATGTGCAGAAGAGGCAAAGCCACCGAGACAGGAGGCAGAATAGTGACTGCCGGGGCTGGGGAGGGGGCAGAATGGGGGGGTGACCACTTCTTCATGGGGTGAAAATGTTCTATGATTAGACTGTGCTGATGGGCACATGACTCTATGAATACACTAAAACCGCCGGACCGCATGCTTTAAATGGGTGAATTTCACCCCCCGATAGCTGTTTAAGAATTACAAAGCAGACGGAAACAGGGACTTTCCGGGTGCTCCAGCGGTTAAGGCTCCGCACTCCCCACGCAGGGGGCCCGGCTTCAATCCCTGGTCAGGGAACTAGATCCCACATGCCGCAACTAAGACCCGGCACAGCCCGATAAATAAACATTAAAAGAAAAAGAAAAAAGAAATAAAGAGGCCCGAGGTTAGGCTGAGCCGTCCATCCGGAAGCCCAGGCAGCTGCTGGGGGCTTGGTGAACACCCCACCCAGGCGGCGGGGGCCAGGGCTGAGACAGGCCTTTGTGCAGCTCGGCGATGGCCTGTTCCTGTCCCTTTCTCGATGACGGAGGCCTGGGTGAACCTCCATGTGTCAGCTGGTCAAGTAAGAGCCTGTGGCTGAGACCATTGCTTCTGAAGCAGTGTGCTTGGGAACAAGGAAGGGTTTATTCATTATTGTAGTGAGGGCATATATTTTATTTATTTATTTTTGGCTGCATTGGGTCTTCGTTGCTGCGCGTGGGCTTTCTCTAGTTGAGGCGAGCTGTGGCTTCTCTTGTTGCGGAGCACGGGCTCTAGGCGCACGGGCTTCAGTAGTTGTGGCTCGCAGGCTCTAGAGTGCAGGTCCAGTAGTTGTGACGCACGGGCTTAGTTGCTCCGAGGCATGTGGGATCTTCCCGGACCAGGGCTCGAACCCGTGTCCCCTGCGTTGGCAGGCGGATTCCTAACCACTGCGCCACCAGGGAAGCCTGTAGTGAGGACATTTAACTTGAGGCCTACCCTCCTCACAGATTCCGAGTGGACAGTACAGTACTGGTAACTGCGGGCCTCTAGAACTTACTCACTGTGTGTAACTGGCGCTGCACACCCATCTGACAGCGCTCGCCCCTTCCCCTCCCCCAGCCCCGGCAGCCCCCATTCTCTCCTCTGCTTCCTTGAGCTCGATTACGTTAGGCCCCTCATATAAGGAGGACAAGTGCAGTCTGTCCTTCTGTGACTGGCTCCTCCACATCTTGTCCTCCAAGTTCACCCATGTTGTCACATACGGCGGGATTTCCTTTCTAAAGGCTGAATGATATTCTCTTGTACGTAGAGACCACATTCTGCCCATCTGTTCGTCCGTTGATGGACACTGACGTTGTTTCCACATCTTGGCTACTGTGAACGATGCTGCAGTGAACGCTGAGGTGTGGCCGTCTCTTTGATGGGGAAATCCTGCGTTGCTTTCTCACCACAAGTCTGAGAGGAATCAATACAGCCTCAACCCACTGACGTAAAAATCACCCGGCAGGGAGGGGGGCGGCCTGGATGAGCTGCTCCGACCTGCGGGCCCCTCGTCCAAGGAGCAGGGACCTCAGCCGTCCTCTGGGGAGGATGCAGAGCCTGCAGGGGGTGCTCAGGACCCCAGTGAACCCGGCTCTCCAGGCCGTCCCTGTGTGTGATGGAGGAAGCCCTGGACGAAGCGAGTAGGGGTGCGAGTCTAAAACCCCCACAGACATGGAATTTTCTAAAAAAGCTACCTTTCAAAGTCATTTCTTCACTTAGGCCTGACAACACGTGCCTCACTCACGTGGGCACTGACGCCGCATCTAAAGGCTCCTTGTTTCCACGACCGCCTCCCAGGATGACCTGCAAATCACGCTGCTGGACACCACAGTGCTGGCTTAGAGCTGCCACCTGCGGGGGACGGACCACATCCGCTGGCCACTCACAGGTGGAAAGGACGCCGGAGCTGCGACCCCGTGGCACCGTCCAGGCACACGAGGACCACTGCATGGGACTGTGCGCTCATCCCTGGGCGGCCTGCACGGGTACACGGCCTCCTCGCTACACGGCTGGCTTCTATGGGCGGGAGCTCTGGCCAGCAGCCAGGATGCAGGGAAGAAAGTGCTCATGGGGTGCGGGCGGGGTGCCTTCCCCTGGCCGCACTTGGGACCTGGGCATTTCTGGTCCAGCGAGAGGTCTGGCCCAGGTGGGGCTGGTGAGCAGGACTGAACTGAAGACAGCACAGGCAGCCCCTGCAGGCATTTTACCCACCCCCCCCCACCCTGCCTGGAGAGTAAGCCCAGCAGAGGGTTGCCTGCAGGAAAGCGGCGTGTCGAGGCAGCTCTGTTCCACCAGCTGCCAGCATGGCCCGGTGGGCTGCTCAGTGCATTTCCAGTCACATCGGTCTCTCGTAGATCACAGATCGTAGATCGCTACACACGCGGCCAGGGCTGGCGCCATGAATGTGCTCACGGTCAATTTGGAGAATATTTTGAATGAGGACCTTTTTTGTGATTTCCTTCATTCAAACATATGCCTGCCCTAACACACATGAGCAAGCCATGCTCTGCACATTCCAACGAATGAGTTTTTGAAAAATTCAAACTTGCCTACTAATAGTAATCGTTTATTGAACAGTGTTGTACACACATTCTATGTGCTAATTTAATCTTGATGGTCCAGCTGAGAGGCGCTGTCTCTATTTCACAGGCGAGAAGGGTTAGAGCCTTGGCTGAGGTCAGCAGGGAGCCAGGGCCCCAGCCAGGCTGTCTGGTTCCACATCTGTGCCCCTAACACAGCACGAAGACTCCTCGGGCCTGAGGACGACGAGTCACCCTGGGCTCGGGGGGACAGCAAAAGACACCGGCAACACAGAATGAACATAGGGATGCTCGCAGAGCTGAAAAGAAAGCAGTGGTTCAGGGTCGTCTACACCAGGGGTCCCCAACCCCCGGGCCGCAAACTGGTACCGGTCCTCGGCCTGTTAGGAACCAGGCCACACAGCAGGAGGTGAGCGGCTGGCCCGCTAGCAAACCCCATTGCTTGCATTACTGCCCTCCGTCCGCGGAAAAACTGTCGTCCACGAAACCGGTCTCTGGTGCCAAAAAGGTTGGGGACCGCTGGTTGACACATTTGTGTGACTCTCGCTCACCCCACGTGCCCACGGAATCGGGGAAAGGTTTCACCAGCTCAAATCCAGGAAGGACTCCTGCTCGTGTATTTAAGAAATGGACAAGTGGAGAAGCCCCCCAAATTCACCAGGTCCTGGGGGAAACTCTCACGGCATGTGGGTTCAGTGGGCACCTGTGTTCCTTCCAAATATTGGAGGATTTTACACCTCAAGTGTAACTTCTACCTCAAGTTTTCTTATTTTTATGCTTTTTTATACTTTCTTGCCTTCAAAAATGAATTTGTCTTTGCTGTTTTAATCCATCTTTTTCAAATAGTTTAGAAGCTATGTTTGATTTCTGTTTTCTACCCTATACTTAGTTAACAGTCTTAAGGAAAGATCTCTGCTGTCTTCCTGACAAATACAAGAATGATGGAGTCCTAACTTTTGTCCCCACTCCTGACTGACAGACTGCCTGCCGCTGGTCCTGTCTGCTCTCAGCCACGCGGGTTGGGGCATCGTTATTATTTTGTATGACTGTTTAGATTTACCTACTTACCAATTTCTCAGCCCACCAGTCTTTCTGGTAACTCAGACCCTACTTTCTCTGATGGCTTTTGTTCTTACTAAAGAATACTCTTTAAAAAAATTTCAGGTGACGATATACTCACGTTTTGTTTCCCTCAGCCTGTTTTATCTCATTCTCAGTCCTGAAAGGTCACTTTGCTGGAGGTAGAGCTCTAGGCCGAGGCTGGAGACAGCCCACTGCCTCTGGCTCTGATAACATACGTTCTGCCGAGTCAGCTGGGAGTCTGTCAATCTTTGTAGGTGTTCTAGCTTTCTTTTCTGGGCGTTTTTAAGATCTTCTTTTTGTCTCTGGTGGTTTGTGATTTCTCTGTGATGGGTCTAAGTGTGAATTTCTGTTTACGTACCCTGCTTCGTATACATTTGCTTCCTAGAGCTACAGAATCTTGTTTTTCATCCGTTCGGGAAAATTCTCAGCCATCATTTCCTCCAATGGAGCTTCTGCTTATTCTTTCCTTGGGTACAGAAGTCCAAGACCTGTTTCATAGACTTTCACTCTCCCCTTACATCTTTTAACTCCTGTTTTATATTTTTCATCTTGTCTTTCTACTGCAATCAGGATGATTTCTTCATAGTAATGTCCAGTTCACTCACTCTCTCATTAGCTGTATCTAATCTGTATCTAATTTAAGCTGTAACATTCATTCACTAAGCTTTTACTTTTAAAAAATATTATAATTACAATTTTTATTCGCCAGAGTTTGGCTGTTTTGTAGCGTTTTAACTTCAGAACACTGCTGGAGGTGGAGTCTATGATTTTCATCGAGTTGGCATTTGCCCTTTAGGTATGTACTCACCTCCCACGAGGGTGATACTCGTAAATACCTCACCTGTATGTCCTATATGATAGGATTTCTAATTCTCCTTCTCACACACACACAAAGGTGGCCTTTTATTTAGGAAACTATCTCAGTTTATGCTATTTATTTATTGCAGTTCAGACTAGTTATGGCTGGAAGCACAGGCGGGGCTGCCGCACCTTTTGGGGGGGGGTGCACACACCTGGGCGTGGACACTCCTACGGCCACTTAGCTGCCGTCTCCCTGCTCCTGCACTGGGAGGGGTCACAGGGACAGGCACACAGACTCACCACTTCCCATAGGAAGTAACATGTGTATTATTTTCTCTTCATTGTAAAAGAAACGTGTTCTTATGCTAAGAAGTGTACACAGCACACAGTATGAAATAAACATGAGTCCCCGCCTTCCTTCACTCCCGGGGTAGTTACGTTTTCTGTTCACCCTTCAGCTTTCTCTAAGCAGGGGTGGCCACGCACAAATGCAGACATGTCACACACGTGTCTTAAAAATAAATAAATGCAGAGCACCCTCTGTGCTTTGTTTTATCGCTTCCGTTTTCACTTAAAAATGTATCTTGAACTTGGCTCTCTATCAGGACAGAGAGATTCTCCCTGTTGTTCTTAGTGGCCGTGTGGGATTCCATCCAGTGGACACTCCACAGTTAGCTTCCATTAATGGGCATTTAGGCTGCTCAGTTTTACATTAGTCTTATGTTACTATAAAAGTGGTAACGTGAGAATATCTTCAGGCATATGTGCTGTTGCCGACATCTTTCTAGGTTACATTCTTATTTGGTGGAATATTTAGGTCAAAAAATAGAACCGTTTAAGTTGTCCATCGCTACCGGCAAACTGCCGTCCAAAGATGTGCCCCGTGACCCCAACCTGCAGGGCGAGCGGCCCCCCACGCCCCCCGTCAGCAGCTTCTAAGTCTCTGTCCAGCTGATGGGTGAAGACTGATTCTGTTCGTACAAATGCACACACATCACAAGGGCGTATCGGTAACCCCTGTACATGCCTAAACACATACATTAAGAGACGGGTGGGAGTCCTTGCCTTTTGCAGAGAGGTACCGCAACATTTACAGGTGATGACAGGCCGCCCGAGGGGAGCTTCACTGTGCTCCGGTGTGGGGGTGACTGGGGGTCTGGTGACCCAAGACTGGCCACGTACTGGCGGCAGCTGTTAGGGCTTGGTCACGGTGAACTGACTTTATCATTGCTCGCTTCCAACTCTCCAGAGCACCGCGTGAGGCCACGTGGAACTGCCACCTCTGTGGGTCCAGAGGCTCAGGGATTGGGCCGTCACGTGGTTCAGCCCGGTGAAGAGCTCGGGCCAAACCCCGTCCCCGCTACAGCTACTGGCCAGGAGCAGCCCCCGGTTCCTGCCGGGGAGCGAGAGCCAGCCCATTGCATCTCGTCTCACCACCACAGGCGTTCACCCCAGGGGCCCTGCACTGGTGTGTCTGGGACCATCCAGCAGAAAGGCGGCCGTCCTGACTGTCCGCGGCCCCCCGATCCCCGCCGTGCACACGCGGGTGGTACTCACGGCTCCAGAGCGAGTATGCAAGGCGGCAGTTCAGCCGGCGGTACAGCTGCTTGTTCACGGGCCAGAGGACTAGCGTGCAGAGCTGGATGGAGTTGATGATCAGCCCACTCACCACGAAGACGAAGCCGATGAGGAGGTGCACGACGAACTGGGTCTTCAGGAAGGCAAGCAGGCCCATGGCCACAGCTCAGTAGCGAGTGCAGGGCCCTTCACTGAGAACGGCCGTCCTGCAAAGACGGGGCCGGCGGTCAGGTGGGGCGCCAGGGACCCCAGGGGTGAGGGGCTGCGGGCGGAGGAGGGGTCCACAGTGCTCACGCCAGAGCCCAGATCTGCAGCTACCCCCCACGGGGTCCTCATGCCCTTCCCTCCCGAGAGCGACGTACGTACGGGGCGGACGGGGTAGCTGACACACCGTGCACGCAGGCATCACCCGCAACACGCACACACATGCACACACACACACATTACATACACACCACACAACTTATACACACATGCATAAAAGAAAGGAAGAAAGAAAAGACTAGAAGAAATGCACACAAATATTAATAGTGAGTATCTCTAGGTAAAGGCATGATGGGTAATTTTTCTTTTCTTTTTTTAGCATCTTACTTAAAAGATCAAAACTGCACACTCAATCTCTATAAAAACATTTCAACTACTGTCTTTTAACTCCCAAGCTGCTGTACCCTTTTTTAGCTGAAAGGCTTTTGTTTTGGTCTCTAACGCAGAAGCGGTGACCCCTCGGGACTCAGCCAGCTTCTCCCGCTTCCCTTCAACACTGGTTTCTTGGTTTCAAAGATGAAGCCAGAGGCTCGCATTTCATGGCTGTACTTGTTCCGCGAGCTGCCCTGGAATCTCGTGTGGACAGAAGCAAGCAGACGGCTGTGACGGAGCCCTGGCACTTTCAGAGCCGGCCACGTCACAGCCTGGTGGCTGCTTGCCTCGACCGCGGCTGGGTCCTCCAGAGACGTGCCCCACGCTCTCTGGGATGCGGGTGGAGTGGGCTCCAGAGGCCTCCAGGGTGGCCACGCTGGGCACACCGGGGCACAAGGGCCTGGCTGCTGTGCCAGACATGAGGCCACGTGACTCCAGAGGATGCCCTCCGTCCGCCCTTGGCCCCCGAGTGGCTGCGTGAGGGGCGGGGGTGGCGGATAAGCCAGCAGCCACGTGGGGAGGATGCCCGGGAGGACAGGGAAGGAGCCGAGGCCTGGCGCCAGGTGTGGGAGTCCCCAGGGGAGCCGGCCCCCCAGGCCCGGGCAGGCCTTCTGATGCCCACAGCCCCCGAGAGGCCCCAGACCCCGCCTTCGTGTCCAAAGCTCTGACCCCGAGAGGACGCACGTGCGGCGCTGCACACGCTTCCTGCCACCGCCTCCTAAACTCGCACGAACCCGGGGGACGCCATCACTGTCCCGGGGGACACCGTCACTGCCCCGGGGGACGCCGTCACTGCCCCTGTGTGACAGGCGAGCAAAGGAAGTGCAGAGGCTTTTTGACTTGTTCAGGGCCACGCGGCGCAAAGCAGGAGGGCCGGACTCCAATCCCAGCAGGGAGCCCCGCGTCTGTGCCCCCGTGGGCGGGGACCCCTCTGTAATGCACAGACTCACACATCAGCCAGGCCAGGCCTGGGGCCAGCTGCCTTCTGGGACCAGAGATAACGGCTCTGACCAGACCTGACGCTGCCGCCCGGCATCTGGACCCGCACCTGCCACCCGGCAGGCTCCCTGCACCCCCGGCCCCAGGAGACCAGGCTGTTCCCCACCCCACCATCCTGGGTCAGGCACAATAAACGTGTGGGCCACAATAACCAGGGTCCCCAAAAGCCAGCTCAAAGATCGGCCCATCAGCTGCGATGCTGTTAAAAGCAGGTTCCCCAGGTCCCTGCCAGACCTGCTGGAGAATCAGCTTCACAGAGGCATCACTCACACGTGTGCAGTGTGAGGGCACCTGTCAGACCGCTGCCCGATCAAGACAAAGCAGCTCCATCACCCCCCCGCCCCGTCCACGCCCCCCCAGTCCCTGGCAGCCCCTCTGCGCTTTCTGACACGGGATCAGTCTTCCTTTGCTAGAGGTTCACATAAAGAGGCCCGCATGGGATCTGCAGTCCAGCCTCAGATGGCAGGGCGGTCTCCAGTCTGTCCGCTCACCTGTTCACCTGCCGACGGCAGCAGGTGTGCAACCTCTGTGCGGACACAGGCCTTCCCTCGGGAATCTGTTTAACAAGCACCAGTCCCCGGTCCATCTCCTGAATCTCTGGTCGAGGAAGTCCGTCCCCAGAGGCCCCAGAGAGCCGCACCCCCATCTGGAACGGCCCCTCAGCCCTGCTTGGAGGTGAGCCTGGCCGGGGTTCCTGGCTGCAGTCGGCTGTCCTCCCTGGTTGTCAGTCTGTCCCCAATGCCCAGAGGTGGGTCTGGTGTCCTTGCTCCCTGTGGGCCGTCCTAAGGCACGTCAGCAGCTGCAGGCCAGGCCCCTCCCACCTGCCCCCGCCACGAGAGCACCCAGTGCCCACCATCTGCTTGGACATCGCTGCCTCTCGGCCTACCACCTCTGACCCAGCTGGGCCTGACAGTCTTGGTAACACGTCAGTCACACGTGCTAACTTGGAGGACCTTCAATGACGGTGGGGGAGGGCTGACCAGCCCCCCCACCCCCGCAGAACCCACCCTGCTCCCCAATCAGCCCACACCCTCCCCAGCTCTCCCCCAAGGCTTGCAGACTGGTAAGCAGGAAAGCATCAACTCGGCAGCCCCCAGGAGCACTGGCTCGTGTGCAGCCCCTGAAAACATTAAAAAAAATAATAATAAATATATATATATATCATCAGACAATTCTAAGTTGATTCCTACATTTTGAAACCCACGTTTAAATATGCAAGGGGCATAAATTCTGTCATACTGTGAACTTTTAAACATACAGATCTTCCTTAACTTACAGCGGGATTACATCCCAATAAACCCATCGTAAGTTGAAAATATCTTAAGTTGAAATATATTTAATACACCTAACTTCCCAAACATCAAAGCTGAGCCTCGCCCCCCTTAAACGTGCTCGGTGTAAACTCACATTATCCTACAGTTGGGCAAAATCACCTGACACAAAGCCTATTTTATAGTAAAGTGAGTGTCTCCTGTAACTCATGGAATACTGTAGTGAAAGCGAAAAACAGAGTGGCTCTCTGGGTCCAGCATGGTCGTCAGTGTACTGGTTGTTCACCCTCGTGATGGCGGGGCTGGCGGGGCTGCAGCCACCACTGCCCAGCATCAGAGGGAGCATCCGACCGCATGTTGCCAGCCTGGGAGAAGGTTAAAATTCACAATTTGAGGGCTTCCCTGGTGGCGCAGTGGTTGAGAGTCCGCCTGCCGATGCAGGGGACATGGGTTCGTGCCCCGGTCGGGGAAGATCCCACATGCCGCGGAGCGGCTGGGCCCGTGAGCCATGGCCGCTGAGCCTGCGCGTCCGGAGCCTGTGCTCCGCAACGGGAGAGGCCACAACAGTGAGAGGCCCGCGTACCGCAAAAAAAAAAAAAAAAATTTGTATTTCCATTGTACGTCCTCTACAGGATCTCACTGTAATACAATTTATTATGATTGAGTCTTTTACCAGTCATCTTAACCTAACATTATGTAACAAAAATATGTATGAATATTTAAATTTCATTTTGACATTTCTTGTGCATAGGCTAAATTTAAGTTTAAAAACTTCTCCTGGAATATTTGATGAAAATCCGCTCTTAAGCAGTTCAGCCTATGTCACCTTAGAATCTGGGCATTTGGTTGACCGTAACGCCATGATCACATCTGAGAAATTTAACACTGACGTGAGCATATCACCAAATATCCCATCTGTGTTCCCCAAAAGGGCCTGTGTCACTTCTTTTCATCCAGGCCCCGGTCGAGGGCCGGTGTGGCGTTTGATCGCACGCCCCTGTTCTCCTCTGACCTATACCACACTCACGCTCCCACTCCCACTGGAAGAGCCTGGGACAGCTGTCCCGTAGATACCCCGCAGTCTGACTCTGCTTCCTTGAGACTAATTCACGCTCAGGATGACGCTGGAGGCTCCTGGCTGCACCCACCAGGGGCACTGCCCCTTGTCCCCTTCCTGCCACAGCTTGGGGAAGGCAGTGCCCCTAGGTGTCTGAAGGCAAAAGTTCAGCCTGCTGGGCTCACCCCCCAATCTGATGGGAGACGTTTGAGTTGATATCCACCCCCAACCGCCTCCGACCCCAGTTTCCATCAAGGCCCCCTCCCGCCTAACTCTCACATCCTGAGCGCCAAGTGGGCAGAGCTTGTTCTGACCCATAACCACCGCCCTGTAATGGGTGCTGTAGGGACCCATTACCCCTGCCTGTGTGATGCACTTAACCTCGCGACACAAATGAGATGCCTCAAAACTGCAGCAACACGCAGCTCTTCCACTGACGTTGCTGTAAGCTTCTAGAAGACACGTGATACGTCCTAGAATAAAAGAACGCATCTAAGGTAGAAATTATGAGGCATAATTGGTATCCATCCATCCCCCGACACCCCCAAGGTAACCGCCATTGTTCCATAAAGTTTTATTTTAAAGTAAAAGACATTGGCCCCTTTTCATTAATACTCAGATGCTGTTGCTGGCCAGGAAACCTGAGCCCAAGTCCCGTCCTCAGGTAAGAGTTTAGGTCGTTCCAGAAGCCTGGCACCTGCACAGCCCGGTCCTAAGGGTACTGTGGCCCCGTACAAGCTGCCGGGACCCCACCTTCTCGTGGCAGGGGACGAGGTGCACTCACCCTCCCCAAAGGGGAGACAGAGGGTGGCGCTGCCACTTGGGGACAAGGGGCACAGAACAGAGGCCGGCCGGGGGAGGGGGAGGGGCCGGGCACTCGGCAGAGCCGTGCTGCCCACAGTTCCAGGGCAGGTGAGTAAAGCTCCCAGAGCTGCAACACGACACGCGTCCTCTGAGAGACAGTGACCGGGGCCTCTCGGGAGCTGCCAGAGCTCCGGTGGGGCAGGAAGGGCCGGGAGCCAGACCAGACCCTCCTCCCAGCTCCAGCACTGCCCCCTCCCCCTGCCCCAGAAGCAGGACCCTCGTGGACCTGACACTGTCCCTCCAGGGCTTTTGCTGCTAGTTCTGAGCCAGTTCCCGTGGCCGCGTTGCTCGGGGCTCAGGGTGGTGAAGGGGAGACCTGGGAGCCAGGAGCGCCTGGACCACCTCCCCACTATCCCGCCAAGGGCCCGGCCCGCTGCTGGGCTCTGCCGCCGCCACTGCCAGCCCCGGCCTTGGCACCTCTTGTTATGAGTGAACTGTGTCCCCTCACAAGGGTATGTTGTGGCTGTGTTTGGAAATATGGTCTCAACAAAGGAAATCAAGTTAAACGGGGGCACTGGGTGCGCCCTAATCCAATTGGACCGGCAGCCTTATAAGAGATTAGGACACAGACGTGCACAGGGATGGCCGTGTGAGGACATGGGTGGAGGCGGTCTCTACACGCAGCTTGTTCCTTCACAGCCTCCGACACCCTGGCCTCGGCCTTCCAGCCTCCAGGACACGGAGAATCGATGTCTGTTGTTTAAGCCCGCAGCCTGCGGTGTGTGTCAGGGCCCCGGAACAGAGGAACACAGCTCTTAGAAGTATGCAGGCCTTGTTCCCAGATCCCGTAATTCTGGGCATGCACAGGCCCCTTCCCACGTCCTGCTGCCCAGGAGGCCCGGGGTCTGCCGCAGACCCTGGCCCAGCCTCACCCTGCTCACGTCCCCTGCACCTGCCTCAGGGCCTGCCCCAGATGCCCACAGGGCCGGCACTGGTCCCTCTGTCCCTCTTCCTCAGGAATTAGCCCGGCAGATGGTGTGGTCTTCAGATCTCCTTACCAGGCACACCCCCATCTTTGCCCAAACCCCCATCTTTCCAACAAAGCCTTTCCACAGAAACAGAAGTTGTAGTCGAGGGCCCATCAGAGTGCTTCCTTGCACTCCGGGAAGGTGAATGGCTCTCTCTGCACGTGGAAGACCGCTCTCCCATTTACACACAGGGCCCACGTCAGTCCCTCCAGCCTCTGCCAACGCGGGGTCTAATCTTACAGCTGGGGGAACAGCGCCTGATAGCCTGAAACTGCACCCCAGCCTGAAACATCCAGTGCTGTGGCTCTCCACTGGGCAGAAGCTGGCCAGCTCTGGGGGACGCCACTTCAGCTGACCTGCTGCCCTGCTCCTGAGATCCAGGGAGAAGGCATCACCACTGATAACCACTCTGGGCCAACTACCTCTCGGAGCTGAGGTCAGAGCCCGGGAGCCTCACCCTGCCCCATCCAGGCAGTCTCTCCAGAGCAGGTCTGACCTTGAGCACAGTGGCTGGTGAAGGGAGAAGACATTAAACCTACCAAAAGTGCCTCGTTTTTGATGTTCTAGATAGGAAGTCTGGATTATAGGATTAAAAGAACGGTTTAGTTATATGTGATCCAAATTCAAAGTCCATAATGAAGGAGAACCAAGGCTGTTACCTTCCCTTCTTCCTTCCTTTGTTCCATCCACCCATCCACCCATTCATCCACCCACCCACCTACCCATCCATCCATCCACCTATCTATCCATCCACCCGTCCACCCATCCCATCCATACGTCCACCCATCCATCCACCTTTCTATCCATCCATCCACCCATCCATCCTTCCACCCACCTACCCATCCATCCACCCACCCACCATCCATCCATCCAACCATCCACCTATCTATCCACCCACCCGTCCACCCATCCCATCCATCCGTCCACCCATCCATCCTTCCCCCCACCCACCCATCCATCCACCCATCTACCCATCCATCCACCCATCGATCCACCCATCTACCCACCCACCCACCCATCCATCCACCTATCCATCCATCCGCCCACCCATCCATCTGTCCCATATTTGAGTGCCTATGTGTGCAGTAAGCAGAGCAGACATGGTCTGCTATGAGGCAGCAGAACAGAAAGGCCACGCTGGCTGGCTGCATGGGGGGCAAACTGGGGGCAAGCCCTAGGTTTTTGTTTTGCGTGTGAATAGTTCTGTTGTTTCCGAGTCAGGAAACACCAGAGAAAAAGTCTATGAACAAGACTGACTGTTGGAAACAAGGGACAGTAGAGAGAGAACATTATCTCTAATATTTTTAAAGTATCTTAAGATAATTTAGGTGGCAACGTCTACTGTTCAGAACATAGCCAAGAATGGGAATAAACCCCCACCGCTTTCTGGGCAGCCAGTCCGGGTATCAGGGACGCAGACACGTCACCCACAGGGACTCCTTAGCTCCTAGATGGGCTCCTCCTCACTCTTGCTGTCAACACAGCTGGGACATGTGGGACTGGGTGGTCTCCTGGCCCACGGCCAAGCCGAAGTGCCAGATGAGAAAAGAGGGGGCGGCAGGCGCTGGAGGCAGGCATCCCGCTGACGGCAGCACGAGGGCAGAGGCAAGCCCGCGACCGGAGACAGCACCACCTGGAGGGCATCCGGGGCTGGGGCAGCTCGCAGGCCCAGCGGCCCCACGATGGCATCACGAATGAGAACATAATGCAGCAATTGTTGTCCACCCTGACCGCGCCCCCGCGCAAGGGGGGCTGCGCCACTCACCACAGTACTGATGGCGGCCGAGGGGCAGAGAAGGATTTTCATGAGTCTAACAAAAGTTTTAGATTAGACCAACACAATCCTGTTTTTGAGGTTTAAAGGGGTTGGTTTCAGTTCTTGGGTAAATTCACTTACAGGGACCACCTTGTCTTTCAATAAGGCTGAAAAATATGACATTTCTTGGCTAATAATCATGCGTTGCTGGTCCAACCTCACGAGCCTGAAGACTGAAAAGGAGGAGTAAAATCACCCCTGCTCGCAGCTGGTGGGTCCGTGCCGTGTAGACCCCAAAGAGCCCACCGCGACCAAAGTGCCCCTGCGAACAGTAAGGGCCGACAGTAACGTTGAAAGGGACGAAACGAATACAACGTCAGAAGTCAACATGTTCAACAACTAGTTCTACCTGAAGCAATCAGGAGGCACTAAGACAACAGGGAAGTTTATTTCTTTCTGACTTAACAGACCCAGGTCGCTGGCCCCAGATGGTTATTTGGGACAATGGAGCAACCTAGGAAGCCATGCACTGAAGAGGCAGCCTGGCAGCTCCGCCCACCGTGGTCATCTGCGGCCCAGGCTGCCAGGAGCCCTGCCATCTTCAATGCATGGCTTCCTGCGTTGCTCCATTGTTCCTCTCTAGCAGGTAGAAAGGGGTAAAATTGGAAGTCCAGGACTAGGGATTTCCTCTAAAGCAAGAGGGGTGCAAACTCACAATCCAAGCCCTTGGTGACCAGAGCGATGAGGACACAGAGCCCCGCTGTATGTCCAGGCCACCAGGGAGTGTGGCCCAGTGGGCACACCTCCACGTGAACACACAAAAACAGAAGACACAGTGGAGAAGACCCTGTGTACATTTGCAATAAAAAAGACAAAATACCTAATCACGAACTTCAGAAGGAATAAACAGGTTTATATGGGTAAACCTTGGAATATCCAGAAAGAGACAAAAGCAGAACTAAACAAATGGGAAAACACTGTGCGGCAGGGGGCGACACTGCCCCCTGCACTCACGCCCTGGTAAAGCAGCACTGTTCTCCCCATCGAGATGTGGGGTCGGCTTCCCAGCCCCGGAACGCAGGCTGGCGACAGGGCTCAGCCCTAAACAGACTGGGGCGGGCCTTGCATCACACGACTGACTCCCGAGCCTGGGCCTTCAGAGCCCTTGCAGCTTCCAGCGCACCCTCCAGGCGCCAGAGGAGGAAACTCGGGCCAGCCAGCTGGAAGGTGGGCCCACATGGAGCAGAAATGGACCCACGGCCCCAGGCAGGCTGCCAGCTGACCGCAGCCTTGCAAATGACCCCAGGTGAGACGAGCAGAAAGCCACCCTGCTGAGCCCAGCCCAAAGTGCTGACCCACAGCTGTGAGCTAAGAAAACAGTGGTTGTTTTCAATCACAACCTTTTGAGGTAGTTTTTCAGATAGCAATACATAAATACTACACAAGCCATTCTTTCTAAGTTCATTTATAAATGTAACTGAATCCTAATTAAAATACCAACAGGTCCCCCATCCCTCAGCCCTGGAGCTAGAAATGCTGATTCTGCAGTCCACATGGAGAAACAAACAGGAAAGAAAACCAAGACAACCATGAAAAAGAACCAGGGAACAGCCTGCAAGATACGATCACATACAACGAAGCCTCTGCTATTAAGAGTGTGGACCTCGCCTCCTGGAGTCCCTGGGCACCTAGAGCGGTAAGCCTGCAGCCGCTGGTGGGAGACTTGGAAGCCGTGTGGCCTGAGCGTTGCTGCAGGCTGAGCAGACGGCACAGGACACGTCCCACATGCCTGGCTTTCCTTCGCACTTGCCTTTAGGCAGGCTTGTATTTCTACTGTATGCGCAATAAATAGGATACAGTTGGGACTTCCCTGGCAGTCCAGCGGTTAAGACTGCACCTTCCAACGCAGCGGGTGCGGGTTTGGTCGAGCTAAGATCCCACATGCCGTGCGGCCAAAAAAAAGCAAAACAAAACAAAACATAAAACAGAAGCAATATTGTAACAAATTCAATAAAGATGTTAAAAATGGTCCACATCAAAAAAAAATCTTAAAAAAAAATAGGATACAATTAACTTAAAACCATCACTGGGTTCATGAAACTCTTTTGGCATTCCGTATCTCTCAACCAAGGGGTAAGGAAGGTATCATGAAAGGATGTACCAAACGGCCCCTCCAGGCCTCCGTGACAACCGCCCCTCATGAGAGAGCTCGGCCATGGCAGCAGCGCTCATCCTTGGGCCCTGGGAGGCGACCCCCAGCCCCAGATCTAAGCCATAAAGGTAACCCTGTCCCCAGTTGGAGCGGCTGCCCCAGGGATGGCCCAGTTCCAGGCAGTGGGGCCTTCAGGGGCTCCCAGGAAGGCGTCTGCTTTCCTGGACCAGAGACAGGCCCCGCCCACCATGCTGCCCCTCTGCTCCTGGCCCTCCTTGAGTGAGTAAGGGGCATCCATGGTAGCCACGTCAGGAGCACGAAGGGACAAGCAAGGGGAGAAAGGACCCACGCTGTGGGCGGCGGCCTTGGCGAGCAGCCGGCAGCTGCCACAGCAAGAGGCAGAGGGGGCACGAGTCTCGGGTATTTCAACCACCACTTCTGTTACCTGCGGCCCAGACCCCCGCCCGCGCACCCTCACCGTTGCTGGCACTGTCACGCACGCAGGTCTCGCACATAACACACGATGCTCCGGCAAAGCTGGCTAAAGGGATGCCGCGTGTTTACCGCGTTCACGTGCGACACCAGCAGTGTGACTCCTGAAGCTCTTGCCTTTCACGTGTCATTACGAGCTGCCTCAACGACCAGTTTCCTGAAAGACCAACGTTACAGGAGAGCCAATGTAGCACGTTACCTGACAGTCTCATCTAAGACTCTGAAAACCCTGTCAAACTCCGGACAGGCCAGTGCCGTTGGCTGCAGAGGGGCTGTGCAGGCTGGCGGGGGAGGGCTCCCGACTCAGGACAAAGGAAACCGCCCATATTTCCGGGTCCCATCGGAGACACCTGGGGCATTGCTGCAGCTAGCGAAGGCCGGACAGATAACTGGCTGCCCAGGCTGAAGGGCGGGGGCCACGCGCAGCCAGCACTGTCCTGACCGCGGGCTGCTGGAGGAGCCTGATGGATCAAAGGGTCCCCAGGCCCCCGGGCCCCCTCCAAAGGAGGCCGAAGCTCCCCGCCAGGCTAGGAGAAGGGCCTGGGAACTACAGACTGAGGACAAGGGTGGGGAAGTGCTGTCATGTCCCTAGGGGGCTTTCCACTGTGGAAACGGTGCCCCAGGCAAGAAGAGAGGGGCGGCTGGGTGAGGAGGGGGGCTGGGGCAGAAGCTCAGGGACAGACGGCCACGGGCCACGGTGAGGTGAGAAGGCATGAGAGGGACCTCCGGGCCCCACCTACCCCACCTACCAGAGCTCCAGAATCCTCCGTCTTTCTGAGGTTGTTCTGATGGTTTTACTGGCCCGAGCAGTGGTGAGGTTTGCGGTGCAGGGTGGGAGGGACGTGAAGAGCTCCCAGGCCTGATGACTGCACAGTAGGCCTGTGACAAGCCTCTAGGCCTGAGGACACAGCGGGCACCCCTCACACCAAGGTGGCTGCCTGGCCTGTACGCACACGTGTGCACGTGCACACATAAAACAGGCACAGCTAACTTGCCTCGGATGTAACTTTGTGACAATGATCTGCCCTTTATAATAAAGACGTTTTACTCTTAGAGAAACAGATGGGAGTTTGCTTTATAATTATTCAGTAAATTGGTTGTTAATGCACTTTTCTACATGTACAATATATTTCACAATTTAAAAAGTTACATCGAGGGCTTCCCTGGTGGCGCAGTGGTTGAGAGTCCGTCTGCCGATGCAGGGGACACGGGTTCGTGCCTTGGTCCGGGAGGATCCCACATGCCGCGGAGCGGCTGGGCCCGTGAGCCATGGCCGCTGAGCCTGCGCGTCCGGAGCCTGTGCTCCGCAACGGGAGAGGCCACAACAGTGAGAGGCCCGCGTACCGCAAAAAAAAAAAAAAAAAAAAGTTACATCGAGTCCTGGTGTTCCCTTAGGAATGCAGAGGGCTTGTCACTCCCAGCCTGCAACAAGATAAAGCCAGACAAACTGCAAGTTCATGACTTTTCTTGACCCCATCAGAGATGTGAGGTCACAGGACAAGCAATTAACAAAAAATGTGGGGTGAGGTGGGCACCTGCAGGGGGCGGAACTGAGCCCCGGGGTTCCCGGGGACAGACCCAGGAGGAGCTGGTCAAAGGAGGCCACGCAGCTGGGGAGGGCGTGAGGGGTCCCAGAGCTGCCAGTGCGGAGGGAGTCTCCCCTCCCGCAGGCTTCTTCTCCATGACTCCCAACCAGCATGCCTGAGAGAGTCTGGGAAAAGCTTCTCCTACACAAACTCTAGAGTCTATAGGTAATTGACAGTGCTTTTTAAGTAAGCAGAACACAAATCTCAAAGGATGAACAAGGCCACTTACAAAGATAAAAAATGTTGTCACATTTGCCATTAAAGAGGCATCATGTTTCACACACTTAAAAAGATAAAGAGTTTTAGAAAGGTAGGATTGGGACATTGGGATTGACATATATACACTAATATGTATAAAATAGATAACTAATAAGAACCTGCTATATAAAAAATAAACAAAATAAAATTAAAAAAAAAAACAAAAAAAAGTAGGATTCAAAATGGAGTAAACACGACGGGTTTCAAATGTCCACCTCGGTCTCTGTCCAGAGGGGAGGAACAGCCCGCTTCACGGGTCCCAGAGCAGCCCCGACCCAGAGGCGTTCGGAAGAGGTCAGACTCACCCCAAGCCGGAGAACGAGGGTCTCCTGTCACTCAGCAGCCTGCCTCTCATTTGAGCTTCTGGCCGGAGCACAACCTCAGAGCACCTCAGACACGCACGGTGTGAAGTAGAGGATGGTTTCCGAGAGCGTTAATCAGATATTAGGTAGAAAGTGAAACGAAGACTGTCACGAACGCCGCGCACCCACTTGCTGCACACGGCCTGACGCAGAGCAGAGGCGTCGCCCCGGGACCCCGGGACCCCGGGACCCTGGGATCCTGGGAGACAAGCCCTGAGTTCCCCCTCCCTTTCCTACCAGTAGCCAGACTGGAAAGTGGAAAACCTCTGTGGTGGGGCTGGACAAGCAGCCTTCAAGGCCACAGGGCAGCAGCCCACTCCTGCCCCCAGAGCTGCTCCATCCCCACTTTGCCCCACCTGGACGCTCAGGTTACAAATGCCAGGCGGGGCAGGGGGCGCTGGACGCTGGGGAGACCTCTCCTGTGCCTGGGGGGCAGGTGCCAGGAACCGATGGCCGCCCCCTCCTTGCTGCATCCCCACAACGGAGCTTCTCACCCTGAAATCAGTTTTTCCAGTACAACTGGGAAACGCTAGTGGAGTCTGATGAGATTTTATGGGCAGTTCCACTGGCTCCCTCACACCCTTTTGTGAAGGTAAGAGGTGATCTATAAACAGACAGGTAAATCCTAAATTCTTCCTCACTTCATTTCCTTGAACATGAATTTATCCCTTTCTCAGGCTTTGTCTTTCTTCTGCTTTTCCCCCAATCCCCAAAAGTTTACACCAAAGCCCTTTGTTCTCAAGTTTACCCTAAGGATGCCTCTCCATAGCAGGCAAGACCGACAGCAGCATCTGAGGACGGCTGGGTCGCGGGCAACGTGGGCGCATCCGGGGGTGGGGTGGGGGAGGAGACCTGAGACCACTGGACGAGACCACTGGACGCGACGCAATCAGAGGCCTGCAGGGCACCCTAGAAAGAGCACGGCTGTATCTGAGGAACAGGCCTTGCTTTTTGCTCTTTTTGGGGGGGAACCAACCTCCTGCTGTGATCACTTTCAGATGACCCTGCTCGGGGAGGACAGGTCAGCAGCTGAGGGACGACGGCTGCCTCTAGGGCAGACCTAGTCCCACAGTGTCCTTCCCTAAAAGTCGGGGCAAACCTGCAGCAAGCAGGCTGGCTGCCGTTCCGCCCCGATCTCGCCCAGCACCCAGCACTCGATAGAAACAGCACGGGAATTGATGACGAATCCTGTAGGTGAACGTACCAGCCACACACCTCCCACTGATAGCCCCATTATGTAAGGTAACACATCTACTTCCAAAGACATGAGTTGTAACAAAATTTGTTAATATTTAGAAGGCACAATAGATAAAACATTTTCTGAGTTTAATGTTAATATAGCCATGGAAAGAGATACCAGGGAATCTGGTGACCTTTACAGATGTGCCCAGCTGTGACAGAGAGTTAATACTGAAGCCTGAGCAGGAAGACAGGTGACGACCTGTCTAGCTCTTCCTAGCGCTGGGCTTTTCTCCTTCATCCGTAAATACTCACGAAGCACCTGCTGTGGGCAGTCATTGTTTCTGCATCCTAAGAGAGAGTGGTACAGACCACCACCTAAGTTCAGGATGCGATGCTCTACTTGACAGAAAGACCGAGTATCAAGATAGAATAATGCACTGAGTGGAAGAAAAGAAAACTAAATTCGTGAAATGGCAAAGATTCACTAGGATTAATTTCATCTACTAAATGATACCCCGTTATGGTGGCAATGATTTTGCAACGTTTAAAGTGTTAAATTGCTTGAGAAGTTTTTAATCCCTTCCAGTCAGCATAGAAACTCCAAGTCCTCTACATTTGGCGCTGCTGACGGAAGGTCCCAACACGGCTGGAGCGCGCCCCGCCCCGGCCCCTGCCCCTGCAAGAACGGCCACGCGCTCTGTCCAGTTCCCTTTGGAAGAAGCACCGGGAACGATCGCCCTCTCTGAGAGGCTCTTTCTTCTCTCCTGCACAGCTCACTCACTCCCATTCTATGGATTTTTCTAAATTGTAACATACATAGCAGTGATGGGTCTATTGACTGAACCAGGAAATAATAATACATTCGTAGTACAAATGCTTTATTGTCATATTAAATGTATCGAAATGGTTATCTCACTACCAGCAGCGTCCGCTTCCTAAGTGCTTTCAGGTTGAAACCTTTATTTAGGTCAATAGCAGTGGAACACAGCAGGTTTTTCCTCGACGATTTGATGCGTGAACAATCCAAAATGTGGTCACTTTACAAATTTCACAGAATTTGGACCCTGGGACCAAGAACAGTAAAATTTAATTCCATGATTCTCCTCCTACTTTCCCCTGGACTCTCCTTCCCCACAAAAAGTGTGCTGAAATAAGTCATACTATCTACAAGAACGTGTTAACTCAAGTTCTTTTTTACCTTCTTCTTGCTTTCTTAATCTCTGCCTACACCCTTGTAAACAGCCCCTTTACTAAGCCTCCCTTCACACATTTGTTTTCTATCAGGACGCTGACCCACACAAAGAAGAAGACAAAAATTATGGTAACCTCAAGATAGGCGAGGTTTCAGAAAATTTAACTTCCACTCGTCCTTTGTGAAAAGATTATTTGAGGATGTAGCCCAGCAAAACAAGAAGGAATCTAATGAAGAGGAAGACATGGAATTTAAGAAGAAGAAACAGGCAGTTCTGCAATGAAAAGAAATGCCAGGATAACAACTTTATAGATGGCCTGGAAAGAAACTGGCCCAAATTAAAACAGGAAATCTTTCAAGAAGAAAATAGAATTTGTTCAACAAAGAATATAACTAGGGAGCTGGAAGTTTTTGGTATTGAAGAAGGAATATGTTTCTTTTCTCAAAAATAAAAAAACATGGGCTTCCCTGGTGGCACAGTGGTTCAGAGTCCGCCTGCCGATGCAGGGGACACGGGTTCGTGCCCTGGTCTGGGAAGATACCACATGCCGTGGAGCGGCTGGGCCCGTGAGCCACGGCCGCTGAGCCTGTGCATCTGGAGCCTGTGCTCCGCAACGGGAGAGGCCACAACAGTGAGAGGCCCGCGTACCGCAAATAAATAAATAAATAATAATAATAAAAATAAAAAAACAAACCAATTAAGATTTTTCAAGTAATAAAAATGCTATGCAAAGAAACTGTGACCCAAATGTAAATCAAATTAACAGGGGGGTTTAACGAAGTGCTTAAAACTTCCTCCTTCAAGCAGCAAAGACTTAAGCACTTAGATTTCTAGTTCTTCCTTTTTAGCGTCTGCAGCAACAAATTTTTAAGAATTTTATTGTGAATGTGCTGTTTCTGGACTTTTAATATCTACAATCAACCTACGAAAGAAGCATGGAGAATTTAATTATAATTACACAACAGAATATGAACATCATAAACCCCAATTATTTTACATAATGGGGGTCTAGAGATTGTTGTCTAAGTTGATCCAACAAAAAGTGGAAATTTGAGTACATTACAGTTTTAAGGGAACAGTAAAATAACTAAAAACAATAGTACAAGTAACAAAACTTAGTGGCAGCATTGGAGAGAAGGTGGGAGGCACGTAAGTTGACTAAGTCACTCAGCGTGAGGAGTGGACAGGTACCGCTGATGACGATGGGGGTTTGGTCCATCTTACACACTGATCACCAAAAATCTAGAACAGTGCCTGGGGCACGGTGGATACTCAGCAAAGATCTGTCGGGGAGCTGGATAAAGCTTAAGTCAGGAGAGAGAGGCACATGCAAACTCTGTGGGACGAGCCAAGGACTCATTCTCAGTGGCGACTCTGAAGATGAATTCTGTCAACGCGTCAGCGTCCACCCTCAGTGCCCAGGGTCCCGCCCGCCCGCCACGGTTTTCTCCACCAAGAAGGAGGAGTGTGTTGACACTGGGCCTTAGGACTGCATTCTTGTCCTGTGCCTGTGGCCTCAGCAGGTGGCATGATCCTTTTGAATTTCTGTATCTGTTTGAAGATGGCGATGAGGCAGCCTTTACGCGCAGTGGCACAGGCTGGCTCTAAGGGTTAAGAAGCCTCCCTTCCTCCTTTCTTTATAAACAGCTGAGGTCTGAAACAGCCTTTGTAAGCCAAGTTTTAAAGGGCATTCAAGTTCCCAGGTCAGCAAACAAAGGTGCTATTTTCCCTACAAATTATAGATATCTGAATCATTTTGAGCGTCTGTAAGACCGCATAATTCAGCTGCTAACCCCAAGAAACGGCTTGCACAAGAGGGTCTTGTTGCCACATTAGTTTGGGGAATCCTGGGTGCCCCACTCCATGCTGAAGATAACAGATACACACTCTTGAGACGGTCGGCAGCGAAGAGATGGGCTGACCAGTTACTTCCCAAACTGTGAGCTCAGTGAAGCTCTTAGTGTCTCTTGTTCGCCAGTTTCACTAATTCAGACTCACTTTCCCTCCTCGCTCTACATTAATGAGGTTTTAATTATTCTCTACACATTTCATTTCGAAGGGCGTGGTTGAAATCTGATTATTGGACATGGTTATAAATAACTAACATGAAAAACAGCTACCATTATAATTTCAAACAAGGTTTTCAGCGCTAGGTTTTTTTTTTTCTCCCCCCCGCAAACACCCCAAAACCCCGGAGCGATAAACACACTTCAACAGGGAGGGAAACTTATCAAACTTAGCCAGGCTTCCTGAGAAAAGCAGGGCTCCATCCTGGCCCCGGAGCCCAGATGAGGCGACTCTCCCCCACCTCACTCCCCGGTCAGAGGGTCCGCGTGGCACCTTCTGTGACCCCGCAGGGCTGCCAGACCAGACTCCCCCACATAAAGCCTCAAAAGGGGCCCCCTTCATGGAGCAGGGCGACTTCTCCCCCAGACCATGCTGGCCGCGTCCAGCGCCCCTGTGAGTGACGGGTTCACACCCAGCAGCAGATGGAGCCCGCTCTGGCCAGAGTCCCTGCCCACGGAGAGAACCAGAGGAGGTGAGGCCTCTGTCCTGGGTGCTGGGACGTCCCGGGCAGCTGTGACTATAGCCACCCGGTGCCCGCCAGGGGAAGGCCCCTCCCGCTGGACTTCCCGTGCTGCTCCCAGTAGGGGGAGCCGAGATTTACATGATCTGCAGCACGGAGGCCGCCACCCTGTCCTTGAAGTGTGCGCACGTCCACAAAGGTGCGTCCACGAAGGTGCGCCGGCCTCTCGCGGAGCAGGACGCTCCTCCCCACACCCTCCGACCAGGAGCTGGGCTGCATCTGTGCAGTGAGCTGCGAGCCCCTAGTCGCCCCTCTGCAGGAGGCCTTCCGCCAGCGCTGAGCCAGTGCCCGCCCGGAGCAGGGTGCGGGGTCACTGGGGACAATGGCCACGGAAAAGGCAGCGCTGGAGTCCAGCACTGGCTGGGGAGGACAGTTCTGTAGACCCAGAGAATGACAACCTTGACACCCTCTCTCAGTTCTCAGCCTCGGGGACCCGACAGGGGCTGCCAGACTCTCTGGTCGGATCATGGCTGCTTCAAGAATGTTCCTTGAACTGGGTCTCTACCTGTTTGTGGATCAAGCGACCACTGAGTGGCTGGGACGAGTGTCGGTGGAGGGAATGTGGGAGGACGGACCAGACTAGAAACCAGCCGCCCCTCCCCTGCCCCACGCCCAGCAGAAGTGCACAGACTGCCCCCTCCCTGCCTGGACTCACCATGACATGAAGACGGGGCAACAGACACACCCGCCACCCACCCCAGGGGCCCGGAGCCGGCCCCCCGCGGAGGCTACCTGTGGGCAGTGGTACTGCACACCTGTGCCGTGGTCCTTCACCCTCAGGAGTGTCTCAGAGTCTGTGGTAACGTTACTGGTCACTCCTCCTATGGGGGTCACCCCTCCTATGGGGGCCACTCCTGGCCAACAACGGCTGCTACTCACCCTCAAAAGAGGCCAGAAACCCATTTAACAAGGGACAGAAGTCTAATTAGGAATTAGGGCTAACTCCTCCCCACACTCATGTGTTTATCTTTTGGTTCTGTGTAATCCTCACTTGTAAATTGTATTAACGATGGGGGTGGTGCTGCAGAGCCTGGGGCCAAGGACAAGCCTGCCCTGGGGGCCCCCCCCCACCCCCTGCCTACTGGCCTGGCCCCTCCTCGTCATCAGAAACAGAACCAGCATTAATCAGATCTATGGGACAGAAAGCTTCCAGATCAGAGAACTGAATTCCCAATCAGCCAAGTACAAAAAGGGAGGAAACAAAAATAATCCCGGGACAGAACCTTCAAAAGAGCAGATGTCTCCTCACAGGAAGCTACCCCGTTCTCCAGCTCTAGCAAATCAAGTCAGCCCCGGACCTGGGGTCTGGATTTCCGCACGGCCGCCCTGCCAGCTGCCACTATCAGGTGGGCGCCGCCCTGTGTGGGTCGCTCCCTGAACTCCGTGGCATCACCATCAGCCCCCTGCTCGAGGTTGTCACCTGCAGAGACAGGACATCGGTGTCTCGCTCTCCAGACGGAAACTGGGGTCCTGGAGCTCACAGGCCCCGTTTACGATCCCAGCCTCGTGAGGGGCCAGGCTGGAAAGGGGCGTCGGGAGCCCAGGCGGGTGTGGTCTCCGACTCGCCACCTCCCTGCGTTCACGGCAAGAACTGGTGGGCACTCCCATCGCGACTGCGCACAGGGTCCGAGTGATTTGCCATAAGCCAGCTCGTCATTTACAGCTACAACGAGCGGTATCCCTTTAATGGAAACTACCCGTTTTCCACTTAATTTACAGACCACCGTGTACATTAGCAGCCGCGGCAGCCTCGCCTCGCGGAGACGCAGCCGGCTCTGGTGACCTGCTTGCCTTGTTTGCTGCCAGGCCCCCACCGACGGAAGGGACTGTTTGTCAGTGTGGAGAGCAGAGGGGGCAGAGCCGCAGCAAAAGCATAAGCATGTTCTCCCCTGCCCGCCCCCTGCCCCCGGGACAGCCCAGCCCGGGCGCCGGCCATGCTCACCAGTAGAAATAATAGGCCAGAGCCACGGCCAGCAGGGCGGTGCAGACCCCCCAGAACAGGCAGGCCGAGTAGCTGGCCAGCATCTTCGGATCCTTCTGAAAGTCGGTGAGAGGAGACTGGCAGCGGGGGCGGGTCAGCCTCCAGCCGAGGATGAGAAGTGGGGTTACGGCCAGGCCCACACTGCCTGGGCCTCAGCCACCCAGACCATCTGCCCCGCAAAGAGGGGACACCACTTCTGGGTCCCGCCTTCCCAGCAGCGGCCTGCGAGTCTCAGCGGCCAGCGCAGATGCAAACGGAACTCTGGAGCCACACAGAAAATGCGGGCCTCTCCTCGGCCATGGCGGGGTCTCTGCGGGCACACACTAATCCAGTAAGCGGCTTGCAGCCTGGAGCCGTCGTAAGCAGGTGGCGTCACGGGGTTCGGCCAGGAGACAGGTCAGCGGGGCCCCCCCAGCCCCCGACCTGACTGTGGATGGAGGGCACATGCGGGAACCCCGACAGCACGACGCCCCCAACCCCACCCGGCCTGGGGCAGGTCACGTGGTGAGCTAGACGGGCGGGCCTGGCTCGGCCCCCGGGCTGGAAAGGTGACAGGCATAGGTCCTCTATGCGGGGCTGGGTCCAGGCTCACGGGCTCCCCAGCCCCCTACCCGGACGCCAGGCCACACGTGCCACCCAGTTCCAAGTCTGGGCGCTGGGTGCACAGCCGCTCCGGCACCGTCTCTGCAAAGAACCGTGGGGAGGAGTTGCCCCTCTTACTCTTGGGAAGGGTGTGGAATGAACTGGATGAGGGAACAAGCAAACTGGGGGCTGCTGTCCTCTGATGCCTCCCCAGCCTGCGATGTCTGAACCTGCAACGAGGGGCCGAGGTGACATGAGGTGACCCAGGGGCAGAGGTGTCCCCCGCGAAACCCGTTCTCAGGGCACAGATGCGCGAGGAGTGGCGAAAGGCTTTCTGAGGGCTCTTCACGCTGTACTGGGATGGAACGGCAGTCGTTATGCCGTCCACCTTTGTGGCACTCGGCACAAAACACCGTCTTCCAAACTGGCAGCTACCCCGCTGCTGCCTGCCTGGCCCCCTCGCAGCCCTGCACCCTGCACGGTGGGGGCACCCACAGCTGGAGAAGCCTGCTCGGGCCCCGAGCTCCACAGTGAGTCTGCGGGGTGTGAACATCCCCGCGTGACCTGAGGCAGCTGACCTGGGGCCTCTGGACAGGCTCTGTAAGGCTCCTTCTAGACGCGTAGTCCTGCCATTCCAGCCTCTGGCTCCCGGCCTAAGAAGCTACCAGGGGAGGAGGCAGTCATCACTCGTCCACTGAGCCCACGGGCGGGGCTCCAAGCACTGCCCAGCACAGTCCCACTGGCTAAGGCTTTCCAGCCCTTAATCCCTACAGCAGTGGAGGAGCTGCTGAGCTGGGAGGCCAGCTCCTCGGAAGACGCGCGGAGCCCCAGAAGAGGACGCACCTCTGCCTTCCCAATGAGTCATGACACAGCCCTCCTCCCCCAGAGCTGCCCAGTGATCTACGTCCGCAGAACAAGCCCCCAAAGTTGGGCAGACGCAGGCTTGAGACCCTGGAGTCCTGGGTGCGTCTGCCTGTGGGACGGCAAGGATGCTGCCCGTGAGGTCGTGACCTGTCACTGAGCGGAGGGCTCTCCCGGGTCTCCAGGGAAGGCGGCAGGCACCCTTGACCTGATCCTTGACCGGCAGCACCTGGACTCAACCTTTCCCCTGAGGCCAGTTACCATCTGAAAAGCTATTTGGGGGGCTTCCCTGGTGGCGCAGTGGTTAAGAATCCGCCTGCCAATGCAGGGGTCACGGGTTCGAGCCCTGGTCTGGGAAGATCCCACATGTCCCGGAGCAACTAAGCCCATGCGCCACAACTACTGAGCCTGTACTCTAGAGCCCGCAAGCCACAACTACTGAGCCCGGGTGCCACAAATACTGAGCCTGTGCTCTAGAGCCCGCGAGCCACAACTACTGAGCCTGTGCGCCACAACTACTGACGCTGTGCTCTGGGGCCTGCGAGCCACAACTACTGAAGCCTGGGCACCTACAGCCCGTGCTCTGCAACAAGAGAAGCCACCGCAGTGAGAGGCCCATGCACCGCAATGAAGAGTGGCCCCTGCTCACAGCAACTAGAGAATGCCCGTGCGCAGCAACGAAGACCCAACACAGCCAAAAATAAATAAATAAATTTTAAAAAAGAAAAGGCTATTTGTGAGGACTTCCTGAGCCCCACTTGGCTCTGCCCTGCTCCTGAAAGGCTCTCCAGGCCTTCTCCATGCGCAGCCAGAACTAACTGCTCGTCTGAAGCGAAATCAGGCCACGGCCCGCCCTGCTGCCACTGCCAGCATCCCAACGGTCACCTTCGATTCCAGGCCTTGGGGATGCTCCCAAGTCCTGTCCTGTCCCCAGCCTCCTGCTGCATTCTCAGGGCTGGAGCCAAGCTCGGGGGGCAGGCGGGTGGGTGACCGGTGTGGGGTGGGGTCCCTGCACACCCCACGCAGTCTCCTCTGAGCCCGTGTCCTCAGACCACATCCCCAGGGGCTCCTCCAGGGGCTGTGCCGTGTCTGCTTCTCCTCTGTTCTGCGCTGGACTCTGGACCCTGGGGAGCAGTGACGGGCCTGCCCTCGGCCCCGGGCCTTACATGGTCCCTTGGGCCCAGACTCCCAGCCACGTGCCGGGGACAGAACAGGACAGTCAGGCTGAGCCCACTGGTCCCATGCCTGCCAAGTCCCGGCTTGGGGAAGGCGGCTCACTGGCAGATGCGGCCCGGGCCCTTGCCCTCCTCTGGGCTACGGACCTTTGGGGTCTTCAGCGCATCCTAGGAAGAGCCCCCAGGGAGAGGTGCACAGCACACACGTGCTGTCAGTGGGCTCCGATCCCTGCACCCCGCCCCCGCTTCCCGGCTGAGCCTCAGTTTCCTCCACTGTAACGTGGGAGTGACCACTTTACTATGTCAAGGTCTCCACGGAGAAATTCCTGACGCGGCAAATGCCAAAGGCAGTTAGCTCTTATGATGACATCGTCATTGTGCCCAAATCGTTTCCTTTGGAGGCAACAGATCAGCAGAGATTAAAGAAATACCCGAGGTGTCTCTCCAGGCTAGAAGCAGGGGGGAAGCAAAACCTCAACCCTGGTTTTGGCTGCGCTGACCACGTGGGACATGGGGACTGCAGCAGGTTTTTATGATGCCCTTTACGTGATTTGTGTAAAACACACCAAACCTAGAACGTTCAGTAACTTGGTTTTATTTATTTATATTTATTTCTTTTTTTTTTTGCGGTACGCGGGCCTCTCACTGTTGTGGCCTCTCCCGTTGCGGAGCACAGGCTCCGGACGCGCAGGCTCAGCGGCCATGGCTCACGGGCCCAGCCACTCCGCGGCACGTGGGATCTTCCCAGACTGGGGCACGAACCCGTGTCCCCTGCATCAGCAGGCGGACTCCCAACCACTGTGCCACCAGGGAAGCCCGGTTTTATTTATTTTGAATTAAAGGTTGGCATAGGAATTTTGCCAAAACCCTCCTCCTATAAGCAGCGTTTCTGCTGAATGGAGACTCGCCGTGGGGGGCCCGTCTGTGCTTGCATGGCTGTGCGTGGCTGGGACCCACGGAGGGAAGCGTCCTCTCCGTCCTCTGCTGAGAGCGGCCCACAGGCCAGCGTCACTCGCTATAACTACTCGGGTTTGGTTCTCCACGTCTCTTCTTTAAAGTTAAGGAGAACAAATACTACACAAGAAAATGGCACAGAAATATAATGGCTCTATTTCCCTGGACCTGAAAATTATTGATTTATACAAAGTATTCAAAGACCAGGGAAAATGTTGCTAGAATTTCCTGGTGGTTTCTGTACGGCAGCAACATAAAAGGAATGCTTTAAAAACTTGGTGAAGGGCTTCCCTGGTGGCGCAGTGGTTGAGAATCCGCCTGCTGATGCAGGGGACACGGGTTCGTGCCCCGGTCCGGGAAGATCCCACATGCCACAGAGCAGCTGGGCCCGTGAGCCATGGCCGCTGAGCCTGTGCCTCTGAAGCCTGTGCTCCGCAACGGGAGAGGCCACAGCAGTGAGAGGCCCGCGTACCGCAAAAAAACAAACTTGGTGAAACCTTTCTTCTGACTAGATGACTCTTCTCATGACACTTCCACGTTCCCTTTCTTACGCAGCTCAGCAGAACTCAAGGTGTAACTAACTATTCCTGCTTAACTATTAATAATCATTACTCCCGTCACACACGGGCACATGTGAAGAATATGCAGTTATTATTGTGTAGCTTCAAACAGCCCTCTTTGTCATCCCCGCTGGCCCCCCTCCTCCAGCAGGATACCCCACACTGCCTGCCCACGGTGGCGGACACCAAGGACCACAGGCCAGCTGGCAGGGCCCGCAAGGCAGCAGGCGAGGTAGAGCCCTAACAAGAGGCAAACCCCTTCCCTGGTATCCGCAGGCCCACAAGCTCCTGACCCAGAAACAAGGAGCCAAGAGTTAAGTGGAAAGTAGACCATGCCGAGACACGTGGGTGGGAGGCCACGGGAGCCACACCAAGGTCACGCTAACTGACGGGTACTGTACCAGGATTACTCACTGAACGATCACCGTACTGCTGCCCACTCCAAAGCATTCTGCCCAAGGTCACCAGGATTTGAAACCTGTTTGGTCAAGGTGGGCTCTGAGCACATCGCTGTCCCCTGCTGGCCGGTCCAACCCAAGACGCCCCAGGAACGAGTGAGCTGGGCTTATCCTGTCTCCTGCAGTCCCCAGGGGCCGGGATGTCCTGGAGTTGGTCCCCACGTCTCCATGCCTCAGACGCTTGTTAAATGGCAGTCAATCACCCTCTGGCCCAGTTTCCCCAAAGACACTGTGTCAATCCCGGCACCCTGGCTCAGGACGATGGGACGGACGCACACGCAGAAGGGCAGCGACGAGGCCCGGGTTTGGGGAGGAGAGGGCTCGGATTCTCCTCTGCTCTGTCCCAGGTGGCGGGCCTCTCGCTCCCGGAGTCTGCTGCCGAGATGCCGCCAGCCCGCTGCGAGGGCCGGCTCAGGGCTTGTTTATCCAGTTAGCTGGGCACCAGAGCTGGGGGAGACGCGTTGCCAAAAGCACTCACTCATGGCTTCCGGGCCCCTGAAGGCCTTGCTGGGCTCCCTCCCACCAAGGACACCCTCCCCCCTCCCCGCCCCCCGCACCTCGTTCCCGTGCCCAGGGCATCCCTCCCGCTGACGCTTGGACACTGAGCTTCTGGTGTCTGCAGGCAGCTAGAAACTGGAAAGGGCGTGAGTTTCTCGGTTTTTCTCCACTGGTCCCAGAGGAAGCAGGCAGCTGCGGCGTCTGCAACCCAAGCACTTCCCAGAGAAGATGCTCCGACCCACGCCCATCCACGCGTCCTGGAGGAGGGCCCGTCCACGCGTTCTGCTGGGAACCGGCCTGGGACACACACACACAGTGGCACCTGGGGGAGGCGACCTCCTGCCCTCTCACCTGGAGGTTTTATATTTCACTCAACCCGATCTGCCCTCCCACAGCTTTAAATACACGAATAAATACGTAAATAACAAAGATAAACCCCACGCGTGAAAAGCTCTGGGGTAAACAAGCCGGTGGTGGCAGAGGTCCCAGGAAGGAGGCCGCCGGGGCTCTCAGGGACCCACTGATACAACACCCTTCCAAACCAAACTGGGACCTTGGAGAACACGGGTTACTATGCAAACCAAACACGGGTAAACAGCCTGAGGTGTGAGCCCAGGAAAGCCAGGCCAGGTCTCCAGTGCTGCGGAGCAGCTCAGAACTCCCCCAGCGCCGTCCGCGCAGCGGCAGTGACTCTGCAGCATCTGTGCGGGCCGGTCGGGTGAACTAGGGCAGAGGGGGCAACCACAGTAGGTGTCCTGGGAAAATTCTGCTCCGTGGGGAGGGGGGCTACATGAGCAACTCCCTCTGAGTCAGACGGTCCGCCTGCAAAGCCTTCTAAGGACCAGGCTCTCTGGCCCTCGGCCACCTCGGGCGTTCAGATAATGGGGACACACTTATTTTTGTCGGGACTGGTTGGTAGGCCTTCCAAAGGCACTTACAGTTCAGTGGTAGGTGACGGTGAGGAAGACGTGCACAGAGCATGGACGCACCTGCAAGAACTACCTGGTGGCCCTTCAAGAAGCAAAATGACAGCACAGTAAGCAAGAGAACTGGCGTGTGGACGATTTCAGTTCATTATGAGATAACACTGCACAGCCCAGCATTCTGCGTGGAGTTTACACACACATGTACACCCTTCTTAGTGAATCTCACAGCTTCCAGGAACTAGTACCACCCGTTTGAAACTCATCCCAGAAAGAAAACTCCTACAGGGAAAGCAATTTTTAAACAAAATGTCCTTTCAGTCATGAAATCTCTTTGAACAATTATCGTGATTCTTAAAATTCATGAATCAGCTTGCTTTGTTCCTAACCATTTCAACTAAAAATCACTATTAAAATTTCTATCTAACCTGCAGCTAAGTGACCGGCATACGGACACCGCAGCCTGTGGGTCCCCGTCCCCAGGCAGGGGTGTACATAACCCTCACTCAGGTCTTCACAACCTCCTGGTGAAAGTTATCCCAGTGCAAGAAAACAAGCACGAGAAGCTGTAAATGTCATAATGCCCCAAGCATCAAGGTTCTTCCCGCAATGCTTACAGATGTCGGAGCACACAAACGAGCCAGGTGTCTACAACAAGGATGTGCCCAAGTGCCTTAATGCTTTGCATCCATTCAAATGACGTGTAGACAGAAACCCTGAAGCAGCCTGGGAAGGGTTTATCCAACCCTGGATGTATTCAGTGAGAAGAAGAGCGAGCACACGACAGCACCGCACACAGTGTACTGCTCTTAGTGGCAGAATGCCTGCCCTGGGTGGGGGGCTGGGCAGCCTCTCACAGGAAGAGGAGGAGGGAGCTGGGCTGGACCCCAACCTCCCACATCCCCAACAGTGGGGAGGAACTCCCCTCCCCTGTGCCCGTCCCCATCCCCGCATTGCTCCCAGAAATGGGACACACAGCCACCAACTTGCTCTGAGCTCCAGGAAGTGGCAAAGAGAAGGCCCTTCGAGGCTGCTGAGTTGAAAGGATGGAACCACGAAGCACCCCCTCACCTGCAGACAGGCTTCATTCCTCCCTTGGGGGCAGCTGCCCCCACTGGCTGGGTGGCTATCACGCAAGCCCGCTGCATCCACAGGTGGCTCAGCGGCCCGGCCAGTGGACGGCAGCTGGACGCACTGGCAGACCCGCCCGCCTCTGCCGCAAGCAGCAGGCCAGCGTGGGCCCCCCCCCACCCTCCCAGCTCACTGGAGGGGGAACCTGAGTTGTAAAACTTCAGGCCACAGCCCTAACACCAGCTGGAGTTCACGGTCCTGCCTGGTGACCGTGACCGCTGTCTGTAACTAGCGCCCTGCACGCAGGTCACTGTCCCTGGGCGTCCTGGCGCCTCTGCGAGTCTGCTCCCTCACTCTTCTCAGCTCTCTCGGGACACGGGCACTCCTAGGAGCTTCATTTACAGATGAGGGAACTGAGGTTCAGAGAGGTTAGGCAACTTGCCCAGAGTCACACAGCGAACACGCAGCAGGGTCAGGAGTCGGAGCCAGGCCAGCTAACTGCAAAACCAGAAGTAGGAATCGCGTCTTAAACAGCAAGGAGCAAAAACCAACCAAAACGTTCGGGAAATGCCTATTTTTCCCACATCCACTGAAAGGCAGATTTCCACTGGATCTGAGAACATTTGAGCCTCACAGCTGCAAAGAAACCTGCTAGTCTCTGCGGGGAGCAGAGAAGGTGGTGGAGTAGAAGATTAGAGAAGTAGCTTTGTTTCACTGACTCCTAAAACCAGGCCTGAGGGGCAGGGGAACTCCTTGGACCCTCCACTCAGCAGGACACGCAAGGCTGCACCTCTCAGCCTGGGGGAGAACTGCCCGCCCAGTTCTCCAGCTTCAGCAAAATGTTTCCAGTAGACAACACCCCAACTTCTGAACTCTGTTTTTTAAAAGATTTTGCAAATTAACAAGATTCTGTAAATGAGTAGGGAGTAATAAATTTTGGGCTGTAAAAATGTGAAACCATGCAGAAGTGCACAGTAAGAAGGGAAGTGTCTGCCACGGCCCCATCCCACCCCCAGGCCGATGGCTGTGGAGTCTGATGTCTCTTCTTCTGACGCTTGTAGTTTTCAAATGTGGTGATTTCAAACAATCACACTTTGTGATACTGTGGACTCTGTAACTTGTCTTTCTCCCTCCATGCTCTGTGCTATGGACTGAATGGTTTCGTCTCCCCCCAGATTCATCGTTGAAATCTCAGTCCTTTCCAGTGGGGTGGCATTTGAGGTGGGGTCTTTGGGAGGTGATTAGGTCATGAGGGTGGAGCCCCTTATAAAAGTGACCCCAGAGAGCTCCCTGCCCCTTCTACCATGTGAGGACCCAGTGCCAAGATGGCCGTCTGTGAACTAGGAAGTGGGTTCTCACCAGACACCGAATCTGCCAGCACCTTGATCTTTCTATTTTTTTAAATTATGTCTTTATATTTATTTATTTATTTAAATTTTTATTTGTTTATTTATGGCTGCATTGGGTCTTCGTTGCTGCGCGCGGGCTTTCTCTAGTTGCGGCGAGCGGAGGCTACTCTTCGTTGCGGTGCACGGGCTTCTCATTGCGGTGGTTTCTCTTGTTGCGAAGCACGGGCTGTAGGCGCGCGGGCTTCAGTAGTTGTGGCTTGTGAGCTCAGTAGTTGTGGCTCGCGGGCTCTAGAGCGCAGGCTCAGTAGCTGTGGCATGTGGGATCTTCCCGGACCAGGGATCGAACCCGTGTCCCCCTGCATTAGCAGGCGGATTCTGAACCACTGCGCTGCCAGGGAAGTCCCAGTACCTCGATCTTGAACTTCCAGCCTCTAGAACTGGGAGAATAAAGGTCTGCTCTCGTCAGCCCCCAGGCTATGGGAGTCTGTCATAGCAGCCTGAATGGACTAAGCGCTACAGCAGGAGAGTCTTTCGGGTCAGTACAAACCTCTCCTCTTCTGCAAAGGTAGTGGAGACCACAGAGAGCACTACCTGGGTTCGAAGCCCGGCCTCGCCACCAACGAGTTGTGCGACCCTGAGAAAGTTGTGCACCTCTCTGAGCCTCCATTTCCTCATCTGTACAGTGGGGAAGACAAGATGAAATGAGCGAATTGTGCAAAGTACTTGGATGAGGGACAGGCCCAGGGCCCAGCAGCGTTAGCATAAGCATCACCGATTTCATTCCTGTAAAATCAGCTGCGGAGTATCTCATCGTAGGGATGCGTTCATGGCCGGAGAAACGGCCATTCAGCCGGCGGAAGCAGGAGTGACAGCCGATCGGCCCCCGTTCCCTCTCAGCAGACTCAGAGTCCGGCGCAGGCAAAGCGGGCTGGCCCAGGGAGACACCGTGAGCCCCACGTGTAATTTATATGTTCTACTTCCACGTTTAAAAAGTGAAAGGTGAAATTCACTTTAATGATGTATTTTATTTAACCCAGTATAGCCAAGATACCATCGTTTTAACATGCAGTCAACATTAAAAAGGCAATAATGAGATGTTGTATATCACCCCTTTGTCTGGGTCTCTGAAGTCCGCGTATGTTTTTAATTCTCGCGGCCCCTCGGCTCTCAATGGGCCGCGGGATGCCACGTTGGACCGTCGGGCTCTGCCGTTCCTGTTACTCACATGACACTTGTGGCAGAAGAAAGCTCTCGACCACCCTGACCAGGGAGGCACTACAGACCCAGAAATTAATCTGCTGTGACAGCCTGACGGATTCCAGCATCGAGTGTGAGGCACTGCAGTCGCGCACAGGACGTATCAAAACAAGAACTCTAATGTCCCCGGTCCTTGCCCGTCTCCTGAAGCTCAGGCTTAGGACAGACAAACTGCGGGACCTTCCGTATGTTAAAAAGGAGCAAATTTTCAAAATTCGAGGCCAGCCAAGGTGGGGAGGGGTCCCTGGATAAACAACTAACCCCACCTCACTCTTCTGCAGCCGGAGCCTAGGAAGAGGGGAGCCCACAGAGGGTGCAGACTTGGAGACCGTGGGCCTGAGATGCGCGGCCCTGAACTCCCATCCTCTCTCCCCACAAGCAGGAAGGAGGAAGGCTCTGCTGGGGAGGGGCCCACCAGCCCCGCCCTCACCTGTGGGCTCTGGGGGGCCGGCCTGCAGGACCCTGCCTCGGGAGCAGGGTATGCACCAGAGTCCCAGGAGGTGGCTTTTCTCCTGCCCTCAGCCCCGCCCAGTTGGCCAGGAAGGAGCTGCAAGGAGGCCGGGAGGGAGGATCCTGCTTCCTGCCTGGGTCCAGGGAGGGGCGCTTTTCACCAGTGACCCAAACTCTGTGCTCTACGAGCCAGGAAAGCAGGAGCGGCCAGGAGCGCGGCCTGGGGCAGCCGCTGCAGGGCCCAGGGCAGAGGGAGCTGCTGCCCACGGCCGCTGGACCCGCCCCCGAGGAGGCAGGGGGCCATCCGGGAAGAGACCGTGGCTGGCGTCTCCTCCTTCTTCCTTTTGGAGACTGAAAGCTGGGGCCTGACCAGCCCCCCACACTGAAAGAAGAAGTACAGGTCAGCAGTGTAGAGCCGCCAAGGCATGGAGAGCAGTGAGGAGGAGGGACAAAGAAACGGGGAAAGGCCACCCGCTTTCCACCTAATTCAGCCCAAAGGTCAAGGGTACGCGCAGCTCCTGGAAAATGGCTACCCTGCGAAGTGGCGGAAGACACTGGACAGACGTCCTGCCAGGCGGGCCCAGCGTGGAGCACCGGCAGAAGCAGCGTCTCCCGGCGGCACGTGGCTCCATACCGGCGTGGCCACGCCGCACGGTGGGGGGGGGCGACACTCCACACACCTGCCCCCCGCCCCGCCCTCGGCCAAGGTGCCCCTCCCGCCCACGCGTGCACCACGCACGCACCCCACCCCGCAAGCCGGGCTGCTCTTTGCCCCTCTCCCGACCTTCACGCACGCCCCACCGCCGTCTGCAGCGAGCCGGGGGCCCCCGCTGTCCGGTGAGACCATGAGGGTGCCGGGCCTCTGCCGGGGGCCCCACTGAACCGAGAGCAACCCCCCGGCCTGGCTGCTGGGCCCGCTGTCCGTACTCCCCTGCCCCCCCACCAGCTATGCTGTGTCCGTCCTGCCGTCCCTCAGCCCGTCTGTCCCCGCTCCAGCGCGCTCCTGCTACGGCCCTTTACCTCCTGCCCCCACCCCCGGGAGGGGCTGTCTGTTCCCCCACAGCGTCCACCCCACCGTCACTCTGCCACACCCCCAGCTAGGCTCCTTGCAGCACCTGTCACCCGGCATTTTGGTGTCTGTCTGTCTGCACCGTCACATCGGCGCCACCGCCCAGTGGAACGTCGCCCTGGGAACCGAGAAGGGCCCTACAAATCGACAAGGAACAGATGGCCTGAAGGTGGGGCTTCGCGCGCATCTCACGTCGATCCGTGCTGCCTCCCCGGGGCCCGTGGCCTCCACAAGCAGCGAGGCCTGCAGGCGTTCGCCCACCCCGACCCCAAGCGGCACGTGGCATGTGGCCTCCACTACAGTTAGCGATTGCTGGACGCGATCTGTGATGGACGCGCCGCAGGCTTGGCGCTGCGCCTCCCTCCCCCACCTGGGCACCTGACCTCCTGCAGGGGCGGCCCGCCTAGGGGCCTGGGCAGGTGCACGGTCATGGTGACCGGGTCCTCTCCTCACTGACAAACCACAGTTGACACCAAGGCTCCAAACCCAAAGAGCAACAGACCCTCCCAGCGGCCCCAGAAACCCCAGATCAGAGTCTGTCTTTACTGCAAAGCATTAAACCGCAGGTCCTTTATGAGCAACACGGCTTCTAAGAAAGACAACACGTGTTGCTTGCTGGTTGAGGTATTTTTCTAGCACGTCCAACACGAGGTACCTAGAGCAGAGAAAAAACACCCAAATGGATGTCCCATGTCCCCCACGTCCTGCCGGCACCAGCCACCAGAACTCCCTCCTTCCTCAAGTTTTCGCTCCCCACACCCAGATCCCGGGTGTGAGGATTTTCTTTTACTAAAGGGGAAATCGTTTTCACTAGACAGCATTTACCCCAAATAAAGAAGCCTGCATCCTCACAACAATCTATGAATTGTTTGTTAAACCTTCACAAAAACAGCATCAAGATACAGAGAAATCATAAAGGACTCTCCTGACATTTGCACCTACCGCTGGTCTCCCGCGACGTCCCCCTGCGCTCCTGGAATGCTCTCCACCACACCCGTCCTGCGGAGTGGCTGTGGACACGCCTACCTCCCCAGACACCCACCGGCCCATCCCCAGACTCCAGAGGTCAGGGGTCACAAGCATGACCCCTGGAGACTCTCCTCAGAGAACCAACAGCCGGGGGCTGGTTACTGATTAACAGAAGAACAACCGTCAACTGAAAACAAGCTGCGGGGCTGGCGGCCAAACAGAGCTGCTCCGAGGTCCGTGATAAAGCCCTGATAAAGCCAAGTTCCTGGCATCACAGAGCCAGGATGGGACGGGCAGCCCTGATCCCCACCCTCCCACAGGGGGACACACACACGCCCACAGAAGAATGAGCCGGTGGGGGAAGCTGCCCTGGGAAGGGTCCCCAGGCTCGGGGGTGCGGGCGAGGGTGAATGTGGTGGTCACGGTTGGTCGTGGACGTCAGCACCCGCTGGGCTGCTGCAATCAGAACTGTGTGGGCATGTGGGATAGAGAACGAACAGGATAAAAAGGCAGGCCCGGGGCTTCCCTGGTGGCGCAGTGGTTGAGAGTCCGCCTGCCGATGCAGGGGACGCGGGTTCGTGCCCCGGTCCGGGAAGATCCCACATGCCGCGGAGCGGCTGGGCCCGTGAGCCATGGCCGCTGAGCCTGCGCGTCCGGAGCCTGTGCTCCGCAACGGGAGAGGCCACAACAGTGACAGGCCCGCATACTGCAAAAAAAAAAAAGGCAGGTCGAGCATCTGGGGAGGGCAAGGGTGGAAAGGAGAAGTGGGCAGGGAGTGACACAGTCGGGGCCCATGTGTCCTGCCGTCTGCTCCAGCATCACTTCCCCGAGCTCCCGGTCCCTCGGTCCCTCGTCTGCAGACGACGCCCAGAGCCTGTCCGGCCACGGAAGGGACTCTGAGAGAGCAGAGGTGCCAACGCCCGGCACGGTGCTGTACGTGCCCAGAAATGAGGCTGTGAAAACATCGTGAGCCCAAATCCTGGTTCTCAGGTCTTCACGCTATTTGGGAAGAAAGTAGAGACACGGATGCCCTTTATCTCGGTCTCCAGGCATCCTAGTGTCAGAAGGGTACCACTCCACAGAGAGGAACAGATGAACAGATTTAACAGGCTAAATTCAAGAACAGGCAGGAAAGCAAAGAAAAAGGATGGTGAATAATGATGACGTGATGACAGTGACGTAGAAAGCCCTTCATTACCAGTGATGAACAAGTATATCACTTGATCACAACACGTACAGAGAGCAGTCTGAAACTCCAGCTGTCTGCTAGACTTACAGGAGACACACAAAGCTAAGACGCGGTGTCACAGAAAGAAAACGAAGGCAAAGGAAAGACGTGCAAACACCCACAGAAAGAACGCTGGTGTGGCACAGCAAGAGGGAGAAGCAGACTCGAAGCGGAGAGGCCCTAAGCCACGAAGGGGGCTGGCACATGGGGACAAGCGGTTCTAGACCGGTGCCCACCACGCGGCTGGAGGACACACCCTGGCCACCAGAAGGAGCTCTGGCGTGTTCCAGGGGAGAGAGAAGACCAGGTGGAGACGGCGGACCCGACAGGACGGAAACCAAGCAGGGCAGGCGGGGGAGGGAGGGGGGCAGGCAGAAGCAGGTACACCGACAGGGAGCCCGCGTGCAGGGGCGTCGGGAGCAGGTGCCAGGCAGGGGAACGCCGCAGGGAGGGGAGGTGTCCGGGCATCTTACTGTCACTCCTAGTAGAGAAACAACAGACATTATCCAGAAGGAGGGGACCCAGGATCTGACATAAAGCTCCTCGTAGTAGGTGGCCACTAAGGCCAAACATACTTTCCCCTCTGTCGGGTCAGCACTGCCAAACACAAAACAAAACACCAGAAAGGCTGAGAACAGACGCCACATACAGAACCAGTGAGTGTGTTTATGTACGGGCACCGTTCTACCTGTATTTACCCTTGAAATACACAAAATAGGGACAGCGCTGATCCAAACACATGGATCATATCAGTCAATACAAATGCGCTAAGTTCAGCTACCAAAAGGGAACTATTTTCAAACTGGCTTGTGACAAACAATTCAGCTCCGCTAGGTGTAGCAGAGTACCTCAACCAAAACAGTTCATCAGGGTCGAAGAGAATGAATAAATACATACTGGGAAATGCCCAAAAAACAGGGTTCAAGATCTTGATATCAGAGAATAAAGTATCAGGCACGGGAAATTAATGAGACAAAGCAGGACTACTGATCATTCTAGAAACTAAAATTCTCAAGGAAGATATAAGTTTAATATCTATGTACCAAATAATGCAGCTTTAATTTTCATAAAGCAGAAATTACAGGGATGCCATAGAAACAAATCAAAGCATGCTAATAATAGGTGTTAGCACATCTCTTTTAATCCAAGAAAGAACAGTGGTCAGGAACTAAGAGAGACCACAGACGATGTAGCAGCAAGACATATGAAGTGGATCTTCAGGACAGGTAGCCAATCCTGCACTTGATAAGGGAAGACACACTTTCTCTCAATTGCTCATAGAAACATTCACGAACAGTGCCCATAAATTAAGCAACGAAGAAATTTTCAACAAATCCCAAACAGTAATTAAAACACAGACATTGTATATATGTGCCACATCTTCTTTATCCATTCATCCGATGATGGGCACTTAGGTTGTTTCCATCTCCGGGCTATTGTAAATAGAGCTGCAATGAACATTTTGGTACATGACTCTTTTTGAATTATGGTTTTCTCAGGGTATATGCCCAGGAGTGGGATTGCTGGGTCATATGGTAATTCTATTTGTAGTTTTTTAAGGAACCTCCATACTGTTCTCCATAGTGGCTGTAGCAATTCACATTCCCACCAGCAGTGCAAGAGTGTTCCCTTTTCTCCACACCCTCTCCAACATTTATTGTTTGTAGATTTTTTGATGATGGCCATTCTGACTGGTGTGAGATGATATCTCATTGTAGTTTTGATTTGCATTTCTCTAATGATTAATGATGCTATTTGTAATGAGGTGGATAGACCTAGAGTCTGTCATACAGAGTGAAGTAAGTCAGAAAGAAAAAGACAAATACCGTATGCTGACACATATATATGGAATTTAAGAAAAAAAAATGTCATGAAGAACCTAGGGGTAAGACAGGAATGAAGACGCAGACCTACTGGAGAACGGACTTGAGGTTATGGGGAGGGGGAAGGGTGAGCTGTGACAGGGCGAGAGAGAGTCATGGACATATACACACTAACAAACGTAGTAAGGTAGATAGCTAGTGCGAAGCAGCCGCATAGCACAGGGAGATCAGCTCGGTGCTTTGTGACCGCCTGGAGGGGTGGGATAGGGAGGGTGGGAGGGAGGGAGACGCAAGAGGGAAGACATATGGGAACATATATATATGTATAACTGATTCACTTTGTTATAAAGCAGAAACTAACACACCATTGTAAAGCAATTATACCCCAATAAAGATGTTAAAAAAAAGAAACACACAGACAATATTGCTTAGAAATCAGGAGACAGAAAAGGCCTTTCCCACCCCACCGTCCGCCCCAAACATGAATATTTTCCTCTTAGACGCTCCTCTCCAGGGGAAGTAGAAACCCAAACTGCAGAATTTCTAGAAAACATAACGGAAACTAAAGCCGTGCTTGGAGGAAAATTTATCACATTAAATACTTTAAATATTTAGAAGTGAGAGCATGAAAATAAGAGAGTTAAGCCTCCAACTGAGAAAGTTAGAATAACAAAAGTAACTGAAAGAATTAATAAGGTAAAAACAAAAAATGCGTTAGAAAAAAAAGCATATAATAGTTAAATCGTTAAAAACTCGTTTTCAAAAAAATTAATAAAACATACACCCCCAGGGCAATAAAAATACATAAAATAAGAAAAGAGAAAAACCATCGAAAAATAAAGTTTTTAAAAAATCACGGAAATAACTGTACATCTCTATGCAAATAAAGCTGAAAACTTGGATGACGTGGATAATTTTCTAAGAGAAAAAAATTTAGAGAAGCAGTGACCACAGAAAAGATAGAAAGTCTAAACAGACCTAGTTTTATAGAATTAAAAGAGTTGTCTGTCAGAGTTACCTCTAAGAAAAGATACCAAACCCAGATGACTCAGAGGAGAAATCTACCAGTCCTGTAAGAACAGATTATCTTGACACAACTTAACGTTCTCCAGAACACAGAGAAGGAAGGAAATTCCCAAACGCCTTTTTATGAAGGAAGCGTGATGCTGAATCCACGATGTGAGCGTGAAAGCAGGAAGAGGGGACTTGTCTAAACCAACAGTTCTCAAGTGTGATATGAGGACCCTGGGGTGGGGTGGGGGCGGTCTGAGAGTCATCTGTTTTCCAAGCACATACTTGGTGCAGCAGAGTTTTCATCGCATAGCTCCACCAAACAACACAGTAAAACAGGCTGAGTGCAGAAGCAGGTATTTCAGGGGTCTCCTATTAGGTCAGATGCCTGAGAGATTAATTACACTGTAGAAATATAAAATAATGGCCCTCTCCTCATTACATTTTTTTTCAGTTTTGGAAAATATAGTTCTTCTCCATTAAAAATGCTATTTATGTTAACATGTAATGGGTTTATTGCTGCTCTTTTTTTTTTTTTTGGGGGGGTACACGGGCCTCTCACTGCTGTGGCCTCTCCCGTTGCGGAGCACAGGCTCCGGACGCGCAGGCTCAGCGGCCATGGCTCACGGGCCCAGCCGCTCCGCGGCATGTGGGATCTTCCCAGACCGGGGCACGAACCCCCGCATCGGCAGGCGGACTCCCAACCACTGCGCCACCAGGGAAGCCCTATTGCTGCTCTTTTAAATGAATTATTAAATAAAAATTTTTAGTGCTCTGTGTTGATTTCTAAACGATTACCTATCAAGAGCAGGGTTTCTCAGCTGAGGCACTATTGACATTTGGGACCAGATACTCTTCTTTCAGGGGACTGTCCTGTGCATTGTAGGATATTCGGCAGCATCCCTAACTTCTACCCACTGGATGCCAGTAGAGACACCCCAGCACACCAGCTGTGTCAACCAAAAGCATCTCCTGGTGTTGCCAAATGTCCCCTTGGGTGGGGGAAGGATCACCCCAGCTGAGAACCACAGCAGAAGTAACTCACAAAAACAAAAGCTTCTTAGGGTCCTCAATAATTTTTTAAGAGTGTACAGAGACCAAAATTTTCAGACCCACTGCTCTACTGATGGATATAAATACAAAAATTCCTTTAAAATTAGCAAACAGAATCTAACAGCACATTAAAAAGGTAATGCATCATGACCAAGTGGGGTCTGCTCCACGAATGCAAGGATGGTTTGACAGTAGGAAATCTATTAATAAAATCCATTATATTTCTTTAAAAAGAATTCTGGGCAGGGAAGTTAACAAAATCTAACCCCACTCCCTGATGAGAGCACTCAATAAAGTAGGAGCAATTTAAAATTATTACATACACGCATTATATGCTTCCCCTAAGATGACACGCTCACCATATACTTCTCCGCGAGGTGGTAACATCTAAGACTCCAAATCAGCATCTGCTTAATGGAGAAACACGAGAGGCGTCCAGCAAACATCAGGAAAAAGACAAGACGCCTGTTACTTAACAGGCCAATCAGATGCGTGAACACAGACCGGACATTCTCAATAAATATACCTTAGCAAACCGATTCCGGTCACATAGTTAAAAACAAAACATCATGACCAAATCTGGTTTATGCCAGGACGCAGGAATGGTCTACCATAGGAAATCAATTAGTCTAGTGATTGTCAACAGAGACAAAAGAAGAAAAACAACACGATTATTTCATGAGATTCAGGAAAAGCAGCTGAAGTTGCTCAGCACCTCCCACAACTGTTTAAGGACGTCCTGCCTCAAGGCCCCTACTCCCCAGAAAGCTCACTGCAGCCACGGTGATAAGACGAGGAAAGAAATAAGAGAGGGCCTCCCTGGTGGCGCAGTGGTTGAGAGTCCACCTGCCGATGCAGGGTACTCGGGTTTATGCCCCGGTCCGGGAGGATCCCACATGCGCAGAGCGGCTGGGCCCGTGAGCCATGGCCGCTGAGCCTGCGCGTCCAGAGCCTGTGCCCCGCAACGGGAGAGGCCGCAACAGTGAGAGGCTCGCGTACCGCAAAAAAAAAAAAAAAGAAAAGAAAGAAGAGAAATCAGGGTTAAAAAGAAGGAAACCAGCTTTCGTCACTTGTAGGTGATATGACTGTCTACACAGAAAATCCAGGAAGTTCTTGAGGCAGGTTATTGGTGATAGCAAGGGGGCAGCAAGGGTTCCGGCAGGTGGGCAGCTGGGCAGGGCCTCCCTCCTCCCGGGTCTGCTCCCAGCCAGCAGCTCCCCTGAGAGAAGCTCACGTCGCTGGGGGAACCAGGAAGACAGCACAGCAGCCCTAGACCCGAGAAGGGGCCACACGTGCGCGACCCGACAGGCGCTCATGGGCCAGCCCTCTCTCCAGCCTCTGCGCTGGGCTGTGCAAGCTGGACTGTCCCTCGCCTGCCTCGGTCCTGGGGTTTCCATGTTTCCATGGACGTGCTTCCTAAATTCAATTCACACACAAGCCAGTGTGAAACAACCTCAGGCAAGGCCAGAGGCAAGTGCGCAAGCCGGCAGCAGGAACTCGCGGTTCCAGAAGGCGCTTCCCCGGACGCCCATCCCCGCTCATCTTGCTCCGGCCCCGTGGAGCAGAGCTGGCCAGCCGGCGGCAAGTGTCCTGGTGCTCAGGCACGGCGCCTGGCTCAGGAGTATTCTCCCACTTTCAGTTCTATTCACCGAGAGATAAGGAACAGCCAGGCAGACGGCATCTGTGGGACACGGTGGCCTCGTGGCCAAGCAGAGCCAGACGGAGGCCCCAGCCCGTTTCTGCTTCTGCTGTGCTTGCACTTTAGATACTTGAAGGACCCGGCTTTGCTACCGAACACTGGTGACCAGGCGATAAAGCGCATGTAACCACGTGTGCACACAACCCTTTATATGTCTACCAGCGACAGGAACGTGGCCTGGAATGTTCCAGAAAACAGACACTCCTCGGTGGAAACGGAATCCGGCCCAGGCCACTGTCCCTGTAGAGCCTACCCACGCCCACCCCTCCAACTTACAAACAGCACCAGCCAGAGACTCCACACGGGCAGGGGGCAAAGTCCACCTTCCAGCAGGTCAGGCATCTGGGCTGGGCAGGGCCGCTCAGATACTGCAGAGCCTGGAGGCCCATTATCACCCTCCCAGAGGACTGTCCCCACTGCACTCACCCAACCCCTCCCCCCAGCCCCTCAATACAAGAATGAGTGTGCCAGTTATGACACTTTCTGAGACACACAAACACATCTCAAGTCTTGAAAGCACACTCTGGCTCTAAGAAACTGATAACCAGGTAACTGTGCTCTGACACTATCACCCAGACTTCTTATAAAGCGTGTGCGTGTGTGTGTACATATGCGTATATACAGCCATGCTCTTTAGAACACGCATAAAAGAGGAAGCTAAGTCTTTTTAAATGAGGTAGATCTATGTGTAGTAAAAGACCCTCAAGCAAGTTAAAATTAAGTTGCACAGATGGATATCATGACACATAAACACATTTTTAGAAACTGTGCCCGTGTGTTCTTAAGTGTATTTTGACAAGCTCTGAAAGGATAAACCACAAACCATTTTTAGTGGTTCCCTCCAGGAAAAAGGGTGGGATTTGCGATGGAGTAAAGAATGGAATTTTGATTACTTATTAGATTTGGTTCTGTGTTTAATTTTTATAAGCACATATCACTTCTTAAATTAAAATTTAAATATTAACAAAAAATTACCTGCTGGCTTGTAAAGCTCCAACCTTCTGTCTCTCCAGTGGTTACGAAGTCTAAACAATTATGCTGAACGCTGTTAAGACTGTTTCTTAAGGGAAAAAGCTTACCCTGCAGGATACCAGGCTCCTCCAGACACAACTTGGCCCATCAAAGTCTGAGCCCTTTGCTCAGCCCCTCGTGTCACCTTTAGAGCAAAGAGAACCCGTCCTCAAACACGGCCATGCAGGGGGCTGCACACGGGGGCCTCCCACCTTGACCGCCCTCGCAGCCCCTCCCCCTGTCCCCCTTCCCCCACCCCCTGGACTGAGTTCTGAGTCTGCAGTCCACGTGGGCCACAGAGGGGGAGGGAAAGGCACTGTTTCAGCATCAGTACCTAAGAAAGACTAAGGAAAACCTTCCAGTCATCTTAAACTTGTAAGAAAAGTTAACGGAAAACTCGTGGGAGCTAAAATTGCAATAAGCTATGTAGGAGAGATGTTTTGTTTGTTCTACCCTTCATCAGTGAGGGGGCCACAGAGCCAGCCACTAAGCATGCTGCCTTAAGGCCACGTTGGAGGCGGGCGTTCTCAGGTCCCAGAGCCCAAGGGTCCGCGCAGCCCAAGTCCTAGCACTCTCCCGGCTTCTCCCCCAGCCTCTCCCTCCCGGGCAGCAACCGCACATTCTGCAGGGCTGGCACAGGACCTGACAACCAGCACAAGTGTCCACCAGGGTGCCAGGGGCCGGCAGGGACAGGACCACACACACCTGCCCTCGGGGCACGGCAGAGCTCTGAACCCCAGGGGACCACTCGTGAGCACAGGCAAAGGACTCATCCTGAGGCTGCGTCCTCATCAGAAAAACACAAGTAACATTCGCTCCGCACTCTAGGAAGAGAACTGAACAGTGAGGGATTTTTAAGTGCTCAGCTCAGAGCCGACATGCATAACAGCAATGATAAGAGTGATGGATGAGGGGCTTCCCTGGTGGCGCAGTGGTTAAGAATCCACCTGCCAGTGCAGGAGACACGGGTTAGAGCCCTGGTCCAGGAAGATCCCACATGCTGCGGAACAACTAAGCCCGCAAGCCATAACTACTGAGCCTGCGCTCTAGAGCCCATGAGCCACAACTACGGAGCCCGTGCGCCACAACTACTGAAGCCCGTGCACCTAGAGCCTGCGCTCCCAACAAGAGAAGCCACCACAATGAGAAGCCCGCGCACCGCAACGAAGAGTAGCCCCTGCTCGCCGCAACCAGAGAAAGCCCGCGCGCAGCAATGAAGACCCAAAGCAGCCAAAAGTAAAATAAATAAATTTTAAAAAATAAAATAAAGTTAAAAAAAAAAAAGAGTGATGGATGCGCCCCGCTGCCCCCCACTCTGGTCCACTCACCTCATCCTTCCACTCATCAAACCACATTGTGGTTTGTGACTTCCATTTCTCTGACGACTAATTAAGTTGCACATCTTTTCAGGTGTTTATTAGACATTTGGACGTCTTTTGAGAGGTGCCAGTTCAAGTCACAAACGAATGATTTGCTTTAAATTTCAATACTGATGATGACTAGCTTGGGCGGAGGGGTGATATCTTTCCTGCCTCTAAAAAATGGTAAGTCGTACATGCGTAACTGAAAAGTCATTTATTTTTGTAAATGTTGAGTTAATCTTGCTGGATGCTTGGTTATAAATCTGACTGTCCCAGAGCTGAAAAGCACGTCTCCAACTTGCCACTCTTCTCCCCATCCCTTTTCCCAGCCCTCAACTGCTAAAGAACTTTGAGGTCCCGTCCCCACAAAAGAGGGAGAGCAAACTGATTTCCATCTCCAACCTCCCCCAATCCCGTCTTTCTGGGAGAGGTCTGGTTGATGACCAGGGCCCCCGGTCACTCTCCTCCAGAAACAAACCAGTGTTGACCACACATTCCTACCACGTACGACACGACATGCTTCACACATCAAAAGGCTCTTGGTGCCACCCACAGTCCCCGTGGCCATCGCAGGCCACATCCTGGGCAGTGGCAGTTATGAGGGAGAGAATCCTTTTAGCCCCAAGTATAGTTCACCCACAGCCAGATGATAAAAGGAAAGGAATACATGGAGAGCTCAACTTTAGGATACAATGTAGTTTGATATTCTTTTGCACAGAACAGAAGCTTGCAACAATTTAACAGCTAAAACCACAAGCTGTGTACTCAATCAATAATGAGCAAAAAAAGCAAATAAACTTTTGTTGATTCAGAATGTTGGGAGATGAGGTGCTCAGAGAACAGGTAGCTGAGAGCTGCCATGTAGTCATATTTATATTTCCAGTTATCCAATAAGCACTCATAATAAAATAATTATAAAGAGACACTAAACAAAGTAATTTTAACTGCAGTGCTCCAGTCATATATTTAAGCAACATTATTTTCAATAAGTCATAACTATAAAAAGTATGCGACTGACACCGGCTTGCATTCATCCTATTCACATCCCCAGAGCTTGTTCTTAACCGGCTAGGCTAGTCGCTATCAGAACACCGTGTAACTATTACACATGAGGGGAGGCTGCCTGTGCCCACCGAGAGCTGGGATCCTGCAGTGAAACTTGTAAACTTCCAAACCTAATGGCTGCATTCGCCCTCTGCAGAAAGCACTTGGAGTGACAGATGTCTCCTGGGTCCAAAGAAGAAATGGCAGGGGGAGGCCTTCTGGTCAAGGCTGGATTAATACAAAAGGAACCTGTCACTCGGTCACCTAACGCGGCAGATCCCCGAGAACGCATCTGCGCGCAGAAGGTGAGGTCAGCTTGGAGCCTGAAAGGCAGGTCCTGGACGGCCCGAAGCCAGGACACGGGAGCACGGGAGAGGGCCGGGTCACTGGCGGTCACCCTGCGGCCAGGTTCTGTCCTCAGCCCCGGAGGAACCAAGGCCACCTGACCAGGGCTCTCTGCCACAGCTGTCCATTACCACTGGGCTTCCCGGAGGAGCTACCTACAGGAGCAGAACATCCTGATGGCAAACATGCTCCCTGACCTCCGGGTCACAGTCCAGCCCTGGACGACTCGGCTGGACAGCTACGTCCATCTCCAAAAGACTCACGGATTTCCAGGTCTGCTAACGAAAGCTGGGTCCAGCTCCGCTAGGGGGACGCCCATTCTTCACTTCCCGAGATGCCCTCCACCCAGCAGCAGTTTTAGCTTGGCCCCTTCACTCATCCCTCCAGGAAGAAACAGAAGGGGAACCGCGTTACCGGGACGTTTTCATTTGTATTCTGATTATAATAAATATTCTTTGGCTGTAAGAAAACTTTAAAGTGTATACCCCTTTAAGAAAATCCAACAATGTGTTAAGGTCCAGCTGTGCCCTGCTCGGTCCCTTCAATGTCACTGAAGCTGGATCAGCGAGCCTGCCTCTCAAGGCAATAGACTTCTGTGTCTGCCGACAGAGTCAGGTCCAGACCACTGGGGCAGGACCCACTCCAGGGCTGCTCCAGGGAGCACGCACGCACATACACACACATGCACGCACACACACACGCGGCTCAGGCATCAGGTACCTCCCTCTCCTGACTCACCGTGGCCCAGGGTCAGCAGGGTCAGTGGGGTGAGCAATCGTCCTCAGAGGTTTCCAACTTGAAGGCCTGAGAGTTAAAGACAAACACAAAGGTACTTAGGCAGGACTGGAAAAATACTCAGTGAATAAACTACGCGCAGTTACTTTAAAATCAAAAAGCCTGCACATCAGGGAAGCAGACACTTATGAATGAACTCGATTCAGGTCCCGATGACCCGAATGGTCCACTAACTTAAGCAAACACCAGGGACACAGCCTATCAGGACTTTCCAAGTGCTGTTACTTCCCCCCGCCTGATAAGGAGGCCCAACAGACGGCCCATAAATGAACAAGCCACAGAGATGCAGAGACCGCACCCCAGGACGGACCGCGGAGCAATTTCAACCTCGCCTGCAGGCTCGCAGGAACAGCAGAAGGTAGGCCACCTCCTGGGTGGATGGACAAGACGCAGAACAGCCTCCAGGCCTCCCGGCCCCTCTGGGCGCTGAGGCTCCCGTTCCCGGGACAGCAACTGTGCCGACCTCGCCTGCACTTTCCTCCCTCCCAAACCCACTAAGCCTGCAGGAGGGGCTCCCGCCAGGCCAGCCCAGTCTGCCATTGATAAAGCCAAACCCAGGCCGGCTGGCTAATTTTAGTCCTTGTTTTTGTTTGTTTTGAACTGTGGTAAAATACATATACAAATCCCCATCTAAACCATTTTACAGTGTCCAGTTCAGTGGGGTTAAGTCCATTCACACTGTTGGGGAGCCATCACCACTGTCCATCCACAGAACTTTCCATCTTCCCAAACTGAAACTCTGTCCGCATGAAACACTCCCTCCCATCCCCTCCCCGGGCCCCGGCCCCCACTGTTGTCCTGCTGTCTGTCCCTATGAATCTGACTCCTCCAGGGACCTCATGTAAGTGGATCACACAGTGTTTGTCCTTTTATGTCTGGCTTATTTCACTGAACATAATGTCCTCAAGGTTCATTCATGTCGTAGCATGTGTCATAACTTTGCTTTTAAGGCTGAATGATATTACACTGTATGCAAATACAACATTTGTTTTCTTCTATAAACCTTATAGCTTTAGCTTTCATATTTAGGTCTGGGCGACCAGCCCATTCGGAGTTAATTTTTTAATATGGGATGAAGTTGGGCGAAGGTTCACTGTTTTTGCACATAGCTGTCCAATAGTCCTGGCACCAGCTGTTGAAAATACTATCACTTCCCCATTGAATTATGTTGAAACTTTTGTTGGAAATCAATTTACTATAAATGTGTGGGCGAGTTTCTGGAATCTACTCCGTTCCAATGATCTGCATGTATACCTTTGTGCCGTTCCACAACGTCTAGATTACCACAGAAGTAGAGGAAGTCTTAAAGCCAGGCACTCTTTTCTTTGCCTCTTCAAAATTATTGGAGCTCTCCTAGGTCCTTAGATTTCCAATGTAAATTTTAGAATAAGCTTGTAAGTTTCTACAAAAAGCCTTGCCAGGATTTTTTTTTTTTTTTTTTGTGGCACGCGGGCCTCTCACTGTTGTGCGGCCTCTCCCGTTGCAGAGCACAGGCTCCGGACACGCAGGCTCAGCGGCCATGGCTCACGGGCCCAGCCGCTCCACGGCATGTGGGATCTTCCCGGACCGGGGCACGAACCCGTGTCCCCTGCATCGGCAGGCGGACTCTCAACCACTGCGCCACCAGGGAAGCCCCCTTGCCAGGATTTTGATTGTCATTGCACTGAATCTATTTAACAGTTTTGGTAGAATTGACATTTTAGTAACATTGGGTCCTGTGGTCCATTAACATGGTATAGCTCCCCATTTATTTAGGTCTGCTTTAATCTCTCTCGGCACTATTTTGTTATATTTATCCCTAAGAATTTCATATTTTTGATGCTACTGTAAATGGTGTTTTGTTACAGCTTTTAACTATTCGGTGCTAGTATGTAGAAATAAAATTAATTTTGTTATAATGACCTTGAGTCCTGTAAATTCACCGAACTCACCTACTGGCTCTAGTAACTTTGTGCATTTCTTAGGATTTTCCACATAGGCCACCATGCCATCTGTGAGTAAAGATATTTTTACTTCTTTCTTCCCCTTCTATATGTCTTTTCTTTCTTTTTCTTGCCTTATTCTTCTAGTATAATGTTGAATAAGAGTGGTGAATAAGAGCAGATGTCCTTGCCTCGCTCCCAGTATAGAAGGAAAGCTTCAGTCTTTCACCATTATGTAGGATGTTAGCTGTAGGTTTTTCATAGATGCCCTTTATTAGACTGAGGCCATCTACTTCTGGTTTGCTGAGAGATTTTTTTTTTTTAACCACAAATGAGTATTAAATGCCTTTTTTTTGCACCACTGAGATAGTCATATGGTTTTCTTTTTTGTCTGTTAATAAAGTGAATTATAATGACTGATTTCGAATGTCAAACCAACTTTGCATTCCTGGGATAAATCTCACTTGGTTATGGTGCACTAGACTGTTTACATATTGCTGGGTTTGGTTTGCTAAAAATTTCTAATTCAGGCAGGATTTTGTTCATGATGGATATCGGTCCATATCTGTGTGGTTTTGGTACCAGGGCGATGCTGGCCTCATAAAATGAGCTAAGAAGTGTTCCCTCCTCCTCTAATTACTGGAGGACTTTGTGTAGAACTGGTACTATTTCTTCCTTAACTGTTTGAAAGAATTCATCAATGATGTCATCTGGGCCAAGAGTTTTCTTTGTTAGAAGGTTTTTATATACAAATTGTATTTTTTGATAGATTCAGGGTTATTTGGGTCATCTATTTTGACTTGAATACGTTTTAGTGATTTCTTTTGCTCCAGGAATATGTCCCTCTCATCTGTGTTGTCACATCTCCTGGCATGGAGCATTGCAGAGTATTCCCTTAGGATCTCTAGTGACTCTTCCCCTCTCAGCTCTGATTTTGGTAGTTTTTCTTCTCTCCTTTTTTTTTTTTTTTCTGATCAGTCTAACTAGAGGTTTACCAATTTTAATGATTCTTTCAAAGAACCAACTTTCAGTTTCATTGATATTTTTCTACTGTTTGTTTTCTATCTCATTGATTTTTGCTCTTTGTTATTTCTTTCCTTTGTTTACTTTTTCTTAAGGTTGAAGCTTAAATCATTGATTTGAGGACTGCTTTATGTTCTAATACGATCATTTAATGCTACAGATGCCTAAGCACTATTTTCCCTGCATTACACAAATTCTGATACCTCATGTTTTAACTTTCGCTCAGTTCATAATGTTATCAAACTTCCCTTGTGACTTCTCCTTTGACCATGGACTATTTAAAAGTGTCTTTATTGAGTTTTCAAATATTTGAGGATTTTTCCAGATATCTTTCAATTACTGACTTCTAGTTTAATTCTCTGTTAATCACAGAAAATACTTTGTATGGTTTCAATTACTGAGGTTATTTTCATGGGCCAGAATTTGGTCTACCTTGGTGAAAGCTCCGTGTGTACTTGCAAAGAAGATGTGCCCTGCTGTTGCTGGATGGGTGTTCTATCAACACCAGTCAAGTCAAGCTGATTGATGGTGTGGTTCAAGTCTTCTCTATCTTTACTGATTTTCTATTTGTTCTGTCAGTTATTGAAAGAGGAGTGTTGAAGTCTCCCACTGTAATTGTGGGTTTGTCTAATTCTCCTTTCAGTTCTATCAGTTTTTGCAGTATCTATTTTGAAGCTCTTGTTAAGCGCACATATATTCAATATATTACGTTCTCTTGATGACCCGACCCCTTTTATCACTATGAGGAGACATTCTCTTCCCTGGCAATATTTCTTGTCCTGAAATATAACGTGTCTGATTTTAATATATCCACTTGGGCTATCTTGTGATTCATGTTGGCATGGTATCTATCTCTCCAACCCTTTACTTTTACCCTATCTCTGTCTTTATATTTAATGTGGAAAGCACTTTTACCTAATCTTTTCTATCTGCTTGGACACTCTGACAAGATGCCTTTTATTTGGAGTTTTCAGGCCGTCCATATTTGATGTGATTATTGATATGGTTGGGATTAAATCTATTATCGTTCTGTCTGTCCTATCTGGATTTGTTTGTTTCATTTTCTCCTTTTTTCTGTCTTCTTCTGGATTAGGGATTTTTTTAAGATTCCATTTTATTTCCATTATTAGTTTATTAGCTATACCTCTTTGTTGTTTTTTTAATGGTTGCCCTAGAATTTACAATGTATATCTTTAGTATATCACTGTCTACTTTCCAATAATATTATAATACTTCATGTATTTTAAGAATTTTACTAGTTTCCATTTCCCCACTTCTACTGCCATACCTCTTACTTCTACTTATAAACTCTATAAAATATTGTTAGTACTTTTATTTTAAACAGTAAATTATCTTTTAAAGGACTTTGTGTGTGTGTGTGTGTGTGTGTGTGTGTGTGTGTGTGTGTGTGTGTGGTATGCGGGCCTCTCACTGCTGTGGCCTCTCCCGTTGCGGAGCACAGGCTCCAGACGTGCAGGCTCAGCGGCCATGGCTCACGGGCCCAGCCGCTCCGCGGCACGTGGGATCTTCCCGGACCAGGGGAACGAAACCATGTCCCATGCATCAGCAGGCGGACTCTCAACCACTGCGCCACCAGGGAAGCCCTAAAGGACTTTTTAAAATGAGAGGACAAAAGTCTTTTACATTTTCCTGCATTTCTGCTGCTCTTTATTCCTTCAGATCCAAATTCCTGTCTGGTGTCACTTTCCTTGTCCCCAGAGGACTTCCTCTATATTTTCTGGAGTTCAAGTCAGCTGGTGATAAATTTTTTTCAGCTTTTAAATGTCTAAAAAAGTCTTTATTTGGCTTTCACTTTGGAAAGAGACTCTGTTAGCTACAGAATTGTAGGCTGAAGCTTTTTTTCCTTCTGTATCTTGAAGATGCCCTTCCATCCTCTTCTGAATTGCACCACTTCTGACAGGAAGTCCACTGTGACTTCACCTCTGTTTCCTCTGTACAGTGTAGGATTTTGCCTCTGGCTGCTTTTAAGATCTTCTGCCTTTATGATTCCCAGAAATTTGATTCTGATGTACATGGGTGTAGTTCTCTTCATGTTTCTTCTGCCTGGGATTTATTGATCTTCTTGAAAGTCAGTTTTCATCAAATTTGCAAAATTTTAGCCATTATTTTTTTCAAATATTTTCCATCACACACATCTCTTTTCTGGAATTCAATTTCATGTTTGTTATCCCTCTTTATATGGTTCCACTGATGCTGTTGTTTTTTTTCCCTGCCCTTTTCCTGTGTTTCATTTTAGAAAGTTTCTAGTGATATGTCTTCAAGAATACTGAAGATACATATTGGGGCTGAGTGTCTGACCCACTATGAACCCCGCCCAGTGCATTTTCCTCTCTAGAAGATTTGGGTCTTTTTTATATCTTCTATTTTCTCCTCATTCTGTGCATATTTTCTCTGTGTCATTGGACACATGGAACACATTTATAACAGACATTTTTAGCATCCTTCTATGCTAATTCTGCCATATGGATAGTTGTGGATCCACCTGGATCTGTTTCTAGTTGATTTTTCTCGACTTCTGGGTTATGTTTTCCCACCTGTTTGCATGACAAGTAATTTTTGCTTGGCTCCTGGACACTGTGAACATGGCGTGTGGGGGGATGAGCTTGTTGTGGTCCCTCAAGTATTGTCAGGCTTTGTTTGGGAGTGTCATTAACTTTCTCAGAGTTGTTTGACCTTCCCAAGCTTTGTTTCTGTGGGTCCTGAGCAGGCTTGCATCTGCGGGGGAGGCGATGGCCTCTGAGGTGCCTACCCGACATCCTCTGAGCTGTGAGGTCTTTCCACCTGGCTGGTGAGAACACAACTTCATTCACAGCCCGTGTGAACTGAGGGAATGGTTCTATCTACCCCTTTCCAGGCTCCCCCGACCTTGGTGGCGTCCCACACACGTGCGCAGATCACCACAGTCTAAGAACGAGCCGGGGGGTACCGTTCTCGGCTCTCTAGAACTCCTGAGTCACGCAGTCCTATCCTCTCCAGTATTCCCACAAATTCCAGCCTTCACGGAGTCCCTGAACGCCAGCCTCCGTCTCCACCTGCCCTCCCTGTGCTTAGCTGGCCGCTGCAGGTGATAAGCTGGGAGAGGGGTGCCCCACTCACACCCTCTCGTGGGGTCACCGTCCGGTGCCCCTGCTGTGCATGTGTGAAGTCGGTAGCCTCACACACTTCTGTTTGTTTTCCTTTGTTTAAGGTGGGATGTGCGGTCTGGTCCCTTTCATCCCACCGTGGCTAGCTGTGGATGTTGGGATCTTGCATTTTCACTGCATTTCTCACTCATCCACAGTGGGCAGCGCTAGCGGACGTGACCGCTGCACCTCAGCTGAGAAGCGCTGATCAGCACGTCAGAGGCAGAGGCTGCAGCTGCACAGAATGGAGATGGCTGCAACGTCTGGAAAGATGACCAGCGACTCTCCTGCACGCGGGTGGATGGAGGGGGGTCCGGGCGGGGGCGACAGCACGAGGCAGGAGGGCGCAGCTCAGAACCAGCGGCAGGTGGCAGGGCCTTCCCCATTGTTGCCCCTTCCTGAGACGTTCCATACTGGCACTCAGGCACCTATCGCTCAGCCTTGTCAGAACTCTTTCTACATTCTGGTACCAGCCCCTTGTCAGATGTGTGATTTGCAAATATTTTCTCCCATCCTGTGGGTTGTCTTTTCACTTTCTTGAAAAACAAAGGCTTTTAATTTTGATCTCAGAAGCCAGAGAAAAAAGGCGGATTACCTGCAAAGGGGAGACAGCCTGACAATGATTTGTTCGCATATGAAGGATGTCGATGGCCAGCACAGGCTGTCATCAATGTGATAAAAGGACCCGACTGGCAACCCAGATTCCACAACCAGCAAATGCGTCTCTGAAGGAGCAGGGAAAACTAAACAAAAGTGGGGAAGGCTTGCCACCATCAGAATCTAACTAAAGGAATTTCTAATGCACGTACACTTCAAGTGATCTCAGATGGAAAGTCAAAGATGAGAAAAGAATAAAGAGCAAAGAAAGTGGCAGATATATCTACAAATCAAAAACAGAAGTAACACTAAGGATCTAGCAACAGAGGCTTGTGAGGTTAAAAACATCAAATACACAATAACACATGAGGTGGAAGGGAAAGTTAGGGGTGATCTCAGTCCTTGGATCCCCCCTGAAAGGTAAAGTACTAGTTAATTTTAGACGTTTGATAAGTAAGAATGTTGTAATTTCTGGGAAAACCATCAAAGGAACAGAAAGAGTCTATAACTTCCTAGTGGTAGTGGTCAAAAAAAAAAAAAAGGAAGAAACAAAGAAAAAAGAAAGGATCCATCATCAATTCAATAAAAAGCAAGAAAGGAGAAGGAAAGAAAAAATAAACATAGGACAGATAAAACAGTCAGTAAAATATAAGATGGTAGATTTAAACTCAAATCTATGTCATGACATTTAAAGTAAACCAAATAAAGACCCCAGTTTAAAAAAATTTTAATTGTCAGAATATTTTAAAGAGATTATCAAACTTCAGTTAAATAAACCATTTCAATTATATGCTGTTTATGAGGTACATCTAAGACATAAAAATACAAAAGGGTTAAAAATAAAAGAATAGAAAGAGTATACAAGGCAAGTACTACCCAAAGGTTCAGCTACATGAATTTCAGACAAAGCAGACGTACAGGCAAAACACACTAGAAGAGATGGCCAATCACTTCATATGACAGACACTTCACTCATAAAAAAGATGCCACAATTTTAAAACTGGTGTCATTAGTATAACACAGCCCCAAACATACAAAGCAAAAATTAATAGAAATGATGGACTTCCTTGGCGGTGCAGTAGTTAAGAATCCGCCTGCCAACGCAGGGGACATGGGTTCGATCCCTGGTCTGGGATTCCACATGCCGCGGAGCAACTAAGCGCGTGCGCCACAACTACTGAGCCTGCGCTCTAGAGCCCATGAGCCACAACTACTGAGCCCGTGTGCCTGGAGCCCGTGCTCCGCAACAAAGAGAAGCCACCGCAATGAGAAGCCCGTGCACCGCAGTGAAGACCCAATGCAGCCGAAAATTAATTAACTTTAAAAAATTCAATTTAAAAATTGATAGAAATGCAAGAATAGGCAAACACACAGTGAAAACTAGAGAGTCTAACGGACCTCTCTCTGTATTTGATAAAACAGATAGATACAAGAAGTCAACGAGGATACAAGAGCTGGCGAACATTTTCTGGAAGGGGCCAAATAGTAAATATTTTAGATTTTTCCGGCCAAACGGTCTCTACTGAAACTACTCAACCAAGTCACAGTGCAGAACAGTCATAGACATAAACCAGCAGGTGTGGATGTGATCTCATAAGAATTTATTTCTAGAAGCAAGTGGCGAGCCAGATTCGGCCCATGCACTACAGTTTGCCGAGGCCTAACATAGACAGTTTAAACAGCATGATAACGAACCTACCAAAACTAATCTCACCAACTGCAGAATACAGTCTGTTCAAAGACGCACAGAGCATTTCCAAAATTTGACCGTATGCTGGGCCATAAAACGAGTCTTAACAAATTTCAGAAGACAGGCATCAGTATTCGAGTATATTCTTTGACCAAAATGTACCGATGCAAAAAAAACAAAAAAAAAAGGCAACAAAAAGATATTTGGAAAAATTCCATTATGCTTAGAAATTCAAAACAGTTATCAACAATCAAAAATTAAATCAATTAGATACTGGAAAATCTATTGAATGGAAGAGTAACAAAAATGTGTCACATCACAACTTATAGGCTGCCGCTAAAAGTTCTTAAAGGGATCAAAGGTTATACTTAAGTGTGTGGTAGAAATTTCAGAAGGCTGAAAACAAATGACCTAAAACGTAAGTTAGAAAAACAGAAAGTAAATCAAGAGGAGGGAAGGAAATAACTTAGAAAGTAGAAATTAATGGAATAAAAAGCATACAGAAAACCACAAAGGTGGTTTTTTGAACGGATCAGTACAAGTGGCAGAGTTCTGTTAAGAGAATCAAGATAAACAGAGAGATGGCATGGACCGCATCAGGAGCAGGGAGGAGGAGGTATAAGCAAACGCTGCGGACATTTTTAAGAGGGAATTATGAGCAGCTTTGGAGCAATCAACTTGAAAACAGAGCTAACAGGACAAATTCCTAGGAAGAGCAACTGACCAAAAAGATACAGAAAACCCAAAGCACAGGCCAACTTTAAAAACCTGAAGCAGAAGTGACAAGCCGCCCCCAGGACCCTGGAAACCGAGGCCCTTGCCTGCGCCCCTCACCTGGGGACCACCACCCTCGCAGACGCCTGGCACCCCTGGGCCTGCCCGGCTGGAGCCTGGGCCCTCAGATCCACAGGACAGGATGACAACGTCTCCTTCAAATCGGCTTGTGTAAGAAACCTGCCATCACGAGTGGAGAAGACATTTAACTGAAAGTTGGTTATTCAAGAACCAAGTGTGAGCTTGGAGATCTAATCTCGCCGCGGTGGAGACTGAGAGCAAGCTGTGCACGAACAGGGTGTCCGGACACCCGGGGCTCCCCTTCGGGCCCGAGCCCCATGCCACCTGCGGGGCCAGGGGACACTGTCCAGACCCCAGTCCCACTGCCACGCCCGCTCCCTGGCTGGAGCAAACCCCTGCTCTTCAGTAAGACGAGTGCCTCCATTCCAACAAGGTCTCTGGGGGTGAAGGTCATGCTTCTGAAGAAAACACAGAGCATCACTGTTAGCTGATTATTAAGGGTAACGGGGGAGAAGGGAGGGCAGAGACAGAGAGTCAAAGTGTACAACGAGCGGCCGATGCCAACCCAGGCCAGGCCCGCGCTCCGGGTCAACCCTCAGCTGCCCCAGAGCGCAGCCCCGGCCATGCCCGCCCACGCGCCCCGTCCAGGCCCAAGGTGCCCGCACAGCACACGCAGGCCAGTGAGGGGCGGGACGGGCTGCGGGTCGCTCAGCTACGGAGACCATCGCACTCCACTGAGAAGCCGCAGAACATACGGAAGAATGAGTAGCAGGTACACAAACACGAGGTTCACGTTCGACATGTTTCCGGCGATGAGCTGGCCACGAAAGCTTATGTGCTGAGAAAGGTACTACCCCCCATCGCCGGCTCACAGTCAAAGGCTTCATGACACAGACGGGAGGAGGGGGGAGGGGAAGAGTGGGGTGGGAGAAGAGGGAAGGGGGAGGGGCCCCCAGCCCGGGGACTATTCTGGGCTGTCAGGGACAGCGTAGCACATGCCTGGTGACAGCGGAGCCCAGCTGGGTCAAGGGTGTCTCAGCAGACAGACACCACGCCCACGGCAAAGAGAAGAAGGTCCCCAGGGCCCCGGGTCCCTCAGAGGCTGCGCGCAGGACCACGGCAGACCCTCAAGGGCCGGCGGCTGAGCGGCAGGGGCAGCTGCTCCGGGGCTGATGGCCTTGGCCTTCCCAGCGGGACTACAGCGGCCTGAGGAGCCCAGAGCCACGGCCACCGCGCTCCGGGCGCGTCCCTCCCAGAGACCCTGGGGGCCCTGAGCACCGGCGCTGCCCAGAATCCCCGCCAGGAGCGGACGAGGAGCCCCGTGCGTCCCAGCCTCTCCTCCGGAGCGTCCCCGCACAATCTCCCGCGACAGAGGCAGGCGCTGCCCCTCCGGCTCTACAGCCTCCGCGGGGCCCTCGTGGGCCGCACAGCAAGGACAGAGGGAGGCCGGGCTCCAGCCCCAGGGCCCCGAGGACAGACGAGGGTGGGGCTGGGCCGCGCCGAGGGGCTCTCAGGCCGGCGGGTCCCCCGGACCTTCCCGCTCGCTGCACAGCGATTGCATTACCGGGGTCGGTGCCTGTTGCTGGTTTTGGGGGGCGGGTCTCCCCGAACTCCCGCCCTCAGAGTTCACGGCCCGACCCCACTTGGAGCAAACACCACGACCTGGTTGTTGCACATGCTGACCAGTCCAGGAAAGCAACCACCTCCCCGGGAGACACGCCTGGGGGCGTCCTCTGCCTGTCCCCCTACCACGCGACAGCCACCAGGGCCGGGGTTCTGACCCGCCCAGGCATTTCCGGATTGGAACACTCATCCTTTTGAAATTCTGGGTGTGGACGATCTATGAAATCCATGTCTATACAGCAAAGAAGATCTTACCAAATATTCTATTAATAATAATATGAGACACACTTGGTGGTTAGTATTTGCCAGACTCTGTTCTGAGCATTTCACGTGTATTAAGGGCACTTGGCCAGAGGCATGGGGTCCCGCAGGGTAGAGACTTACACACTAGACAAACCTCCCGTGACTCCTGGGGCATGGGGCCCAAAGATGAAGGACCCGCCCAGGTCATACAGCTCCACCCTCATGAGGACACTCAGAACCACAACTAGCACATCCAGGGGAAAGCCGACAGGGGCCAAAATGCAATTTTAAATCTCCTAGCGGCCGCATTAAAAAGGAAAAAGAAACAGGCAAACGAGACATGGAAACAAACAACCCAAGTGTCCAACAGACCATTGGTTTAAGAATATATGTATAGTATTGATATATATATGTATATATTGAAATATACATGCATACACACACACACACACACACACACACACACACACAGACAATGGAATATTACTCAGCCATAAAAAAGAATGAAATAATGCCATTTGCAGCAACATGGATGGACCTAGAGATTATCATACCAAGTGAAGTAAGTCAGGCAGAGAAAGACAAATACCATATGATATCACTTATATGTGGACTCTAAAATGTGATACAAATGAATTCATATACAAAACAGAAATAGACCCACAGGGGCTTCCCTGGTGGCGCAGTGGTTGAGAGTCCGCCTGCCGATGCAGGGGACACGGGTTCGTGCCCCGGTCCAGGAAGATCCCCCATGCCGCGGAGCGGCTGGGCCCGTGAGCCATGGCCGCTGAGCCTGCGCATCTGGAGCCTGTGCTCCGCAACGGGAGAGGCCACAACAGTGAGAGGCCCGTGTACCTCTAAAAAAAAAAAAATAGACCCACAGACATAGAAAACAAACTTATGGTTACCAAGGGGAAAGAGGGGGAGAGATAAATTAGGAGTTTGGGATTAACAGGTACACACTACTATATATAAAATAGATAACCAACAAGGACCTACTGTACAGCACAGGGGACTCTGCTCAATATCTTGTAATTACCTATAATGGAAAAGAATCTGAGAAAAAGTATGTGTGTGTGTGTTTGTGTGTGTGTGTGTGTGTGTATATGTGTGTGTATACATACACATAAAACATGGAATCACTTTGCTGTACACCTGAAACTAACACAATATTGTAAATCAACTAGACTTCAATAAAAAAGAGAAATAGGCAAAAATAATTTAATAATACACTTATTTAACCCAATATATCCAAAATATTATCATTTTGACGTCTATTCAATCTAAAAGAATCAGTGAGATATTCTACTTTTTTGTCACACTAAGTCTGTGAACCTAGTGTGCATTCGTCCCTAACAGCACGTCTCAATCCAGACCAGCCACGTCTCTGGCTGTGTGGCTCTGTGGCTCATGGCCTCATGGCCTCACAGGTTCAGACACAACATACTTGCTGTTATTTGCCTCTCATTCCCTTTTCTGCTTACATGTTAAGAATTTTAGAAATTTTTAGTTCCACCAACTCTTTGGCTTCCCAAGTGTCTGCAATGGTTAATTCCTCCACTGGACGGTAGGTACAGGGGCTTCAGTATTCTATGTGTTTCATATACTAAAGCATTTCTTAATTTGAAAAAAAGAAGCTAACCCATTCCTGGAAGTACAATATAATCAACAAGTTACAAATAACAATTATGAGAAAATTATTAAATATTTCCAGTTTTCTTTTCCTTCTATAAAATTTGGAAGGAGAAGAAACCAATCCCTCTCTGGAAATAAATACACTATACCTGACAAAGCACGAACACCTAGCAATTCACTTCCTCTTCACTTTTCTCTTCTTCCTAAAAAAGTCTTATTTACAAGAAGCCTCTCTCTTATTCATCATGTTCTCTCTCCCTCTCCCCTTCCCTGTCTCTCTTTGCCTCTGCCCTGTCTCTGTGTCTCTCTCCCCGTCCCCCCATCACCCAGTTTGGAAGGGTCAACCCTGTAAACACAACCCCAAGCCTGGAACAAATCTCTCTCGTTGAGCACAGCTAACATACTGCTACTTGTCCCACGTGTCAAGTTAGACACGACGCCTGATACAGCTCACCTGCAACGTCCAGGCCACCACCGCCTGCTCCCTGCATGTCAGCGCACCGGGGTTGGGTTCCGCCCTCTACCTATGTGCTTATTCCGGGTTTTTGTGGATGTATGTGAGTGCGAATAAAAAGAATAACTGGCAAAAGTCATTGCTTTAAATACAACTGTGCTACCATACATGTGATTGCACATTTTGACATTTATTTTCAAAGGGCCACAGGTGTGTATGTGACACACACACCCCCCCACACACACACAAATGGCAAGAAAACTGCTGAGAAAGGGAGCGTATCCACTCTGAGCCCATCAGAGTCCCTGATGACAAAGCGGGGCAGGCTCACTGAGGCCCACTCCACCAAAAGCCTGAAACTGAGCTCGCAGCATTAAACAATCAAGACTCCATGCAAAGTCCCGGCTTGGTTTTCTCCCAGTGATTCACAAACACAGCCTCGCACCCCCGAGGAGCAACCTCAGAGCCACACAGGGACAGACGGACGAGGTGCCCTGCCCGCTCCCGCCACACAGAGGGCAGGTGGCCCCTGAGGCTCGGCGGCCAGCATCCCTGCTACCCTCAGGGACGCTTTAGAGGGAAAAGAAGCTCCGCTCAAATGTGCTGAGCCATGAAATGATTCAGCACCGAGGGACATGTCAAGTTGGCACAGAAAGCCAGCACTTCTGTGATGTTAGACAAGCCCTCGGTCTGGGCGCGGGCTGGTGGACAGCAGCCTCTCCCGTGTTCCAGAAACGCGCCAGACACAGCAGGACGCAGCCTAAGGCCTCTGCCACAGGCTTCTGCAAAAACGGAGAGCAACGCGGACGGACAAAAACCACCATTCTCTTGCTCTGCACCTGAGGGGCACCAGACGAGAGGCAGCCAGGACCCTTGTCAGCTGCCTAAGGACACGGTGGCCGTTTTGGGAACGAGCCTGTGCAGAGCTCAGCCATGTCCAACTCTGCCCTCCCTGAAGCGCTCATGGCCTCGGGTCGCTCGTCCACGTGCTGTTGTCCCCGGGCAGCCCTGCCGAGACTCGCCACTCACCCCCAGGCGCCGCATCACTGCTCCGACACGAGTGCGGTGCCTCGTGTGCGCCACCGCTCTATAAAGTACCCTCACACGTGATGTTTTCTAATCCTCACCAGCCCCTGGGGGAGCCATGAGGAGCAGAGGGCCACCACCGAGAGTCATGAAGTCACCTCCTGGGAGCCACTCGAGCCCGGGGCCCGTCCCGCAGCTCCCACAGGGGAAGGCCAGTCACCTGCCATGTATTTGCACTGCGGGCCTTAACAAACAGGGGACAGCGTCGGTTATGCTACTGCCTACTGCTGCACTGCACAGCGAAACGCAGGGACAGAGCCTTAGCAGGTTGGATTTCAAAACTGGAAAATAAAGTGGAAATGAGAAAACTATTAGGCACCTAGAATGGTGTTACTCTTTCAAGTATTACTGGTGTGAGTGGAAACAGGCATGGTCTCTTTGGGGGTAAGTCGGCCACAGGGGTCGGAAGTCTCTGGCCGTGAGGACCCTGGCTCAGCGATCCCCGGAGGACTTGCCCTCAGGAAGCCGACCAGGGAAGAGCCGTGCAGGGTGCCCGCCGGACTTCCAACAGGGAAACAGAAACAGCTTTGGTGCCGCCAGCAGCAGGCATCACTGTCCACACAACGGAGTCGAGCACGGCCCTCGCGGTCTTTACCCAGGGACAGGGGCAGATGGCAAAGGTCAGCAGTGTGACGTGAACCAAGGAAAGTGGGCCACAAAGACAGCCTGTACGACGTGGTCCACGCGTGGGTATATGTGAGCATATGTGTGTGCACGTGTGAGCACAGGTGAGCGTGCGTGTGCATTCTGACGCAGACTCAGGATGGGGAAGGCCTCCTGGTGAAATGAGAGGTCCAAGGTGCAGCGCGCCTCGGGGGAGAAGCCAGGACCAGGAAGAGGAGGAAGTGTCAGTGGGGCATCACCACAGGGCTGGAGCCCGGGAGTGACAGGGATAGTACTGGGGCTACCAAAACAGAACCTCAATGCGCCCTAGGGAAGGAATCTGGTGGGAGTGGAACCGGAGGCCTGGGGACCTTTGGGGGCACTGGAGCAGCCCGTGTGTGGCCTGTCTCAGGGGGAATCAGTGAGGTTCCACGAGGGACAGTGGGGGTTTAGGGGGGAGACACGGAGGAAGGGGTCACGGCGGGGCAGGGGCCTGGCTTGGACGCCAGCGCGATGACCTCACCACAGGAGACGGGGAGAGGGTAGGGGTGTTTCACAGCTGTGGGTGGACAGGGGAGGCCTGCTGAGATTGGGCGCCTGGGCTGAGGACACACAGCCTGTGGGGGGGAAACTGTGGGCCTGGGGTTTAGGGCTCGGAGCTGAGAGGACAGCAAACTGGGGTCACGGCCTCGCAGGTAATTAAAATAACAAGGAGTGACGGGAGGCCCCTGGCAGACACGACCTCAGGCAGAGCCCCCCAGATAACACCATTCCAGATGCTTAATGGTCTTTCCCTTCACATTTAGTTTCCTTTTTTAAAATATCTATTTACTTATTTATTTATTTTGGCTGCACCGGGTCTTAGTTGTCGCACGCGGGATCTTCACTGCAGCACACGGGATCTTTAGTTGCTGCGTGCAGACTCCTTGGTTGCGGCCTCCATGCGGGGATCAGTTCCCCAAGCAGGGATCGAACCCAGGCCCCCTGTACTGGGAGCGCAGAGTTTTACCCACTGGAGCACCAGGGAAGTCCCGACATTTATTTTCCAGTTTTGAAATCGGACGCGCTAAAACGTATGAACCATCTTAAAGACACGCCCTTTCACTGTTACTGGCATATACTGCACACCGCACATGTATGGTAGTTTTCCAGCTACCAAAAATGTCATTTGAAGAAAACTGTTTGGATGGTGGCTTAGTCTCCAGTTCTAAAAAAGCAGATACCACCTCAGTTGTACGGATGACAGAGAAGTTGACGGGAAGTTAAGTTCACTGAAGACAAAATCTGAGACAGGTTTTGCAGTTGTGTCCCAAACTGGTGAAAGCGCTTGATAAAGGTGTGCACTGGGAGGGAGGGGACCCCGGCTTTAAGCTCCCCGGACACCACAACTGTCTTCCACCAGGCAGTTGTAGGCCAGGATAAAATTTACCCCAAGTTAGCTCAGTCACGTAGGTATACTCGAACCTACGGCATTCCTTAACTTGCATTATTGTTTATTCATCACCATTTGTGTCGGTTCACCTCAGCAATCTCTTCGAGCTCAGAGTTTTGTTTTGGGATCATTTTCCTTCTTTGTCAATGATGTCTTCAGAAGTTCCCTTTTATGAGTCCAGAAAATTAACCTATAATGGTTCCAGATCAGTCCCCCTCCTGGGCTCCTGGCAGAAGCAGGCAGAACTCCTGAAGGCAGAACCTGTCCAGGGAGATGTGCTCCAGGGAACCTGCAGACAAAGTCCTCCTGAATACAAGAGCACAGTCCAAGCTACAAGGCACACGAGAAACTAGCTTCAGGGAGTGAGAGGCAGCATAACAAACAGCGGAATTCAACCCCCAAGACATTTAGACTTCAGTATTATTTGGGGCGCTCTTATTACTTTGGCATTATTCTTTGAGCATATAGAATAATATGCTTAGAGATAAAACAGGAAATTGAAATATGTGCAAAGAAAAGAACACCATGCAAGAGAAGAGGCATGGTTTGGAAAGAACCACAGAGAACGTTCGAGGATGAAAACTATAATCACAGAAATGAGCAGGTTAAGCAGCAGGTTAGACAGAGATGAAGATGGAGCTGGAAAACTGGAAAGGAAAGCTGAGGAAATCACCCAGAATGTGGCAAAAAAAAAAAAAAAAAAAGACTAAAAGACAGACATGAACAAGAGTTGAAGAGGCTTGGAAGATGGTGTGAGAAAGTCAAGCATAAGGTAGAAACAAAATTCAACAAAAGAATGGCTGAAATTTTTCCAGAATTACTGAGAGACACAAAACTTTATCCTCAGGAAGCACATTGACTCCAAAGCAGGAAAATAAGAAGAAATCCACTCCAGAGATGCCACCATGAAATTGAAGAATACTCGGGCTTCCCTGGTGGCGCAGTGGTTGAGAGTCCGCCTGCCAATGCAGGGGACGCAGGTTCGTGCCCCGGTCTGGGAAGATCCCACGTGCCACGGAGCGGCTGGGCCCGTGAGCCATGGCCGCTGAGCCTGCGCGTCCGGAGCCTGTGCTCCGCAACGGGAGAGGCCACAACAGTGAGAGGCCCGCGTACTGCAAAAAAAAAAAAAAAAAAAATTGAAGAATACTGGATGTAAAAGGGACCACAAACACAGCAGAGAGGAAACATTACTGATGCAGGAAGGACAGCGGAACTGACAGCGGGTCCCTGAGCCAGGAGGAGGTGACAGGGTGTAATCCATGTCTCAGAGAATGCCAGTCAGTGCCACACAGACCATGTCCTCTGCCCACGAGGCTTCTGAGGTGAAGTCAACAGTAAATATATAACCTAAAATCCCAGTGCATTTAGAAAATAAAAGTACCTCTGTATCGCTCATGGGTCATAGAAGAAGAATAAAGGATTTTTAAATGCTCAAAAACTCAAATACTGAGCAATGACATTACTGCACACCAAAATATACAGGACACAGGACAGCAGAACCAGGAAGGAAGGTTATAGCCTTAAATGCTTACGATGGAAATAAAGTCTGAAAATTAAGAAACTATGCTTAGAAAAAATTTAAAAAAGAAGTTAAGCTTTCAACTCAATAACCTGTAAAGGGAACACCAGGAAAGAAAAAAAAAAAAACAACCCAGGGAGTGTACAACGAAAGGATAAATTAATGACACGGGAACCAAAGATGTGTTGGACAAGATCTATAAAACTGGAAGTCAGCTCTTTGCGAATGGCAATGAAACAGAGAAGCCTCTGCTAAGATGAATCAAGAACAAAGAAAAGCAAAAACATTTTAGGAATGAAAGGGGGAGCTTAATGTCAGATACAGTAGAGATTTAAAAATTAAGAAAGTATTATGACTTTTGTACCAAGAAACTGACAACGTAACTGACACGGATACTGGGGTAGACAGGTCTAAGATGACCCCCATGGTTCACACCCTTGTGTAACCCACACCCTTGAGGGCGGGCTGGACCTACTGACTGGCTTCCAACAAAAAGTGGACGAGAAAAGTAGTGGAAGGTGGCATCCGAGATGTGGTTTACAACACTGAGACTGCATCTAGCTGGTGTCTCCCCCTCCCTCTCCCCCTCTCAGTCTCACTCTGACGGACAAGTTGCCAGGTTGGGGAGCCCTCAGAACAACTGGCAAGGACCTGGATCCTGACAGAAACATGAATGAACTTGAAGAGGGATCCTTGCCCCGTGGCGCCATCAGATAAGACTGCAGCCCCAGGCGGCACCTTGGTCACCGCCTGTGAGGGACCCCGGGCCTGAGGACCCAGCTAAGCTGAGCCTGGATTCCTGGACCACAGAAACGGTGAGATGGTTAAGTGCTGCTGACAGCCAGTAAGTGTTGGGGTCATTTGTTACATAGCAACAGATAACTAATGCAGATCACTCCCTAGAAAATAATACCCAACCTTATTTTCAAAAGGCTGGAAAAGCTGAACAGATCTGTACTATTAAAGTAATCGACCAGGATGTAAAAATCTGTCTGCGCGAGAGCCAGGCCCAGACCAAGAAATTATGTAAGAAACGCATAACCTCAGTCTCACAGAAGCTCTTTTATACCACAGAAAAGGAGGCAATACTGTCCACTCATATGACGAAACCAGTATAAGCCAGCACCAAACCCAGACAAGACGGGGACAGTATAATAAAGGACAACTACAAGCCATGCACACTTCTAAACAAAGGTGCAACAAATTCTAAACAAAATATTAACAAACCGAACGTGGTAATGCAATACAGAATAATATATCATGGCCGAGATGGGACATTTCCAGAAAATCTACTTCACCAAATCAACCTATCAAAGGAGAAAATCTTATACAATCAGCTTAATAAATGCAGAAAAAGTCTCTGATGAAGCATTTTCAGTCAAATATTTGTATAAACAAGACAACTGTCTTAACCGGAAAGGGGGCATCTAAAGAAAGATAAACATTCTCTCTCTCTCTCTCTTTTTTTTATAATTTCGTTATTGTAAACAGGTAAACATAATCCAAGGAGATAAGTAACACACCGTGGCCCCTCCCTGCTGCACCTTCCCACCCCTTACATGAAGTCTTGAGTCTCCTCCCAGTACGTCGTCACTTCAATACAAGAAATTTGAAAAGGCGTTCTCACCGCCCCCCATGCCTTACACTTAACCCTAACCCCTGCCTCTCCCCCAGCAGTGTCCCCGAGGCCGTTAGTAAGCAGTGCCGCTGGGGACACCTTGCCCGTACTGCGGGCGCCCAGACGTGCCGGGGACCACGCGCCAGGTACGCCTAGAGGTGAAAGCCCCCTGTGCAGACACGGCCCACCGGTCCACACCCACACCTGTGCTCCGTTGACTCACGTCTGTGACCACACCGGCCCAGGCACTCTCTCTACATTCTGGCTCCCCGGGTGCGGCAGGCCGGCTTCTCACTGTGCTTTTATTTTTGCGTCTCCCTGATGACCCGTGAAGGTAAGTCTTGAATCTCTTCTCCTCTTATTTCCTTCCGTCTGTTTGCTCCTTTGTTCCCAGGAGGAGCCATAGGAAGATTCTGAACTAAGCAGTCTCCGTGTTTGTACCAACACCAAACGGGAAAACTGAGCAGCATTTCCTGAAAATCAGGAAATAGGACAGAAACGCCCCATCGCACCTCTGTTCGATACGGTCCTGACGGCGCTGGCCCAGGCAGTGAAACAGGATGGAAAAGTATTAAGGCATAAGGAAGAAACGAAGCCATCACCGTTCCCTGTCTACGCAGAAAATCCCCGAAATCTACAGGTAAATTATAAGAAATAGAGATTGGCAAGGTGACTGGATATAAAATCAATATCCAAGATCAACTGCATTTCTGTTCAACACCGACAAGAGTTAGACATATTTTTAATAAAAAAATAAAATTTAAAAATACCACTTATGAAAGTAACAAAAAATAATAAGGACACCTGGGAATAAATTTAACCACAGAGTCTAAGACAGTACACTTATAGTATATACAGGGCCTTATTAAAAGCCGTTTAAGAAGATCTACATTAGTTGAGACACACCACGTTTACAGCAGGTATTCTTAATACCATAAAACAGAAATTCCCCTCAACTGATCTATGGAATTGGTGCAATTTCTATCTAAATCCTGACCAAGTTTTTCATGAAACTTGACAAGCTGATTTTAACACAGAGAAACAAAGAACACGAATAACCAGGCGCTCTGGAGAACCCAGGGGGCAGGGGGCGTAGAGGGGGGGATGTCCAGACAGCTACGGGGGCAGGTGCCACTCACGCAGACACACGGACCGGCAGGACAGAGAAGCCAACCGAGGGGACTGCACACACGGCCGCCATGGCGCAACAGGTCAGCAGGGAAAGAGGACCGACCGGCCGAGGCTGGTGTCAGGACAACTGTTCTCCACATGGGGACAGAGCTCCCTATTCGTCACCACAGAGTCCACTCCCGAGGGACCAAGGGTTTCAGCGTGGAAAGCAAACGTTACAACTTCTACGAGAAAATGCAGGAGAACACACGAGTGACCCCAGGGCTGGGAAAGACTTCTCAGCGACACTCGAAAGGCCACAAAAGAAAAGATGGATAAACTCCACATTGAATTAAGAATTTCTATTCATCAAAATAAAGTAAAAAGACAAGACACGGCTAGGAAAGGTACCTAATGAACACATGACAACGAAGGATCACTATCCTGAATACATAAGGAAACACATCATATAGAATTATATGTAAGGAATACGCACGAGAAAGTTATCACCTAACAGGAAAATGGGTGAAGGAATTCACAGGGGAGGAAACACGTCTACCAGTAAATATAAGGAGAGTATCAACTCCATCTACCAGGAAACACACATCAGGCCACAATCAGACAGGAGCATTTTGCATCCAATCTGTTTGCAAAACTTAATGACAATACCACGTGCTATGGAGTATGTGGGTCCACTCACACCCTTAGTCTCTTTCCCATCACTCTGGGAAACAGCCCAGTGTAAATATCACTGTGTAAATTTTAACCTGCCTGGACTTCCCCGCCCAGTGGTCCCATTCTACACGTGTAACAAGAGGCGTGGACACAACATGCCATCAAAACAGAGCAGGATGAGGAGTGCCTTCTGGTAAAAGTCCGGATGCATTTTGTAAACATTACTTCGTCTTTACATGGACCTCAGGAGGGCCTCCTGCACGCACTCGGAGACACACGGAGTTCCTCTGTTCCCAGACTGACACCTCTCTGGGTACCATCTTCTCTTTGCCTCTACAAAGCATCACTTAACCCATCCTGTTTCCAGCAGCCATGGTTGAGATAAGAAAGACAATTCTTTTGGTTTTCATCTGTACATAAAGTCTTGGGTTTCTCTTATTCTTGTTTTGCTTCTCTTGCATGCATTTTGAAAGTGCTCATTTAGTCCTCATTTAATTGGCTCACTTACTTTATTTTGAAAATTAAACAAATAGTGTAGACCAGAGGTTGTAAAAATAGTGGCCCAGAGGATAAATTCAGGCAGGAACATTTTTTCGTTTGCCTGCAGCTTGTTAAAAATAAATAATTGCATAGAAAGATCTAGATTTTTGTCTTGTCTCAGCAGATCGAAGAGCTAGTGACTTTGGTCCCGTACCTGCCTGGCATGTCTGCTAGGGGTCCGAGGCTGGGGGTCAGAGGGGTCAGAGGCCGGGGGTCAGGCACGGCACATCCGAGAGAAGAGACGTACAGTCATCACTCATTGGCACGGCCACCCCTACCTGGCACTTGTTAGATCTGTGTGTACAGTTTTCACGTATAGCTTTGTTTACCAAAGTGGTAGAAACATTTATACCCAATAACTCATTAAAATTTAAAGAAGTGCCAGGTACAAAGCAGTTGGGACCCCAGGAAAACACCCTGCTGGCTTGGAGCTAGAACTGGACCGCAGGCCACCAAAGCATTTTCTAACAAATGTTCTAGAACTGAAGTTACGGTAGTTAGCACCTCGATTTAGGAAGCCGAAAATAGCTGTCGTGCGCTAACATAGCGTGTGCTCTGACCTCTGTCCCCCGTCTGGAAGCACTCTGCTTCCTTTCATCGCTGGACACTCACTTTTGTGTACCAGCTCACCACTAGTTACAGCAAAGGAGCCCAAATAACGGCTCAAGGGGACCTGCCAGACTGCAGGGCTTTTCCTAAAACTAAACCAAAACACTGCCGGGGGCCAAGGGACTATTCACGGTTTGGGATTACTTTTACTGTTGCGATTATTTATTTCTACTTTTGTGGACTCCAAGTCACTAAACGTGGAGGCTGTCAGGGTGCTTTGACACTCAGACTCCCCTCGGGAGAGAACCTGCCTCTGGGGGTTGGGGGGTGCCTGCCGGACCTGACTGCCCGAAGGGCGGGGCCAGAGGACCCCAGGCTGACTTTCTCAGAGCCACATCTTCCCAGGCCTCCCCGCTCCCTGTCCCCTCACTCAGGGGTCGGATCACCCCCTCCAGCCCCTCCCTTCAGCCCCCACAGCGTCCCCCCCCCCCCGAACCTCCTGCACGTCCCATCTTGGCGTCCTCCTCACGCGGAACCCAAACAGGTGACGGCTTCATCTAACAATCTGACTTGTCTTATTTTGGCAAAAATCACTCCTAGCAAGCCATACTTTGGAAGGTATACCGACTGATTAATTTCTCTCTGAACATGAGGATGTGTATCCTCATTCATTCATTCAATCAGTCACTCCAATTAGCCTGGGGCGATGGTCTAATTAGAAGTCAATGTATGAAAAGCATAACCCGATCACCAGCACATCCCTTATGGCAAGAGCCAACAGGCAGCTCTTCACTTTACCGCTACTGAGCGGAAAATGAAAAGCTGAGCACAGATGAATCTGCATAAATGGAATGTCTTTCTTCCCCAGGCAACATCATTTCTAGCGTGTACCTGTTTCTATCATCTTCAATGGGGGTTTCCGGGCCCCAGTCCACCAAGTCTCGCCTCCTACAAGCGAAAAGGTTTTTTTAAATGAACACTTCTGTGAAGCCAGTCACTGAGTTTCTGCTTCAAAAATGCAGATTTTCATAGACTGAGTTTTCTGAGCACCGCGTTGGTTTGGATTCAATGAGACCTTGTTGGAAATCCAGATGCATCGCTTGCCAGCCGAGGGACTGTGGCCAAGCTCTCCCACCCAGTTCCTCCAGCTGTGTAATGGGGCAATACCTGTCCTCACAGAAACAACATAATGAGCCCATAAGATGCCTCATGGAGATGCAATAATTGGAGCTATTGTCATCAGACTAGACGCAAAGCAGGGACACACTGAACGTCAGCATATACTTATAAAGTTTTCAGGTCAGCAAACCGAGTGATGAAGAGAAAAAGAACCCCCATTGCTGGAGCTCTGGAATTCAGCCCCCCACCCCACGCCCGCCCCCGGGGATGTAGCCAGCGGGGCTCACAGGCTCCGTGAGAGCAGATCGGGTAAAGGTGTTCCTCACTGCAGCTTCTCAACGCTGCTCAGGGTAGAACTCACTACCACCCTTCTTATCGCTGCTTTCATTCCCCACCCACTTTCAGAGGGAACTGAGAAGAGCCACATCAATGATGCATGGCCTCCTGGGGCCACCTGAGGACAGGCCTCTCGGCTGCTGGCAGGCAGCTCCCACCAGGAGCGCCCAGCTTCAGCTTCGGTTTTTAGTCCTGCGTGATGCGAAGCACTTCTGCCTGGAAGAAGACGTCTGCCTGTCACATACTGAAGGATAGTTTCTTTCAACACTAATATTTAAAATGTATCCTATCTGTGACCTTCTGGCTGCACTTGCGGAAAGACATGGCGAATTAAAGCACAGCGTCCAGGGCCAAAGGCTCCAGCCCTGCAGCGGGGACTTGGGCCAACTTTCCCCGGGCATCTGCTCCTCTGCCTCCAAAGAGAAACACAGATGCTGCCCCCAGATGATCCGTGTTTCGGTTTCTAGCACTTTGCTCCACAAAGATAAACAGGACATGCTGAATTCTTCTCAATAAGTAAATGAGAGACTGTCCCAGGCTGGACCACTCATGTGTTTGCCTAAAATCCAGCATTTTGAAATCAGTAATTTAGGATTAGTTTAAGATTATTATGAAGTGGTTTTAGAAACAACAGATTAAGTCAGAGTCATTTCGCATTACAATGTGAATCAACTCATTTAAAACCTCAAGCATTCCTTGGTTAACCAAAAGTAAAATCCATGAAATTTCCAAGCAATTGTTTTACAAAATTCAGTCCAATCTGACTGTAACATACATTTCTCAATGAGAAGACTGAGTAACTAAAGATCTTATGTCATACAGTCAAATCATTAAGAAAGGAACAGGCAAATGTAGCCAATTGTATCCAGTGCTTTGCTCTATAAATATCAATCCGCCACAACTTGTAACAGTAAAATATTAGTTTCTGATGAGGCCCAAGAGAGGGAAGAAAAAGATGGAAGCAGAAGCCACTGCTTCTGCCCCAGGTGGACTTTGATGGGGGGGCTAACTGCTAACAGCAAGGGGCCGCCACTGATCTCCACTGAAGCCCCCTCTCGTGTCTCCCACGCTAGGTCAGGCTGAAAGCCAGGGGAAGATGTGTGTTTTGGGGGTCCAATGCGATTGGAAGCGTTGACCACACCCTCCCCTCCACCCCGCCCCGGAAAACCCAGTAAATTGGCTCTTCTCAAACACAATTTCTGTTTCTCATTTTCCTTGTTTATATTGATTTCAACATTTCTCTCCTACCTCTGATTTGACCAGAGATAAAAGTGTTTCCAGACTTTTAGCAGACAGATGGGGCTGAGAAGGTGGGAGTCCATGGATCTTAGTTTAAATTCTGGCCACGCCGATTTGCGACCCAACCTTCGGGGGGTAACCCAACCTCTGGGTTTTCTCAGACCACTCTTTTCCAAGGTGGAAGTGCCATCAGAGTTGTCACATGTAAAGGGCTAACCCTGTGTATCAGGACCCACGCTAGTTAACGTGGGACGCTGGAGTAAAAACGGACAGCCCAGATCACTTCGGTGGAGGCACTTTTTCTAACTTCCAAAATAAACAACTGCTTTCAGTGTGCTTCCCTGGCCCTGGCACCTAGACGTGGGACAGGCACATGGAACATCAGCCTGCCGGCCCTGCCTCCCAGGAGGCGGCTTCTGGAGTCCACACCCTGGCAATGCAAGTGTCCTTCCTGCACCTCCCTTCACCTCCTACGACAGGGACTTTAACCCTCTGCTCCCGCACCTTCTCCAGGCTACTGCTCGGCCTCAGCCCTCTTGGCAGACATGCCCCCGCAGGCCCCATGCAGATGGGGTGAACAGCATGCTCCGGCCAACACAGCCAGTCTGCGTGCCCGTGAAGTGTGGTTCGGAACATCAAGGCCTGCGCTTTCCAAGGCCCGCGCCTTCCAAGGCCCAGAGGAGGCCCTGTGTATGCTGACCCTCAGCCACGTGTGCAGGCGTTCTGAATGCCAATCACATGGAGCACCTGTTTTTAAACAATGTAATCAGGAAGATTCCCTCAGAGTGGCTGAGAAAGGGATACGGAAGTGAGTTGTAACAGGCCAACTCTGCAACTTTGAAGGAGACGAGGGTGGAGTTAGGATGATCCAAAGAAGGGGGAGGGAAAGCAATAAGGAAATGATCAAATTAGAGAACGTTCAGAATCTCACTGAGGTCCCTTATGAAGCTTTTAAACAGAGAAAACGTTGATTAGCAGTCCCTAAATGAGCACAGTCAGCCAGCAGAGCCGTAATTTAGAACACGTAGGGGATCCCCCCGGCTTAGTCCAGCATCACTGGGCCCCTCAAAACACAGCCATCGCCAGGCCACCACACACCGCTCGGGGTTTGGGATCTCTGGGTGGTTTCCACCCTTAATATGGCTGGCAGTTCTCATTCCAGTCTATCTCACGGCCAACGGCCCACCTCATTTTTCCTTCTCATGAGATCATATTTCCTATGAAAAGGAACCTAACTGCTCTAGTATTCTCTTAGAGGAGACTGTATATAGTGTGCTTTAAAAAAAAGTCTGGGGTGTGGGGTTTCCCTGGTGGCACAGTGGTTAAGAATCCCCCTGCCAATGCAGGGGACGTGGGTTCGAGCCCTGGTCCGGGAAGATCCCACATGCCACAGAGCAACCAAGCCCGAGCGCCACAACCACTGAGCCTGCACTCTAGAGCCCATGAGCCACAACTACTGAGCCCGCATGCCACAACTACTGAAGCCCGCACCTAGAGCCAGTGCTCTGCAACAAGAGAAGCCACCGCAGTGAGAAGGCCGTGCACCGCAACGAAGACCCAACACAGCCAAAAAAAAAAAAAAGTTGGAAGAAAGAAAGAGAGGAACCAGCACAATACTTTCAAGGTAGCTTCAACTGCTAGTCACAGCCTCCCTTCCTGAGACCCTCGGGCAGGATCAACCAACCTGGGTGCTCTGGGCAGCCCTGGGGTGCCGGTGGTTTTCTTCCCAAATGGCTCTTGGATTACTGACCGACCCCATCACCTGACTGGAACCGTGGAAATTCACAGACGGCCTTTGGTCCAAGCGCCAAAGTCAAATGTGAACACTCAGCACCCACCACTGCTGCGCATTCCCACCTGCAGCCCTCCCTCCTGGCCGAGCAAAAAGTGAAACTAACCCCTGGCCGTAGATAGAGCGCAGGGTCGGGGGAGCGCTCGGGGCCCGGGTCCCCAGCGCCCAGAAACCGGGGGCGGGGGGGCACGTCGCGTCCGCGGGGAGCAGAGGGGCCCGAGAAGCCCCGCGGGGAGAGGGGCGGGGGTGTCGTGCCCTTGCCCAGCCGGGTCGCCCGCCCCTCCTGGGGTGCCCCGGCCCTGGCCGCGCGCCAGCCCGGACCGGCGCGCCCGGCTGCAGCGCCGCAGGCGGGCCCGCGGGGACGGGGAGGGGACGGGGCCGGGACGGGGCCTGGGCCTGGCCGGACGAGGCCCCGGGGAGGCCGGGAGGGGACCCGGGGCCCGCGGGCCCCAGTCCCGGTCCTCCCGCAGGCCCCGCGCCGGGCGGAGCGCAGCCGGCCCACTGCGGCGCGGGGCCCGGGTCGGGGGCGACCTGGGACGGCGGTGGAGGCAGCCCCGACCTCGGGCGGCGGGCCGGGCGGGGGGCCGACCTGGGGGCAGCGCCGCTCACCTGCAGCCGCCGCCACCTGCTCGTCGCGCGCTCGGCCCCGGCGTCGCCTCCGGGCCGTTCCGGCCGCTGCGCTCCGGCCCTGGGCGCGCCCGGCCCTGCGTCGGGCCTCAGCGAGTGCGGCGCCCGCCGCCCCCGGCCCCCATCCCGCCCCGCCCGGCCCGCCGCCCTCCGCCCTCGGCCGCGCCGCCCCGCCACTTCCTGTGCGCGGCGATCCCACAGTTCCGCCGGCGCGCGGGGCGGCGGGGACACGCGGGGAGGGGACACGGGACGTGCGGGGGGGACACAGCGGGGAGACATGCCGGGGACGCGGGAGTACAGGGGAGCAGTGGGGAGGGAATACGGGTTGGGGGGGACACAAGGGGGGGACACAAGGGGGGATAAGCCAAGGGGACAGGGAGGTACAGGGGCACAGCGGGGGAAACATGAGACACGTGGGGAGACAGGGGGACACCGGGGTGGGCGGCCTGGCGGGGCGCCGGCTGCGAAGGGACGGCCCGTGTCCAGTAACGCACGCGGCTGGAGCACCCGGAGGGCTTGGGGCCGGCGGGACACTTTGGGGGCGGGACAGCGAGGTCGGTGGAGGGCTGGATTGGGGGTGGAGGGAGGGGATCCGTCGGGGGCACAGACCGCCTGGAGGCTGGACCCAGGGCTGGGGGAACTGCATGGTGGGCCGGCATACGTGGCGGTGGAGGCGGGGGGGGGGGGGGGCGGGGGGGGCGGCAGGCAGCACCACGGACAGTGCGGACCTCCTGGACTGCCCCCATCTCCCCAGGGGCCCTGCTGCGCGCACTAGGGGTGTTTCCAGGCATGAGACTCCCCCCAGGCCACGGTTACCGCCGTGGGGCGGGGAGGGGGGTCGCGGGGGTCGCCGTGGGGAACGTCCTGGGAGCCGCTGGTCCGCGCGAGGTCGTGTTTCAGACCCAAGTAAAGCGCCCTTTGACTTCTTTACAGTTGGCCCTCGGCTGGCAACGTTGTATCCGTATTTGACCCTGGAGGAAGCCTCCCCGAATTGGGGTGGTGGGAGGCGGCCGCCCTGAACCGGCCTCGCTAGCCCCACCCGTCGCCCGCGGTCCCTGACAATGTCCTCTCCTGGAAGAAGGGCTGCCTGTGTCCCCTGCCAGGCCCCGGGCCTGAGGGAGCGTCCAGGCGGGGCTGTCTGGCGCTGGGCTGTACACAAGGGTGGAGGGTCACCTCCAGTCTGTACTCCGTACCTCCGTGTGGCCAGCCCCCTGCTCGGGTCCTCAGGTCCAAGGTGGACCTCCTGAGCTTGGAGGAGCTTCCTTCGAAAACTATTTACAATACCAGGTGCTGTTGCTGTCTGCTGTGCCTTATTTTAAGCCACCTCGAATAATTTCAGAAAACACCCTGACTAAAATAAACATACCTGCACCTGTTCTACTCACAATCCCCTTATCCTTGAAAAAGAAAGTATGGTTGGCAATGTTCATGTAAATGTAATATTGTAAAGCCTTGGGCCCGGCACTGCTACTTCAGTCATGGATCCTATAGATAAATCCCCACAGGCATCTGCAGATGTCTATACAGGAGGTTCTGACACAGCATATATTTACGGGAAAAAACAAAAACAGAAACAGAAACAACCAACAAGACACCTTGTTAAATAAACTCTGGAATATTCATTTAATAATTATTTATTTATTATATTTATTTTTGGCTGTGTTGGGTCTTGTTTCTGTGCAAAGGCTTTCTCCAGTTGAGGCGAGCGAGAGCCACTCTTCATCGCGGTGCGCAGGCCTCTCACTGTTGCGGCGTCTCCCGTTGCGAAGCACAGGCTCCAGACGCGCAGGCTCAGTAGTTGTGGCTCACGGGCCTAGCCGCTCCGCGGCATGTGGGATCTTCCCAGACCGGGGCACGAACCCGCGTCCCCTACATTGGCAGGCGGATTCTTAACCACTGCGCCACCAGGGAAGCCCCTAATATTTTTTTATTTTAAAACAAAGATTGTAGTAATTCTATACATGCTGATAGTACATAATCTCTAAGATTAAGTTAAAATAAAAAAATAAAGAGAAGATACAGAGCATCTTCTATCCAATGATCCCTTTTCTGTATCAAAAAGCAATATACACGTCCAGAAAACTTCTGGAAGGATAAACATGAGACTGTCATTGGCTGGGCTGGGGTGAGGAAACTTTATTGTATGCTAAGTGGTAAAGTTTAAATGCATCATACCCACACATTTTATAATTACTTTTTTAAAAAAACTAATTAAAAGGCATCTCATCATTTAGGCATTCGATGGCCCCTTAATAGTTACTTTGAGCTTTGAGATCAGCTCAGTAAGACCGTGTTTGTCTCAACAGCATAAATTGTGAGCAATCTAACCTATAGTCATTGTGAATCTATGATCACTCAGACCTCAGCTGAGCAGGAATTTGCCTCTGGAAAATCTCCCCTGAACATATGAACAGAGTAAACATATGAAGGGAACTTGGAAGTCAGCCAAGCAGCCCTTAGCTCCTGACTAGGCCGTGTGCAGTGCACGTGTTCATGTTGACAGGAGATGTGGCCATCGCTAAGATTTACTGAAAGCTATTATTTCACCTACTTATCAAAGCAAGGCCGTGAGGTAGAGACTGCTAGCATCCCATTTTACAGTTGTGGAAACTGAGGCCCAGCAAAGCTCCACATCTGTTCCACCGGTATACGGCTGGCGGCAGAGCCAGCAGCCTGGCTCCAGGCCCTGACTCGGCCACAAGGATGGAGCTTCTCATGACCCCAGTAAGGATGCTGTCTTGCTAAGAGAGAAACTCTGGCCCCTAGCCTGCTGAATTGAAATGGGGAAAGGAAAAGTCTCACCTAGAATATTATTTGGCACAGGTATGTAGACAGAGGGCATTTCTGCCGTGAATGAGCCAAGGAAAAGTAGGATCTGAGTACCAAAAATAGGTGTGAGCTAAGCCCTGGGAGAGGGACTTCTCTGTTCATTATTTGTTCTAATTCTCAGAACGAGCTTGCTGGCATCCCATTTCACAAATAAGTAAACCAGAGACTGAGAGGTGGTCCCAAATCAAACGGCAGACTGCTGCCCACCCCAAGCCCAGAAGGAGTCTTTCCAGCTCTGAAACACTCTCATTGGGAACTTTCCTGACAAGACCAGCTCAGGTGCCTGGAGCAAAAGTGAGGGGTCCAGGCGGGTCTGGGGAGGGGCCAGCCTGGCTGGCGGAGGGCTCCTGGAGCAGCTGGACATCCTACCGGGGAACTGAGAGCTGAGGCTTGGAGCCAGCCTTGGACTGTGATTTTGGACAAGGACATTGCCCTTTGGAGTCTTAGTTTCCTTTTCTGTAAAGCGAGGAGATTCCCACCAGGACTTCTGTGATTCCAAGGGTGTGCCAGGAGAGCCACAGGCCCTGGGGCTAATTCAGGCATTTTTAAAAGTCTAAGACAAAACTTTATATTTACTCAAGATGCAAAAATTAACCAACACCAAAGATAATAACTTTGCTGGAAATGTATTAACCCCAGCACGTTAATACTAATCTGAAATGGGTAGACGGTACAGGTTTTCAATACATAATAGGAAAACGTTGATAAATGCAAAGTTTTCGGGAGACAAATTATTTTACATAAATAAATTGTGTGTGTGTATATATATATATATAATTTTTTATTTTTATTTATTTATTTTTGGCTGCGTTGGGTCTTTGTTGCTGAGCGCGGGCTTTCTCTAGTCGCGGGGAGAGGGGGCTGCTCTTCCTTGCGGCTCGGGGGCTTCTCATTGCGGTGGCTTCTCTTGTTGCGGAGCACGGGCTCTAGGCGCACGGGCTTCAGTAGTTGTGGCATGTGGACTCAGTAGTTGCGGCTCGCCGGCTCAGTTGCTCCGCGGCATGTGGGATCTTCCCAGCCCGGGGATCGAAACTGTGTCCCCTGCATTGGCAGGCGGATTCTTAACCACTGCGCCACCAGGGAAGTCCCTAAAATTTTAAACATAGGCTTCTTCAAGGGCAAAAATTACACGAGGGTTTTTCTCAGCAGAGAGACTAGAAGCCCCAGGACACACCAAGCCCCACCCTCCAGGTGACTGTCGAGAAACTGAGTTGGGCCTAGAGGTGCGGAGTCAGACAAGAATGTCGACACCCATCAGACATCCGAGTGTCAGTGGAGAATATAATGCAGAGGGGGCTCTGGGGAGATGCCTGGCCTGACCAGCATGCAGGTCAAAGTCAAGGTCACAAGAGCGGTGAAGCCAGTGCCCGGCCCAGGAGAGATCTCCGGCAAACCTCCAGCACACAGGGAAGCTGTGCATGCAGGGGTGAAGCCCTGGGTTCAAATCTGGTTGCACATTGTACTAGCTGCTCGGCCAAGTGGCGATGACAGTGGCTTCTGTGTGTGGTCATCCTGTCCTGGGGACCGAGGCCCTGTAACCTGAGCACAGGGCCTGCTGAGCTGTTAGCTGTGGATGGTCATCAATACCCTTGTAGAGTCCCATGGGAGAATCAAGGCGCCAGAGGAAGGACAGCTGGGCCAGAGGGCAGGCCAAGGGGCAGATCGGGGCTCCCCAGGCCCCAACCAGTCAGTGGCTGGGGCACTGGGGCATGTCTGCCTGTGGCCCGATGCCCCTACCAGGCAATGTTTGCTCTGAACCTCAGTCAGCTGCATGGAGGTCTGAGGCTTCCCCCCCCCAGTCCTGCCCCCCTTTATCTTTCACAGATGTTACAGTGGCCCCACCCAAGCCCCTTGCACCCTAACCCTGCTCTGTGTTCTGCCTGGAGACCCCACTTGACACAGAGACCTTGCCCCCCACACCTTGCTTAGAAGTGCTACTTGACCAGGGCACTCCGGATAGGCACTCAAGTCTGCAGACTGATTGGGGTATGGGGAAGCCATCCTGGCTTATACAGGACTTGGCCTGTACTTTATGTGAACTAGAGCAACCTGTCTTATGGCCTGGCAAACATGCATTACCTCTGCTCTAACCATTAAAGAAAACAATGCATTATCCAGAAATAAGAATGTCCACTTTGAAGACAGGGATGAATGCTGGTCCTCTTTCAAAGATAAGTTTCCCTCCCAGATGCCAAGGCCATACTGACTCGCTGTGTATGTGCTAATGTGTCTCTTCTGAAACCCTGAAGGAATATACCCCTGTAATGTTTGATGTTTGTTCTCCATTCTGGCAAAAACAACATACAACTGCTGAAGGCCATGCTTTCCTCCTCGGTGGAGACTACACTCCCAGGCTAGAGTCCTTGGCTTGAATAAAACTCTCTTCCGTTCTTTTTTGTTGTTGTTGTTAAGAATTTTTTTATATATATATATATTTTTTTGATGTGGACCATTTTTAAAGTCTTTATTGAATTTGTTACAATATTGCTTCTGTTTTATGTTTTGGATTTTTTTTTTTTTTTTTTTGGCCACAAGGCCTGTAGGATCTTAGCTCCCCGACCAGGGATCAAACCCGCTCCCCCTGCATGGGAAGGTGAAGTCTTAACCACTGGACCGCCAGGGAAGTCCCTTCTCTTCCATTCTTATTATAGATTGCTTATTTTTTATTAGCTGTCATTTATTTTTATTATTTTTTTAAATTTTATTGTAGTCGAGTTGATCTACAATAGTATGTTAGTTTCAGGTGTACAACAAAGTGATTTGGATGTACATATATATATATAATGAGAATATATCTATTCTTTTCCAGACTCTTTCCCATTGTAGGTTATTACAACATACTGAATATAGTTCCCAGTGCTGTACAGTCGATCCTTGTTGTTTATTTATTTTATATACAGTGGTGCGTATCTGTTAATCCCACACTCCTAATTTATCCCTACGCACCCCCTTTCCCCTTTGGTAACCATCAGTTTGTTTTTTATGTCTGTGAGTCTGTTTCTGTTTTGTATATAGATTCATTTGTATTATATTTTAGATTCCATGTGTGAGTGATACCATATAATATTTGTCTTTGTCTGACTTTGTTTAGTATTATAATGTCTAGGTCCATCCATGTTGCTGCAAATGACATTATTTCATTCTTTTTTATGGCTGAGTAATATTCGATTATATAGATAGATAGATAGATAGATAGATAGATAGATAGATAGATAGATATAGATATAGATATATCACATCTTCTTTATCCACTCATCTGTCGATGGACACTTAGGTTGCTTCCATGCCTTGGCTATTGTAAATAGAGCTGCAATAAACATCGGGGTGTGTGTATCTTTTCTAATTATGGTTTTCTCCGGATATATGACCAAGAGTGGGATTGCAGGATCATATGGTAACTCTATTTTAAGTTTTTTGAGGAACCGCCATACTGTTCTCCATAGTGGCTGTATCAATTTACATTCCCACCAACAGTGCAGGAGGGTTCTCTTTTCTCCACACCCTCTCCAGCATTTATTATTTGATGCTGGCCATTCTGACTGGTGTGAGGTGATACCTCACTGTGGTTTTTTTTTGTTTGTTTGTTTGTTTTGCGGTACGCGGGCCTCTCACTGTTGTGGCCTCTCCCGTTGCGGAGCACAGGCTCCAGATGCGCAGGCTCAGCGGCCATGGCTCACGGGCCCAGCTGCTCCACGGCATGTGGGATCTTCCCGGACCGGGGCACAAAGCCGTGTCCCCTGAATCGGCAGGCAGACTCTCAACCACTGCGCCACCAGGGAAGCCCCCTCACTGTGGTTCTGATTTGCATTTCTCTAATAATTAGTGATGTGAAGCATTTTTTCACGCGCCTGTTGGCCATATAGATTGTGTTTGTTTTGTTTTGACCGCGCCACGCGGCATGGGATCTTAGTTCCCTGACCAGGGATCGAGTCCATGTCCCCTGCATTGGAAGTGCGGAGTCTTAACCACTGGACTGCCAGGGAAGTCCCTAGATTGTTTATTGATTGTGTTCGAGACCAAGACAAAGGTGGCGTCATGTGTACACTCACGTTCTTCTGACCTGAGGCCGTGGGTCTCCAAATCTATACAGTCGGGGGGCTCCTTGTGAAGGTGGGAGCTGCCGCCCTGGGCAGGCTAGTCCACAGGATGGGCGGGCAGGGCCTCTCAAAGGAAGGTCTCACTCCCCCCCCCCACGCTCCCCCTACCTGGACACACACACTCAAGCAGAAACTTTCATTTTTGCCTTTGCACCAAATTGTTTTTCAAATTGTTCTCTGGGGTTAAGAAAAAAAAAAGTGCATGCTGTTTCTAAAAATTCACCTGTTCAGATTTGGTGTTTCTAATACATGTAGGAAAACTAACTCATCTCACAGTCCCAACATGCCGCCTAATTCCTGAGAAGTAGGAGAAGGGACCACTCGAGTGCTGTTTTTAGTGGGTTCAAGGAAATCGTTCCAGAAAAAGTCATCCACTGTGTTGGTATAAGAGGAGGTGAACCTCGATGGGTGTGGGGAGGTGGGGAGAGGCTATGGAATGCCTTAAGCTTAGAGATTTAGGCATAGATACAAGATCATGACATGATTTTACTGGGAACACAATATTCTAAAAACCCAAATATTCAGAATAACAGAAGAAGGGTTGTTTCTGGAAATAAAAAAGAGAGGTGTGGATAAGTGCCCTCAGCTACCGGGAAAGAGCTGGTCTGCACAGCACCCTGGGCATTGAAGACAAGGTCTGGGTCACTTCCCGGATCCGCCCTTCTGTGTCAGGTCTCTCTGGCTAAGTTGCTACCGTCATCAGTTACGACATCACATCAGAAAATAAGCCCAACCTTCAGCATCAGGATGGGCTGTAGCCTGAGGAACTGGGTAGAAGCAAAATGAGTCAGTTTCTGTTCTTTTTCTTCAGGGCTGGTAGGCTTCGAGGGGGGCGGTACGGCTGAGTCCTCTGGTGCCTCCTGCCCCTAAAGTGGAATGACTTCTGTCAGAGCTGGTGCAGAGGGGCGTGGTGGTCCCGGAAGGACACTTGAGCCTGTGTCACAGGGACGGTTCAGCTGGGGGACAGGGGCGGCTCCTGCCAGCATCTGTGCCCTGTCTGTGTGAGCAGATGCAAACCTGCTTGCATGCTTGGGAGGCTCTGCCGCGAGGCCTTCCCCAGAGACCTCTGGACGGGGGTCCGCAGGGATGAGCGTTCTCTTCACTTCACATCTTCTCTGAGTTTGTTAGGGCTGCAGTGACAAAGTACCACAGCCTCGGTGGCTCAAATGACAGATACTCGTTGTCTCACGATTCCGTAAACTGGACGCCCAAGATCAAGGTGTCAGCAGGCCTGTTCCTCCCGAGGCCTCTCTCCTGGGGATGTAGATGGCCGTCTTCTCCCTGTGTCCCCACACGGCCATCCCTCTGTGTGTGTCTGTGTCCTCATCTTCTCTTCGCATAAGGACACCTGTCATATTGGATTAGGGCCGCCCCGTGACCTCATTTTACCTTAATCACTTCTTAAAAGGCCTCAAACAGTCACATTCAACACATGCTGACTACACAACTTCAGTGTATGAACCTGGGGGGACATAGCCCCCCAGACACTCAGCCCATAATATGAGTGTTCTCTCTCTTGATTTTTATTTTTTGCAATACACATGTATTGCTTATGTAACGCTGAAACGTATTTTAAAGTAACCTGTGTCTTATAAATACAAAGATGCCCGGGGAAGACGAGCTGTACCCGGAGCTGCCGTTGTGAAAGCAGAAGTGGGCTCACGTGCAGAAACGGAGATGCTAATTGGCCGGGTCAGTTCGCGCCTCTGTTCCATCCCTGCCTTCCCTGCCGTCCACCGCAGCCAGGCTCAGCTGGGACCGCCACCCTTCGGGGAACAGAATCTAAAGGGAATTTGGGATCTGGTAGGAAAGAGAAGATGGGAACACAAGTAATGACGATTTGAGTCCCAGGGCATCCCTCTGACACTGTCCTGGGATCACCTTCGACAGGAAGAGTCCCAGCCCCTGCCGACCCAGCGAGTCGGAGTCAGGGCCAGGAGTAATCAGAGCCGTGTGGTAATAATAACAACGATGCTGACGCTGACGGCAGCCCCTCAACGGGCAGCACTATTCTACGTGTTTTCACTTCGTCCCCCAACATCACTGTGAGGCAGGGACTGTTGTTGTTCCCTGTTTTCACGTGAGGAAACTGAGGCACAGAGAGGCTAAGTAATTTGTGTGAGGTCACACAGCCAGAAGTGTGGAAGCCAAGTCCCTTGGCTGGAGATCTTGTTTGTTCAACCCCTTGTGAATAATTTCAATAAAAGTAAAAGGGACAGAAACTCCCCCCTTTGATGAAAAATCTTCCCCCAGTTAGAGCTGGCCACGGAGACTTTCAGCAGAGTAATGAGGGGGTCAGGAATGGAAGCCCCCCAGCGGGCGGGGGGTCGGCCTGGATGTCTCCACGCCCCTCTCAGCCCTCCAGGGAGAGCTGGTCCACAAGCAGGATGCCTGCTCGGATGGAGTGCCATCTCTCTGGGGACAGGCCTCTCCCCTTCTGCAGCCCCTCCCCCAGTGCCAGACCCCTGCCAGGCCCCCCAGTTTCACAGCTTATGACCTGGGCATATTTGACCTCTGGAGGAACACAGAAATCAGAATTCCTGGAGCAGAGTCGTCATGAGGTCGAAGAGTGCAAAGCATCTACTGCTGTCGCTGCCCAGAGACCTGAGCGAACAGCAGCCCCCAGCCCCCTGCCTGGGCCCCGCAGAAGTGAAAGTGGGCTGTATGTCTGCAGAGGAAGGTCCCCCAGGGGGTCCACCAGGCCCCTAGGCGTGGACGACTGTCACTGTGAGCACCAAACCCGCTGGGGCCACACCAGCACCCGCTGAGCGCTCAGCCATCTTATAGCAGACCCTGCGGGCCTTTGTTATAGCCTGTGTAAGAGGGAGGTCGTGGTTTCAGTGACATTTCTGCCTTTCGAAGATTAGGTTTGCATGTAAGATCCCCCTGTGGCCCAGCTGCCCGTACATACCTGATGCCTGTGCGTCTGCCAGCTCCCTTGGACCAGGGAACGTGGAGCCTGCCCACAAGGTAGGACTCCTGCCCCACGGGGGGTACCTTCATCCGCCACTCTGAGCCCTGCCTGGGCGCCATGGTGGGGGTCGGCACAGTGACTGCCTCTGCCCCTCTCCTTCCATCCACCCCAGCACACGCTGGGCTTTGCCCTGGGCTGTGGCTGGTGTTCACCAAGTGCCTATGAAGCGTCTACCCCCAGGCAGGCTGGAGTGCCCTGCCAGTGCCAGGCCAGCCGGTGGCACCCTGACCACCGGCCTTGCTGGGCCTGTTCCCTAGGACACTGCACCAAGGTCCATGCTTCCAGCCCCTGGCTGAAACCTCTATATCCAAGCACCTGCCATCTACCTGCCACTCCCCAGGGTCCCTGTTGCCCTGTCCCTATCAGACACAAGGGCCACCCTGTGCCACGTTTCCTCAAGGTGGCCTTCAGGTATCTGGCCCACCCACCCCCTTGGGAGCTAGCTGCACAGCCCCACTTAGCACTGCCATGGCCCAGCTGTGGCCCTTGGCACAAACAGCAGCAATCATGCTCAGCTCCTCCATGACCTTGAACCTGGGCTGCTCCTCAATGACCTTCAACCTGGGCTGCTCTTGAGAGTTGCTTTGGCTGTGGGACTCCAGCAAAGGCAGTGCAAGATGTCTCTAAATGATGACACCGAACTAAGTTTTAAAAGGGCTAAAATGATAAAATTTGTGTTATGTATACTATACCACAATTAAAAATAAATGGGGACTTCTCTGGTGGCACAGTGGTTAAGACTTCGAGCTCCCAATGCAGAAGGCCCGGGTTCGATCCCTGGTCAGGGAACTAGATTCCCACATGCATGCCACAACTAAGAGTTCACGTGTCACAGCTAAGGAGCAGGTGAGCCACAACTAAGGAGGCCGCCTGCCGCAGCTAAGACCTGGTACAACCAAATAAACAAATAAAATATTAAAAATAAATAAATAATAAAATAAAATAAATGATTTTTTTCTGAAGAAGTGGCTCTAAAAGGACCTGCATGTGGGGCTCCTTGTCCTGCTGCTTTTGGCACCCCTGTGATCCTACCGTATATGAATGGCTGGCCTCTGGGTACTGAGGCACACAGCCCAGTCACCACCGTGCCCCCAGGGGACTGCCAGCCAACCACCGGTCACAAGGCCACTGACTGCCAGTTGACTTCAGATGCTGGTGAACTCAGCCAAAACCAGCAGAAGAATCGCCCAGCTGAGCCCAGCCTAACTGCCAACCCACAGAATCATGGGCTAAATAGATGGTTATTTGAAGCCCCTAAGTTTTGTGGTGGTTTGTTACAAGGCTGTAGCTAACCAATACACCAGCTCGTCACCCTCCCTCTGCCAGCTCACACCAAGAGAGGTCTCAGCATACTCTCCTTTCAAAAACGGATGGAAAGATATAACTAATGCCTTATGTTTCCTTGTTACTTTACAGCTGTGATCAGCTGATGTATTTCAAAGTGCTGTAAGCATTTGAGCTACCTTAACGTTGATCTAAAAAGAAATGAAAACCAGTGGTGTTCATTTATCCTGATTCCACCAGGAAGCTGCTTGAATCACTGCTCCAAGAATTTCAGTTTTATAGGATATAATATAGGGGACATCCGACTGGGCTAGATTCTCAGAACTTGCTAAACTAAACTGCCCTAACTCCTTTCCAGTTATGCATCAGTGGGACTAAGCTCAGGACCCGGGTGGGGCTTCTAGCTCTTGTACAGCACAGCTGGGCCCCAGGCGCCCTTCCAGCCCACACGGCTCCTGCCCCGACCCGCTGCAGACAGAAGCCTGCCTCCCCCCTCCCCCGAGCCCCCGCTCGGTGTGAGGGATGGAGCTCTCAGTGATCATGTGCTGGCTGCCCAGCACCAAGCCAGGAACTGGGTCAAGAGGCCCAGTCCGTCCGGGGCGCGTGCACCATCCATCCATCCAAGAAGTGTGGGGAAGGGGCACAGAGAGGTGGACACAGTGCACAGGGCAGAGGAGGTCTCCTCTTGCTGGAAATGTGGCCTGTACCAGGGCTGCGAAGGATGGCTGGGAACGTGCAGAACGGCCGGTGGAAGGGACAGCAAACTCGAGGTCTGTGCCCACCTCTGCATCACCCCAGCCCCGGCCATCTGACCCCCCACATACAAACACGCGCACACGCTGCTCTTGCAGACGGTACCAGGAAGGTCCAAGGAGCCAGCCCCCAGGTGCCGTCCAAGTGGGGTCCTCCTACCCCCGCCGACAGTCACGACACCAGCAACAGCTGCTGTTCACTGAGCCGCTGAGTCTGCTCCAGGTCCTGGGATCCAGGCCGGCAACCCTCCCCCCGCTACCCCGCCGGCCTGCTTCGCTTCCATCCTGTGAGGGCCGTAACACTAGTCCCATTTCACAGATGAGGCAAGTAAGGCCGGCAGAGGCTGACAAGCAGGCTCCTGTCCTCACAGCTAAGGACCGGGTTTGAAGAAGCTTCATGTGAGGTCAACACTGAGATAGAAAAGGACACAGAGGAAACATTGTCCCACTGAGTCCAACCTTGTTGACTGAGAGTTTGGGACTGAAACCTGTAGCCTCATTTTTTAAAAGTTATTGTTTATAATTTTATTAAGATGTACATTTATATATCATACAATTCCCCCGTGTCAAGTGTACAGCTCCGTGGTTTTTAAGGAACTTCCTGAGGCGGGAACCCTTCACAGGCGAGCTGTGAAACCTCCCCATCACTCCAATGGGACCCTTCTTGGCCATTTATTATTGATCCTGTTGGGTCACCACCACCCCGGGCAACCTCTAATCTGCTCTCCGTCTGCGTAGATTTGCCTACTCTGAACGCTTCGTGTCAACTGCCGCCTACATTTGGCATTTGGAACCTCAGGCTCAGCTGCAGGCAGGAGCCACTTCCCTTCCTCCCCTCTTCTCATTGCCCCTGGGGGAGCATCTGCAGGTAAAGGACGCGCCCCACCCGCCAGGCTAACCCCGGGGGAGGGGGGAGGAAGGGGAGCCAGGGCCCTTCCCAGTGCTGTGGCCCGCTTCCCCCTCGGCCCCCCGAGGTCCTCTCAGGCTCCCAGAGCTCAGCGTGAGTGCCACGGCCCTCGCGGCCTCAGCAGGCCTTCCCTGGCAGGCGGGGGTCCACGTCCGACTGCTCGGAGCTCGACCCTGGGAGCCTGGGGTGGAGGAGGCCAGGCGCTTCTCCTGAGCGCGACCCGAGGCTGAGCTCGGCTGCAGGGGCCACCCACAGACCACAGGGCCACCCTGCCTCTTGGGGTGACAAAGAGGCACCACAGCGATACCCAGGTTCAAACCTCAGGCTGCTGCTGAGAAGGAGGGGCGCTGTGAGCGGTTTGATCTCCTTGCGCTTTATCCGCAGATAAGCTCTCGCAGGACTCATCACGCGTCCCCAAGACACAGCAAACGTGTCGTCATTTTCTGCCCCTGAGGACGCAGGCAGATGAGGGTGTGGCCCACGAGGACGGCCCGGGGCCCCAGCTGGAAGTGGGTCCAAGTTAAATGCACCTATTAGTTCTGCTTCAGACGGTCCATCATGTGGCACCTCCCTCCAGAGCGCCGTCCACCCTTCTCCCCGTCCCTCCCACTGTCATCACTGCTGCCTGTTCCTGTAACTGCGGCCGTTCGCGCCTCCTGCCCCTTCCATTTCAGCCAGTCGTGTCCAGCCCACCCGCTGCTGCTGGACTCATCTTGATTCATCTTCCCAAGGTGACGGCTGTGTCCCTCCAAGCCCCAAAGCCTCAGGAGCCCCGGGCCTGTGGCGTTAGGCGAAACACCTCGCTCTGGTGGTCCAGGCTCTCCAGGCTGGCTCTTTCTCGTCCTGTTGGATCACAGAGCTGAGACAGGCTTGGGTGTGATGCTTTGTCCGGGAGCTTCCATCCCCAGGCAGCTGGATGGAGGGAAAAGGAAGTGAGGCCGGGGGGACAGGAGGAATGTGGGGTGCAGTCCACTGTGTCTCAGCTCCCAGGTCAGGTTGCCTCAGACGGGATAGATGGAGAGCTTGTGCCTGGAGGCCGTCCCCAGAGGCAGGCAGAAGAGGGCATTGACCCATGGGCCCCTTCCTGTCCCCCAAAGCAGACGCCCCGGCTGTCAGCTCCTGGGGTTTGACCTCAGCGGCTGAGGCCCTTGCTGAGGTCTTGCTGTTTCCCGGGACTGGGCGATGGGGTGAGCTCGGTCAGCCCAGCCCAGCTTGGGGAGAACAGGGAATCAGGACACAGACACGCACAGAGGGACGACCATGCAAGGACATAGGGAGAGGGTGGCCGTCCACACGCCCAGGAGAGAGGCCTCGGGAGGGACCAGCCCTGCGGCCCCTGGTTCTTGGACATCCAGCCTCCAGACTGAGAGAATCCATGTCTGTTGTCTGAGCCCCCAGCCTGGGGTGCTTTGCCTGGCAGCACCCCTGCCCTCCCTGCCCCGTTGGGTGGCTCTGCCCCCCAGCTTGGCAGGCAGCCTGCTATCCCTCACTGTGGCTAGTGGGCAACGTCCCCCAGGGTGTCCCCTCACTTCTCTGCTGAGCGCCCACTGGGGGCTGGACCCTGAGCTGGGGCCGTGATGGGGAGCTGGGGCCCCACCGACGGATAGGCAGAGGGACAGGACCAGGCCCGCTCTCTGTGACGCCTGCTCTGTGACCTGAAGTTTATGGACAGACCCCAAATGCTCTCCCCAGCTGAACCCAGCCCCTCACTGTTCAACGTTACAGCCCGGCACCACTGATCAGGGCTAGAGGCTGGAGGTCTTGTCATCATTCACCGGGGTACGGGGCTGATTACTTCTACTTTATACACCCTTTTCTGTACTTGTTGCAGCATACTGCAAATTAAGAGAGTAAATAAAATTGCTGAGGGAATGTTTAAAATACTCGAGGAGTATTTTCGAGCAATTTAGAAGCAATCTTCTCACAGAAATTGAAATGCTAATTATAAATAATTATGATCTATTTACTAAGATAATCAACACTATTATACTGGTCTGAGCTTCTGTTGGCATCTGGAATAAGAAAACTGCATTCCCCAGCCACCCGGCGGAGAGGGTGAGCCAGCCTCAAATTCAGGCAGGCCTCCTCCCGGCTCCTCCCAGCAGCCTCCACCCTCTGTCCTCTCCTCCCTCCTGGCTCTGGCACCCCCTCTGAAATGTGCTCCTGAGAGCATTAACAACCTGCTTCCACCCTGTCTGGACCAGTCTCCTGGGTTTGAGTTCTGACTTTGTAACTTACAGCTGTGTGACCTTAGGCAGGTTTCTTAACCTCTCTGTGCCTCAGTTTTCTCAATTCCGATGGGAATAATAAAAGTACCTGCCTCATAGGAGAGTTATGAAGATCAAAAAAGATAAGGTCGATAGGGCCTTACGCAGCACCTGGCGTGGGGTAAGTGCTACACAAAATCAGCTGTGTTGATAACGCTGAGGATGTGTGTGTGGGGGGGTGATGACCGTCTCTATCTGCCCTTTCTCCCTCCATTCATTGGGAAGGTCAGGGATTACTCTTATGATCTGAATTATGTATGCATTGATCGTTCTAAAAAGGTGGACTCCAGACCAGCCTTGACAGCAACAGCTGGGCCCTAAGCAATTCTCTGACCTCATCCCAGACCCGCTGAAGCAGAGATCCTGGGATGGGGTCTGGCCACCTCATTTCAACAAGCCTACCAGGGAATTCGATGCAAGCTCAAGTTTTGAGAGCCGCTGCTCTAAAGGCTCTATCTTAAAAAGTAAATAAAAATAAATTCAGTATCCTAGGTTGCAGAGTTGCACAAGAAAACAGAAAAACATGTCTGTTCTTTCTTTTCCTGCACAAAACATGATGATTTCTTTATTATCACGGAGGCCACACTCAGCCCCGCTCTGACGCTGAGCCCCCAACCAAGCCCAGGGTGTGTGTCCTGCGGCTGCCATAACCAAGTACCATAGACTGGGGTGCAGAGACAGCAGAACTTGATTCTCTCACAGTCTGGAGGCTAGCAGTCTGTGGTCAAGGTGTCGTGAGGGTTGGTTCCCTCAGGAGGTGCCAGGGAATGATCTGTTCCAGGCCTCTCTCCTAGCTTCTGGGGGTCGCTGGTAATTCTTGCTGGGGGTTCCTTGGCTTATAGAAGCATCAACCCAATCTCTGCCTCCATCTTTACATGGAGTTATCTGTGTGTGTACTCCTGTCTCTGTGTCCAAATTTCCCCTTTTTATAAGGACACCAGTCATACTGGATTAGAGTCACCCTATCCCGGGATGACCTCGTCTTTACTCATTACATCTGCAAGGACCCTATATCCAAATAAGGTCACACTGTGAGGTACTGGGGGTTAGAACTGCAGCATATGAGTTGTGAGAGGACACAGTTCAACCCAAAACACCCAGTAAAACCCACCCTTCTGTCTGGTGTCTAGACAGAGACTGTACACAGGCCTCACTCATTTATGAGTGAGCTTTCCAGGATTTCTGATTTGTAGAAGGGATCAGAGGCTGATCGCTTAGACTTTCTGACCCTGGAGCTGACTATGAGGGACGCGCTGCCTGTTGAGAAGGGCTCTGCTCCTGGGCCTGGGCGCGTGCTGGGCATGACGTCCCTCCCACCCCTGGGCGGGCACGCGGCCTGGGAGCGACCTGACTTCCATCTGCACCTGGCTCGCCGTGAGCAGGTAACAGCACACCCACGTACGCTGCGGGCTATACCCTGACTCAGCGCTGATCTGCCCTGGCTTCTTGCCCCATAGCCTCACATGACTGTGTGCCCCTGTGGGGGTTGTTGCATGTGTCATTTTATCACAGAATCCAATGTGAACATGATGTTTGTTTTACAGAACTTAGAACACAAAAAACTTACAGACAGGCTTTAGCTAAATAAAATGACAGATATCTGCTAAATATTTGCTCTCACGAACATCATTATTTTTTTAAAGTAATTAATGCCGCTTGTGAAATCAGAGAAGGACTCAGGTACAGAAGTAACTAGTACCACATGCCTTTCTCTATGGCTGTGCCACATCCAGCCTTGCTCTCACCCCTGTGTGTGCATCATGGCATCTATGGACATGAGACGCTGGAAGGACCGGTTTCTGGAGGTGAGTGAGGGCTCACGTCCTAGGGCGGCTGGGCCTGGCGGCTGTTCAAGGTCAGAGTGGCTCAGATGTCCTGCGACCATGTTGGGGTCACGGTCCTCTGGTCTCACCTAAGCTCTGTAGGGAGTTGAGTTGTGTGTTGCACGTGGGGTCTGTTTCAGGAAGGAGGAGGCCAGGGTTCCAGGTTCACAGGGGGAAACAAATAAGTAAAGCCCCTCCCCAGGGTGGCCCCTCAGCTAGGACGTGGCTTCTGGCAAAAGCCCCCTTGTCTGAGCTTCAAGTTGACTCTGTCCTCCCCTCTGCCACTGGCAGGCCACTTTCGCACCCAGACCCCCTTCCAGGGCCACCCCGAGGGCCTGGAGCCTTGGCACCAACTGGGGAGGCCTCAGAGGAGTCTGTCCCATCTCTGCAGCCCCCAGCCAACCTTGGGGTGAGGTAGCCCCAGCAGCACACTCTCCTGGAGGCCCAGGAGAGTTTCCTGATAAGACACATGTGACCCAGCAAGGACCCAGCCCCCAATGTAGACAAAGGGCTTGGTCGGTCCCCTCCACTAGAGCTGAGCCATATGAACGCCAGGCTGCAGGGGGCTGCAGAAGCAGGCGGGAGCTGGGTCCGCCGGGCCTGGGCCCCCTGAGGCCAGAGAAGGTCACTGACTGGGGGCCTCTCGGAGTCCCGCTGGCAAAGCAGGAGGAAGGCCTCCGCAGGGTGGGCTCTTCTGGGAACGGGCCTGCGTCTACACCGCCGGCTGCCTGTTTCCTCGGCCATCTCCAGTTCAGTCCGTTTTAGACTCTGGTGGCCTTGAGGACAGGTTTACAGGATAAGTCCATCTGGTGCTTCAACATTCCCAGGAATGTTTGGGGGGTGGGAACGGGGTCAGGATATGGCAGAACAGCCATTTCCACGAGACTAGTTACCTGAGGTATGAGTCTCCTAGCGGGGCTGTAACAAAGCACCACCAACTGCGGCTTAGAACCCAGACCCATCCTCCCCAGGTCTGGGGCTATAGTCTGGGATCAAGGTGTCCCAGGGCCGCACTCCCGTCAGAGGCTCCAGGGAAGGGTCCTTCCTGCCTCTCCCAGCTCCGGGGGCTCCAGGCATCCCCTGGCTCATGGCCACGTCACCCCAGGCTCTGCCCCCATCATCACGTGGCTTCTCCCTACGTCTGCGTCTTCTTACAGCCTCCTTTAAGGAGGCCCGTCACGTGTCCTTGGATTAGGGCCCACCCTGCCCCAGTGTGACCTCATCTTAACTAATCACACCTGCAACAACCCAGTTTCCAAATAAGGTCACAGTCACAGGTACAGAGGGCAGGACTTCAACACATGTTTTGGGGGACACCATTCAACCACAGCACCTAACAGATCACAGACGCAGGACACGTGAGCCTCACCCCGGCCTGGGCCTCGCTGTCCGGGGCCTGTCTCTGCTCGTAGGTGCTGACAAGCACACACGCAGGACACAGAACCCCAGGGTGACAGGCCTGCAAGGTCGCTGTCCCAGATCTCCCGGCCAAGCAGCTGAAGCAGTCCTCAGCGGGGGCCAGGGCTGGCTGGGGCCCAGCTCCTCAGACCCTCCCACACCTGTCCCAAAAGAGGGGCGCCAGGTGAAACCCACATAGGCCAGATGACCCCCAGAACCGGGCCTCTGTACTGGGAGTCCCTCGGGAGCGTGGTTCTCACACCTGCTCCCATGCTCCTTTTCTCCATCCCGCTGACCTCCCCCCAGCACCGTCCCCACGGGGGTGAGAGGTCTTCCCGCCCCCTCTCCTGGTCCAGCCCCTCACCTGTGCCTGACACTCAGAGGGCTCCCCACCCCTGGGGTCTCTGGCCCCAACCCCCAGGTCCCGGCCCTGCTGAGTGTCAGTCCCCCAGGCATCGCCGGTTCGCTCACAGCCCCCCCCCGAGTCCGGGCGTCCCAGGTCATCCTCAGACACAGGTAATGCAAGCAGAGACGGCCAGCAGGGGCTGGTCCTGCAGCGCCTGACTCGGGGCCCTGGGAGGGACACCCACGCGGCTGGATGGGGACACTTGTTCTTTCCTGGGGAACCACAAGGCCCTTCGAGTTCAGCTGGGAATTTAACAGAGAGCGTCGCCTTTCTCCTGCTGCTTGTTTCGATCGAATGTTCCTTTTAGGTCCAAGGAGAGTGACTGGATTTAGGGACAGTTCTGGTCCTCAGAGAGTATGATCGCACAGGAACGCACACAGGGCAACAGACAAAATAGAAACGCTGGCTGGATTACATTACCCTTGAGAGAGCCAGCTGTGTACACAGCAGGGATGGGAGCAGCAGTGGGGAAGCTGGGGAGGGCGGAGGCTTCGACTCTGGGTTGAACCTGTTGACGTCAGTTCAAACATCACTTGATAAAGTGATGTTTGATACTCATACCTCAAACGATCTCCAAGGCACGGAGTTACATAGAATATCGGAATGATATGGGCTATACGATGCCATTTATGGAAAAAGAAAAAAAACTCATCCTGCAGGATACTGTACATACTGTGTGTATCCATCCTTACATCAACCCTTAGAAAAGGACCTGGAAAGATACACCCAAGCTCTCAAATGTTGGAGGGAAGAGACCGGGTTTGGGGGTGATAAAGGGACTGGAAACCTGCTGTGTAATTGCTGGGGTATTTTCACATTTATCACTTTATTACAGAGGGTACAAATGAACAGCCAGACAAGAAGGCACACAGGACGAGGTCCTAGCGCCCTGAGTGTGGAGTTTCTGTCCCTGAGGAGTTGGGGTGCCATCCCCCTCCGGCATGTGGGTGCCTTCACCAAGCAGGAAGCCCCCTGATCTGTCATTGTTCATTCTGAAACTTTTACAAGGAGAATAAATTTCTATACCACTTAGGTAACAAAAAATTAGTTTTTTAAAAAGCCATAGCATTTTCAAGAGTGAAACACTTCAACAACTGTAAAAAGAAAAAGAAAAAGAAAAAGTGCTAGAAAAGCATAGAAAGTAAGTGTTTCTAGTAAAGACAGCCTGGGGGATCTGAGTTGAAACGATAGGGCATTTACCTTGGCTGTGCCTTTCCCGGCAGCTAAGGTAGAAGAGAAACACCAACAGCTGCACGGATTTTGCTTTCTAACTATTTAAAGGAAACACGTACATCTAACGAGAAAAAAATTTTCTCCTGGAATTGAATCGGCAGGAATTCGCCTTGAGGGTCCTTGGAGGAAAGTCGGAAGTTCCACTGGGGGTCTCGGTCCCGTTTGTGAAATGAGGGGCTCCTGCAGACGCCGAGGACCCTCCCCACCGGTGACTGTGACCAGCTCCTCCCCAGGTCCCACCTGCGCTGTGTGACAGTGGGAGTTTGGGGAGGAGACGCAGAGGTGCTTCCCACACCCCAGGGCCTGCCCCACGTGAGGACAGGACCGTTGATCCAGACTCGTGGGCCGAGGGTGATGGACCTGAGCACAGGCCTCTCAGAAAAGCTCTGTGAGTAGATATTACTTATTACTATCATACTCCCGTTTGACAGCCGAGAAAACGGAGGCCCAAAGCACGTACATATAACTTGCCTAAAATTTTGCAACCAGTAAGCACCAAAACGGGGATCATTTGGACCCAGTCCTTTGATGCCAGGACTCCATGCTTCTCCAAGGAATACATTTTCCACAAATACACACACACACACACACACACGCCTCTTTCCGTCCATGCTTGGGGCACTTGTAACCACGCAGCCGTTGGGGGTTAGCCCCCTGGGAGGCCTCCCTCCCCAGGGTACCTCGTAGCTGTGCGAGTCCACAGCTCCCTTGTCGGACTGGAGATTCGGGAAGGCGGGTCTTCACGGCCGTGTCTAGACCAGGGCCAGCCCACGAGAGGGTCTCAAGCAACATTCGTGGACTCAAATCCACACCAGCGACCACCATCATGCGGGTGAAGGAAGACGAAGGTCTTCCACGCTCCAGGCAGCCCCAACTATGGCTGCAGGGAGAATCCACAAGGAGCAAACACACACCCGCAGAGAGAGGCTGTCAGTTTGCTGGGGGCGAGCGAGGGCTGCCTGAGTCCCTTAGTGCCAGGGTCTGAGTGGATGGCTCCTGTCAAGAGTTCTCGCCGTTCTCGATCCCAATCCCAGGAAGGTAGAAGTGTGTGAAAGAACACGAGTCTTCCCAAACTCGGCCCCCAAACATAACCAATAGAAAATATAATTTTGATATCCAGCCCTCAGACCTTTTAGATGTAATTTCGCATCTTTATCATCTATAGGATTGTACCATCCGTGTCGTGGAACCTCTGGGTTTTGTTTGTAGGGTTGACAATACGCTGTAGATTTTCCGTGGCAATGCCTGTGGCTGGTGAGGAATATTCCTGCGTGAATAGCCCACAACACGGACCAAGTCCTGTGAATAGAGATTCGTTAGTTTGCTGTGGTTCTGTCGCTTTGGCCGCTGCATATACCATGACACTCTGGTTTGACAAAACTGAGCATTTTACAAAGAGGAGTCGGCCTTTCTCTGGAAGGTGGAGCCAGGTGTCCCCACCCCTCGCGGAGGACTTCTCAGTCTGCAAGAGCCCCTGGAAAGGCCAGCGTAGGACACAGGTGAGCCTGGGCCCAAGGGTAGGCAGAGCCCGTCTGGGGACCGAGCAGGGTAGGACCATTGCTCCCGGGCCAGAGAGGCTGCTGGCAGGACAGGGTCGGGGCCGTACTCTGTTCCCGTTCATTTCCCTCTGAGGTCAGGGCCGCTGAGCTGGTCGGATGCAGGCGTGGTCCTGGCGAGGCTGCTGGCTGGGAAGACCCAGGGCAGGTGGTGCCCGGACTGTGGTCCGGATGTTTGCAGAGACCTGGTTCTGACCCAAGGCTGGTGCTGAAACCAGAGCTGCCAAGGCACAGCTGTGGGGCAAACACCTGGCAGAGCATATGGGACCCGGTCTGACCACACGTGCTGTGATGGGTGTCGTGTTGGGGACAGGACTGACCTCTGGGCTGATGAAGCCCCGGGGCTCTTGGGCGTGTCGAGTGCAGGCTTGGGAACCACATGAGGAGGTCCAGCCTTCCTTCCGATGCAGACAGGGTGGGCGTGCCCCCATCGGCCAGCTCAAATCCATGTCTTTGAATCTGGACCCCAAGATTCCCACCCTGGGCTGCACGTCCCTTCTCCCAGCTACTCCATCAAAGCCTCGCCTGGGGGCTGCTAGGAGGGGGTCTCTCCCGATGAAACCAAGGTCCCGAACTATTGGCCTCAAGATGGGGACACGGGCCTGACCTGAGCACAGGAGACTTTAAATCTGGATCCAGAGGCCACAGCAGAGGGTCAGAGAGATGGAAGGGTAAGAGGGATTCGAGGAGGGACCGGTGCTCTGCTGTTGAAGAGGGAGGGGCCACGCGGCAGGGAACTTGGCCAACGGCCCACGAGGAGCTGGATTCTGCCAACAGCCGTGTGAGCTGGGAAGGAGACCGGGGTCTGGATGAGAAGGCAGCCAGCCCGCACCTAGACCTCAGCTCAGGAGACCCCGGGCCCCTGACCGCAGACACTGTGCGGTGACCATGCTCATGTCATTTGTCACCTAGCCCAGCTAGCCAACACAGGCACAGGTGAGGAACGGGGAGGCTGACGGACTGGGCCAGGTGTAGCCAGGAGGGGACACGGGCGCTGCCAAGATCAGGTGGGCAGGACAGACGCCTGGCTGTGCGCGTTGGGGAAGGGAGGCGGTCAGAGCAGGTGCCTGACGGGAACTTGTGACCAACTGACTAGCGGTGGCCTCAGTGGCATCGAGCTGCTTCCTTCTCTGAGGTGAGGCCTGAGTTGGCAGCTCCGACTCAGACACCCTGGGGAATTAGAGGCGCTTCCCTCTCTGGTTGTCAGGACCTCCCAGACCCTCCTTCCCACCGCTGAAAACGAGTCACTCAGGGCAACACTGGTTGCGTGAAAGGTGCTGAAGCTGCTCGACCACGTCCTCTGGTCCTCCCGGTGGCCCCCCTACAGTGACCAGGTTTGCCCTTGGCCAGACCCTTCTGATCCCCTGACCCAAGGCCACGGTGAAGCCTCTCTGCCGTCTGTGCGCCCCTCAGCCGCCAACGTTCGCTGTGCCCATTTCCAGGGCTGTGCCCCGTCTGAGACCGTGGCTTCTGGGGTGCTGGCCGCGCGGCTGCATGAATCACTCTTTACCTGGAGGGGGGGCCAGCAGTCCCCGGCGTGCACAGAGGAGATACGTCTACGTGTTGTTTGTTTCCCTGTCACCATCACAGTTTCTGACAATGTGGCCTGTGTGAGTTTAGAACTTATTCCAGGCCAGGCCTCCCTCCCTCTTGCCCAGAACTTCAGGGCTGCGTGGCCCTCACGCCTAGGAAGGTCCTAGCACAGGGCGGAGTGACCTCAGGGCCTGGGTCAGGGAAGGCGTGTGAGGCCGGGCAGGAAAGCGCCCTGCGAACCTTGAATTAAACGACAGAATGGAGGCGCGAATGTCAGAAATCAGAAGTGCTAATTTCTCTCCCACTGTTTAGGCCAGAGTCAGTCCTCGTGCCTCGGCTGTAATGCAAATGGCCTCAGCCTGGTGCCACCTAACAAGCTCCCAGGGCTGATCCCCAGAAAGCTAGTTCCAGGAGGTCCAGGGTCGATTCCATCCAAAGGATACCACGATCCTGCTGGTGGGGCCGGGGCAAGGGTCCGGACTTTGGCCTCTTCCTCAGACAGCCTTCGTCCGAAGCCTGCTGGTGTCCCCTCGGCTGGTGTGACCGTGGGCAGGAGTCGGGGCCCCCAAGCCTCCCTGTACATGGTGGTTGGGGACAGTAAGAAACCCTGCAGCCCTGGAAACGGGAAAACCCTCCCACACACCTGTTGATTGGTTTTTTTTATTTTTTATTTTTTTTAACATCTTTATTGGGGTATAATTGCTTTACAATGGTGTGTTAGTTTCTGCTTTATAACAAAGTGAATCAGTTATACATATACATATGTTCCCATATCTCCTCCCTCTTGCGTCTCCCTCCCTCCCACCCTCCCTATCCCACCCCTCTAGGTGGTCACAAAGCACCGAGCTGATCTCCCTGTGCTATGTGGCTGCTTCCCACTAGCTATCTACCTTACGTTTGGTAGTGTATATATGTCCACGCCTCTCTCTCACTTTGTCACAGCTTACCCTTCCCCCTCCCCATATCCTCAAGTCCGTTCTCCAGTAGGTCTGTGTCTTTATTCCTGTCTTACCCCTAGGTTCTTCATGACATTTTTTTTTCTTAAATTCCATATATATGTGTTAGCATACGGTATTACTGTGGTAAAAACAACCTAACACGACATTTACCTTTCTACCCACTTCAAGGTCTGTCCAGCTCAGTGGCATTCAGTACATTCACATTGCTGTGTAACGATCACCACTGTCCATCTCCAGAACTTTCCATCTTCCCAAACTGAAACTCCGCCCCCATGAAACACTCCCTCCCATCCCCTCCCCCAGCCCCTGGCCCCCACCGTCCTGCTGTCTGTCCCTATGAATCTGACTCCTCCCGGGACCTCATGTAAGTGGATCAGAGAGCATTTGTCTTTCTGTGTCTGGCTTATGTCATTAGCATAATGTCCTCGAGGTTCATCCATGTCGTGGCAGGTATCAGAATGTCCTTCCTTTTTCAGGCTGCAATAATATTCCATTGTGTGGATGGCACTTTTTCTCTGTCCATCTATCCCTTGATGGACACTGGGTTGTTTCCGCCCCTTGGCTATGGTCAGTAGAGCTGCTGTGAGCATATGGGCGTACAAATATCTGTTTGAGACTCCACTTTCACTTCTTTTGGGTTCATGCCCAGAAGTGGAATTGCTGGATCATATGGTATTTCTATGTTTAATTTTTTAAGGAACTGCCATACTGTTTTCCACAGGGGCTGTGATTCATTTCTGCTAACATTTTCCAAAAGATCTTTAAAAAGGAAACTAGGAGCAGACAGCAGGAAGTGAATCGTTTGGTCTGAAACCCAGAAGGGGAGCGGGTTCCTCAGATCCTGCGGGCCGAGGGTCTGTCCCCAGGCTCCAGCTGTGGCGGTCCCCGTGCCCGCCCACGGCCCCAACCCACTGCCCCTTGGGGGCTCCTTCCCTGGGCACTGGAGGCTGAAAGAGTGCAAGCCCCTGCCCACAAGCGGGACCCTCCCCCAACCCCAGTCCCACGAGCAGTAAAAACCCAGCTGGCGCCCTCCCAGCTCTGAGCTGCGATCCAACCCGCTAAGGAGCCTGCCCTGCTCTCCTCCGAAAGCCTGGGCACTAATGACCCTTCCCCCACCGCGGGTGCACCTGTGGCGTCATTGGCCTCCGCCTCAGAGCTGAATTTGGAATGGGGCTTCATCCGGCCTACGAGGGTTGACTGCCCCAGGGCTTTCACAGCAGGCCTGCTGGGCCAGGGCTTTGGCACCTGAGCACGTGGGTCCCCGTGTCCACAGGACGCTGTGAGCTCGGGCCGCACAGGGCTGCGCGGGGTGGTCTGAACTGTAGGTCGCAAAACCTCCACCTGCTTCTCTTTCACCCGAGGTGGCTTCCCGCATCGTGTGTCCTAACTCCGGCCCATAATGAGTGACAAGGAGGGGGACAGGTCAGAGCTGCCATTATGTCCCCATCCCAGCCCTGAGCCCACGGCACCTGGCAGCGCTCGGCAACAGTGGACGGGCAGGAGGTCAGCTGGGGGGTCTACCACGACCCCACCAGGGGCCGATCAGAAATCCACGCTCCTCAGACACACTGTGACATCACATCTCTCCCTCGACTTCGGTCCTGACCGAGGGCCAAAGTCCCAGCCTGGCCCCCTCCCAGTGGGCCTGGGTCAGGACTAACCATAAAGCACTGCTCTCTACCCTGGGGGATCCCACAGGGGAGCCTCACTCCTGCGGTGGCTGAGGGGTCTGTAGACTCCTCCTGAGGTTCAAGTCACATTGGAATGATTCTGCTGGATAGAAGAGATTTTGTGTGGGGCTTCCCTGGTGGTGCAGTGGTTAAGAATCCACCTGCCAATGTAGGGGACACGGGTTCAAGCCCTGGTCCAGGAATATCCCACATGCCGCGGAGCAACTAAGCCTGTGCACTGTAACTACTGAGCCTGTGCTCTAGAGCCCACGAGCCACAACTACTGAGCCCATGTGCCACAACTACTGAAGCCTGTGCACCTAGAGCCCGCGAGCCACAACAAGAGAAGCCACCGCAATGAGAAGCCCGCGCACTGCAATGAAGAGTAGCCCCTGCTCACCACAACTAGAGAAAGCCCACGCTTTCTAGAAAGACCCAACACAGCCAAAAATAAATAAATAAATAAATAATGACTAAAAAAATAAACAGTTTCTGTTAAAAAAAATGGACATGATGCCATTATCATATCTAAAAAAAAATAAAAAAAGAAGAGATTTTGTGGTTTCTTTTAAGCTGGATCTTCCCTTTTTATTCCCTCCCTTATAATAGGGCAGTCTCGGAAAATCAGATGTCAGGAACACAAGGGTGCCTCTGAGCTGTTCTCCCAAATTACTGTGCAGCTCAGAAAAGTTTAACTAGTTTAGTTAATTCCATGTGATGCTCCATCAGGGCAAGCTGGGAAGGGGCTACTTAAATCCAAGGTCTAATTTTTATCCTTCTCTGAAAAAAGCAGCTGTGAATAGTACCTGCTCCAGCGGGCTGCTGTTAAATTTGATCATCTCTTAGCTGGTGAGTTTTCCTGTAGTGAGATTTGGTGCCAGCACCTGTGATATAAGTAAACTTGTAAGCCCACCAGGACGTCAGCGGGAGGAAGAAGACCCCGATTAGTGACGCTTCCTCGGGGCTGGGACCTCAGATGTGACTCCTCTTTGCCCTGGCCTGGCCTGACCCCAGGGCATTTCTACTGCGGACTCCACTCCACGCTCCCCCTTGGTGGCGTGGGAGCCCTGGCTTCAGCACCACGGCCAGCTCCGGACTCTCCCCTTTGGGGAGAAGCTTCCTGCCCCGCTCAGCCCAGATCTTTTGTTCTGTTCCCACGTCTTCCCAACTCACATCCAACTCACATCGTTAGACAGGAGGTCAAATACCCTGCAATGTGAGGGGCTTTGGGGACCAGGTTCGTTTAGGTGGGGCAGTTACAGGGCTAGATCAGTCCCAGGGCCTCAGCCGTCCCTCCGCTGCCTGGTCCTCAAAGAGCTCGTGTAGCGTCAGCCTGGACGTCACTCTGACCTGCCCTCTCTCTCCAGATAACTCACCCCATGCTTGCTGTCCCTCCCCCGGATCCTGCGACATTTATTCACGCTGCGTGTTTGCTGAGCTAGCTCTGTGCTCACCGTGGCCAGGTATGGGCACCAGGGAATGAACAAGACAGTCCCAGTAGATGCTCTGGGGAAAGGAGTCTGGGGGTGAGGCTGGCACCAACGGGAGAGTCCTGGGCCTTGGGTCCCCACAGCTGTGACCAAATGCTTGTCAGGGACAGAAAGGCAGCAGAACCTGCCCAGGATGGAGGTCATCATTCACGTACCACAGCAGCAAGGGGACTCAAGGTCAAACAGCCGGGATGCAGCAGGCAGGCTGGCAGCAGCAGGTCACAGAGCCCCAGCACCAGGCTCAGGGTCCAGGGTCAGCAGACAGGCTCGTGGATGGGACGTCAAGAGCAGGCCAGGGACTTCCCTGGTGGTCCAGTGGTAAAGAATCCACCTTCCAACGCAGGGGATGCAGGTTCGATCCCTGGGAGGGGAACTAAGATCCCACAGGCTGCGGGGCAGCTAAGCCCACATGCCTCAACTAGAGAGAGAGAAGCCCACCTGCCACAACAAGATCCCACGTGCCTCAATGAAGATCCCACATGCCGCAATGAAGACCCCACGTGCTGTAACTAAGACCCGCAACTAAGACCCGATGGAGCCAAAAATAAAGAAAATAAATAGATATTTTTAAAAATAAAATAAAGTCTAAAAGAAAAAAGAGCAGGCCGGGCAACGAAAGCAGGCCTGTCTGAGGCCAGGGCCCCAGGAGATACTGACTGCTGGATGCAGAGGGGCAGAGCCTGGAGCTACAGGTCAAGCTGTTGTGAGATGAGGTCCAGAGGCTGGGAACCAGGCAGGGCCTAAGAGAGGGTTCCGGACGCCAGCCATAGGGACCCCGACCGGAGGAGGGGAAGAGAGAGAGAAGGGCCAACAGGGGTCAACAAGCGTGGCTCTCCTTCCCACTGTAATAGCCCCACACGTGGGCTAGGTCTTCAGCACCTAGAGATGAAAATCTCTATGCTCATTCTCTTGGCAGCTACACCAGGTGACGGCTGTCCTGTCCCCATCCCTTGGGGAAAAAGTCCCTGATTTGGGGGAGCCACCCTCCCCACTCCCAGGCCACGTGGTGCACTTGGTGTCAACTCACTCCCACCGATGCTCAGACCGGGAAGGCAGCCAAGGGGCAGGGACTCAAGCCAGCCCTGTGGGACACAATTCCGGGACTTTCGTTGGACGTCTCAGCAAGTCGGAGCTCTCTTTTCGCTGGGTTCCCAGCTGCAAGGAGTGGAAGCTGGCTGCTCCTGGGGCTGTCACATGTTCACATGGCAGGACCGTGAAGCCCACATGGAGGAAAGCAAAACAGAAACAGAGAGAGCGAGGGGAGAGAAGAACGATGGAAAGACAGAGGCCAAGACGGGAAGAGAGAGCCTGCCAGCCCTGGGTCCGCCCATCAGCAGGTCCCCTTGGCCGTTTGGAGTTGGGTTTCCCACACTTGCAGGCAGGGTCCCAACTGGTGCCTGGGACTATGCAGGCCACACGGGGCTGGCCTGAGGCTGCTTTCTTCTTCTGGAAGGTTTCAGGACACACGGGAGAGATGGGAGGTGGAACCCTGGGGTCTGTCTGTTCCCAGAGCTCCCTACACTGCCTGTGCCCGCAGCCAACCTTCAGAGAGACTTCCAGCATGGCTGGATTTTGCAGCATCCTGACTGCGTCACTTCTAGCGTAGTCTGAACTCGTCCCCAAGACTGGGGTGCAGGGCAGGCTCCAGAGAAAGTTTTCCCACACCTCTGCCTCACTGCTTGTTCTTTCTTTTGTGTTTTTGCTTCTCCTTCTAACATTGTCCGCCATGGGACTTCCCTGGTGGGCCAGTGGTTAAGACCCTGTGCTTCCACTGCAGGGGGTATGGGTTTGATCCCTGGTCGGAGAACTAAGATCCCGCATGTCGTGTGGTGTGGCCAAAAATAAATAAATAAATAATAAAATAAAAAACAGGCAACATTTAATATTGTCCATTGTGTTTCTTCATCCTGAGACAAACTGTCCCATTTCTTCTGAATCAGGGAGAGTCATCTCCCCTTTCCTGTCAGCCATCCTCTTGGGGCACTGTAACCCAGCAGGACCCTATGGAGCAGACCCCTCTCCCCCATGTCCTCCGCCTGCCTCTTTTTTTGTAGAAAAACTTTAGCCAAAGAATAAATTAATCAGAGAAGTAAGGAAATGCAGAAACAAAGGAAACTAGTCAAGCAAGATGAAATAATATTAGGTTAGCCATTAAATAAAGTCAAGGACCTTTAGTCCCTCCTCAAGAGCTATAGATACTATTCTGAGCCATGTCCTTTGAGCTCTTTTGCAGATACGGAAACTCCCACCAGGTGGAAGAAGTTCACTGCACGCTGCCCACCAGCACGGAGACCCCAGACCGGTTGGAACCAGAAGGTTGATGATGCTGACTCCCGATGACCTCACCACCAGCCAATCAGAAGAAGGTCCATGAGCTGACCACGCCCCCCACATGCCTCTCCCCAGCACGTAGCCCCTTCCTCTTTTCCCTATAGAATCTCAGAGCAAAACTCGGGGAGTGGGGGGTTGGTTCTTTAGGACATGAGTCCACCTTCTCCCCAGGACTGCCAGCTTCCTCAGTAAAGCTGTCTTGCCTTTTACCCAACACTTGTCTCTCAGTATTGGATTCTTGAGTGACGAGCAGCCGAAACTGAGTTTGGTAACAGCACCTGCACCCCTTTTACTTGGTACAAAGTATTTTCAAACGTTCCTATATGTGGCATATTTTTTTGGAAAAATTGTTTGATATGTGTCAAAAGCAATAAAATGCTCTATTTGAGCAAATCTCTGTGATTCTGCCTAAAGGCAATTCTCTGCTTCCCCAAAAAAACTATACACAAAGATGTTTGTCACAGAATTTAAATTGAAAACAGTACGTATCAAAAGGGAATGGTTTGATCAATTTGATAAAATACGTGCAGTCATTAGAATTATTAATATTACCGTGCTTACCAGAAAATCTCAAATGCTAAAGGAAGGCTAAAATCTGTAAACATAATTGCTTACAACAATACAAAAAATTCTATGATCTGGGGGAAAGATTGAAGGAGTATCAGCTAAAATATTCACAATTATTGTCTTCATGTGGTCAGACGGACCTACTTTCTTTTTTTAGTTTTCTGAATTTCTCCAATTTCATTTAATTAAAATTTTATATTTTAATTTAGAAATATGCTTCCATGCCAGTTACCCCATTTCTGAGATGTGGCTCCTAACACATAATGAAATTAGCTCCCACCCACAATTCCAGTGATGTGCACAAATGGTTTGGGGTCAACAAGGAAAGGATGATAATTATGTACCATGAAACAGGAAATGACAGTTATTAATTATAGCCTCAGTGATTAACCTTCCATCCACCTCGCAGTCATGTAGGTGAAAATCAACCAGAAGGTAGATGGGAAGGTACCCAGGAGGAAATTAAAGCCCGGTTCGAAGGCTGGGAGCTCACACGCTGGAGCAGGGCCTGGTGTACACTTCCTAAATCCTAAACAGGGTGAGGAGACTGCAGTTTATATCTAACTAGATCAGATTCTCCCCTAACACTGGGGACTGCAGCTCTGCCATGGGTGAGAAGTGAAGGCATAGAGCAAGTCTGTTCAAACGTCCCCTGGAGCTTGTGAACATCCCCCTTTAAAGACCTGAGGTGGGTCCTTCAGCATCCTTCAGTGAGGACAGAGTTCTGCAGGGGAAGAATCCCTGGTTTCAGGGAACTCTCCGGCCACCTCGGACCTGAAATCCCAGTGTTCACCATCCTCTCGCTTATCAGCTGTGCCCATGGTATGTGAGCCCCGTGGCAGTGGGGACCATGTCCTTCCAGCTCACCCCATATCCAGCGCCCAGCACAACACATACCGGGCACTGTGCTTGGATATTTGTGGTCACTCATTGCCTCTGTTTTAAGCACACTCAGGATTTGTTTTAATGAGGTATGTTAAGACACACAGACATGGACATGATGTCTGCCTGTTTGTTCACACAGATCCCTAGAATCAGGAGACACATCTCACCACGCAGGGCCACATGAAGAAGCACCAGGGTCGGTCTGGAGGCAGAGGGAGTGAGAGGAAAATGTGGGCAAGTGTTAGATGGTGGTTTCCACAGGAAGGATGGGTGAGCAGGGTCAGCAGGCTTGGGACTGGCTGGTCTGAATCATTCCAGCAGATACTGGGCGCAGAGGCTGTCCCCAGGTATCTGGCACCTGCCCTGGGTGATTAGGGCAGGTGGACAGCGGCCCAGAGTGAGGGCTCCATAGAGGATGGTATTGGGATGTGGGCTCTGGATTGGTTGGTCTATATATGAAAGAATTTGAAGGTGAGTTGTTTACTATCTCTATGAATTAGCTAACCTGGGAGGGGCCATCCCTCCACTGTCAACAAGGCCCCAGTATGTCAAAGCATCAGACACAGAAGATAAAAAGATGTGGTGATACAGTCTCTATAGATGTGTATTTTATTGTCAGGAAGTCTAAGCTGAGGTTTGCTGTACATTTGTGTCTCCTGGGCTTGGCGTTAGCTCTAATCCTTAGGACCTTTCCCAAATATTCCTTCTTTTTTGTGGGAGTCTTTGGTGCTACCTGCCAATCATCCCCCTTCTCCCTCTGGGAGGGAACACGAGGTAGGGCTGTTCTTCTGGCTTCCTGTAAACAGGAAGGGGGAAGGGACAGTCGTAGGGTTCTCACAATGTGTGTGAAGTAGAACCAAATCATTTGAAGGTAGAATGTGTGAAGTAAAGATGTACACTGTATACACATGGCAGCTTGGGAGAGCACAGGGGTGGGGGGCCGGGAAGGGTGAAACAGGGGAGGGAGAGGGCACCCCACAGTGTGGCCTGACACGACGCACCTCTGTGGGCTCCCCCCTCCCCCGGCTCCACCCCACAGGCCCTGACAGAGGCAGAGGTCTCCTAACACGCGGCTTTGGTTCACGATCATTTCGGAAAAACACAACTGAATTCTTGAGTGCGAGTGAATAAGCTCGAGTCCGTTGCCTGCTGGGGCCACAGCCTTGTTCAGAGCCCTCCCTTCACTCCTGCTGTGAGCTGCCCACTCTCAGGGGAAGGAGCTGGCGAGGGAAGCAGGCATCAGAAGTGAGATCATTATTGGGCGGGGAGCACACTCGTGCCCCGGACCGGGAGGAAGGCTCTGGCCTTTCCCCTTACGTGGTGGTGAAGGGCCATAGGACGCGCTCTTCCATAGGTGAGCCCATAGGTCAAGTTGTTATTTAGAGGTTGACCATCAAAGATAGAAGTAACAGCTCTCTGACTACTCCTGTAGCCCTCTGTTCCTACTAACCTAACCCTGTGGGGAAGGGGGTTAAATTAACCTTTCACTGGATTGAACTTCTGAAAAACGTGTTTGCCAAATAAACATCTGGCCGTAAGGGTATGTTTCATCTCCATGGGGTTCTGTGGGACTTCCACACCATCTCAGGAGCAGTGCTAGGGGAACTGGTCCGCAAAACATAGGAAGACCACACTCCACACCTGGACCGAGAGGTATGGCCTGTCACTAAGCATTTTCCCGTGGGTGACATTCAACATGATGGCAGAGAGCTGCTCCACCAGCAGCACCACAGAGGGTCCTGGGCCTGATTTCTAACTCCAGGTGCTGGGTGGCACCTGTCCGCTGAGGGACACACTCAAGATGCTCCAAAGCAGCGTGACTTCCAGCCAGAGGAAGAAAGAAAGTGCTGTGTTTGTATCTTCTCTATCTCCCTGAAACACAGGAGGGGGTAGCAGACTGGTTTCAGGTCAGACTCAAGCCTTACATATGCGCGTAGGGAGGAAAAGACACTGCATGAGAAATTCATCTCGGGTTAATTGATCTGATGATAAAACGAATGGCAGGTCCTTTGGGACACATTCCATATAAGAAGAAAGTATTGAAAACACCACTGCTCTGCTCCAGCTCTCCGCCCATTCTGAATAAGACAGGGAATCTTCTGGCTTCCCTAATGAAATGATGGTCCCTCATTCCAAGGTTGGCGATGGGTTTCCTTCACTGTCTTCAATAAATGGTGACACTAGCAGATGCCTTTCCTTTGCTTGTTGTGGGCTAAATTCGAGACACCCTGCTCCCAAAAGGGCAAGGTGCACGAGAGATGGACCTCCTGGACATATGCTCCTTCCCAGGCCAGCCTTGAGCACCAGGGTTTGATTTCATTAAGGGAATCAGAAAGGGGCACCTTACAGACAGACACAAAATCGTCAGGACCATGGCCCAACCACACTCTCATGGGCCACCATCCACCAGCTGAGAAGATGGCACGGTCAGGAGGTGCCAGAAAGACCTACAACCTCTAGACACACAGCCATGGACCATTTCCTTCCCCAGGTCCCCTCCCCCAACTCCACAAGGCCAACCGCTATTGGTCATACAAATAGAGCTGAGCTAGCACCCCACCAGAGCTGGGCTATTGACAGGGAGAGCTGGCCTTGCATCAAAATTAGAGAAAGAGAAGATTTTAGCAGGAATAGCTGCTTTCAGAATGGCTGAGTAAGGACTTTCAAAACACTGTTCCTCCATAAAGGCAATGAGAACACTGGCCAAAAAAAATTATGAAAATGAACTTTTTCAGAACTGTGGAAATTAACCAAATGCTTGCAACAATCTGAGAAACATTTATTCAAGAAAACAGCTGAATCTCAGAGAGAACAGTGAGCTTTGTACTATGTCAGCTTGCCCTAGTCCCATTCCCCCATTCATCTCTGCAGTAGCTTGAAAACCAACACCTTCAAAATCACAGTAGCCATGAAAGCCAGCAGCCTAGCACCCACTGGAGGGGTCACACTCGGTTTGGGGCTCACCAGAACCCCAACTCCTGACGTGTCATCATTTGACCTGTGTGGTAGCCCCCTGGAAACCCCCACTTGCAGGGCTTGTCTTTATTTGACCTGAATCAGACCTTACTTATCTTCAACAAGTTGGAAAGAATCAGTGGCAACTGTTTAACATCACAGCTGCCTGAGACAGTGTTTCCAGTTGAGACAAACAAGAAGTTGACAGAAACATAAAAGGAAAAGCTGGGGAATGAGATGCCCACAGGGGGCTTTGAAATGCTCTGGCAGAGTCCTGGGAATGTAGAAATTGAACATCACTAATAGAAGGACATTTAGGAGATTCACAAATAGGTGGAAATTAAATAACCCACTCCTAAATCACCAATGGGTCAAAGGAGAAATCACAAGATAAATTAGAAAATACCTTCAAATGAATGAAAATACAACATTCTAAAATTTATGAGATGCAATGAAATAGTGCTAAGAGGAAGTTTATACCTGTAAATACCCACATTAGAAAGAATATCTCAAGTCAATAACTTAACTTTCTACCTTAAGAAACAAGAAAGACAAAAGCAAGCCATAGCAAGAAGAAGGAAACAATCAAGATTAGAGAAGAAATAAATGAAAGCATATAAAATAGAAAAATAATAGAGAAAATTAACAAAACCAAAAGTTGGCTCTTTGAAAAGATCAACCCTTTGATAAGCTTTTAGCTAGAGTGAACAAAAAAAGAGAAAGAGAGAGAGAGAGAGAAGATCCAAATTACTAGGATAAAAGTGGTGGGATGGGAGGAATTGGGAGACTGGGGTTGACACATATACACTATTGATACTATGTATAAAATAGAGAACTGGGGGGAACACACTGTATAGCACAGGGAACTCTACCTAATGCACTGTGGTGTCCTAAATGGGAGGGAAATCCCAAAGTGAGGGGATCTATGTACGTGTATGGCTGATTCATTTTGCTGTGCAGTAGAAGCTAACACAACATTATAAAGCAACTATACTCTAATGAAAATTTTAAAAAAATTACTAGAATAAGGAATGAAAGAGGAGATATTGTTACTGACCTTGTAGAAATAATTCAAAAAGAATTATGAAATACATGAACAATTGTATGTCAACAAATTAGATAAGTTAGATGAAACAGACAACTCCTAAAAAGACACAAACTACCAAAACTGACTCAAGAAGAAACAGACAATGTCAGTAGAACTATAACAAGTTAAAGATATTGAATTAGTAATTTTTTTAAACTAACCCCAAAGAAAAGACAAGCCAAGATGGCTACACTAGTAAATTCTACCAAACATTTAAGGAATAATGAACGCTAATCCTTCACAAACTCTTCCAAAAAAAACCAAAAGGGTAGTGAACACTTCCCAACTCATTTTACGAAGCCATTCCTACCCTGAAACCAAACCAGACAAAAGTATCACAAGAAAACTATAGACTAATATCCCTTATGAATATACATACAAAATTCCTTGACAAAATACTATCATATCAATCCAGCAACATAGAAAAAGGATTCTATACCATGACCAAATGGCAGCTATCCCAGGAATGTATGGTTAGCTCAAAGCACACATGTTAATCAATGTAAGACACCATATTAATAGAATAAATGATAAAAACCATGTGATAATCTCAATAGATTCAGAAAAACCATTTGGCTAAATCTAACAACTTTCATGATTAAAAACTCTAACAAGGTGGAGTCAAGAAGGCAGTGTGGGAAGAAGCAGAGTTGGCGTCTCCCCACAACTAGGGCGCCTGCCAGCCGCTGGTGGGGAACTGTGACGCCCAATGAGACGGGAGGAACCCCCAAGTGAACCGGTAGGATGTTGGGGGACAGAGGGGGGAGGAGAGGTGAAGGCCAGATGGGGCCGGCACCCCTGAGGCCAGGGAGATCAGGAGAGGCAGGCGGGAGGGACTCTCTGGAAGAGCGAGAGAGGAGCGGGAATGGGCCATCACCTGGCCCACTGGGCCAGGGAGACTGCTGAGTTCCCAAGACAGTCCCCTGCCCTCCAAAGCCCCCTCCAGGCCACGTGGGTCCTGGCGACATAGGAGGGAGGCCGGGGAGATCAGGAGAGGCAGGAGGGAGGGGCCCTCCCAGACCGGAGGAGCAGGAGAGGAGAGGAGGGCATTTGCCCTGCCCACTCGAGCCCAGGAAGCCTGCTGGGCTCCCAGGTGAGGTCCCTGCCCTCTGAGACCAGGGGTGGGGGGCACACCTCAGCCCCGTCTGTTCCTTGAGCCTAAGCCCCACCCCGAACAGCCCCCAGCGCCTTTTCCAGCCCTGTGGGTCCTGAGCATTGGCCCTGCCCACCACCCAAACCTCACCCTCGCTTAGGCCACGCCCCCACAGCCAAGGCCTTTTTTTTTTCTTTTTCTTTTCCCTTCTCTTTTTTTTACTGTTGTGCTACTGATGTACTTTCCAGTTGTTGACTCGTCTATATTTTTATTTTCATATTCTTTCTAACATATCTGTTATTTTCCTAGTCTAATTTTACTTCGTTATTGTTCTTTTTTTTTTTTGGCCACCCCACGTGGCTTGTGGGATCTTGGTTCATGAGCCCAGGGTCAGGCCAAAGTTCCTGTGGTGGGAGCTCTGAGTCTGAACCACTGGAGTAACAGAGAACCTCAGACCCCAGGGAATATTCACCTGAGTAAGGTCTCCCTGAGATCCTCATCTCGGCACCAAGACCCAGCTCTACCCAACAGCCTACAAACTCCAGTGTTGGAAGCCTCAGGCCAAACAACCAGTAAGACAGGAACACAATCCCACTCATTAAAAAAAAAAAAGAGAGAGACACAGCAAAAAAATATGTCACAGATGAAGGAGCAAGGTAAAAACCTACAAGACCAAATAAATGAAGAGGAAATAGGCAATCTATGTGAAAAAGAATTCAGAGTAATGATAGTAAAGACGATCCAGAATCTCAGATATAGAATGGAGGCACGGATTGAGAAAATACAAGAAATATTTAACAAAGATCTAGAAGAACTAAAGAACAAACAAACAGAGAGGAACAACACAATAACTGAAATGAAAAATACACTAGAAGGAATCAATAACAGAATAACTGGGGCAGAAGAATGAATAAATGAGCTGGAAGACAAAATGGTGGAAATAACTTCTGAGGATCAGAATAAAGAAAAAAAAATGAAAAGAATTGAAGACAGTCTCAGAGACCCCTGCAACAACACTAAACTCAACAACATTCGAATTATAGGGGTCCCAAAAGAAGAAGAGAAAAAGAAAGGGTCTGAGAAAATATTTGAAGAGATTATAGTGGAAAGCTTCCCTAACATGGGAAAGGAATAGTCACCCAAGTCCAGGAAGCACAGAGAGTCCCAAACAGGATAAACCCTAGGAAAAGCACACCAAGACACATATTAATCAAACTAACAAAAATTAAATTCAAAGAAAAAATATTGAAAGCTGCAAGGAAGAAACAAAAAATAACATACAAAGGAATCCCCATAAGGTTATCAGCTGATTTTTCCAGGGAAACTCTGCAGGCCAGAAGGGAGTGGCAGGATATAGTTAAAGTGATGAAAGAGAAAAACCTATGACAAAGATTACTCTACCCAGCAAGGATCTCATTCAGATTTGGTGAAGTCAAAAGATTTTCAGACAAGCAAAAGCTAAGAGAATTCAGCACCACCAAACCAGCTTTACAACAAATGCTAAAGAAACTTCTCTAGGCAGGAAACACAAGAGAAGGAAAAGACCTACAATAACAAACCTAAAACAATTAAGAAAATGGTAATAGGGACATACATATGGATAATAACCTTGAATGTAAATGAATTAAATGCCCCAACCAAATGACACAGACTGGCTGAATGGATACAAAAACAAGACCCGTATATATGCTGTCTACAAGAGACCCACTTCAGACCTAGGGACACATATAGATTGAAAGTGAAGGGATGGAAAAAGATATTCCATTCAAATGGAAATCAAAAGAAAGCTGGAGTAGCAATACTCGTATCAGATAAAATAGACTTTAAAATAAAGACTGTTACAAGAGATAAGGAGGGACACTACATAATGATCAAAGGATGAATCCAAGAAGAAGATATAACAATTATAAATGTTTATGCACCCAACATAGGAGCACCTTAATACATAAGGCAAACGCTAACAACCATGAAAGGAGAAACTGACAGTAACACAATAACAGTAGGGGACTTTAACACCCCACTTACACCAATGGACAGATCATCCAAACAGAAAATAAATAAGGAAACACAAGCTTTAAATGACACAAGAGACCAGATAGATTTAATTGATATTTATAGAACATTCCACCCAAAAGTGGCAGGATACACTTTCTTCTCAAGTGCACAAGGAACATTCTCCAAGATAGATCACATCTTGGGTCAAAAATCAAGCCTTGGAAAATTTAAGAAAATTGAAATCACATCAAGCATCTTTTCTGACCACAACGTTATGAGATTGGAAATCAATTACAGGAAAAAGAAACTGTAAAAAACACAGATACACGGAGGCTAAACAATGCACTACTAAATAAGCAACAGATCACTGAAGAAATCAACGAAGAAATTTAAAAAATACACAGAAACAAATGGCAATGAAAACAGGACGACCCCATACCAATGGGAGTCAGCAAAAGCAGTTCTAAGAAGAATGTTTATAGCATATCAATCTCACCTCAAGAAACAAGAAAAATCTCAAATAAACATTCTAACCCTACACTTAAAACAACAAAAAAAAGAAGAACAAAGAATACCCAAAGTCACTAGAAGGAAAGAAATCATAAAGACCAGAGCAGAAATAAATGAAATAGAAATGAAGAAAACAATAGCAAAGATCAATAAAACTAAAAGCTGGTTGTTTGAGAAGATAAACAAAATTGATAAACCCTTAGCCTGACTCATCAAGAAAAAAGGGAGATGACGCAAATCAATAAAATTAGAAATGAAAAAGGAGAAATCACAACTGGCACTGCAGAAATACAAAGGATTATAAGAGACTACTACAAACAACTATATGCCAATAAAATGGACAACCTGGAAGAAATGGACAAATTCTTGGAAAGGTACAATTTTCGAAGAGTGAACCAGGAAGAATTAGAAAATATAAACAGATCTATCGCAAGTAATGAAATTGAAACCATAATTAAAAATCTTCCAAGAAACAAAAGTCCAGGAACAGATGGCTTCACAGGCGAATCTATCAAACATTTAGAGAAGAGCTAACACCTATCCTTCTCAAACTCTTCCAAAATATAGCAGAGGGAGAAACACTCCCAAATTCATTCTGTGAAGCCACCATCACCCTGATACCAAAACCAGAAAAAGATATCACAAAAAAGAAAATTATAGACCAATATCACTGATGAACATAGATGCAAAAATCCTGAATAAAATACTAGCAAACAGAATCCAACAGCACATTAGAAGGATCATACACCATGATCAAGTGGGGTTTATCCCAGGGATTCAAGGGTTCTTCAATATATGCAAATCAATCAATGTGATACATCACATTAATAAATTAAGGAATAAAAACCATATGATCATCTCAGTAGATGCAGAAAAAGCTTTTGACAAAATTCAACACCTATTTATGATTAAAAAAACTCTCCAGAAAAGGGGTATAGAGGGAACCTACCTCAACATAATAAAGGTCATATATATGACAAACCCACAGCAAGCATCATACTCAATGGTGAAAAACTGAAAGCATTTCCACTAAGATCAGGAACCAGACAAAGGATGTCCACTCTCGCCACTCTTATTAACATAGTTTTGGAAGTCCTAGCCACAGCATTCAGAGAAGAAAAAGAAATAAAAGGAAGACAAATAGGAAAAGAAGAAGTAAAACTGTCACTGTTTGCCAAACATGATAGTATACATAGAAAATCCTAAAGATGTCACCAGAAAACTACTAGAACTAATCAGTGAATCTGGTAAGGTTGCAGGATACAAAATTAATGCACAGAAATCTCTAGCATTCCTATACACCAACAATGAAAAATCAGAAAGAGAAATTAAGGAAACACTTCCATTTACCATTGCAACAAAAAGGATAAAATACCTAGGAATAAACCTGCCTAAGGAGGTGAAAGACTTGTACTCAGAAAACTATAAAACACAGATGAAAGAAATCAAAGATGACATAAACAGATGGAGAAATGTACCATGTTCTTGGATTGGAAGAATCAATTTTGTGAAAATGACTATACTACACAAAGCAATCCACAGATTCAATGCAATCCTTATCAAGCTACCAATGGCATTCTTCACAGAATTAGAACAAAAAATTTTACAATTCATATGGAAACACAAAAGACCCCGAATAGCAAAAGCAATCTTGAGAAAGAAAAATGGAGCTGGAGGAATCAGGCTCCCCAACTTCAAACTATACCACAAAGATACAGTAATCAAGACAGTATGGCACTGGCACAAAAACAGAAATATAGATCAATGGTACAGGATAGAAAGCCCAGAGATAAACCCATGCACATATGGGCACCTAATTTACAACAAAGGAGGCAAGAACATACAATGGAGGAAAGACAGGCTCTTCAATAAGTGGTGCTAAACTGGACAGCTACATGTAAAAGAATGAAAATAGAACACTACGTAACACCATACACCAAAATAAACTCCAAATAGATTAAAGACTTAAATGTAAGACCAGACACTATAAAATTCTTCGAGGAAAACACTCGATGCCATAAACCACAGCAAGATCTTTTTTGACCCACCTCCTAGAGTAATGGAAATAAAAACAAAAATGAAAAAATGGGACTTAATTAAACTTAAAAGCTTTTGCACAGCAAAGGAAGCCATAAACAAGACAAAAAGACAATCCTCAGAATGGGAGAAAATATTTGCAAATGAAACAACAAAGGATTAATCTCTAAAATATACAAACAGCTCATGCAGCTCAATATCAAAAAAACAACCAATCCAGTTAAAAAATGGGTGGAAGACCTAAATAGACATTTCACCAAAGAAGACATACAGGTGGCCAAGAGGCCCACGAAAAGATGCTCAACATCACAAATTATTAGAGAAATGCAAATCAAAACTACAATGAGGTGTCACCTCATACCGGTCAGAATGGCCTTTATCAAAAAATGTAGACACAATAAATGCTGGAGAGGGTATGAAGAAAAGGGAATCCTCTTGCACTGTTGGTGGGAATGTAAATTGGTGCAGCCACTATGGAGAACAGTATGGAGGTTCCTTAAAAAACTGAAAATAGAGCTACCATACGACCCAGTAATCCCACTACTGCACATATACCCTGAGAAATCCATAATTCAAAAAGAGTCATGTACCACAATGTTCACTGCAGCTCTATTTACAATAGCCGGGACATGGAACCAACCTAAATGTCCACCGACAGACGAATGGATAAAGAAGATGTGGCACATATATACAATGGAATGTTAGCCATAAAAAGGAGTGAAACTGAGTTATTTGTAGTGAGGTGGATGGACCTAGGGTATGTCATACAGAGTGAAGTAAGTCAGAAAGAGAAAAACAAATACCGTATGCTAACGCATATATATGGAATCTAAAAAAAAAAAAAAAAATGGTCCTGACGAACCTAGTTGCAGGACAGGAATAAAGAGATAGACATAGAGAGTGGACTTGAGGATACGGGGTTGGGGGAAGGTTAAGCTGGGACAAAGTGACAGTAGCATCGACATATGTACACTAGTGAATGTAAACAGTTGGCTGGTGGGAAGCAGCCGCATAGCACAGGGAGATCGGCTCCGTGCTTTGTGACCACCTGGAGGGGTGGGATAGGGAGGGTGGGAGGGAGGCTCAAGAGGGAGGGGATATGGGGACACGTGTGTGCATGTGGCTGATTCACTTTGTTGTGCAACAGAAACTAACACGGTATTCTGAAGCAATTATACTCCGATATATAAAGATCTATTAAAAAAAAAAAACTCTAACAAACTAGGAATAGAAGGGAATTTCCTCAATATGACAATGGACATCTATGAAAACCCACAACTAAAATCATACTTGATGAAAAACGGAACGCTTTCTCTCCTGGGATTAGGAATAGGACGAGGACGCCCACCCCCAGCCCTTCTATTCAGCCCTGTACTGGGGATTCCAGCCAGGGCGTTTAGGCAAGAAAAGAAGTAAAAGGCACCCGTTCACAGATGACGTAACCTTGTGTCTGGAAAATGCTAAGGAACCCACACACAACTTGCTACGAAGCTACAATAACCAAAACAGATTCATGAAGGCAGAAGGTAGAAGAGTGGGGGCCGGGGCTGGGGAGCGGGAGGAATGCGGAGTTAGTGTTTCATGGGGACAGAGTCCCTGCTTGGCAAGACGAAAAAGTTCTGGAAATAGTGGTGATGTTTACACAACATTGTGAATGTACGTAATGCCACCGAACTACACTTCAAAATGGATAAAATGGGCTTCCCTGGTGGCGCAGTGCTTGAGAGTCCGCCTGCCGATGCAGGGGACGCGGGTTCGTGCCCCGGTCCGGGAAGATCCCACATGCCGCGGAGCGGCTGGGCCCGTGAGCCGTGGCCGCTGAGCCTGCGCGTCCGGAGCCTGTGCTCCGCAACGGGAGAGGCCACAACAGTGAGAGGCCCGCGTACCGCAAAAAAAAAAAAAAAACGGTTAAAATGGTAAATTTTATGTTACGTATATTTTACCATAACTTTTTTAAACTGCTGGTGATTTAGCACAAGTCAAGGCCATGACCCCAAACTCTGCCAGTACACACTGGGCTCTTCACCACCATGCATTTGAGGGCTTGATGAAGCAGATAAATGATTAGTTTATTAAATCTTAAACACACATCTTTTTTTGTTTGTTTGTTTTTGTTTTTTTTTTTGCGGTACGCGGGCCTCTCACTGTTGTGGCCTCTCCCGTTGCGGAGCACAGGCTCCGGACGCGCAGGCTCAGCGGCCATGGCTCACGGGCCCAGCCGCTCCTCGGCACGTGGGATCTTCCCGGACCGGGGCACGAACCCGTGTCCCCTGCATCGGCAGGCGGATTCTCAACCACTGCGCCACCAGGGAAGCCCTTGAACACACATCTTTAATACTTAATGCAGAAAGCACTACTGCTGATTGTACAACACAGGGAATATAGCAAGTATTTTATAATAACTCTAAATGGAATAAAACCTTCAAAAATTATGAATCACTATATTGTACACCCATAACTCATATACTGATACTGTATATCAACGATACTTCAATTTTTTAAAAAAAGCATTTCTGCTTCAGACTGAAGGGCTGTGTTGGCTCAAAAGAGCCGTGTGTGTGTGTGTGTGTGTGTGTGTGTGTGTGTGTGTGTGTACTGTGAGCTGAACCAGGCTCTGCTCTCAGGGAAATCAGCTTTGCTTGAAAGAACGGCTGGTTTTTCAGACTTAGGTATTGGGGAGACATTTTCTGAAAAATAAATTGTGAACCGGTCACTTCAAGGGAAAAAACTGAGTTTTTGTTGTTGATGATACGATTCAAACTTTCAAGCAAAAATGTAAAATTTAGAAAATCTGGATCTACCGCTAGGAGCTTGACAGCTTCTGACACTCAGGGACGTTCTTGACGAGGAGGGCACGGGTACTAATGAGTGTGGCATTTGATATTACATTATGAGTGTGGCAGCACTGGGAAGGTGTGCGCACTTCAGGGAACCCCTATTTTCCAAATGGCCTCGTACCATCATGCTCAGATAAAAGGCCCACTCAGAATGTACGACAGGCCAACGGATTTAACGTAACAGAACATGAAAATGAACCATTCATTGTGTGGTTTCAGATTCCACATTACAAGGAAACTTTGTGGACTTCTGGTGTAACGTCAAGGAAGAACACCCAGGGGCATCTGAAAAGGCGTTTAAATACTCCCTTTTCCAATGACATATCTATGGAAGGCAAGATTCCCTTCATACACTTCAACCAAAACATACTGGAACCGAGGACCCTATGGGGCCTTCCCGGGACAGACCCTCCCACCATGTCCTCCGCCTGCCTCTTGTCTGTAGAAAAAACTTTAGCCTCCTAGGCCTTCCCCTGAGTTCCAAAGAATGAATTTAATCAGAGAAGTGAGAAAATGTAGAAAATTCAGTCAAGCAAGACAAAGTAATAATAGTTTAGCCGTTAAACAAAATCAAGGGCCTTTCGTTCCTCCTCAAGGGCTATAGATGATACTCTGCGCCACGTCCTTTGAGCTATTTTGCAGACATTGAAACTCCCACCAGGTGGAGAAGTTCACTGCATGCTGCCCACCAGCACGGAGACCCCAGACCGGTTGGAACCAGAAGGTTGATGATGCTGGCTCCCGATGACCTCACCACCAGCCAATCAGAAGAAGGTCCATGAGCTGACCACGCCCCCACATGCCTCTCCCCAGCACGTAGGCCCTTCCTCTTTTCCCTGTAGAATCTCTGAGCAAAACCTGGAGAGTGAGGACTTGGTTCTTTGGGACATGAGTTCGTTTTCTCCCCAGGACTGCCAGCTTCCTCAATAAAGCTGTCTTTCCTTTTACCCAACACTTGTCTCTCAGTATTGGATTCTTGAGTGACGAGCAGCCGAACCCAAGTTCAGTAACAATTCTACAACAGGCAGAACGCAGAGGCGGGGGGTCACAAAATGTAAAACAATGTCACACTTATTTAATGTTTTTCTCATTGGGAGCATATAATTATTTTCCATGAAAACGTGTTACTTATATCAACATGAAATGAGTTTTTCGTTGTTATTTTAGCACAACCAGTAAACATAGGTTGAAGTCTCCCCAGTTTTAATTGTGACTACAGTAAATGCCAAGAGATATAATTCACATAAACAAAAGCTCTTTGGGGTTCTCAAAGATGTTTACGAGTTAAAAAGATCCTGAGACCAAAAGGTTTGAGAACCGCTGGTTTCAACAGTTTACTGTACTATTCTTTTAACTCTTCCGTTTTTGAAATGTTTTATAATTTAAAAGTTTGGGGTGGGGGGCTTCCCTGGTGGCACAGTGGTTAAGAATCTGCCTGCCACCGCAGGGGACACGGGTTCGAGCCCTGGTCCAGGAAGATCCCACATGACGCCGCAGAGCAACTAAGCCCATGCGCCACAACTACTGAGCCTGCGTGCTGCAACTACTGAAGCCTGCGCACCTAGAGCCCGTACTCCGCAACAAGAGAAGCCACCGCAATAAGAAGCCCGAGCACCGCAATGAAGAGTAGCCCCCACTCGCCGCAACTAGAGAAAGCCCACACACAGCAACAAAGACCCAACACAGCCAAAAATAAATTAATTAATTAAAAAAAATTATTACAAAAAAAAAAGTTTGGGAGGGAATTCCCTGGCGGTCCAATGGTTAGGGCTCTGTGTTTCCACTGCAGGGGGCGCAGGCTTGATCCCTTGTTGAGGAACTAAGATCCCGCATGCCGCGTGGCATGGCCAAAAAAGAAAACGTTTGGGAGAAAGAGCATTGAGTTACATGAGGGGAGAGAATGCAGATCAGGTTCAGGTTCATCAGACCCTGGACGTTAACAATCTCCATCTCGTCCCCAGTCCAAAAACAAATGCAATACTTTAATAGTGAACGGGTACCCACAGCATTTGCCAGGCATGTGCAGGGGTTCGTCAGCTTAACTGTCAGGACCGCCTTTAATGTAGGTGTTATTATGAATGTTATTCCCATCTTACAGGTGAAAGACAGACACAGGGAGGTTGAGCAACTTGCCCAAGGTCACACAGCCGGCAGATGGGTCCAAACCCAGGCTGTCTAGCCTTGAGTTTGAGCACTTCACCACCACGGCCACCCACCCTTGCTGCTGAGAGACTGCCTGTGCACAGATTCACAGGAAGGAACCGCAGAGCAGCCCTGACTGTTGGCTTTTCTTTTGTGTGATGAGGGTGCCCCATTTAAGCCTGGATTTCCGAGGAATCCGCTTCACAGACAGCCATCTGTGTAAACACCTGGCCAGCCACACGCCCAGGTGAAGAGCCAGGCGCCTCCTGTACCAAGGCCCCTTTGTTTTAGAGATCTCGGTTGGTTTCAATTGCTGACCATTTGGGCCTCTTGTTTTTTCTCTTCCCTGCTTCAAATTCCTGCTCTTGTGTTTTAAATTCGCCAGTGAAGAGTGCGCCCGAGAGACCCCCCATCCTGACCCAATAAAAGAGGGAACCTAGAGAAACCTTCTCTCTCCCTACCACCCGAGACCTCGCTGTGAGCCCCCAGACGGGCCCCGTACTTCCAGGGCCTGTAAGTGATAACCCTTGTCTCTTTCAAAGTTTCCCAGAGCTTGTTGCTGACGGTGTCTTACAATCATAAGAACCATAAGGGCCAGCGCAGCCACAGCATTGGTTATGGATGGGCTGGGACGGGCACACGACACACAGACCACACAGGGTGGTTAGTATTGCCTTTTATTTTTTTAAATAAATAAATGTATTTATTTTTGGCCGTGCTGAGTCTTTGTTGCTGCACGCAGGCTTTCTCTAGTTGTGGCAAGTGGGGACTACTCTTCGTTGCACTGCGCGGGCTTCTCATTGCGGTGGCTTCTCTTGTTGTGGAGCACAGGCTCTAGGTGCGCGGGCTTCAGTAGCTGTGGCGCACAGGCTCAGTAGTTGTGGCTCATGGGCTCTAGAGCGCGGGCTCAGTAGTTGCGGAGCACGGGCTTAATTGCTCCGTGGCAAGTGGGATCTTCCAGGACCAGGGCTCGAACTCATGTCCCCTGCATTGGCAGGTGGATTCTTAACCACTGCCCCACCAGGGAAGTCCAGTATCGCCCTTTAAATACTATTAGTGTGTAATGTATCTTTTTTCAGGCCACCCGGTGCAGCTCGCAGGATCTTAGTTCCCCAACCAGGAATTTAACCCGCGCCCTTGACAGTGAAAACTCGGAGTCCTAACCACTGGACCGGCAGGGAACTCCCTATTAGTGTGTAATTTAATGATAATTTTCTGGTATAGCCTTCCGTTTGGTCCTTATATTTACTTTTTTTTTTTTCCTGTGGTATGCGGGCCTCTCACCGTTGTGGCCTCTCCCGTAGGGAGCACAGGCTCCGGACGCGCAGGCTCAGCGGTCATGGCTCACGGGCCCAGCCACTCCGCGGCATGTGGGATCTTCCCGGACCGGGGCACGAACCCGTGTCCCCTGCATCGGCAGGCAGACTCGCAACCACTGCGCCACCAGGGAAGCCCCCCTTATATTTACTTTTTAAAAATACTCTTATTGAAAAGGTGATGTCACAGCATTAAAAAGAAAAATGATGCTATCCTAATATAACACTATTTTCACTTTTGTATAATCTGCTTATATCAACACACATTTTAGAATTACCTGTGTGACAATATATTTAAAGTGATGAAAGGGAAGAACCTACAACCAAGAATACTCTATCTGGCAAGGCTCTCATTCAGATTCAATGGAGAAATCAAAAGCTTTACAGACAAGCAAAAGCTAAGAGAATTCAGCACCACTAGACCAGCTTTGCAACAAATGCTACAGGAACTTCTTTAAGTTGAAAAGAAAAGGCTACAACTAGAAACAAGAAAATAACACATGGAAAAGCTCACCAGTAAAGGCAAACACACAGTAAAGGTAGGAAATCATCCACGCACAAATATGATATCAAAACCAGCAATTGTGAGAAGGGGAGAACACAAACGCAGGATATTGGAAACGCATTTGAAATTAAAAGACCACCAACTTAAAACAATCTTGTTTATATAGAGACTGCTATATTGAAACATCATGGTAATCACAAACCGAAAATCTACAATAGGTACACACACAAAAAAGAAAAAGGAATCGAAATACAACACTAAAGTTAGTCATCACATCAGAAGAGAATAGAATTACCTGTGTGAAAATTATTTTGTATCCTGATTTTTCGAGGCTGCAGGACAACAAAGATTTTTTTCCTTTTCCTACACAGTCTTTGTGATCCTGATTTAGAACAGTGTTTGCCACGGTCTGTACTGTGCTGAGGAAATTTTACGTACTAAACAATGCTTTTTTAATGACATTGGGTTATTTTAGATTTTGCCATTGTTGATACACTGCAAAGAATTTTCTTGTGCCAAAGGGTTTTATCTCAGTTAAATCACTCCCATGCGATTAATTCCCAGTCAAGGAATAGAACTTCTAAAAATGGTTCTTGTAATGTATTCTGCGTCTGTCGTCTCATTTTTTTTCTTTAACATTTTTGTATGAAAAGTTTAAACTTTAATAGAAAAGTTGAAAGAATTACACACTGGGTACCTACTGTCTTGATTCCACAACGATCATTGCACATAGCCAGCCAGCTACCTACCCAACTTCTACCTGTCAATCTATCTTATTTTTATGAATCTCAAAGTAAGTTACAAATACCAGTACATTTCTCCCCACAAAAGACTTCAGCATGCATTTCATTAACTAGAGTTTAATGGTTCTTCTGAAGTAAAACTTACACACAACAAAATGCATGGAATTTGCTGATTCCTGGCAAATCCACACATCTGTGCCACCCAAGTCCCAGTTAAGGTACAGAATGTGATCATTATTCCAAAAGGTTCCTTCATGCGCCCACCCACCCCACCAGAGGCCACCGTTGTTCTGCTTCTCCTCTACTGCAGCTTAGTTTTGCCTGTTTGCCTTCTTAGAACTTCATATGAATGAAATGATACCGTAGGTGTACTTCTGGGTAAGGTATAAGAGGTTTTAGATTCATCAGTGTTGCTGCATGCATTAACACTTCTTTCCTTTTTTTTGCTCAGTTGAATTCCATGGTATGCATATAGCAGAGTTTATCCATTTTCCTGTTGATGAACACCTGGGCTTTTTCTAATTTGAAGTTATTATGAATAAAGCTGTGCTGTGGACTGAATGTTTCTGTAGCTCCCAAAGTTCATATGTTGAAATCTAATCTCCAGTGTGATGGTACTTGGAGGTGGGATCTTTGGGAGATGATGAGGTCATGAGGGTGCAGCCCTCACGGATGGGATCAGCGCCCTTATAGGAAGAGGCCTCTTTCCATGTGAGAATTCAGCCCAGCGGAGGGCTCTCACAGAACGTGACCTGGCTTCAGACACCCTGCCTCCAGAACCGAGAGAAATAAAGGTCTGTTGTTGATAAGCGCCACTCACCTCCACCCCCTGTCTTTGGTACTTTGTTACAGCAGCCCGAACTGACCAGACAAGCTGCTATGAAGATTCCTGCAAGAGTCTTTTTGTGAACATATCTTTTCATGTTTTTCTTGGTAAAAAACCTAAAAGAGCAATTGCTGGCTTATAGGGGAGTGGTATATTTAGTTTTATAAGAAACTCCCAGCTCTTTGACCAAGGAGTTGTAGCATTTTACATGCCCATCAGCAGTTGCTATGATGTTGCCTAAACTCCATCTCATTAGTTTTAGACATTCTGACAAGTGTTGTAATGGTAGCTCATTGTGGTTTGCACTTTTATTTCCTTGATGTCTAATGATGCTGAACAATTTTTCATATGTTTGTTGACCATTTGTATTCTTCTTTTGTGAAGTGTCTGTTCAAATCATTTGCCCATTTCTTTCTCTGTTTTTAATTGATTTATTTTCTTTATTTTTTTGGCCGTGTTGGGTCTTCGTTGCAGTGCGAGGGCTTCTCTCTAATTGTGGCGTGTAGGTTTTCTCTCTCTAGTTGTGGCACGCAGGCTCCAGGTTGCATGGACTCTGTAGTTTGTGGCACGCAGTCTCTCTTGTTGGGGTGCACGAGCTCAATATTTGTGGTGCGTGGGCTTAGTTGCCCCTCAGCATGTGGGATCTCAGTTCCCTGACCAGGGATCAAACCGTGTCCCCTGCATTGGAAGGCAGATTCTTTACCACTGGACCACCAGGGAAGTCCCTCATTTGCCCATTTCTTAACTAAGTTGTTTTTATATTGTTGAATTTTAGGAGTTCTTTACATATTCTGGACCCCAGTCTTTTGACAGATTTGCATTTTACGAATATGTTCTCGCAATCTGTGGCTTCCTTCTTTTCTTTTTTTATAAATTTATCTATTTATTTATTTTTTGCTGCTTTGGGTCTTTGTTGCTGCATGCAGGCTTTCTCTAGTTGTGGCACGCAAGCTTCTCATTGCAGTGGTTTCTCTTGTTGCGGAGCACGGGCTCTAGGCACACGGGCTTCAGTAGTTGTGGCTCACGGGCTCAGCAGTTGTGGCTCGCAGGCTCAGTAGTTGTGGCGCACAGGCTTAGTTGCTCCACGGCATGTGGGATCTTCCCGGACCAGGGCTCTAACCCATGACCCCTGCATTGACAGGCAGATTCTTAACCACTGTGCCACCAGGGAAGCCCCTTATTTATTTTTTTAATGAAGCATTTTGATGAGCAGAACTTCTTAATTTTAATGAAGTTGAATTTTCTTTAATGGCTATTGCTTTCTGTGTACTTTCTAAGAAATCTTTGCCTACCCCCAAGTCAACAAGATATTTTTCTATTTTTACTCCTAGAAGGTTTATAGTTTTAGTTTTACATTTATGTCTAGGCTCCATCTCAATTTAATTTTGTGTAAGGTGTGAGGTAGGGACCAAGGTTCATTATTTTTCACATGGGTATCTAGTAATTGCAGAACTGTTTGTTGTAGACTTTCTTACCTGCATTAGATCACTTTAGTGCCTTTGTTGAAAATCAAGTGTAGTATAAATGGGGGTCTAGTTCTGGGTTCTCCATTTTGCCCCAATGATATATTTGTCTATTGTTTGCCAATACTAAGCAGTCTGATTGCTGGAGTTTTATGGTGAAACCATAAAACTTGAAACCCAGTAACACTGAGTCTTCCAACTGTTCTTTTTCAAGAGAGCTTTGGATATTCTATGTCCTTTGCATTTCCACATTTTATTTATTAATTGTTTTAATAACACGTTCCAGGACTGGAAGATTCATTGGCAAGCCCTTATTTTTTAAAAAATATTTATTTATTTATTGGCTGTGTCAGGTCTTAGTTGCAGCACACGAGATCTTTCGTTGCAGCACGCAGGCTTAGTTGCCCAACCAGGAATCAAACCAGCGTCCCCTGCATTGCAAGACGGATTCTTAACCACTGGACCACCAGGGAAGTCCCTCCATACACATTTTAAACCAGTTCATCAACTGCTCCAACCAAAGCTTGCTGGGATTAGGGTTGGGATTTTGCATTAAAGCAGTAGATCAATTTGGGAAGAACTGACCTCTCAACAATATTGGGTCTTCCAAATCATTGGACATGATATATCCTGGTATATATTTAGGTCTCCCTTAATTTCTCACACCATGTCATTGTGTGTGTGTATGTATGTGTACATGTGTGCAGCTTATTCATTATTAAACTCATAAAATTTCATTGTAAAAAAAAATGGAAAGTACAGAAAAGTAGACACAACAAACAGAAAAGAAAAACCCCCACAGTCTGTGCTGTCGCTCAGAGACCCCCACTGCTAACAGTCTGGTGTGTTTTTTCCCACTCCCCTTTCTATGCATAGCTTTTGTTTGTTTCACATGGCTTGTTAGTAGTGTATAGAAAGTTGTGAGCCTTGCATTTATGACTCAAGCATGCTGTAGCAAACCCTGTTGGTGCCTGCCCACGTGCCCTGGGTCTTCCCCAAAGATGGTTCCAACACCTGTTTCTTACATCTCTGCCTGAGGTGTCTCCAGCCCTGGAGGCTGCTTGGGTGGTGCACGGAGCTGCCAGAAGCACTGGGGAGTTGATGTCACAGGAGCAACCCTCCAACACAGAGACGGGATGCTGCACGAACCTCGGTGGAGTGTTCCCTGCCATCTCTCCCGTCCCGCCTCAAGGGGACCACCCTGAGCCTTGGGCCAGCTTTGGTGGGAACCCACACTAAGATGCATTTCCCTGGGTTAGGGTTAGTCTTAATTCTCTGGAAACATCAGTTCCAGTCACTGCCTAATATTCCATCCAATATATTGACCATTGTTTTCTCAACCCTTCCTTCTTTTTGGTGAGCTTTTCACTCTCAAAAGTTGTACATGATGCTTTTTTGGTATCTAGAGTAATTTCTTTGGGATCGTTTCTTGGAACAGGAATTTTTTTCTTTTTAAGGCTCTGAATTCGTTCTGCCAAGATGCTCTTCTGAAAAATTAAACCAATTTAGAGTCTTCCCAGTAGGATATAAAAGTGTCTGTTTCATCATATGCTAAGTGGCCCATACCTTCTAAGAGGAATTAGCATCTCCTCCTAGTTTGTGCAATGGAAAAATTTTTTAATCTAAGTGATATTTTTCCATTTCAGGTGATTCAGGAAGAAAACAGACACACCACTGATTGCTACAGCTTCCTCCTATGTTTCTCTTGTGCAGAAAATAGCTATTATTTTTATCAGGAGGTGCTGGTCAGAACACCCCCGGAAGGGGGGGCAGCAGCACCCACAAAGGTAACAGCTTCTGGGCCGTGAGTCGGGTCTGTCCTACATTCGGAGCAACCCAAGGACGCCTCACCGAGCACCAGGATTTGAGCACAAATTGCTTTTTCGTTTTTCAGGTATTCTTTCATTTGGCTGAAGAAACGTAATGTGAGAAAACGTGTGTAGCTGAGAAATGTGGTTTAGGAAGAACAGATTATTGAAAACTAGCTCTTCATTTGGTCTCCAAAGAATTCCCAGAGAGTCAGTCTCTTGGCATCGACCTCATCCTGGATGAGCGAGACTTGACTTCACGTTTAATTGGTTTCCATGGTGAACAGAATAACGCCCCCCAAAGAGGTCCACATCCTGACCTCAGAACGTGAGAATGTCACCTTGCAGGGCAAAAGGGACTTTGCAGATGGGGTTAAGTTAAAGATGGGGAGATGCTGGAGGGGGCAGGGGGGACTCCATGTAATCACAAGGGTTCTGAGAGAGGGAGGCAGAGGGTCGGTGTAAGAGAAGAGACGTGGTGCAAGCGGGTCAAGCTAGGCTGCTGGCCGTGGAGGGGCCACGAGCCCAGGAGGTTGGCGCCTGTAGAAGCCAGGAAAGGCAAGAAGGGGCTCGTCCCCCGGAACCTCTAGGAGGAAGACAGCCTTGCCCAAACCTTGCCTTTAGGACCTCCAGAACCATAAGATAATAAATCTGCGTTGTTTTAAGCCACTACGTTTGTGGTCATTTATTTGTTCTGCAGCCACAGAAAACTACTGCCGCTACTTTCTGCTCTCCAGATTATCGAAGACCCTCACAAACACGTCTCGATGGGAAAACCTCTCCTAGAAATACCACTTTCTTAAAATGTCCAGCAGAGTAATAATTACTTTTTTAAAAACTCCAACATGGATAGACCTAGATATGATCATACTACGTGAAGTAATTCAGAAAGAGAAAGACAAATATCATATAATATATATCACTTACATGTGGAATCTAAAAAAATGATACAAATGAACTTATTTACGAAACAGAAATAGACTCACAGACATAGAAAACAAACTTATGGTTACCAAAGGGGAAAGCAGGGGTGAGGAGAGGTAAATTAGGAGATTGGGATTAACAGATACACACGACTATGTATAAAACAGATGAACAACAAGGACCTACTGTATGGCACAGAGAACGACACTCAGTATCTTGTAATGAACTCTAATGGAAAAGAATCTGAAAAAGAATGTACGTATGTATAACTGAATCACTTTTCTCTACACTTGAAACTAACACAACATTGTAAATTAACTATACTTCAATTTAAAAAAAAAAAAACTCAACCAGCTTCCCAGACACAGCAACTCTGCAGAACCTGCCCAGAGACCACCGACCCGAGACAGAAGCCCCCAGCAACCCCTCTCTGTGCAAACAGAGTGGGGGGAAATGGGGTCAGATAGTAAAAACTAGCAGTAAATTTAGGAGAAAAGTTAATTCTAAAATGGAGGGACTTCCCTGGTGGTCCAACAGTTAAGACTCCCTGCTCCCAGGGCAGGGGGCCTGGGTTTGATTCCTGGTCAGGGAACTAGATCCCGCATGCCGCAACTAAGAGCCTGCATGCCGCAACTAAGACCCGGCGCAGCCAAATAAATAAATAAATATTTTTTTACAAAAGATAAAATGGACACCTTTACTCCAAGACATTGCCCATTGGCTCCGTTACTGGGCTTCAGGTGTACATGGTCGCACCACTCGTTGGAGGGTACTGGTGCAGACGCTCCTCTCCCAAGTCCATCCTCAGGGATGCATCTGTCCTCTCCCGTGGGGGGAGGAGAGGAGCCCAGGTTGTGCTTTTGCTGTGAGTCCTTCCGTGGGTCTCAGTGCTGTCTCATGTCCACGTGGTCGTGTTCACAGGGGACCGCTGCCCACAGTTCCAATTTGATTCCTTTAGCTGGTCAATAAAGCAACATTAAGCACCTACTGTGTGCAAAGCGTGGTGGTCACTATTCCTGCCAGCTCAGGGCCATTTAGGGGAGGCTGAAACATGCATCACACTGCCGATACCTTGACTTAATTTCTGTTCTTCTCTTTTAAAAAATAAGCTTTAAATTGTGAAAGATGTGCTGTCCCTTGGGCTCCCCTCGTTGTCCCGGTGCGTCTGCACATGTGTCCCCCAGCCCTCCAGTGGGACAGAACCCACCTGCAAAGCCAGCTGAGCCTGTCCGGGGCTGTTCTGTTGTTGGCTGGCCAGTTTTATATTTTTTTTACTTTTTAAAAATTTATTTAATTTTATTCATTTATTTAATTTTTGGCTGTATTGGGTCTTCGCTGCTGTGCATGGGCTTTCTCTAGTTTCGGTGAATGGGGGCTACTCTTCGTTGTGGTGCGCGGGCTTCTCATTGTGGTGGCTTCTCTTGTTGCAGAGCATGGACTCTAGGCGCGCAGGCTTCAGTAGTTGTGGCACACAGGCTCAGTAGATGTGGCTCGCGGGCTCTAGAGCGCAGGCTCAGTAGTTGTGGCGCACGGGCTTAGTTGCTCCGCGGCATGTGGGATCTTCCCGGACCAGGGCTCAAACCCGTGTCCCCGGCCTTGGCAGGTGGATTCTTAACCGCTGTGTCACCAGGCAAGCCCTGGCCAGTTTTAATGTTGCTGCTTTCTTGGAAACTGCTGAGCCCATGTCTGACGGCAATCAGAGTTTCCAGACTTTCTCTTCCTCTTGTATCAATTCTGGTAAATCTGAGTTTTGTTTTATTTAGGAATTGGCCTTTTCACTCAAATGTTTTAATATGTTGGTATAAAGTTGTTCATAAAGTTCTCTTGTTCTTGTTCTCTAAATGTTTTTTATTTATATCATCTATTTGAAACTTTTGGGGTATTTTTTTTCCTTGGTCGTTCTTTGCTGAAGGATTTTCATTTTTTCTTGAGTGGCTTTTCAAGAGCCAGGATGGGATTGGTGGTGTTGATCTGTTTTATTGTCCTTTCTGACTTTCTGGTGCCACGTCTGGTGACAACCTGCCTCAGTGCGGTACCTCGTCAACCAAAAGGTGAATGAAATCACAGGGAGAATTCACTCAGCAAATGATTGAAATTGACTAAATGATTTAAATTGCGAGATGAAGATCGTCTTCTGTGTTTTAGCTTTTTTAATGTTCCAGCAATTTAAACAGTTACTGTGTACGATAAGATTACTATTTTAGAAAGACTGGTTAATGAATGAAACTCACGTATGATGGCACCTGTTAGCACTCCAAGGGAAAGTCTGGGCAATTCACCTCTGCTCAGCATCTCCGTATACGGTACGCAGGTGGATTAACCGTCGCCTCTTTGGGAAGTCGTGGAGCACACTCACAAGGCGGCCTGGACAGGCCAGTCAGGATGACGCAGGGCCAGCGGAAGGTGCCCCAGCCTGGGGACCTGCGTGTCCTCTCGGTGCTCACCTGCGTGGTGAGCTCGGGTTTTCTCCTCAGCCACAGGTGAGAGTTTGGATTTGGAGTTGACAAGCCCATGGTTGTCAGCTTGGCTGTACCTGCTGCCACTGCAAAACCTCAGCACACCACAGTCTCAGAAGCTGCCACGGGGCCTCGCCCCCCTTCGGGCCCGGTGGGAAGTGGCCAGCACTGCTGGACTGAAGTTCCCCCACTTCCGGAGGCCTGGAGGACGAGGATAATCCCTCCACTACGTGCAGGCCTCGAGATGCCACCGTGCAGGCGATGTCACGTCACACTGGGTCCCAAACCGCACAGCCAGTCCTGTCTCCGCCTCGCAGGGATCAGGTCTCGATGATTTGAGTCTGTTCTGATGGGGCCTGAGGTGCCAGCAGAGCTGGCCGGGGCCCTCCCTGGCCTTGCTGCCCATGCCGAGGCCCCTCCCCATGCCCCCACACCCCAGCGTTGGCCCAGCATCACCCCCTCCTGTGGGTCAGGTCGGCCCAGCACAGGATCCAGGCCCCCGGCTCTGCACCCCTGGCGCTGGGCGGATGCCGCTGCATCGCTCCATCATCCCTGTAGCCGTCGCGGCCACATCTCCTTCCCTGCAGCTCTCCGTTCTCCCCTCGCAGCCCTCAGCGCCTCCAGGGCCCCCACTGCAGCCCTGCCGGGGGCCTGGGTCTCCCCTGAACTTGGTGCTGTAGGGGCACGGGGAGGGGGGGCGCCCGCTCAGTCCTAAAGGAACAAAGTCATCCATCCTGGTGCGTCTTCTGCTTCCTTAGCCTTTCCTTCCATCGTGGAACCCGCCTCTGTGGAGGGGATGGAGCGCGAATGTTCAGCATACGCGGCCTGGGGCCGTAACGTCAGAGCAGAAACTAACTTGATGGAGGCTTCCTGTGAGTCAGGACCATTTGATGTTCCTCTCTCCCCGCTAGTGTGTTCGCTGTCTGCCGTGGCCAGCTCTCAGCCATCAGAGCTGGGGTGGCTGCCGCGTGCTCACACCTCACCTGGAGGGGCCGCCCAGGTGAGCAAGCAGGTGGGAAGGGGGACACCTCCACGTGAGAAGACCTCCGAGAGGCTGAGTGGGCCCCAGGAGGGGGGACTACAACCTCTGATGCCCTCTGCCTGAAGGACAAAGTTCAGCCCCGACCCCCGGCCCCCGTGCTGGGGTGACCCTCCCCCCCGGCCTCCAGAGAGGAGGGACAGGAGTGAGGGGCTGCTTTTGCAGCGCTGGTCTCCGCGTGGCCACTGCGGGGACAAGTGGCCAAAGGGCCAGAGACTGAGAGGCTCTGAGAGGGCACAGGGGAGGTCAGGACCCCCAGGCGGGGAAGGGGGCCCCTCCCGTTAGAGGCTGAGCCCTGCCCCAGAGGGCGAGGCGTTCGCAGGCCGAAGAGATGACCAGAGCCCCTCCCGGCCTTCCTGACCCTGGTCCAGTCACCGGGACCTGGATTTCTTGCCCAGGGGCCACCTCCGGGGTCTGCATCCTGCGGGGGAGAACCACCCCAGGCCCGAGGTGCTGCTTGCTGTGGGGGCGGGTGGAGCAGGGACCCAGGCTGGAAGGGCAGGGGGGCAGGAGGGGCCCAGGCCGGAAGGGCAGGGGGGCAGGGGGGCAGGGGGAGCAGGCCGGTGCCCCCAGCACCACCTTCCAGAGCCCCTCAGAGCAGCCCGATTCCCAGGTCCGACCCGGTCCCGCTCTTTGTGGCTCGCTTATGACTCAAATATTCAGGCACAGCCGCCTGCCTGCACGTGTCCCGCCCGCCTTGCAGGCCCGTGACTGGGGGGCCGGCGGTGGGTGAGCCGATGCTCCCAGCCGTCGGCCGTCAGCGCCATTCCATCCCCACATCCGGTGAAGAGCTGAGCTCAGGGGGACCTTCCTGAGCCCCAGAGAGAAGAGTGGAGCCACTATCCCAGCGGAGTCAGCACCGGGCACACACCTGGGAGGCACTCAAATGCCCGGGTGTGTTGGGGGGCCTGCACACCTGAGCGCCTCTGTGTGCCCTCAGTGAGTCACCTTCAAACAGTCCCTTCAGAACAATCCCAAAGGTAAGCATTAGTATGTTACGGTATTCTTGTCTGTATCGCATTGGTGAGAACACTGGAATAGATTGAACGAAGGGGCTGAAGACCCCTACTCCCTAGAGCCAGGTGAGTACTCTGACCCTCAGTTCCCTCGTCTCTGAGATAGAAATGACCGCAACGACTGTAGTCCTGCGAAAGTGCTGAACCCAGCGCGCTCACAGCCCCCGAAGACAGTGCAAACCAACAGGCTGCTATTACTATTACGACCTCCGTACTCCAATTCCCCGTTTCAAAAAATCTCCGGGACACAACTAAACACACATAAAATATAAGGGCAAAGGATGCTGGCCATAAAGGGAACGTGTGTTTGATCACGCGAAACACACTGGCCGTCAGGGACATGGTTGCGAGAGGCCCGCCTTGAACTCAGGACAACCTGACCGACGGCCAGCCCTGTTGAGAAGGGGACCCGGCTGACCAGGTTTTCTGAACACTGCACACCACCAAGCTGGCCAGGAATAGCCAGCCCGAGGAGGGAGACGCTGGCCGGGCCGTGAGTCATCGGCAGTTCCTGATGCCCACACTTCCAGAAACAGATATTCTGGGCTCCTTTGGAGAGCGGTTTCTAAAGAGGAGTTTGACTGGGCCGTCGTGTACCAAGGACGGAGAGAAGCAGCCCTCAGAGCCGAGCTCAGGGGGGGCCGCGGAGGGGGCTGAGCCCTCCTTCCATCCTGGGGGCCCGGGGACTAGGGTTCCTCACACAACCGCTTCAGGCCTCTGTTTGTGTTTGGGCTCACGACGCGATCACGAAAGGACCCCAAGGGAGACGGGGATCTTTTGGGGGGTGCACTTCTAAGGGTTCTGCGTGGCTCTGACCAGGATGCTCTCCCCACCGGGGTCTCTGTGGGGATCTCCGCAGCCCTCTCTGCAGATCGCAGCGTGTTCTCCAAGATGAAGCGGGCCGAGGTCACCGGGGGACAGACACACAGTCAGGAGGCCTCAGAGCAGAGGATCCCCGCCTCCACTGTGGGCGGCAGACCCAGCCTGGAGGGGGCCTGAGGGAAAGGAGATGGGTCAGCGTCTCTCTCTGGGCCCCTTTCTTCATTTGCATAAAAGGAAGCAGCAAGAGGAACTTGGGAGGATTCTAGAAGATTCACCACAGGAGCCTCTGCGATGGAGGTCTGGACAGGGGCAGTGGAACCTGAAACCTCGGGACTGAGGCCGGCCCCCCAGCTTCCATCTGCATCCTAAGGGCTCAGACCCCATTACAGTGAGCAGGTCACCTCCTGGTGCCTGCTTTCCAGACGTCCGTCCTCGGAACAAAAGAGCTGATTCTGCCCCAAACAACCTAAAAACAGATCTGCCAGGGACAGGGGTGCTGGGCATGTCTGAAAGTGGGGAGCAACTGCTTCTGGAGACATTCTTAGGCCCAAACACAACAGCTCTCAACGGACTGTGTGCGGGAAACACCTCCTGCTGGCCCCAAGCTGGAGCCGGCGGGCCTGGGGCCTCGAGGGAGGATGGACCCCTGCGTCCCGGATCCACCCGGGTGTGTAGTGGGTTCTAGAAGCCTGTGTTCTCATGGTAGAAACTGCCATCAGCAGTGCATCTTCCCCATTCCTGACTGTGGCGTTATCGCGCCCGGACCCACGGTGAGGATGCCCCGCTGCGTGGGTTAGGGGTTGTCTCACGGCCAGAAGCTCGGGGCCACAGGGACTCAGCACCAGGCGGGAACGGGGTCCCCCCACTGGGGCCCCTGCTGTCACCAGAGCCTGTGCTGGGAAACTGGGACAGTCCTGTGTCCTTCTGTTCTCAGCTCCCCCGACTCCCTGGCCTGGCTGCTATGTGAACAGCTGCAGCTCTGCCCGGTGACAGAGCTCTGCCGGGTCACACCCCACACTCCCCTGCTTACCCCCGCCGTGCCCAGCAGCCTCTCTCTCCAACAGCTTCCAACAAGGCTTCCTCCCTTCCCACTTCAGCTCTCTCCTGCCAGCCTGCAGGCATTGCCCCCTCAAAGAAACTTCCCCCGCCCCCTGCCCTGCTGGGTGGTCCCGATAGCCTCCCCCTTCTCCTCTTGCTCCAGGGTGTGGGACGCCCCAACCAGCCATGCCCCTGAGGAGGGGGCTTACATCCCAGTCCCCTGTATCCCGGCACACAGCACGGAGCCGGGGCTATGCTCAGACTACAGAGGACAAACAGGGGCCATGCTCAGACTACAGTGGACAAACAGGCGATTAAAGCAAAATGAAAGTGTCCATTTAAAAAAAAAACAGTGGTTACTCTTGGAAACTGAGAAAAGGTGGGACTTCCCTGGTGGTCCAGTGGTTAGGACTCTGCGATTCCACTGCCGGGGGCCTGGATTCCATCCCTGGTCGGGGAACTGAGACCCCCACATGCCGTGCGGCACGGCCAAAGAGAAAGAAATTGAGAAGAGGTGTGGGGTGTCGGGAGTGAAGAGTGGGTAGTTTTTTTAAATAAATGTGTGTTAACTGACTTTCAAAAAACCTTAAAAACCCTCATGCCTTCCACTGACATCATTTGAAATGTGAAATTAAATCTGCGACCAAAGACAATGCTTATCTCCAAGTCTGCTTATCTCGTGCAGGGGGGCCCACTCCCCAGGAGGATCTCAGCCTAAACTAGTCCGCAGTGATGGATCCCACTTTATTCCAGCCCCCTCCTCCTCGAGAGCTGTGGTCACTTGGGCTAAATACAAATCTTTGCCGAAGTATGAGTTTGTGATGGTCAGTGGGTTTCGGAGAGCTCTGCTCTCCTTCACCTCAACTTCTGTGGCCACAGAGACTGAGCCCAGCTGGAAACCAGACCCAGACTGGGGAGGGCGGGCGTGTGCAGGTCTGAATCAGGTAGGATGCCGGCAGGGCTCAGACCCATCCTCCAGCAAACACTCACACTGCACTCCTCCGTGGGCCAAGCAGGACCAGGGCCGGAATTCGGGGGACAGATCAGCCCAGCCCCCACCCTCAGGGAGTTTGCACTTTTATGGGGAGACATAGTTACAGGCTGTGGTTAGTGCTGTGAACAAAGCAAATAGGGGCCGAGAAAAACAGATGAAGCTTGGGGCACCTCCTTCAATGTGCAAGTGAGGAAACTTGCCCCTCGCAGCCTGTCCAATATCCATTCTCTTCTCCTCCCTTTTAACACAACTCCAGTATTGGTGGTGCAGCCATGAGCACAGCTCCGAAAATGTTCCTCATTTCCCCCGGCAATGGGGTTTGCCAATGAGATATAAATGACAGGCTGAGACTTCCAGAAAAGTTCCTTATAGAGGGTGGCCTCCACTAAGAAATGCTCTCTTCCTTGCTCCATTCTTCTTCTTCCTGCCTGAAATATGGTTGTGATGGTTGGAGCCCCAGCGGCCATTTTGTGACATGAAGTGACCTTCTCAAACAGTGTTTGGGAATCCAAAGTTTAAACAGCAGGTAAGTTCTAGAGCCAAGCATTGGACTTTTTTATTTTATTTTATTTTATTTTGCGGTACGCAGGCCTCTCACTGTTGTGGCCTCTCCTGTTGCGGAGCACAGGCTCCGGACGCGCAGGCTCAGCGGCCATGGCTCACGGGTCCAGCCGCTCTGCGGCATGTGGGATCTTCCCAGACCGGGGCACGAACCCGTGTCCCCTGCATTGGCAGGCGGACTCTCAACCACTGCGCCACCAGGGAAGCCCAGCATTGGACTTTTGATTCTAAAACCTATATTCCTCACCCTCTCCAACCCCTTCCCTCTAACACACACACACACACACACACACACACACACCCCTAAGATGGAAAACAGGGGGAGCCTTTCCATGTTAAGGAGACCTTCTTGTGGGATGGAAGCCTCTTATGACTGCAGGGAAAGTTCTTGCCCATGTGAGTTCGGCCTCAAGCAGAGGAAGCAGACAGACCAGATGACAGCAATTCTTGTTCTACTGAGAGCTCTAAAATCAAATTCCCAATTCTCCTCTGTGACTACACCAGATAGAATTACACAGTGCCAGCAACTTATAAATAGAAGAAAATAAATGGGGAGAAACCAGCAGATTAAGCTGTAAGCCACCGGGAGAAATTAGAGGGTGGAATTTGCTTGGTTGCTTTTTCTTGCGTCCTGCCAGCACCGTGGCTGGAATTCTCTGTGCTCTGCATCTGCTGCGTATGGTCCCCCGTGAGTCTCTGGCTCCATCCCCTTCTCACGTCAGCTGAATCCGAGGTGACCATGCAGAACAGCGTGCTCTGGAACCTCCTCTGCACTTTCCAGTCTGCTTGGGATGCTGAGTCCGTAGAGTGAGACAAATCAGGAGACATGTGGTCACCTCGATGGTCTGTGTTTAGTGGCGCCACATTCCTGCAGGTGAGGGTCCCACAGGGAGCAGCCCCAGGCAGACCCCAAGCTAAGCGGGGTGGCGGAACACCAAGTTCATGGCCAAGTCAGCGAAGGGATGCGTTTTCTCCTCCAGCACCATTTCTGACTCGCTCTTAACCAGGAATCAGATGCTCACTCGTCTTTGCAAACGCACTTAAAGTGCACAGGACGTCGACATGAAACAAACCGAAGGGGAGACAAAATTAAAAAGAAAAGATCCAGTGCTTTGTCTCCAGAGCTGTGGAATTCTTCTGATGTGCACAAGAGGCACAGCTGTGATCTTTTTTTGATTGCATTGCTCCGCCACACAGAAGGCGACATTGAAATACGTCAGGCGACATGGTGAGAGCCAGGAAAAGCTCATCTTCCCTGCGATGCCCCCGCAATCACTGCCCAAAGAGACGTCTGCTGGGGGCAAGTCTCAAGCAGCCCAGCCTGCATCTCAGGCCTGAGAGTTTCTTTTCTTTCTTTTTTTTTCATGGAAGAATGAGGACTGTTTTCTTCTTTTTTTTTTTTGGTCTGCGAGTTTCTGAGCAGGACTGAGAGCCTGCCCCGTGAAAGCCTTGGGCACGGGCTCCAGGAAGGGTCTAGGTACCCACATGCAGTGGTCCTGGCTGCTTGTTGTTTTTTTATTATTATAAAACTTTTAATTTTAAGATAATAGTAGATTCACATGCAGTTGCAAGAAACAATACAGAGAGATCCTTTATTCCGTTTCCCCCACGGTAACATGTTGCAAACTGTAGAAGAGTGTCACAGCAGGACGGTGACGCTGACGCAGACACAGAACCTCCCGTCCCCGCGAGGTCCCTCCTGCTGCCCTTCTGTAGCCTCACCTCTTCACTCTCGCCCCCCCGAACCCCACCAACCGCCAACCTTCCCCGTTTCCGTAATTTGGTCATTTTAAGGATGCTCTCTAAAAGGTTCTGTAATTTGGTCATTTTAAGGACGCTCTCTAAAAGGAATCGTAGGCACGTAACCTTTTGGAATTGGGCTTTTCTGCTCAGCTTAATTTTCCGGCGATTCGTCCAGCTGGCTCTTTGTCAAGGCTCTTCCTTTTGGTCACCGGTGTCTTTTGAAGGGCCCATCTGTATTCGGGGAAGCGCCAGGTCATTGGCACCCTGGTGTAGGAGCCAGAGCTCCCTCTCCACCCCCAGCAGCCCGACCCAGCCCGGATGCACCAGTTGAGGCTTCAGACTGATGAGGGGTGGGGGGCGGTGTCAGCACTTGACATGTGTGTTTCCAGGTGCAGGTGAGCTGTCAACCGAGGACCCCAACTGAGGAACCCTCTTCTCCGGAGGTGAGACGGGGCACCAGGCCCTGCCAGCCCTGAATGCATGGCTGGGGACGGAGCCCCACACGCCCGCACGAGCCCACCCGGGGTAAGGAGTCCAGCCCAGATGTGCAACGGTCACACCCCCGGCTCCTGGGTCTCAGTCTCCTCGGCTGGAAGCCGACTCATATCACACAACGCCTGTCACGGCCAACATCTCTGTTTAGTGGACGAGAGCCCCAGGTCTGGCTGCGAGGCCGTCACTGGAACGGAGGAGGAGCGGTTTCCCGAGGAGACCTCATCTCACAGCAGGTCGGGCCGACGGAGTCTCCTCCTGGGCTCCTTTCTCTGCCCTCCCCCGCCCACACACGCTCTCATACACGCTCACGCCTGCACGCACCGTTGCACACGCATGCTCACAACCACGCGCACACACGTTTGCACGCTTATATCCGACACTCGTGCGCCCACACACGCTCACGCTCGCGCTCCCATTTAAGGTCTGAGTTCACTTGCTGGGGCCTTTGTGTGCCCCGGTCTTTGAACTCAAATATGAGCTTGAAGCAGGAGAAAAAGAGAAAACACAACCCGCGGTCCGCCAGCTGCTGAGCTGCTTCAGCGCCCTGTCTTCTGCTACCCCGGCGAGGCACTCGTTTCGTTTCGTTTCTACTTCTCAGGAAATGAACTGATGGAGCCGGGCAGGCATCTGAGGGCAGGAGGCCCGGCCCTCACCCTCCTCCAGCCGGGGTCGGGGGTGGGGGTGACTTCAGGCCTCGCGCCCTGCCCGCCCTGGCAGTCCAGGCCCCACCGCAGGGTCCTCTCCTCTTGTCCTCACATCCCACTAGGCCCAAGGGCGTTACCAGGTCATCCCAGGCTGGGAGTATAAAGGACAAAGCCCCCAGATGCTGGCAGGGGGGATGCGGGCAGGGGAGGCTGGCCAGGGTCCCCCAGGGATCCTGCAGGCAGGGCGGGGCCGGGCAGGAGAGCTGTGCCTACTTGGGTGAAGTACTTAAGGAGGTGCCAAAAACTCAGCAGTGAGATAAATGTTTATTTCAATATTTTAATAAATCCAAATGGATGCCCCCAAATCAACAATAAACAAAATATGAAATTTTTAAATAAAGGCAGAATCTGGCCCTGGACTCGCCGGCTCTTTTCACTCACCTCCCCCGACCCCGGCCCTACCCGTGGGCAACTCAGGCCCCAAAGCAGGGAAGGAAGTAGGGGTCAGGGGTCCCTCCGTGGCTCAGAGCTCTCTGTGCATGTGGCAGGGGGGCTTTGAGAAGTGAGATGGGGTCTTTCCCTGGAGTCCCATAGCTCTTGCCTCTGGGCGTCCCTGACACACACGCACACGTGTGCACACACTCACGTCCATACACGCACATGTGTGTGCACAGCAGCCAGCCTCCATGGAGCCCCTCCCCACTGCCCACGGGCCGGAGCAGTGGCTGCAGAGTCCTCACCAGCAACTGAATCCGGGTCAAAGGCCACCTGGGCAAAAGCTGGCGGAGGCCCAGGCGCCCCACGGGGCTGAGTCGATGATGCTCCCTGACCCGGGCCCCAGCCGGGCAGCACCGGCCCTCTGGCCGTGGCACCTCCGCGCATGTGCGTGTGCGCTCAGCACCTACTTCCCCGGCTGGACGTCACCTCCACAGGGCACAGCCCTGCCACACCATCCACCCCTTGACTCGTTCTGCTAGAGTGAATGAATGAATGAATGAATGAACAAATGACGTGGGCGGGGAAGCACTGCGCTTAGCTCAGCAGGGGGTGTCCTTTTGCTGTGCAGCCCATCCTGTGAAGCCCCCATGCTGTAGGGTGGACCGTGGTCTGGTGCAGGCTCGACAGGCCACGTGTCAGCCACATAGCTCTTCAGGGCCGTGGGGAGGGCAGGTGGGCTCGGGGGCAGAGGTGCGGCCCCCACCGGCCCCAGGGAGGGCACAGTACAGAGAGTCCCATCTACACTGGGCAGGCTAGGAGCCTGAGTCCTGCGGCCAGTAGAGACGAGGTTCTGTCCTTTCTTCCCTCGCAGCAGTGACCCTTCTGCCCTGACCCACCGTGCACGTTAATTGCTATTCCGAGCACCTTCATCCCCTCCTTGCTGCTTCCAGCTCTGTCAGTCCCACTATTTATAGCTGACTATTTCAGAGACACAAAAGACTACTGGGACATGGCCTTTAAATTTCGTTGAAGACAGTGGGCTGAAACGTTTGCCAATGGACTTCGCGTCTCTGGCGGGGGAGCAGTAAAACTGACTCTCTTCTCTTCAGCGATGAGTGTCCTTTCACGTTGCAAGAGGCTTCTCCAGAAACACACCTTCCTTTAAATAAACTGCCCGATCACCCCGCTCTCCTAACCCGCCGTCCCTGGGAGAAAGGCCGTCTTCCACACTGGGGTTTAGGAAGGTCCCAGACGTTCCCACGTGGCCCCAGTTCCCAATTCCACGGCCCCTCCCGCGTCCTCCCCAAGCTCGGAGGTCGGCCTCCATTCAGCACAAGCAGAGTGAAAAAAATGATAAAAAATCAAATCGCTGACACCTGCCCACAGCTGCTCTGGACCCCGTGTGCTTCTAAGTGCTTTACACGTATTAGTTCACTGAATCCTCAGACGACCTCGGAGGCCGGCGCCGTTGCCAATCCCAGGCGAGAGACGGGGAGACAGGTCTGGCTGTCGCTGCGCCGGCATCACGATGCTGCTCTGGGCCCCGACGGTCCTGCGGGGGCTCCTGGGCCCGAGCCCTGCCTGCCCCGAGCTGCTAGTTAGGAAGCCCTGGGGCCTGGGGTTACCGGACGGGCGCATGCGTAAAGCGTGGGGAGGGATGGGGCAGCAGTGCTGGGAGACAGACTCCCGCCTCCTGGGGGCCGCTGGCTGGGGAAGGTCACGAGCCTACAGCCGAGTCACGCTGAACGCCCACAGGATTTAGGGCCGACGGTTGCCTCTCTGGCCCATGAGGCAGAAGGAGGTGTAGCTGGGAAAAGCCCCACTCCGGCCCACAGAGGAGAGGGCGCTGGTGCTGGGACCCAGGTCGGGCTGAGCAGTTACCCAGCGCTGCCTTCGGACTTGGGGTGATGAGTTCTGAGAGCCCTTGGGGTTCGCTCCACCTGCAGACAGCCCTCGGCCACTCAAACCCAAACCCGCCAAGCCCACTGGAGGGGTCAGAGCCTGTTCAGGACGTGAGCCCGTTCAGGACGTGGCCCACGGACTCCATTCCAGCCCCGGGGGAGCCGCTGCGTGGGACGCTGGGCCTGGCGGTGACTCACCCCGGCGCCCCCTCCTCCGCCCTTGCGGGGTGTGCGTTCCCCCCTCTCCTGCCGTTTCTAACACAGCAGAGGAAACATGGGCCCGGGGGCCCCAGGCCCCGAGAGCTGGAGGGCAGCAAGATGAGAACTCTCCAGCCAGACCCGCGCGGGGGCAGCACGAGGTCAAGTAACCCAGCCCCGGGAAGCCTGTGGGGAGACAGCTGGAAGGGATTCAGACGCCCTGGGCGCCGGGGCAGGGCCTGGAGAAGGGGGGCTCTGCGTCACCCCACCGCACCCACCCAAGAGGAGTCGCCGCCCCCGGAGGAACCCCAGGCAGAGCTGGTAGCCGCCCACCTGGCCTCTCGGCCGGGGCCTTCACGCCGGGTCCAACGGGAGCCCCCCCATCAGCGGGTCTCCCCCTCCCTCCGGGTCACAGCGGCTGCCGGATGCTGTCGCCGGCATGTGTGATCCAGGCGGTATCGGGCTGCGATCAGGCTGCTGAGAAGCCAGGCAGATGGCGTGAGGAAGCGTCGGGCCGCCAGCAGCTCTCCCGCCCGTGCAGACACCAGAGGCGCCAAGCGGACCTCCTGAGGCTGCGCGCCAGCCAGCCAGGGCCCAGCGCCCGAGGAGCTGGGGAGACGGGCACCCTCGCCTGAACCGGGGGTCGGCGGGCGGCTTCCCTGCAGGCCCGGCCCGCTCCAGGAAGGGGCTGGCAGACACCCAGGCCAGCGGATGGCAAGTGTCAAAATCCCGAGAGAGGGCACATGAGATGAGGGCGGGGGAGCAGGGCCCACGCGCCCACCTCCTACCTCCAGGACAGACAGGCCAGCTTTCCTATAAACACACACACACACATTCACACTCACATGCATACACTCATAGCACACACACACCACAGACACATGCACACACACCACAGATACACACTCGCAAGCACACGTGTTTCCCTGAACCTGAACTGTATTATGGTCCTGTGACCCATGCAAAGTATGAACACAAGAATGCATGGTGACACGAGTAACAGTCCCACCCCAGCAGGGTCACACTGTGAGGACCCCAAGACAACAGCCAGGGTGTTTACCAGGCCATCAGGGCCCAGGTTGAGGCCCTGATGCCACACACACGTGCATGCGCGTGCGCACACACACACACAAACACACACACACACGGTGCTGGTCCAGTGAAGATGTGTCCCAGGATGTTCCTGGCACTGTGGTCGGGGGTATGGGCAGCCCAGGACGGCCAAGGGGCTCCCCCGGGGGCGCGGCTCCATGTGTCCATGAGCCACGGAGGAAGAGATGTCCCCGACACGCATGGGAAGCCTCACAGACAGCGCAGGGGCAAACAGTGGAGGAGGGATGAAGCCCCAGCACAACGATGTGTCCATGGACCCAACAGACGGCCCCGCACCTAAGGACCAGCCAGCAAAGTCTGACTGTGGGAGTCTGAGGGTCAGAGCCCAGATTCCCCCAGAGACAAGTCGTAGGGAAAAGAAAGGGATGGAAGGGGGCGGCTCTGGGTGAAGAGGGACTTAAACATTTCAATCTGAAAACAAAGGGAGAAGTTTGGCAGTCCTGAAATAGTTAAACAGAATTGAAAATAGGTGTTCAAGCAAAAACTTGTCCTCCCAGGAGAGGGGCAAGGATGGCAGAGCAGGACGGCCCTGAAGTCACCGGCCCCACGGGCGCCCCCAGATCACAGCTGGTCACAGGGCGACTATCGGTGGGAAAGACCGGGAGACGAGCAGAAAAGATCTCCTAAAACTAAAGACATAGAAGGAACCACAACGAGACGGGAGGCGGGCAGAGCTGTGGTTTAGTCAAGTCCCATATCCCCTGACGGAGTGGGGGGGGGGGCGACCCGCAACCGGGAGGATCTCTACAGTGGCAGAGGTTCTCCCCAGAGAGCAAGGGGTCTGAGCCCCATATCAGACTCCCCAGCCCGGGGGTCCTGTACTGAGAAGACAAGCCCCCAGAACACTGAGCGCTTAATTTCAGGGGACCCAGAGGGCTGGGGGAAATAGAGACCCCGCTCTTAAAGGGCCCACAGAACCTCACACACTCAGGAATGCAGAGCAGAAGCAGGAATTTGAAAAAAGCCTGGGTCAGACCGCCTGCCAGTCTTGGGGAAGCAGGAGGTAACTGGACCTCACCCTGGGGACACAGACAGCGCTGACAGCAAGCAGGGGAGGTGGTTCTGCCACGTGGGCACTGGTGCTTGGCAGGCACCCCTGTGGAGCCCTCCCTCTAGTTACCAGTGCAGGGACCCGGCCCCGCCCAGCAGCCTGTGGACAACAGCATCGGGGCACCTCAGGCCAAGCAGCTGGCCCATGCCCCACAGCTACCGAAGCCCGTGCACCTAGAGCCCGTGCTCCGCAACAAGAGAAGCCACCGCAATGAGAAGCCCACGCACCACAACGAAGAGTAGCCCCCGCTCACTGCAACTAGAGAAAGCCCACGCGCAGCAACGAAGACCCAACACTGCCAAAAATAAATAAATAATAAAATAAATTAATTAAAAAAAAAAGGCATCGGGGAAAAGCAACAAATAACATACAAGGGAAACTCCCACAAGGCTATCAGCTGACTTTTCAGGAGAAACTCCGCAGGCCTGAAGGGAGCGGCGTGACGTTAAAGTGAGTGGCTAAATGGATCCCAAAACAAGAGCCGTGTATATGCTGCCCATAGATATACAGCAGACTACTGCTTAGCCACAGAAAAGAATGAAATCCCGCCATTTGCGACAACATGGATGAACCAAGAGGGTATTATGCTGAGTGAAGTAAGTCAGACAGAGAGAGACAAATACCGTGTGATTTCACTCACACGTGGAATCTAAAAAACAAATGAACACACATAACAAACTTATGAGATACAGAGTTGTAGATACAGAGAACAAACCACTTGCCGAGGGAGGGGGGCCGGTAGAGAGGAGGAGAGAGATCGTGAGGGAGGTTAAGAGGTACAAACTTCCAGTCGCAAAACAAAGGAGTCACAGGTATGAGACGCTCAGTGTGGGGAACAGAGTCAATTCCTACGGACCATCTTTGTGTGGTGACAGAGAGGAACTAGACTCAGTGTGGTGATCATTTTGGAATGTACAGAAATATCGAATCACTACGTTGTGTAACAGGAACTAACATAGTGTTGTCGCTCAATTATACTTCAGAAACAAACAAACTCATAGAAAAAGAGGTCAGATTTGTGGTGACCAGGGGTGGGAAGGGGCAGGGGAATTGGATGAAAGTGGTCAAAAGGTACAAACTCCCATTATAAGTACCAGGCATATAATGTACAACATGATAAATATAACTTACGCTGCCGTACGCTATACATGAAACTTGTTCAGAGGATAAATCCTCAGAGTTCGCAACTCTGAGGATAAATCCTCAGAGTTCGCATCATAAGGAAAAATATTTTCTTTCTACTTCTTTAATGCTGTATCTACATGAGACGAAGGATGTTCACGAACCTCATCGTGTCATTTCATGACGGATGTACGTCAAATCATCACGCCGTCCACCTTAAACTTGTATGGTGTCGTACGTCAACTGCATCTCAATAAAACTGGAAGAAAAGAACACACTCCAGCAGCATGGGGCACAACAGGAAAATGTAGGAACAACCCAAGCGTCCATCTGCAGTTGATGGATAAACACAACGTGGCCCCCCCTCGGCTCAGTGGAACGGTGTTCCACCACAAAAAGGAAGGAAGTACTGACACATGGGACAACAGGGATGGGCCTTGAAAACATTCTGCGCAGTGAAAGAAGCCAGACACAGAAGGCCACATACTGTACGCTCCCATTTAGAGGAAATACCCAGAAAAACAAACCCACAGAGACAGAAGCAGCTTCGTTGGGTGTCAGGGGCTGAGGCTGGGGGTGGAAGTGACGGGTAATGGTGCAGGGCTCTTTTTGGGGTGGTGAGAATATTCTGGAACTATGTAGACATGATGGCTGCACCGCACTGGGGGTGGACTAAATGCCACTAATGGTAAAGTTCATGTTATGTGTATTTTACCACAATAAAAACCACGTAGAAAAACAAGAAACAGACCAGAGTAAACCACAGGCTCTAGGGAAGCACACTTGGGTGGTGACCCTATTTAAACACACAGGCGGTGGTCACTATGATGAAATAAAATTTATATGTGAAGGCAGGACAAGAAAAAGTAAACGCAAGATCCTCTCTGTGTGTTTGTTGGGACCTCCGCATTGCACATGAGGCTGACCTCCTCAAAGGTGGGAAGCCCTGCTCACCGCAAAGATCAATGTGTCTTCCCCCTTCTGACGCTGCCACTGTAACGTCTCAGAAGGATGGTGTCTTTCCGAACTCTAGGAAGTGATGGTGACCTGCTGCTCGCTGGGTACGTGCTACAGGGACTGTGTACCCCTGGTGAACTTTATGCAAGATACCAGCATGTCCTTTTGACATACGATCCTTTGTCTCGAAAATGTATATGGCTGTGCCTTGGACTTCCAGCATGCAGAGCAGTGCTCAGAGCTTCTGAGAATCTGCTTCCCGGGTTAGAATCCTCAGTTTGGAATAAAATTCCCTTTTTGATTCTTAACTTGATTGTTAACTGAATTTTCATGGACCTCAAGAAGCCAGGATGGTGGTTACCTGTGTGACTGGGAGGGGCACGTGGAGGGGCCTCTGGGGGGCTGCTTGGTGCTCCTGCCTGACCTGGGTGGGCTTCCCTCTTCACCACCAGCTTTTGCGTGGTCTCTGCATCATCTGGTTTCTGGGACAAAAGACTTTCGGACGTGCCCTGATGGCCCTGAACATTGCACAGGGCGGCTGCTTGTCCCTCACCTGCTCCCTCCCCCGGCTCCCCCGAGGACTTGCCCAACCATGGGTGCCGCTAAGTGGCTGTGTGACCCCCAGGGGCATGGCCAGCTGGCGCCTGAGCCCCCCGACGCTACTGGAAACGGGAGGAGGCGGCCCAGCCCCTGCTCCCAGCCTCCCGTGTCTGTGGGTTCCTGTGTGCAGAGGCAGCAGGAAGTGGCTGGTGAGGAAGGACTGGGAGGCCTTCAGAGGCCCCTGCCCTCCTGTGGGTATGGAGCTGAGGACACAGGGCGGGGGCCGGGAGTGGGGGACAGCCAGGCAGGGGAGGGTGGGGAACACTGGGCTATGCCCAGAGCCTGGCCAGTCCCTCAGCACCCCGGCCCCCTGGCTCCCACGTGGGTGTCGCGGTGGCAGGGCGTCCAGTGCAAGGGTCAGGGTGAGCGGCGGCCGTCGAGGCCGTGACTGTGGTGCTGATACTGAGCATTGGGGTGACCGCGGTGAGGCAAGAAGGGACGAGGGGGAGCGGGGAGCTACAATGGTTAAACATGAGAACGCACACATTTACCTCCAGGGCAGGTTTGCAAGGAGGAGGCTGCCTGCCAGGGTAGGTCCCTGTCCCCAGGGGACCCCTCAGCCTGTACCCCCAGGAGGGCCCCACGTGTGTGGACGGTAGGTTCGGGAGTAAGCGAGGGGCCGGACCCACACAGCACACAAATGCTGCGTCTAGATTTAGACTCTGCGTATAAATCAGGACAGGGTAATTTAAAGCAAAATGATTTCAATTTTACAACATAATATAACCAATTGATTACTTTGTTCTCATATAAATGCCTGGCTTTTTAAACACATCCCATTTCTAAAGCCCTAAAGGTGGCAGTAAAACAGAAATCATGAAAATATGTTTTCCAAAGATTTCTTTTACTTTTCTTTTACTTCTCACAGAGAAGTAGGTGACATCTCAAACAGATGAAAGAAGAATCATAGGATAAACCCCTGACAACCTCAATGGTTCCCACCCTTGAACCCTTGAGTGTGTCCTTCCCACAAGGATGCTCTCCCACCTCCGCTGCACAGCCTGGAGGTCAGGGGACATGGCGCACGTGGTGTCCAGCCCTCATTCCCACTCTAGTTCTCCGGGTCCTGTGACATCCTTGGGAGCAAACTGCCCGGCTCAGAATTGGGTCACTGGACACCCCTTATAAACATCCTTCTCACACCCCAAATCACAGCTCCTAAACCGTCGGATACATGAGATCATCACACTTCCCGCACTGTCCTGGCAACGTCTGCGTTCTCCTAGTTTGTCTCCTGGGACAACAAATTCCATCTACAGATGGAGACTAGCTGGTGTCTCGGTTCTGTTTCCGTAGGTCCCTGCCCCCACCTCTTCTTTTTCTACAGAGTTTTTTTTATTGTTTAGTTTCTTTTTTTTTTGGCCATGCCGAGTGGCTTGCAGGATCTTAGTTCCTCAGCCAGGGATTGAACCCAGGCCCACAGAAGTGAAAGCGCCACTGGACCGCCAGGGAATTCCTTTTACAGAGTTTCTGTTGAACCAGGCTGTTTGTCCTGTGGAGTTTCCCCTGGACTAAAGGACGCATTTCTGTAAACTGGCATCAGCTCTGCAGGCTTAATCCATCTTGGGTTCTTTTTCTTTTTTCTTGCAAGACCTCCTCGCAGGCAGCGGTGGGGTCTCCGCTGAGAGGCACATAAGGCTGCTTGTCTCTCCTTTTTTGTGATGTCACACGCACCGGTTTCCATCGCCTGCATCACTTAATTCATCGGCAGCTGCGCGGTGGTGCCTGGGTTCTACCCTCCCAGCTTCGCCTACTTTTTCTCCTTCACCATCTCTCGGCTGCCCTCGGGCAGGGAAGGGTGTGGGAGGTCTGGACGGGAAGGGCACAGTCGGCACGTGACCCTCAGCCGGGGGCCCAGCACCCTCCAAACCCACAGATGCGTGTGCACAGCCCCATCCTGAGAGCTCACGTCTGACCTGTTAACCCCGCGGCAACTTCCATCCTGGTGGATCCTTCTCCATCACCTCCCACCAAGTGCCACTGAGAGCCAGGCAGGTGACAACTTGGCACCCCAAGAGCAGAAAGACGCTGATGCTACACTTGGGGGCAGAATTTCCACGTTGGTCGTGGAAATAAGCATCGCCACAGGCTCACGGTGGGTGAAGAGCGGGCGGGCAGGGTGGGGCAGGCTGAGCGGAGGGGCCTCCTGTCCCTGCCTCTTCTTTCCTGTCCTGACTTGGACACGAACCTAGTTCCACCTCATGCTCTCTCTGCTCTGGGACACGGCTGCTGGGGGTCTTTGGAATGTGGGGGGACCCTCCCCTCCTTCTGCCCCATACACACAAACACCAGCCACTGTTTGGAAATAAATGCTGAGCTTTGCAGAGATTAAAACACGGCACGAATTACGCAAGGCGCGCTGTCTGGGGACACATGAATTTCACAAAATAAACTGGCTTCTGTTTTCTGTTAGAACCTACAAGTGGACTTCCCTAGTGGCGCAGTGGTTAAGAATCCACCTGCCAATGCAGGGGACACGAGTTCGAGCCCTGATCCGGGAAGATCCCACATGCCGTGGAGCAGCTAAGCCCGTGCACCACAAATACTGAGCCTGCGCTCTAGAGCCCGCGAGCCACAACTACTGAAGCCCGCGTGCCTAGAGCTCGTGCTCCACCAATGAGAAGCCACCGCAATGAGAAGCCTATGGACCGCAACAAAGAGTAGCACCCGCTCGCCGCAACTAGAGAAAGCCTGCGCGCAGCAACAAAGACCCAATGCAGCCAAAAATTAATTAATTAATTAATTAATTAATTTAAAATCTTAAAAAAAAAAAGAGAATCTACAAGTGTCTACCTGGTCGCTGCTATGAAGGAAAAAACAATCCTCAGAAGAATGCTGAGAAATACCTTAAGGTTATTATTTTCAACATCCTTGCCAAGGCAGGAGGGACCCTCTGTCTCTTATTCAGACTCCTCAAATAACACTCGGTTACCACACACCTCTGGGCTCATTAGGTGCTGGCGGCTGCCACGGGCTGACCTGTGACCCCCAAAACCCATATGTTGAAGTCCTGGATCTCGGACGTCCAGCCTCCAGACCCTGAGAAGATAAATTTCTGTTGTCTGCGTCCCCAGTCTGCAGTAATGGTTAAGGTGGTCCCGTGACCGGGCCACCTGTTACCACCCACCTCGCCTCTCCAGCCCACTGGCCTCCTGGCCGCTCCCCAAGCCAGCATGCTCACCACTCAGGGCGTCTGCACTGGGGCCCCCTCTGCCCCTGATATTCCTCAACTCACGGCTTTGCCCAAAGGTGACCTCACTGGACCACCCTCGCCCTCCACACCCAACCCTTCACCTCGCCCTACTTTCTACAAGCCTGTGGCCTCTGCCTCTAGAATGTGGGTTCCATGAGGACAGAGCCTGGCACGTGGCAGGCCCTCAGCTGAGGCTCAGAGAGGAGCCCAAACCCGCGGAGCCCACAGCAGGGATGCCAGGAGATCCCGTCGGGGCGGGGGTCCGGCTCCATGGCTGCGGCCTGTGCAGTTGCTCAGGGTCCTGCGCTCAGAGACCCTGCGCTCGGGTTCACGTCCTGCTCGGAAGGACCCCGCCCCACCGGCTCATTATTTCAGACGGGGTCCAGCAAACTGTGGGCCTCGGGGCCCTCACCCAGTTCTAGACACGTGGACGCAGACTCCTGGATACCGTACACCTTGAACACTCTCGCCAAGGTTTTACCCTAACCCCACAGCCAGTGACTGATTTGGGGGCTTCCCCCAACAGGCCGGCCTGGCCTTAAGATGCCCGACTCTATGGCGGCCCCGCTCCGGGGCTCCCGTGGGACCAGGTGGAAGGTCCCCAGCCGAGCCCACAAGCCAGCCGCTCCTTCCCAGCCCGTCCTGCCTGCCCCCTCCTCCGGTGAGCTGCGCCATCATTCACCTGGATGAGAATCCCCGTCTCAGGCTCTGCTTCCGAGAGCCAGCTGTCAATGACCCCCTGCGCCCCCTGCAGGCAAACCTGGGGACCACATCCACGCTGGGCTGCACGTGCTTTAGCGCTAGTTCATGCAGAAAATGGGGCCCTTCGACAGCACCTACTGACCTGGACGCAGCTGCCCCTGCACTCACAGGGGCCCCATCCTGGCCTGAGCCCAGCTTCTGGGCGAGAGCCTTTCCTCCTGTGTCAGCTCATTTCCTCCTTCCCAGGACCTTCTGGAACGTGCTCGGACTCCCACAGGGTCGTTACTCCGAGGGGACTTTTGCTCTCATCTAGAGAGAAATGCGTGCCTTTCACCGGAACTTTCTAAAAAGAAATTCTTTCAAAGGAAAAACAACAACAAAATAATAAAATCTCACCAGGCCTCTCAGCTGCCTCCAGCCAGGAAAGTAAAATGCTCGTCACGTCACTTTCAAACAGGCACAAGCAGGGCTGTGAAGGACCAGGCCCCGGCCGCAGTTCCCATGCTGCCCACGTGGGGAGGGGGGAGGCTGGGCGGACAGGAAACCCACGTGAGTCCTGCGCTGAGGGGCTCTGGGAGAAGGAGGGCCACCAGGCCACCACGTGTTATCAGTGACACTCAGCTTCAGAGCCAACTGCCCCTGACTTGCCGGCACTTCTCTACCTTGTTGGGAGTTTTTACCCTAAGAAAAGGTGAAGACAGGAAACCCTGGGGGACGGGGGCGGAGGTGTTCTGCACCCCACCTGCCCGACGCCCCCAGCACTATGTTGTGGTCCCAGAGGTTCTGTGGCCTGTGGGGGTCAGGCTGTGGCACCCTCCTCTGACCAGCGGTGGGTCAGGCCGGCGTGAGCCTCGGGACTCAGGCTGCGAGCGCGAGACCCTTCCCAGTGGGGCGATTGAGGGCGCAGAAGCCCCAGGAGCAGCCGCTCGGTCAGGGGTCACCAGACATGCAGGGAGGAAAAGGGACTTGACGGTTGGTGACCTCACCTGAGGCCAGCCCACTCCCAGAATTCTCCAGGACAAGGCCCGTGACCCCCCTCCCCTGCATAAGCCAGTGTGAGTCTGGGTTCTGGGAGCTGAAGCATTCCGAATCCAAATGCCCCCACTTTTGAAATTCGACCACATCTTCAATTCACATCAAGACACAATCTACTTAGTTATTAAAAGGACAGGGACCTCCCTGGCGGTCCAGTGGTTAGGACGCCGTGCTTCCACTGCAGGGGGCAAGGGTTCGACCCCCGGTGGGGGGCTAAGATCCCACATGCCACGAGGCGTGGCCACAATTTTTTTCAATTTAAAAAATAAAAGGACAGAGACAAACTGCAATGCCAAAAGCCCAAGGCACAAACCCCTGGGCCTGAGAGCAGCTGAGGCCACGCCTCCAGGGGCAGGGGGTGGGGCTGGAGCCAGAGGCCCAGGCTTGCACGGGATCCGGATGCCTCTGCTTGGTGCCAAGCGAAGGGGGCTGTGAGAAAGTCAGATCCGGTCGGACCGACCGGGAAGGCCCGTTTCCTTGGAAACCACGTTGCCGAGAGACGTGTAGCAAGCCGCGTGCCCAGGCGCAGAGCCGCACTCCGACAGTGGGGTTTTTGCAGCAAAATAAGGGTTTACTGCAGGCACCGAGCGAGGGAAGGGGAGACAAGCCTCAGAGCCACTCCCACCTGGTCTTCGGGTTGGGGGATGTGTCTAAGGGGAAGAACAAAGTAGCTGGGGTGAATCTTTGTCTTGTGACATTTCTGAATCATGGTTTCGCGAGTCAGGGTGTCCCAGGTGGTCCCCGGCTCAGGGGTCTGTGAGCTCACCTTGCCCTGGAGAAACGACCCGAGTTTGTACGTTAATGATGAATCTATAATAGCAATTTTAGTACGTGAACGACGGACAGCAGCAACCTTAAGCATCCGACTCTGGTGATCAGTGTTGTTAGCACAGGCTTGAGGCCAGAGGGGACAGAAACGGGATGAAGTTTTGGATGAGAGGTGAATCGTAAACTCGGTAAAGAAACTCAGCTTTAGGGGTCTTGGTTCCAGAAGACGGGGTCTGGCCGGGAGGGTGGGGAGACTGCTCCGGGGGGCGGCCCCTGGACGGGGAGCTGCGGGGTGTGCAGACCTCAGGCCTCCTCGGGGACGGTGGAGGGTTTCTCCGTGTGCAGGTGACATGGAGCCCTTAGGTGAGAGCAGGACTTTCTGTCCTCACAGTGGGAGGGCTGCCAAGACGGGCACCAACCAGACAGTCCCCCACCCCCTCCCCGGAGGGACACCTCCAGGGCAAGGCCCAGGCTGCTCAAGTGCCACAAAGCAAATGGGGTGCCAGGGGGTGCCCGAGGGACACCCCGCACACCACGCCAGGGCCTTGGGGCCATCATCCTCTCCCATCGGTCAGGAGAGGACCGAGGGGTGGTCAGAGAGCAGCGCCGCCCCGCCTTGGAGCTCAGGCTCAGAACCGCATCAGGGGTGCCCCCCAGCCCCGGCAGCAGCCTGCCCTCCAGTCTGGGGCGGGTGGGAAAGGAGCCAGTCCAGGCGGCTCCACACTACAGGGGAGGCCAGGGCCAGCCGACGGCCCTCAGGGTGACGTGGGCCCACGCCCAGCAGATGGCGCTGCAGGCGTCACCAGCTCCTGCCAGGCCCCAGGTGCTCTGCGGGCAGCAGGCAGCGCAGAGCCCAGGGCGGGGGTAGTGCAGGGTGAGGATCAACAGGGAAGCGCTGGCTGGGAGGCAGGGGCAGCCGGGCCAAGGGTCACGGGCGGGGGGCAGCTGGTGGCAGGAAGAGCTGAAACATCTCTCCCTCCCCCTTCATCACCCTGAACCCCCCCCAGGGAATTAGCAGCACCGCAGGGCAAGGCAGACCAGCCCAGACCCGGGCGTCGGGGGGTCTGGGCCCCCTTTCTGACTCAGTCGACCCTGAGCTGCTCCCCAACAGTGCGGCGTCTTCTATCCTTTCACTCTCTGACAAACCTCCCAGGGCAAGGAACTTTCCAGGGGCAGGAGAGGGAAAGGGCCCCTCAGTCTTCTGCTCCTGGGTCAAGCTCTGAGGGTTAAGACTCAGAAGAGAAAGAGGGACAGAACATGGGGACTGCGCGGGCGGATCCTCAGCCGGCCCCTGGGTGCCCACCCCTAGGCATGCACACCCCACGGTTCCCCTCCCCCAGTGTGGGTGGGCCTGACCTCGTCAGGTGAGCTGGAGCTGGGGACAAAGTCAGAGGTCCGAAGTGTGAGCATTTCTCCTGCCGGCCTTGGGCACGCGGCCAGGAGCCGTGGGCAGTGCCTAGGAGCTCAGAGCCACTGCGGCTGACAGCCAGCAAGAAAACGGGGACCTTGGCCTCATCCTGCCGACAAGCAGTGAGCCGGGAAGGGGACCCGAGCCTCGAGTGTGGTGGCAGCCCCGCGACACCTGATCTCAGCCTGTGAGACCCCGAGCAGGAGCCCCACTACCCACGCCCTGACTCCTAACCTACAGAGCTGCCATGTCCACCGCCAAGTTTGCAGTAGTTCATGACACAGCAGCTATCTCATACAGCACAGTCCTGCAGCTATCTCCTGCGAGACTGAATAAACATTTAAGCAGAAAAGGGGGAAGGGGAGGGGGGAGGAAATAAGGGAGAGGGGGTGACTGCGGAGAGGGGCAGGGAGGTGGGCTGCCAGGGGCACGGGACACTCGAAGGTCTCAGGTCCAGCCAGGGAGCACAGCCCCCAAAACACCGAACGTCAAAACTGGAAATCATGCAGCTCGGACCCCCAAGCGAGACGGAGAAAAGGAAAGGGCGATCGGGGGCGCCGGGAGGTGTGCAGGCGTCCACGTGTGGCCGGACCCCAGGGGTTGGGGGCGGGCGCTGCCCTGGAACCACCAGGAGGGGCCGGGCGCAGACCGCCCACCTCCTGTCCTCTAAGGGCGCTGGGGCAGCTGTTGCAAGATGCTGCACAAATCCTAACTCGGGTGAGTGCCTCCCAGGAAAGGACACAGGTGAGGCTGGTTCCCGTCGTCCCTCCCCCGGCACCCCACGCTCCGTCCTGCTGGCACCAGCGGCAGGGCCACCACCCACTTGTCAGGGATGCCCCGTGACGCCGCCTGATACCACTGGCCGCGCCCCATGGACAGGTGAGGAAATAGGCCCAGAGCAGGCAGGCACTCTCCTAGGGAGGGACCAGGACCCGGTCTCAGCTGCTGGTGCGACTGTCCCCAGATCCACCCCACCCCACTACCCGAGGGGGGTCCCAAACGGCCCTGGCAGGTCCCTCCCCCTCGTGAACCGTCTGCAGCACACAGGCCCCCCCTCACGCCCACCCCTCCCGGAGCAAGACCTTCCCATGCAGCCCTTAGACTCCGCCTGGGCCAGAGCTGCCCCCACTGGCGTTAAGGAGTCAAAGTAGTCAGCCTGGCTCCGCCTGGTCCCGGCTACAGCGGAGTTTTGGGCCACTGGACCGTGTGATGAGCAACAGGCTGATGCAAGAACTTGAAGAACTTCGGGCTGTTGTTCTGGACCTTTCTCAGCAAGCCAGGGCGGAGAGCCGAGGGCCCCACGACACGACTGCCATCTCGTTATCAGGACGAAGCTCCGGGTCAGTCCACGTGGACTGGCACATGGCGGGGGGGGCGGTGGTGGTCCCCGACCTAGCTCCAGAGCGACCATCCAGTCTCCCGGGAAGAGAACCTTTAGCGGAGCCAGTCATAACCGCAAAGCTATAAAAACACAATTGCTACTGGAAGCTTAGGTCACTCAGACACAGTGGTATCTGTCCTAGACCCCAACTGCTCCAGGAAACTATAAATGAACGTCTTAGCCTGGTGGTCAATAATCTCATGGTGGGGGCCCCTGGTGATCCAAAAGCCTCCCTCAGGCTTTCTCCCCAGTGTATAGGAGGCCCTGAGCACAGGGTTTCTTTGGGGGTAAATGAAAATGTCCTAAGATGGACTGAGGTGACAGACACACAACCCTATGAATATACTAAGAACCACTGGATCATACGGTCTGTAAAGTAAATCTCAATAAGAAAGACGAGGGACCCGGAAGACCCTCATCCACACCAGCTCCTCCGGGGCCGTGCAGGGCCGGGCCCTCAAAGGAGCCAGCGCTCTCTGGAGACATGGCTGGCCCAGGGCTGGGGCTTCCTGCCATAACGAGGGCAAGGGAGCGAGCGCCTGGGGAAGGGTCTCAGGAGCCGGCCTGAGGGCTCCCACTGGAGGCTGCGCTGAGCAGTAACGTAAGTGACAGTAAGGGATTACGTATAACCACTGGATCAGACAGGAAACCTGGGCTGCTGGCACAGATGAATAAGTGGAAGTTTGATGAGAAACTGGGCACCAGAATTCCAGAGCCCCCTCCTATAACACTGTGTTAGCCCCCAGGGGGAAGGTCACTTTCTCAAGACCCCCCCTCCCAACTGCAGGGCAGGTGGAAACCCGGTGGCCTGGGCGGGACCGAGGGAGAGCCAACGTCGCTTCTGCGATGCCCCCGCCCAAGAGGGCCCATCCGCACAGCGGGGTATTTACTACTCAGCCATAGAGGGAATGCAATTGACACATGTCCCAAGGCGCATGAACGCTGAACACACGCTGAAGGAAGCCACACACTGATTTTCACTATCTGAAAACCGAGAAAGCAGCACAGAAAGTCGTTAGCGGTTGCCAGGGGCTGGGGGCGGGAGCTGGGAGGGGCCCAGGCATCCTCATGGGTGAAAACGTTTTCTGGAGCTTGAATCATATCTCAACAAGGCGCTTAAAAAAACGATGCCCCCTTTGGAACACAAGCTTTCCTGGGGCACAATGGCTGGCGGTCGTATTTAATTTCCTCATTTTGCCCGATGGGAACGTTTCCTCACACCGGAGAAACACTGCCCATCAGAGCAACTGCAACCCACAGCCCACCAGTGCCCACAGCTACGTAACACGGTTACAGGCGAAGGATCCTGAAGACACGGGAGATGTTCATACAACGTGGCCTGAGAACAGTGACAGGAGAATGGCACTGCTTTAAGAACTGCAATCAGGAATGACTGCTGCTTCTTTCCCCCCAGAAACTTCTACAGTATGGCTGCTTCCATACTTTTTGATCAAAGGAATTCCAATAAAAAACAAAAAAAACACCTGCCCGCACCCACAAAACAGTGCTAATAGCAGCAGCGCCCTCCCTCCCAGGGTCCCAGCTGGGGAGGAAGTGACAGCTCGAGGGTTATCAGCCAGGTCACCTTGCCCGTTAGCCAGCCCTGCCCGCCGGCAGTCTGTGGTGGGCGCCTCCTGAAGCCGCTCTGGGGTGGTGAAAGGAATGTTCGCGTACTGAGGCCTGGGGACGTCGTTCCGGCTTATGCGTGAGCTAACTTGCACCTGACGCTGACGAGAACAGCCTGTTTGTGGCCTTTCAAACATACACTGTCCATCCGCTGTAATTATTAAAGAAGAGGGCGCACTGACCAGAAGAATGTCCATGTTAAACATAAAGTGAAATGCCTCCCTTCCTGGGAGGCCAACGCTGGTCCTCCTTTGACGATAAGCCTCCCTCCCAGGTGCCAAGGCCACACTGACTCGCTGTGTACCTGCTGGTCTGGTTTTTGAAACCTTGAGGGAATGTACCCCTGACCTAACATTCTTTGTTCTGACAGGACAGAAAACTGTGCTGCAAACCCTGCCTCTCTGGAGCAGTTCTCAGAGTTATGACAGGCTGTCTTCTGGGCTATGGTCCTCAGTGTGGCTCAAATAAAACTCTTTTCTATGCGTATCGTAGATTGTTTACTGATTATTTTCGGCAACGGGGAAAGGCACTTAAACTTTAAGGGACGTAGACTCTGGGACTTGTCACTACCCTCCCTACTCCTGCACCCCACCAGCCCCACCCACCTCACAGCTGGACCAAAACGGGGTCCCCGGGCGTCTACTCCAGGGGGGCCGTGCTCACACACGGCTGGGCTTTGGAAACTGAGGTTCGGCTCCGGTCTCTACGGGTCCCCCCCAGGCTGGGCCTGTCGCCGGGCTGCACACACCTCGGCCCAGCAGAGGCCGGCCTGGCTGACTGAGGCGGCACGCACCTGTCACCCGGGCAGCCCTCGCCATGGCCACGGCCACAGCCCTGCCTGGGAGCCACTGGAGCCCACACGGCACTACGGCCCGTTTCTATTTTCCATCTAACTGGGACTCGGGCCAAGGGCTGAAACGGAATCCAAAGGAGGCGAGGGGAGGCATGCAGGCGCCCACAGGGACCTCAGATCCAGCTCTGCCTCAGTCAGGGACAAGGGGCGGGCAGGGAACCGACCCTCCTGCCCAAAGCACAGGTTCACTGTCAGCTCCCAGCCCGAGCTGATCAAGTGCACGTCCACACGACGCTGGTAACCCTCGGCCTCATCTTGCCGAGCATGTCTGAGGACCGCGTCAACAGACTTCGGGTGCAAAACACAAACGCCCCCAGAGAACCCGCATAAACGCACCAGGGCAGGACTGGTTTGTAGGCGCCGCGTGGCACTTTATTTACAGATGCCCGGCGGGCAGCCGGTCCCCTGCCTGGGGAGGGTGCCTCCAGGGAGGCTCCAGTCCCGGGGGTCCGCCGGCCTGACCAAGGTCAGCACAGCCGCAGCACATTCTGGGACGCAGGCGCTAAGTGAGGGTCCAACCCCCTTGAGTCCTGACCTCTGCCACTTCCCGACACAGTAAGTCGGGGAGCGGTCGGTGTCCAGAGTCTCGGGAACCCAGCCTGACTGTCCCGTCCCCTCATCCTCCCCGGAGTGCCTGGCGGACATCACTTCTGGCCCTCCAGGGCCCGCTTCCTTTTCGCCTTTGGCGCCTGGCCATCGGCCGCCTTCGCTCTGGCGCCCGCCCAAGGCCGCCGCCGCCTCCTGGGGGCCCCTCTCCTGCCACGGCCCCCGGGCTGCTCCCGGGGCATGGCGGGGTCAGCCCCTGCGCTCCGGCGCCGCCTCACGGATGCCGGGCTCGGGTCTGGACACGAGGCCTCCTCTGCAGCTCTCCCTGAAATGGCAAGGCCTAGTAAACGAGGCGTCGAGGAGACCAGCTCCAACTGCTGTGATGCTGACTGAGGTGCCAGCCCCAGGGTGGCAGAGGACACACAGTGCTCGGCAGAGGCACCGACGGCCTCGGGAGTGGACCCGCGTCGACCCCACAGAGGCCTGTGCCAGCAGTGCTGTGAGTTCCACGGCCGTCAGGCAGGGAAACCTACTCGGGCTCCTGACGCCAGGGAGGCTGACCGGGAGGTGGGCCTTTAGGACGACCGGCACGAGGACAGAACAAGAAGAAAGGGAACTGGGCAAAGGCAGGACATCTGGGGCGGGCGGGCCCAGGCTCAGTGCACGTGGGGCCAGAGGGTACGCTGGTCGGAAGGGGCAGCTGGGAAAGCAGGGGCAGGCCTCTCAGTCAACGTGACAGCCGACAGTCAGCGTCCAGGGCCCAGCCTGGCACGAGTATGTGAGCCAGTCCACGCCTGCTAAGCGGCCCTGGTGTGAAACGAGCTGGACAGGGTTGGCCCAGGCCGGAGCAGGGGTGAACGGAGAGACCCTTCAAAGGGCACTTGGGGCCCAGGACTTGGGGCCAGTTGACCACACACGGATGACACAGGAGGGATCTCGGTGTGGGGTGGAGCCACCGCCTCTCCCTCTTCTGTGTCCCCTTCCAGCCAGGAGTGCCTCTGGCTCCTGCCCCGCTCGGTGCTGTGGGCACAGACCATCCCACTGCAGGGGGCAGCCCCAGTGGTCTACAGTGGGTACAGGGCTTGGGGTGTGCCAGGAGCGCACGACAGCCCTTAGCAAGGTCAGTCACGTTCTAACCACAGGCCTGTGGACAAGCTGGGGGAGGGAGGGGAGAGAAGGGGGAGAGGCAGGAAGGGGGGAGGGGGAGGAAGGGGGAGGGGAGGGAAGACGGGAGAGGGGGAAGCCTCTAAAATCAAGGAGGAGAGCGCAGCGAGGTTAGGGGCTCCCTGGAGGACGCCACGGGAGACGCAAGAGGAGGCACGGACCAGGTCAGATCAAAGATGGAAAAGGGTCAGGAAGAGGCACCAGACCGGAGCCACAGGGAAGCAGAGCGGGGAACGCAGGGAGTGGCCCACGGGCCAGACAGCAGAAACAGCCCCTGAGCAGCGGGGCATCGGGGCCAGGGCGCCACATCTCCAGGACACAGGGGCAGTGGGCGCTGGGGGCAGCAGGCTGGGAGGGGGAATCATGCCTGGAAACAGGCCTCAGTCACAGGTGACATGAGCGGGCAGCACAGCACGCAGGTAACGAAGCCCCAGGCCAGCAGCCCACCCACCAGGCCTACCTGTCTTGTTCTGCAGCTGGGATTCGGACAAGCGCTTCTTCATCCTCACCCGTCTTCCACCCCGCGGATTCCTGTAGGCTTTTTCTGGGATGTCGTCCTCGGGGAAGAGGCCTAAAGATCAAGGCGGGCCATCAGGAGGCTGTGGGCTGGGAGGCTACGGTCTATGTGTCCACTGCCACCAGCACCACGGCCACGAGCTCCGGGCAAGGAGGCCCCAGCCGGACTCCACCGCAGCTGCGGGCAGCTCACCGGGCACCAACAGACGGCACCCGGAAGAGCCGGTTCCTGGAGCGCTGGGACACGTCTTGCTCCATCCTACAGACGCTTATGTTGGGAAGGGGCAAGTGACCTTTCTGGGTCCCGGTGGGTTTGAGTCACACAGGTGTGTGCTTCAGTCTAAGCCCACCAGATGCACCCAGTATTCATGCATTCCACTGAATGTAAATTTCATCTAAAAAACACAACCCCAGCGTGAAGTATTTGGGAGTACAACCTGACTGAGGGGTGGGTGGGGGGAGGAAGAAACACGGTAAAACAAGGACACTAAATTGATGGCAGAACCGAGGTGGCGGACATGCAGGTATGCACTGTAAAATCCTTTTTGACTTCACCACGTGTCTAAAATTTTTCATAATGAAATGTTGGGGGAAAAACGCTTACATCTTCTATCTTAAACCTTCTAGGAAACTGTCTTTCAGAACAAGCCACGCCGGCTCCGCCAGCCACACACCGAGAAGTGGAGTCGGGCGCTGCAGCGCCGAGCAGCAGGGCGGCAGGCCTGGGCACTTACTGGAAATGCAGGTTCTCGGGCGCCAGGTCAGCCCCTCCCGCACACTCAGCCCTGAGATCCCCCGCACTTCACTAGGACAAGGGCCGCAGACGCCCGCAGCCTGCCTCCCCCGGAGAAACACCACCTCCGGCCTCTCTGCACCCATCCATGCTGTGGGAGAACACGCCACCCGATCCACTCCCAAGAGGACGAGATGCCGTCTAGGCCTGGCGGCCCGATGCTCACCTTCCGAGAGGGCCTGCAACCTGAAAGAACGAGAGACGGTCACCCGCCACGGCCTCTGGAGAGGGGGGAGCCGCCCCCGGGAAGCCCCTTCATGCCCGAGCTCTGAAGACGGCTGCCCTCCCACCTGGGTGAGGCCACCAGAGAGCGGAGGGCCCGGGGCTACTCACTTCCGGATGACTTTGTAGAGGCGCTTCCGGTTCTGCGGAGGGGTGTCCCGGCGACTGGCCATCTCGAACAGTCTGTTGGCAACGGCCTCGTAGTCGAACTGTTTCACGGACAGACACCGTGGAGGCCAAAGTCAGCCCCCACAGGTGCTCCCAGGACGGGAACCAACAGAGAGAAAGAGCACGAGGACCACACGCCAAGGCTGTGCCCCAAGGTCCCCCGCTGCTCCGCCCCTCCCCCTGCAAACGCTGTCCCCACCCCAGCACACGCGGCAGCAGACGCTCCAGGGCAGCGCCGCCCAGTGGATCACGAGGGGCCGCGAGGTGAGCCTCTGCACAGCTGTCAACCCTCCAGGAGAAACAAGTAAAACTAACCTGATAAATTTAACCCAGGCTACCCAAAATGCTACTAATTCATCAAGTCACAGATCCTGTCCGCTGAGCTCTGACTCCGAGTGGGGACCCAAAAACCCCCCACTCAGCACGCGTCACCCTGGCGGCCCCAGCGCCCTCGCCCTCGAGGGGAGCCGCAGGCAGACCTGGGGCAGCTGTCGGGCGGTGAAGCCGGAGCCCAGCCTCCCGGCGCCCAGCCCCCAACTCCACTTTCAACAAATCTGCGCTTCTTTCTGCAGACGAGGCTCCAGGGCACCTGTGTTCCTCCAAGCCCCGGCTGGACAGATGCCACCCCGCTCTGCCTTCCAGAGGCCGGGAGCTCAGCCCACGCGGGGCCCGGCCACCCACCTGCAGGACGGGGCCGGCGCTGTCCTCCTCGTCGTCGTCGCCCCCCTGCTCCTTGCCCGGGTCAGGCTCAGCCCCACTGACGGAGCCTAGAACGAAAGGGTCCCAGGGACTCAAGACACGCCTGGTGCCACAGGTGTCACGGGGCCCCAGCACCTGGGAACCAGAAGCCCTGCCTGCCAGGGCCCACACCTGGGCACAGGAGCCCACAGCACAGGATAGCAGGGGCACTGACGGCCTCCCCCCGAGGGCGGCAGTGCCCACACTGGCCTAAAAACGAGGGAGCCGTCCCAGAGAAGGTGGGGCCCGACCAGTCCAAAAAGTGAAACCAGGAGGGGATCATGAATGGGCATCTTAGGCAGCAGTCGCGGGACGTCCCAGGATGGGCAAGAAGGGCGGCTGGTCCAGCCACGGGGCAGCCTGGATGGAGGGGCGACGCGAGATGAGGCTTCGGGTGAGGAAGCTTGCGCTGGCCAGACACCTGGGGCCCTGACGTCACTACCTACAGAAGACAGGTTCGGTCAACAGGTGACCGAGAGGGACAGGCATGTGTGGTACAGAATGACAACAGCAGGGCTGCAGGCAGGCCCTAGGCCGCCATGGGCCCCTGGGTCAGCCTGTGCCGGCGACTCGGGCTACTGAGGAAGAGGAGGAGGGGAAGGGGGAGCCAGGAAGGACGTCCAAGAGAGCCGGACAGTGTGGCCGGGGTGCTGACCGACGAGAAAGCCCAGGGGTGCGCCAGCAAGGGCACGGGAGTCAGAGGCCACAGAAGTCAGCCCTCGCTTCTACCATCAAACTACCTTCCACGAGGGCACAGGACCGGCCAGTGGGGAAAGGACTGTCCCTTCAACAAATGGTGGGGGGGACACTGGACATCCCCGTGCAGAGGAATGAAGGTGGACCCTTACCTACCATCATATACTAAAATTAACTCAAAATGGATCAAAGACCTAAAGAAACAATAAAACTCAGAGGAAAACGTAGGGCAAAAACTTCAGGAGATTGGATTTGGCCACGATGTCTTGGATATGACGGTGAAGGCACAGGTAACAAGAAAAATTAGACAAACCAGACTTGATACGAACTTTAAATTTTGTGCATCAAAAGGGACTAGCAACAGAGTAAAAAGGCCACCCACAGAGCGGGAGAAGATACCGGAAAATCAGGTATCTGGGGAGGGGTTATTATCCAGAATACAGAAAGAACTCCTGAAGCTCAACAACAAAAAAATCTGACTCAAAAATGGGCAAAGGACTCGAACAGACATTTCTCCAAAGATATATGGACGGCCAATAAACACATGAAAAGGTGTTCCCAATAATCATTAGGGAAATGCAAATCAAAACCACAATGATATTACTTAGCACCCATGAGGATGGCCACTACCAAAACAAGACAACAACAAACACTGGCGAGGGTGTGGAGAAGCTGGAACCCCTGTGCACTGTTGGGGGGCATGTAAAACAATGCAGCCGCTGTGGATAACAGCATGGCAGCTCCTAAAAAGTTAAACACAGAAGTACCATACGATCCAGCAATTCCACCTCTGGGTACAGACCAAAAAGAACGGAAAGCAGGGTCTCAAAACAGATATCTGTACACCCATGTTCACAGCGGCGTTACCCATAACAGCTGAAACATGGAAGCAACCCAAGACTCCATCTACCAATGAATGGGGAACAAAACGTGAAATACATACAATGGAATATTATTAGGCCTCAAAAAGGAGGAACGTTCTGACACGTGATACGGCATGGATGAACCCTGAAGATGTTATGCTGAGTGAAATGAGACAGACACAAACACAAATACTGTCTGATCCTACTGACAGGAACCACAGAGTCATCAACGGTCAGATTCACAGAGACAGGAGGCAGAACGGTGGGTGCCAGGAGCTGAGCTGGGCAGAGGGAGGAACGGGGAGTGTTCAACGGGGACAGATTCACTTTGGGAAGATGAAAAGTTCTGTGGATGGACAGCGGTGATGGCTGCACAACAAGTGCACTTACGCACGGTCAAGGTGGTAAACCTTACATTACGTGTATTTTACCACAACAAAAGGCAAGAGCAGAAAAGTCCTGAAGCTGGTGGACAACACACACCCCTAAAGCCACAGGATACAGTGCACAGGTCACCCAGAGGACAGTCACGAGACCAGATGGCGAACCACGAAGACCCACTTTAGCATCAAGGTGGACAGGCCAGCCTGGACACCACTGATGCGGAGCCCACAGGCCCTGCCCCCAGAGGGACGTTCACAAGTGCTACCTTCTACTCGTTCATTCATCCACTCACTCACTCACTCATCCATCGCGATCTAGCGGCACCCCCTCCGTGCCAGGCGCTGCTCCGAACACCAGGTACACAGCATGGCCAAGAGTCCCTGTCCTGGCAGAGTTGACATCCGGTGGCGGAAGCCAGGCCAGAAAGATGAACAAGTGATTTAGGTAACTTCAAGTGACTTATGCCAGAAAGTGAGAATCAACATGGAAACGCCCAGTGAGCGAGGCAGGGTAGGCACTGGGAGGCTGCACTTTAAACAGGGTAGGGCCTGGAGGGACGGAGGGCAGAGACCCTGCCAGGGACGGGAGAGCAGGGCAGACGCCCCGGGGCAGGAGCAGAGCCCAGGAAGCCATGAGGATGCGGACGGCCACGGGGCAAGGGTTAGGAGAGTGAACAACGTGTGTACTTGTTCCCAAGGTCACCCTGGCTGCAGAGCTGAGCACGGACTTCGGTGGGGTGGGCAGAATCGAGGGGACGGGGCAAGAGGTGAAGGCAGGGCTCCCGCAGAGCCACCGCGGGCTCAGAGCAGGGCAGGCCCGTCGTCCCGATGAGATGAGCGCGGTCCTCACCTTCAGGGGGCTCCCTGGACGGCGTGTCTCCATCCCGCTCCTCCACCAGTTCCTTCATGAGATCCTCGATGGCCAGCGGGGCCTGTTCCACAATCGCCTCAAAGATGCCTCGAGTGATGTTGTGCAAAACCAGGGAGCTAAGGGGCAGCCGCACCGCAGCCACCCGTCAGGCTGGACCCTCCAGGGAAGAAACACCGCCTCCCTGTGCCCGTCTCTCCTGACCCCAGCCCCTCAGCCCCGCTGGCCCCCCTGCTGGCCCGTCGTGAGCACACAGCATTTCCTAAGGGCAGCCCCCTTGGGGACTCAGCAGAACAGAAGAGGTGGGCAGGAGGGAACCGCACTCACTCCTGAGTCCTGGCGGCGACCGTGCAGAAGGGCCCAATGAGCCTGAGGTTCTGGTCCGCCGTCAGCTGCGGGGACAGAGCGGGGGCTCAGTTCCTGGGCCTCAGGCACCCAAGCAGCCTGGCCGCTGCCCTCACCCTGCCGCCTACCACCTACCTCGTGGGCGCCCACTTTGGTCAGCTCCTCCAGGAAGATCTCGATGAAGTGGCTCTTCACTCCGTTGGGGGCCTGGCTGTCGGGGTGCAGGATCTCTGTCATCAGCAGCTCCAGCAGCTGCTCGGTCTGTCTGGGGCAAGAAAAGGCAAGTCCAGCAGCAGCACGAGGGGCAGCAAGGCGATGGGTTCACTCTGCCTGAGCAGGGGGCTCTGACGGGACACAGTCACAGGCAGACGCCCCGTCCACCAACACAGGAAGACCCGATGACCTGGGTCTGTGCCGGCACAGAGGACTCCTGCGAGTATGGATCCACGGGCAATGGCCAGGACCACGACACACGGCAGGACTGAACCTCGGCTATAAAGCAAGAGCCCACCGTGTCTGGTGTGCCTACTGTCCCCGCTGGGAACTGCGCGGGAAGGCTCACCAGGACAGAGCAAACGCAAAGGGAGACGGAGGCCAGAGAAGGGGACGAGTTTGCCTCCCGGGTCCTGCTGGACCGGACCCGTGGATGGTCACACGTCACGTCAGACCTCACCCAGGCACGTGGGTCTCAACGGTCTCAGAGGCCTGGGGAATCCCAGATCAGAGAGTTCCAGAGACCGGTCTTTAGTGGCCCAGATGCACCTGAAGCTCCTGGGTGCTTGTTAATATACAGGTCCCTGCACCTGAACCGTAGAGCACGTATCCTTCAAGAAGCTCCCCGGACAATGCTGACAATACCGGGGCGCCTCCCGTGGCTCAGCGGAAGGGAGGCAGGCCGGGGGCCAGAGACCGCCTCTGCCAGGCTGCGGACAACAGTCACCTTCACGCAGACAGGAATGTCACACTTACAGCCCGCTACTCTTAAGGACGGAGAAGGCCCAAAGAGCAGATACAGCAAGCAGGACTGGTTATCCCAGGGCAATGGGAGGTTACCAGTTTCTGCAAAAGGATCTCTGCGCTGAATTACCAGTGACAATGAGGATGGAGCTACTTTCATGGTAACAACCACACCCCCAAGCCCAAGATTAACATAAATAAAATCGTCCCTTTAACACTGAACCCTGCTTCAGTCACTAGCCACCCCCCGGATAACACAATCCTAAATCCAGAAATGAGTGAGACTCCCAGGTCTTCATAGAACTTTAAGGAAGAAAATCACTAAAAGAGGCACCCTTGCCCAAAATGTAGTCACCCACAGTCGTTCTCAACCTATAACAGTAATTCCAGTAACTGCAGGCCAAATCCTGCTGACCTTTTATGGGGGCAGGGGGGCTGCCAGGCCAGGGACAGTTTAACTCTGCTATTCAGAAAATGAGACAGCCTTAGAATAACACGGCCGTAAGCTGCATTCTCTAGTCTGGCAGGTATTTTGACATCTGGGTCCTAGATTTATTATCCTTGGGCTTAAAAATAAACTCCTTTACCATCACTTTTTAATCACAAACAAATTCAAAATACACTGTTTCCAAGCCCTCTCCCCCAGTGCCCGCCCCCCAACCATGCAGCACCAGGACACTGACATGAGACGTTTTTGACACATTCTCAGTAAAATAAATAAGCAGCCTGCTACAGCTCTTTTGGACCATGCAATTAGGCAACACTTTAAAAGCATCAATAATCGTCGGAGAGTCCCCTGGTAGCCTAGTGGTTAGGATTCCGCGCTTTCACTGCCGTGGCCCGGGTTCAATCACTGGTCGAGGAACTGAGATCCCACAAGCCGCACAGCGCAGCCATAAAAAAATATGTATATATTTTTTAAAAAAGTAATTGTCTGCTGGAGTTAAAATTGCTTTTCAGTGTTTATAAAAAGTTTCCTGAGTTCTTTACAATGAACATCCATCACACTTATAAGTAGAAAAAAGGGTTTTTTTACATTTTAATTAATTCCAAAAACTTTAAAATGTAAATGCTCAGAAACCCACTTTCTGTTGTGATCTCAGACTGCCCCCGGGAGGTTTGGAAACCTGCTGCTGTAACCTGGATGCAGAGCCTCAGGCGAAGGGGCAGGTCCAGGCTGTAGGAGCCCCGCCCCTGCTTGGTCTCCAGGAGGGGTTGTGGGAGGAGCTAAGACACAGCAGAGCCTAGCCCAGCCCAACCTGAGGATCCCACCCAGCTGCCAGGTGCCAGGGGAGGCCTGAGGTGAGCCAGAAAACGCAGGCCCTTACAGTTTGGAGGGACACACACAAGTGAAGTCTGGACGGCTCAAGTATTTGTAGAGCTGAGAGCAATGACTGCCGATGACAGAGCTGAAGGTGCCAGGTTTTACAAGAACAGCTGCTCAGCCGCGCCTCCTTTGGTGAGGACTTAGTTCTGATCCAGTAAGAACTCACCGTCAAGGCTGAAACAAACATTCCCACGAACACGTGCACAAACTTAATTTTAAAAATGCCTTTGTTTCCAGCACTAAGTCACCCTTCAACATAAAGCTGACAAATGAGTAGAGGAGAGACCCAGACCAGCCCGAGTGGCACAGGCTGCCGCAGGCCGCTCTGGGACACTGACCTCTCGTCCCATCCGCGCGTCTTCAGGGCCTTCAGTGACTCGTGCAGGACCATCCGCATGAGCTGTGGCACAGGAGGAGACCCCGTTAGTGGCACCACCCAGACCTCCCCTCTGCCCCAGGTCGTCTGGGCACCCCACTGCACATGGCAGGCCCTGGAGAGCTGCTAGGGACCTGGACCTGCGGGAGGCGCCCAGCCTCCCAAGAGTAGCAGGACGTTGGGCTCACAGCAGGGACACGGGGAGTGACCACACACCACAATCGGTGGCTGCGAGGGACGGGCTTGTTTCCAGGGTGAAAACGGGACGACGTGGAGCTCCCCCAGGAGAGCGGAGCCTCGGAACCACCAGGTCTGCGCCAGAGACTGTTTCCTCTGAGCCCCCCCGAGCTTCTCCCCACCCGAGGGAGAAACCAGTTTCCTTCTCTGCCCACAATCCCCGGCACAGTGGCTGACTGCCCGGTTTCCCTACCTGCCGGCATGAACCCAACAAGCCTGCAGGGGGGACCCGTAGTGGTGAAAGGCGACAGAGGACACCTGTGGTGCCGCCAGGAAGACCAGCCTCTAGAGCAGGGCTGCGCGGCCACAGGGGGGCGCGGGAAACAGGCCACGGACAGCAGCAGAACCCCCGACCTAAGGCCCAGCACTGCATCCTGGGACACAGCCCCTCTGAATTACGAGCGGGCGTTCTATAACCGTGCAAAGGCCAGCGCCCGGCCCCCCGCCTGCCCACACGCATCAGCGCCGTCCTCCTTCTCTCCTGAGCCCCACGCTCGCCCACCAGCTGTCCTCACTTTAACGCCTGACATCACACACATGGTGACCGTGTAACCCTGGACTGAGATGGGGCGGGTGGCTGGCCTGAGGGGCAGATCACAGGGACCTGTGCTCAGCGAGGCCTGGCTGCTGCCCCATCCATTGTCCGCATCGGGCCACCTGCTCTCGGACAGCAGCACTCATCTGGGGACTGTCCCCAGTCCCAGGGGATAGCAGCACAGTAACAAAGGTGCAGCTCAACAGGGGCGGCAGCAAGACACAGTCCAGTTTTCCCTGCGCTTCTGAGCGCAGATCAATAACCTAAATTCACCAGAATGCAGCGCAGGAAAGGAGAAAGACAAGGAAGATTCTGCACGCTATTGCATAAACTGTCCCTGCCCAGAGAAAAACACCTTCCAAAGCCGGCCCCCCTCGAGCAGACCCAGGGGTCTCTGTCCAGGGCCCGAGCTCTAAGCTCTGCTTTCACGGCAGCAAAGCAGCAAGGGCTTCGCCACCGAGTCTCCCCCAGGGGCAACTGTGACCCTCCTCCCCTGAACCGACAATCTGTGCAGAACCCCGGCATGCGCACCCCACGTGAGGCCGAGGCTCCCCTCACGGCCCAACTAGGCTCACAGGGAACAGACCGCAGGGCGCTCGCCACCCAGCAGCCTTGGTCCTTGGCACTGCTGGGGCAGTGGGGGGCTCAGGGGCTGTGATGCTGGACGCCGTGCCCCAGCACCGCAGGGACCCTGGCGGGGGGCAGGCAGCTTCCTCACCATGTAGAACTTGTCCAGGCGCAGCCTATCGATGCCCATCCACTCGCGGTTCATGGTTTGCCAGAATGTCTGAAGGAACAGGTGCTCTGGTGGAAAGAAAAGGCCAGAAGAGAGTCGGGGTGGGGGCAGAGGAAAGCGGCAGCTGCCTGGGGAGGGGAGGGGAGGGGAGGGGAGGGGAGGGGCCGTGAAGAAGCCCTGTCAGGACGTCGCATGGCACCGGCCTCGGGGGTGCTGAGCCCCTGAGTGTGCTGAGCTGACAGCAGTGCTACGGATTTGGCTTAAAAACGGGGCTTTTAAGAACCTTGGAAAGAAAAGCAAATCCCAGCTACAACCGCAAACTGAAGCCACAGCCTCTGAAGATCAGGCAGAGAGCACTGGAAGCCCCCACAGCACGAGAAGCAGCGCTCGGACCGCCTCTCCCCACGCAACCACTGCCGCTGCCCCACCTCGGCTGGGGCTAAGGACCCTGCCCGGCACCCACGCCCTGCCCCAGCACTCGCCCCACTGAATCCACTCATCTGATCAAACACAAAACCCTGCCAATAACAGTATGTCAGAACCGGAGTGCTACGGGCTCAACCAGGTCCCCAGCCCATGCCTTGAATCCCTAACCCCCAATCCCTCGGAATATGACTTTATTCGGAGACAAGTCTTTACAGAGGTGGTTAAGGTAGAAGGTCACTGGGGTGGTCCTAATCCCATCTGACTGGTGTCGTTCAGAGGAGATGAGGACACAGACACACACAGAGGGACGACCACGTGAAGACACAGGAGGAGACGGCCGTCTGCACGCCCAGGAGAGAGCCCTCGGGAGGGACACAAAGGGCCCCCCACCTTTTCTTTTCATATTTATTTATTTATTATTTGGCTTGCACCGGCTCTTAGTTGCAGCGCTCGGGTTGTTCACTGTGGCATGCGAACTTCTTATTGCAGCACATGGGATCTGACCAGGGATGGAACCCGAGCCCCCTGCCTTGGGAGCACGGAGTCTTACCTGCTGGACCACCAGGGAAGTCCCCAAAGGGCACCTCTTATCTCCCACAGGACAGGCCTGCGTTCACTACCTCATTCAAGTGTCACCAAGTGAACGCTCTGTACCTGGCCCTCTACTGAGCACAGAAACGCTTCTGGAGGTTCTTAGAAGGTAAAAGTTATAGAGAACGGATCTCCTCCAGTGATTACTCAAACGCAGTTACTGTAACTGCACACTCCCTATTTCTGACTACTTTGCCAGCTTAAGCATAACTGAACTAAACCCACCCACACGGCCGGGGTCCATGCCAGTGACGCTGCCCAGCCCTAGCTGCCCTCGGAGCAGGGCAGGGGGTGTCGCAGGTGCTGGCGCCCAGGCCCCACCCCCAGAGCTTGACCTAATGGGACCAGGGTCTAGACATCAGGATTTCTAAAGACACAACGGGCAGGCCGCAGGGTTGAGAACGGCTGAAGTTGGTCGGAACAAGAACGCAAGAGTTAGAAAGATGCTCTGCAGGAACCTCACCACCATCAGGTGAGATTCAGTCAGACAGCCACGGACACTACACCGCTTTCCTCTGTAATTCTGAAATATAAGGGTTAGCCCTCTAGACTCCTGAACTGAGTCTACTCTGGGCAAGTGAGCGAACACGTGCAGGACAAACAGAACAGCATCTCCCACGTCAGCACCAGCAGACGCCAGCTGGGACGGGGCCCTCACTCCCGCTCTCAGAACACAGGCTTCGTGTCCAGGGGCTGGGCGCGACCATGGCGGGGATACTCACGTGCCTCTGGGGTCTGGAAAGCGTGGATGAGCTGGGAAATGGTCCTGCCAAGTTCCTCCTGCGCAGGAAACAGAACAAACGCCCTCAGTCCTGAACAAACGTGATCGTACAGCAACGAGCAACGGCAGTAAGACAGACATTCAACTGTCTTCACTCGTCACGGGGTCCGGCTCCACAGGGCCTCGCAGCCCAGCGAGCCGGGGGTTTGCAAGTCTCACACTGGCCGCGAGAGGCCTCCCCTGAAGGCCAGGGCCCACGGGACCTCACAACAAGCAAGGGCAGGGACTGCCCGCATGATCGATGCTGAACCCTGAGCAACGGAGGCTGACAAAGGAAGGGGCGGGAGAGCAGGAGCCCGGGAGCACACAGCCACCTGACCAGCAGAAGGGGGCTGATGAGACCCCGTAAGTTACCAGCTGCCTGCCTGTGTCACTGTGCCAGGTATCACCTAGTGCACTGGCTAAACAGACGATTCCAGAGCCTCCCCCGAGAGCTTCTAGTTTATCAGGCGTGGAACACAGCGCAGGAATCTGCATTTTAAATAAGTACCGTCACCACCCAGGTGATTCTGAACAGTAAACAATTCCCGCTGGGAAACACTTCTAAAAAGACTAGCATCTTAAGGCAGTGAAACTACTCCGTAAAATACCATAATGACGATGCACGTCATTGTACATTTATCCAAACCCACGGACTGTACGTCACCAAGAGTGAACCTTAAGGTAAGCTATGGACTCTGGGTGATGATCACGTGCCATGTAGGTCCACGGACGGTGACAAAGGTCCCACTCTGGTACGGGTGATAACGGGGGAGGCTGTGCTTGTGGTGGGGGAAACCTCAGTAGCTCCTCCTCTCATTTGGGAACCCAAAACTGCTCTAAAGTCTGTTTTTCTAAAAAAGGCTAGCAGAAAAAATACTCGTCTCAGAAGACGTGAATTCCGTCCCCTGGTTTCCAGCATTTCGGCACTTCATTGCCATCTCTGACAAACACAGAACAGACAACCCGGTTTTCAGCCATGACGCACACTGGCATTCAACAGTGTTGCTGCAATGCTCAACTCAGCAAGCGGAAGACTCACTGTAACCCAAGGCCCCGGCCCCTCCGGCCATTGAAAGCACAAAAAGGATGGGAGCTGTAAAACTCTGCCCAGCGTGTCTGCAGTAGTAAAATGAGGGTCGACAGCGTGCTCGCCTGTCCTCCCACTGTTCCTGCTGCCCCAGCTCCTTCTGTACCCTCCCAGGCACTCACCTGGAGCAGTGGCTTGTCCTGCATCCACATACAATAGAATAGTCCTTTCCACACCTTCAGCAGCTCGTCATGAGAGAAACCACCTGCACCAAAAACAGCAACGCTCAGAACAGATGAACCCAGCTTTTTAGTGCCAGAACACAGCCAGAGAAATGTGAACGCCTGAACTAGACCGCAGTCATCTTACTGTAAAGGTACCCGGCCCTCCCTCTCAAGCCATCCTCCCAACTCAGAACCTGCTGGGCCTGTGGCTGGAAGGACTCCCCCAGATAACTGTCATTTCATTCATTCAATAAACATTTCCCGAGAGTCTACAAGTAACAGGCGCTGTACTCCATTTCTGTCGATTCAAAATTGAGTGAATCACCATTTCCTGGTCTGGATGGTGTCTACTCAGGTGAGTGTTGGCAACAATTCACCCGGCGTTACACCTGGGCTTTGTGCACTTTTCAAATTTTAAAATTACAAGTTACCTCATTCAGGGTCGTTATGAAGGCAGATACTGAACATATAAAATCACCAACAAGTATGTACTGAGGTCCTAACTACGTGTCTGGCACCCTGTTCCAGAGCAGTGGTTCTCAGACTTAGCAACAGGATCACATCACCCAGAGGGCTTCTTAAAACGGATTTCTGGCCCACTTGTCAGAGTTTCTGATTCAGCAGTACGGGGATGGGACCCAAGAATTTGCATTTCTAACAAATGTCCAGGTGATGCCGAAGCTGCTGATGGGGCCACGTTTTGAGACCCACATTTTGAGAATCACTTAGGAAGCATGTTCTCTGAGGACTGTACACTACGTGAAACTCAGACGACAACCCAATAATTACACAAGAAAAAGACTACCAACAGTGATAAATGCCGCTCTGAGGAAAAAACACAGGGTGCCCAAACAGTGGGTAGCAGGGATAGCGGGATATATGGGCTGACGCGGGGACCGGTTCCCAGAGGAAGGCAGGTCTTAACTGTGAAGAGGAAATAAGGGGCTGGGGAGGTGGAGCCTCCGCATAGGGACACGTGCCCACCGCAGCAGGAGGTGAGCGCCGCGCACCTTCAGGGCAGCCAAGGTGGGGAAGGGGCGGAGTGCCAAGCGCTCAGGCGGGAGCACGAGCGGGAAGCGGGTGACGGGTGGAAGCATCGCCGCAGGCCCCGCCCACTCGGCCCGACCACGTGGAGACTCCACGAGGTTGGAAGGTCCCCTAGCCCGGGTGGCCGCCCCGCGACCCCCACCCGGCCCGTCCGCCGAGGCGCCCCCTCCCACATGCCGCCAACCCCGCGCCCACCTTCGGCCCGCTGAGTCCTGGCGACAATGTATTTCCGGAGTTTCCTCACCGCCCGGTCTCGGGTCACCTGCTCGTTCCCTGCCAGGCGCTGCGCCAGCTGGATTTCTGGCGGAAGCTGCACCCGCGGACCCATGGCGACCGCGCCGAGACCCCAGGGTATCAGTTACCGCACCGCTTCGCCTGGGCGCACGACGTGACGTCACATGACCGCGCCGGCTTCTGCCAGGCGCCGCGTGACATCACACGCCCGCGCCGGCCTGTCTTGGACTCAGCGTGACGTCACGCGCCCGCGCCGGCCTCGCCCGGGCCGCACGCCACCGTCCTCTAGTGGCCGGGCCCGGAATGACAAATCCATCTGGCTCTGCCTCGGCGGTTAGTCTCTCAGGACACAGGCAATTAGAAGGAGGTCATTAGTGTTTGCCAGCCTTTGGGGAATTGGGGGGTGCCGTAGTTTTCCCCCCCGGATGCTGAGGGAAGGCACTTCTTTATTAAAGAACGCCAGCGAGCACAGGCAGAGGAAAGCCCCCAGTGAATCCAGTGAATGTTGGGTCAGCCAAGGTCATCATAAAATGCCACGACGCGGGGGGAAGGTGGTCGCGGGGGGGGGGGCGCGAGTATCGCCCCAGCCCGCAGTGGCCTGACGCCGCCGGCCGGTGCCCCACCTTGCGGCAGCATCACCCATGGGGCAAGCTGCACTGGCCTCGTCCAGCCTGTAGGTCCGCGCCCGGCCTCTGGACACAGGAAGGCCGCGCACGGGGCACGAGGAGGGAATCGCGAACCCGATCTGGGACAGTCCGCAACGCTTCACAGTTAGTGTCATGAACGAAGGCATGGGTGAAGCATGTGTAAAGGAGGGGATGCAATATACAAATCTTGACTGGACTCTGATTTTTTAAAATAAGCTAAAAAATAATTTGGGGGACAACTGGAAAGCTTGCATAGAAACTAGAGGTTAGGTTATATTGCAGAATTATTGTTTGTTTTCTTAGGTATAACAATGGTGTTTATGTAGAATGGGCCTCAGCAGACTTTTTCTGTAAAGGGCCATGTGTCGGGGACCCAAGATGCTCAGATTCATTGATTCGCTAGGAAGACCCATGGCTATGATTTATTATGGCAAAAGGATTCAAGGCACAGGGAAAAGGCTTGTAGAGCGAGCTAACTTCCCAGCAAAGAGCTGTGAAAACGCATTAAATGTCAGAAGGAGCTTGTTAGAGACCAGAGCCCAGGGTTTTTTGGGACTTCCCTGGTGGTCCAGTGGTTAAGACTCTGCGATTCCACTGTAGGAGGTGGTCTAAGCTCCCAAATGCTGAGCCGCACAGCCAAAATGTTAATTTAAAAAAAAAAGCGCCCAGCTTTTATTATGAGCTAGTCACAGACACACACGGAAACTCCGGACTCCCAGAGAGAGAACAGGTGTTCAGCACACGCTGTGTTGTTTGTACAAACGGTTCAGACCCAGTGAGGCACTCTTATCACAGTTACGGTGATGGGAACCCTCCCCAAATCCACATTCCCAGGTTCCAGCTAAGAGCCAAACTCATAAGCAGGACTTTGTAAGGATAGCATGAAGGCCTTAGGTTAATGCTTTTCTGCACAGGTGAGGTAGTAAATATTTTCAGCTTTGTGAGCCAAAACAACTGCTCCTTTAGTGCAAAAGCAGCTACAGGCAACATGCAAATGAATGTGTGTGGCTGTGTTCTAATAAAACTTTATTTACAAAAACAGGTGATGGGCCAGATTAGGCCCAATGATCATAGTTTGCCAACAAGTGACGGAGAAGAATGTCTCTACTTTTAGGAAATAACTGCAAAGTGTTTGGTGGGGGTGAAGTGTCATGTCAATAGATAGAGAAACAATCACACACAGGGCACACAAGCAAATACGGCAAAATGTTAACAATGGTTGACTCCAGTGGAAGGAATACAAGCGTTCATTGCCCCATTCGTCCAACTTTTTCTGTTTGAAAAAGCTATTTAAGTTCTTTCACCAGCAGTGGCGCTGTTGAACAGGACAAGATCCCTGCCTCAAAACCACGTCTCAGCGGAGGTGCGGGGCAGTGAAATAACAAATCCACGTACTCCAGAGAGGAGGGCGCTACTTGCTTTTTCCTAAAGCAGGAAAAAGAAGACAACAAAGCCTAAAGAAAAGAGCAATGTTAATAGACATTCAGTGAATTTCTGACAGGGAATTTCACCAAAAGAATGCAATGAAATGCACCAACATATACTTTAAAAATATACCAATACTTGACAGCCTATACAGCTATTAGACACTGACAGCTCATGAAAGATTTGTTGCATATTCAGTGTAACTAAAAAATACATGCTTTTGTTCAGACGAAGTAAAATTTATATTTTAAGGCAGGATGAGGAAATGAAGCATAAAATTCTCTCTGTCCGTTAGGGCCTTCTCACTCCCCCTTTGATGGCAGTGTGCGTCCGCATTACACAATAACTGGACCTCCTCAAAGGTGGGAATGCCTGCTCCACCATAAAGATCAATTTTTTTCCTTTCTTCTGACGCTGGCAATGTAACTTCTTAGAAGAATACTGTACTTTCCCAACTTCGTAGGGGGTCACGGTGACCTGCTGCTGGCTTTATACGTGCTACCTGGACTATGTATCCTTGGTGAACTTTATTTAAAATGTCAGTACGTCAGTATATGACCACGCCTTCGACTTTTAACAGGCAGAACAGCCTTTCCTGAAAGACTTCCTCCTGGGTTATAATCCTCAATTTGGCTCAAGTAAAATTCTTTTTTCTTCTTGTCAAGTGAATTTTAATCGACAATTCTAAATGCAAAATTATCCTTCTTTAGGAGACTTTTCAAAGTCCGCTGTGCATCGCAGGCAAGAACCATCCATGGACACTAAAATTAGTGGCAAAAGGAGGATGACAGACATGCTATTTGCATAGCCTCAAAAGTACTTATTGGTTACAATGGGGAAAATAGTAACTTTACAGTGGAGAAACCTGGTAGACATGCCTTCACTCAAGATGGAGGTCTACATCACCAGTGCAAGGTGTATGGACATCACACGCCCTTGAGATGATGCACTGAAAGGACAGCATCACTTTGGTGGTGTTCCTGCCCCAAACACACGACCTCCACCTGTTCAGGAGAAACATCAGAGAAGCCCAAACTAGGATCTTCCTCAAAATAAACGATTCATACTCTTTAAGTGTGTCAAGGTCATGAGAGACAAAGACTGGGAACCTGTCCCAGGTCGAAGCTGGCTCAGGAGACGTTACCGGGAAGGACCACGTGGGAGGAGCCTGGGTCAGACAGAGGACTGTGATGGGACAGCAGTAAAACGTGTGTGGATTCCGGACACGAGCTCATCACGGTGCATCTCAAGGCTCATTTCCTGCCTTTGGTAATTATGCTCTGCTTAGGCTTGTGTGAGACGTTAACATTTAGGGAAACTGGGTGAAGGGTTTACAAAACCTTTGTAGTATTTTTGCAACCTAAAATGATTCCAATGTAAAAAGTTTTAAAAATTAGAAAAGCAAAAACAGAAAGTCTGACAGGACTTGGGGAAGAATGTATTTTCCCACTTCTACACACATTACACACCCTCCACCCCATCCCACCCTGAGGGCAGGGTTTTTCTCTGTCCTGCTCATCTACACCCAGGACGGTGCCTAGGAGGTGACGGCGTGTAGAACAGCTGTGACTAGCTCACTAGGTACCAATTAGCAATAGACGTGTGCTCATGTCTTCCACAAATAACAAGGACCAGCCTCTCTCATTTCCCGCAGCATCATGGGAATCCACTTCTCATCCTGAGGTTGTCCTGCCTGTGTTTGTTTTCTGTAGAAAAACCCCTGTTCGTGGATCCTGTGTGTTTTCCTAGGTCATGGTCTTTCAACTCCAGGCTCAACTTGGTGAAGAAGGGTGGACCCATCTTTGAAGCATAATTTTGCATCTGTGCTAGGAAGCGTGTATGTGATGTGCAAGGGAGGTGACTCAGTTTCCCGGAGCTGCTGTAACAAAGTGCCCAAAACCGGTGGCTTAGAGCAATAGAAAGTTATTGTCTCCCTGTTCTAGAGCCCAGAAGTCTGAAATGCATGTGTCCACAGGGACACGCTCCCTCCGGAGGCTCCAGGGGCGGGTCCTGCCTGCCTCTTCCTGCTTCTGGGGCTCCTGGTGATTCTGGGCCTGCGGCTGCATCACGCCATGTCTGCCTCTGTCCTCACGTGGCCTCCTCCCCTGTAGCTCTCTGTCTTTACATGCTGTTCTTCTTGTCTGTCTCTCTGTGTCCTCTTGTTTTCTCATAAGGACGCCAGTCATCGGACTTAGGGCCTGCCCTAATCCACTATTAACCTCATCTTAACTAGTTACATCTGCAAAGAACTTATTTCCAAATTAAGGTCACATTCTGAGGTTCTGGGTAGATGTGATTTTGGAGGACACTATTGAACACACTACAGGAAGTGTAAAGAAGATAAAATAAGTAACAGTCACTACCACCTAATGAGGGCTTACTATGTGCGAGGACTTTATACATCCTCAAACAATCCTGCAAGGGAGGGGTGGCTTTTGCCCTTTTGTAGGTGAGCAAAGAGGCTTACAGGCTATGCTCTCGCCCAGAGTCTGAAAAAGACAAGGCAAAGGTGACACCCAGGCCAGCCCGTCTGCCAGCACAGCCGCGAGCGCCCTACGTCCAGACCAGCACCACTTCACAGGTGGCACGTGGTCCACGTGTGCAGTGAGCAGCGCGGCCCCAAGGAGAAGGGCTGCGCCTGGTATAGCCCCGGTGCTGCTTTCTTGAAATTCTTAATACATTTTGAACAAGGGCCCAAAGATTCATTTTGCACATACATTAGGCAGCCTGTCCACTGTCGTGGCCCAGCCGCTGCCCCTCCGGGACCCCCACCACGTCCTCTGTGCACCCCGCTGCTCAGAGCTGCTCTCCAGACCCAAACCCATTCTCTCCATATTGTGTGCTTCTCCCCCAATATGTATCCCTCAACGGTTATTATAGAAAATCAGGGCAATAAAACAAGTTAGGGGAGGAAACCAATCATGGTCTCATGGCCTAAAAGAAAAATTTCTGACAGATCTGTTCTTTATTTTCTGTGCATTTTCTGTGTATTAATTATATGTTGATATATTATAGTAATCACACTATATTGACAGTTTTGAAACTGCTTTTCAATAACACATCTAGCATTTTCCCATGATATTAATTTCTCAAGAATATGCAATATTCCAAAATAAACCTTTCTTCTAAAAGCAAAAAGGCCTTTAAATAAAACTTTGGGAAAATACTGAAGATCACAGAAAGTTGTTAAATACCCATTCCCCACCCGCTAGTGACGGCTGCTGTTAACATCGGTGAACAGCCGTCAATCCCACAGGTGCCTGGACCCCACCGAACCCCAGGGACTCGGAATCTCCAGGGAAAAGGGCTGGGAACTCAGCATTTCAACAAGCACCCGGTGCTGCCAACATCAGGGCCCTGGCAGACACGCTTTTGTAAACACCTCCTCCCAAGTACACAGGGCTCCTTGCTATGGACGGAGGCTGGGCATGGAGGCGGCTTCTAAATTCTGGGATGGACATTTTTATAGATAAATCTTCTGTCCATCCATTATATTACTTTTCCTTCAAATAAATTCCTGGCATTGACTGGTTTGTTCTTTTTGGCCACACCACATGGCATGTGGGATCTTAGCTCCCCGACCAGAGATCGACCCTGCACCCCCTGCATTGGAAGTGAGGGGTCTTAACCACTGGCCACCAGGGAAGTCCCGTTTAGATTTTTTTTTGTTTGTTTTGATGTGGACCATTTTTAAAGTCTTTATTGAATTGTTACAATATTGCTTCTGTTTTATGTTTTGGTTTTTTGGCCTTGAGGCATGTGGGATCTTAGCTCCCCGACCAGGGATCGAACCCACACCCCCTGCATTGGAAGGCGAAGTCTTAACCACTGGACCGCCAGGGGAGTCCCTCAATTGCTTTAATTTGCAGTTTTGTTTTTGATTTACAGAAGTGTGTAAGTGTAACTGAGCAGGACCCTATGGGGCCTTCCCAGGACAGACTGTCCCCGCAGTGTCCTCTGCCTGCCTCTTGTCTGTAGAAAAACTTTAGCCAAAGAATAAACTTAATCAGAGAGGAGACAACATGCAGAAGCAAAGGAAAGCTGTCAAACAAGACAAAATAATATAGTTTAGGCATTAAAGACAAGGACCTGGGACTTCCCTGGTGGCACAGTGGTTAAGAATCCGCCTGCCAATGCAGGGGACACAGGTTCGATCCCTGGTCCAGGAAGATCCCACGTGCTGCGGAGCAACAAAGCCTGCGCACCACAGCTACTGAGCCTGCGCTCTAGAGCCCACGAGCCACAACTACTGAGCCCGCGCGCCTAGAGCCCATGCTCCACAACAAGAGAAGCCACCGCAATGAGAAGCCCGCGCACCGCAACGAAGAGTAGCCCCCGCTCGCCGCAACTACAGAAAGCCCGCACACAGCAACAAAGACCCAACGCAGCCAAAATTAAATAAATAAATAAGTAAAATTTTAAGTTATAGAAGTATAATTTAAAAAAAAGTACTTTAAGAAAGAAAAAGACAAGGACCTTTTGGGACTTCCCTGGCAGTCCAGTGGTTAGGACTCTGCGCTTTCACTGCCGGGGCCTGGGTGCAATCCCTGGTCAGGGAACCAAGAGCTCGTGAGCCTCGTGGTATGACAAAAACAAAAGGTCAAGGACCTTTAATTCTTCCTCAAAGTCTGTAGATAATACTCTGAGCCACGTCCTTTGAGCTATTTTGCAGAGACTGAAATCCCCACCAGATGGAAGAAGTTAATTACGTGATGACAAGACTACAGCCGTGACATGAACTGCTGGTCTGTCTTACACAATTCCAAGAACTGGCCTCAAGGGGATGGGAACAAACCACTTCTGGAACTGAAGACTAACTGCACTTAAAACAATCGAGACAGTGATCACATCACCGCATGACTAATTGCAAGTTGACTGTCAGAGCTGACTGCGCTCTTCTTCATGCAGCTCCCCCCAGCCCGGGCCTGTGCACCCCTGAAACGCCCCTTTAAAATCTCTTGTCCCCTGATCAGCAAGGGGGAGTTGATTCTTTGGGACATGAGCCCACCTTCTCCCCAGGATTGCCAGCTTCCTCAATAAAGCTGCCTCTCCTCTTACCCAACACTTGGCCCTTAGTATTGTATTCCTGAGCGATGAGCAGCCCAGCGTGAGTTCCGTAACACAAGGAGTCAAATATTCATTTAATGCCTCCTAAGTGACGGGTACGGAGGCAGGGAACAGTCCCAGTGCTGCCTGTCTGTCTGCTGGGGACCTGGACAAGGGTCCATAGGTCATTAGGAGACACAGAGAGAACAGCTGGATGGCCGAGGACAGGTCAACAGGTGCACCCAGAGAGTCACCTGCCCCCATCTGGGTCCCGGCCTTTCCCTTCTGATTCTTCCGATGCTTCTAAGCTTAGAAAATCCTTTGCCTACATTAGTTTATAGCAACGGCTCTTCAAGATGTACATCTGTTCCCTCCCTTGAGTCGTCCCAATTTCTGCACCTCCTTTCACCTTTCAGAGGGGGCTCAGGGCTGTCTCTGCTCGAGATGGCTGCTTCAAGGGTCCTGGCTCGGAGGTAAAGCCACTGTCCGCTTTGCTTCCAGCTCGGCCAGGCAGCCAGGCCTGTAATGGGTCCTGATGCAGGAGGCTGGGCAGCGATGTGCCCAGGTGGGGCACCTATGTTTAGGTTTACCTCCACTGATATTTCCTTTCTTATTGAAGATGAATAGGTAAATGTAATAAATGCTTACTTGTTTAAATGTTTCATCTTTCTCTTTTTTTCCTCCCCCACCCGAAGGGTCTCTTGGGCTAGAATTTAATTAGCAACAAATTCTGGTGATGACATTTTTGCAATATGAAACACAAGCAACTGAATAGAATGGGGCACAGGTGTATGAGTCACCTGCCTAAGCGTGCCAACAGGGAAACACACAAGCCAGGTTGTGAGGAGAACAGAATACGCCCCTTTGGCATGTAGACTATTTTGAGCTGTAGGTAATCCGGAGCCAGCAGGCTCAGGACAACCATGACCTCTTCCTTAACTATCTAAAAGAATTGAGATAGGGGGCCTGTACCAGAAGAAGAGTTATTACCAGAGATAACTTTTTTATCTGAAACACTTCCCTGCACAGCAGGGCAAACATTAATTACCAAACTCAGCTCTCTGTATCGCCCCATGAAGGGCCCTCCTCCCCTTGGGAGCCCCAGGCCCCCATCCCATTCCTTGAGGCATATAAGCCTCGATTGCCAGGCTCGCCCTTGGTCTCATATCTTTGGGGCTCCTACACGTAAGAAATTAAATTGAGAAAAAAACCCACAAAACACCTTGGTTTCTTCTGACTCTGGGAAAATCAGAGATCACAAGTGAAACTCCAAAATTGCTTGAATTTAAAAGTTTGATCCTTCTGAATAGGGATTTCAAATTGAAGTGAATGGCCTCAGGACTCTAGATGGGGAGACGGGATACTAGGTCTCTTCCCCTGGCTCTAGTAGGATAAAAAGCTGTGTCGTCAAGGAATGAGATGAATGTCAACATTTTTCAGGGCATTTGGGCAGAAAAAGTAATGCTAATTATGGGTTAGACTTACGTTAGTATAGTAATTATAGGCAATGATAGTGGTAACATCGCCACCTCACCCTGGGGCTCAGACACCGTCCCCAGCATTTTATCCTCATTAATTCACTTAGTGCTTCATTTAAGCACAGAGAGGTTCAGCAGTTACTCCTGTGCCACACAGCAGGTGCAAGGAAAGTGTGGATCAGCATTCAAGAGTTTGACCTTCAGAGCTTGCCTTCCATGGCAGCTGGAAAACATGTCTGGACCCAAACCTGCAGCAATAAAGCAACATTGACTCCATAAAGCAGCATGAGACAATGACTATACAGACAGACAATGGCCAGACCATGTCCATGTGACAAGAGACCCACCATCTGTGCAACAACCGTCCAGAAGCCAAACCACAGCCTCTGCAGCCATTGGCCCAGAATGTCAGGAGGTGGCCGTGACAGTCACCTTCCCTAATTTTTGCCCCATCCCCCTTCTAACTCAGGACAACCAGAGAAGGCCAAATATGCCCCTGAAAGCAGTCAAACAGGACGCCCAGCTTGCAGTGAGCCTGCCCATAGCCTCCTCGGGCCCAGAGACTCCATCAGGGCACACCTAAGCTTTCCTTTTTTCTAGTGTAAGCCGCCCCCTCCTCTGCCTGCCTGTGAGTCTCTGTCAAAACCCAAGTCATGGTGGTGGATCCCCTGCTACCGCCCGCTCTGAAAAAACAAGCCTTTCCACAGGTGTTACCCTCCTAGTTCTAAAATGTGAGCACCTGCAGACCCAGGTCCAGCGGGGACAGAGGGTCAGGGGTAACGAGGCGCCTCAAGGTGCCCCCCGCCACTGCCCCGAGCTGCAGGATGACAAAAGCCACAGAACCGCCTGCCTTGCCCTTCTGGGTCGTTATTTTCTGATGCTTTGTTTTTGACACAGAGGAGTTTTCCATTTTTATGGGGTCACATCTGTCTCTCATTCATTCATTTGTTCAATTATGAATTGTGGGAGTCTTGAAACCCAGTCCTGTGACTGGTTTATAATTAACACTCATGCTCGGGTGTCTGTTCTTGTTTTTCCCTCTTGTCCTAGCCCATACCTGTTTGATCACATTTTTGCCTAATCAGTAAGGAGTAGTGAAGGTCAGAGGCTTGGAGCCACGGCGTTCCAAGAAGCGTCGCTGGTTATGTGCTGTTCTGAGTCATCTTCCAGGGCGAGATGACCTTTACTGAGTGTGTTGACACAGACTCCGGAGTCACACATCACCAGACCAGACACGTAGACGGCAGATGACTCAGATGGCACACCTCCTCTGTCCTTCCCCTTTAAAAACTGTGAGCTCAATTTTTCTAAATGTGAATTGGAAGTGCCAGTTCAAGTACGCTGCCTATTTTTAATGATCTTTGATTTATTCATTGGTAGGAGTTATTGATATATTGTCAGATATGTGTAATGAGAATATTTATCCCAGTGGGTGGTTTGTTTTTTCATTCTCGTAAATATGTCTTTCAATGAATAGTTCTTTCTTCTCATTAAATGCAAATGATCAATTAAGAAAAATAAAAACTGCCAACTCAGACCAATGAGGAGTGGATCTGAGGCTTCCCTCCTCCCTTGCTTGGAAGCCTTACTTTGCTGCAAACCTCGCTGTCAGGGTTTGGCTTTCTGTGCTTGGGCCTTTGATGGGTGTCAGTCTCTCCTCCCCCTCCCCCCAGGGCTCAATCACACACGACCTCCATGCTTCCCTGAACTTACAGACCAGGCTCTGCCCTAGAAAGTACCAGAAAGGCTCACCTCCCCACACACTCGCTCACGGGCCACTCCCACTGGGCCCGCCAGAAGGCGAGGCTGGGCCTCTGCCTGCAGAGTCAGCACCCAGTGATGGGAGAGGCCCAGTGCCACCGAGGTGCAGTCCTGTCGGGTGGGGGGCGGCTGGATCTTTCTGAAAGGCCAGTCCTGTCCAGACAGCTCCCAGCACAGGCCCCACCCTGCCCCAGTATGACGGGGACCCTTCCCTTCCCAGGATGTTGAAATTTCTCATCCCGGGATGTCTCAATCCCAAACCAAACCCCGTCAGAACCAAGCCCTTAACTAACTCCATCCACCTGACCCCACCCCAGCCTGAGACCCTGGGAGTCATCGCCTCCCCATCACTGGACTCCTTTGTGCCTCTTCCGTCCACCCACGTCAGCCCTTCACTGTGTCCCCGGGTCACAGGCCCATGATGTTCACAGCAGCCCACATGACAGGCCAGCCCAGGTGGGGTGCTGGGCCGGGCCATGGGATGAGGGGCGCCAGGCAGGCAGATGCCCGCGGGAGGGAGGGCCTGCCAGCCCGCCCCTGCCCCTCTCCCCCAGCACCCCCAGCTCCCCCAGCTCCCGCGCTGGGCGGGGGCTTCTCTCCCCTCCGCCCTCGGTCCAGCTGCCCGCTGCTCTCCGGACCCCAAACGCCCCTGTCGTTTCAGGACCCACTACTGTCATCTCACGCAGTGGGTCAAACTGTGGGGACCCGGAGACCAAGACAGGACAGTGGGGTCTGGGGGCACTGTGTGGTCCGGGAGGCCAGGGAGGAGTCAGGATGGGCCAACTCCGCCCCGCGCCCTGCCCCGCACCGGGCCGGTACCCCCGAGGTTCCCCGCAGGGCAGTGCCCGGGGCAGCGCCCGCCCAGCCACCGCGAGAGCCGGAGCACCACCCTTCCCGGGAACCTGCGGACCGCGCCCGCACTCCCACCCACATCCGGCAGGGCCCCACCCACCCTCTTCCCGAGTCCTGCGGCCGCGCCCCCATCCCGCCCTCTGACTCAGCCGACGGGGGTGGCTGACACCAAACCCAGGGAGAGGGGCCAGCCCTACAGCACACGACGCTTCGTCCCGAGAAGGTGCCTGCCGGGGGTCCCAGGCTGCGGCCTGCTCCCGCCCACGGCGCATCCCTACCAGGACGCCCCGCGCCCCATTCCCGTCCCGGGCGCCCGGCACCCCATTTCCGGTCCCGGATTCCCCCCAGCCGCGCGCCGTGGTTCCGCCCGCGCGTCACGTGACCGCCGCGCCAGGTCCGGCGGCTTGATTTCTGTCAGCTGCTTCCGCCAGAGTTCGGTACTCGTGCGCGTCCGCCGCTCCTGAGTGACCGCCGCCTGGTGTCCGTGCCCGCCCGCCCCGCCCGCCGCCGAGATGATGTGCGGCGCGCCCACCCCCACGCAGCCGGCCACGGCCGACACCCAGGCCATCGCCGACCAGGTCAGGGCCCCGGGGGGCGGATGTGGTCCTGGGGGCCCGGGCAGTCCGTAGGCATCGCCGCCGGGACAGAGGCGGTGCGCCCGAGCGCATCCCGCCGTGGGCCGGGCTGGGCGCAGGCCGATGCCCCTCCCCGCCTGGGAAGCGCACCCGCGAGCGGAGGTGTCCACAGGGGTAGGGCCGCGACGTGCCCGTTGGGGAAAAGCACTTAGTAAATGGTACAGTAGGAGGGGTGAAGTAACCCTGAGTGAGTCCGGGGACAGGGTCCACAGGCGTCTTAGACTTAGGCTGTTATTCTAGCACTTTCGTGTACGTTTGAGGTTCTCTCCAAATGAACAGCTTCGAAATGAAGTCCAGCCTGGGTCACGGAGGCAGAGCCTGGTTCGGACCCTGGGCAGCTGTCGGGCCGGGTTCCGAGGAAGGCACCTGCACCCAAGGATCAGGTGAGGGTGGGAGGAGCCGGGCCTGCCCTGCCTATCCTCGTGTGTCAGCAAAGTCGGCTCTCGACAAGCAAGACTCCTTCCCGCCTCTTCGTGGTTTTCCGGGCCTGAGAATTCCCCGCTTGTCATGTGAACTTTAAATGTGTGTCAGCTCACTTGGTAGGGAAGAGTTACTGTCTCAAAGGGCCCCTTCATTTGGGGTCAGTTCCTTGAAAGTGATATGTCAGTGGACCGTTCTCACTGCCCCTGGGAACAAGGAGGCTGCCTTTGTGCTGGGTGGTCTCTGTGAGGGGCATGGGCACCATCTGGTGGCCCTTTGTACTGACGCTTTTGGGACAGTCTGGGCTGCACATGAGAAGATCAGAGGCCACAGACCGGCCTGGGTCAGAAGGACGTCGCGGTGCTGCACTCCGCCCCCGTCCCCTCCAGCCCTGTCCTAGGGCCCTCCCTGGCCCTCTGCCCCACCTGGTCCCCTCAGGGCCAGGAACTGGCAGCTTCCTAAGTGACCCGGGGCCTTCTGCACACCTCCTGGCTACAGCCCAGTTCATCTTTCTCCTGGCCGGCAGGCAGCGGTGTCAGTGACCTGCCGTCCCTCAGGCCGTGGCCTGGCATTCGCTGCCTGCACATGCTCTGTTCCGCCACCTCCTGTAGGGTTTTCTCAAGCCAATCAGTCCTTGCACAGGGCGGGGGCTCTGTGCAAGCCCCCCTGAAGCAGAGAGAGAGATGATTCCATCTCAGACTCCCAGGAGGGTCTGTGGGTGTCACTCACCCCCCTGGTCTTGTAAACTGTCTGCAGGGTCAGTTCCCTGCAGACCTGGCAGGCACCTGGCAGGAAGAAGGGCCCCACGGGGGAGTGTTCAGACGCAGGTGGGCGCCAGCCCCAGGGGACACGCGCACCGCCGTGGGAGCCGTGGCAGCTGCGTGGAGAGAAGGCGGCCCGCTTTCTCACTTCCTGACCCTCCCTCCTGTCCTTTCTGCCCACCTTATCCACAGGGAGCCCCCCTCCCTGAAGGCCTTTGCCACAGGGACTCGCTGGCATGTGTGGCGGTGACCCCCTCAGCTCCCAAAGTAGCATGCTTCCAGGCTTCAGTGAAATCCTCCGACCCTCTAGGACTGGTCCTGTGACTGCAGTGCAGAGTCAGCGCACTCTAGTGCCTGCCGGTAACCCAGAGAGCAGCCGGAGCACTTTGAAACTAGATTAGGTTTTAAAGTCAAGACAGAACAACATGCTCCCCACTTCCTCCATCAGAATGCTTGGTTCCCAAAAGGCCAAGACCCTGGAAAACAGGACTCATCGGAAAGTGTGATTACCGTCTGACACCAAGGATCAGGGACAGCCTTCGCCCAAAGGCACTGCATCCTAGAGAATTCATGTAAAAATGCAGCAAAGCGTTTTCCCTGCAAAAGTGTGTTATCTCCTGCATTATCTGTCACACAAGAAATTGGGAATTCTTGAGAGAATTAAGGCACATCTAGAAGACGGAAGATTAAATTTAATATTAAATTTAGTTTAACGTTTTTAACTGTTTTAGCTTTCGATTTTAAAAGAGTAATTAGGGACTTCCATGGTGGTGCAGTGGTTAAAAATCCTCCTGCCAGTTTAGGGGACACAGGTTCAATCCCTGGTCTGGGAAGGTCGACATGCCGCGGAGCAACTAAGCCCGTGCGCCACAACTACTGAGCCTGTGTGCCACAATACTGAAGCCTGCGTGACACAGCTACTGAAGCCCGCGTGCCTAGAGGCCGTGCTCCGCAACGAAGAGTAGCCCCCACTCGCTGCAACTAGAGAAAGCCCGCAAGCAGCAATGAAGGCCCAACGCAGGCAAAAAGAAAGAAATAAATACAATTTCTTTAAAAATAAACAAATAAAAGTGTAATTAGGAACTTCCCTGGTGGTCCAGTGGTCAGGAATCCTGCTTCCAATGCAGGGGACGCAGGTTTGAGCCCTGGTCAGGGAACTAAGATCCCACATGCCGCAGAGCAACTAAGCCCACATGCCACAACTACTGAGCCTGTGTGCCACAGCTCCTGAGCCCGCACGCCGCAAGGGAGAGCCCACGTTCGGCAACTGAGACCCGATGCAGCAAAAATTAAAATTAAAAAAAAAGAGTTTAAAAGAGTAATTAAAAAACTATATATACTCTTTGCAATGAACTGTGTGTTAAGTAAAAGAGAAAAACAGGGTATGAACTTACATACGTTGTCGTGACGATGAAAATATCAAACTATTCCATGCCTGGAAAAGAAAGGGAAAATGATACAGAGAAATAGTACCGTTGAAACTCGGCAGAATTAGAGAGCTGTTTTCTATACTTTCTCATCAGAGCTGACAATTTAATGTGTCTGCTCAGTTGTGAAGAACAGTCGTGTTATAGAAAGTCTGTAGAGGGCCGGCATCAGAATTCAGCCGTGACACTTAATTCAAGTAAGTGCACGTGTCTCTCCGTTCTCTCCTCCCCCAGGTGAGGGCCCAGCTGGAAGAGAAGGAGAAGAAGTTCCCGATGTTCAAGGCTGTGGAGTTCAAGAGCCAGGTGGTCGCCGGGAGGGTCTTCTTCATCAAGGTGGGATGTCAGCCTCTTCGGAGGGTCTGGCCTGAATTGGGGGCGCCTAGGTGCCTGGGCAGGGGTGCTTAAGAGGGTCGAGTGGCAGCCCCCAGCTTCAGGGGGTTGCTGGCCATCTAAAATGAGCACGCGTGTGTGTGTGTGTGTGTGCGCACGTGTGCGCACAGCCTCCTGGAGGGGAGGACCGAGGCTTTCGGGGACTCGGGGCTCTGATGGAGTGAGTGTGGGTGCCGGGTGCTGGCTGGGGCAATGAGGGCGTCCCCTGCACTCGATGGAGGAAGGTGGGAATGTCCTCAGCCCAGTCGCTGGTCACCTGAAGGGACATGGCCTCCTGGCACCCAGGGCCTTTCTCCCAGTCCAGCCGAGGCCAGTGGAGCAGGGGGTCAGAGGCCACACCCGCCCCTCACTGGACTCTCTTTCCAGGTTCAAGTGGACGATGATAACTTCGTGCACATTCGAGTATTTGAAAGCCTCCCACATGAGAACAAGCCCTTGGCCTTGGCCAGCTACCAGACCCACAAAGGCAGACACGACGAGCTGACCTACTTCTAGTCCCGATTTTGCACAGAGCCCGTCACCCATGTGGGTCTCTCCACTGCCAACCTGTGTCTGGGACCTCACACGGTGCCACTCGGGGTGGGGGGGGATGCACCTCTCCGGTGTCTCTATTCCTCATTTTCATTGTGTTCATTTTTTTCTCCCAGTCAATGATCTTAAGTAAATTACTTTCAAGCAGGGCTTGTGTTATCTTTAAATGTATGTATTTTTTCAGTGTTCACAAATTTTCTGTTTTGGGGTTTTTTCTTCATCTGAAGCCGTAATCACAGTAGAGAGGTGTCACGAGGTGAGAGCTGTCCAGGGTGGAGCCCCCGCTGGGCCTCGTGCGGCCTGAGACCCCTCCCCCTGAGCGGCTGAGCAGGGGTGGGGGATGCCCAGGTCACAGCAGGCGGGCTGTAGACCCAGGATTCCAGGAGCCTGTGTTCTAACCGCAGCTCCACACGCCTCCGTTGCTGTGACTCTATCCTGTCTCTAAAATACAAGATTTGAGGGAATTCCCTGGCAGTCCAGTGGTTAGGACTCCGGGCCTTCGCTGCCGAGCGCAAGGGTCAATCCCGGTTGGGGAATTAAGATCTCGCAAGCTGCATGGCGCGGCCAAAAATGAATAAATACATAAATACGCGAATACATTTTTTTCAGCAAATCCGATTCTAGAGCATTAGCTCGAGATGTCCTCAGACACACTGGCACATTTCTGGCTCTGGTATAGAGATGGTCAGGTGTGGGCAGGAGAGGTGGTAACCCTGCAGGTACCGCCGAGCGCCATCAGCCTGCAAGGCCGTTGCGAGCTCAGCCTCTGGGCTGCACATGGTCTGCACCGTCTCCCACCCCTGAGACCCCTGCCCACCTGACGCTCCCCATGGCCGCCGGCACCCAGGAGCCAGTCCTGCACTTCCTGGGCATGTAGGGCATTCCTGGCCGCTCAGGCCTATGCTTCCCTCTCCGCTTGGCTGAGACCTGGCTGGTGACTGGCCTGGAGCTCCAGAGGTGGTAGAGGTGCATCTGGAAGGGAAGAGTGTCGGTCTGTGAGGCACCTGCCTCAGGTGTGTGGCTGTTGCTTGGTCTCCAGGTGCGGGAGCTGATTTTCAGCCAAGACGAGTGTGGTGGGCTGCTGGGCATCTGGAGGAATTAGTTCAAGATCCTCAGACGTGTCCTTCCAAACGGCCCTATCCCAGGCCTCAGGGCCCACTCCTCCCCTTTAAGGACCCTACTTTCAACGCAACCCATTTTCTTGGTTTCCCAGGGCTGCCAGGCCCCAGGCGTCCCTGGGCTTGTGGCTGCATCGCGCGTCTGCCTCTGTGTGTCTGTATCCCTCCTCATCCCCCCAGGACCCCAGTTACCAGATTTAGGTCCACCCTAACGCAGTGTGACCTCAACTAGTACATCTGCAAAGATCCTATTTCCAAATAAGGTCACATTCTGAGGTTCTGGTGGCCCTGACTTATTGGAGGACACCATTGATTTTGGGGGAGACACCAGTCAAAGCTAAATTTAGCATCCTTTTCAAGGGTGCTACCTTTATAATGAGACCCTGAATTCTACACTCAAAGTGGGCAAACTGCGTGGAATGTGAATTATATCTGAATAAATCTTTAGCAGTGGGGGAAGGGATGGATGGAAGAGGGAGGAAAGGGCCTACTCTCCTCTCCCTTCCTCTCCCCCATCCCCCTTACCCCATACCCCAAGGTCATGGATGACAGCCACACTCCAGGGAAAGCAGAGCAACACCATGGAGGGGGCCTGGGACAGCTTTGTGCAGGTTCAGACCGCCGCGGGGGCCTGGGACAGCCTTGTGCAGGTTCAGACCGCCGCAGGGGCCGGCCCGAGTGTGCACCTCATGGGGAATTTCTTCAGTGTCCCAACTTAGGCAGAGTTACAGATAGGACGACGCTGTGTGGCTGAGATCCCAGAGGCCCCTGGAAAGTTCCATACAACACGTGTCCCAGTGCCCGAAACCTGTGGATGTTACCTTGTACAGCAAAAGGGACTTGGCAGATGTGATTAAGCTAAGGGTCTTAAGATGGGGAGATGGTCTTGGCATAGCCGGTGGGCCCAGCGTCATCACAGGGTCCCCATGAGGGGGAGGCAGGAGAGTCAGTGTCAGAGAGACTGAAGGTGGAGGAGGGGCCACGAGCCAAGGAACACAGGTGCCTCCAGAGCTGGAAAAGGCAGGCAGGGAAGAGTCTCTCCGGAGCCTGCGGCAGGAGCCAGCTCTGCCCACCATTTTCAGACATCTGACCTCCAGACGGTGAAAGAATACATCTGTGTTGCTTTAAGCTCCTCAACTAGTGGGAACGTGTCACAGCAGCCACAGGAGACTGTCACCAGGAGGCGGAGTCCGCGCCAGGAGGGCCTTGCTGGCGAGCAGAGCAGCACAGGGTTGGCAGAAGCGGATCTGAGAGGTCGAGTCAGAGGCACTTGGGACAGGATCCCGCGTCCTCCCCCACCCCTCCCTGCCTGTCCAGCAGGGCCAGGTGCTGCCCGGAGGCGACCTAAGGACTTATTTACAGAGATGTGGGCTGATCCTGGGGAGAGCAGGTACCTGCCGGGCTCACAGGACCAGCGCTGTCACCACCCAGGTGTGAAGGAAGCCGGGAGCAGCTGGTCAGTGACTGAAGCTGGTCCTCAGAACCGGGCAGGGAGGGGCCGGGAAAGGGAGCCCAATCCTGCGGGAAGCCCACCTGGAGCCCCCTGCCCAGAGCATCCAAACCAGCCCTCCCAGGGCAGAGAACAGAGCAGGAGAGGGCATCTGGCCATGGCGGGCAGGACAGTGCAGGTCCTTTCCCGAAAGAGGGATGTTAGGTCCTTCCCCAAGGGAATCGGCTGCCCTCCGTCCCCAGCAGTAACCGCTGCTTGGCTGGCTGTTTAACACAGCTTTAGGTCCTAGTTCACAGAAGGGAGCTCCTCTGGAAAAAAGAAATCACACTTCAACACAATCACCATGAAAATATTTATTTGTGATAATTATAAGTCAGTAAGACCAGTACAGACAGACACGGCCTCTATAGCACTGGAACGAGTTTTACGTTTAAAACACATCCACACGCGCACAGGTGGGGCTGGTAGAGCACGGGGCTAGTAAAACCACTGCCAGAAACACAGAGACCCCCCGCCCCCCGCCAACTTGCAGCCGGGATCGAGCTGTGTCCCAAGGCTGCATCGCTTCCCCCGAGAAGCCCTCAGAATCTGAGCTCAGTTAGGGAAGGACTGGGTTGGCGTCGACTGGCCTGAGTCAGTGCCTCAGTCCTCCAGGGGGTCCAGTTTTGCAACTGTTGGGGGAAATCCCAACGAAAATTCTAAATCAGAAAGTATGCAGCTAAATCTCAAAACATTCAAAACGCCACCCACATCCTTCTTATCCTTCAGGGGCTGCATGGGGTAAATTAAGACTTCACTTCCGTTTCCCCATATATCAACATCTACACCTCCCATCATCAAGATGACAGTCCCAGATATTTTGCAGGAATGCACTAAGGCTGGAGTTTTGGGGCACACTGGGGGGGTTGCTGCCAGGCTTACTGATCCCCCCTTTCTGTCCCGACCCCCCACCATGCCCTACACCCCACCCTCCTTGTACCAGAACCTGGGTCCTCGGTGAGAAAGCAACTAGTGGTCCAAAACCCACTGACCCGGCTCCGGCTCAGAAGAGCACGAGGGAGGGTGCCCAGCTCTGCATCCTCGGACGCACAAGGAGTAAGGCCTGCCTGGGGGCTTCCCAAGCACAGGGGCCTAGGGCGGCGTGCCCTCCCCTCTGTCTGCCCAGTCCTGGCCCTTGCAGGGCAGTGATGCCCCAGGCCAGGGTGAGTGGCCCGTGGCCTCACAAAGGTATGTCCTCCTAGAACGGGTTTCCTGCTGCAGGAGACCGGGGACCTGCCCTGTGCTGATGTGGGGCTGGGAGCTTCCTTCACTGCAACCCTGGAGCTTGGGGCCCCTCCCTGAAGGTCAGAGATGGACACAGGGTCTCCCGCTCTGAGCACAGGGCTCTGCTCAGCTCCGACAGTGGAAAGCTTTAAACACACCTGTTTACTCTGCCAGAAGTTAAAAAGAAAATTCTAGGAAGAACTTTCCAAAGTTGTAAAACAGTCTGTAAGTCAGACCTAAGATTACTCATCGAATGACCGAACGAACACACCGCGTCGTGAGCGCAAACCTCTAACTAAAGGCAGGAATGTGGTTTGTAAGACATCGTTTCTTAATCGGTGCCTTTGCACATTAAGAACAGGAAACGTTCTGAACCAAGAATGAACTGTAGGAGTCCGCGGGAAGACAGCTACGGGAGAGCTCAGTTTTAGGAACTAGGGCCCCAGGCCACACGGCAGCGGGACACGTTCACGGGCCTCCTCCCCGTGCCGTGCAGACAGACTACAAAGCCTGGTTCCAGTCACCGGACAGGAAAGACTAATGCCCCAAAGAAAAAGCCCCTAGAAGGGCAGCTGCAGTGTGTCACCTACCAGGGAGGGGGCAGGGACCTCTGCCCTCGTCGCCCCCTTCTGGCAGAGGCCGGAGGCGCGTGACTAGATTCTGAAACCACAGCGCTGTCTGTAAAAACAGGCAGGAGTTCATGACACTGTCGGCTGCAGAAGCAAACACACGCGAGGGTACACCAGCTCTGCACACAGCTCCAAGGCCACCCTTGTGCGGGCGGTGCCCGATCCCTGCTCTGCGGGGGCCCAGCCTGACCGACGCCCATGGGCCGACCTGGAGAACATGGAAGGGTCTCCTGGGTGGATGTGCATCCTGACCAACAGGCCCAAGTTCAAGGCTTCCTGGCCTAGGGCCGTGGACCTGGGCTCCCAGAGCCGCCTCCCCGCGAGTGCCCACCAACTGACGTGCTCCCTCTATAGACACGGGAGCAGCTCTCCAGGGGGTCCCGACGCAAAGAACCACACGAGGTGATGTGAAGGAAAGCCCCCTGCAGCCTGGCATGGAATGGAAACGGGTGGGCTCAGGATCTGAGAAGTGAGTCCGGGGGCCACGTGGCTCCCACCCACTCAGAAAGCCAGGACGGACCACATTCACCGCATCCCTGCTGGCACATAACCCACTCCGCTCGCTCACAATTGCCCTCCTTCCGGCCCAGGCAGGTGCTGGGGGCTGAGCCAACCCCTGCCCCATGGGGAGACATGTGTGAATGAGGCCTGAGACCAGGCAGGTGGCCAAGGCAGGGATTCCGGGTGATTCTGGCGCCAGAGTGGAGCACAGCCCAGCCCCGTGGTCACGGGTATTGATTCACAGACACGGGCCCCGCCGCCGCAGGCAGGTGGTCCTGAGAGGGCGTGTGCACACTGGGGGTCCAGCGGCCTCCAGACGGAACACCGTCCCCCCTCTTCTCTGCCTTTCAACTGATGAGTGAACGTGAGGTTCAAGCGATGAGGTCAGAAGCGCCAAGCCAGGCTCGGCCACTGCAAAACGAAACATACTCTGAAGACTGGTCCTAACAGTTTGAGGGCAGGACAACAAGCAAAGCATCGTTGCTCTACCCCTACTGGCCTGCACGGCAAAAGCAGAGCAGACTAACCTGGTTACCTTTGCGGGACTTGGCAATGATTCAAGACTGGTTAAAAAACAAGGACCGTATTTTGGAATCCATCTTTAAGGTCTCCAGGAGAAGGTCTGAAATCTACACTCTGGTAATAAGCAAGCAATTCAGGGCCAATATATCTCTCATCTTAAAATAAATGATTATTTTCCATGTTACTAAACTGTGGAAAGGGAATATAAAAAAAAAAGGTTAATTCTAACTTGGACCTAAACTGTATCAAAACCCACTGCGACTGCCATGGATAACTTCTAGATGGGAAATTCTGAACAGAGACAACCGGGGGCCTCTGCTGTCATCGTGACAGATGGACTAGGTCCCAGCAGAAACGAGCCCGAGATACACAGGTTCAGCAACATCACGACAAAAAGTACACTCCGCTCGGGTGGGGAGGTCGAATGTGCTTTCCCACAGAATCTAAGGTTCTGGAGCCTCGATCTCCTTCTCTTAGGACAGGGGGTTCAGGCCACAGCTCTCCAGATGGCTGGAGGAGATAGAAGAGTTCATAGAAGAGTTCATGATTTTACGGGAGGAACAATTCTCATCGTTCTATGTACGATATCAAGAATTGAGGGTAAAACCCACTGCGGGGGCCAGGACTCTGACATAAAACTTAAAGAACCAGAGTGCATTTCCTTCAAGTTCATGGTGCACACAGAACAAGCCACGACCCCCAGCACCATGTTTGCAGCGCGCGTCTTCACCGTCTCATTGAAGAGAGGAGATACTCTGGCTCCTTCCCTAGTCTTACACTTGTTCTCCAAGGTTTAAAAAAAAGAACAAGGAAAGAGAAGAAAATGGAGATTTCCCGCTGGCTGGCGGTGTGGCCGTCTCCCCAGCTCTATTTGGCAGCGACAGTATTTTCCATTAAAGGCTCTGCAGAGGCCCAGGACCCTGGGGGACTATGGCTGGTCCCTGGGCTGCCCTGCTGGGGGGCTGTCCCCCACCAGGCCACAGGCTTCCCCTTCCTCCTGGACCAGCGGGCCCTGCAGGGACCAGGAAACATGACAGGGACACAGACGCCCCGACCCACCGGCCGCTGAGGGGAGCTGAGGCCCCCCACCCTGCGTGCAGGCACTAACGCCTAAGAGTGACGACATTTGGAATGTGAGCGGAGTGGGGAAGAAAGAAAAGGAGGGGGTACAGAGAGTCCAGTGGAGACTGGCCAGCCTTCGTCCGGGGGCATTTCCAACAAAGGGCAGAAGGCAGTACCGAGGCGGCCAGAGTCCTAGAGACGTGGGCACAGCCAGACGAGGGTGGAGGCTCCAGGAGAGGGCCTGCCTGTGGGGCGAGGCTGGGGGTCGGGGACAAGGGCTGCCCTAGGAGAGCCTGCTTCCCCAGGGACCACATCCAGGCCCCAACATCCTGCAGCCTCCCTGCTCCCCTCCAGACTGTGGGCTCCTGAGAGATGCAAACCTCTGCAGCCCCCAGAGTCGGGGCGGGTGCTGAGGATGGGCAACCCCGCCTGCATCCGTGCCTGGGGGTCCTCAAAATTCTGGGTAAAGTGGGGCCAGGGAGGTCACCCCCGCAGCGGCCGGCTGGACTGGTGACAGGGCCTGCGCCACGGCTGGCGCTGCCCCAGCCCGAGGTGCCTGACAGCCGCTGCTGTGAAGCTCTGCCCCTGCCCGCTGTGGGGAGGGGCGGAGCTGCGGGGGCCCCGGGAAGCCTCTCGCTTCCGGGCACCTGGCTGGCACAGGACGCGGGACTGCGGGGCTGCGGGGGGAATGGGGGATGGGGGTCAGATAACTGGCCGGTGGGGTTAAGCACACCAACGGGGGGTGGGGCAGGAGCCCACCCCTGCCCTCTGTACCTGCACACTGACACGGTGACACGACACGGTTGTCACCAGCTGTAGGTGGCAGACACACAGCACCTGACCCGTTCTGCCCTAAACTGGGTGACTTCTCCAAAAGGAGCCCGACACAGGGATCTCCCCACAGGCGCGCTCGGCCGCGTACCAGCTTCTGTCCTGTCGCCCAGGCAGTCCCTAGAGACGCTCCGAGTTACAAGGCAGTCCCCCGACACGCGCGAGACGGGCAGGTTTTCGGGGCCCTGAGAAGGTCCCCGCCAAAGTGACTGTGCAGCGTCTGTGCATGTGAGCTGCAGGAGCCCGTCCACACCGTGAACAGAAGGGGAGAATCTGAAACCCCCAGGGGCCTACCCTGCAGCAAAGTAAGAGGCAAAAAGTTCTGAAGCAGGAACACAGAAGGTGTGGTCGGACCCAGAATAAAGACATTTGGCATCATTTTTCTGGACATGAACACTAAGCCCCGACTCGCTCTCAGAAATGCAGACACAGGGGCCTCCCTGGGTCTTGCACGAAGGATGGGGGTACACCATGTACCCCAAGCCAGCCTGGGGAGGACGCCCTCGAGACGTAAACACGGAGCTGGTTTTCCAGGAGCCTTGTGGGAGGGGAGCTGGGGTCCTGAACTACAAATTTCTGTGATCACTTTGTTATTTTTAAAAAGCACGACCAGCACATTTTCACAACGAAGATCAGTGGATGCTGGACACTCATGAAAGAAGAAAAAAATATCAAGTTTCGGTCACAGCTCTAAGGCAGACATTACATTTTTCACAAGGACGGAAACAGAGACACCTAACGCTGGGCGTTAAGGAGGCGGGTTCGCACGGCCCTCACAGCACCGTGGCTTGGACGACGATCTCCGGGTTCTCGATGTCCTTCTTGCTCTGGACCATCCTCAGCTCCAGCTGGGCCGGGCTGGGCTTCAGTCCTTCCCCAGCCCTGGCTGCAGAACAGGCAGAGCATTAATGATGGGAACAGAGCCAGCGGAAGTTATCCCGGATCTGTCTCGTCCTTCCCTCGCCCTTGTGAGAGCCCCCAATGCTCTGGATCACCCCTGAGTTCCCATCTCAGCAGGGAGCTCCACAACGCTGCCCCCTGCCCCAGCCCTAAAGGCCAGCGCCAGGGAGATGGCGGGAGCCACAGCCCTGTTCACAATGCAGCACTGCACCCCTGCCAGCCCGTGAGGTGGTACCTTGTGCACACTTGATGGTCCGCTGCAGGACATGGTGCATGGCCGACACGGTCTTCTCACAGGCCACCTGCAGGGAGGAGAGTACACTGAGCCCCCCGCCCCCAGGCCGCCTGGATGGGACTGTCCACTGACAAGGCACTGGGGATCCACAATCACACGCTCCCCCCGTCACGGAGCAGTCGCTGCAAAGATCCCAGGAGAGCTGAGCAGAGAGGCCTGTGTACTAAATGGACTGCAGGCAGCTCTGCCAATACTGCCTGGCATGTAGTAGGTGCTTAATAAGCATTTCTGGAAGGAATCAGTTGTAAAGAATCTACGCGGGAAAGAGCTCCTGCCCCAGAGCTGGCCAAAGTCATTGCTTGCTGGCCTCTCAAAGTTAAAAACTCAGGGCTTCTCAGGTGCTGGGGAGGCAAGTGGACTCCCTCCCCAACGCTGGGACCCAGGGCAGAACTGAATCTGGGGTTGGCTGAGGGCGACCAGCGAGGCCTCCTCTGGGCACCAGCTGGCCGTGAAGCAGGTCCGTGCTCACCCTCCGCCCTCGAGGGAAGCGGGGTGGGGAAACCACAGCATTTCAGTGCTCGCCCCTGAGCCCGTAGGTGAGGGGAAGGGCCCCATCCCAGCCGTGCATTTCACAACATGGAACTGACTGCTGGGGAGGCTGTGAGCCTGACCCCCAGGGGAAGGACGGCTGCCCAGAAGGAGGTCAAAGGGCATGGGTGCGCCTGAGCACGCGAGGGCACTGTGGACATTCACACACAAAGCGGGGGCATGGGGGACAATCCCCAGGAAGAGAGGGGTCTCCAGCAAGTCTGACTGCAGCGGCTGTATTTTAGGACGAGCTGTCACTGGATTTCCCTCCTGCGTGACGCGTCTAGACCCCGAGCTGCTGAGGCTACAGCTCCCCTGGCATCCTCAGCGAAGCCCTCCCTTTTCGTCTGGCTCAGGACCCCTCCTGGCCCGGGCCCGGCGGACTCCAGCTCTTGACACATTCTCCCGTTTGCGCCCCACTGACCTTGAGATTGTTCGGGTGCTTGTGCGTCCACGCCAACAGCATGGCGGCAAAGAGGTCCCCGGTGCCCACGAAGACTGCGTCCACCTTGCGCATCTCCATGCGGATGCGCTGTGTCACCACGGAGCCGTCGGGGGTCCCTGGGGGGAAGCGTCCGGCAGCTGGGCCCCCAGACCCTCCGCCGGCAGAGGCCTCGCGGCCCGGGAACCGGCTTGCCCTCCCCTGCACAGCGTCAGGGGGCTCAGCCTGCAGGGATCCCCCATGCCTCCCAGTGGCTGCCCGTCCCAAGTGAGAAAGTGAGAGACTGGAGCCCCGGAGGGCCACAGGGTCAGGACGGCCTGGGGGACACCACGCAGCCTGAAGACGAGGGGCCGGAACATGCGATGATGTGTGATGGGAGCCACGGGGGTGGGGGTAGAGCCGGAGGGGCCGTGCTCACTCACTGAGGCCGGGGTGCGCGCGTGGGCGTGTGTGCGGATGCACACTGTGCACCTGTGAGTGTATCTGGGTGTGTAAGTGTCCTTTTGCACAGACACAGAGGGGGTGGTGACAGCTACACCTGGCACGGCTCGGGGCAGCGGGTGTGACCCCAGCCTTCTGTCATTTTACGCTGCGGCATCAGCGTAACTGAACGACTGACACAGCAGAGCGCGAACGGTCCTCCCAGCGATGTCGACATCAGCTCTGAGGTGGGGGGCACAGGGGGGGGCAGGCCTGGGGACACCTGGCTCCCCGGGAGCCGGGCTCCAGCTGGGCTGGTCCACGTGACCCCCAAGCCCGTAAGAGGGGATGTCATCCGTGTGCCGCCAGCACGGTCACAGACACCTGCGTAGTAACCGCGGGGGGAGCAGTCAGCACCCCACGCTCCCCACACCCCGATTCACGGAAACCTCTCCTGGCTCTGTTTTCAGTCTGATCTTTCTTGGAGCTGTTGGGAGTTGGGGAGATTGGCCACCTGCCGAGTCAGGCTCGATTTTCTTTCCACTGCATCCAAACCTCGGAAGCCTCGAGGGACGCGGCAGGAAGGCGGGAGGGAGCCCGGTGCCGGGCAGGGACTTACGAGTCCTCTGGCTGCCCAGCGCGATCAAGTAGCCGCTGCCCCTCGCGGACAGCAGGTCCGAGCTGGTGATGACCACCGTGTCGGGGCCCATCGAGTGCAGCACATCCATCACCTGCCGGACACGGGGAGCGCATCAGGCGCTCCGTGGCCACCCGAGTCGGGGCCCTGGCGGCCCTCACCCGTCCCCCACGGCCCCTCAGCTTCTTACAATCTGCCTGGATGGGACAGAGACAGCGAACAGGGGCCACGCCGTGGGCCCCGCCCCTGCCCAGCAGTGACAGCTCTGCCAGGTCCCAGCCGTCCCAGTTCCCTCCAGCTTCAAGTCCAAGGGTGCATGTCTATCGGTCCCAACCTGCACCCCGTCTGTGCCCAAACCCTGGAGGAAGGAGCCAACCAGCCAGGCCACCATCTTCTCTTGCCTGAGCTCCGGGGCGGCAGGAGCCGTGCCCAGCAACCATCAAGCGAGGAGCGCTTCCACTCTGTCCATCCTGGGAAACTATGCACTCCTTTATCCATTCAACAAACGTCTACCGCCCCCTCCCCAGCAGCACGCCGGGGCAAAATGCTCACCGGGGTGAACTGGGGCTCAGGAGGGGTGGGAGGTGGGAGGCCTCGTATCAGGCAGGAGGCTATGCCGCCACTAACCCTCCCCTCATTGGCCCGGGGCCTGCAGGCTGGGGAGGTAACCGGCCAGAGGGTCACCGGGTAATGAGGAACAGACGTCACTTTGGGTGGCTTTTTTTTTTAAACAGCTGTAGGTGGTCCCGTTTTCCTTGTGCAAAAGCCTCAGAGAAGTGCCTGTGAACACGCCCTGCGAGCACAGGCTGTCCCCGGCCACACACACACACACGTGTGCACACACACCCAAAGACCACACCCACACACACGCGCACACACTGCATGCACACATATACCCCCAGCACACAGATGCACGTATGTGTACTCCCACACGCCACATGCACACACACAACGCGTGCACATGCCCCAAGTGCAGGCATACACACCCCCTCCACCACACGCACGCACATGCACACCACCCCCACACACACACGAAGTGTGACACCAGCCCAGCACCCACCCTGCACTGGGTACCGTGAGTTTCCTCTGGTTCCCAAGCTGGGCAGGTGTGTTAGAGATGGAGTCACTGTGCCCACGGCCCTGCTTCTTTCCTGCCCCAGGGTCACTTGGCTCTGAGACCCCCCCAACCGCTGTGCCAGCTCAGAGCAAGGCCCTCAGAACAGGGAAGGGGAGTACTCCCAGCCTGCTCTCCTGCCCCAGTGAGCCCTCCGCCTATCGGGGAAACAGACACACAGCCCCACGGGCCCAGGGGTGACCACGACTGGCCGCCGCCAGCTCTGACCCAGGGACCTGGCTCCTCCAAGTGTGTGTTTCCTGGACCGTGAAGTGAGCTCAGCCTCTGAAGAGGCCCAGACGCGGAAGGTGTGAGGCCCTGGCAGCCCCTGGTGCTCTGGGCATGCAGTGCAGGGGTGGCAGACCCCACCTGAGGATAAATCCCAGCAATAGACCTATGGACCCTCGGCAAGTACCGAGGGAAGGTTGAAAAGAGCTTTGAAGAAATCTCGCCCAGGGCTGCGGTGTCAGCTCCTGCCTGAGAGGCCCAGCCCACCCTTCCCTTCCGGAATCCTGCCTTGTGGACTCCAGAAATGCCCAGCCAGCCCCCAAAGATACGGGTCCATTACGCGCAAGGAATCCTCCCATTCACACACACGCACGTACACGCACACATACCACATGCACTCTCACACGTGCGTGCAGACACACCCCGCATACACACACAGAGCCCGGGGTGATGTGCCCACAAGCCTGGGAACACCGAGGACTGCCAGCCGCCTCCAGAGGCTGGGGCAGGAAAGGACTCTCCCTACAGGCTGCTGACAGCACGGGCCAGCTGGCCAGCCTGGGCTCCTGGCCTCCGAAACTATGAGAGCAAAGCCCTGCTGCTCAGCCACCCCGTCTGCGGCGCTTTGCGACGGCCCCGGACGCTCATCCAGAGACAGCTGGGACGGGCAGCGGCGAACCCAGACCCAGCAGGCACTAGGCTGCAGGTGACCAACCAAGGGGCCGAAACGGAACTTGCAAAGGTTCCCCGGGCCTCGGGTGGCTGGCTGATGGGAAGCCAACGCTGGCCACACAGGTGTCCGTCTCCTCTGCCGGAGGCCGTGCGGCTGTCCCTTCCCACCGTGAGCCGGGCTGCCTGTCCCACGCCAGGTACAGGAAGGCCTCCTTACCGCTAAGGCTTCTTCCTCGCTGTGGATCTTTCTCCCGCTCAGCAACCTGGGAGGCAGACAAGCACAGCTGAGCCATCGCCTGGAAGAGCCCCAGGGCTACCTACGGTGCACTGGTGACCCCTCCTGCCCCACAGGGAACTGGCTGGCACCTGCCCGCCGTCGCGGACCAGGCGGCCACCGTGTCTGGGGACCAGTCAAGAGTCAGTTTGAAAGGGGACTCACGGGACTTCCCTGGTGGCACAGTGGGTAAGACTCCGCACTCCCAACGCAGGGGGCCCGGGTTCGATCCCTGATCAGGGAACCAGATCCCACATGGGTGCCGCAACCAAGACCCAGTGTAACCAAATAAATAATAAAATAAATAAAAATAAATTTAAAAAGTAAAAAGGGACTCACACATTATGGGAGCGGGTTGAAGTTCCAGACCGTGGTTAACGTTTACACATAACAACGGGGAAGGACGGCCGTGCACGGTCACAGCACACGGTGCCACTGAGGGCAGCCAGCGTCCTCGCAAACAGCTGCAAATCTCAGTGCACTACGTTCCTGAGCCACCAACCATCAGGGACCTCCAGGTGAGCCGCCATCCCCCAGCATCGACAGGCCCGGGTGAGGGAACCCCAGGCCCCCATCCCTACTTTATAGGGCGGCCTCGGGGCCAGAGGGGATATCGCTGCTGGCCTAACAGAGCCGAACGCGATGGGGACACACCCACTGCAGTGCTCACGCCCCAAGGGCCCAGGAGCCACTCCTCAACCCCCTGAGTGCCCAGCTCTCCTGTCCATCGGGGGGGCCGGGCATCCAAGAAAGGCCCCTGGAAACATGGCGCTGGGCAGCGGGGCCGGCATGGTCCTTTTAACCTCGTGCAGAGATTTGGGATGTGGGTTTCAGAGCTCCGGGGTGGTGGCCCGCATCAGCTGGCGTGGGCTCCCCATCCCATTGCCCGTGTCAGCCACATGCACCCCCGGCTTTGCCACAGCGCCTCTGCCCACTTCTGTCCCCAGAGGCTCTCGCTGCTCGGGGACCAGCATGACCACAGGGAGTCGGGGGGAAACGACTGCCCACTGCTGCTGACAACCAATGCCCGCCCTGGCGCTCAGGTGGGCTGGCAGCTCCCTGCCCCGCAGACTGGGACTCTCCAGCAGGGTCCCTGTCACTCTCCCCATGGGGATGGGGGGTGGGTCTGACTGCTCCAGCCGACTCAAATGACTTACTCAGCCTCAAACTGGTTGGGGGTGATGATGTCTGCAACCGGCACGACCTTCTCTCTGTAAACTGGAAGGAGGTCCTCAGGGACGTACTGCGGGAAAAAGACAGGAACAGGCTGACGTGTGAGGGGTGAGGGAGGGAGGCCAGGGTGGCTCGTGCTGGGGGAACCCAAGGCTCCAAGGGGTCCCGAGGCAGGGCTGGGGCAGCCAGCCCTGACGATCCGCCCTGACGATCCGGGTCAGGTCCCCACTAGTGGCTTTCCACCGTATCCGTGTGATGACACCGCCCGCTCAACCCACATCAGCGTCGGGAACCCAGGCCCACAGTCTGCTGGTGTGTGGCTGGTGGGCTGAGGGTGCCTTTTATGTTTTTAAATGGTTGGGGGGAAAGTCCAAAGAAAAACAGTATATTCCGTGACACGTGGAAATTAGAAGAAATTCAAAGCTCAGTGTCCACACCTGAAATTCGATTAGAAAACAGCCATGTTCGTTCTTTTGCAAATCACCTGCGGCTGCTCGAGCTGCAACAGGGATGCACGGCCCTGAAATACCTCCTCTGGGGCCCTTCGTGGAAACCTCTTCTGCCAGCCCCAGCCCCTCCTTCCCGACAAGGGACAAGGACGTGTCTCTGGCCCGAGAGCAGTGTCTCGCCCAGGCAGACACTTTCAGAGTGCCGCCAACAGCCCCACGGCCCGCACCCCAACGCGGGGAAGCACTAACCATGGAGCCTTCTCCGTTCCACTTGTCTCCCATCACAGGGTCGCACACTGCGGGAGACAAAGGGCATCTTATCAGCTACAGCGGCGGCGGTGAGAGGCGCGCCCCACATCTGGCTTGTTGTTAAGTTTCACACGCGCAACTAAAATGGGAAAAGCACGGCCTCCCGTCCTCATTTACCTCCTTACCTGGCATTTTGCATTTTGCTGTCCGGGCCCCACCTGGGGAGTCCCTCACCCCACCCAGGGACCGGGTGGTCACACACCCCACCCTGACACTGATCACAGCCCTGTGTGTCCACCAGCTTCTCTCACCCGCCCCAGACAGACGCCAGGTTCACCGTGAGGTCGCGTGTGAGGCTCTTGTCCCCAGACAGAGCCCGTGTGCTGGGAGGGGCAGAACGTGAAGATGGGGAGCCCAGAAAGAAGGAGGCTGAGCCGCCCGCTCCTGGGGCTCCCAGCACCTACCGTACACGAGCCTGGAGTTCTGCTGCTTCAGCTCCCGCACGATGTCCACCACCATGGCCAGGAAGGACTTGTCTCGCGTGTAACCTTTGGGAGGGACAGAGAACTCTCGTCACCCAACCACGGCAATGGTGCCATCAAGCCCATCTGCCCAGAGAATGGCAGGCAGTGCCCAGACCCTGCAGCCAGCGCCAAGACAGGTGCCCCCCACAACCGTAGGCACCAGGGGACACCGGGCATTTCCCAAAAGAAACGTTAACTTTTACAGGAAAGGAAGAAGCCGCGGGTGTACGAGGATCGTTCTCCTTCCTCTTTTCCATTTTCCAGAATCCGCATGTTCACTTCTAACCACGTATATAAATAAATGCAACCACGTGGGCTTGTAAATGAAACCAACACACCAGGTGTCAGCGTGTTGCTTATCTGGGTGTTTTTGTCTCAGACCCCTTCCCAACACCCCACCTGTCCCCCGCCATGAGCGTGGAAACCCCAGTATGGAGACGTGGCACAGCCAGGACCCCCAAGGTCATGCGGTCACTAGGGCCCCACTGAGTTCCTGATGGCAGGACCATCCCTCCTTGAGGGAGGCAGGGACCCCCCCGGTCCCGGCACCCTGTCCCCTGGGCCTCACCCGTGAGCACGTAGTCATACTTGTTCACGTCGTTCAGCTTCAGCCCGTCGTACAGCTCGTGGAGCTCATCTGAGTTCAGCACTTGGCCCTTCCAGTGTGAGTAGCCTGGTGGGGGGAGAGCAGAACACGCAGGCCCTAACGCGTGGGGCACGTGGGCGACACGGCCCTCGGCAGGTCCCCCCCGAAAGCGCATCTGGCTCCGACACGTTCTGGGGTTGTTATTACTGAGTCCGGGGTCCACCCTCCCACCCGGTGCAGCGAGGGCTCAGCTCTGCAGGCCGCCTGAGGACGCCTGTGCAGCCTGCATTGCACCAACAGACAGGACGCAGGGCTGCAAAACTTCTCCTTATCCTTGGCGGGGCACCCGGGAGCGTCCCCATCGTGTCACGGTCCCTGGCTTTGCCAGCCTCTCCTGTGCACGTCCCCCATCCAGGCTGAGTTGCTTGAAGACTGTTACCTGCGCACCCTGGCAGGTAGGGGCTCCTTGCACCCCCATCTCCATCCAAGATAAGCTGCAACTGATCCAAGTCTCAGGCCAAATCCTGACCAAGAGCCGAATGTGGACCAGAAAGAGGCTGTGGCCCGGGTTCCTGACCCGACAGACACCCGGGTGAAGTGCCCACAGGGCAGGCAGGAGGCCCTCTCGAGGTCCCTCGGGGCGGGCGCACCCCACCAGGGACACCCCGCAGTCTGCCCACGGCAAGTCCATCCTGGCAGCCCTTACGCCAAGAGGGACCACTCAAACGGATGGGTTCCTAAGCACATGAGTAAAAGCCTCGGGGAGGGCTGATTTCTATGACAGCAAAGTCGAGTACAGACCACGGGAAGCAGATCCCGGCCACAGCCCCAGACCCTCCCTGCCGTCTCGGGTGTTGTCCTGCAGGTCCCGCACCGGGTGGGCTGTGGGCCTGGAGAAGGGGCTGCGGCGCCCTCTGTGCCCGTGGGGCGAGGGCTCTCCTGCCGCGGAGGGGCCGACACCCGACAACACCTGTCAGCAGTTCTCCAGGACGGCGTGGCCTCTGGTGGACGCCCATTAACCAGTCGGGAGGGCCAGAGGCAAGGAGGGTCCACCAAGGCGAGGTGACCCATCTCTCGCAGGGCTGTCCCCCAAGGCTCAGGTGTCTGCTAAGAGCTCGCAGCCTCTGGCTGTGTCCCCGCAGGTGTTGCTGCCACAAAATCCCACCGGCCCAGGCGGGAGGAGCAACGGCCCTTCCTGCCCCTTGGTTTTCCGAACATCATTCCAGACATGGTGGTTTCTTCTTTTCTTTTTTTCTTTTTTGGCTGCGCTGTGTGGCTTGCAGGATCTCAATTCCCGAATTCCCAACACCGTGCAGTTTGACTCCGTAGCACATGTACTTCTCTTGTCCTAGGGCTGCTGTGACCAAGAACCACAGGGGCTCCCACAGTTCTGGAGGCCAGAGTCCGGGATCACGGTGTCGCAGGGCTGGTTGCTCTGAGAGCCCCACGGCGGGCTTCTCCTGCGTCCCCACGTGGTTGCCCCTCTGGGCATGTGTCTGTGTCCTAATCTCCTCCGTGGGCACCAATCAGGTTGGAGCAGGGGCACCCCAATGACCCCATGTACCTTTTAACTGCCTCTTTAAAGACCTTATCACATCTGAGGTCCTGGGAGTTAGGACTCTGACACGTGAATTGAGGGGACACAGTGCAGCCCGTGATGTGCAGTCAGCCCCCGCCAGGTCTCAAGCATGGGTCGCCCCCCACCCGGCGAGCCAGCTTCCTAACATGATGAGAAGGTTCGGGCCCACTCCTTTTACTGCCCCCCCCCCACCAACCCAGCCTCTCCTCTCCAAACTCAGGAGACTCTTCTGAAACACAGGGGCACTCTGGTCCTCTGTCCAACCCACCCAATTTACAGTTTACAGATGAAAAAACAAACTCCGCAGAGGCCGAGCCGGTGACCCCGAGGGACCCAGTTCCTCCCTGCACGTCTGCTGTAGGTACCTGGTCCTGCGCCCCCAGGGGGTCACCACCAGGCCTGGCAGCAGGTCACACCCCAAACCCTACGTGCCTGGAAGGCTGGCCCTGCCCCACCCGCCAACCCCCAGCCCTGTCCAGTTTCTTCCAGCCGCTCGTCCAAGGGCTCGGCTCTTGGGTAACAGGAAACTTGCTAAAGGAACCACCACAGAACACCGGCTGCTGCTTCAGAGCCCAGCGCTGCCCTGGAGCGGGGCGGCGGGGGGGTGGGGACGGTGGGGGGCGGCGGGGGGCGGCGGGCATCATCGTCTAATGTCTAAGCCAACTTGGCTCTTTCACTTAAAAAAAAAAAAAAGAGGGTAGTTAAACCAGCCAGTAAAACCCGTAAGCTCTGAAGGGGTTCACTGGGTTGACAACTTTTGGGGACGTGTCCAAATGTCACTGTGCCCAGCACCCTGAAAGCAAAGGCAGGAAAGGACTCTTAGTGGGAACTGTAGCCTTTTCATCTGAACCCGGTGTGCTGTTCCTCCTCAACGGGTGACTTGTGACACCCCCTCCCTTCCAAGAACCCCACCCGGAAGAATCGGGCCAAGGGGAAGCACCCTTCCGTGTATCTGGTCGGCACTCGGCCAGCAGCTTCTGGGACCTTCCGTGCTCTGAGATTCCGTCAGTGTTCAGAGTAATTTCAAAGAAGGGATGTGGGAATGTTTCCAAGAACTGAGAGGCTTTGTCCCCCTGCCAGCACCAGCTCAGGGATCCCAGGTCAGGGCGTCTCTGAGGCCATGGGGGTGGGGAGCCCGGGGCCCTCGCCTGACACCTTGGGGGCTTTCCAAGGGCTGTGACCCTCACGAACCCGAGGCGGCAGCGATCGCACAGCTTTCTGTGCACAGAAATCCTTGGGGTCCCCGTGCATGAAGAGACACACACACGAGCTCCCCGAAGCTCTGGCTTTCACGAGAAAGGTGGGATCTGCTCCCCACCCAGTCCACAGTGCCACCCAGGCTGGGGGGCCCAGAGCAGGTACGAGGATCACCGTCCTTGGTTCATGGAGGAAAGCGGGGGGCCGAGAGGTCACGTCACCCGCCAGGCCATCCAGTTCCAAAGCAGCCACACTGATTTAAACACGCAGCCGGCAAACCCAGGCCCCCTGAGCCCCGTGTGCACGTGCTGTGCAGCCTCGGCCAGGACCACACCCCCGGCTCCATTTCCCGTCTGGAAGGTGAGCGACCGCGTCCTACGCCCACACTCAGCTCTGCGAGGACCGCTGAGGCTGATGCCTTACCTGTGTGGTTTGAAAACTGGACAGAGTTCACTGCGTCGACCTCAAACCCCAAAACCTGCAAGACGGACAGAGAAGGAGCGGGTGTAAGAGAGCTGGTGGGCTTCCAGGGACCCACGGCAGGTGCCTGACCCAGCCTGGGGCTGGCTGGAGGGTCCCAGACGTGGAGGACAGGAAGCGGGGGAGGTCTCCCCAGGTCAGCCTCAGCACCTGCACTTCCGGTGACGTGCGTGGAGGCGACGGGAAACATGTCGGGGAGCAGGCACCCCTGAAGGGCCAGGGCTCAGAGGCCACTGCCTGCCCGCTGGAACTCAGCACATCACTTCCGGAAATGCCACCAAATGGAAGTGCTCACAGAGACCAGCAAGGCATCCATCTGTCAGGACACAGGGCAGTGAGGTCGTCTGTGTTCCGGCCCCCAGCCCAACGCGGGGGCAAGGCCAAGGGCTCCCAATCCCTCCCTGGGAGCCTGGCTTGTAGCCCCTGCATCATCACGTGCCAGCTGGGGAGAAAGAAGGTACCCAGCCCGGAGCCAAAGGTCCTAAGCGATCGCAGCCACAGACCCGCTCCCAGACGAGAGAGGGACCCCACCCCACAGGGCCAGCCTCACGCGGTCCCGGCTCAGGTCACCTGGCCGCTGGGGGCAGGGCGGTTAAGGGAGGGGAGGGGTGGCGCTCTGGTGCCAAGAGAGCCCGAACACAAGGTCTAGAAAGTTCACTTCCAGCAGTCAGAGCAGGTGACTGGAGAACAGGTAAAGCCAGCGCGGAGCTAAAGTCAGGTTTATGAAGTAGAAGCCCCCCTGCTTAATGACGGAGACAAGAGGTTGTGTCTAAAACGGCCGGACGTCTCCACAAGTCTGACAGCGTGCACTCGTGACACGCGAAGTCCCACAGCGGTTTTTCCTTGTGCGTATCTCTACTTTCCTATTTTTCTGCATTGAATCGGTCTTGGTTCCTTCGGGTGAACTGAGGTACAGGACACCGCAGATCCCTCGGCGGGAGAAGTCACATTCCCTGTGGGCCCCCTCAGCCCTCGGCCCTCAGAGGTGGTGGGCATCAGGGCCCAGGATCCCCGCCAGGCCCCACCGGCCTCTTCCAGGCTGGCCTCACCGCCATCGCCGTGCGCAGACCCGGGACAAGGGCCCCGCAGTGTGGTCCCCTCCCCGCCTCTCAGAGCATCCACTGCATCGCTCCACACGGCCAGCCACCCCAGCTGCCCAAGGAACGCGGCCAGCACGGCACCAAGACCCCCGCGCAGGGCCCTGTGCTCAGGGTACAGCCGGGAGGCACCACCCACCCGGGCGAGGCCCGACACCCAGGAGTCCACCCAGCGTGAGCGGCACCCAGGGCCCGGCCGTGTCCTGCGGCACCAGGTGGCCACCCCCGAGGGGCAGAGCACAGGTGACCAACTCAGGCCTTCTTTCGTGTCCCCCCACCCCTGGGGAGGCTAGAGGCTCATGCGTGGACTCTGACCACGCCCGCCTTCCCACACTCAGTCCAAACAAGCTCAGGGCCAGCCTGCCTCTGGAGCCACCACCCCGGACCGACACCGGATTCGCTGCCTGCCGGGAGCTGAGCCTTCCTGGGCGCCACCGCTGGGGGAGGGTCTTCCCACCCACGGGTTCTGGGGAGGGGGCTGAGCTGAAGGCCACGTCATCCACCAGACGGTGGCCCGGCACCTCTGCCTCCTGGTGCGTCTGCTCCCGCCCCTGCCCCCCACCCCAGGCCACCAGCGCGGCCTCTCGGAACCTCCCACGCGACCCACCATTTCCCACCCCCGCCGGCCCCCTCCCCGCCTCGCACACGGTGCCCCAGGGGCTGGCGCTGAGCCACCCTGGCACCTGCCCGGAAGGGTCCCTCCTCCTCTCCTGGACTCGCCCCTCCCCCCTCTACGGCGCTCCTGCCCTACCCCCCAAGGAAGCTGCGACCCTGTTCTTTGGGACGAGGCACAGAGCAGGGCCTGATGAGTATTCGCTCGTTGCTCATTTGACACACACATCGGTCTCACGCGCGCCCCACTCTACACCCTGGCCCTGGTGCCCAGTCCCCTCCGTCCTCTCCCCACCCCCAGCCGGGTCTCCGCTGGGAAGTTCACTTCCACACGAGCCACCAGAGACCCCACCAAAGGAGCCACACAAGCCGGGGAAGCCGGCAGCCACCGGGGGAATCAGGAGACAGTGCCCTGCGGGGTGGGAAGTGGGGCCGGCCCCTGAGCTCAACCGCTGAGCTCACTGCTGCAGGAGGAGATGCCGCCCACCGGGGACTCCCAGCGAGACGTGGACCGTGACCTTCGGGCCCTCTCTCTCCTGGAAACCACAAAAATGAGAACGAGTGACCCTTTTATAACTGATCCTCAAGGACAGAGAAAGGGAGGAGACGCAGCAGGTGAGCAATTCCACCAACTCTGGAAACAGACGCTGCACAGCCCAGGTAACTGAGAATCTCAGCACCTGCGGAGGGGGGACGCAGGTGAGAGCGGGGCCCCCACCCGCAGAAACTCTCGGAGAGACGGAGGTCGGGGAGAGAGCATGGAAACCCCGGGCCGTGGCTGCCCCAGGGGCCCCATCGTCGGCCACTGTGCCCTGGCTGTACGTGCCTTCCTGTGCACCAGTAACTTCCCAAACCTTCCCTCCCTCTTCACCTGAACAACACCAACCAACCTTCAGGTCTCACCTCAATATCGCAAACAGGCAAAGCTACCTGGCCACCAGGATAGCGTCTCTCCGGGCGGTGAGGGTAGTGACTCGGGGTGTTGTGGGGGGGGGCCTGGGTGCAGACGAGGACCACACCCCAGCTCTCCACGGGGGCGGTGGTTACCCAGGCGCGCTCCCTTTGTGAACACGTATGGAGCTACACGCTTATGACGTGTATTTCAACGTCTTTCTAAAAATTTCAAGCCAGTATTATGAGGACTTAAAGTAATAAAGCAAAAATCAAGTCTTCTTAAACTAGAAACTTAAAATTGGCACTTTGCAACTTTACTTGCCAGATTTCACGGCCTCCTAGACAGAGCTTGCGGTATTCCAGGTCCCTAAATTCTAATCGACTTCAAAGAAACAAGATCTGAAGCAACGATGACACACATCCTGAAAATCCTTTCAAAATAGCCTGCTCCGCTGCCTCTGCATGCACAGATAATTAATCCTTTAGAGCCGCCACATTGGAAGCCACTGGCCTCTGCTTCTAAACGGTAGCGCTAAGCCCCTGGGCTGGCATCTCCATTTCACCTACCAGCAGCTTATGAATTGGCATCAGAGGCTAGTGTGAGGGCAGGGCCGGGGGACGCAGCAGGAAGACAGGGCACAGGGCCAGGCTCCAACATGGGAGCCCCTGGACCCCAGAAAAAGGAGGTGCCTGCTGTTAAAACCTAGTCTTCAGCTCAACACCCCCCACACACCTTTTGTACTCAGCTCTGGGATCTGGGACTGCGACCCCGGACATCACATCCCTGCTCAACCAGGGGCTCCCGACTGAGCACTGAGGGGAAGAGACTGGGAGATGGGGAGGGTCCTGCCCCTGCTGGTCACTCTACCCCAGCACCGCTCTTCACCTGCAGAAGGGGGGCCCCCAGAAGCAGCTGTGGTCTTTCCATTGCTCCCAGCACCCGCACTACACAGCCCTACACATCCCCCACCCCTCAGCTTTAAGTCCCAACCGTAGACAGACAGGGTGGGGGGGTCCCAGGAGGAAGAGGACCAGGCATGGCTTTCTTGACACAAGAGAAGCCACTTGTGGTCTAAGCCATGTGTGACCTAAGCCTGGTCACAGTGCTTGCCCCTGAACAGCTCTCAGCAATTAACTATCTTAAGGGAACAAAAGAATGCAGGAGCAAACAGTTATTAAGCAAGAGCAGTGACAACAGCAAAGGAAATCAACCAACTGTGAAGACTCCCCGTTCTGTTTCCTCTTAGCTTACCCCTGGCTCACCCTTGCACAACCCCTTCGAGTGTGCGTGGAAGCCCCAGGAGAGTCCAGCCTACTCACACGCACCCTCTAGGAGCAGAGTTCTCTTCTCCCAAGACAAAAGAAATAAAAGCAAAAATAAACGAATGGGCCATAATCAAACTTACATGCTTTTGCACAGTAACGGAAACCATCAACAAACCAAAAAGACAAGCTACAGAATGGGAAAAAACATTTGCAAACGATGTGACCAACAAGGGCTTGACTTCCAAAATACACAAACAGCACACACAGCTCAATAGAAAAAAAAAAAAACAACCAAACAAGCCAAACAAAAAATGAGCAGGAGACCTAAATAGCCATTTCTCCAAAGAAAACATACAAACGGCCAACAAGCACATGAAAAGATGCTCAACATCGCAAATTATTAGAGAAATGCAAATCAAAAGTACAATGAGGTACCACCTCACATGGGTCAGAATGGCCATCATCAAAAAGTCTACAAATGGGCTTCCCTGGTGGCGCAGTGGTTGAGAGTCCGCCTGCCGATTCAGGGGACACGGGTTCGTGCCCCGGTCTGGGCAGACCCCACATGCCGCGGAGCGGCTGGGCCCGTGAGCCATGGCCGCTGAGCCTGCGCGTCCGGAGCCTGTGCTCCGCAACGGGAGAGGCCGCAGCAGTGAGAGGCCCTCGTACCGCACGAAAAAAAAAAAAAGTCTACAAATAACAAATGCTGGAGAGGGTGTGGAGAAAAGGGAACCCTCCTACACTGTTGGTGGGAATGTATATTGGTGCAGTAACTATGGAGAACAGTATGAAGGGTCCTTAAAGAACTAAAAATAGAGTTGCCATATGATCCAGCAATTCCAGTCCTGGGTATAAAGCCAGAATAGACGAAAACTCTAATCCGAAAAGACACACGCACCCCAATGTTTACAGCAGCAGTATTTACAATAGCCAAGATACGGAAGTATGAAACAAAATTCCTATTTTATGGCAAGACAAGAAAAATTTAAACATAAAAAAATGTTCTCTGCCCTGTGGCCTCCTCTCTCCCCCCACTTTGTATCATCTATCTGCATCTACAAACCTCCCCGTCGGCAGAAATACCTGCTCAGCCATAAAGAGTAACATTCTCCCAGCATCTACAAGACAATTCCTTAAAGATAACATTCCTTCTTGATCTTGTAAGGGGTCACATGGATTATGTAAACTGTCAATAATATGACATTTGATGCCCGGCTGTCTCCAAAAATTTATGTAACTGTGTCTTGACTTCTAACAGGCCTAACAGTTCTCAGAGCTTTCTGAGATGCTCTTCCTGGGTTATAATCCTCAAATTTGGCTTGAATAAAATTTTCCATTTCTTTCTTAGATTGATGGATTAATTTTTCGTCAACAGAAGCAACCTGTGTCCATCAAGAGAAGACTGGTTTAAGATGTGGTGTGTGTATATATTCATTCACTCATTCATTCTTCTACTTAACTCAGATTTATTAGGAGCCTACCCAGTGCTGGGCACTTTTCTAGGTCTTGTGAAATAGAGTTGAACAAAGTTAAGTTTTTTGTTCTCTTAGAGCTTATTTATGCGCACACACACACACACACACACACACGCTGGAATATTACTCAGACATAAAAAAGAATGAATGCGGCCATTTGCAGCAATGGGGATGGCTCCAGAGATTATCATACTAAGTGAAATCAGACAGAGAAAGACAAATATTAGACAATATCACATATATGTGGATACTAAAAAATAATACGAAACCAGAAATAGACTCACGGACACAGGAAACACATGTGTGGTTAGAGAAGGGGAAAGGAAGGCGGGGAAGGGATAAATTAGGAATATGGGAGCACGTCACTACATATAAAACAGAGAAACCACAAGGATTTACTGTATAACCCAGGTAATTATATCCTATATCTTATAATAGACTATAATGGAAAATAATCTGAAAGAATATACATGTATAACCGAGTCCCTGTGCTGTACACCTGAAACTAACACAATATCGTAAATCAACTATGCTTCAATTATCACAATTTCGTAAATCAACTATGCTTCAATTATCGAAAAGCAAAGCAGAGTTCTCTGGCTGGGGTGGAAGAGGCAGTCAGCGTGCTCTGAAGGAGAAGACATCGTGCACTGCTGGCCCTGAACTCAGAGGCCCCTCGAGGAGCGATGCAGCTGTGCAGCCATAATGCTCACGCTGATGTCAGTTATATTTACATCAGCAGGTCTGTAACGATCCCAGCACACACTCCTCCACTAGTTACTGCATTTCACGGCAAGGCTCACTCACTAACGTGGCCGCATCCCAGGCCCGGGAACCAACAAGCCTGTCTTCCCACTCACACCGGGGAAACTGGCCCTGCCCCACCCCTGCTATTTTCACCATTTACCAGCAACAAGACTCATTTTAAGGAAAAAGAGAAAGAGGGGAGGGGAGGGGAAGTGAGGCCTCACGAGATGAGAAACACCCCCTCTGGCCTCTCCCCTCCCCCCTTCCCCCCTCCGGTGTATCCCCCTCCTCCACCGTCCCCAGCCCGGCGCCAGCCAGGGGCAGATGCTCCTGGAATTCTCTGTGGAGATGGCCCAAGAGGGCCTGCTGTTTCAAGTCCTCACTCCCATCGTGGGAGCCTCTGTGCCGCCATATTCCCCTGGCCCCGGGGCCCCAGATGCACCTCACTGACCCCCAACCTTCTAGGGCTGCCATGGGATGAAGCCTAGACCACAGGCTGCACGTCCCACTGCCTGTGAATTCCACGCCGCTTTCTGAAGCCCCAAAAGCTCTGTCGCCTCTGGCCTCTGTGAGCTCCTCTCCTCAGTGTAGAAAAAGGTCTCTTGGCCCCAAGCCCCTGCTGGAAACCTTGCCTTCTCTGCCTCTGCTGGAGCACCTGGACTTGCGGGGATTTTAGGAGTTTGAACTCCCCGCCACCTGTGGCCCGTGGGCCTCGGGATGCAGGCCGGGGGCCAAAGCCAGGCCTCAGGCTCCGAGAGCAGAAAGAACTAGAGCCTCAGCCGAAAAGCACCACACCCAGCCAGCCTGCTGCCCACTGGGCTCGTGCAGGTCCGCACGTGACCACGTGAGCACAGCTAACGCCGGGGACGCGGTCTCAGAGCCGGGAGGCCCACCGAGATGCACAGGCAAAACCGAGGCACTTGGGCGAGGTCCCGGCGTCAGGCGCTGCTCCGCAACCCCACGTTCCAGCTTCCCACCCCTCTCCCGGGGCAGGGGAGACCCCAACGTCTGATGCGCAGGCGCACCTGGGGACAGTCGGGGAGGGCGGCGAGATGCGCCAGAGGCGTCCGGCCACAAAGAGCAGGGACGCCAAAGACGCCGTCCACAGAGGCCCCCGCCTCTCGCCCCACGCAGACCCCTGTCCACCTCTGCGGGCAGGGCATCCCTCCCCGAGGGCAGCTACACGTGCTGGGGGGCTGGGAGCCATGCTCTGATCCCGCGGCCTGCAGGGGGGGGGGGTTATGTGCTCCCGGCTGCCCGCCCGGCTGCTACGTCATCAACTCACTGCTGACAGCCAGGCGGACACAGTGAGACCCGGTCGTTAACTCAGCAGAGCACGCAGACGGCAGGAGCGGGAAGCTCAGACCACCCTGGTTCCTCCAGGGTCAGTGCTGGGCAGCGAGAGGGGTCACTTCACCATCTTCAGAAACCCTCACTGCGGCTTGTTTTGCAAGACCTTTAGTCACTTTCCTAGGAAATCAGCTTTAGGAAAGAGGGGACACAAGAAAGCCCCATGCCTGTGGATCGGCCTGATTAGCCTCAGGGCTGGGTGCCTGGCGTCCCTCACTCCACCCATCCCTGGTCAGCCCTACCACTCAGCTCAACCCCCAACCTCTAGTCTCCAATGGGAACTCCTACTGGAAACAGCCCTGTGTCCCCCGAAGCAGCCTTAAGTCCCAAGGCCACCTGTGCCCCACGGGCACTCTCACCTCAGCATCACAGCCCCAGACCCCATCACCCCAGCCCCAGCCCTGCTCCCAGCACAGCGCACCCGCCCCGGCTCCCAGGCCTTGCACACTAGCCGGTCATGTTCAGCTGGGCTGCACTGCAAAGCCCTAAATAAAAGAAGTGGTTTCGCCCCAAGTTCCCAGTGGCACTGGCATCAGACGGGGGACAGGAAAGCAGCTCTGGGTCAGCAGGGGAGGGAGAAGCTGCCCCTCCGCGGCTGACCGTCCGATTCTAGCCCAAGGCCCGTGGCCGGACACCTCCTTCCCTTCTTCTTGAGAAACTCCATTTGTTCTACTCCTCGGCATCACTCTTCCGGATCACTCTGTGATCTTATTTCAAAAGCTCCGAGTGGCTGAGCACCAGGGGACATCCAAGCCCCTGAGCCCCACAGCCAACAGTCCCTGCTGTGCGCAGTCCCGGAAGCCACCTGCTGGCAGGCGCTTCCAGAGAGGTCCCTGTGAGGGGCGGTCACTGCAGCACAACACAGGGTGCCACCAAGCGTACAGCAATGCCGCACAACACGACTGCACAGGTGTCCACACACGTAAACACCCACACCTGAGCACGCACACGTACATGCTCACGCACATGCTACACCCACACACACCACAATTAAGTTCGTGCTTTTCTGCATGAGAGGCAGAGAAGAATAACAGAAATCTCAGTCCCAAACTACGAGTCAGAAAATCAAGATATTAAGCAATTCGGGACCTTCTTGGGAAAATAAAGGCTGGAGAAATAATGAAGCAACGCCCAAGTTCCAGGATTGGGACACACTGTGGATGAGATGGGGGCTTCCAGAGGCCAGAGGGGAGCAAGCAGATCCATGTGGCCTGCAGAGCACAGAACAGGGTGCCAGCCCCAGTGCGTCCCGCCCCGGGAAGTGCTGGGTGGCCGGAGTGGGGCCAGAGGGAGGTGCGCTTTGGGGCGTTGGCACTGTTTGCCAATGCATGTGTCACCATGAAAAATGCGAAGGCAAAAACTGTGTCTTTTAAAGGGCAGGTGACATTCTTCCAGTATCTTCCAAATGCAGTTCTGCTGCAAAGGTCATTTTTATCCCAGGAATTCTAAGGAAAAAAGTAAAGATTTTCCAAAGGACCAGGTATTTTGACCACAAATCAAGATACCTCCGGAGAAGACCACCTTGTGGTTCAGAGGGTTCTTCAATGTGAGAGGCTTGAAATAAACTCCTTATGGTCTGAAGCGCCTCCTTGGGACCCAGTCACGAGCCTCTAGGAGACGCTGGGTGAGTCGTCCACACGTGCACATGTGCTTCTAACACCCCAGGACCGTCCACCTCTGCTCAGCTCCTGTGGCCATGTCACTAGGCAAGGGAGGGGCCTGTATCCAGGTTTCCAGGCCAGGGGCCTCTCAGCACACCCACTGCCACCAGCCTGCCTCTTCCTGCGGGGTGTCTGAGCCAGCCCTCTGGCCATCAGGCCTGGCTTTGGGGTCCCTGTACAAAGAAACAGAGTCTCCACCCAGCCCTCTTAGACGTCTCAGTTCTGCTTCTGTACCGAGAGGCCAGGAAACTCAGAGAATGAAGTGGATTTCTGCAGGCCCCAAACTGAAATGTCCCCCTAAACCATCTTCCGGGGCCGCCTGTGGTCTTACCTTCCCATCTTGGCGACGTGGTGTTTAAATGGGTTCTGAGCTAAGGTCCCAAGTCACAATCTCAAGGCCACAGAATTCCATAATTTAATGTCCCTGCCCCCAACACGGCCCTTCAAGGAGGCACCGTGAGCCTCTGCTGACCCCTACCACAGAGGTCACACGTGCCTAAAGCAGCGGTGCCAAACTCCAGACACAGCCTCAGAAGGAGGGGCGCACCACAGAGCCGGCCCGAAGCCAGCTACCTAGCCGGCTGCACACCTTCAGACGGGCTTGTCCGCCCAGCAGAGCGGCTGCTGGCAGGAAAAACACCTGGCCACAGGGCTGGGAGGGAGACACAGGAGCCGCAGCTGAAGAGGCAGCCTGACGCTGCCGGTGCCATCCTTCCCAAAAAGGACAGCTTTTAGATGTTGTGTCAACTTCTGGGCCTTTAATTAAACCTCCAATTTGTGCCACTTTTAAAGTTCTCCGAACAGGCTCCTTCTAATCTACAGTGGATTGAACTGTGGCCCTTAAAATACATGTTGGCTGGGGACTCACGCACATACCAAATTGGAAATACGGTCCTTTAAGACATAATTAAGTTAAACATCTCGAGATAAGACCATACTGGATTATCTGGGTGGACCCAGATACACCCAATGACAGAGGTCCTTATAAGAGACACACAGGAGGGGGACATGTGACAGGAGGCAGGGATTGGAGTGATGCTGCCACGAGCCAAGGAGTGCCTGGAGCCCCCAGAAGCTGGAGGAGGCAGGAAGGACCCTCCGCTCCAGCCTCTGGAGGGGATGCAGGCCCGCCAACATCCTGATTTTAGGCTTCTGGCCCCTAGAGCTGCGGGAGAAGAAATCTGTGGTTTTAAGCCCCCAGTTTGTGGCACTTTGTTGAGGCTGCCCCGGAAACGCATACATAAGCCTAAGCTTCGTGTACCTGCTGGATTTTCACCATCTACACCCGGGCAGTGTCCTGGGAGCCTGGCACCATCTAATTGCCAAGAGGACTGTTCTCGCTGTGCATACGAGGCTTAGAAAGTCTCAGGAGGCACTGACGGTCCCCGAGTCAGATCTCCAACACCAGGGGCACAGGGTAGCCCCCCAGGCAGCCTCTCCAGCCCCCCCAAGTGCATCTTCCCATCTCCCCACGTCTGCGGGGCCCAGCCAGACCCCTCCTTCTCCTGCCATTTCCAAGTTCTCGTCCCATACTCAGCTCTGCGGATAACCACGCCTTTGGAGTCTCCAGCTGTATTCAGAATATATTCCCCAGTCAGCACAGCTCTGGGAGTTAAGGGACGGCTGGCTGGAATTGTGCAGGGAGAGGCCACTCCCAGGCTCCGCTGACCCCCAGCCCATCCTGGGCTAAGGCTGCTGGGTGCAAGCCGGGTCTGCGGGCCAGTGCCACCCATCTCCCTGCCTCTCCCTGATCCAGCTCACACATGGGGAGGGGAGGAAAATGCCTACATGGGACCCCATGGAGTATCCTGCAGTACTTACAAGGGCTCCGCAGCCTGGGCCCAAGCAAGAGGAAGACCCATGAGAAATCTGGACTCCAGGTAAGGAGGCACTAAGTGGTTAGCAAGCTAAGGAATCTCTGGAAATTGCGCTTGTTATGGGCTGAACTGTGTGCCCCAAGCTGGACCTCAAACAGGGACCGTGTTAGCGCTCAAGCCGCAAAGTATACTGTCTCACAAATCTAGAGGCTGGAAGTCCACTGGAACGTGTTTTGAGGGCCACCCTCTCCGACTTTCTCCCTCTCCTCAGCTCTTTCCATCCTCCAAGGCTACGTCTTATTTCTGTAATTAGCAGGAGGAGGTAATGAGGGCAAAGGACATGCGTAAGGAACCCTAACCCACATCCAGTCCTGAGGGGGGTCCTGGCCTCCCCGAGATGCCCCAGGCAGGCTTGCTGCCACCAGCCCTACCACCTTCCTGTCTGGTCTTTCTGCACAGTGAGGGGTACGAAAAGCACCCTCGGGCACTGGGGCCACCTCATTCAGCAGCCAGCACCTCCCAGGCATCTCCCAGAGACGTTCACCCTCCCCATGTTCCCTGGCCCCAAAATGACGTGAGGCAGGCGTCGTGTCCATTCTACAGATGAGGCAACTAAGCACCAGAGGACTGAAGGCGGAAGGGAGCTTCTTCAAGGTCACGGGCTAAAGAACTGCCCCTCTTCCTGGGCCTCATAAGCCTCCAGGGGAGTGTGAACAAAGAGCCTGGCTCACTTCCCCGGTTCAACTGATACAAGCCTAAGTCTAACCCACTTCAGTCGCCCACCTGAAGAATTCAGGATAAAAAAAAAAACCTGGGAGGGCTTCCCTGGTGGCTCAGTGGTTGAGAGTCCGCCTGCCAATGCAGAGGACACGGGTTCGTGCCCTGGTCCGGGAGGGTCCCGCATGCCGCGTAGCGGCTGGGCCCGTGGGCCATGGCCGCTGGGCCTGCGTATCCGGGGCCTGTGCTCCGCAACGGGAGAGGCCACAGCAGTGAGAGGCCCGCATACCGCAAAAAAAAAAAAAAAAACCTGGGAGGCACTCTGTGCTTTAGGTAAACAGGCCCTAAGATACTTAGATGCGTATCTCAGAAAGAATTTCAATGACGCCAAATTCCTGCATCTTCCTATGCTTAGAAAAGCACTAAAATCATTAACTTAAGATATCTGTTCTTCCTGATTAGCAGTAACCTTCTACCAAGATGACTCCATGTATTTCCCAGCTAAAAAGACATCACATATAAACTGGTTTCTCCCCAACCTCTTCAGAGCGGCATCTCCCGGGCTACAATCCTCAGTAAGTCCGCGGGGGAAAATAACCTTAAACTCACAAGCCTCATGTTGTGTGTTTTTCTTTAAGTAGACAGAAGGAAGTGCAGGGATGGATTAAATCAGAGGCAGAGGTGTCACCCCCACCCCAGGGATGACAGGAGGGAGATGACAACCTCCTACCTATGTCCCTCAAGCCCACAGGTAAAGATGCTGGATGCTGGGCACTGGGGAGACCCCAGGTAAGAACCGAGGTTCAGTCCTTAAGAGGCACTTCCCCAAGTGGGTGGTCCGGGGGAGCACCCCGTCAAGTAACTGGAAAAGGACATTTTGGTGTGGAAGTTGAGGCTAAGTGCTGGGAAATTCAGGAACAAGGAGAGCAGAGAAAGAGTTTGCCCCAGGGAAAGAGAAAGAAGGGAGTGGCCGCAGGCGGGTGGAGAGGAAGGAGAGGCAGAGGCTCAGGGAAGCCAGCAGAGGCCTGCACACCTCTGCACACCTCCGGGAAGGGCCGCTCCCCAGGCTCCCTCCCAGTGGGGGGCGGCTGCCACCGGTATCTGCCGGGGAACTGCCTGGTTCCACCTTCCCGTCTGCCCCTGCTTCAGGGGCCCTGCGCTTTCCCCCCAGCATCGTCCCACCGCACTGGCCCTGCCCGAGCAATCAGTGACCAAGAAGAGATGGGGCCTCCAGACAGGTGCAAGCGCGCACCCTGATTGCCCCCGCGGTCTGCAGCCCCAATGGTCAGAACGGGAGGGCCAAGGACCTCACATGATCTCCACAGGTGCTCACAGATCAGTGGCGGCTGGGCAGGTCCCTTGGACTTGAACCCCTGTACCTTTCCACCTTCAGTCTTCATTCCACTGCTTCCTCCTGCTTGCCTCAGGTCGGCCCTCAATCTCTACTGAGGTGGTTCCAACCCTCCCCAGGGTCCCTCCAGCCAGCCGACAGCCCACAGGCCATTGTGAGTGGGTGGCCCTTCACATCCTTGAGGGCCCAGAACAGGGACCTGGCACACACAGCAGGGGCCCGACACCGGCTCCTTACTCAGGGATGGGGCCCAGGGACAATGGACCAAAGGTGAGTGGTCCAAGAGAGCCACCACCTTGCCCGGACGCCCAGCCTCCTCCTGAGCCCACAGGGCAAGGAAGTGCCAGGGACCCCAGTGCTGACACCCCAGCATGACACCCCACTGCACCCAGGCCTCCCCCTGCCCCTCCAAGGGCCGCCCAACCGTAACCTCGGGGCTGCGACAGGAAGCAGCAGGTGCCGGCTGATGAGCCAGAGAGACGGTGAGCCCCTGACCGAGGACAGGAGGGGGAGGCAGGAGGAAGCCCGCGGGCACCCCAGTAAGGAAAGGCTGACACATGTAACAAGCGGCTTCTAAAGCCAGACCCTGCACGGGCCCGAACTGGCCGCTGGGCTCTTCTTCTCCAGAGCCAACACCGGCAGGTAGGCCTTCTCTGCCCCGTCCCCTACCCGGGACCACGTCCCCGGCACGGCCACTCGCAGGATGGAGCCCACCCTTGCCGCCCGGGGCCTCACTGCGGGGTTCCTCCTCCTCCTCTCGGCCAGCATATCCTGACCCACAGGGGGCGGGGACGGCATGGGGAGCCCACCAGGTGAGCAGTGCCTACACCTGCCTACCCAGCGCCCTCCTTCGCAGGGTCTCCGGCCGCGACGCCGCATTTTCTCGTCCCCAGGGTCGGGCCGGTGGGTGAGCACCGCTCGCGCCGGGGGCTTCATTCTAACCAAAGGCCCGCATCCCTGCCCCATCCCACCCGCAAGGGTCCAAGTGCTGCCCCAAGCCCCGCCCCCGCAAAGCGCCTGCCTCCCCCGCCCGCGTTGGGCACCCCGCGCTCCAGACCCCTGGGGCTGCCCGGCCAAGGTCACGCGGCCCGGCTGCGGCCACCCCTTCGCGGGCCCGCACGGCCGGGCGCGGGGACACCGCCGGGTTACGTAAGCGTACCTGCAGCGGGAACGTGGCCGCCCGGTTGCCCACGTAGCCGCGGACGACGTGGCTCTGAATGGAGAGCACCCGGCACTCCTCCTCCATGCCGGGCCTGCCGCGGCGGCGCGGGGCCGGGCGGGGTCAGCGTCTCCGCCGCGCGCTGGCGTTGCGCTCCGCTCGGCTCGGACCACGCTCCGGCTCTGCTCCGCTACCGCCCCGCTCGGCGCAGGCGCTCCGCTTGGGCTACAGGCCGCCTCCCTCTGACCTCAGCGCGCCTGGGTACCCGCGGGTCCGGCGCTGCGCCGGGGCGGGAAGGGGGCGGGGCCGAGGTGGGGCATCCGTGCGGGGCCCGCCCCCCCCCGCCCCTGCCGGGGGACAGGGAAAATGCAGACCGCACCCCCGGCGCGGGCGACCCAGCCACGTCACTCAGCGCTCCTGGCACGTGGGCGGCCACCCTCCAAAACCCGGCGTGCACTTTCAGTTTTACCCCGTAGGGCACTGCAGCGCCGTCCGGCCTTCATCCTTCAGTTCCTCGGGCCATTCATTCACTCCACTGAGTTCCGCCCCCTGGCCCTGCGCCACGCCTCTAACCCACACTTCCCGGCGCCGCTGAAGTACGAGGCAGTCAGACAAGGACTCCCACGGAGGAAACGCACTGGTGCGCCGCCCAGAGAGTGGGCACGGGCAGGGGTGCCAGCAGAGGGGCGGCCGGGCTGGGAGTTACCGGGAGAGCCCTCCCTAGGGCCCCGTGGCGCGCAGTGCCGGGTCCCCACTCCAGGGCCTGCAGGTCCTGGAACCCCCGCGCGGTCCATGGCCCCTGCGGCCACCGCGCAGACCAGCGCTAGGACGCACGAGCCCCGCGACCGCCCCGCAGGACCAAGGATCCAGGCCCACCTTGTCCACGGGTGCGCCCCCGCCTAGGGCACGCAGACCTGATCCACGCGGAGTTTACCCAGCTAGCGGGGACCCAAACTACCCCGCAGAGGCCTGGGGGGCGGACACCTCCACGGTGCCATGAGACCCTTGGGGACCCCCAGGAGCCCAGTTCCCCAACCCCTGACACGTGCCTGGCCTTCTACCTCAGGGTGTTCTGGGCCTGGCCACCTGGCCAGTGTGCACTGCACCACCCCTGTGCAATGTCCTCTTTCAGAACCTGCAGGCAAGGGCAAACCCACGTGGTGGGAGCCCAGCCTGTTACTGAAGGCAAGTTCCTGTGCCCTATGCACAGCGAGGCCAAACAAACGGAAAAGTTGGAGTTTGGCGCAGAGAAAGGTTTATTGCAGAGCCCAACAAGGAGAACAGTGGCTGGTGCTCAAACTCTGAACTCCCCCATGGTTTTCAAGGAGAAGTTTTACAGGCAAAATGTGGGGTGAGGGCTGCAGGGTGTGTGACTTCCTTCTGATTGGTTGGTGGTGAGGTAAGGGGGGTTGGTGGTGGGGGTGATCCAGGGATCTTGTGCTCAGCCTGAAGTTACCATCCTCCACCTGGGTTGGGGCCTTAGTTCCTGCAGAAGAACTCAAAGATATTGTCCCTTGAGGAGAAACCAGGATCCTGCTTCAACCCTGCACTATAGTTTCTTGATTTTCCTCCTTTGTTTCTGTATTCATTACTTCCCTGATTAGCAACTGTTTGAATCTGCTCTTTGATATTCAGGAAGGTCTAGGAGGCGGAATGAAGCCTATTTCCTACAAACCAGAAATGGGGGACACAGAAAAGATTTGTGCCTGGGAGGACCCCACAGGGTCCTGCTGGGTTTCAAGCACCGTGGTCATGACCCTGCCCTTTATCTCTCACTCCCAACCTGTTGCCTCTGGGGCTTCACCCTTGCAGACACAGTGAATTCTGTCACTCTGGTGACCCAAGTCAGCAAGTTTAAACCTCTCTAGCCTGGTGAGAACAGTGGATGCAGTGACCCGGCTTCTGCCTGGGACAGTGAGGAAGGGGGCAGGGTCTTAGCCATCCAGATTTTAAAGAGGAAGCACATCATAGTTAATAATAATTAATTGTTGATTAATAATAGCTAAGGGAATTCCCTGGCGGTCCAGTGGTTAGGACACGGCACTTTCACTGCCAAGGGCCCGGGTTCGATCCCTGGTTGGGGAACAAAGATCCCACAGGCTGCGCAGCCGCGTGGTCAAAAAATAAAAATAATAATTTTAAAAAAGATCAAGGGACTTCCCTGGTGGCACGTGGTTAAGAATCCGCCTGCCAATGCAGGGGACACGGGTTCGATCCCTGGTCCGGGAAGATCCCCACATGCCACGGACCAACTAAGCCCGAGCACCACAAGTACTGAGCCTGTTCTCTAGAGCCCGCGAGCCACAACTACCGAGCTCGCGTGCCTAGAGCCTGTGCTCCGCAACGAGAGAAGCCACCGCGATGAGAAGGCTGTGCACCGCAACGAAGAGTAGCCCCCGCTCACCGCAACTAGAGAAAGCCCGTGAGCTGCAACAAAGACCCAAAGCAGCCAAAAAAAAAAAAGAATCCAGAACCTAAGAAAATGTAGTTAATACGCTAGGGTGAGCTCTGGACTCTGGAGCTGAAACAGGAGGGAAGGGGGCAGGGCACAACCTCTAAAAGAATGACATAGCCCTTGAGGTTCGACATAACCCGCCTAGAACCAACTAGGTCCAAGACGGTGGAAGATTTGACCGCCAGTAGACCTTGAGCCTCATCTTAAACTGATTGTAATGCGTTAGCGTGTGCTAAATGACACACCTACAGGCACCATGATAGGTCCGAGGCCAACCATAAAAGGTCAAAAAGTGGGCGGTGGCCCAATTCCTGGAAATCTCCACCCCTTCCCCCAAATAGTTGGAATAATCCTCCCACTCGTTAGCCTATGAAATTATCCAACCCATAAAAACTAACCACCCCATATTTCAGGGTCTCTCGACTTCTGAGATGGCCCACTCTGTGGAGAGTGTTTCTCCCGGGGCTGCTCTCACTTGCCAGATGACCCCATGCCCAGGCATCACTCTTGCCTTTTGAGACAGACTGCATTCTGTCTATGCATTGTGTATCTCTCTAAATAAAACCACTTCTTACCTAACACTTTGTCTCTCACTGAATTCTTTCTGTGACCAGACATAAAGACCCTGAGCTTCATTAAGTCCTGAGACCAGGTGTGTGATCTCAATTAAAAGACAGTGGGTTCGAGGTCCAATCTGGATCGTGGGTTTCAGAGCCACACATCCCGGGCTGGATCCCAGCGCCTCTGACGGGCGTATCACCTCAGAGTGACAAGTTAGATCAACCCTTGGACTCAGTTTCCCCATTTCCTCAAGCAGAGATGTGATCATAGTAACCATGTCCAAGTGATGTTATGGGGAGTCAGCAGATTGGCCCACATGGAGCGGAGAACAGGGCCTGGCGTGCGTGAGTGTTCACTAAGAATTTCCTCTTTGATACTTATCCAGGATTCCCCTGGCCCTGCTGGAACAGAAGCTGCTGGAAAAGTCCGCTTGCTCTCATGACTAATGGACTCCGGGAGCCATTTTTATGGGATGAAGGATCTTACTAGTTTGAAATCCTTCCGTATTTACAAAATTGCTCCATCCTTTTGGGAACAGTCTTTGGGATGTTTCCCAGTTTCAGAATGTCTTAAGAGACAACAGCTGAACTGAAGCCTAGATTACAAGTTTTGTTTTTTTCGTTTTCTTTTCATTAGAGTAGGTTATTTACTTATTTTTTGCTTAATCTTGGGAATAGCCAAGATTTTCTGAACCTTTAAAACACTTAGGGCTAGTGTCTTCAAAACACTAGAAAATCCCCTAGATTCTTTCCTGGGCTGTCCGGGTGTCGCCGTCTTCGGGTCACTGAGCTGACCCCTCTGACAGCCTCTCAGGCTCCACCTGAGACAGCTGCAGGCCGCCTGGACAGTCCTCCCCCAGGAGATCATGGATGTGTGTGGTAAGTTTCAGTGCTAGTCTGGGAGGGGTTATCACGGTTCAGCGTCCCCACCCACAGAAATAACTTCAAGCCTTACCCTCTTCCCAGCCAGCCTTCATGGGAAGTGTTTCCTCTCTCTCCCTAGTGATACTCTAATTAAGAAAAGACTCAAAATCTGGGCCAAAACCCAAGAATTCTAGATCCTCAAGGGGCCTCTTGGGGCAAATGATTCACCAAGAAAGAAAAGAGAGAGAGCAAGGGAATTCTCTCTTTTACTGTGAATTCATCTTGCACGGGCGTTTGGATTTTCCTGCCATCTAACTGGAAGCAAAGTTGTGCAAACTTCAAGCCTTACCCTCTTCCCAGCCAGCCTTCATGGGAAGTGTTTCCTCTCTCTCCCTAGTGATACTCTAATTAAGAAAAGACTCAAAATCTGGGCCAAAACCCAAGAATTCTAGATCCTCAAGGGGCCTCTTGGGGCAAATGATTCACCAAGAAAGAAAAGAGAGAGAGCAAGGGAATTCTCTCTTTTACTGTGAATTCATCTTGCACGGGCGTTTGGATTTTCCTGCCATCTAACTGGAAGCAAAGTTTGCTGTCCTAGATGGTTTGGGATTAACTTTGCTGCAACGGCTGCTTTTCTTTCTATGCACTGTGCCCCACAGAGTTTCTTAAACATCATTCACTGTGTCTCTAGTTATAAGAGAAACTCGTGTTGTAGAAAGCTGGGGGAGATTACAAACACTACAAAGAAGAAACCCAAAACTCCTCAGAGCCCCATTATCTTGAGGGTGTGTAGCTTTCTGGCCTTATTTCTATGCATATCTGCCTGGTTTTACATGATACCTGGTAAGTATCTGATACATGGTAAGTGCTCAAGAAACATATTGATGTTAGATATTTTAATCATTGGGATTGTAATGTACTGTGTGTATATGTCATATTATCTTTTTTTTAATTTTAATAGATCTTTATTGGAGTATAATTGCTTCACATGACTCTGTTAGTTTCTGTTGCACAACCAAGCGAATCAGCCATATTTTCATGCTGTCAATGGCGTCCTCCAATATTTCTCCGTAGTCTTTCATGGCTACGTTATTTCCATCATATGGAGTTACAAGAATTTCTTTAATCCTCTATTATTTGATAGTCAGGTTGTCTCCAGCTTTTCAGTATTATAAATATTTCATTGGACTTACTTGTAAGTAAATCTTTGTGTGAATTTCTGGTTACTTTTTAAAAAAGATTTATCAATTTATTATCTTTTAAATTTTATTGAAGTATAGTTGATTTACAATGTTGTGTTAATTTCCGCTGTACAGTAAAGTTACTCAGTTATACATATTCTTTTTCAGATTCTTTTCCATTACGGTTTATCACGGGATATTGAATATAGTTCCCTGTCCTGTGCCCTAGGACCTTGTTGTCTCATTACTTTCTTAGCATAGATTCCTTGAAGTGGAATGACAGGTAAAAGGGTAGTTTTTCTTAGATTACTAACATATGTTGCCAAATTATACTCTAGGACGGTGTGTAATTGACACTCCTGTCAGCAGGTGGTGACAATTAGCGCAGACTCGTCAGGACTAGGCATCTGTATTTGTCAAGAATCCTTGAAAATTGGAAAATAAAAATCACGTGAGACATTTTTAGGTAAGAACTTGTGTAACGTCTCCCTAGAGTTTTATAGAAGTTATATATGCAAATTAAAGGGATTGATCTAATTGTAGAAGCTGGATTTTTAGAGTGCTAACCAAGAATTCCAAGAACGGAGACATGGTTGAAATAAAGAGGCGTTTATTTGGGCTTTGCTAGGACTGCAGCCCGGGAGACACAGATTCAAGAAGCGCTTGAACTGTGCTCTGCAGGACTACAAAATGGGGGAGGCTTGTAAGGTCCCCAAACCGCAAGGTTACGAAACTTGTTTGCCAAGAACTAGAACTGCATCTGGCTAGAAGTAAGGGTGCTTGTTAAACAGTAATTGGTTGGGGGGCTTCCCTGGTGGCACAGTGGTTAAGAATCCATATGCCAATGCAGGGCACACGGGTTCGAGCCCTGGTCCGGGAAGATCCCACGTGCCGCGGAACAACTAAGCCCCTGTACCGCAACTACTGAGCCTGCGCTCCAGAGCCCGCGAGCTACAACTACTGAGCCCACGTGCCACAACTACTGAAACCCATGCTCCTAGAGCCCGTGCTCTGCAACAAGAGAAGCCACTGCAATGAGAAGCCTGAGCACCGCAACAAAGAGTAGCCCCCGCTCGCCACAGCTAGAGAAAGTCCGCGCGCAGCAACGACGACCCAGCGCAGCCATAAATAAATAAATAGATCACTAGGTAAAAAAACTCAAATCATCTTAAAAAAATAATTGGCTGGGGTTCCAGACGATCGCACAGTTGAGGAATGGGGGGACTTTTAAACGACAAGGTTGCCGGTGGCAGCTGCCGGCAGCTTTTGTTTTGGAAATGGTTTGTGGTGTGCTTGAGTTTCATACAGTTCAAAAATTCAAGTTCTCAGTGATGCAGGAATGTTTCTGAAGCCACACCCACAATGGCCAACCAGCTCCATTTTGGTTGCCTGAACCATAGTTACTCCATTTAAATTTTATTTTATTTATTTATTGGCTGCATTGGGTCTTCATTGCTGCGCACAGGCTTTCTCTAGTTGTGGCGAGTGGGGGCTACTCTTTGTTGCGGTGCGCCGGCTTCTCATTGCGGTGGCTTCTCTTGTTGTGGTGCACAGGCTCAGTAGTTGTGGTGCACGGGCTTAGTTGTTCCGTGGCATGTGGGATCTTCCCAGACCAGGGCTCGAACCCGTGTCCCCTGCATTGCCAGCCGGATTCTTAACCACTGCGTCACCAGAGAAGTCCAGTTACTCCATTTAGATTTTTAAATGATCTTAAATGTGTCATCAAAAGGTACAGGGTCTTCTGTTTGCTTCTGAGATTGTGCCAAACAGGCCAGTCCTCCTCAGCCCAGGGCTGACCCAGACCTGGTCATGCAGCATCAGAGCCCACTAGAGCCACTGGCTCACACAACTGCAGCCCTTTATTAAGGTCTGCTCTGGCCAAGGTGCACCCTCAGCTCAGTAGTACCTCATCTGGAAAACTGGGGTAATAACAGCATCTCTCACACGTATTTCCTGGGGGAATCACATGGGGGCACACGATAAAGGCTGGTGGTTAGTAAAATCAGCTTCCCCCACTTGACTGTTAACTCCATTAAGGCAGGGGGCAGTGCTGTCTGTCTTTACACCACAACATCCATACTGTGCATGGCCGGTGGTAGTCAATAAACGTTGGATGCAGGGAGGGAAGGAGGGAGGAGTGGAAGGGTGGATGGATAAATCAACCAACTGGTAATAAAAAAGGCAAGTCTCAAAAAATTAAATATAAAATTACCATACAACCAGCAATCCCATGTCTGGGTATACGACCCAAAGAACTGAAAGCAGAGACTCACACAGATATTTGCACATCCATGTTCCATAACAGCATTATTTACAAAGCCAAACAGTGGAAACAACTCAGATATCCATCAAGGCATGAATGGATAAACTAAATGTGGCGTATACATAGAATGGAATACTATTCAGCCTTAAAAAAGAAGGAAATCCTGACGTACGCAGCATGGATGAAACTTGAGGACATTATGCTCGGTGACACAAACCAGTCACAAAACGACAAATACTGTATGATTCCTCGTACGTGGGGTACTTAGATTAGTCCAAATCGTAGAGACAGAAAGTAGAGTGGTGGGCGCCGGGGTGGGTGGGAATGGGGAGGGAGCGTGTAATGGGTTTACGAGATGAAAAGAGTTACGGAGGAGCAGTGGTCATGGTTGTGCAACATTATGACTCTATTTAATATCACTGAACTGTACACTTAAAAATGGTTAAAGTGGTAAATCTACTTTCTGTATGCTTTACTGCAAAATAAAAGGAAAAGGCAAGCAAGCTCACTGCGTTATCAAACGTCATGAAAGCAAATTCTCCATTCTAGGAGCTGACACATCAAAATTAAGCAGAACAAACCCAGTGACAAGCCAAGGGTGGTAAAACATAACGTTCATTTAGAACAAAACACAAAGCTAGAGGTGTGGCCGGGGGTTCTGATTCATTCCAGACGCTGGGGAGCTGAGGCGGGGCCTGGACACCTCCCGCCAAGCAGAGGGCCCCCGAGCGCCTGGGGTGGCCTGGTGCTCAGACCTGTGCTCCCTCCTCTTGGGCAGCCAGTCTCCAGAGGGTCTCCCCAGCCGTGAGGCCCCCGGATGCAGGGGGACCCAGGATGCTGTCTCTGGTGCTGCATCCTCAGCCTCCCTCCCCTTCGTCTTCCCCAGCCTCTTCCCAGTGACTTTCCTCCTTTCTCGGAAGCTCCAGCCTGGCCTCCTTCCTCCTCTGACCCGTGCTGACTCTCCTGCTGTCCAGCTCCCGGGGCACCAACACAGGGCGCCCGTCGGACAAGAGGCAGGCGAGGCCTCCCGGGCGGGGCATCCGCACTGGCCCGCAGGCTCCTCGACACGGGAACAGCACCCGGCGTCACCCCCGTGGCCCACGCGTCTGTGACCGGGGCTCTCAGGCTCCGCGGGACGCTGCCCAGGCCCCGCCCTTCGGAGCAGACGGGAGGGGAGGCGGCAGAGGAGTTTTTTCCCCAGACAACACTGGTGCCCGTCACAAGGTCACAGACTGTAGGCTGCGTTTCTACGAAACGTCCAGAATAGGCAACTCTACAGACCCACAGAGACAGAAAGCAGATCGGTGGCGGCTCACGGCTGAGGTTTGGACAGAGAATGGGAGTGATGGCTAAATATGGACATGATTTTGAAGGGTTATGCTGAAAATGTTCTAAAATTAGATTATTCTACGGATGCACAATTCTGTCAATATACTAAAAATCATCAAAATGTACATTTTCTTTTTTTTAACTTTATAAACATTTATTTATTTTTGGCTGCGTTGGGTCTTTGTTGCTGCGCGCGGGCTTTCTCTAGTAGCAGCGAGCAGGGGCTACTCTTCGTTGCGGTGCGCGGGCTTCTCATTGCGGTGGCTTCTCTTGTTGCGGAGCACGGACTCTAGGTGTGCGGGCTTCAGTAGTTGTGACACGTGGGCTCAGTAGTTGTGGCTCGCGGGCTCTAGGGCGCAGGCTCAGTAGTTGCGGCGCACGGGCTTAGTTGCTCCACAGCACGTGGGATCTTCCCGGACCAGGGCTCGAACCCGTGTCCGCTGCATTGGCAGGCGGATTCTTAACCACTGCACCACCAGGGCAGTCCCCAAATGTACATCTTCAATGGTTGAACTCTGTCATTTGAATTATATTTCAATAAAGCTGTTTTTAAATTTTTTAAGAAAAGGACATTCAAAGCAAAACAAAAAGAAAAAAGAAAACTGAATTCTTCAAGGAAAAATCCAAACTTAGAAAAGAGATGCACAGGAAGGTCATTCTTTCAAAACTCTTTCTTTTTCCTCCCTCCCTCCCTCCCTTTCTTGTTTTCTTTCCTCCCTCCTTCCTTCCCTCCCCACTTCCTTCCTCTTTCTTCCTTCCTTTCTTTGTCCCTTTCTTCCTCTTTCTTTCTCTCTCTCTCTTTCTTTCTTTCTTTCTTCCTTCCTCCCTCCCTCCCTCCCTCCTTCCCTCCCATCTTCCTGCCTTCCCTCCTTCCTTCCTTCCTTCCTCTCTCTCTCTGTCTCTCTTTCTCTCTGTCTCTCTCCTTCCTTCCCTGATCCTGCCTGACCAAGGGGGAGGGCAGCCCCCAGCTTGCTCTCTCAAGTGAGGGGAGGAAGAAAAGACCCAGAAATGCTTCTGAGTGGATACCCAGAGAACTTCTCTTAACATTTCTTGCAAGGCGGATCTACCAGCAACAAATGCCCTCAGGTTTTGTTTGTCAGAGAAAGTCTTTATTGCTCCTTCACTTTTGAAGGAAGAGTTCACTGGATACGGAATCTCGTTGGTGGTTTTATCTTTGAGCACACTGGATGTTTCACTCCACCCTCTTGCTTGCGTGGTTTCTGAGGACACGTCAGATGTAATCCCTATCCTTGTGCCTCTGTAGGTAGGGTGGTTTTTCCCTCTGACCTCTTTTAACGTTTTCTCTGTCTTTGATTCCCTGCAGTTTGAATATGATATGCCTGGGTGTAGTTTTCTCTGGCATTTATCCTGTTTGGTGTTCTCTCAGCTTCCTGGATCTGTGGTTTGGTGTCTGTTACTGATTTTGGAAAAGTATCAGCCATTGTTACTTCAGTTATTTCATCTGTTCCTTTCTTTCGTCTCCTGGTGTTTCCACTGTGTATGCACTACACCTTTTGTAATTGTCCCACGGCTCTTGGATCTTCTGTTCAATGTTTTTCATTCCTTTTTCTCTCTGCATTTGAGTTGGTTTCTACTGACATATCTTCAAGCTCACTGAGTCTTTCCTTGGTCTCGTCAGTCTACTGATGTCCCCAGGTGCAACCTCTGTGTGGCCCTGTGTGGCAGCCTACTCTTGTTTGGACCACTAAGTAATGGAGAGTCCTGCCTTTCATCTGCCTGAGTGTCAGTGTGTTGTGTGCCATCATCAAAGAAAATCTTTAAATCTTACAAAACACTGATAAAGGACCAGTGTCCAAAATACACAAAGAATTCTTAAAACTCAATAATAAGAAAACAAACACTCCAATTAAAAATAAGCAAGGGAATTCTCTGGCGGTCCAGTGGTTAGGACTCCACACTTCCACTGCAAGGCGCGCAGGTCTGATCTCTGGTCAGGGAACTGGGATCGTGGTGTGGCCAATAAATAAATAAATAAAATACAATGGGCAAAAGATCTGAACAGAAACCTCACCCAAGAAGGTACGCATGTGAAAATTTCTCAACATTGTATGTCATCAGGGAAATGCAAATTAAAACAACGATATCACCTTTTAGAATCGTTGAAGTCCAGAACCCTGACGACACCAAATACTGACGAGGGTGTAGAGCAACAGGAACTCTCATTCATTGCTGGTGGGAATCTAAAATGGTACAGCCACTTTGGAACACTGTTTGGCTAATAAAGCTTAATAAAGCTACACATAGTTTTACCATACAATCTAGCAATTGCATTCCTTGATATTTACCTAATAAGTTGAAAACTTATGTCCACACAGAAACCTGTACACAGACTTTATAGCCGCCTTTTTTTCTCTGGCCATGCCACACAGCATGTGGGATCCCAGTTCCCTGACCAGGGATCAAACCCAGACCCTCTGCATTGGAAGTGTAGAGTCTTAATCACTGGACCACCAGGGAAGTCCCTATAGCAGCTTTATTCACAATTGCCAGGAATGGAAACAACCAAGACACCCCTCAGTAGACGAGTGGGTAAAAAAACCAAGGTATGTCTACAGAGTGGACCGTTATTTAGAAGTTAAATAAATAAGCTATCAAAACACGAAAAGACAAGACATGCAGGAAACTTGAATGCATTGCTGAGTGGCAAAAGCCAATCTGAGAAGTCTACAGACTGTATGATTCCAACTGTGTGACATCTGGAGAGGGTAAGACTACACAGGTAGTAAAAGAGAATCAGTGGTTGCCAACGGGGAGGGCAGGGAGGGATGAATAGGCAGAGTGCAGAGGAATTTTAGGGCAGAGAAGCTACTCTATGTGAGACTGTAAATGGTGGGTGTGTGTCATCACCCATTTGTCCAAGTCCACAGAATGTACAACACCAAGAGTGAACCCTATTGTGAACTATGGACTTCACTTAAAAACAGCGTTATAATGCTGGTTCGTTAATTGTAACAAATGTGCTACACTAATTCCAGAGGTTAATAATAGGGGAAGCTGTGTATGTGAGAGGCGGTGGATCAAAATTCTCTGTGCTATCTGCTCAATTTTTCTACAAACTTAGAGCTATTCTAAAAAAATAAGATCTATGAATTAAAACGATACAAGTTTATAAATAAAAATCGTGTGTAATTCTATGACCCATCGGTAACATTTTGATTTAAATCTAGAATTTTTATGTTTTTTTTAAGAGTTGAAGAGTCCGATCTCTCATGCTCTTTTATAACCTACCATTTTCATTAATGCATGATTGTGCGCATCTTTCCACATCGATAATTATTTTATATCATCATTTTTCATGACTGTATTTTACTCAAATAGATGGTTTTTTCTTCAGCACATCCTTGTCTCAGTTAATGGATGTTTAGGTTGTCACTTCTTCACAAGAGTAGAGTCTCATTTAGGCTGCGTGAATTCAACTCCAAGTGCTCAGCCTAAGAAAAGAGAGCGAAACCACCTATTAAAGAAAGGAAAGGCAAGACACGGAAACAACCTAAATGTCCTTCAACAGATGAATGGATAAAGATGTGGTACAGGGACTTCCCTAGTGGTCCAGTGGTTAAGAGTCCTCCTTCCAACGCAGGGGACGCGTGTTTAACCCTTGGTCCAGGAACTAAGATCCCACATGCCTCAGGGCAACTAAACCCACACGCTGCAACTAGAGAGCCCGCATACTGCTACTACTGAGCCTGTGGGCTCTCGCCACAACTAGAGAGGAGCCTGCGACGAAGAGCTCGCACACCACAATGAAGACCCAGCATAGCCAAAATTAAAATAATAATAATAAGAAGAAGATGTGCTACATGCATGCAATGGAATATTACTCAACTATAAAAAAGAATGAAATAATGCCATTTATAGCATCGTGGATGGACCTAGAGATTATCATAGTAAGTGAAGTAAGTCAGACAAAGACAAATACCATATGATGTCACTTATAGGGGGAATCTAAAATATGATACAAATGAACTTATTTACAAAACAGAAACAGACTCACGGACACAGAAAACAGACTTGTGGTTGCCGGGGGGGAGTGCAGTGGGGGAGGAATGGAGTGGGAGTTTGGGATTAGCAGATGCAAACTCTTACGTATAGGATGGATAAACAACAAGGTCCTACGGTATAACACAGGGAGCTATAATCAATATCCTGGGATAAACCATAATGGAATGCACTATATGTAAACATGTATAATGGAATCGCTTTGCTGTACAGCATAAATTATCACAACTTTGTAAATCAACTATACTTCAGTTAAAAAAAAAAAAAAAAGTAAAGGCAGTGGGTGTGGGTGTGGCTAGTAGTCTGGGCCAGGGCTGGTGTCCCTGTGAGAAGGGGGCCGCCTCCCCCCACCCCACCCCCAAGCTCCTCTCTCTTCCCCCGATTGCCCAGGGGGAGCGCAGGCCAGCTGAGCCGGTCTCTTGTGTCCTTTCTGAGCAGCGTGGCCTGGAAACACAAGTCAGACATTTCTTCTGGCCACTGAGCAGAGTAACAGTGCCCTGTCCCAACATTAGAGGGACAGCCTTCGTGGAACTCCCAGGCCAATTTCGGTTCCGCCCAAGTTTCGCCAGTGAGGTAACTATAGGCTCAGCCCCTGAGTTATGAACAGCTCTGGGAGTGCAAACTTGCACAGCCTTTGCACACACTCCTAAGTATTGCCTACTGTCAAATTCCAAACAGTGGAATTTTGGGGTTAAAAGGTGTGCACATGTGTGAGAATCTGCATGCATATTGCCACACCATACTTGTATAAATGTGTGCCAAGGAAATGACTACCAGCTGGGTATGAGAACCATGTGGGAAAGAGGCAACAGCTGAAACGAAGTCAGCGGGGGATTTGATGGGAGATTGGACATGGGCATATGGTGAACGAACGGGAAGCCAAGCACACAGAGAAAACAGAGCTTTTAAAAACCACAGGTGGGGCTTCCCTGGTGGCGTGGTGGTTAGGAATCCGCCCGCCAATGCAGAGGACATGTGTTCGAGCCCTGGTCTGGGAAGATCCCACATGCCGCAGAGCAACTAAGCCCGTGCGCCACAGCTACTGAGCCTGTGCTCTAGAGCCCTCGAGCCACAACAACTGAAACCCGCATGCCCGGAGCCCATGCTCCACAACAAAAGAAGCCACCGCAATGAGAAGCCCGCGCACCGCAACGAAGAGTAGCCCCCGCTCGCCACAACTAGAGAAAGCCCATGCACAGCAATGAAGACCCAAAGCAGCCAAAAATAAATAAATGAAATATACTTATAAAAACCAACCAACCAAACAAACAAACAAAAATCATAGGGGGACTTCCCCGGCAGTCCACTGGGCAAGACTCTGTGCTCCCAATGCAGGGAGCCTGGGCACAATCCCTGGTGGGGGAGCTAGATCCTGCATGCCGCAACTAAGACCCAGCGCAGCTTAAATAAATAAATATTAAAAACCAAAAAACAAAAAACCATAGAAGCTAATGAGAACCTACTGTATAGCACAGGGAACTCTACTCAGTGCTCTGTGGTGACCTAAGTGGGAAGGAAATCCACAAAAGAGGGGATATGTGTATACGTATAGCTGATTCACTTTGCTGTACAGTAGAAACTAACACAACATTGTAAAGCAACTATATTCCAATAATATTTAATTATAAATAAATAAATAAAAACCATAGGAGGAGCTTAAACGACACGTGGAGGGTAGTGAGAAGGCCCAGTACATGAGTAAATAGTCCTACATGGACAGGAGAGAGAATGGGGTGGGAACAATATTTGAAGCAACAGTAGCTGAGAAGCTTCCAAAAGACACCAACCCATTAACTGAAGAAACACAGTGATCCCCAAGCAGGACAAATAAAAAGAAAACTATCCCCATGTCCACCCTAGAAAAATCCCCCGCACCCCACGACCTCCCAACAGAAGGGTCTTCCGTGACTTCCTGTGGACAGTGGTGCTTGGTTGTGCGAACCCAGCTCGGGGTGCTTTCTACCCAGCAAAGTGCAGGGTGGTCTCACAGACACAAAAGATCCTGGCACATTTTCAAGTGTGCAAAATTTTTAAAATTATGAGCCTCATCTAGCTTCTAAGTGTGTTTTTTTTTTTTTTTTTTTTTTTGCGGTACGCGGGCCTCTCCCTGTTGTGGCCTCTCCCGTTGCGGAGCACAGGCTCTGGACGCACAGGCTCAGCGGCCATGGCTCATGGGCCCAGCCGCTCTGCGGCATGTGGGATCTTCCCGGACCCGGGCACGAACCCGTGTCCCCCGCATCGGCAGGCGGACTCTCAGCCACTGCGCCACCAGGGAAGCCCCCTAAGTGTGTTTTACATCTAAACACTGTATGGGCTGAACTGTGTCTCCCCAGATCCATATGTTGAGGTCCTGAAACTCCAGTGTGCTGTATTTGGACCAGGGAAATAATTAAGGTTAAATGATGTCATAAGGGTGGGGGCCCTGATCCTACGGGATTAGTGTCCTTATAACACTGGAGAGCTCTCCCCCCTCCCTCCACCATGTGAGGTCACAGTGAGAAGATGGCCATCCATAAGCCAGGAAGAGGGGCTTACAAAGAACCCATCTGTGCTGGCACCCAGATCCTGGACGTCCAGCCTCCAAAACTGTGAGAAATGAATGTCTGTGGTTTAAACTGCCCCGTGTGTGGTATTCTGTTCTGGCCGCCTGAGCTGACCAATATAAACACAAAGACATTTTTTGCATGGCTTTACCATAATTTTCCAGGAGTACAAATGCCATGCAAATTGACAGATTACATTTTGTTTTGTTTTGACCTTTCCCTAGAGCTGCTCACCATTTCATGAAATCATGTTTCCAATGGCAACGTCAGATGGGACCTGAGTGGTCCATTCCGTGCGTCTGTATCTGTGTCTGTGGCTTTTGTAATTGTTCGTTTTGATGGCTCTGTGTGTCAGCCCAAGCATGGCCCTCACCCATGCATGTACATGTCGAAATCAGTTGATGGAGATATAAATGTATTTCTCCTTTATATTATAGTCAGGACATAATATTGATTTTTTTTTTTTTTTTTTTTTTGCGGTACGCGGGCCTCTCACTGTTTTGGCCTCTCCTGTCGCGGAGCACAGGCTCCGGACGCGCAGGCTCAGCAGCCGTGGCTCACGGGCCCAGCCACACCGCGGCATGTGGGATCTTCCCGGACCGGGGCACGAACCCGCGTCCCCTGCATCGGCAGGCGGGTTCTCAACCACTGCGCCACCAGGGAATCCCCCATAATATTGATTTTTAAAGTATATGAATGTAGAAGGTTCATTTCAGGATGGAGGTGTTCAGTTTTTGTTATAAACGGGGACTTGGGTCTGACAGGAGGAAATATTTTATTCGGGAATAACCTCCTCCCCTCAGACACAGGATCCTGAGAAGCTCACCTCCCAAACCTGGCTCCATCCCAAATGCAGGCCAGTTTGTTCTGATGCATTTCAGCGAATCGTCATTAAGAGGGAATGCAGACAGACAGTTATGCCACGGCCTGCGCTCAAAACCAGCCTTACACGACCTTTCTCTGCCACAGTCTCCTCAGTTGTAAAATTGGGGTCTATAGTTCTGAGGGCTGCTATAACAAACTGGGTGGCTGAAACAACAGAGATTTGTTCTCTCTCAGTTTTGGAGGCTTGGAGCCTTTGGATCTTGGAAGTCCAAGATTGAGGTGTGGGCAGGGCTGGTTCCTTCTGAGGCCTCTGAGGGAGAATTTGTTCCAGGCTTCTCCCCCAGCTTCTGGTGGTGTGCTGGCAATCTCGGGGTTTTTTGGCTTGTGGAAGCATCACTCTGATCTCTGCCTTTGTTTTTTTTTTAATTTAATTTTTTATTTTTGGCTGCATTGGGTCTGTGTTGCTGCGTGCAGGCTTTCTCTAGTTGCGGCGAGCGGGGGCTACTCTTCATTGCGGTGCACGGGCTTCTCATTATGGTGGCTTCTCTTGTTGCAGAGCACGGGCTCTAGGCACGCGGGCTTCAGTGGTTGCAGCAGGCAGGCTCAGTAGTTGTGGCGCACGGGCTTAGTTGCTTAGAAAATTTCTTCTATCATTTCCCCCTTTGGGCATAAATCTTTTGATAGAAAGCATTGATAATTAACATATTTGTCCCCTGATGCTAGGGTGGTTGCAGCCTGACCTGCTCCATAATGTCCCTTGGTGCTATGACTACTTCTTTCTATCTTCTTCCTTTCTCTCTCTCTCTTTCTTTCTTCCTTTCTTTTTTTTTTTTCAATAGGAATAGATTTGCCTTGTTTGGGGTAATTAATTGAGGTAGTTGACAAACACAGCGGTGCATGCCGTCAAGGAAGAATTTTATAGGTTATACACGTTATCAGTCATATCCAGTTACCACACAAACATCGTATGTGTGCTTTTAGCAGTAGACTGAAAGCAAGCTGTGATACAAGTCATGAATAGCTTTCATCCCCCATATTACTAAACCCATGTTATGCATTGAATCGTGTCCTCAAAATAATGCTGAAGTCCTAACCCCCAGCACCTGTGTTTGTGACCTTATGTGGAGACAGGGTCTTTGCAGACGATCAAGGTAAGATGAGATCGTTAGGGAGGGCCCTGCTCCATTATGACCGTGTCCTTATACAAAGGGAACCTGTGGACACAGACAAGGCACACAGGGAGAACGCCATGTAAAAACAAAGGCAGAGGGACTTCCCTGGTGGCGCAGTGGTTAAGAATCTACCTGCCAATGCAGGGGACACGGGTTCGATCCCTGGTCTGGGAAGATCCCGCATGCTGCAGAGCAACTGAGCCCGTGTGCCACAACTACTGAGCCCTCGCGCTACAGCTACTGAAGCCCACGTGCCTAGGGCCCATGTTCCGCAACAAGAGAAGCCCGCGCACCGCAACAAAGAGTAGCCTCCACTCACTGCAACTAGAGAAAGCCCGTGCACAGCAACAAAGACCCAATGCAACCGAAAATAAATAAATTAAAAAAAAAAAAGTAAATAGCATTGGCAGAATTCCTCCTGGGGAAGAAAGAGCAATGTCTCCTCTCACGGACAGGAAGCCAGTTATTGGGGAAAAGTCTGAGCGTAGAATCTGCTATCTTTTTGGAGTCACTGTCAGTGTGAGCCACGGGCCAGGCTACCAGTTGCGCCCGAGGGAAGGTGCCTATAAAACAGGCTTCAAACCCGTGAGCTGCCAGCTGAGTATATTGTCAACTTTTATTCTTAAAATCCTAGGTTGAGAAGTACTAATAGGATTTCAAGATTGATGGCCTTGGAGAGGGTGTGGAGAAAAGGGAACCCTCTTGCACTGCTGGTGGGAATGTAAATTGATACAGCCACTAGGGAGAACAGTATGGAGGTTCCTTAAAAAACTAAAGATAGAACTACCATACGACCCAGCAATCCCACTACTGAGCATATACCCTGAGAAAAGCATAATTCAAAAAGAGTCATGTACCACAATGTTCACTGCAGCTCTAATTTACAGTAGCCAGGACATGGAAGCAACCTAAGTGTCCATCGACAGATGAGTGGATGAAGAAGATGTGGCACATATATACAATGGAATATTACTCAGCCATAAAAAGGAATGAAACTGAGGTATTTGTAGTGCAGTGGATGGACCTAGAGACTGTCATACAGAGTGAAGTAAGTCAGAAAGAGAAAAACAAATACCATGTGCTAACACATATATATGGAATCTAAGAAAAAAAATATCATGAACAACCTATGGGTAAGACAGGAATAAAGACACAGACCTACTAGAGAATGGACTTGAGGACACGGGGAGTGGGAAGGGTAAGCTGGGACGAAGTGAGAGAGTGGCACGGACATATATACACTACCAAACGTAAAATAGATAGCTAGTGGGAAGCAGCCACATAGCACAGGGAGATCACCTCGGTGCTTTGTGACCACCTAGAGGGGTGGGATAGGGAGGGTGGGAGGGAGACGCAATAGGGAGGAGATATGGGGATATATGTATATGTATAACTGATTCACTTTGGTGTACAACAGAAACTAACACAGTATTGTAAAGCAATTATACTCCAATAAAGATGTTTAAAAAAAAAAAAAAAAGATCGATGGCCTGAAGCCTTGGTCAGCAGGCAGTGACTAATGCCAGGACGAATTGCAGTCAGTTTTAGATGGGGCCGCAGAGGCCACGAGTCCTGGAACAAAGGGCTGTCCAGGCATCTGATGAACACGAGGCTGAACTGAGTCAAAACGCAGGCGGCCCGGCCCCCCTGCTACTTGCTTCCACGGGCTGAGTTTGGGGCTCAGTGCGAGCTGCTTCCCCAAAGGGAAACGTACCGTCAGATCCCGCAGAGGGGGGACGGCTGAGTCAACCAGAGTCTTGGTCGCCTGCAGCCCCTGCCGTCGGGACTAGAGCAAGCCCCCCTGCCACGCACACAGCAGGCCCCGGCTCCTGCCCTCGCCGGCCCCCGGCAGCCACGCCCGTCCTCGTGGGCAGTGTGCGGACAGCCCTCTTCGGGTAGCTGTTCCCAGAGAAAGGTCAGAGGGCACCAAGGTGCATACACCCGCTGGTCCTGAAGGGGATCCCCCTCTGGAAGCCCCTCACCTGTCACCTCCCCCCAAATCCTGTCGCCAAAAAAGTTAATCTGTCGATCTAAGAAAGAAATGGAAAGTTTTGAGCCAAATTTGAGGATTCTAACCCGGGAAGAGCATCTCAGAAAGCTCTGAGGACTGTTCCGCCCATTAGAAGTCAAGACACAGATATGTAAGGTTTTTGAGACAGAGGGCTGTACGTCAAATGACCTATTATTGACACTTTACGTAACCCAGGTCTAAGTATCATTGTGCTGGGCCATGTGGTCCCTTACAAGACCAAGAAGGAATGTTATCTTTACGGGGTTGTCTTGTAGATGCTGGGAAAATGTTGCTCTTCTTGGCTGAGCAGGAATTTCTGTCGTTGGGGAGCTTTGGTCGACTCCCAACGCGGATACACAAGGCACAGTGCGGGGGAGAGGACGCCAAAGGGCAGAATTTTTTGTTTAAATTTTTCTTGTCTTACCATAAAATATGAATTTGATCTAACAAGCCCCACAGGGAGTGGCCTCGGGCCTGCTCCTCGACCAGGCTGGGAGCCGACGTGCCGGTTGAAAGGCCAGTCCGTTTTGTAAGTCAAGTAAGGACAAGGCCCGCCTGCCGCCTGGTTCCCAGCTCTTGCGGAAGGAAGGGCGAGGTGGTCTTGGGGGAGACAGAGGGCGCTTCCCTCTTCCAGCCTCTGCGGGGCCCTTTCTTCCGCGAGGGAGCTCGGGGGCCATCTTGAGCTTCTGCACGTGGCCGGGGGTGGTGATGGCGCAGGGTGGAAGCTGGGCCTTCTCCCACCTTCCGAACCCCCAGCAGGGTCACTACCCGAGTGTGCAGACCCGGCTCCAGCAGGCTCTGCAGGCTCAGGAAACAGAGCTGAGCCCAGCCACTTCCCTGCGGTCGTGTTGTGCTTGTAAACAAAACTGACTTGGCTTATGTTTCGTGTATTTAGTCAGGGTGCTGGTACAATAATCAAGTTTATTCCAGGGTTCCGTTGACTCCTTGCACAATCCGGCCACGTCCGGGCCTGCTGCCCCGTGTGCTAAGCCCAGAATTTATCCGACGTCCTAGGTGGATCCACAGCTTAAAGATGAAAATCAGGTGATAATCTGTGCGTGTGGAGGCAGGACCTCTTGGGGGGATGATGTTCTTTGGGGTCTGCCATGTCCCCACGGTGCCTGGTTCAGCGCCTGGCCAGGTGAGAGCTGGCCTCCTCGTTGGGTTTGTTTCCCCAGAGATAGAGAACTGGGCCAGACCGTGCGCCAGTCCTGGGCTGCCCCTGGGCCCAGGTCTCAGAGAAAACCAGCCTGTGCTCTGGGGACCCAGTCCTGACTCTGGGCTGGGGGAACTCATCCTTTCCCGGAGTTCAAAATAAAGCCTTTCACTGTATCAGCTTCCTGAGAAAGCTGGAAGGCTGATGTTGGAGATCACGGCAACCGGACCATCAATCCAAGGCTTCACCTGGCCAGCGATGCCGGGGGCGTCAGACTGCTGGGCTTCCCACCCTGGGGTCCCGAGACCAAGCAGATAGGTCACAACCCCTGCGAGACCATCCCCAGAGCAATCACAGTCTACCTGGGAGTTGTAGGGTCAAGGTTAGACCCACTCTCCCCAAATCCAATGTCGTGAGAAAAAAGTAAGGGAGGAGACGCTGCAGAATAAGAACCTTTATGACACAGTAAGCAAGTGCCACGTGTGATCCTTGATTTCCTGGTTAGAAAAAGCATGTCTGGGGACAACTGGGGCGAAATTTGACCGTGGGCTTGTGAGAGAGGATGTTGGGGATCTCATTTGGGTTGGCGGGACTGCAGTGATGTGGTTACAGAGAACGTCATTCTCCGGCAGGGCAGGCTGGGGTGTTGGGGATATCATTTGAGAGGGTTCAGTCCAAAAGAGCATAAACAAACCCGTGGCCAATGTCAGCATCACTTCACTCCAGACGGTGGCTCTCGGGGAGCTTGTGGGGTTATTTGTTCTGCTCTCATGTAGCTCAAAAAATTCAAGGCTGAGGGGAGGGCTGAGGCCCAGGGCTCTGGCGGGGTTTCCCTAGCTCGGACCTGGTGGATGCAGAGCAGAGAAAACCCCTCTGCTTCTGTGGGTTTGCAGCTGGGGTCGACTCAGGTCAGCGTGTTTGCCGAGGAGCCTCCTGCGTCGAGAGCCCTGCGCTGACACTGCTCTTTGCACCAGGGCTCCTCTCACTGTGTGTGCCCTAATCCCCTGGTACGGATTCACCGGGCCTGGGGGCGACTGACCCCTAACTGCTGGCTGGGGTCCACACTGAGGAGTCAGGGTTTGGCGGCGTGCGGGACAGGTGAGCTGGGATCAGAGCCCTGCTCTGCACGTGTGTCTCCAGGCCTCATTTCCTTGTCTGTGACGGGGACTCATCACAATGTACCTGCCGGGACGCTGAGGACCGGATGCAGGGATATCTGTAAGGCACAGAGCCTGGCAGGAGAGAGGGCCCCCCGGGAGAAGGTCCTACACCTCCTGGGGCCGGAGGGAGACCCAGGCTTTTGCCCCGAGCGGCAGAGTCCCCCTCTGTCGGAGGTTTAGAAGGTGCTACCCGCAGAGCCCCTACACCAGCGCGCCAGCAGCCCTGGCCCTCCCTGTGCTCCCTGGAGCTGTGGAAGCAGCGAAGGTAAAGGTTACTCTCCAGCTGCCGAGTCTCCCAGGAAAAGCTCCTCCACCCCAGGGCAGCAGGGAGGTGGGAACTGCCAGGCGGCTGCCGACACACTGAAGCCATCCCTGTGAGGCGTGGGTACGGCCCCGGCTCCAGCGCCACGGCTTCCACTGTCCTCACGAGCTTCTGTACCTATTCTCAAACGAACGCTTCTCAGTTTGTCCTAAGCCCTTTGATCAGTCTCCAGGGACTCTGAATGGTTCTTTGCTAAGTGTGACCAGCTTGTCAGGTCTCTCCTGGGGGTGGCTTCCCCGAGCTCCTGGCATGACTGTTCTACAGGTCCCGGCTGTCCTGGCTGCTCTTTCAATTCCCTGCATGCGCACCTGCCCCGGGGCCTCTGTACGGGCTGTTCCTTCTGCTGGCTATACTTTCTTCACATACCACGGCTCACTTTTCAATCTCTTTTGGCCTCTGTTCAAATGTTTCCTTCTTCCTAGCAGAGTCAGGTAAATTAAGAAAAAGACGGTTTTACTTTTTTGGCTGTGTTGGGTCTTCATTGCTGTGCGCGGGCTTTCTCTAGTTGTGGCGAGCGGGGGCTACTCTTCGTTGCGGTGCACAGGCTTCTCTTGTCGCAGAGCACGGGCTCTAGGCGCATGGGCTTCAGTAGTTGTGGCACATGGGCTCAGTAGTTGTGGCTCGCGGGCTCTAGAGCGCAGGCTCAGTAGTTGTGGTGCACGGGCTTAGTTGCTCTGCGGCATGTGGGATCTTCCCGAAGCAGGGCTTGAACCTGCACTGGCAGGCAGATTCTCAACCACCGCGCCACCAGGGAAGTCCCACATGCTTTATTTTTATTCCCTGCTTTATTTTTTTCCACATGGAGCTCTTGTCCCCAGGTGACAGGCATGCATTTTATCTGTTTGTTCACCCCCCTCACCCCGGCCCCTGGGTCAGCACCGTCAGGCACCGACTTGGTCTGTGTTGACTGTTGCCGCTGCAGCATGTAGCACACAACACGGCCTGGCACACGGCAGGCACTCAGCATTTGCTGAATGAATGAGTGATTTGCTATACAGGATACACACTGTTAGTACCGGAGGGAAAGATACCCATTTCGCGGTCTTCTTTTTTGGGCCGCGTTGCGCGACTCGCGGGATTCTAGTTCCCTGCCCAGGTGTCAAATCCTAACCACTGGACCGCCAGGGAACTTCCGAAGTCTGTCTTCTAAGGAGGGTGGCTCCTGCAAGGCTATCGTCTGCCACGTAGGAAAGGGGAGGGCACTGAGCATGCCAGGGGGTGCTGAAAGGAGCTGGACGGATGGATGAGTCTGTGGGTGAGGGCATGGAAACGGTGAGAGATCCCCAGGAACCCCACTCTGAGAACTGCCGTGTTTCAAGGTGATTTTAGGTAGTGGTGGCTGAGTGACATAACCCTGCCCCTAACCCCGAACCTTCAGGAACAGGTTGGCTCCCTGGTGCCTGCAGCATCTCAGGAGGGGTGGGCCGGGCTCAGGTCCCTTGCCCCACACTCAGGTAAAGGGATGGGGAACCAGACACTGGCAGAGGCGTACAGCGGGTGTGGGCGCCCGAGGACACAGACCCTGCTGGGACTTCGCATTCACCTCGGGGAGGAGTCCCAACTGGCACCAGGCAGACTGGAAAGCTTGGCTGACATCTGAGCTCCGTTTATATCAGCAAGAGCCTGGCACCAAACGCCCGTCGCTGGAGGAACAGGTGAATACAGGCATCTCGTGGTCCTGCTGCTGAGACGGGGGTCGGGGAGGACGTATGAGGGCGTGGGGGTCTCACGGGTGTTCCAGGTGTTATTTTATGGGTTAAGTGACCCTCTGTGGACGTGTCTGGGATCCAAACCGCGACCGAGGAGCGTCTGTTCGGGGAACACGTGTACATCAAGGCCAAGAGCAGGTGGCGGTGCTCTGCTTGCCCGGCGAGACAGGGCCGTGTACCTTTCCCCTCGGGGAAGATGAACAGCGGCAGGCACCTCTCTGCGGTGGAGATGGGGGGCCCCGCCCAGGACACCGGCGCCCCCTGCAACCATCCTCACAGGCCGAGGCCTGAGGAGCAGGTGCTTCAGGCCTGGCAGTGGGGGTGTCCGTGAGCAGCCGCAGGGCGAGCCTCGCCACAAACCCCCTTGCCGGCTCCGGGCAGGGGACGCACAACAGAAGGATGGGTGCCCAAAGACGCCTGTTCTCAAACACTTACCACTGTCCCCAACGTCAGCGAACACCTGCTGCATTATAATAGCTCCCAAAGAGGCGTATTTTTATGTACGCTGACAGTCAAGATCAAGTACACATCTGAGGGCAAAGACTGACGTTTTATTGGATTTGGCTTTGACGAGCGCTGACAAACCCTGCAGACACGGGTACAAAATGATTGTAAACGAACAGGCCTTGCCAGCAGTCAGGAAAATTCAGAGAAAACGCACACACACCAGTCAAAAGACAGATTCACTTCCACATTCCTTCCAACACCGGCAACTGCTTCCCGATTTTCTTTATGCTTTTCTTTGTGCTTTCAGTTCAGCAAAAGTTAGAAAGGATAATACATTTGCAAAGTGTGATACCAAATTGTACAAAACTGATCAGTGCTATGGGGTAAGAGGCAAGATGATCACTTTACAAAAGACTGTAAGATCACCAGCATTAATTTAAATTATTTCCCTTTCTGGACTTCCAAGTCCCCCTGGCAACTTTAGCTAGGAAAATAACATGCATCCAATAGAAAACTGGTATTGTAAAGACATTTTCCTTATGTGATACATTCTTGGAGTGTATGGAATGAGAATTTTAAAAAACTGTATTTTTTCTTTCTTTGTTGCCAACACTTAGGCGTTAGAAATAAGCCCCAGTAAACCTACTGAGCATACCCACAAAATGGAGTAAGTCAGGACAGATTCAGAGAAGGAGAGATGGAATCCAAGACACACTGTCACTCCTGGGCTCCGGGCCCCAGGCAGGACGTGTCCAGGACGCCCCACTGGGGCCTCAGGAGCGACAGATGACATATCAGAGCGAGGAAGAAAGCCCCCGCCCTCAATTGCAGGACAAATGAGCCATTTTTGCCGTTGGATGTCTTGCTAAGACATCTTAACATCGTTGGATTATACGGCCCATTGGGCTACATGACCCATCCTGAACGCTGAAATAAAAATCGTTAGAAAAATAATCTGACCAAGGATAACGAAACCATTTTTTTTAAAAACAAAAAGTTAAAAATATCTGAGTATTCAAATCTAACCTTTTCACGCTATCAGTTTTGGTTTCGATGGATTCTATCAAAGGCAGGGCGCTGAAAACCACGCGACCACCACAAGGTTACGACGACTGCTTAACTGCACGATGCCGACGCTTGCTTTGCTCGTGGCCTGATTATGACACAGCTTTATTAGAGAGCGGGCCAGGAGCAAAGCTCGCGCGCCCTCCTTCCTCACCAGGCCCCCCGCAGGCCGGCCCACTGACCTGCAAGTTGTCAGCTGTGGTCTTTGCAGAGGACCCCACCCTGATCACGTGATCGAGGAAACCAAAGTCACATCAGCCCTGCAACGCCAGTGAGGCCCTGTCACCCCAAGTCGCAGCTGGGACCGCCAAGGCAACGCTGGGGTCCTGTGCTGGGGAGTAGCGAAGGGGGCTGGCTTGGGCTGTGGTGAGAAACTGGGGCTCCTGCACAGGGGGAGGGAGGAGGCCCGAGGTCCCCTGAGCCAAGAGCTGAAACTATGTTCCCCGCAAATTCTGCACCACCTCCTTAGGGCTGTAAACTCCAGACAGAGCCGGGAGGGGCCCCAGGGGCTTCTCTAAGGTTTCGGGGTCTGTGTCCCACCTGCCACTCAGGCTCGAGGGACAGACACACAGCTTCCCAAGACAGATCCATCACCTAGCCAGCACTGCTCTGAGCTGCATTTCTGTTTTTCCAGCTGAAGTCTGAGCGCCTTCCACCCGATTGCTGTAATTAACCAAAATTAGAGCTTTATGAAAATCTGTAAGTGCAAGCTTCGACATTTGAAAAAACGGAGCTACGAACAAATAAATAAGCAGAGACAATTCTTAAAGGCTGCTTCTTTTGCCTTCTAGCAGGAACCCACGTTTCAGACACGGCGACCGCGCCTCTGAAGACGTGAGTTGGGAGTGAAGATGGGGAAGCTGCTCTTGGGGCCGCCAGCCATGGAGGGTGTCGGCTCACACAGCACGAGGACCCGGGCGCCCAGGGAGGACACCCTAGGCTGGCCCAGAGGTAGGAAACCAGGGAGGAAACCAGGCCAAGGCAGAGGGAAGGAAGTGTCTGACCCCTGAGGGCAGAGGCTCTTCTCTCCCGCCCCAGCGCCCCCAACTCGCAGGGTCACCCCTGCTGAGCACGCACTGTGAGCGCGTAGAAAAAGCGCGGTATTGCTGATGTTGTTACAAGTCACCTCTACCCCAAACTGCCAAACACCCCCAGAACACGGGAACAAAGCCCTACATGCTTTGAAAAAGAAAAAAGACAGACTGTTAGACCCAAGACCACCAGAAAACCAGCCTCGCTTGGCGGTTTCACACGCGCTGGGCGGGGCTGGCGAGGAACTGAGCCCCGGGATGCCACCGCGCGCATCAGTGCAGGGGCACCGGGCAGCGTGCTCTCAGCCCATGGGCCTCGCCGCCACAGCCGGAGGCCCTGAGGTCACCCACAGCTGGGAACACCCGGGGAGCGGGGAGCTCGAGCATGAACGTCGTCTGCAGCAGAAGCTCAACGTCTGCCCGTGGCCCCGCGGCTCACCCAGAACCTCGTACACACAACTCATGGGAATTTATAAAACAATAAAAAGGCCCCACTTTTAAACGTTATAATTTATAGAATACTCTGTACAAAAGCAGTCTGTGAAAGGAATGAGTACCCTAGAAGAAGTCTATAGCCGTCGGCCTCCTCTTTGGCGTGCTGGTCAGCGGCTTCTTGGTCCCCAGGGGCGTGCTGGCCGGCGAGCTGCTGGGGGTCTTCAGCACTCCGTGGAGGGGTCTCTGCTCAGGGTTGAAGGCCACCCGGGAGGGGCCCGTGGGACTGACCAAGATGCTCTTGTCCGTCTTCTTGAATTCTGCCCCGGATGAAAGCAAGGCCACAGGTTAACAGGGGACGCACACCTCCCTCTGTCCTGCCGGCAGCACGGGCTCCCGCAGGCCCCGAGCTGCATGCTCACTCCCAGGCAGGGTGGCGCCCTCGCCAGGCCCGCAGAGAGGGCCCGAGAGCCCGGGAGGAAATGGAGTCACCAGTGAGGCTCCTTCCCTCGGACGACTTCCATCCTCCTCGGAAAACGCCGAGGCCGCCTGCACGGCCGTGGGGGGAGCACCAGGCGGGCCAGGTCGCGTGGGGGGGGTTACGGAACATGGGCGCTCGGTGAACCCCCGGTTTGGGTCTGGGATGAGCCCCAGGTTTAGACAGTTGAAGGAGCCTTTCCTTCCTGGTGGATTTGTTCCCCCCATTTTCTCCAGCGCTGAAGATGAGAGCTTCACAGGTCCTCTCCAGACAGCCCCTCCCTCCTGCACGCGTGCGTGTGCACACACACACACGCACGCGTGCACACACACACGTTTACTTGTGGTCCTTAAAAACAGCCAGGACCTAAACTCATTATGTACTTGTAAAAACCTTGGTTTCCTCCTTTGAAAGACAAAGCAAGGCAAGTGAATCACACCCGTATTGAAAGCGGTAAGACAAGTGTGCCCCTCTTCCCCTCTCCCCGGGCAGGCAGCCTGCAGACCTTCGCGGAGGCAGGACAGACCGCCAGATGGCGGGCCGACAGGGCTTCAGAATCAGGGCAGGCAGGCCTGGAAGCCGAGGCCCTCCCGGCCGCCCCGGGAGCAGCCCAGCGACGGGCCCAGGCCCTCCCTGCCCCGCAGAGCGGACGCCGACTCACCCGCCGTCGTGTTCCTGTTCAGCCCGAACGTCACCTTCTTGGAGCTGGACGGCGTCCTGTGTGGCTGCAGAAGAAAACGACACCGAAAGGAGCAAAGGACCGGCCCAGCCGCCCCGAGAGCCCACGGTGGCCGCGTCGCAGGCCCAGCACTGGCGGGCCAGCCCCGCTCTGCAGTAACCGCCTGTCACTGGGTTCCCGGGGAGGAGAGCAGAGCAAAATTACGGTGTTTGAAACCTCCCGGGAACAAGAGGAAGCTCACCATTAACCCCATCCACCTCGCCCCAGAGCCCCGCCGTGACCTCGTAAGGGGAGCGATGGGCCCGCTCCTGTCACGGAACCTGACTTCTGGGGGCAACGGACTGGCACTTCCCAACTTCTCGTGCAGGAGGACTCCAAGCGGATTGGATGTTCTAACAATTCATCAAAATTAAGTAACTGCTTCCTATCTGACAAATTCCTAGAAGCGTCCCCACTCTGCATTATGAAGCACTTTATCGAATCCTTCTTAGAATCCCAAATCTGTGTGAATCCCATAATTCTACTTTATACCATTTTTGCTTTAATATCAACATTTTAAGAGAGGGACTTCGCTTGTGTGAGTCTTGAGTCATTGAACAAATATCCCTAAGATACCTTAAAAGAAACCCAGGCAGCGGTCACCCTGCCAGTTCGAGTGGGTGCTATTTAAATGTGAGCTCGCCAGAGGTGTCCGCAGCAGGCCAGCTCAGCCCGCCCGCCACAAGGGCTCCGCCAGGACCTCTGTCTCCTGGAGGTGGACTGGACGCACCCCCAGCGGCCCGGCCTGGGCACCCGGCACGGCTGGCCCTGCCTTCCTGAGCCCTGAAACAGTGACCACCCTCTCCCACCACCGCGACTCGCTCTGACCGCTCCCCTCGTGTCCCAGGCAGATCTGTGGACCCAGACTCCCCAGAGCTTCCGTCCCCCCCTTCGCTGCCTAGTCCTGCGACTTCTCGGACACGGCACCCCAGTCCCGCCGACGCGGAACGGTGTCACCGACCGCACCTCAAGCTCCCCGCTGAGCCCTCGGGCTGCCCGGGGCCGGAATGGCTGCCTGAACAAGGCTGGCACGCCGCGAGAAGCGGCAGAGGCCAGAAGTGGGGCCCGAGGCCAGCGCGCAGAGCCCCTGTCTGCACCTCGGGTGGCCGTGGTGGGCCGGGGGGCAGAGGGACAGCGGGCGGCGGGGCGGGGGTCAGGTACCTGCAGCCCGGGGCCTGGCGAGGTGGCGGCCCCACTGCCCTTGGCCTTCCTGAAGAACAGGGGCTTCGGGGAGGAGGAGGCGTCAAACTTCACGAAGTCCCTCTGGGTCCTCAGCTGCTTCCTCAAAGGGCTGAGCGCCCCACCGCTCCCCTGTGTGCAGAGGGGCGAGACGGGGGTCACACTCCCCCCCGTGAATGCAGGAAGCGAGCGGACACAAGGCGGGACCCACTTACCAGCTCACCCCAAGCCCCCCGTTTCCTGTTCCAGGTGTGCAAACACCTCGCTTCCTGAGCAGACGCCACACACACACGAATGCCCGCCTCCCCACGCTGGCACCATGCCGACGGCCAGAGGTCTACCTTCTCAGCCACGAGAACCCATTTTTACCCATCTTCAAACTTATGCCCATGTTCTGAAGATCTCTGCCTTTCAGAGACCATCTACGACACAGTAATTCACTCTCATTTCTGATCAGACATCACTGCCCACGGACAGTTTGGCACGGGAGGGAGAGTGTGAGGCTACCAGGTTCTGTGGGTCCGTGACAGGCAGAGGGAATGTCCCCTGGATGTTTCACACTGACAACCCCATGGCGGGCTCCGCTCTATTCCTGGGGTCCCAGGGGTCTGGGAAGCCCAAGGCAGCCCACTGGTGGTTTTGGCAAGTCCCTGGGGTTCCTGGTCCACGGTGTCGCACACATGGACAAGACACGCCACCCCTTGGGGAGGAAAACCTCCCCCGACCCTGTGACTCATTTAGCAGCCCCTCCAATCCTCTCCGAGGAGGGCTACCAGGGGCAGAGAAACGAGACCCAAAGAAGGAAATCCCTCTGATATTCTTAGTGAAGAAAGGGCATCAGTGATAGTGGGTGAAGGGCAGAGGCCGCAGAGCCCAGAGAAGGCGACACAGCTGACACGGCAGTCAGGGAAGGTCTGAGGTGAGAAGAGACTTCCTGAATCCCAGCTGCGCGCCCTGTTTCCCTGGCTCAGACTGGCTACGGACCCACTTAGGGATCCTGCACTGTGAGGCCCGGAAGCAGCGTGTAACCCAGTCCACACAAGCTCTGTAGACGAGGGCCTTGATGTCGTAACTGCTGCAAAGCAGGAGAAGCAGATACGCATGCTGGGCAGGGGTCAGCTAGCCTGTTCTGGAAAGGGCCAGGGAGTAAACGATTCCGGCTCTGCAGGCCGCGAGGTCTCCGTCGCACTCCTCAGCTGTGCTGCGAGAGGCAGAAGCAGCCAGGCCGGCGTGGGCGCCGCTGGCGGGCTGTGTGCTAGGGAGGCGACGCCTGCCGACCACTGGCACAGACGCACTGCACGTCCAGAGAGGAGGGTGTGAGACGCAGACCTAGAGCCCAGGTCCCCGTCTATAGGTGGCTCTAGAGATCCAAGTGGACAAAAAGTTTTTTCATTGAAAACATCAGTGAGGTAAGAGAATTTGGGGCTTCTGCCTTTGCCAGGACTGGCCACGAGTTGAAAAAGAAAAATGAGATCAGCGTGTGATGGAGATACACACCTGCCTGTTTATCTGCTGGGACTGGCCACGGGGACAGTTCCCCAGACTGAGGCTGGCCCTGCCCTGGCCTCTGCGGAGCCAGAGGGGTGGGGGCTGGGGGGGACGCAGAGGAAGCCACCGAGGGGGTCACTGCTTGCTCCTTGGTAGAGGTTGTCCAGAGCCATGACCGCTCCCTGGGCCCGGGGCTGGCTGTCCCCTGCCCTACCCATGCACGCAGCTGAGCAGATAGGACCCTGACACTCCTGCCCGGGAGCTACAGCCCCCTGCCCTGGGCCCGGCCGCCTTACCAGGGCCTGCACGAGCTTGACCCCTCTGTGCTCCGCCCACTTTGACATCTCTTTCACTTTCTTCCTCTTTTTCAAAACGGCAGCTTTCTGAGCAGACGGGTCGTGGAGGTCATGGCCGCCAGACTCCCTCCTCCTTTTCTTCAGCTTCCCGCCCTGGGGCAGGATGGCAGGGCAGTCCCCTCTGTCTGCTGGGCTCGCTGGAGGGGGCAGGGGCCAGGCCAGCGTGGGCGGGCCGCCGCCGTTGACCAGGAGGGCGCCGAGCTCGCGCGTCCTCTTCAGGACCGGGGCGCCGCCAGCCAGGGCCGCTGCCTCTGGGCTCTCCACCTGGACCCTCAGGCTTCTCTTCCTCAGTCGTCTCCTCCTGCTGTGCACGGAGGCGGGCTCCGAGCCGCTCTGCTCCCGGGGGCAGGACGTGGCCACCGTCCCCAGCTCAGCCGCACTCGCCTCCTGGGCTCTTCCGGGACCGGCCTCCGGCTGTCGGGTGCCATTCTGCTCCGGGCACGTGGCCTCACCACCCGGCCCCAAGTGTTCAGGCCGGAGGTGGTTCTTCTTCTTCTTTTTCCTTTTTCTCTTTGGAACACTGCCTGCGCTCTCCTCTTCCTCGGCAGGAGAGAACTTGGCTCCTAGAGACACAAACCGGTCAGAGAGCGCCCCGGTGCCCAGGCCACCTGGCCGGCCTCGTGGGGGAGCGCAGGGCACGTCCCCACGGTCTCCCAACAGGTCCTCCTCTGCGCCCTCGGGCCCCACGAGCTTCCTCACCCGGCCCCACCTCTTCCCTGCCCCGGCTGTGGCCGGAAACCTTCCTAAGCCCTGCTTTGATATAAATGCATCTGAAATAGTATTCCGATTTCTACTAATTTGCAGGCCCAGGCCCAGTAATAAGACAAATGCTCCGAAGGGCAGTGTCCACCCAGCATCCCCCTGTCCCCACCCACTTTCTCCACTAGGAGTCAGTAAATGCCTTTACTTTAGGGAGGCTGCAACGTGGTTCCACAGGAAACAGCAAAACACTCGGACAGACTTTCTGTCTCAGCCCCTCAGAATGACGGCTTCCGCTCTGTGATGACCCGTGTGGACGGCAAAGGCAGCCCCCGCGCCGCCCCCCTTTCACCCCCGCCCTCACAGACTGCGGTCTTTGCGGCTCACCTTTCCCTCTTTCCATGTCCGTTTTCTCCAGAAGTTTGTTCCCTTTCTTCTTATGCCTCCCTTGACTGAGGCTTTGGTCATCTTCGTCAGCAGAAGCGTCCTCAGCAAAACTGAGGTGAGAGATACTGCCTGCTGGACACCAAAGCCCCTTCTGGTCAGCTTTCTGAGACCGGCACCGCTCTGTCCCCAGGGCCTCCGAGCCATGCCCCTCCCCACGTCACGTGGGTAGAGTTTTAACACTGATTTCTGCCATAAGGCCCTCACTACTCCTCCGACCCCAACCCGAAAGCTGGGACACAGGAAGTACAGACTTAAAAACGCTTTGTGGGGTGTTCCCTGGTGGTGCAGTGGCTAAGAATTCGCCTGCCAAAGAAGGCGACACGGGTTCGAGCCCTGGTCCGGGAAGATCCCACATGCCGCGGAGCAACAAAGCCTGTGTGCCACAACTACTGAGCCTGCGCTCTGGAGCCCACGAGCCACAACTACTGAGCCTGCGCTCTAGAGCCTGTGAGCCACAACTACTGATCCCACGTGCCACAACTACTGAAGCCTGCGCTCTGCAACAGGAAGCCACCGCGATGAGAAGCCCACGCACCTCAACGAAGAGTAGCCCCCCGCTCGCCGCAACTAGAGAAAGCCCGCGCGCAGCAACGAAGACCCAACACAGCCAAAAATAAATAAATAAAAAAAAAAAAAAAAAAAAAAAGCTTTGTGGATCTCTCAGCTGAGGCAAGGGACTGCAGACCTGGGGTGACACCCTCCACACCTCAGCCAGGTCTGCAAGGCCCTCCAATTCTAAGCTCCCTGTGTGCACGAGGGACGGGGCAGCAGACCATCCACTTGGCTCAGTGTAACCAAGCTCACAGGCGGCAGCTTCCCCTGGGGGACGACTGATCACACAGCAAATGAAAGGGACTCTGAGAGATCAGCTTGTCTTCTTCATGAAGAATCCACCCCGCCCCAGGGGCTCGCGCCCGCGTCTGGCTCCGCGCTGGTCTGGACGGGGGTGGGCGGCGGGCTGGAAAAGGCCCGACGCCGGGTTCCTGCGAGGGCCTCTGCTCAGCTGAGCAGGCTAATTTCTCATGCTTTCAATTCATGTCTCTCAGTCCTGTTTCTCAATATTTGGCACAACCGCCCTCTGTGGGGTCCACGCTTATTAAGAACATCACCAATTAAAATCTTCTCATTTTCCTCACCTTCAGAAAGATCCTGGAATCTGAAACAGAACACAAGAACGCTTCCTAGAGAAACCCTGTCTTTCTGTCTCCTGTAAACATATGCACTAACCTTTTAAAATGTAAGTGATACTTGTCTTTCCTTAAAATAAAATCTTTGTTGAGATATAATTCACATACTAAACAATCCACCCATTTAAAGTGTACAGCTGAATGTTTTATCATCAATATATTTTTATTGAAGTACAGTTGATTGACGTTACTAGTTTCTGCCGCACAGCAAAGTTATTCAATTATACACACATATGCATTCTTTTCTTACATTCTTTACCGCTATAGTTTATAACACGATGTTGAGTATAGCTCCCTGGGCTACACAGTAGGGCCCTGTTGTTTTCCATTTTACATACAGAAGCTTAAAGGGTAAAGCGATATTGGGGGTTTGTTAGCTCAGCTTCCTTCTTTCCTAGAAGGGGAGGTGGAAGAGGAAGGTGGTGTGAGGCAAGGGTGAGAAACAAAGGACAAAACCCCCTCAGGTGTCATCATATCATCAACGACACGAGGATCTAAAGACGTGTCTTGGCACATCCAAATGAAACGGAGAAATTAAAATCTTCTTCTTGTTTCTTAAGGCTGAAAAAGCTTACATCTCTACTTACATTGCATTCTCTGCTTTGTTACCAAGTGGAGACAGCCTAGCCGTGTTTTGCTCTACACGACTAATGTATTAGAACAAAAAGAAGTGTGAGCCCTGTGCCGTGAGGGCCATGTGCCGTGAGGGGGCATGTGCTGTGAGGGGCGTGTGCTGTGAGGGGGCGTGTGCATGTGAGGGGCGTGTGCTGTGCGGTGCGTGTGCTGTGAGGGGGCGTGTGCATGTGAGGGGCGTGTGCTGTGCGGTGCGTGTGCTGTGAGGGGGTGAGTGCTGTGAGGGGGCGTGTGCATGTGAGGGGGCGTGTGCATGTGAGGGGCGTGTGCTGTGCGGTGCGTGTGCTGTGAGGGGGCGTGTGCATGTGAGGGGGCGTGTGCTGTGAGGGGGCGTGTGCTGTGAGGGGGCGTGTGCATGTGAGGGGTGTGTGCCGTGAGGGGGCGTGTGCATGTGAGGGGTGTGTGCTGTGAGGGGCGTGTGCTGTGAGGGGGCGTGTGCATGTGAGGGGCGTGTGCTGTGCGGTGCGTGTGCTGTGAGGGGGCGTGTGCATGTGAGGGGCGTGTGCTGTGCGGTGCGTGTGCTGTGAGGGGGTGAGTGCTGTGAGGGGCGTGTGCTGTGAGGGGGCGTGTGCATGTGAGGGGCGTGTGCTGTGCGGTGCGTGTGCTGTGAGGGGGCGTGTGCATGTGAGGGGGCGTGTGCTGTGAGGGGGCGTGTGCTGTGCGGTGCGTGTGCTGTGAGGGGGCGTGTGCATGTGAGGGGTGTGTGCTGTGAGGGGCGTGTGCTGTGAGGGGTGTGTGCTGTGAGGGGGTGAGTGCTGTGAGGGGCATGTGCTGTGAGGGGGCGTGTGCATGTGAGGGGCGTGTGCATGTGAGGGGCGTGTGCTGTGCGGTGCGTGTGCTGTGAGGGGGCGTGTGCATGTGAGGGGGCGTGTGCTGTGAGGGGGCGTGTGCTGTGCGGTGCGTGTGCTGTGAGGGGGCGTGTGCATGTGAGGGGCGTGTGCTGTGAGGGGGCGTGTGCTGTGAGGGGCGTGTGCTGTGCGGTGCGTGTGCTGTGAGGGGGCGTGTGCATGTGAGGGGTGTGTGCTGTGAGGGGGTGAGTGCTGTGAGGGGCGTGTGCTGTGAGGTGGCAGGTGCTGTGAGGAGGTGTGGGGCGGGGGGGGCGCGTGGGCTGCATGGCAGCACTGGGCAGCAGACAGGCCCGCGTCCAGCTGCGTCTGGCAGCTGGGAGCCCGGGCCATCGGTCGCCTCCCCGTGCCCCAGCTAACTCATCTGTAAGTGAGGCAGTGACAGAAGCCGCCCTGTGGTGCCCTCCTGAACATGAAATGATTTATGTGCAGCGCTCAGAACAGGGCCGGCTCACAGTGTGTGATCAAGTTCAGCTGTTACCTGTCATGAGTCACAACCACGCTTCTGGCAGACAAAGTGGGAGCTGGGGGGCGGGGAGGGGGAAATAGCTGAACCGCTATCCCAACCACACTGCAATTTCTTGATTAGTAGACTTTACACGTTCTCCACAGGCTTCCTTCTACATCATCACGAAACAGCTAAGAGGTGGGTTTAGCTGCCTCTGCAGAATGAACTTGAGGGGCAGGGGAGCGGCTGCTTTTATAGAATCTTTCAGTTTATGTGTGGGTACTGCAAGACTATGAGTAATAATATTATAGGACCGAGAAAAAAGGGAAGCATGGTGACAGCTCATCTCATGGCAAGAAACAAAAGGGCCGGACTTGAACACGAACGATGAGCAGGTGAGACCTTCTTCCCCGATCACTTACTTTTTGATTAGCTTGGAGAGACGTTTCCTGTTGAAGGGAGGGGTGTTCTTCCTGTTGGTTATTTCCAGGAGTCGGTCGGCAACTGCCTTGTAGTCAAACTACGTGAGAAGAAAAGCTAAACATCAGGCCGAAGCACAGCGCTGCCTGACGTGGAAATCACATCGACCCGAGACAGGAAAGCCAGAGCTCGGGGCTCTAAAAGCATCCCCGACGGGACGGTGCACACGGCACGCCTCAGGCCTGCCAGCCAGAAGCTAAGCGCTGCCCTTGAAAACCTCCTTCTCTGTTCTCAGAAGAAGCTGGTCTGTATTTGTTCTATTTCTTCTTTCTGAAAATTCAGTTGGGTATGCTATGCTGTTCTGTAAATTGAATCTAGATGTTCCATTTGTACTTGGTATCGTAGTAAGCCTCCTTTATTTGAAAAGTACCACTGGGCTCCCTTTGTTGGATGGAACAGAGCAGATCTTAGTAATTCAGGCCAAAACGAAGACTGACATCTTTCAAACTGCCATCATACTTCAATCTCTTTGTCTCCAATAAGCTCATTACAAGAAAGGCACCAGTGACTGAGGGATTAAAGAAAACCTTACGCATTAGGCGTGTGGTTTAATCACCTCTGACCCTAACTCCCCAGCAGCCAGGCGGCTCCACAGCAAACCCATATTCTACAAAAAGCGACACCTGCTACCAACCTGGAGAAGCAGCCCGGCGTCCTCCACGCCTCCGCCGCCGCCCCGTCTGCCTTCCTCAGCGACTCCCTCTTTTCTGCAGTGATATCTGCCCAGTGCTATCAAGGAACACATCCACAGACACAACTCAAATACATGGCCATGGCTACCCCCAAAGGAGCCACCCACCATCCAATTAGGTGCCTCTTAGTGAAAAACAACATTTCTTTTTCTTTTCTTTAAAAAAAAAATTATTTATTTATTTATTTGGCTGCGCCAGGTCTTAGCTGAGGCACTTGGGATCTAGCTCCCCGACCAGGGATGGAACCTGGGGCCCCTGCATTGGGAGCTCGGAGCCTTATCCACTGGACCACCAGGGAAGTCCCAAAAAGAACATTTCTTTACAGACAAAACCCTGCAAGTACATTTATAAAATCTCCCAAAGATGTTTTGGATTTTTAGTCCTGGGACATTAAAAAAAAAAAAAACAAAAAACACCTGGGAGAAATCACACATTTTTGCCTTTTAATTACCTCGTAGACAAAACCCCACTGTGGAGTGCAGTGGAGGTGGACAGGAAACCTGTGGGCCGGGGCTCAGGCCAGTGGGAGCAGGGCAGACAGGGTCTGTCCCCGGTCTCAGGAAAGCTGAGGCCGTGGTGAACGCTCCATAGTAGCACACTGACTCTCAGGGGGCCGCCTCAGGAAACACAACGGGCTGCTGTTGACGTGACTCTGGCATTTAGGAAATAATCCGAAGAGCATTATAGCTCATGGAGAAGCAGGTAGAAATCACTATTGGAATCACACAAGCTCTCACAGGTGTCCCGTCTCTGGAATCCTACCAGCTCCTGAGCGGTGTGGCCTCAGGGCAGAGCCCGGGGAAGACTTGGCGGGCCCCACAAACATCTGATGAAGAACCGGGGGGGGGGGGAATCTTGGGAAGCGCTCAGGGAAGAGGGGGAACGGCTCTAGTTCAGACACGGACGTGGCAGAAGGAGAGGGCCAGGGCCAAGTCAAAACGTGCTCAAGGCCATTCAGTGAGTTGTCACTCATGCTGAGCTTACAATCAGAATATCTTATCTTTTCTCTTTCAAAGATTTGTCTTTTCCTGACTAAACAATATATGATCATTGAAGAAAACTTAGAAAAAACAGACAAAAGTACAAAGAAAATAGAAATCACCCACAATTTTGCCACGCAGGGCTAGCTCTTACCGCCTTGGTGTATATCCTTCCAGATGCATACGTACGTGTTTATATGCATATGTCTAAATATACAAATCAGGCACCTTCTACACAGAGTTTTTTGGTCCTGCTATAAAAAATTTTTTAAAATTATATTTTCTCTATTAGTTTTTGAAAACTTTCCTTTTCAGTGGCTCTAGAACATTCCAAAAGCATGGGTACAACCTGAACTAGCCCTTTACCTGACACCGTGGCACCAAGATGCTGAAAACCAGCGTGAGTTCTGATGAGGCCGCATTTTAAATGCCCCACGCAATTCCCACGGACACAAACAGCGCTGAGAACAGGGTCCATCCACAGTGGTTATTTATACACCCGAAGAAAAAGAACCCTGGAGGAACTCGGAGACAGAAAGGAGAGCTGCAGAAACAACCATGCGTTCCCAGTGCAACAGTAAATCAGGTCTCCCGTCAGGGACCCTCTTACAGACACAAGACCACATTAAGATTTTTAAACACATCAAAAAAGCCGAAGGAACTCCCTGGCAGTCAAGTGGTTAAGACTGGTTAAGACTCAGTGGTTTCACTGCCGAGGGCCTGGGTTCAATCCTGTTCTGGGAACGAAGATCCCACAAGCCTTGCTACGCAGCCAAAAAAAACAAAAAAAAGCTGAAACAACAAAAACACACAAAACCCAAAGCAACGGCAACGAAAATGACAAAACCCTCAAAGAAAGCCCTGCGACCCTGGGAACTGCAGAACTGTGCATGAGCCCCAGTGTAACCAGGGGCCCTGGACCCGAGTGTGTAAACACAGCCCCACTTCCTTTCTCAGGTGGGGGCCAAGGCAGAGGCACCTCTGATGAATTCCAGGGTGTAGTCAGTGAGCTGGCAACAAATGTATTAAAAAGTGTTCCTCTGAGTGAACCTTACCTAAGAAAGACTCTTCAAGTAAATTCTGTTACCTGTTTTCTTTCTACTGATTGCTTTTCTCCACGTCATCTCATTTCCAGACGTCTCTTCCTCAGAGAGGTCACTGTCACCCACTTTGGTTTTCTGTTCCTCGACCGTCTCTTCAGGTGCAAAAGGAGACTGATCTACAATGACTTCAAAAACACCCCTAGCTATAGTCTGTACCAGAGTCTGGCTGAGGGCGGAAGCACAGCAGAGAGAGCGTGGTTAACAGTCGGCCTGGACTTGGTTCCCTAAAGGAGCACAGAGGGCCGGGAAGTGGAGGAAGTCACCACACACCCCGTCCAGCCCCCCGGGGACCCGCTGGGCCCAGCGGCCGGCACCCGCGTTTCTAACCACACCCCCGTGCCAACCAGCTGCAGCCGCCAGGGGCCAGCTCGGCGCCATGTGCCAGGTGGAGGGACCGGGGGTGGGAGGAAGCCCGGGCGATGGGAGGGCGAGGTTCCTGGAGCCGCTGGGGGGCCCAGCCATGACTCAGAGCTTCCTTCCAACGCCGCGCAGCTGTTCTTAGCTTTGGAGGGCCTGTGCGCCATGCTTCACCTACAATTTTACCACCACCTCCCATAATGAAGCACCAACCGAAGCAGTAAAATCACACGTGGACTACTTACTCCTTAGTCTTGGCGGCCACCTTGCAGAATGGGTCAATAAACTTGAGGTTCTGATCGGCCAGCAGCTGTAATTTAGAAAGAGGAAAAACAATGAGGGGGCAAAAAAGAGCCTTTCTCCTTTCTGATGTGCCCTCGAGAAAGGAACCATTCACGTTTCTCACACAGACTGCATCAGACCAACACGTATCTCACAACACCCGAAACACACTCCGCTGAAGGTCACGGCTGCCATCCAGCCAGCTGGGCATCTCGGCGCAGTGAGCAGAGAGCGCTGCCCCTCCCAGCATTCCCAACACATACTCCTTCCTCCACAGAGGAGTCCTACTCAGACTCTCCCCGACACCAAGGTGAAGGAATTAAAAATCAAATGTTCACCGCAGAACCCTCGTGGAAGAAGAGAGTAAACCCCTGCTCCTAATCCCAATTCAGATCGTCACCGGCGTGCTAAAAATTGTGTATTTCCTTTCTAGCCCTTTGTCTGTTCACAGATGAATATATACTTAAAAAGCCACCCCATTTGCCCAGCTTCGTCTGTGGCCTTTTTTCCCTACTGCTTTTTATTTTTATTTTTTGGCTGCACCTCATGGCTTGCGGGACCTTAGGTCCCCGACCAGGGATGGAACCCGTGCCCCCTGCAGTTGGAGATGCCAAGTCCTAACCACTGGACCACCAGGGAAGTCTCCCTACTGACTTTTTAAAAATAATTAATTAACAAATTTATTTTTGGCCGCGTTGGGTCTTAGTTGCTGCCCGCGGGCTTTCTCTAGTTGCGGTGAGCGGGGGCTGCTCTTCGTTGCGGGGCACGGGCTTCTCATTGCGGTGGCTTCCCTTGTGGAGCACGGGCTCTAGGGGCGCGGGCTTCAGTACTTGTGGCTCGCGGGCTCTAGAGCACAGGCTCAGCAGTTGTGGCGCACGAGCTTAGTTGTTCCACGGCATGTGGGATCTTCCCGGAGCAGGGCTCGAACCCGTGTCCCCTGCATTGGCAGGCGGATCCTTAACCACTGCGCCACCAGGGAAGTCCCCCCTCAATGCTTTTTAAAAACTCGACATCACAAGCATTTCCTCATGTTACAGAAACCTTCGCTGGACTGCATAAGCTGTTCTCAGTTCTGTTGTATAGACTGCCGTGTACACCCTTACTGCATAAATCTTTATCCACATGACCCATCACCTCCTTATGGCACATTCCTAGATGCGCGAAGAACTACGTCAGAAGAAAGGCTGACCCATCCGCGCTGCTACTGTGGCTGGTAACCCTGAGCGCCAGCCAACAGCATTTCCACCCCCAGCTCACAGAACATTCAGGGCAGGGCCAAGGCACTGCCTGTTCGGGGCAGCTGTGGCCACGTTAGACTGCCGCAGGGCGTCTGCCCACTTCTTACCTCTTTCCCTCCCACCTTGGACAGTTCATCCAGATAGATATCAATGAAGTGGAATTTCACTCCGTTCGGAGACTGACTCTCAGGATGTAGGATCTCCTTCATCAAGACGTCCAGGAAAAGCTTGATTCGGCTACAGGAAACAACACACACGGTTCTGTTAACCCCAGCTGCCAACATCCTCTCTTCCCCCAGAGAAATTGGCAACGCTCTCGTGCCCCCCTGCTTAACAAGCAATGCGAGGCGGAAAAAGTTTGACAACCACTGAAACAAGTATAAAATGCTAACTGTCACGTGTGCTCAGATCTGCTGGATTTGAAGTTCTTCACGCGTAAGGATGTTTTGCTCTTGGTACGCAGAGTGGAAGGCGTGGATCAGGCGATTCAAACTTGTTAATTGAAAGACCTGAAACCACACTATTGCCTTCAAAGTTTTAAGGCCCCCAAACGCTAACCCGTATAGTTTACCAACCTTTCTTCCCAGCCGTTTCGCTTCAGAACTTCAAAGGACTGCCTCAGGACCAGACGGATCAGCTGCAGAGACAGACAACTTTCGTTACAAAGAAAGGGAAAGTGAGAAATACTCACCAGCTGAGCAGGATGACGGGTAGAGCCTGCATCCCCAAAGTGAACAAGTTTCCGCAATAATCATATTTAGCTTCTAGAACAAACACTGTTAACTAAGGATGCCCAAACAAAACAGACGGCTCTGAGCGCATCTCCCAATGCGCTCCGCTGGTCGCCTTACCGTGCGCTGCACCAACCAACCCTGGCACGGTCCGCCAGCTGCCGCCCGCCCCCAGCCCCGAGTAAAGGGGCTGTGGCCCCGCCCTCACCATGTGGTACTTGTCCAGACGCAGCCCGTCGATGTCTGGCCACTCCCGGTTCACGGTTTGCCAGAAGGTCTGGATGAACAGGTGCTCTGCAGTGAACAAGAGGCTCTGAACGCTTGGTTTACAGGGTACCATGTTACCACACAGCAAGAAAGTAACGAAGGGAGACAGACTAGGATTGTTTATTCACTCTTCTCAAGAATTCTTGGGCAGCTAGAAAATCTGGTCAGTAACTAAGTATGCTCAATAACTTCTTTTACATTTACATAAAAGCTTATTTTAGTAACAGGAAGGCTGGTAATATCTTAATGTTCAACTCAAATGCTGTCTGGAGAGTGTTTCATTATCCACTGCCAAGCCACGTTTCTGTTAAAAATCAAAAGATTTCCTGAGCCACAGCTACTGGCCCTTTTTCAAAGCCCATCTCTACCTAACAGTCAATCCAAAGCCATTAATTCTGATGAACACTTGGAGGATCCATGTAGAAACTCGGGTTTTTTTTTTTTCATGTTCAGTGTCAGCTGTGTGAGGTCTAACAAAACATTCTATTTTTCTCTTCTGAGCCATGAAATTGGCACTTTTTCACCCCAAACTAAGTTTTTTTTTTTGCTTTACTTCTTTTTGCACAATTCTCTCTTGATATATGAAAAGCTACAGTATACTCCATGTGTAGAGTTTTGGTCCTTACGAGGTCAGCTGAGACCCTGCTAAAATCCAGAGAACCACTGAGGGTTAATAAGGCCAGTGGATGGCTGTGTTCTGAGGAGGGCTGAGCAAAAGAAGCGAATTCTGCTTTCTCTTCCTCTGTAACTTATCAAAGCCTGAATGTCTCAGAAATAATTAATTCCTCCCTTTGTTTATTCTTTTTGGTCAAGAGGGGTTACTTTACAGCCTGTCACCAGTGATGACCTTAAATGGCTCTAGTCTTAAGGAGGATAAGCCATCCTCTACATCCCGAGGTTACTGCAAACACCAGCATATTCACACACAGCCTCTAAGAGTGCTAAAGTAACTCAGGATTTGGAAACTCTGGAGGACTGCTATTTCTTAAAATATTTTTTTGAAATTTCTGAGGTGCCAAATGTGGTGTCCCACAGGACACCTCCTTCGTCACCCTCTCAGTGTGTTTAACAGTTTCCCCATGGGATGGTTTGTCGCCTGACATTTACACACTAGCAGCCCAGGTTCACGTGAAGCTAGCCCATTGGAAAACGGAAACTTTGAAGGAAGGAGAAGAAACAATATTGACTAGATTTCTTAGGCAAGTTACCAAATCTGATGAACAAGGAAGTTTTGAAAGTCATGAAAATATCAGGACTTACGAGCCTCTGAGTTGTTAACAACATGGATGAGTTGGGATATAGTGTTCGCTAGCTCCTCCTGCAAAGGTGGGGTTGGGGAAAAACATCGGGGTTATTACGTGGTACCACTGAGATGACAGCATCACGGCCTGAGGGGAGGGGCGTCTCTAGCTCTTGTTCTCAATGTCACTTCCACTAAGAAGAGTGTATCTGGATATCTGGATTTCATCAAATGTGAAATTCCCAATTTCGACAGACCACTGTGCCAACTCAACATGCCTTTGAGAACTGTCTAAGCCGCACGCTTACATAAGTCATCTCCAGCTATGCGCTCAAATGACCTACAGAAGAAACACACTAGCTGTCAACAAATCCTGGCTGTCAAAATACAACTTGAATTGAGATTCCATCCAAACCCCCAAATAATGGAAACACAGGTGCCAATGAGGGGGAGTGGCCGGCAGGCAGACACCGGGACTGTCATTCCACGAGGCTCCGTGTGGAACCAGGAAGTCCTCTCGTTGGCTTGCTCAGAGACAGGCTGCAAAGGCAGGGTGGTGGGAAAGGTTAAGGGCATCCAATGCCACGGGAAGAGCCCGTCCTGCTGAGCCACACAAGCTCGCTGGGGAGAATTTGGTGTCTTGGTCTATGAAGAAACCTGCCTTGAGGAGTGTCAACAAAATAACTGTTTATGAGTTACAGAAGGAAAGAACAATCCCTGTAGATACTACCTGGACTCAAGTAGTTCTTACGCATTTTAAATGAACTCCCAGACTTGCAAGCGATATTCCCTTTTATCTGTTTTCATCTGTTTTCTTCCTCCACTAAAGCTGTTGGTTACTGTTACTTTGAATGTAACTTAAAAATATTTTGCTCTGCTATCCTACTCAAAACATGTTCAGTGGAATAAAGGCAATAAATCAAAGTGAGTCATTACACAGCTTAGGGGAAGTGGCAAAGCTGCATGGTAAAACCCAGCCGAGTAAAACCTACCCACGATGTGTCAGGGGGCTGCAAACAGCGTTTCCTAAGGCTGACCCTCTACTGCTACAAAGGTAGGCCTGTGTTTACACGTCAGAACAGAGCTCTTAAAGAGCCTAAACCATTTTCTTTGATAGTTTTGGTGGCGGGGCTCGGCGTGCTCAGCAGACAGGGGTCCAGGTGAGCACGCACACCTGTGACAAGTCTCCACTGCCTTTGCGGGTGAGGCCATCACGTCTGGGGCCGCGGCTCACTCTACAAAGACCCTGCCCCCAGCATGGGGGCCGCCCAGTCCCGGGCACCCACTTAGCTGTGGCAGAGGTGGGCCTGGAGCTGGGGTAGCTCACACGATCTTAGACTAGTGCCATGCTGTTTTTGACCACAAATAATAAAAGATATAACAGAAACTTTAAAATAAGTAATGTAAATAAAACCTACCGTGGAACCTATGAAACTGTGACAGAGAAATAATAAATCTAATTTATGTGTCTTCTTTGCTCTTTGAAGAGTTAATTAACCTCACTGCTTGCATCCCTTTCTATATGGACAAGAGGTCAGAAAGTGATCCCTTGAAGCAATGGTCTTCAGTTTGTTTCTGTACATTAGGGATGGATACAGCATAAAATGGGCAGGTCTCTTATCCACCTGTGCCAAAAATCCAGTCATATGACAAAGGGAACTGTAGGTTACCTGTAGAAGGGGTTCATCCTGCACCCACATGCAATAGAAGAGCCCTTTCCATATTTTTAGAAGTTCTTCTTGGCTGAAACCTCCTAGAGGGTAAAACAGCATAAAAATCTTATTTTAGAGTCCAAACATTTCCTTTCTAAGTTTAGAACTGCCACGTAAGCCGTGAAAATAATACTGCATACGTTTTCATTCTTTCACTTGCAAATGTCTTTTTAAATCTGAAGCATACATTTTCTTGCTGTTACAAAACAAACACACATAAATTAGGCAGTTTTATCAGCTATGGGGCAGGGCGGTAGTGGTGGCGTGTTCTTATTATCTGAGGAAAGAAGCAAATGTCATCACAACAAAACATTAACTAATTAAGTGGTCATTTACGAGTTCCCCCAAGTGGCCCTCTGCCTAAAACTAGCACCTCACCCTGCACACCAACATTTTCACTGGTCTTGCAAAGCAAAATTGCAAATCCTACAAAAGATGAGGGATTTGCTGAAGTCCCGTAAAACCAGCCCAAGGAAACTGGCAAAGCTTTGGGATATTTTTGCAAAGATGACCCTTTTAAGGATCGTACGTTCGGCTGTACCTTGATCTCCCTCTCTCCTGGTTACACTTTTCATTTACTGGGCAAGCGTAGTCTTGTTTTAAGTGGCATCACCCTGGTCAGCCTTGTTCTCACTCATTATTCAAGACCCCCACCTCTGCCTGAACCGCCTATGACGAAGCCACACGTTGCACACAGACTTCTGTCTCCTGCGTGGACCCCAGGTGTCCGGGAACAATTGCTGAGTAACATAAGAACCCACAAAATCAGGTAAGTGTACACCCTTGCAGTTTCCAAGCCTATGGAGAACAAACAGAATCCTCAAGCCTTGATGCCTGTTACAAATGGTCATTGTTAATATTTCACTAGAAGGTACTAGGAAGAATCTTTTGGAGCAGCAAAGGATAAACTAGGTGAACGTAAACAAGTATGTATTTGGAATCAATGTGATTTCAATACTCCAAAGCATAATTAAGTTAAAAGTGACAAAGAGATCCCTTTCGATAGAATGAGGTTTATTTATTTTATTCAGAGTATGTTTTAGAGCTTTGTAGGTATTGATTTCCAAGTTACTAAAGACCTTTCTCATACCAACAATTTCATTATAGTGCATTTTGATTCTTTGTGATGGGCTCTCACTTCACCAGAAACTACAGTAACGTTGGTTTATTAAAGTGCCTTTCCTTTAGGGGTCGGGCAAATGATGTGCCAACTGGTTTCCTCCCCATCTTGTAATAAATAAGCCACAGCTGACTGCACAGCTATAGTGTAAGTGATAATAAGTTCCACCAGCGCAGAGCCAACTGCAGTCACGACCGTAGTAACTTTGTCAAAGTCACCTGTGTTTACAACCAATCGTGTTAAGACTAATGAATTAGTGGATCTGGGCAAGGATCATCAATGGCTGCTAAAACATTAGGTGAAAAAATATCGAGGAGCGTTACAATGGATGAGTCAGACCAACAACACCCAAGCCCATTGATGTCCCACGTGATGCAATGCGAAGAACACAGCATCACTTGTTAAGTATTCTCTCAAAAACGAAAAAGCTAATCTACACCACTTCAAATCTTAACTATTAATACCAGTTTGCAGGAAATACAGGGGTCAGAGGAACATGTCAAATGAGACCATGGGACGCAGCCAGCAAAACCCCAGGTGTCGGAAACTCTATAGGACAAATGACCCGGTTCCTCCAATGAATAAACTGCAAGGGAGAAAAAGGTGGATAAGCCTGCTGGAATTTAAGATCAAACGCAATGGGTGGGTCTTGTCTGGATTCTGATTTGTCATAAAGAATCTATGGAATGATAGGAAAAACTCAACAGATAAGGTGTGATAATGGTGCTGTGGTTAGGTTAGAAGGGTCCCTATCTTAGAGATACACACTGAGGTGTCAGGAGATGAAATGAGATGCTGGGGATTTGCTTCCCAAGAATCTCGTGGGAAGGAGGAAGTGGGCCGATTAGACAACCCGGCCAGGTAATTAATAAATACTGAAGCAAAGTACTGATATTTGAAATTATGTACTTGAAATATTCCTTAATTAAAAGAAGAGAAAAAGAACTGCATGAGATTATCAAAATGTTATCGCGGGCTGTTTTCTTTCTTCTTTTTACTGTTTAGAAAACTCATCATAATGAAACTGGAAAAGCACGACCTCTGATGAAACAGGACTTAAATGACGCCAGTTCCTGCACGAGGCTTGGGACTGGGCATCCTGGTTTTTGCCAAGCAGCTACACGGTCTCCCCCTCCAGGGCTGCCCCCCTTCAAGGCAGGGCTGGGCAGGGCTCACCTACGTGGTGGCAAGCAGCCAGCTGGGCTTATGCCAAAGCAGCAGGAATCCCCTTGCCCACGGGGCTGGCGCGAGAATGGGCTGGTCATCCCACTGCTGGTCTTGTTCAGGCCTTAGGAAAGACTCTTGATCTCTCCCGGGAGACTTGAAGAGAAGACACGGTTTGGACCCTGCCACACGGCTGGGAGCCTGTCTGAGAGTGGAAGCGTCAGGGGGCAGCAGAGCTGTCTGCAGAGAAGCTGGGCTCTGGTGCCATCAGTGGAGCTCCTGCATAAAGCTGTGCTTCGGTTTTTTTCCCCTGAAAACTAGTGTGGCTTGGATATTCTGTCAAGTTCCAACTGAAAAAGAGTCCTAACCAATAAGAACATTTATGGCAAAAAAGTCATATACTATATCAGAGTACACAGCTGAAAGTGGCTTATTCACTGCTTCCCACACCCGGTCCCCACCCTCCCCCCCGCCCCCAGGCATCACCTCTCTCTGCCTGGTGGCATCTTTCCCGTGTGTGTTTACACAACACTCATGTGCGATACAGAAACGCACAGGTGTGTGTGCTCAAGCTCAGAAGCCTTTTCACTTAAAAAGAGCACAGTGTGTATTCATCTCCAGATGGCTTCTCTAAGGGCAGCGGCACGTCAAGCCACCTCTAAGTGATCATGTGAGGCGCTCAAGCATCTCTGGATAACCCACACCTGTACCAGGCAAAGGTGTGCTAGGAGGCACTACAGAGGCCTTTGTGAGGGAAAACGGCAGATTTCGACAAAGTAACAGGTGAGAGCAGATCCTGGACAGCGGGCGGGAAAGGGGCTTGGACGTGAAAGCGTATTCTGACTTTCGTCCTACGTGGAGCAACGAAGTACAGCGGGAACAAAGCACTGGGCAGGCCCTGGTCCGCTCCTTCCCGGCTGTCCCTCCCAGAAAGGCCTTGAGCCTCCTGTTCGTCACCTGTGACACGTGTCAGGTTCATGCTTAGGGTCAAAACTAAGTGTACAAACGAGAAGCACGTTGTAAGAGCAAAGCACTACGCGGGGGCGGGTATCACTGTGATCGTCCCATGTTCTCTACCCATAGCCTAGTAGAGCGCGTCTCCCTTAAAAAACACCTGTTTCCAACATTTTATATATATATATATATATATATATATACATATATATATATATATATATATATAAATCCCTCATTTTCACCCAGGAATTTAACTGGTAAAAACAAGGTACCAATCTTTGAAGCATGTAAAGCAAAACACAGAAATGCTCATCATCTAATTTCCTTCAAGACCCTGAAGATGAAGTACGACATATCTGAAGCAGTTTGTCCCACAACTGCTTTTGGATTTGTCTTTTCTTCTTGGGGGTTGAGTTTCTTAAACTTAATACAACTAAGTTTCTAACAATAATATGGGTTTACTTGCTTCAGAATGAATGAGGTGAACATGAAAGTGAGACGTGGATACAGCAAGTCCAACAGCTCCTCTCATCACGAATCAGCCCAGGAGGCAGCTTAGACGGTAACACGTGACCCCACACCTGTGTGGAAACAGCCATAGCTCCCCGTTTCTCTAACTACTGAGTTGAGAGACCCCAACCCTGACAGTATGAAGAAACTCTTGTTTCCCTCATTACTGCCATTGGCTCTAAGACACCATCAACTATAAGATGTACTGTTATCTTATGTGCTGCCAAGAGAAAGCAGGAACGCAAACGAAACTGTCACAAGGTTGATTTTAAAATTTATCCCAATTTTGGATGTTAAATGCTTAAAGCTGCAGAATGGATAAAAGAGGCAGAGATGCTTGTCTGTTCTGTTCATTGCTGCACTCCCAGTGCCAAGAGTAGTGCACGAAATAGTAATAGCACAGAGGAGGCGCTCCACACGTTTGCTGAATATATGAACGAATAAACAGGGACGAAATGAGCCCTTGTGAATAAAACCATGGTTATCCTACAACTGTGAGTGATCAACAGGAACACTTAAAGTAGCAGAGCAACACTGAGTTGCTTTAAGTTCTACAAAGATTTTCAATTTGTTTTTGAAATCACGAAGCTCTCTATGTTGCTAACAGACAGCAAGAGTAAAATTTCAGACTGCCTTTACTATGCCGAAGACGACACAGAAAACTTGGGTCTGTCCGTGAGATTCACTGTCAGCCCAAGTTATTTCCAAACTTGTGTTTCTATTCTGACGAGCACAGCTGTGGCAGACAGTTTTATTCTGTCCCATCATCACTGTCTAGACATTCACTTTGCAGTTAGTTTTTGGAAGGCCCGCTACATTCCCTGCAGTGTGGGCGTGGTGGTGAAAAGGAGTACAGGACAAGTAACTCAGGTGGGATGGCGCTAACGAGACCCCCGGCCTCCTCCCCCAGCATCACCTTGGCATTTCGGACCCTGAGCCTGTTCACCAAAGGGGTTTGAGCACCAGGCTCTGTCTGGCTGCCTCAGCCCGAATGTACTGCATCTGGCCCCTCTTCTGTTCCTGTACACAGGAAGGCCCTCGTATGTCTGGATGTGCGCCCACTTCCGGCTAGGAAAACAGACGGAAGCTTACAGTGTTTTGGGGGGAGAATGGCGCATCTACTGATAATGCGAAACAGTGTAGCTAAGTGCCACAACAGAGACATACTGGATATCTCCAAATCCTAGAGGAGCAGGGTGAGGTGACAGGTAAGGAATTTAGGGGCAAGCGATGCTGAACTGAACGCTGGGAGTGGATCAAGGCTGGGAACCTTTTCTGAGTGGACAGGAGAAGCGAAGGCAGAGGTGATAAATGGTGTACAGTACACCAGGAATCAGTGTGGAGCAGTCACATAGGGGCTGAGGTGGGGAGAAGGAGAGGGCAGATCACGGTCCGCAGACCTGGAATTCCAGGAAGGTGGTGATGTGATCCAGCTGTTTTAGGAAGATGAGCCCAGGCTGGTTTGTGGAGCATGGGTTCGAGGGGGGCACAAATGGAGTTGTTAGATCAGCCAGGAAGTAAGCAAGTGCGTAAGTCTAGATGAGATGGAGGGGCCATCTCAGGGCAGAGTAATTCAGGAGAGGAGACAGTGGGTGCAGGGTGCAGGGAGAGGATGAGGAAGAGTAGTCCAGGCCATGCACGTGTCCAGCTGGAGTCTGAGTGGAGGATGGAAACTGGCAACCAAAATAAAAGAGCACGAGAGACTTCCCCGGCAGTCCAGTGGTTAAGACTCCGCCTTCCAATGCAGGGGGTGTGGGTTTGATCCCTGGTCAGGGAACTAAGATTCCGCATGCCGCGCAGTGCGGCCAAAAATTAAAAAGACCACGGGCAGCAGAGAGGCACCAGAAGAGAAGGTTTTGGAGGGAAGAAAATGAGTCACTTTTGGGCATTCTGAGTTTGGGGACATGCAGGTGGAGACGTCAGGTGAGTAGGGCATATCTGAGCTGAAAACAGCAAAGGTCTGGGATAGAAGGTTACGGTTAGGAACCTCTAGCATACATGGGATAAGAATAACTTAAATCTTTCGGGGAGACCCCTAACAGAATCGAAGTCAGAAAGCTTGGCTTCATTCCTCTTTCTAGCAGACTTCCCATGAAACGGTATTTTCTTTTTCCTGGGTAGTCTTTCGTGATTTCTTGTCAAAATAAAACAAACTAAGGATGTCAGTACAGGGATAAATGATATCAATTTTTTCAAATAGACTCAAAGTATTAATGCTAGCAATAAACAAATCAGGTTTTATCTTAGTGCAATAAAAACCTCCACTGCGTACAGCAGTTCATTCCTTCAAGGGTTTACAGATGAGGTAACAAAATCCGTCAATGGCTCCCCACTGAAGTTAAAATCCAAACCACAAAAGCCCCGTGTGACCTGGCCACTGCCTACTTTTCCAACTTCATCTGTTAACACCCTCACCCTCTCTTACTGACCTTCCAGCTCTTCCCTCTCGCCTCCTCTCAGACCTGTTGAACGCCACCCCGAGAGCCCTGTGGAACAGCCTGTATAGAGGAGCTCTCTCTTTCCTTGGTTTTCGTTTTCTTTACCTCACTTATACGAGCTCTGTTTCAGTTATCTATTCCTCCCTGGATTTCCCGGGACAATTTCCTCGAGGGTAGGGTTTCTATCTTCTCTCCTGTAACCCCAGGGCACCTAAAGGTGTTGGTCAAGTGAGGACGTAACTCAATGAAGAGCGCACCAGAAGCAAGCAGGAGAGTCCAATGATCCAACATGGGATCGGACAGAACGGGTCTAATTCTCAGCTTCCCCACTCGCTGTGACTTTCGGCAGACCACCTAACCCTGTCGGCCGCAGTCCCTCAACCGTAGAACCGGACGAGACCCGGCAGGAAGCGGACACAGAAGCACATGCAGGAGCGCGAATCGGTGCCGCACGCCCCCCCCGCTCCGCCGGCGGCTCCCCCGGCCCGGCCCCCCTCCCCGCACGCCCCGGCCCAGCCGGGGCTCCCCAGCCCCCGCCGCCATGTGCGCGGCGGACCGCCGGGCGCCCACCTGTCTCCCTCTGCGTCTTCACGCTGATATACTGGCGCAGCTTCTTCACCGCCCGATCCCGGATGCCCTTCTCGTGGGACGCCAGGCGCTGAGCGAACTGGATCTCGGCCGGCTGCATGGCGGGGGCCATCGCACCCACTGGCGCATCCCCGGCCGCAGCCCTCCGCCGCCGAGCGCCAGCCGCCGTGCTGCCAGGGCCGCGACTGCGCAGAAAGCAGCGGGGCGGGCGGCGGCGCGCGGGTTGATGGCATCACAAAGGCGCCGGACGCCGCTCGCAGCGCGTTCTGAGAGCAAGCGCGGCTGCCTGGGCAGGGGGCGGACCCCCGCAGCTCAGGTTCGCGTCGCGCCTGCCCGGTTCCGCGGTCTCTCGGTCGCCAAAGTTCAGGGCCGTTGACTGCGAGGTTAGCCGGCGTTGGGTGTTGGCCAGGAAGAGATGGATGGCCAGTGTTACGTCATCTAGCATTTTTGCGCCCACTCCACGAAGTCCCCATCCGATCGGCAGCTGTTCCCCGGGATACGCGGCACCGAGTCTTTAATCGCATTGGACTCCTCGGGCCGCCTGGGCGGTGTGGAGGCGGGGGAGAGAGGCCGCCCTTGGGGATTTTGGCGGGATGTTGCGGCAGCTCTTTCTCCGGCCGCCCTAGCGGCGGCCGGGCTTCACCTCTCCGACCGGCGACCGCCAGTGCCCGTGTCCCTGCCGCGAGGATTGGGAGCGTGAGCTTGTGGGTCCGCCCGCGGGCCTGGAGGGCACGCACGCCGGGGACTCGGCGGTGTCGGCTCGCGGCCGGCTTCAGACAGACGAAGTCGTAGTTGTGCGGGAACCGGTACCTTTGAACGCACAGGCTGCGCCTTGTTTTGCGAACTCTGTGGGCGTGTAGGGGCAGGGCAATGGACTGGGTGATGTCTCCCAGTTCATGGTGGTCGTCTCAGTTACGTAGCAGCCGGCTGCACGAAGGCCCCCTACCGGGGCAGACTTCCCGAGCAGCCTGTGGTCGGAAAGCCTCGGCCTTTGCTCATGGATCTTGGGCTGAGCGCGGGTGCCGGGCCAACAGCCGCTGGTTCCATTGAACGCATCGCCCCTTGGTCTGACATCCCCCGCCAAACAGGAGAGGCCTGATTCGATTTATTTCGCAGGACACTTACACGTGGGTCTCACTGTCCTTTTACTTTGCAGTTAACAAGTTTGCAATCCCGGCTAAGCCAGAGGAGCCAACGCGGGATCTTGCCGACCGAGCACCCGGGTTTCCCGCCGAGAACGCTGCCCAATCTCTGCGAGGCCTCAGCCTCGCGGTTCTGCGTGCCCGACTCTCGGCGTGGACGCGTTCCCGCGCTTTCTGACGTTAGGGTCAGAGGGCGCGCCGCCGCGCAGGCGCACTGAGCCGAGGCTGCGGCGGCCATGGGGGAGGCGGGCGGCGCTGAGGAGACCTGCCGGGTCAGTGTGGGCGCTGGGCCGCCCGCCGTCCGCGGGCCTGGGCTGTGGCGCCCTCCGCTCCCCGACGCTGAGCCGCACCGCAGCCCGCCTCGGCCTTGCCATGTGTGCCCGGGAGGGCCCTGGGCGTCGTCTGCGGACAGCATGGCCTGGACCGGGGATGGGGGGCGGCGACCCCAGGCCCAGAAACCGCGCGTGCGGGTCTGGGAGGCTGAGCGGTGGGCGGTGGGCGTGCTCCTGTGCCTCCTGTGTCCCCACCCGCGAGGTCCTGTCGCCGGGTCGGGCTTGTTCGGCCTCACGGTTGCCCGGCTGTCACAGCCGCCGCACGTGGTGGCGCCCGAGCGGGGGTGGGGTGGGGGGGGATGGACTTTGGAGCCGCATCCGGATTCAGATCCTGCTGGTGTCCCCTGGTCCTGGGGTTCCTGAGAGTCACCTAGCCTGCCTGTGCCCCCGTTTCCCAGCGGGACAGCCTTGAGGTCTGTGGTGAACACGAAGCGCGCTGGCCAGCAAGGGGTTTGGCGCACCCAGTAGGAATCCAGTCAGATTCATTTTCCTTGTGATTAGCGTGGCGCTGGCGGAGCGTTAAGAAAAAGTTGCTGGCGTTTCCCTGGGCTTTCAGCAGTAGGGCCTCGTTTGCGCTTTGGAAAAACTGGCTCGTCGCTTGAAGGCTGGGGCTTCACCGCTCTAGCTGTAATGTACATAGTGGAGGGCACGTTAGGTGAGGACGTGCTTTTGAAACAGTTGTGAACCCAGGAGGTGTTAAAGAGAAGGAGGCAAGCTCACTTGGGCTGCTGGTTTTAGTCACCTGAGGACGAGTGTAGTGATCTTAAGGTGTGCTTGTTCTTTTAGCATATGGGAACCAAAGAAGAATTTGTTCAAGTCAGAAAGAAGGACCTGGAACGACTGACAACGGAAGTGATGCAAATACGGGACTTCTTGCCCAGAATACTAAACGGGGAAGTGCTGGAAAGCTTCCAGAAATTAAAGACTGTAGAAAAAAGTGAGTGTTACTTCATCTGTAGCAGTGTCTAATGGTGACAGCAGTCTGTTTCAGCAGGTTTGCCTTCCGTAGCTGTGAAGTGACTATAAATAAACTTTAAGGTACTGTTATAGTCTTTGTGATTACGTTTGGGAGAGTCTGATAAGGCACAAGGGAGGGAGGTGCCCACGATGAGCAACTTGGCTGTGTGCAAATTTGTGTTGGAGGAAAGGGCTGCCAACCTTCTGAGTATCTGCTACCAGCTCTCCTTTCTCCCCCTTTCATCTTTGGCGGAAAAATTTTATGCTTTATCATTTAAGAGCTCTGTTCCAAAAATTAAGTCTTTTTTGTGTCACTTAAGGATCTTGCCGTGCAGCAGCCTTGCAGGGGGTCAGATGTGTCTATAGAGATACTTCTCTCGATGGAGGAACGGGTCAGCTTTAGCCCTGATTTAAGTTGCTAGGACTTGTGCACTCAGATTCTGAGATTTGAGCTCAGCCATTGTGTCAGGTATCAGTCTGGGAGCCCTGCTGAAGCTCTTGGAGCTGTTTCGGATTGATTCAGCACTTGCCTGACTGAGGCCGAGTTACTATCAAATCAGCCTTCAGGGGTTAAGGCTAACTTACCGTTGTGTTTGATTGTTTGCCATCACTGCTTAGCCTCTAGAAGAGGTGTATCTGCGAGGCCCAGGTCATGTCTTTAGCGCTAGTCCAGGCAAGAAGGTGTCTGGACTCAACAGTACAAGTTTCTGGTGTGTGGAAAAGTACCTGGTCAAGGGGCAGCCATGTCCAGTTAGAGGGGAGAATGCTCATGGTTGCCGTGGCTCCCTGCCTGTTTATTCTCTCTTGGAATCCTCAGATCCGCCCTCGGCCCTGTGGTGTGCCCTGCGGTGTGCCCTGCGAGGTGGGCTCCTGCAGGCTGCGTGCCTCTTGCCTCCTTGCTGGCTGCCAAGGGTGCTCACCGATAGAAGGCGTCAGCGGGCAGAAGGAGTGGGGTGTTTCCTCCCGCTTCCTCCACAGCTGTGACTCGCACCCGGGAGCCACCCGCAGCTCTCACTGGGCTCCAGGAGCGCTGTTTCCCCCCCTCGTTCTTTCAGCTGGAGGGCTGCTGCTAGTCCCAGGGTGCCTTACCATCCCTTTTGGGTCTCTGACCCCTGCTGTCCCCCCTGTAAGTAGTCCTTTCCATAAAGGCCACACCAGGGTTCCCTTGTTTCCCGCTGGGACGCTGCCAGGTATGCCCCCGTCACTGGTTACCATAGCTCCAGGTCGTTGTCTTCTTAATTTTCTTAGTCCTGATCTCATGCTCATTTCGGGAAGGAAAGTGCTGATCAGCAGCTGAGTATGTCAGCCTGCTGCGTAGTTGTATTTCTCACTGAAAATTAATGAACTGGCATTCTGAAGAATACTTCAGGGTCTTCTCATGAGTTGGTGAGCGCAAGTCAATTTTTGGAGATTAGTCCTCTGTCAAAATCAGGCTGGTGGTTACAAAAACGCGGCCCACAAATGAGTCCATGGCGACTTGATCAAAGTTAGGCTTTAGGAGATCTTGCCTCACAGCCCTTGGTCTTCCCCAGCCACACCATCACCTCTTTTCCATTGATCTTCTCGGTCTGCTTTGCTGAGTCAGCCTTCTTTGCAGCAGCCTTTCAGCTCGTGGAGGTGCTCGAGGCTCAGGCCTAGGTCCCCTTCTCTCCTCACTCCGTGGCCTCTCTGTGGGCAATCTCTGCACACACATAGCTTTAGTTGCCATCTTGATACCAGTGTCTCATAGGTTTTTATCTAGCCTGACTTCTCCAGGCTCAGGGCCCTGTATCTAACTCCTACTTGGCATTTCTTCTCGCTTGTTTCACATTCATTTCAAATTCTAAGTGTTTGGGGCTTCCCTGGTGACGCAGTGGTTGAGAGTCCGCCTGCCGATGCAGGGGTCACGGGTTCGTGCCCCGGTCCAGGAAGATCCCACATGTCGCGGAGTGACTGGGTCCGTGAGCCGTGGCCGCTGAGCCTGCGCGTCTGGAGCCTGTGCTCCACAACGGGAGAGGCCACAACAGTGAGAGGCCCGTGTACCGCAAAAAAAAAAAAAAAAAAAAAAAAAATTCTAAGTGTTTGTCTTAGTGTTATCAGCCTGCAGCCATCAGGAAGGACCTGTATTCTGACAAGGGCAGATTATTGGCTCGTTGCAGTGAGGGAGACCACACACCAGAGGGACTGTGGGCATTTTGCCAACAAAGGAAAGGACAGAGTTGCTGTAGGATTTGAGGCAGGGCCGAGTTTAGGTGGAGTGCACATGGAGCTGTGATTTCATAGGCTCCAGGCAGAGTAGGTCTGTGTGTGAAGGGGTCAGCATCAGGTCTCACTGCAGTGGCCCCAGGTCCTGCTTCGTTGAAAACTACAAAATTTAGGTACATGGTGGCACATCAGGTCTAGAAATCCTTTATTTGAAGCTCTGCAGCTAGCTGGCTATCAAGGCTCTGCTCTGTGTCACAGTGACTGCAACCCTGCAGGCGAGAGTGGATGTTTCCTCCTCCTTACTAGTGTAATTCCAAATAGCACAATTTCTGATAGTCTAGGATTTTAAAGAGTAAACTTTCTCTGAACAAGAAATCAGTAGCCACTGAAAGAAGGGTTCATCATGACACTTTACTCTTGCAGTGTGTCCTTGGGAGAAATGCTGTTTCCTGTTAACTTGGCAGCCAGCTTTCTGTGTCTGTTATCCCAGCCTAGCAAATTGCAGGACAGATTTTCATTTTCTCAGAGCAGGCTAATTTTACTTTCTCACGTCTGACTCATGCTATCCTGCCCCTACCCCACTGGACACCAGGCTTTCCCAGCCTTCCCAGGGCACCACCATCCAGACAGAGACCTGGGATCCTCCTTGTTGCCCACCTCCCCTCTCACCGTTCTCTCCCCTTCCAGCCCCGGCCTGTCTCCCCCGTAAGTCCTGTACGTTTCCCCTCATCGATGCATCCACCACCTCCATCGCCACTGCCTCCACCGAGTCCAGGCCCCTGTCACTGTGCCTGAATCTCTGCTCCTGATAGCATTATCTCATTGCCACTTGCCAGTCCACTTTGTATACTGTAGCCTGAGTAATTTTTAACAATTCAGTCTGATTATGTCATTCCCCTGCTTAAGTCAGTTTTCAGTGGCTTCTCTTTGCTCTTAGGATAAAGACCAAAGAACAAACAAAACCCTGACCCAAACCCCCTACCACCCCAAACCTTAAAACTGTACCGTGGCTTGAAAGGATTTGTACTATTGGACTTAGCCTCCGGCCCAGACTCATTTCCTTATCTGACTGCCTAGACAAGATTTGTCTTCCTGTTGGATGTTGTCATAGCATCCTGTACTTTTCCTTCAGACAGAATGGTTTTAGTCCCATCTTACAGTATAAACTGGTGGAAGGGCAGGGTCTCCCGTTATATTCTCTGTGCCTGGCTGAGTATTTGGTCCTAAGGGACCACCCAGCCTCCCGTCCCTGCGTGCTCTTTTTTTAAATTTGCAGTGGTATCTCGTGAGGCCAGTGTGTGCTGCAGGTCACCGGGTGTATAGGAGGGGAGGGTTGAAGCGGACCGGAGTGCTTGTGGTCGGCTTCACTGTGAACCTTGAACACGAGCTGGCCCTTGAAGACTTCTGCTTCTCTGGTCTGAGGCCTGGCCTAGAAGATGGCCTCCTAAGAGGCATCTTTCACTTAATTTTGGCTCTTGAATTCTTTTTTTTTTTCTTTTTTTGGCTGCACTGCACAGCTTGTGGGATCTTAGTTCCCAGACCAGGGATCGAACCTAGGCCCTTGGCAGTGAAAGTGCGGAGTCCTAACCACTGGGACGCCAGGGAATTCCTTGGCTCTTACCACTCAGGTGACATGAAAGAAAACAAAAATCACCCCCCCCCGCCCCTTTATCTCTTTGTGAGGACTAGGTCTGATGGCCCTTCCTCGGCCTTCCCAAGGGCCTGTCTTCCCAGAGGGATCACATGAGCCATTGCTTTGAAAATGGGTCCCTTAGAGTCAATCCAAGAATCACACGGTGGCAGCAAGAGCTGTTTGACATGTGGGTTCATCCACCCTCTCACTGGCCTGTGGTCTAGGACAGTTCTTGGCTTTGACCAGTATCAGAGTTGCTGTGTGCCTCCCGTCTTAAGCAATGAGAAAGGGCAACGTAGGAGTGGATGCAGGCAGGGAGGAAGGAGAGGGAAGCCACACACCTGACTTTAGGGCAAGTTTCTCTAGGAGAATAGGTGTGGATCTTTGGATGGTTTGGATGGGCTCAGGCTGTACAAGCCAACCAGAGGGCTTAGGGTGGTGTGATGGGTGTCAGGTCGTGAATGGGACTTAATTCTGCCTCTAGCACGGTAACTTAGTTTCTTTTGGGAAACTGGGCAGTAGGTGGTGGAGTTCGGAGTAATCCTACAAGGGTGTTGCCTGAGAATCTTTGGGGAATAGATGAGCATTGAGGGCAGAGGCATGATTTGTTAGAAGGGAAGTGGGACGATGTTTTAGGCTAGGGTAAGGCATGTGTGAAAGTCACAGATGGGAGTGAGCAGGATTGTTCGTGGGTTAATCGGCTAGCTTCTCTGCTTGACCTGTGGAGCAGAGATCGGGGTATAGCAGATGTCAGTAAATGTGAGCAGTTTAAGGAAGGCAGAGTAACCACGGATTATTGTTTTAACTTTGAAAGCAGAGGCTGTTGGAAACTAGCACATGGAAATGACTTCAAAATAGTGATGAAAATGACATTTTCAGGGGAATGATTTTTGCATCTAAGTTAGGATAGGTTGAGGACTTGGTTGGAAGGGGAAGAAAAATTAACGGTAAAGTGCTCATCAAGGAAGGTCTGGACTTGACGTTAGAGTGTGGACTGTGGCTGCATGGATGGAGTGGACAGGACGTGAGAAGAAATGGTTGGTCTGGTTAGGCTCCGTAGGTGGGCGCAGAGCTCAGCGGGAGGATACGGGGATGCAGGAGTGGTCTGTGCACTGCTGCTGTGGGCCGTCTCCGCTGTTGCCCTGTCTAGAACGAGGACAGCCGCGCCTGCCTCACTGGAGGCATCAAGCGTTACAGTGAGCTCCCCTTTGGCACGTGCTTGGTACAGGCGGGGCTTGGGTGCCCTCCACGGAGAGGACGAGGACGTCCTCAGGTGGAGGGGCCCTGGACACTCGCGTAGTAAATGGGTCCCCGTGATGCTGCAGCGCCGCACAGCCCTCCTCGCGGCGGGTGTGGAGGGCCGATGCAGAGCTGTACTTTGGGGGGTGGGGTGGGGTCAGCACTCATAACTCTCGTGTTGTTCAGGGCTCAGCTGTACTCAGTAAAAGTCAGCTCACCCCCCTTTTCTGTCGTCCCTTCTAGTGCACGTTCTTCCAACGGTGAAGGAGGTATCACTACATCAGCGCATGGCACGAATTTGTTTTAAACTGGGAGAATCCTGCTTTTTTAAAAAAAATAAAATTTTATATAGTATATGGTTGTTCAATATGTAAAATAAATGAATGTTGTATTTCCTGCATAATTCTTTAAAAAATTCAGTTTTATAACGTTTACTTTTAAAATCAGTGGGTACAATGAAGGTGGTTTTTTTAGAATTTATTTATTTATTTTTGGCTGTGTTGGGTCTTGGTTGCTGCGTGCGGGCTTTCTCTAGTTGCGGCGAGCTGGGGCTGCCCTTCATTGCGGTGCGCGGGCTTCTCATTATGGTGGCTTCTCTTGTTGCGGAGCACGGGCTCTAGGCGTGCGGGCTTCAGTAGCTGTGGCACATTTGCTCAGTAGTTGTGGCTCACGGGCTGTAGAGCACAGGCTCAGTAATTGTGGCGCACGGGCTTAGTTGCTCTGCGGCATATGGGATCTTCCCGGACCAGGGCTCGAACCCGTGTCCCCTGCATTGGCAGGCGGATTCTTAGCCACTGTGCCACCAGGGAAGTCCCCAATGAAGGTGTTTTGATGAAAACAAAAATTTAATGTTAGACATTTTGGAAGACGGTTGCAGTACCATCCTCAGTGTCCAGTTCCTATTTTTAATTGTGGTTGTTAAGTAGCAAGAAAAAGACAAATCCCAGAGATAAGGAATTGCAAATGAGAAATGTTTTAAACAGCTCACCTTGTAACATGAGGACAGTTTTCAATTAAACTGATCTTGAAGCTTGAAATCAGAGGGGTCAGATATTTTTGTTTCACAATTAAGTCACCAAGTCTCAGAATTTCTTGCGTTTCTTGGTTGGTAGGTGTTCATTTTGGAGAGAGATGATAGAAAAGCCACTCAGCCTGTTTAAATTTTCATTGTCTTATAGAAGACACTTTCCAAATGAATTGTGTTGCATTTGAGATGTTAAATGATATAATTTAAAAGCAACTTGCCACCTTAGTGGCAGTCTGTCAGATATTCGCTCAAGAGTCTCAGAGGCGTTGGAATTATTTAATTTTACGTGTTGACGCCGAACATAAGCTACAGTGTCATTACTGACATTTTAAAATTTGCAACATTAGTTTTAACTTAAAAAATTTATTTGTTTAAATAAATATATTTAAATGTTAGTAGAGTGCATATCAGCAATGAATGCAAAGAAGTGCAGCCATGATATACTGGAGAGATATTTGACTAGGTTTTTAGCAGAGAGGAAAAGTTACTTTGTGTAATTTGAAATCTGTACAGCAGCACCTTACCTCTGTGAGCATAGTCCAGGAGAACCTTGTGTGGTGATGAAGGTGTTGTATGATCTATGCTGTCTACGTCTGTTTTAAAAATAGCCACTAGTGGGCTTTCCTGGTGGCGCAGTGGTTGAGAGTCCGCCTGCCGATGCAGGGGACACGGGTTCGTGCCCCGGTCCCGGAAGATACCACATGCCGCAGAGCGGCTGGGCCCGTGAGCCATGGCCGCTGAGCCTGCGCATCCAGAGCCTGTGCTCCGCAACGGGAGAGGCCCCAACAGTGAGAGGCCCGCGTACCGCAAAAAATAAATAAATAAAAATAGCCACTAGCCATCTGTGCCAACTGACCCAATGCCATTTATTGAAAGGGCAGTCTTTCCCTCCTGTGCTACAATGTCTTTTGTCATAGTAGCTAGTTTTATGTGGGTCTGATTCTCAATTCTTTATTAGCTCTGTTATTTCTTTTAAAATTATTTTTAAATACTAGTATTTATTAGTTTTTGTGTTGATTTTCTACTAGGTTGTTGTTTATTCTAGCTCCCTGATGAAACTCTCTTGTTGTCTATTTCTGGAACATATCAATCACAGTTATTTCAGAGAAGTCTGAGTCTGATAAATCCATTGTCTGGATCACCTGCTGATCTGCTTGTGTTGTCTGTTTTTCCTGTTGGTAGTTCTGGTAATTTTTTTTATTGATTAATGGATTTTAAAGAATGAAGTGTGTAGAGGCTCTGGATTTGATATTTTTCTCCAGCAAGAACTTTTTCCCCCGGCTTCTCTCAGTCAGTTAGAATGGAGTCAGAGTAGTTCACCTAAATCCAGTTAGGCATTGAGCTCGTTCACGGCTGGTTTCAGTCTTAGTTCAAGCTGGCCTGTGTCTAGTTCATTCTCCCTCTTAGGGTTTTAGCTCTTCAGGGGGGTCTAACTGAGAGCTTGAGTCATTTCCCAGAGTCCTTCCATCTAGGCAGACCCTGCCTGACCTTCAGTTCTTTTCTCTTTTTTAAATATTTATTTATTTATTGGGCTGCACCAGGTCTCAGTTGCGGCATGCGTGTGGGATCTAGTTCCCCGACCACGGATCAAACCCAGGCCCCCTGCACTGGGAGCGCAGAGTCTTACCCGCTGGAGCACCAGGGAAGTGCGCTGACCTTCCGTTCTGACCTCTCCAGAGCCATGAGGTTGATGACAGCTCCGCCTGGCCTCCTGGCCTCTCTCCACTCACCGCCCGCCCGCCTCGCTCTGCAGCCCCTCTGCGCTTTCCCTGTGCTTCCATCTCCTCCAGGATCACGGCCTGCCCTAGGTCTCGGCTGCCTAGTGGCTCTGTACGCCGTGGCGAGATGCTCTGCTTAGCTCTGCTGCCTCTTTGCCTGTGCTGCTTTTGAATATGCAGGTGCCTTGGGGAAGAGCGGGCTGGGAAGTTGCGCTTGCTCACTTCAGTGCACCTCCCTCTTCTCTAGGTCCCGGCTCTCAAGGCCTACATGATTTGGTAACTCCCAGATACTTTGAAACAACTTTTTTCTGGTTTGTTCAAATTCTGCTTTCCTACGTATTCTTGGGGGGGAAGATTGATCTGCTGCATCACCATGCTAGCTGGAAATGGTTCTTCCATGTATTTTGTTACGATTTTTAAATTGTTAAAGATGTGGTGTCATACAGAAAGCACAGGCTATGGAGATGTTCCAAATTAATGGAGACTAAAGATACATGACAGTTAAATGCAATACCTGATCCTAGACTTGATGCTGTACCTTGAAGGAAGAAAATGCTGTAAAGGGCAATTTTAGATCATTTGACAAAACTCTAATGTCTGTGGTAGATTAGGTAAAGGTATGTTAATTTTTCTCAAGTTGACAACTGTGTATACTGGGTAACTAAGACATTATCCCTATGCTTGGAAAATGTTCACTGAAGTATTTAGAAGTAAAGGACCATGATATATGTAACTTACTCTAAACTGGCTGAAAAAATGTACTGTGTGTATGCTTGTGTATGGTCCAAATGATGAGCAAATGTGGTGAAATGTTAACAGTATGTAAGTGTGGGTAAAGGGTATGTGGGTATTCGTTGTATTATTTTTATTCATGCAGCATTTTGTAAGTTTGAAATTATTTCCAAATAAAACAGCGAAAAACATATTGTAAAATGGAAATACTAATTAAATGTTTACAGAACCATAAGCATCCCTGAGGCACTTGGGTTCTTAGCAGTGGGGTTTGAAAAGCACTGCACTACGTGATTTCTAAAGCATTTGTGGGGTGTTTTGAGATTAATTGCCCAAGAGTTTGATATTAATGAGAAGAGAGGGGGGGCCTCTGTTTCAACTCAGAGAAGAATTATTCTGGCCCATAGAAATATGAGCTAGGGACTTCCCTGGCAGTCCAGTGGTTAGGACTCCGCGCTTTCACTGCTGAGGATGTGGGTTCGATCCCTGGTCGGGGAACTAAGATCCCACAAGCTGCGTGGTGCAGCCACCAAAAAAAAAAAGGAAAAAGAAGAAATATGAACTAGAGAGAGAATCATTAGAGAGTGAGTGCCAAGAAGATATTATTTGATTTGACCAAAGGTTTATTGTGGCCCATATGAGATAATAAATACCAGAGTGTATCAAGTCCAGCTCCTGGCAGGAAACAGAAGGGGTAAACAGAGCATATCATGAAGCGATGACAGACCAAGGTGGGCAGGGTTTGGGGAACCAGCACAAGGGAGGCGAAGGCCCAGAACCTGGAAGAGTGGGGCGCCGTGGCCTCCCAGCGAGCGGCCAGACTGGCAGGAGGGTGGGTGCTGGGCAGGACCATGCCTCAGCTCGGAGGAGGAAACCACTGCTGCTTGAACCTGGCAGGGGTAATGCAGTGGGTAAGTCGATGTCCCACCCTGCCTCCTGTCCTTGTTTCCTGTGGGGACCCACTGTCCAAATCCAGCAGGCAGGGGAGCCGGTCGCTGTGGAGGTTGGGTTCAACCTTTTACCTCTCGGGACAGAGCAGGTTGGAGAGTGGATCTGAAGGGCGCGTGGAGACTGTCCAGAATGCAGGGGACTGGGAAAGGAGAAGATGGACTGCTGTTTGGGGCTCAGTGGACTGAGGAGCAGAAGGGTAGCCAAGGTGGAGGGGTGGAGACATGTGTTGCTTGGACAGATCACTATCGACCACCCAGTTGTTAACATTGTATTTTATGCCAGTGAATGAAAAGCAGAAGTCCCTGACTCTTTGGTTTGGGAAATTACTTTAACAGAATTCGTTTGAGTTCAGCAAGGTTGATCTTAGTTTTCTGTGCTAGAACTCAGTTGAAAGTCAGTCAGGTAGGTATGCACCGTATGCCTGGTATGTGTCAAGCTCTGCTAGGTGATGTGGGGGTATAAAAAAGATAGGATCAGATCCTTTTCCTTGATAATTCTCGGGAGACTGAGGAGCTGCAACGTGGAGGTGTGAAAAGGTAGAGCCAAGTACATTGGCGGTGCCAGCACAGGACAGATTCCTATTAGTCACATGTTTCCTTCCTCTTAGGAAAGAGTGCTCCGGTGGCCTTTACGTTAGGAAAAGAAGCAGATTTTTGGCAGCGCAGGAAAAAAAATTTCTATTTCCATATTCTGGTTCCAACTCTCCTCCCCCACTCCTTTCGGTTTGTTTTAAAAATTTGACAGCTAATTAAAGTGTCGTTTGGCTGGAAATGCATTTAAACTCTTTAACTGAAGGGTTTTTTTGTGTTTAAATGAATCCCGGAATATTCTCATCTTTTCACTTTTTCAACTTACATTTTTTGACAGGCCGATTAAGTTAAAATGAGGTCTTTAGGGTGGGCCCTAATCCAGTATGACTGGTATCCTTCTTAAAAGAGGGAATTTGGACACAGAGACAGAAGTACACGGAGGGAAGATAATGTGAAGAGACAGGGAGGAGGCCAGACAAAGGCAGAGGCAGGTTGGGGTTACACTGCTGCAAGCCCAGGGACGTCTGGGGCCACCAGAAGGCGGAAGAGACGGGGAAGGATCCTTCATCCGCAGATTTCAGAGGGAGCGTGTCCTTGCCAACAGCTTGATTTCAAACTGTAGCCTCCAGAATGATGAGAGAATACATTTCTGTTCTAAGCCACCCAGTTTGTGGTACTTTGTTATGGCAGATCTAGGAAACTAACATACCCTCCAAATCTCAGCTCATAGTAAAGATGGATTCCATCAGTAGCTAATTCTAAATTCTTTTCTAAACCTATTAGTGAGAAGAATGTAAAAGTTGATGGCTATTAAAAAGCCCTTAGTTTGGATTTGAGACTCTTTACTGAGCTATTTTGATTAAAAACATATTTTTTTCTTATTACATGAAATATCTGATAATTTATTAAACATTACAATTAATAATGTATTATAAACATGCCAGGTGGTAAAGGGTAGGAGAAATCGATCCCTTTTTTTATAGTTTAAATTTCTTTGGCTGGGTTTTAGTCACCCCGCTTTTCATTTATGGCTCTCTGTACCCTTCCTGTGGGTAAGTTGATAGTCATTCTCATGTTATTAAAGCTATCAAAAAAGGATTCTAAGCTTCAGAACTTAGAATGTTGAAATGACCTGTGATTTAGGTTGTTTCTATATACTGATAGTCTGTCTAGGCCACCCTTTTACTCAGTTAGATTTCTCCTTCATTTTGAATGCTAAACCTTAGCAGTTGAAATACAGTCTAGGCTGGGTGGCAGCCTCTTCCTTGTTCTAATACTGAGGCTGGGTAAGGTAATGTCTTGACCATGTACAATGTACTGCATATGTATTATTTCTGTCCCTGATTTTTAAAACAAATTGCAAAAGCAATATATCCTCTTGTAGAAGAATAAGACATACAATCAAAATAGCTGAGTTTTTTTCTTTATCCAAGGATTAGCTGGACTGTATAAAGAAGTGAAATTCATTTACATGACAAGTATTTATAAAGTGCCTGATCGGTGCTGTGTACTATTCTAGGCTCGTGAGATGCATCAGAACACGTGAAGATCCCTGCCCTTATGTTTCAGGCGGCAGGCGTGCCGTGTGGGCCAAGTTGAAAATGCAGGGAGGTGGCGGCAGTGCTCCCTTCTCGCCACAAGGCGGTGGCCTTGTACAGCACAAAGCCACCACCTGCCTCCTGGAGAGCCTGGGGTGGGTGGGCTGACACCCCTAACAGTGCCTTTGCATTCTGGGGGGTAGAGTGGGATGGTTTAACCCCGTCCCTTTGCTGTGTTGACTTACAGTGAGGTCATAGGCAGCTATACAGAGTGAGAGATTATGAAATTACCATAGTGAGTCTTTTGGGTGGCCATAATTAATTCCTACATATTTTTACACGTGAGCCATGTTATTTCCTGTCTTCCTTACCATGTTTGAGTAATATACAGTTTAGTAATAGAAGAAAAAAAATAAAAATTAACTGCAAAGAAAAAGTTTTATGCCACCAATGATTTTATCTCAGTTTTCGTTCATTTTGTTTCTTTTTGTCTGTGACCGTTTGCAGTTCACATTTCATTCATAAGTTTACCATCGTTACAAAAGGCAGATATGTATTTTTCAAAGTATAGCACTTGATTGATATAGTTGGTTTCTTGGGTGGCCAGGATTAGTGGGACAAAATTAAGAATTCCAGTGAAAGTCATGTTGTGGCATAATACATCCCACCCCAGTTTCTAAGAAACCCGTTTTAAGAGAAGCTTTGCCAGCTGTTTCACAATCGTTAACTGAATATTTAGCTTTAGGTTTTAATCCCTCTTCTAGGGCAAAGGGTCTCTAGAAAATGTAGGCCTCCCTTTATTTTTCCAGAGCTTTTGGAATGCCTGCATTGTTCTTGGCACTGATCCCAGCCCCCCACCCCCACCGCCAGTGTCTCGTCTGGGCTTTCCTTGCTATCCCAGACCCCTAGGTCATAAAGCCACACCCCTTCTCTTTTGTCCGTTGGAGGAAGTGTCTGGGAGCCACTTCTCTAGGGTGGAGTGATGCTCCATTTTCCAGCATCTGCCCTATGAGGCGCTCTCAGGGCCGTCTGCCTTGTACTGCCTTCCATTTTTCCCGCTAGTTTACATCCCTAGGGCTGGGCTCCACTGTTTGCTTTGCTGGCTGTGTGTTGATCTCATTTTGTTGGTGGTGAGAGATGTGGCTGTTGCCCTGAAGCAGTCACTCTCAAACCCTGTTCCCAGGCCAGCTGTATCAACCTCACTGGGAACTTGTTAGAAATGCAGATCCTCAGGCCTACTTCAGAGGCAGAAACTGAGGATGGGGCCCGGCAGGCTGTGCTCGGACAAGTCTTCCAGGGGATTCTGATGCACAGGAAAGTTTGAGAATCACTGTCCCCAAGCAGCGCTACTTTAATTAAGAAGTTACACCAGTAGCTCTGAGCACAGGCCCGTGCTCAAATCTTGGTATATGTTAGCATTAAAACTGATGATATCTTAGTCCTTGAAGTCAAGGCACTTAAAACTTTAAAGCACCTGTTTCTTTGCTTTTTGAATGTCAGTATTTCTGTAGCATAATATTTTTTATTTAGAGTTGACAATACGGTTGATTTCAGAGTTATTAACACAGATGTCTTTTGGGATTTTTGTTGGCCCTTTGAGTCATCACCTGAACAAATGTGGTAGAGAGGGAGCGTTCCCTACCTCCCATCTTTCACTGTGGCCACCTCTTGTCTCCATTGCCGCTGCTTTCACTTCTCCATTGACTGCGGCAGCAGCTGTTCCTGGGCAGTCAGTCTGCCTGTGGTGAGACGAGCTTTGTGAATCAGCCCGGCTGGCACCGTCTCCTCACTGAGCTGCCTTCTGCTTTTTATGGAGCAGATACAAGTCTGTGCCATGAGACAGTCGGGCTGCTCAGCCCTGCCTTCAATCCTTTAAATAACACGCTTTCTTAAAACCTTGAGTGCAAGTCTGGCAGTAAAATGAAGTCTCAGAAACAGAAAACAGAAAACAAAAAGGTGCTTTCTGCCATGGGCAAAAAACGGACAAAACCTTAAAAAACAGGACTGTTAGAATATTGGTTATTCAAGGACTGGTTATGTGAATAATCTTACCTAAGAGATCAGGTTTTCCTAAGAGAAGATTAAGCAAAGTGGATGCTCAGGAGAGATTAGTGATTTGAAATACTGAATATTCTTCTGTCTCTTCTAGATCTGGAAAGGAAAGAGCAAGAGTTAGAGCAACTGAGAATGGATTGTGAGCACTTCAAAGCCCGCCTGGAATCTGTGCAAGAGGACAGCGTGAGAGAGAAGAAGGTACGACGCCCACAGGGTCCCTGCGAAGTGCCAGCGCCGTGGCCGTGACCGCAAAGTGGCGCCGGCCACAGCCCAGCCCGGAGGCCTCAAGACGCTGCATTTTTACATGTATTTATTCTGAACGGGCTGGAAAATAGTTGATCGTTTGGATTTTACAACCATTTAATGTGGGGGATTATTGGTGCCTTTTGATAGTCACTTACTGTTAATTCAGTGTTTAAAAGCCCGATCCAAGTTATTAAAACTCATAATAATCTTGAAAAAATCATGCATACAATGATTTATAATCAGAGATAGATATATTAAATAGAAGTATTTGTAGTTAACTTCACACATCATTTCCTGATATTTTAGAAATAACCAATTATATTTCATTTTAATATTTGGGGAGACTAACAATATTTCTTGAAAATTATACATTTTTTTGCATGGAATAAGTTATTTCCTCTTCTGTAAAACTAGAACTCTTCTGCCACTTCTGCTGAAATTCGGAGCTTGAATTTTTATGTTTGAATAGTAAAGGAGTAATAGTACTAGTGACAGAAGCCAGGATGTGTTGTTAACTGTGTGCTGGCAGGCGGTCAGCAGCTGTCCATGCATCTCACTTGTTTCTCCCAGCACAGCTGGATCAGCAGGTGCTGTTAACCTGCCGGAGTGAGAGGAGGCTGGTCCCAGGCTCCACTGCCGTGTGCTAAGCTTTGTGTCACACTACCTCCTTGTGTGGAGGAGTTCTGAAGGTTTGTGGCTGCAGTGGAGGTTTTCTAAAAGCGATGGATTTTGTATGGCCTTTATTTTTCACCCACATATTTGTTAATTGTTTATTTATCAAGAAAAACTATTCCTTAACCCAGATATTCATAGTTCTTAGTTTCATAGTTTAGGAACACAGGTAAGTGACAAACTGCCATGGAAATCAACCCAAAGACATTCTTTACATTCCAAAATCATTTTACACTCTGAGAGACAGTAGCTTTCCTCATCGCCTCAAAATCTTTTATGGAATCATAAATTCTGTAGAAATCTGCATATGCCTTCTTTCTTGGTTCAGCCACAGCAAACTTATAGAAAGCTGCAGCTCCCAGAGATACAGTGAATGCTCCAGCAATATGAAATTGCAGACACTTGGCCAGAAGGCCATGCATCTGAGGTTTCATCAAAGAACTGGAAGCCACGGTAGTTTTTCTCCTTGAAAAAGATGGCTCAACAACATCTTTCCAGACGGATGGAGAAATGGACTGTATAGACTTTAATACTGAGCACGTAGAGAAGACCAGGGAAAGAGTTTTAGTCTCAAAACTGAGTTAGGTTGAGTGCCACACATTGAAAGCTGAAATTCTAGCTCAGTCATTTCTGTTCAGATCATGATACACTAAGATGGACGCATGGTTAATTTGTCTGGACCTAAAAGTTTCATTGTCTGAAGGAAGTCGACCAGCAGGCAAGAAGGAATTTGATAAATGTGAACAATGCAATCCATTGGTTCTGTACTCCTTAAAATACCAAGACGTCCTTGTTAAGGTTGAAGCCCAAATTGGGCAGAATCTTAGATTTCCTATATTTTAAATTGATAAGCATAGGAAAAAATGCATGTTTGGCTGGCATTTTAGATGTAATGCTTAAAAATAAGCCACTCAGGGAAGGTGCCAGAATAGAGGAGGGAATGGCTGTGGTAAAGTAGTGTCAGATCATCAGCATGTTATTGCCCAGACACTTTGACCTTAGTTCAAATGTGGGAATATTTTAGGTTAAACCATTACCTATTTCCAGTTAGGCCTCCTGCTTAATAGTCCCGCCAATTTAATACAGGTTGGAGCCCCTGCAAGTTTGCTGTGACAAGGCCCTGTCTCTTTCTGCTGTAGGGAACCGGCAGTTTCCTTTCCTGTGGCCTTTTCTGCCCAGGTCTGTACAGACCGTGAGGCTGGACTCTGGAAGCTTATTTTAGAGTTGAGGAACTAGGAAAGAATCCAGGGCTAGATACTAAATTACAGTATTTCTAGTAAGTACTTCAGTTGGGGTAAAAGTCATTAAGGAGAAGGCAGACATCACTGAATCCAGCATGTAAGGAAAGATCAGAAAACAAAGTGTGGACTCAAAATTGTAAAGGAGATGCTGGGTGGAAGCAGCACCTAACCTTCTAGAGGTTCGTCACTGGGACAAGAAAAGCTTGGTTCGTGCCCTCCATTGAGGTGTCTCCTCAGTGACAGTCTAATGGGGTCAATTTGGGCCTAGTTGGGCCTTGTTGTGATCTAAGGGGTGGGCCGGGAGAGTCCTGGCAATAGCAGCCTTTGAACTCAAGGGAAGAAAGCACCAGTGAAGCTGTTGGAGGATGTCTGAATTATTATTTGAAGGACTGTGCTGCTACTGTAGGGTTAGCTGAGGCCTTCCACAACGTCTCTGCTGGCACAGCATTTAGTGCCTGGCCTGCTTCCCCGTGCACGTGGACTTGTTTCAGACAACGGGCAGAGTCACAGCGTTCTCTCTAAGGAGCCATGGTTCCCCGGCTTACCTATGGCTTCATCCTCTCTGTGTGTTTTCTTAGGGCAGCATCTTTCATAGTCAGTAAACTAACTTAAATGTGGACTGCTGTTTTTTCATTATCTATATTTTTAATTTGTTAGGAAAGAGTTGCTGCTTTTGTGATGATAAATGGGAAGTTGTTGCAAACATTGTATATTATTTCAGGAAAGTTTTTAAAGAGAAAGTAACTGATAGGATAGTTCAGTTACTATAATCAGAAATGAACTACACAAAGATTTTAAAGGAATCTTGAAAATTTTGTGCTTGCTACCCTGTTATGTATGAGTATTCGCTTTAGGTAAATATATCAGAGTTTGATTATTGTTTCTTTTTAAAATACAGCTTTATTGAGGTGTATTTTGTATACCATAAAATTCATCTGTTGTAAAAGCCTAGTTTGATAATTTTTAGTAGATTTATGCAGTTGTACAGCTGTCACCCGAACCAGTTTGTGTTTTAGTTAAGACAGTTTTTGAAATAATTATAGATTCACAGAAAGTTGCAGAAAGTCCAGGGAAGACCAATACCCTTTACCCAGTTTCCTCCAGCGGTAAATAGCTTTCACAGCTACAGTTTAGGGAAACCAGGAGACTGACATCGGTGCCATCCACAGTGCTTGTGCAGGTTTCACCAGTTTTACCTAGACTTGTTTGAAGTTCACCAGTTCTGCCTGCACTTGCTTATGTGTGCGAGCATAGTTCTGTGCAGCTTTATCACGTGTAGATTCATGAACTCACCTCCGCGCTCAACGTACAGCACCGTTGCATCACCACAGAGACCCCGTCGCGCTACCCCGGTGCACCCATGCCCAGCCGCTTCCCCACGCCTGCCTCCTGGCAGCCACTGACGTATACAGTTGCCACACGGTATCTGTCTAACTCTCTTATTTCAAGAATGCCATAGAAATGGGATACTTCAGCCTATAACCTTTTGATACTGACTTTTTTCACTCAGATCCTTCCAAGCTGTTGCATGTATTAATAGTTTGCTTCTTTTGATTGCTGCATAGAATCCCAGGGTATGGAAATATCACAGTTTAAATATTCTCCCATTGAAGGACATTTGGGTTGTTTCCTTTCTTTTTTGCTATTGTGAACACGTGTGTATAGGTGAATATATGTTTTCGTTACTCTGGGATAAATGCCCTAGAGTGCGATTGCCGGGTTCCGTGTCAGGTGCATGTTTAGTTTTGTAAGAAATTACCAAATTGTTTTCCAGAGTGCTGTACCCTTTTACATTCTCACCAGCAAAGCATGAGCGACTCACTTCCTCCACACCCTAATTAGCATATGGTGTTCTCACTGTTTTTTATTTTAGCTGTTCTGATAGATGTGTTGTAGTGATTCGCATTTCCCTGTTGGCTAATGATGTTGAACATCTTTTCATGTACTGATTTGTTGTCTATATATTCTCTCCTGTGCAATATCTGTTTGTGTCTTTTGCCCGTTTTCTAGTTGGATTTTTTTAACTGTTAAAGTGTTCCTAGTATATTCTGGATAGAAGTCCTTTATTGGACATATGCTTTGCAGATATCTTCTCCCAGGGTGTGGCTTGTCTCTTCTTTTTTCTCATGGGGTCTTTCACAGAGCAGACGTTTTAAATTTGGATGAAGTTCAACTTGTTGATTTTTGTTTTTATGGATTGTACTTTTTGTGTTATGTCTAAGAACTTTTCACCTAACCCTAGGTCCCAAAGATTTTCTCCTGTTTTCTTTCCTAACAGTTTTATATTTTTATGTATTTTGTTTATGATTCTTTTTGAGTTAATTTTTGTATAAAATGTGAACTTAACGTCGAGGTTCATTATTTTCTTTTTCTTTTTTTTTTCTTCGCCTATGATTGTCCATGGTATTTTTGGTCTTTTAGATTTTAGCCATTTTAGTGGGTGTAATGGTATCTCATTGTGGTTTTAATTTGCATTTTCCTCATGACTAATTTTCTTGAACATTTTTTCGTGTGTTTATTATCCATTCATATATTTTCTTTGGTTAAATGTTTATTTAAATCTTTTGCCTTTTTAAAAAAAATTTTCTTTGTCTGAGTTGGGTCTTCGTTGCTGCGTGCGAGCTTTCTCTAGTTGCAGCGAGCGGGGGCTACTCATTGTGGTGGCTTGTTGCAAAGCACAGGCTCTAGGCGTGCGGGCTTCAGTAGTTGTGGTACACGGGCCTAGTTGCTCCGTGGCATGTGAGATCTTCCCAGTCCAGGGCTCAAACCTGTTTTCCCTGCGTTGGCAGGCGGATTCTTAGCCACTGCGCCACCAGGGAAGTCCTGCCTATTTTTAATTTAATTTGTCTTATTTTTGAGTTGTAAGAGTTCTTTATATATTCTTCATACAAGTCTTTTTTTTAGATATAGAAATATTTTCTTTTAGTCCATGGCTTGTCTTTCTACCTTCTTACTCGTGTCTTTTGAAGAGTAAAAGTTTTAACTTTTGATGAAGTTCAGTTTGTAATTTTTTTTGGCTGCACTGTGCTGCTTGCGGGATCTTAGTCCCCGGATGCTGGCAGTGAACGCACTGAGTCCTAAGCACTGGACCGCCAGGGAATTCCCATCAATTTATAATTTCTTAATGGTATGATTTTGTTGTGATATCTAATAAACATTTGCCTAACGCAAGGTCACAGAGGTTTTCTTCTCGAAATTTTACATTTAGGTCTGTGATTCATTTTGAGGTTTTTTTTTCACGTATGAATATCCAGTTGTTTCAGCATCATTTGCTGAAAATACTACTTTTTCCCTTGAGTTGCCTTGGCAGCTTTTAAAAAATCAGTTGCCATACGTGTCAGTGTTTCATTGATCTGTATGTTTATCCTTATGCCGTTACCACAGTGGTTTGATTTCTGTAGATTTGTTTTGTTTTGTTTTTAAATCAGGTGGTGTTAGTCCTCTAACATTGCTTTTCTTTTTCAAACTTTTTTTTTTGCATTTCCATATGAATTTTAGAATCAGATGATCACTTTGGGCAAATAAGCCTGCTGAAATTTTGATCGGGATTGTGTTGAATCTGTAGATCAGTTTGGGGAGAATTACCCTCTTACCAATATTGAACCTTCCAACCCTTGAGCATGGTAACTCCTTCCATTTATTCGGATCTTTACTTTTTCTCAGTAATGCTTCGTAGTTTTTACTGTACAGGGCTTGAACTAATTTTCTTAAATTTGTTCCTAAGTATATTCTCATTTTTGGTGTTATTGTGAATGGAATTATTTTCTTTGAGTTCCTCTTGATATTATTGTACTGTTTGTGCAGCCCTGTGTCAGGGCATATCTGCCTGTAACCACCAAATGTGACCATAGAAGACAGTTCTGACGGTTACTCTCAACAGTTCTTGTTGATCTTAGAGAAGAGCCACCGTAACCAGACTAATCAGAATGCAGCCTGCTTCAACTGTGAGAAAAGCCAGAATTCTGAAGGAAATGCTGTGATACAGTTTTTGCGTAGGTCACCTTGGCTTGAGTGGCTGAAGCGCAAATCTAGGAATCTAGGCAACTGTTGTGATGAAGCCAGATATTAAAAACCCAGAGTTAATAAATCACGTAAAGCAGTGTTAGCATGTGTCATAGGCTCAGTGACCATTTTTCTCCTAAAGTAAATGTGACTATATGTATGAAGGTGTATGAAGCTCTGATTACCAAATGCATTGTCCCCAGGTAGATATGAATGCCACCCTAGGCCAAGTTACAAAGTCAACAAAGTTCGATTTGTGGTCCGCTGCTCCCTTTTCTCCACTAGGCGAAAAGCCCCCTCTAATTGCCCTGCACTCACCTCTGTAGAAGAAAAAGCTAAAACATCTCATATGCTTTAACTTTGTGGGCTGTTGAGCTAATTATACTTCGGTATAAATGAAGTTAGGTTTTTGTATTTTTTTTTTTTAAGGCCATAGGCACGGTTACAGGAGAGGGATAGCTCTTTCTTTTTTAAAAAATTAATTAGTTTTGGCTGCATTGGGTCTTCGTTGCTGCGTGCAGGCTTTCTCTAGTTGCGGTGAGCAGGGGCTACTCTTCGTTGCGGTGTGCGGGCTTCTCGTTACGGTGGCTTCTCTTGTTGCGGAGCACGGGCTCTAGGCACGCGGGCTCAGTAGTTGTGGCACGAGGGCTTAGTAGTTGTGGCTGGTGGGCTCTAGAGCGCAGGCTCAGTAGTTGTGGTACACGGGCTTAGCTGCTCTGCGGCATGTGGGATCTCCCCGGACCAGGGCTTGAACCCAGGTCCCCTGCATTGGCAGGCAGATTCTTAACCACTGTGCCACCAGGGAAGTACCAGGTTTTTGTATTTTTGAGTTTATCTATTATTAAGTAAGGAAATGCTCTCATCTTTTAAGGGAACTTCAGGTAACAAGGAATAGTGAAACTGGTGTTGACAGTTGGGATGGGCAGGAAGCCCCACATCACCCAAGACCCACCTGAAGGTGAACCTTTAGGAGTGCTGTGTGGTCAGAGGTGACATCAGGGGGACAGTTCACTTGTTAAGAGCCCTGGCTTCAGAAGCCCAGTGCTGGTGGGAGGCTGAGAAATCTTGCCTGGCCTCCGTCTTCTTGTTACGCTGGTGCTTAGCTTGCTGGTTCAGGGCACGCCAGGGAGGCCCTTCCTTCTCACTCCTGTCCTGCCTCTGCTCCTGTCTTTCCTGCCTGGTCTTGGCTGTGTCACATGGCATTTTTATAGTGGAGTGAGCCACTTGGCGGCGGCAGGCACCTTTATTAGAAATACTGCTCTATGTAGGGACTGCTGTGTTAGCTTGTTACTTTCTTCGGGTGTCCTAGTTGGTGCTGTCCTGGGCATAGCCACGTGGGACCTGAGATGCCTCGTCATCCATCTTACTTAAAAGAAGATGAATTCAAGTCTTTGGCAGTATTTATAAACTCTAATGCGGTAGTATGTTCTTTTCTGTGGCTGTTATTTTTGCCTCTGAAGTTTTTAAAAAACTTATGCATTATGCCTCTCTAAGGGCTAGTTTACACTTACCAACTGTTTACTATATTCTGTGTGCATTTCTTTTCTTTAAAAATACCTTTGAAAGAGGAAACACAATAGAGGGATTTTGAGGTTGAAAGCTGTGCATTTTTCTGATTTTATTTTGTTTCGATTTCAGGAGAAACTGGCTCTTCGACAGCAGCTGAATGAAGCAAAGCAGCAACTCCTGCAGCAGGCAGAGTACTGCACAGGAATGGGCGCAGCAGCCTGTACCATTTTGTGGGGTGTCTCCAGCAGTGAGGAGGTGGTCAATGCCATCCTGGGAGGAGTAAGCATGCCCGCGGGCCGTCTGGACATTGTTGAGTAGTGCTTGTGCGACTTAGAGGACACAGTGCAGCCATTAAGGCGCCTACAGACTAAATCCATTTCTTTTGTTCATCAGATAGTTCTGGAATACCATCTGTGTAGGGCCCACTGTAACTGGTCTCCGGGGGGTATGTAAAATGAACGAAATAAGATCCCTTCTCTCCCAGAATCTGTATGGTGTTTGTGGAGATAGTCCCACTTCAGTATTATTACTTGACATATGCATTTAACAAAGTTTGAAGTGCTTTTACGTATGTTATTCCAGGGGTAATATAATATTTAATTGCCTGAATGTTATATGTTAATAGCATGTGAGTGCACACAGACGTCAAGGAACTTCACAGAGGAAGAGAGATTTTAAATGAACCTTGATTAACTTGCACAGGCAGCAGTGGCAGGAAGTGAAGAGGGTCCCTCAGGAGGGGAGAAGTAGAGCAGTCAGAGACCTGGAGTGAGACATAGGGAGAGTGTGTGGGTCATCTGACACAGGGTGGAGGGTCAGTGTGGTGGATGATTTGTCCAGTGGGTGCTAGGACGGGATTCCTTGAGGCTTTTTGATTGAAGAAGTGACAGGACAGGAGGGGAACTTGGGCAGCTCAACCTGCCAGTGAGTGAGGATGCAGGGAGGGTGGGGTTGTGGGTGTGGAGACTGGCCAGGAAGACTACGTGGAAGGTGGAAGGACGCCCCCCAATAGAATAGGGGATGGGAAGTGGAGAGCTGTGTGGGTGAGGCAGGACTTGTGACAGGGTGGTGTCCATGGCGGAGAGGGCAGAAGGAGCCCGGGAGGGCTGTTATCTGACTCTGGGAGAATCGAGTGGTCCTGAATGGCAAACCATCCGTCAAGGGCGGATGGTAGGCGGGAGGCCAGTAGTATGTCGCTCATCATTTGCAGAAATAAAAACAGTGGAGGGACTAAACGTACTTTAAAGTTTACTGAGCTTTCTTAAGGTATAACTTACGTGTCGTAAGATTCATTTATTTGTCAGTGTACAGCTTAGTGTTCTCTAGCTGATTTTTGGAGGTGTGTAATCACCCCACAATCCAGTCTTAGGATATTTATATCACCCCATGCAGTTCCCTTGTGACATGTGTAAATGCATCGGTTTTCAAACTGTTCCTTAGAACCCTGCCCCCGCCAAGGAAGTGCTTTCAAGGTTCTGGGAACTTGCAAACTCTTTTTGCCGAGTAATGAAGACTGAAACTGTCAGATGAGCCTGTTGCTGTCTTTTACATGTTGTGGTTTCAGTTAAGATTTTATTTGAAAAACAATTCTGCCAAAGGTTTGAAAACCTCTGGTTTCATGCCTAGAATAGAGAACATATTTTTCTACTATATTTCTAGTATGTTTTTGGGTGAATTCAACCCAGTACTTCTATCATTGTATAAATTTGAACTGTTTCCCTCATGTATTTTACTATATCAGTCTTCAGGGTAATTTTTCTACATGCCCCAAACTTCTTTTTTTCTGATCTTTTCATTGGGAAGTTTTAATGAGGGAATAGATTTAAAAATATTGCTTCTGTAATTAAAACCAGAGTCTTTCCTCTGTGTCCTGCACTTTGAAAGTGTTTTCCTACTGGTATTTGTGAAAGGGTGTGACATTTCCATTTCTGAACTTTCAGGGTAAAGCTTTGAAGTTTTTCAACATCACTGGTCAAACAATGGAGAGTTTTGTGAAGTCACTGGATGGGGATGTCAAGGAGCTGGATTCTGATGAAAATCAGTTTGTTTTTGCTTTGGCTGGAATCGTAACAAGTGAGTAATTCTCTTCAAACGTAGTGACTTTCAGAAGTGAGTTCCAGAGCAGTGATCACAGTCGGGGTGTGTGTGCATAAACACCTCTCAGGAACATTTCAAATAGGCTCCTGCCCTGGAGAATCTGACTCGGTAAATTGGGGGTAGGGACCAGGTGTATGTTGTGGAACATCACTCCAGGTGATTCTGATAGGTATCAGTGAGTAGCAACGAGTAGTCTTAGGAGCACAGGGTGAGTTTGCACGTTCTGGTCAGTTCTCTACGTGGACAGGAGTCAAAACTGTAAGTTTTGCTACTTGTTGTTTGGAACCATCATCATTTACTAATGTCTAGCTAAAGTAAAAGCCTCAAGCAGAGCTTAAGTTAAACTCTTGCTGTTGTTCTGCTGTTGTAACTACAGAATTCCAAAACCCTAAATTGTCTCTTTAGTAAAATTTTCCCAAAGATTATAGTTAGATAGAATTCTGTGGCAAAACTGCTGTAAAGGATAAAGCCAGATGGCTATATAATTAACACTAATATCTTCAAATAGTAGGAGGTGGTATATACTAGGGAGTATTAAGGCTTTTTGTTCTAAGTCAATGAAATAGTTAAATATAGAGCTATGACTTACTTTCTTACATTGCTTTTTCACCTCTGCTGTATGCTATGCTGTTCTCTGTGGTTAATGAGAGGGGAAGTGTCACATTTCTTCATCTACTGAAATCCTCACGACGTAGATCTCATGTAGATGATTTCTTCATAATCCCTTAGAAATTGGTGCTATTCTTCTGGGGCGGACGTTGAGACCCGGACGGTGTTCAGCCAGTCCTGATTTAGCCCGGCACTTTATCCGCTGGAGGAGTGCAGAATGCACTTTCATCATAGCGCCTTCAGCTGGTGGAGGCTTGCACTGCTCCACCTTTCAATATTCCTTTAAGGTCTCTTTTTTAGCAGAAGGTATTTGCAGATTTGATGGTTAGATTTTCTGCTATTTGCAGGTGACCTCAAAGGTCTATGATGTATGTGACTTTTCATTCTGCTGAGTTGTGAGTTTGAGCTGCTTGAATTGCCAGCCTGTTGCCCAGCAGGCAAGCTCAACCTGGCTTTGTTTTTCCCTGCCTGGTTGTGGGCATGTCCACATTCCCCTTACGCGCTGGTGAATCGTACGGGATGATTACGTACTATGTTCGTGCTGCTCTGCAGAGGCGTTGGGGCCTTATGTGTGTCAGATACCAAGACTCTGTCCCACAGGGAGTAGGCAGTACAGCAGACGCCTTGGTTAGCCGTCAGATAGATCCTCTGCCTTCTAAAACAACGATTCTTCTTTTAAGTTTACCTACGGTAAACTCACCCATCACAGTTTTTTTCTCACCTCTTCGCAGTCCTGTGAGTTTTGACAGATGCATGCAGTCACGTCACCACCACAGTGAAGACCTGGAACAGTTCCACTACCTCCGCCTCATCTCCCCATCTGCCCTCCCCTTCCTTTTGTAGCCAGCCCCTCTGCCCGCCAGCAGCCCAGGCAGCCGCTCGCCTGGCAATTTGCTACACCTCTTAGCTGATGTTTCTGGCTGGCTTATCTGGCCTCCAGCGCCTGCCCCAGGTGAGCAAGTGCTTGCCTCACAGCTCTCCTTGCAGCACCTGCCTTTTCTTATTTTTCATATCAGTTGGTTGACCTTCAGCCTCAACTCTGATGTGTTCGAGATAAGTTGTGATTTTTTGAATTATCTAAACTGCCCCTTTTAAAGAATGGAGGTGTAGCTCTCTTCAGTTTACTGTACCCTAAGCAAAAACTGGATGTCAAGGATTTGTTTAAACATGGAAATTATGAAATTTCTTACTCATCCATAGTCACTGTTCTTAATAATAGATTAAAATAGTATAAAGTGTCTGGATTTTCAGGCCCAGCTAGTCCACTTCCCAGGATGTAAATTCTCTGGACTTTATTTTCCTTATCTGCGAAGTGGAATAGTAATACCTGCTCTGACTACCTTACACATTGTTGTGAATGTTACTGAGCTATGGTGAAGTGGTAACACATTGTAAACCAAGGTCCTGTTTCACATGGGGGGGCGATTGTTTCCAACAACTCTTTTGTAAAAAATTTATTTATTTATTTATTTATGGCTGCATTAGGTCTTTGTTGTTGGGTCTTCATTGCTGCGTGCAGGCTTTCTCTAGTTGCAGCGAGTGGGGTCCGCTCTTAGTTGTGGTGCGCGGGCTTCTCATTGTGGTGGCTTCTCTTGTTGCAGAGCTCGGGCTGTAGGCACACGGGCTTCAGTAGTTGTGGCACACAGGCTCAGTAGTTGTGGCTCGCGGGCTCTAGAGTGCAGGCTCAGTAGTTGTGGCGCACGGGCTTAGTTGCTCCACGGCATGTGGAATCTTCCCAGACCAGGGCTCGAACCCCTGTCCCCTGCGTTGGCAGGCGGATTCTTAGCCACTGTGCCACCAGGGAAGTCCCTCCAACAACTTTTATAAGTGGACAAATATAGAACTTAAAAGAAGATGGCAAATTATTATCACAGCCCTGTGAAGATTGACTTGCTTAGCTTGCAAGTGGAAAACTTATTTTTCGAACTACTTTTTGACTATTTGAAAGTCATAATTGCACTCGTTGCCTCTTAATTCTGGGTTTCTTCATTCAGACAATGTTAGGTAATGATTACAGAATCAAAATTACCTTTTTTTTTTTTTTTTTTCTTTTTTGCCACTCTGCGTGGCTTGCAGGATCTTAGTTCCCCGACCAGGATGGAACCCAGACCCTTGCAGTGAAAGCACCGAGTCCTAACCATGGGACCGCCAGGGAACTCCCCCAAATTACTTCTTGATTGTTGATAATTTATGGCAGGACTGGATCCAGCTTATCTTTTGTGGACGTAACAGTCCCACAGAGTTGACAGCAGAGCGCCCTGGGTCAGCAAGCAGCACTGCTCCTGGCTCCTCCACCTCAGGGGAGCAGTGCGGAGGGTGGGCGGGATTGAGGCCCAGTGTCCAGTTCTGCTTCTACCACCGGCCAGCCCTGTGTTCTTGACTCTGTGACCCTCAGCTTCATCTTCTGAGAAAAGAGTCTTAGACCCCAGATGATGACTAAGGTCTGCCCCAGCCCTGGACTTGTGCGGCTGCTTTGAGAAAAGGGGGCCGTGAGCCTTGCCTCCTGGATCAGGTGACAGGCTCTGAGCGGCAGTGGGTCTTTGGTGTGTGCAGTGTCATTGAGTTAATGTCCCTAGAGCAGAGCTTCTCAGCCTCGGCAGTAGAAGTCTCTGTTTTGGGGAGTGTTCTGTGCATTGTAGGAGTTCAGAAACATCCCTAGACTCTACCCGTTACAGGCCAGAAGCAACCCCTAGGTGTGACAACTGAGAATGTCTCCAGATGTTGCCAGTTGTGTCCTGGGGGCAAAATCATCCTCCCTTGCCACTTGGAGACCACTGCCCTAGAGCACCACCTTAACCCATCATGTACATAGACAGAAAGGTTTATGATGCTCCTGGATGTTAGAGGTAATTGTTGAGAGAGATTTTGAGATTGCTGCAGGCTGTTTTGGCTTCTCTGTCCCCTGGGCGTGCTTCTGACATGTTTGATTTAGTCTAGTCATATAACTGGTCTTGCCAATTCAGGGGAATTTGGTATCTGTCATCTACAATATCCAGTTAATCACAGAAATTCTCTTCATCGTCTTTCAGTGGTTTGTCTTGGATAATTTGGGTTACTGTGTAATCTTTCCTTAGATAATGCCCTTCCTTCAGTTGCCAGAGTATGGCCTAGATAATGAGCTGTTGTTTTGCGGAATTGGAGTGTTTCTTTGGAAGCTCATCTCCCTTCTTAGCAACCTCAGTGAGGAGATAAACACAGTCAGCCTTAGAGTTTTCCAGACTAATGGAATGTAAGAGGAGGTTATGTATGTGTTGGATCAGAAGGACCCCACAAAGAGCTCCACTGTATCCTTAAGATCTGGGATTAAGACTTGAGAGAAGCAGGATAGAACTTCAGTGAATCCCTGGGGACATAACTTTCAGGGTGAATTGTTGATTTTTCTAGGTGAAGGCAAGTAAATTGGCCAATTTTATAGAATGTGACACTAAAGAGACCTGAGCATTAATCTTTTCCTGTAAAGAAGTGGCTCCAGGCAGGACGGAGAAGAGGAATTGTTCACAGAATTTGGACAAATCCATATCCTCAACCATTAGAGTTTTTTTTAAGCAGGTAGCATTAAGCGATTGTGGGGCTGGTACAAGGAATTACTAGTCCTTTTTCTATTAAGCTGGTCATTGGTGGCCTATGGCCTTCCGTGGCTTTAGCTCTAGAGAAGATGAGGTAAAGGCGAGAAGAATCATCTGGAGTCTTTTGGCTTTTGCCCCAGTTGTTTAACTCTGTCCATAGAACCGGGATTCTGGGACTATTGTTAATTCTTTGGTTATTTCTTGAATCTTACATAGTATATGGGCAAATAATATTCAGATCGGCGCTAATTTGTGTATAGGAGAGTTTTCTGGGACTTCTAAAAATTATCCTTCTGTAGTGCCTTTTCTTTATCTGTTCCATTTACAAAATAAATATCCGTCCACTAAACTTTGCAGGGGCTGTGTCCCAGAGAAGGGAGGAGTGTCTTTCTGATAATGGTCCCAGAGTCACAGTTACGGGTTGGGAGAAGCAAAAGATGCCGGGAGTCTTTCTTTCCTGAGAGTGCAGTTGCGTGTTAAGGGAAAGAATGTGAGCAAATGGAAAGAACAGGAATTATGCTTGTAGATGAGCCGTAGGAAAGTTGGGGGTTCTGCTTGGAGCTGTTTCCTTCATGGTGGGTCAACAGGCGATAGCGTTTGGCTGGCAGTGGCACTCTGTCATCATAGGCCTTGCCCTTGATTTTTTCTGTGACTGGGCGTCCTAACGGTCAGAGCATGCTCACTCCATGGTGGAAACTTACCCAGCCTGGTGAGGCAGGTTTGGCAGGTGAAAGCGCGAGGAGGTTATAAGAGGTATGGGAACATTTCCCGGGAGTCATGTTGACACTGCAGACTGACAGCAGCAAACAGGGAAAGACAGTAGACTCACCCCTCTCAGCTGGCCCTCAGGTTACAGGGTGTTTCTCTCTAGCCTGACTTCTCACCACAGAAGCCAGGTCACGCAAGTGGGAGAGAAACTGGCTTCTGGGAGCCACTTCCCAGCGGGACTGGGCATTCCCTCCAGCTCTAAGGGGGTTTCCATACATAGTGTACAGAGGCAGTTTCCAGACTGAGGTTACCCACGGCCTTTGGCCCACTCCCCCACCCTGACAGCCAAATCATTGACTTGATAAGAAAGTACCACAGCAAATGCAAAGAAACAAAAAGCAAACAGTAAGTCAGTCACAGTATTCATAGAGGAAACTTTCTTATGTTTCTTTCAAAAAATGTGATGTAGTGTTAGTGCTTCAGAAGAGCAGTTTATGGAGAACAGGTCCAGGATGAGCAGTAGAGACTAAGCAATCCACTGAACATGACAGTCATATCCCCACTGTTATTATTACTATATTTACTTTTTAACAGCTTTATTGAGATAAAAATATACCATACACTTTGCCAACTTAAAGTATGTAATTCGATGGCTTTAGTACATTCATATAATGTGCATCCATCTCCACAGTCAATTTTTAAACATTTTCATCACCCAAGGAGAAGCTCTGCTAACCTCAGCCATCATTCCCCAATCCTGCCATTCTTCTAGCTTTAGGCAGCCAATCTACTTTTTGTCTCTATAGATTCGGCCTGTGCTGGACATTTCATATAATGGGACCATATAACATGGGGTCCTTTGTGACTGGCTTCTTTCATTTAGCATAGTGTTTTCAAGGTGTCCATGTCATAGCATGTACCAGTACTTCATTCCTTTCTGTGGCTGAATAATATTCCATTGTTTGGCTATACGACATTTATCCATTCATCAATCGATGGACATTTGGGTTGTTTCTGCTTTTTGGTTATTATAAATAATGATGCTGTGAAAATTTGTGTAAAAGTTTTTGTGTAGATATATGTTTTCATTTCTCTTGGATATACAGCTAGGAGTGGAATTGCTGGGTCATATGATATGGCTTTTAGCATTTGAGGAACTGTCAGACAATTTTTTGACAGTTGCTGCACCATTTTACATTCTCACCAGCAGTGCATGAGGTTTCTCCACATACTTGCCAACACTTTAAAGTTATTTTTTGGTTATAGCCATCCCTAGTGGGTATGAAGTAGTACTTTGTCATGGTTTTGATTTGCATATCCCTGATGGCTAATGATATTGAGCATCTTTTCATGTATTCATTGGCCATTTGTATATCTTCTTTGGAGAAATGTCTATTCAAGTCCTTTGCGCATTTCAAAATTAAGTCATTTGAGGGACTTCCCTGGTGGTGCAGTGGGCAAGACTCCCCGCTCCCAATGCAGGGGGCCTGGGTTCAATTCCTGGTCAGGGAACTAGATCCCACATGCATGCTGCAACTAAGAGTTCGCATGCCACAACTAAGGAGCCCGCGTGCTGCAACTAAGGAGCTGGTGAGCCACAACTAAGGAGCCCACGAGCTGCAAATAAGACCCAGTGCAACCAAATGAAAAGAAAAAAAATTGTCTGATACAGCCACTAGGGAGAACAGTATGGAGGTTCCTTAAAAAACTAAAAATAGAACTACCATACGACCCAGCAATCCCACTACTGGGCATATACCCTGAGAAAACCATAATTCAAAAAGAGTCATGTACCACAATGTTCACTGCGGCACTATTTACAATAGCCAGGACATGGAAGCAACCTAGGTATCCATCAACAGATGAATGGATAAAGAAGGTGTGGCACATATATACAGTGGAATATTACTCAGCCATAAAAAGAAACGAATTTGAGTTATTTGTAGTGAGGTGGATGGACCTAGAGTCTGTCATACAGAGTGAAGTAAGTCAGAAAGAGAAAGACAGATACCGTATGCTAACACATATATATGGAATCTAAAAAAAAAAAAAATGGTCATGAAGAACCTAGGGGCAAGACGGGAATAAAGACACAGATCTACTAGAGCATGGACTTGAGGACATGGGGCGGGGGAAGAGTAAGCCGTGACAAAGTGAGAGAGTGGCACGGACATATATACACTACCAAACATAAAATAGACAGCTAGTGGGAAGCAGCCGCATAGCACAGGGAGATCAGCTCAGTGCTCTGTGACCACCTAGAGGGATGAGATAGGGAGGGTGAGAGGGAGGGAGACGCAAGAGGGAGGAGATGTGGGGACATATGTATATGTATAACTGATTCACTTGGTTATACAGCAGAAACTAACACACCATTGTAAAGCAATTATACTACGATAAAGATGTTAAAAAAATTGTCATTTGTCTTTTTATTATTGAGTTATAAGAGTTCTTTGTATATTCTAGATACCAGTCCCTTATCAGGCATATGATTTGCAAAACTTTTCTCATTCTGTAGTTGTCTTTTCACTTTCTTGATAGTGTCTTTTGAAGCAAAAAAGTTTTAATTTTTGATGATATCCAGTGTGTTTTTTCTTTAGTTGCTTGTGTTTTTGTTGTCATATCTAAGAAACCATTGTCTAATTCAAGGACATGAAGATTTACTCCTGTGTTTTCTTCTAAGAGTTTTATAATTTTAGCTCATACATTTAGGTCTTTGATCTATTTTGAGTTAATTTTTATGTATGGTGTGAGGTAGGGGTCCAGTTTTTATTTCTTTGTATGTGAATATTCAGTTGTCCCAGCACCATTTGTTAAAAAGATTACTTTTTTATCCTTTCTCCATTCAATTGTCCTGATCCCCTTCTTGAAACTCAGTTGATCATAAATTTGAGTGTTTATTTCTGGTCTCTCAGTTCTACCATTGATCTGTATGACTGTCATTATGCCAGTACCTTATTATTATTTCTATTGTCGAAAATAAGACAGAATTGTTACAACCTAAAGCAAAACTATCAGACATAATCTGCCTCAACTCTTTGTATTTTTATCAGCATACATAATTCACACTAGTTTCATTCCTTAAATTATATAATTACTATGGTAGCTTCTAGAAATATTTATAAACTTTAAAGAAAAATGAACCTAGGGAAAAAAAAGTACATTTTAACAGAAAATTAAACCAGCAATCCTTTGTAGTCCTATGGTTGACTCATAAGCATCCCAGACAGACTGACAAATACTGGAGCTATCTGAGCAGGAATTTATTCACGTTTATTTTACTTCATAGTTTGCTTGGAATGCAGCATTGGCATTTGCTATTATAATACTGGATACATGATAGGGGACTTCATTTACCAGTATATTTGTTGTGTTTTGTTGGGTGTTGTTGCCTGCTCTGATACAGTGTACTTTTTTTCTTCAGTGATATATTAGTGATGTTCCTGTTATCTGTTGCTAGGTAACAAACTGCCCCCAAACTTTGTCTTTAAACAACAGTAGTCATTTATTTTGCTCCGGAACCTGCAACTTTCTCAGGGCTTGGCAGGGAGGATTTGCTGCTACTCTGCTGTCTGGGGCCTCAGCTGGGGTGACTCAAATTGCTGAGGGATGGAACAGCTGGGGGCTAGTGGGACATCTTCCTATCCTAGTGTAGTCCCAGGCTTCTCCAGCTGTGTGCTTTTTCTGTAGTCTGCATCACGGCAGCCTCAGGAGAGTCAGATTTCTTTCCTAGCGACCCAGGGCTCCTAGAGCATGTGGCGAGAGGCGGAGGTGGAAGCTGCCAGGCTCTTTCTATCTTGCCTTGAAAGTCATGCAGCAGCTGTGCTGCATTCTGCTGGTCACACTGGAGTCTTAGGGCAGGAACAACCCAAGGTCTGCAGACAAGAGCCGTGGTTTGCTGGGATGTCGTCTCTGGAAACTACTAAAGTATGTAGCTAGAATGTATGTTTCACTGGGGAGTTCCCGTATGTAGTCATAACATGAAGAATGTCTTCCCCAAAAAACTACCTTAAAATGACTTTGAGTTTATGATGCCAAATGCTTCATTCCCCCCAAGTATTTCTTTAGTAAAACTAGAGTGTTTCATGTGGTAGAAAATAGAGTCATCAGGTTCAAATTCATTGAACACAGAAGGTTACATTTGTATCAGTTAAGGGTCCTGTCTTCAGTAAAGTTATAGCTGTCATGAAATTATATACCAAATAGCACCAATGCAAGGAAAGAGGCAAAAAGTGCTGGAAGGACAAGCAGAAATGGGAAAAAAAATCTGTTAGGTTTAGGAAACTTTAATATATCTCTTTTGATCCTCCTCAGCTCAGATAAACAAAAATAAATAGGAATGTCCAGGATCTGATTTCATAAAGTTGTTCTGGTAGCATAGATGAAATTTTATATTCTGCCATTAGGTTACCGTTAATCAAAGCAGAACAAATCAGTGATAAAATTAATCTTCCATTCTCGATAGTTATTAGCAAACTAAAAATAGAAGAACACTTCCTTAAACTTGTAGAGGATCTCTGCTGGAGATTCACTTAACTGTGAATTACTGGAAGCATTTCCACTGAAGTCAGGAGAACGAGGATGCTGCTGCCCTTCTTGTCTCCACCCTGGCCGGCTCATTTAGGTTAGAAATTTTAGTCACTTTGAATCATGCTTTATTGTTAGACCTAGCTAAAGAAAAATCTTACCGACACATACATAAATATTCTGGATCACTGACGTGTCCTCAAGGGTATTCGGGAATGTGATGGAGACAGTGTTATCTGCAGTGGTGTCCATGGGAGTCCGTGTAGTGACTTGGTCTGGTCCCCATGCTGGTTCTGCGGGGCCTCAAGCATGAAGAAACGTGATACTTGCTGACCCACAGCAGGATGTACAATTTAGAAAAATTTCTTTTTGGAATCAGTTTTTGTATTCTCTCTTGACCTCGTGATCTCAGTTTGGTATTCTGGTTTAGAGTCATTAGGATTTCACTCCCAGGGTTGAAAGTGGATTTTAGTGTCCTTGGTCCCAGATAAATAATCAGCCCCTACCTTCTGTTTGGACCCTGACGGCCCATAGCTGTTTAATCCAGTATTCTGGAGCCTGGTGTCCACTTGCTGTGCTGTGGTCAGGCTGCAGACGTATTTAGACCCAGTGCTCTGTTCCACTACTGAGGCATTTGCTAATCACAGCGGACGTCACTCACCGTTTTAGTAACGGCTGTGGTTGTCAGTTACCCTATCTGGGCTGTCAGCTCTGTGGATAACCATTCTGTGTGTTCATTAAGTCTGCTAGGAGAAGGACAGCAACACATCCTCTATCTTGGACAGACTTTTGACGCTTTGTTTCATCTTTATGTTGCAGATGTAGCTGCCGTAGCAAGTGGTCGTGAATTCCTGGTTAACTCAAGTCGGGTGCTCTTGGACACCATACTGCAGCTTCTGGGAGACTTGAAGCCGGGACAGTGCACCAAACTCAGAGTGTACCGTGGATGATATTTAAAAGTTCATGTTTACTTACATAGGAGTTAGAATTTGCTGACTGGGTCCCCTTTTCAAGCAAATGCACTTAATTTGGCTATAGTTCTAAAATATAGAAGAAACAAATTTCCCAGAGAATTAAGGGATATATTCTCTATTCAGTACTATTTTAGGAAAATAATATAAACAAAGGAATGTTCCCACCTTAGGGCAATCACTGAGTCCCAAATGCTATCATGGGTGAACTTCAGGGTGAACTTAGAATAGGTATGGTTTTGACAGCACCCCACTTCCAAGAGCCAGAATCCGGACTTATTTTCCACTGGTGCTTAACAAATTACCACAAACTTATTGGCTGAAACAACACCTACTTCAAGGTCTGTAGGTCAGAGGTCTGAGTGGGCTTGGTTGGGTTACCTACAGGGTCTCAAGTGGCCCAAATCAAGGGTTGTCCAGGCAGGGCTCCTTTCCAGAGGCTCTGCACAAGAATCTCTTCCACGTACATCCAGGTTGCTGGAAGAATCCAATTCCCTGTGTTGATAGGACTCTGGTCCCTGTTTCCTTGCTGGCTGTCAGGCGGGGCCACGTTTAGCTTCCAGGGCTGACTGAATTCCTTATCACGTAACCTCACCCCATCTTCAAGTCACAACAGCTTGCTGAACCTTTCTTACACTTCAGAACCTCTTGGATTTCCTCCTCTTTTGCCCGCCAGAGAAAACTCACTGTCTTTTTTTGGGTTTTTTTTTGCGGTACGCGGGCCTCTCACTGTTGTGGCCTCTCCCGTTGCGGAGCCCAGGCTCCGGACGCGCAGGCTCAGCGGCCATGGCTCACGGGCCCAGCCGCTCTGCGGCATGTGGGATCCTCCCGGACCGGGGCACGAACCCGCGTCCCCTGCATCGGCAGGCGGACTCTCAACCACTGCGCCACCAGGGAAGCCCAGCTCAGTTTGTGATGGGGTCACGGGTTTATATTTGGCATAACTGGATAAACTCCCTTTTGATTAACTCAGAGTCAGCTGATTGGTAACCTTAATTGTATCTGCAGAGCCTCACTGCCTTGACCAGGCAACTTAATGTGACCAGGGTGTTATATGTCGGTCTCGGGGATTAGGGCAGGAAACGTTGACCCATTTTAGGATTCTGCTACCACACCATTTATTTCAAGTGTTTGCTTTTACTTCTTGAGCACTTCATTAAATAGCTTCTCTAAGTCTTTTAAGATACTTCTCACATCTGTGTCATCTTGGCCTTGGAATCGCTTGGTTGTCTTGTCCCACGTGAGTTGGGATTTTTCCTGTTTCTTTGTAGGCTGAGTAATTTTTGGATTGTATTGTGGACATTTGAATATTATGTTTTGAGACCCTGGGTCTTGCTTAAATCTTATGGGAGGTGTTGATGTTTTGTTTCAGCAGTGGTCAGCCTGGTTGGGTTCAGGTCACAAGTTCTGACCTGCCTTCTCTGTTTGTGGCTTCCATGTCAGTTCCATTTTTTTTTTTTTTTTGGCCATGTTGCACAGCTTTTGGGATCTCAGTTCCCTGACCAGGGATTGAACCCTGGCCACGGCAGTGAACGTGCTGAATCCTAACCACTAGGCCACCAGGGAACTCCTTTCAGTTCCATTTTTAAGAAGCTTTTGCAGTGCTGTTGCTGTGAGGCTGATCCCTCACCATCATCTCCTGATGCTCTGCCCCTCATGTATGTCCCTGTTTGGGACCTGGATGATAGTTGATATTTTAGTTTTCAGAGTCTTAGATATGCTGTTTATGATCGGATCCACACATGCATAACTTGGGGTGAGGCCAGGAGTCTGTAGATGACCTTGTGGGGTCACATTCCTGAGCCTTTTTTTTTTTTTTTTTTTTTTTGCGGTACGCAGGCCTCTCACTGTTGTGGCCTCTCCCGTTGCGAGCACAGGCTCCGGACGCGCAGGCTCAGCGGCCATGGCTCACGGGCCCAGCCGCTCCGCGGCATGTGGGATCTTCCCGGACTGGGGCACGAACCCACGTCCCCTGCATCAGCAGGCGGACTCTCAACCACTGCGCCACCAGGGAAGCCCAATGCTGAGGTTTTATATGCCCTGAGGTCACATGTTTCTGCAGCTAGGCCCAGTCCAGGGCAAGAAGCAGGAGTTCAGAGGATCACATTTCCTTTCCACAGAGTTTGAGTTACCCGAGGACTCCCACTGCCAGCACGGTCACTGATGCGAGATCCCGCTGCTACTCCTCGAGCCTGAGCAGAGGGCTTCTCCTGGTGCTCTCCCTGTGTGGTTCGTGCCACCCTGGGTTTGGGGGCTGAGTGGTAAACTCTTGGTTTGGTGGTTCTTAAAATTCTGGTCTTCTTCCCAATCCACCTGCAGAGACATTTACTTGCTTACTTGACAGTCTTCCATCTGACCCCCAAGCACAGCCATGAGCGGGCTGTCAGCCTCAGACCCCTCTTGGGATCCCTGTGCAAAGCGGCCTGAGGCAGGTCTTGCCGCTCCGTTCTCTGTGGCCGCCTTCTGATATGCACACTGTATACCCACTTTCTCCATCGCTGCTAACGTCCAGCCTGAGTCCTCCAGAACTAGGACTCTTCCTGTACTGCAAGCAAACCTCCTGTTCCGTTTGGCCTCTCCACACCTTGACTGTAGTTTGCCTTTTTCTTGGGGGTTTTGCTTTCCTCGCCACCTTCATGGTCAAAGGCTGCCCATTTTCAGCAGCTTGGGTGCCTCAGACCCAGAGATGGGGATTTTTACAAATAATTATTTAGAGCAGTTGTAGCTTCACAACAAAACTGAGAGGAAAATGCAAAGATTTCCCATATACCCCTGTCCCCCCCGCCCCCCATGCGTAGCCTTCCCTGTTATCACCATCACTCACCAGAATGGTGCATTTTCTACCGAGGGTGAACCTACTTTGGCATGTCAGTCACCCAAAGACCATAGTTTACCTAAGAGTTTACTCTGGGTGTTGTCCATTCAATGGATTTGGACAGATACATTATGACACACATTCATTATTACAACAGCATACAGAGGGCCCTGGGTTTATCATCACGTGGGTTTCCAGCCTCTGAGGTGGAGAGCCCATCGTGGTCCTTAGACACATGCTCTCTTGCTCAGCTCCCTCCTCCCATCACTCCCCGAACCTCGCTGAGACTCCTGCTGCTTACTGCTTCTCTTTCCTCCACGGCCTCCCCTCCGTCCAGCTAACCTGGACCCTCATCATCATCTCCTGATGCTCGGACCTTGGACCAGCCATCCACCTTCTCCCTTCCTACCTGTGGTGATGCTTGAGGAGAAGGTTTCAAATGCACGGTCATGCCGTTTCACCCTCACCTGGTCCTGAGTCCCCCTGGAACCCTCCTCTGCATCCTTATCGGTGCCACTTCCATCTCCACCGTGGCCGGGTCAGGCTCAGACTCTCTCTGTGACGCCGACCCCTGCGCTGCTCTTCGGCCCTCTGTGGGGCAGGGGCACTTATCCCAGCAGGTGGCTCTCCTTCCTGCTCCCCAGGGAGAGCTGAGGGCTGTGGGCCTGAGCTTTCTCGCCTGTCTGCCTCACTTGTTTATACCCTCTCACCCTCACTTTCTTCTCTCATGTGGCCTTTTGGGGTTTCCACCTCTGGCTTTGATTAGCTGTGCTTTTTATTAGTTGCCTTCTGGGACTTTGCTCAATTAGCTGTCGTCTCTTGCTTAGGCATTTCCAAGTTCTCCCTTCCACTGGCTCCTTTTCAGCTGACTTTCTCCCAGCTGTGCTGTGATCACCTTCAGCGGCGCCCTAGGGTCCATATCAGAGTATTTCCAGCTCTGCTAGGATTTGGGTGGCTTTGGATTTTCCACGACATGACACATTTTCCCAGAATGAAGGGCTGGCTTATGTTGCCCTGTTCCTTTTGCTTCCCTTGAAGTCCCCATGGGCCCTTGGGGTTAGTGGCCCTTTATAACAGACTTGATTCTACCGAGGGGCCCCAGGGCCACCTCTTTGGTGACAAGTGGGACATTGTTGTGACTTGGCCTCTGTGAGTTCTTTCAGGGTTACGTCTTCTCAGGCCATTTAATTTCTCGATAGCTCCAGTTTACCTGCCTTTTTTTTTGGAAGACCCTTTTTAAACTCTCCAAATCTAGAAACTTCCAACATCTGGTGGTGAGACACCAGCTGGCCCTGAGGGCCTCTCAAGGTGCTTTTTGCTGCCAGCAGGAGGGCTGGGTTGCTGCTTGCTGTGGTGGTGTATCTTTTAAGCCTTGGCTTCCATATCTTTAAGGGGATGACCTTCTTGCTACACCAACCAGGTCTGTGTTCTCTGTTGATAATTTTTAACATTCATATCAGCCTCTCAGGTGTCTGCTCCATATGGCCACTTGATAGGACTGTGGGCAACCCCAGGCCAGCCCTAGACCAGGCTCCGTCTGCCAAGGCTAGGGAAGTCAGTGCTGCCTGGCAGGGCCTCTTGTCCACCTCTTCTCTGTGCATTTCTTCTTACTTAGCCAGCACTCGGGGTGTGAAGTGTCCGGAGATTCCCCATCCTCACCAGCATCGGTCCTTTTCCTTCCACCTCCAACCACGGGGCATCAGCCTGGCGCACAGAGCGTCTGGTACCGGCAGTTTCTGTGCGTGTCTGGGGTTGTACCCTGACCTTGGGATTCTGAGGGCCACCGGGTGTTGTGCTGGCCTTGAGCCTGGTACGATGGACCCTCAGAAACTCCTGGTTTTGGCTTGTTTCCCCACTGCTGTCGTGTGACACTGGTGTTGCCGTTCTCCTTGACACTCAGTAAGAGCTGGACAAACACAATTTTTGTTTCTCATCGGAGATCTGGATTTCAGGAGTTAGGATTACTTCCAGCCTTTTAAGTTCTCCCTGGTTTCTTTTGCACTTAACTTTCTCATTAACTTTGTCTCATTGCCCATCCTTCATTATGATTTTACCAGTCCTTATTGACACAGGCCTGGGACAGGTAACCCACTTCTGCATACTTACTCCAGGGAAAGTTCTACCCATAAACCCCAGGACACGTGTGCAGAAATGTCATAGCAGCTGTGTTTGTTATAGCACACACTAGGAACTGACCTAAACCTCTGTCAGCTGGAGAATAGAGAAATAAATTGTGATCAGTATGTTGGGACGCATCAGTGAAAATACGTTTGAGCTATACAGATCAACACGGTAAGACCTCTCGCAGTGGTGGGGAAAATTACTGCGGTATGCGCTGCTGATACAAGCGTGGAGAACAGGATCGTCAGACTCTGTATATTTGCTGTAAAGGTATATGGAGATGCACGCCTCTCTCCCGTAGCAAATGAGATAGTGGTTCCCACCTGCCCGAAGTCCGAGTTCAGATAGAGTTCATGAAGGGGATTTGACTATGGTGAGGAGGTTTCTTTCTTAACACGGGAGGTGGGTGTCGTGTTCTGTCTTTTTGTGTGTCTTCTCTGTTAAGTAGTAGATAGAAGTTAATCTAAGGTACTTGATTAGGGTTACGTATGGCACATACAGGCCACAGATTTTTAAGCTCTGACTTGACTGGGGAGGGGGCCTGAGTCTAAAACAAGCATGTTCACTAGTCAGTTACTATATCCTCTTTAAAAATTGGTGGGGGGCTTCCCTGGTGGCGCAGTGGTTGAGAGTCCGCCTGCCAATGCAGGGGACGCGGGTTCGTGCCCTGGTCCGGGAAGATCCCACATGCCACGGAGCGGCTGGGCCCGTGAGCCATGGCTGCTGAGCCTGCGCGTCCGGAGCCTGTGCTCCGCAATGGGAGAGGCCACAACAGTGAGAGGCCCGCGTACCGCAAAAAAAAAAAAAAAATTGGTGGGCCTCTAACTGCGAGTCTCCATCCGTCATTTGGTCTGAAGTATCTGACTGTATTGCTCTGCCAATTGCTTCTTTCTCATGTAACATGTGCAGTCTTCTCTAAGAATTGTATTACTCTTTGTTCCTTAAAATTACTTGGTGGTGCTAATTTGGCTACTTTAGATTTTAGTCAGTTTTGGATGACTGATTTGTGGGTTTTGTTTCAGGCCAGTAGACATCACAAGTCATGCCTTTTGGTTTATTTTTATGGTTGGCTTGTTTTGAAGTACTGGGTGTGTTTATTCTTTGTTGCTTCTAGGTTACAAGTTATAATTTCTTTTACAAGGAAGAACAAGGTAGCTCACCCGCATCACCTTTACTTTGAGCACCTCAGCCTTGGGCGTCAGACTGCCTGGGGGGTGGCTTTCTGACGTCTCACCAGGAGAGCCCGCTCAGCCTCCAGGCGCAGGCCTCGTGTATCTAGGTGGAGAGAGGGCCTTGTCATTCAAGGAGAGTTACTTGCGTAGCATTTTAAGTTTATTGCTACCTTTGTTTTAGCATTGCTTTCAGTCCTTCTATTATCAATGTCAGATGCCTCTCAAATTCTCAAGACTGCAGAGATGGGGAGATTGCTCTTTTGCAGCCCATGAATCCATTTATAATGTATCGTCTGCTTAGGTTCATGGTAGGAAGCAGAATTTACCTACTTTTTTGTCATTGGAAGAAACAAATGACTCCTAGTACTACAGTAGTTTGGGAAATGACATTTCCTTTTAATACTGAAGTAGCAGAAGAGTGAATTGAATGGGCGGTCTCTTTTGACCTGACAGTTGAAACTTTGATACATTATTTACAGAGTGCTTTTTTTTTTTTTTAAAGGGCATATGTTGAACTCATACTTTTTTTTTTTTAATTAATTAATTAATTAATTTATGGCTGTGTTGGGTCTTCGTTTCTGTGCGAGGGCTTTCTCCAGTTGTGGCAAGCGGGGGCCACTCACTATCGTGGCGTCTCTTGTTGCGGAGCACAGGCTCCAGATTCGCAGGCTCAGTAGTTGTGGCTCATGGGCCCAGCCACTCCGCGGCATGTGGGATCTTCCCGGACCGGGGCACGAACCCGTGTGCCCTGCATCGGCAGGCAGATTCTCAACCACTGCACCACCAGGGAAGCCCTACAGAGTGCTTTTGGTTGGAGTAGAAATGTTGGAATAGAAAGTATTTGCATAAGAAACAGGAAGTGGTTCAGGGTTTGTTGTTTGCTAAGTCGTGGTGTGACCTTGGAGGATTCTCTGGTCTTCCGAAAGATGTAGCCTGGCAGTAACATGAGGTCAGGTGGCACCATGGCCGTGGCAATTAGTTTTGTTCCATTTTAGCTTCTTCTTTGTTTTTTTTTAATATTTATTTATTTACTTTGGCTGCGCCGGGTTTTAGCTGTGGCACACGGAATCTTAGTTGCAGCATATGTAGGATCTAGTTTCCCGACCACGGATCAAACCTGGGCCCCCTGCACTGGGAGCGCAGAGTCACCCATTGGACCACCAGGAAAGTCCCTCATTTTAGCTTCTTAATGTTGGCTGATTGTGACCAAATATGAAATTTTAGAGACATTTGTCAATTTGTGTTTTTGCCACCTCAAAGTTAAACAGCAGTCAATGAAGAATTTCAACTAGACATATTATCTGGAGTTTGCCCCATATTTCAGTCATCACCCAGATATTAACTTTGCCTCTTAAGATCTAGAGAAGATTGGCTTATTTTCTTTTCATTCTCTAAAGCAGGGGTTGGCAAGCTTTCCTCTAAAGGGGCACATAGAATATTTTAGGCTCTGTGGACCATGCGATCTCTGTTGCAGTGACTCACTCCTGCTGTTGTAGCCTGAAAGCAGCGTAGGAAATACATTGAATTTTGAGGGATTCCAGCTATCTGTGTTGGTGATCTGAACTTTTCTCCTCTTGAGATCCTGGATTAGAGAGCTCAGAAAATTCTAGTCAATGTGTTGAATTTTCCTCATGAATATGACATTTGAACATCCCTTAATAACTCATTAAATGGCTACTAGTACATAGATTTTGGATATCTGTAAGAATTGTCAGGAAAACTTGAGAGCGTTTGTAATTTTGGCTCATTTTGTGGCCTGTGGCGAGGTTGAAAATCGTAATTTGAGACCTGGGCATTACTGTTCTCAAGGGCGCTAGTCTGGTGTTCTCTTCTTGGACGGCAGCGTTGCCTTGACTTTGAAAATGCCCATGGAAATAGGAGGAGAGACAGACCGTCTCCACACGCTGCCCTGCTGAGGCTCTCAATCGCTGGGAGCTGGTTCACTTTCCATATTGAACCCGAGCGCTTATCATGTCCCAGGTACTGTACCAGCCTATGTGTCTGTAAAGACAAATCAGCTGTGGAGCTTGCTTTTGACAAACAAAGCTTAGTGGGGAAACCAGCTTTTTTTTTTTTTTTCTTTTGCGGTACGCGGGCCTCTCACTGTTGCGGCCCTCTCCCGTTGCGGAGCACAGGCTCCGGACGCGCAGGCTCAGCGGCCATGGCTCACGGGCCCAGCCGCTCCGCGGCATGTAGGATCTTCCCAGACCAGGGCACGAACCTGCGTCCCCTGCATCGGCAGGCGGACTCTCAACCGCTGAGCCACCAGGGAAGCCCGAAACCAGCTATTTTAACAGAAAACTGTAATAAACATTTTCCATGGCATGCATGTATGTGTGTACCATAATTTAATCGATCCCTTATTAATGGACTAAATCGCTATTATTGATTTTCCTTTTGCCTCAAGCTCTAATATGTCTTGGCATAGTACTATTACTGATCCCATCTTGATTTTAAATTTTGATATATTGCTTATTATGGAATTTTTGCAGTAGTTCTGATTTTTAAAAGTTGCTTTACAATATATTTTAAAAACCTTGGTTACTAAGCTCTTTTGGCACCCCTTAAATTTGCAACCAAAGCAAGTGCCTTGTTCTCCTCACCCTCGCCGGCCCTGCTGGTTAAATGTTCAGTTGTGCACACATAGGACACTGCAGGAGATGGGCTCTGGGCTCTGGTACCTTTTCCTGAAGAGAACTGGTGTTTGTCCTGACAGGCAGTTAGCTCTTCCTGACTCCTAAACCCTGGCCCCCCCGAGGTGGTCAGTGCCAAATCTGTGCCTCGTTCCGTGGTTTCTTCTCACTCTCCACTGGGCTCGGTAGTGTCTGCTTCGTCCAGTGGCCGGGTCAGAGCCGGCCGCAGCCTGGGCAGATTCTGCATGCTCGCTAGTGCTCCCCTTGTCTGGTAGCTGCCTTTCTGGGCTTCCTCCTCCCTAGCTTTGCTCCATTTCCTGCAATTTCTTTAGCTCTCTTTTTAAAAAGTTTATTTAATTTATTCTTTTTTGGCTGCGTTGGGTCTTCGTTGCTGTGCACGGGCTTTCTCTAGTTGTGGCGAGCAGGGGCTACTCTTCGTAGCGTGGGCTTCTCATTGCGGTGGCTTCTCTTGTTGCAGAGCATGGGCTGTAGGCACCTGGGCTTCAGGAGTTGTGGCTTGTGGGCTTAGGAGTTGTGGCTCGCGGGCTGTAGAGTTCAGGCTCAGTAGTTGTGGCGCACGGGCTTAGTTGCTCTGCGGCATGTGAGATCTTCCCGGACAGGGCTCGAACCCGTGTCCCCTGCATTGGCAGGCGATTCTTAACCACTGTGCCACCAGGGAAGCCCTTCTTTAGCTCTCTTTTCTGTTTAGTATTTCTCCTTTCCCAGGTGTCAATTACCCTTCAGTTTTACAGTTTGATTATTAAAGTTTTCATTCTTGTAAGTTCTACTGGGTTCTTTTTTGAGCTGCCTGGTTATTTATAATACTCAGTAGCTCCTTGATGATGTTTTAAATTTCTTTTTTGAATTATTTATACCTATTAAACATAGCTGTTTTCTATTTGGTAATTGATACTTGCAGTATCTGATAATTTTTTTATGCTGATTCTGTCATTGGTTCTTTGTGCTGTTACTTTAAGGTCTTATTTTTCATGTGTTTTGTGATTTTTATTATGAACTTAAAATTGTTAGCACTGTATTTGTGAGAATTCTTTGAGGACCCAGTTGAGGGTGCTTTCCTTTAAGAGAATGTTCCTTGTGGCCGGGTGGCGGGAGCAGCTCCCATCCCAGGTCTACTTTCTTATTAAAATTATTGGCTTGTGGATTTTCAGGCAATACAGAAAGTATGCAATCATGCCAAGCTTGACAGTTCACTCTTTCCTGGCTTTCTGAAGGGGTCTGTGCTCTGAAGTCCTGTCTTGTGTTGGTCTGAGGCTTTTCTTTCTGTCCCTCTGCACAAAGGCACTAACACTGACATTCTGTGTCTCTGGAATCTGTCATCTTTAGGGCTCACCTTTCTGAATTTGAGCTCTCACTAAGTTCCTGATTAGAGATGGTTTTCCCTTCATTTCTTACAAGGTCATTCATGTTTTTCAAGACTTTGCAAAATATTTGTGTAGCCTTTTCTATTCCTGTACAGTATGAAGTTTTGGGGGTCTCTGTATTCAGCAGTATTATCAGAAACCAGTCCTATAGTTTTCCAGTTTTTAATAATATTCGACTCTGTATTACTAGCCGTGGTCAGTTCCCAAGACCACTTGTAAGACCCTATTTAACTCCAGGTCAGTAGGATCGTTGGTTGTTAGGGGTGGTTGGATTGTGGTGCTCTCCATCCCTTTGCCGTGGATTAAACAGGATGGTACGGCCTGACCTGGCCACCCAGGCATCATGGGTAACATTCACTGAATGAAAGGTAGGATTAAATTTTAAACAGTGAATTGAACTTTTAGAGTACAGTATACTTATGAATGGAGGGTTATCTGTCTATAAATGCAGGATTGGTACTAAAAGGGATTACTCAATGAATATGGTTTTGAGGTTCCCTGTGCCCACTTTGCATATGTGTCTCTTGATTATGTGAACTTATAAGAGGTGGTGTTACGTGGCAGTATTGCTGAAATTTCCCATTTTCAGGTAGCCTCACAGAGACAAATATTTTACATACTTCTGCTTACTATACCTGTCATCCAGATTGTGTTAGAGTTGGACATCTGAAGTGTAAGGGCATAAGGGCACCCCTAAATATGTTAAGGTCCTATGAACCAGGAGATATATTTAGGGTGATGCAATATGGAGGGGCAGCATGTCAACACCATTTTCTTTTACATTTCAGATTAATGCTGATGTCCCTGTACAACGTGAGCATCAATTTGAAAGGCTTGAAGTACATTAGTGAGAGTCCAGGATTCATCCCTTTGTTGTGGTGGCTTCTGAGCGGTAAGGATGGGCTTTACCTGTGCGTCTCCTTATACACCTGTTCCCCTGTGGCAGGAGGAGGTCGTAAAGTATTAGAGATGAGGGTTGTTCATCCCAAGGTGTTCTCATGCCTTCCTAAAAAAAGATTTCAAATTATAGAAAACTCACTGGTATGCTGTTATTTCTAGTTCTGTTTCTGAAGTATCGCTTTCAATTTAGTTATGATTCTGTGACACAAAGAAAAATTATCTAATAAAACAGCTAATAAGTGGCTTTAACCTGTCCCTTTCACTGTGAACGATACAGCACTATGTATGCTGTCTGTGGCTCTGAACATCAGGTATAGGGAAATCCCATCGTTAAGCAACGTGGGGAAAAAAGAAATCTGAGAGATTGCAGCTCTGAAGTTCCATCCGGCTATCTATCTATCCATCTGATGTGTTTTTTTGTTTTCTTTGGAATAAAAAGCTGTCTTTACTGTTTCTCCGGCTTTTCTCCCTAACCACCAATTTAACCTAAAATTTTGTCCCAATCTGTTCATCATACTTTTTTTTAATATAAATTTATTTGTTTATTTTTGGCTGCGTTGGGTCTTCATTGCTGCATGTGGGCTTTCTCTAGTTGTGGCGAGCAGGGGCTACTCTTTGTTGCGATGCACGGACTTCTCATTGTGGTGGCTTCTCTTGTTGCGGAGCACGGGCTCTAGGCGCACGGGCTCAGTAGTTGTGGCTTGCGGGCTTCAGTAGTTGTGGCACGCAGGCTCAGTAGTTGTGACTCACGGGTTCTAGAGTGTAGGCTCAGTAGTTGTGGCTCATGGGCTTAGTTGCTCTGCGACATGTGGGATCTTCCTGGACCAGGGATCGAACCCGTGTGCCCTGCATTGGCAGGCGGATTCTTAACCACTGTGCCATCAGGGAAATCCTGTTTATCATACTTTTTAATACCATGTCTTCAGTAGGAACATATTTCATTCAAGTGTGCAAAAAAATTACCTTTCCTTATTTTTTTGTAATTCAGATCAATCTCTGTTTTTGAGCTTCAGTTCCATTTGGTGGTAAATGCTTATTTTTTGTAACAGGTTTTTTGAGGTATAATTGACATGCAATAAACTGTACACATTTAAGGCAAACAACTGGTAAGTTTTGACGTAAGTTATACACCCGTAGAATCATCATCACAGTCAACATAATGAGCACACCTGTCACTCTCGAGAGGTGCCTTGTGCTTGTTGGATCCCTCCTTCCCGTCCCTCTGTTCCCCTCTTCCCAGAAAATCGCTTGCCTCCTTTCTGTATTACAGGTTAGTTTTCATTTTCTACAGGTTTATATAAATGGAACCATGCACTGTGTATTCTTTTTTGCCTCTCTTCTTTCACTCGGCATAATTACTTCGAGATCTCTCCATGCTGTGTGTATTAATAGTTGATTCCTTATTACTCAGTAGTATTCTGTCATGTGGAGAGACTGCAGTTGCTTTATGTATTCGGCTGTTGACGGACATTTGGGCTGTCTTCAGGTTTTGGCTCTTGCAAATAAAGCTGCTGTGAACATTCTTGTATGTTTTTGCCTGGACACCGGCTTTCATTTCTCTTGGGTCAGCACCTGGGAGTGGACTGTCTAGCTCACGTAGTAGGTATTTTTGTGGCACTGCCAAGCTGTGCTGCAAAGTGTCGGCACTGCTTTGCACCCCCCAGCCCCCGCCCCAGCAGAGAGTTACCGCCTCTGTTGTGCATATCCTCGTCAGTGTTCGGCATGGTCCTTCTTCTTAATTTTAGATATTCCGGGAGTGGTGTGATATACCTCACTCACTTTGGTCTTAACTTGCATTTATGTTATGACTAGTGATGTTGAGCATTTTTTCCTGTATTTATTTGCCCATCCATGTATCTTTTATGATTAAATGTCTGTTCACACCTTTTTGCCCATTAAAAAAAATTGGGTTATTACTCAGCCATAAAAAGGAACAAAATTGGGTCATTTGTAGAGATGTGGATGAATCTAGAGACTGTCATACAGAGTGAAGTAAGTCAGAAGGAGAAAAACAAATATCGAATATTAACGCATATATGTGGAACTAGAAAAATGGTACAGATGAACCGGTTTGCAGGGCAGAAATAGAGACACAGATGTAGAGAACAAACGTATGGACACCAAGGGGGGAAAGCGGCGGGGGGCGGTGGTGGTGGTGGGATGAGTTGGGCGATTGGGATTGACATGTATACACTGATGTGTATAAAATGGATGACTAATAAGAACCTGCTGTATAAAAAAAAAAATTGGGTTGTTTCAATTGAGTATTGAGGTTCTTTGTATATTCTGCATACAAATCTTTTGTCAGATATGTAGTTTGCAAATAATTGCTCTCAGTTTGTTGCTTGTCTTTTCATTCTCTTAAGAGCATCTTTAAAGAACAGAAGTTCTTAATTTTTTTGGTGAGGTTTAATTTATTGTCCTTTTTCTTCTACGAATCATGCTTTTGGTATAGAAATTTTTGCCACACGGAATTTTTAAATGTGTTTTCTTCTATTAGTTTTATAGTTTTGCATTTTACATTTAGGTCTGTGATCCATTTTGAGTTAATATTTATATATGTTGAGTGGTATGACTCAAAGTTGGGTTTTTTTGTTTTTGTTTTTTTGCATAAAGCCACCTAGTTGATCTAACACCATTTGTTTGGAAGACTCTCCTTTCTCCACAGAATTGCCCTTGGACCTTTGTTGAAAATCAAATGACATTATATGAGAGGGTGTAGTTTTTGGACTCTATTCGTTTGTTCTGTGGATCCATTTTTGTAGCATTACGCCAATACCATACTTTATAATAAATATTAAAGTCAGGTAGTGTAAATCCTCCAACTTTGTTCTTATTTTTCAAAGTTGTTTTGACTCTTTCTAAGTCCTTTGCATTTCCATACGAATTTGAGGATCAGCTTGTCACTTTCTAGCAACAACAAAAAATCCTGTTGGGATTTTTATTAGGATTGTGTTGAATCAACAGTTCATCTTGGGGAGAATTGACATTTTAGCAATACCGAGTCTTCCAGCCAATGAAATAGTATACGTATGTCTGTTTATTTAGATATTGTTGGGAGAGCAGAGGAACTGACCTCCTTTGTTTCTGGCTATCTTTTCAAGGCTGCTTATGTAGTAAATCCCCATGAAGATAGAGATACTGTCTCTGTCCAGAACAAAGGGTGGGTTTGTTTACACTCATGCAATAGGGATAATGCTTCCCTCTGGGGAAAAGGTCTGGCAGGATTACTCCCATTATGAACGATTTGGGTTCCCTGAGTTTGGGGTTTCTCTTCTGTAGTGCAGCCCATGGCATATGCCTGGCGCTGTGGAATTGGGTCTCATTGAACTGTGCTGACCCTCTGGATATGGCCGTTGCCGTGGAGGAATACTGTTCTTTGCCTTGGACACAGGGGTGTTGTCCCTCCTGCCAGCATCCGTGAGACTCTCGCATGCTGGCTTATTAACTTGCAAGTAGGGTAAAACCCCAGATCTTCCAAAGCTGTAAGGAGGTGGCCGAGAGGGCTGTGTTTGTATTTTAGGAGGCCTCCTGCCCACGAGGGCTGGGTATTTGACCAGACAGCTTTTTTCTCTTGAGAACGTGAGCCAAGGAACCCATGGAATCAGAGGTGGGTCTTGGGCTAGAGGTGGGCAGCTATCCCGGCTGGTCGCTGTGGGCCACGTGCCAGCAGATGGTGTCAGTCGGCAGGGGCGGGGGTGGGGAGAGAGCGAGGATAATTAAATAAGGGTCCCTAACACTCCTGGAGTGCCAGGCAATGTGTATTTACAGATTTACTTCTCTAAATACCCTTATAAGGCAAATATTACAATTTATGTTTTATATATGAGGAAGCTGGAGCACGCAGGGGTGAAGTGACTTCCTCGAGGTCATACAGCTTCTGGGTGGAAGTCCGGGCAGTTGGGTTCTAGGTCCCTTCTCCCAGCCACTCTGTGGACCTCCGCTCCGCAGGAAGTGCCTCTGAGATGGATGCTTAGTTCCCGGTGACCTCTCTCCCTTCCTTGTCTCCTGGTGTGGCGTGGCTCAGCCTTAGAGATAGATGTCCTGAAACCTTACGCCCCTCTCTGCTAGCTTGCAGCCAGTGATCCGCCAGCGCCTTTTGCCAGTTGTTTACTTTCGCATAAAAAGAGGGCCTTAGGCTGAATGTTCTCTAGGGCCTTTTCTAGCTCTGGTGCTCCAGAAACGTTCCAGGGCCCAGTGACAGTCCTTACAGTTTCATTTTAATTTAGGCAGCTCTCTAGGTTGCCAGCAACCCAAGAGTGTCGGTTCCTGACCCTCACCAGAGATGGCGCGCTTTGACCAGGGTGGATTGTTCCTGCTTGAATTTCAGGTCCTGTACAGTGGGGGCTGGGGTGAAGTTGCCTTAAGGCCACTTTTTGCCCCGGGGCCATCAGGCTTTCTTGCTCATGAAGGCAGTTACTGGTTCTTTTGACAGTGTGCACAGCCCAAAGCCTAATAAATCTTTTGAAATGTCATCTTGATGTTATTTGCTATCACAGTCAAATAAAGACAAGGTCTACCAAGCCCAGCATGTTGTCCCCTGATTTATCCATGGAATTAATTTAACTTAACAATTGAAATTGGTTATAGAATTTGGTGTGTCTTTTAGGAAGGTGAATATATATTTTATAGAATAGGAAAACAGAAACAAAAGTAGTTCTTTGAAAAAAGTATGTGCATCTTGGTGCCTGGCGGTGGTGGTGTGATTGTTTTCATAATTCTAGACTGTCATAACTGCTTAGGACTAAGAGAATTTAAAAACTGGGGCTTCCCTCGTGGCGCAGTGGTTGAGAGTCCGTCTGCCGATGCAGGGGACACGGGTTCGTGCCCTGGTCCGGGAAGATCCCACATGCCGTGGAGCGGCTGGGCCCGTGAGCCATGGCCACTGAGCCTGTGTTTCCGGAGCCTGTGCTCCGCAACGGGAGAGGCCACAACAATGAGAGGCCTGTGTACCGGAAAAAAAAAAAAAAAAAAAAAAAACTGGATTATTCTTCTTTGCTTTTAGGTAGATCTGCTTTGTGAAAATACACTAGAAAATAAGACTCTCTCTTAACTTTTAAAAGATCTAGGAAAAAAAGATTCCATTACTTCTTTCAATAATTGGTTCCTACATTTGTCAGTTTTCATGTTAGGAAATTTGATATGTTTTAAAGAACATGGACTTTGGATTCATTAGACCCAGATTGAAATTACAGCTTGTCTACTTGGGACCTTACCTTTTAGGATCCCTCTTTTCTGCTTTGCAAAATGGGGATTTCTACCTCAAGGGTCTTCGTGTATATTAAAATGCAGTAGTGCCTGGGCCAATACCTAACATAGTAGGTGTTAAAGAGGTGTTAGTTTCGCTTTTTATTTATAATCTAAATCTTTTATGCCACAATGAAAGCTCATTTCCTTTTAATTCCTTTGACCTAAAGGTGGCAAGTTGCTTTCAAGTATCCGGACTTCTTTGATCCAGAGTACAGGACCAGTTGCTGTTAATCATCCCTGACTAAATAATCTCATTTCCTTTAACCTTTGCTGGGTTTCATTTTCCTTCCCTTTATTCAACTGTGTTGCTGGCTTTTTCCCAGGCTTTCTCCAAATTCTTCACATTCCTCTTAAGCCGAACGGGCGCGGAACTCTAGCGAATAGCCGATGAGGACAGAGTGTTTTCGGGAGGATGGCCATTAACGGTTATGTAACCGTTAATGCAAACTGGCGTTCAGACCACACCTGTAACTTTTTAGTGCTGCATTTCCTACTCACATTTACAATGTTGAACAGCCACATAGGCATTTGCTTCCCATCTTACATTTATTTGATTTATCTAAGTAATATGAAACATTGATCGCTCTACCCAATTTGTATTAATATCTTTAGCCCAGACCTCTCTCCTGAACCCCAGACCCATATATCCGACTATCTACTTGACATCTCCACATGGACAGCTAGTAGACATTCAAACTCAGTGTGTTCAGACTAAATTCCGAATCTTCCTCCATTTAACTCTACCCACGGCCTTCCCAGTCTCAGTTGATGGCAGCTCTATTTTTCCAGTTTCTCAGGCCTGTAAAGACCTTGGAGTGATTCTTGTCTCCTTCTTCTCTTGATACCCACGTGCAGTCTGTAAGGAAATTCTCATGGCCCTGCTTTCAAAATACATCCATAATCTGACCACAGTCTGCCACTACCACCAGGTTTTGAGCCTCCCTCATCTTCTGTTTAAAAACTTCAGGTCACCTCCTGCAGATCTCCCATCAGCCCATCCTTGTAGACCATGAATTGGGAGGCAGCGGTATAATGGCCTAGATCCTGGACAAGTCTCCTTACTGAAAACACTCAAAATGTCTGGTGAGATATAAAAAACACTTTAAAAGCCCTCCTTTGAGCTAGAAAAATAGTAATTACACCCAGAGCACAAAAGCCAAGTGAAAGTGAGATGCCAGAGAGGTTAACAGAGACCTGAGCTAACTCCTGTTCTGAAGGCATTTGTCAGATGACCTTTAGTTTCCGTGTCCTAACAGGGTGTGGGGACAGGAAACAAAGCTCAGTTACCACCCTAAATGAGTAGCCGGGTAGGGGACTCCCAAAGGTACTTACCAGCATTGTCAGGGTAGACTGAAGGTACTCTTCCTGCCCTTGGAGACTACAGGAAGGTGGCCTGTTTGACCTTAGGGACTGAACACAGTGGGGGAAAATCTCTTCTGAGAATAACCATAGGCTGTAGTGGAGGAAAAATGTCCTCTGAGAATTAATCACGGTAGACTGGTTTTCATGCAGCTTCGAAGCCTGAATTCAAACCACCCAGGCAGTCCTCGTTTAGAGAACAATGCACATCCTTTCTGGAGGATTCTTTGACTTCAACCGGTTCATTCAGATAAGGTTCCAAGAGTCAGAGCTCACATATTAAAAATTACAAAAAGCATGGGAAGTATCATTAGTGAAATAACATGACACAGACCCGAAAGAAGATTTCAGGTCTAAGAGTTATCAAATCAATATAAAATAAGTGTGTTTACTGTGTTTAAAGAAAAAAAGAAAGGATTAATATATGAGTAAAGAGTGAGAGATTGTGAAAGTGACTGGGCAGATCTGAAAAAGGGTCAAATAATATTTCTGGAAGTGAACAATATAATGATTGCAATTATAAATTTAATAGCTTTAACAGCAGATTAGACATAGTTGAAGGGATAATTAGATTGATGCAGACAGTTCTGAAGAAATTATCCAGAATGAAGCACAGAGAGACAGAGATGGAAAATTGGAGCAGGCAAGAGACAGAGGAGAGACTGGGCACTGGACGGTCAGCGTTCTGGGCAGGGAGGGGAGGGCGAGTGGGACAGAAGCAGCGTTACAGGGATAATGCCAGAGAAGCTCCCCACCCTTGTTTGCACTGAATTTGAGAAGTCCACCTGATTGTAAGCAGGATGAAGGACAAGGAATCTGCACTAAGACACATTGTCATGAAAACCAGAACATTAGAGAGAGGAGGTCTTAGAAGCAGGCAGACAGAAAAGATGTATACCGTCAAAGGATTGACACTTTGACTGACAGTTGACCCCTTCACAGCAATAGTGCAGTATCTTAGCACGGAGAGAAAATAACTGTGAACACGAATTTGTATGCTTCTTTCCCCCCGCCAACAAATAGCTTTCAGAGCAAGGGTGAAATAAAGACATTTCAGACAAACAAGAACTGAGAGAGTCTGTCACCAGTAGACCTTCCCAGTAGGAGCTTCTAAAGGGTGTATATATACATATATATATATACATATACACACACTTCAGGAGGAGCTTGATCTCGGATGGAAAGTGTGAGATGCAAGTGAGAGCAATGATCAGAGGTGGTAGCATATGTATCAATGAGTCAAAATAAACACCGACGAACAGAAAAGCCAAACAGTAGAATACCAAGAGCAGAGTGATAGCATGTGCACTGGGAGGAGGATAGGCAGAGCGGCAGCATTGTGAGGTCCAGCCCTGTTCAAAACCGAGAGCCGAAATAGTGGCTAATTTCAGACCTTGATAGTTTGCAGGTGAAAATTTCTAGGATCACGTGGAGATAATAGAAAGACTCTATGCCTATAATGTTAATACAGGATAAAATGCGATGTGAAAAATAATTCAAAAGGTGGCAAGAAAGAGAAAAAATGAAAAAATAAGATGGAAGCAATAAATCCAAAAATATGTACAGTTACAACTATAAATGGACCAAATGACCCAGTTAAGAGATAGTCATGTCAGACTGGATTTAAAATAATCATCCAGTTATATGTTGTTTATAAGAGATTCATTTAAAACATAAGAATACATAAAGGTTGAGAATAAAAGGAAAACATACTAGGCAGATTCTCATCACCAGATTCTGTATCACCAGGATATAACATTTTGAACTTATATAAACACTTCCTAATATAGTCTCAAAAATGACACAACTGAAAACAGCATAAGAAGGAATTCATAAATCCCCCATGATCAGGGACATTTTAACCCACTTCACTCAATACTTGATAACTAAAAAACAACAAACAATAAGGATATGAATGGTTTGAAAAACACAATTAACCAGTCTGCCCCACTGGGCGCATAGAAGACTCCAACTGTATAGTTGTTTCAGTTACACATGGAAAATTTATGAAAGTGATCATTTTCTGGGGTTTGAAGCAAGTCTCACATTTCAGATGATAAGAATCGTATGGGATATCTTCTTTGACCACAATACAGTGAAGGTGGAAATTAATAACAAAAAGAGAATTAGTAAAATCCTGCATGTAGAAATTAAGTAACCCATGAGTAAAAGAAGAACTCATAATAGAAATCAGATGTTTTGAACTGCATAATGAAAATATTACGTATCAAAAATGATGAAATGCGTTTAAATCAGTATTTAGTAGAAAGTTTATCAATTTAAAGAAGAAAGCGGAAAATGAATGAGCTGAACATCTACATAAGAGCTTAAGAAATGGGAACAACTCTGGGCAGCTCAGCAGCAGATTTGAGCTGGTAGGAAGAATCAGCAAACTTAACACTAGGTAGAGGTTATCTGGTCTGAACAACAGAAACAAAAAAGGACGACGGAAAATGAGCAAAGCTCAGAGACCTCCGGGACGTCGTCAAGCATACCAGCAGAAGCACAGTATGAGTCCCTGAAGGAAATGCTCGAGAGAGGAAAGGGGCAGAAAAAATATTCGAGAAGAGGACATCTGAAAACATCCTAACTTTGATGAAAAACAGTCCATACATCCAAGAAGATATGTGAACTTCAAGTAGGATAAACACAAAGATCTACTTGTAGACATGTCACAGTCACACTGTTAAAACTTAGGACCAAGAGAACATTTCGGAATCAGTGAAACACGTACAAGGACACCACAGATTGACAGCTTACTGCTCATCAGAAACAGTGGTCCTAAAGCGGAGGGATGATGTGTCCAAAGTTCTGAAAGAAAAGACCTTCTACCAAGAATTCTGTGTTCAGCTAAACTAGTCTTCAAAATGAAGGCAAAATACATTCCTGGATACGCAAAGACTGAGAGATTTTATTGCTAGCAGACCTTCTTTACAAGAAAGGAAGTTCTTAAAGCTGGGAGAAAATGACCCCAATGCATAACTCCAATCCAGAGATATTGGTGGAGGCCACCTTGCCATGGGCTCAGTGTGATTCATGGGTAAGGCTGGTGTTTCAGAGGCGCTCTCTGTTGAAACTGGTTTTTTTTTGTTTGTTTGTTTTGTTTTTTTGCTGTACGCGGGCCTCTCACTGTTGTGGCCTCTCCCGTTGCGGAGCACAGGCTCCGGACGCGCAGGCTCAGCGGCCATGGCTCACGGCCCCAGCCGCTCCGCGGCATGTGGGATCTTCCTGGACCAGGGCATGAACCTGTGTCCCCTGCATCGGCAGGCGGACTCTCAACCACTGTGCCACCAGGGAAGCCCCGTGGTTTTTTTTTTTAAAGACAAATACCACACCTGTTGCACTGACAATCTGAACACTGGGCTAATGCAAAGTATTAGGAGAAATATTTAACCAACATAATAAAACAGTTATATTGAAAATCTTTGTAAATAACCATCTTAAATGTTTTGGTTTTTGATCACATGGTTATCATCATTGTTCACATAATAAAGATGTAGCTTACTAGAATCATAACCCTTGCAAGGCCACCTATTTGGGCTAATAGGAATGCTGAAGATATGTAACTAAACTTTCATCTGCATGCAAACCTCTCAGCCTTTCTCTGTGCATATGACCCAAATATATATAACCAAATGCCAAATATTCTCTGTGATATAACCAAAGTCCAAATAAGAGCGTTGCATCTCTGTGTGAGATGATGGACAGCTGCGCACAAACTGAAGTGTTTCATTCATTCATTGGAGATGTGTTTTTGAGCACCTCCTACATGTTACAGGTGCTTGGGATCATCTGTGAGCCAAACGAGATCCCTGCCCTCTTGGAGCTTTCATTCCCGTGTGGAAGAGAGATAGTAAACAACAAGCAGACCAACCAGGGGAATTACACAGTATGTCAAAAGGTGACTGATGCCACGGGAAAAGAGAATGTGACACCACAGTGGGGTAGGGAGGTGTGAGTTAGAGGACGGAGGTACACTGTCCTCACTGAAAGGAAAATGATGCTTAAACGAACTTTAGAAAAACGAGAGGAGCTATTCACAGAAGATGCTGGAGTAACTCAAAATTTGAGAAAAATCTAAACAACCAAGCTTTGGGAAGGGCGGGGTGAAGCCAACTGCAAGCTGGAGGATCCCTCTTTGCATCCTTGTGTCAGCACTCTGACCCGGCTTCAGTGACCGACAGCACAGAAGAACTTCCCCCAAGTGGCCAGCCACATAGCCACAGGCAGCTCTGGATCACACCTAATAGTTCTATGGCCCAGACTGGGAAAAATACTCCTCTTCGGCAGCTCCAGCCAGAACACACCTGGAGGATGACTCTGGTCTGGCGCAGGCCACGTGCCCTTCGCTGAGATCGTCACCATGGCACCACCAGGCCCCACGCTGACCAGTGATGAGGGTAGAAGGCAGGAGCATGCCAAGCAGACCTAAGAACAGCCCCACGGAAACTGAGTCAAGGCTAACTTTCCTAGCCCAGGGTCCAATCACGCCACCAACAGTGAATCTGGGGACCCCACCTCTGCCTAGGCTGGTGAACAACCTGAGGAGTGTACAGAACAGGAGGTGCGTCCAGGCAATGTTGGGCCAGAGGTGGCCACTAACTTCTTGCAGGTCGTGGCAAAAAGACCCAGACGCTTGGGCAAAGTGGTGGGGATTCAGAAGACCCTCAGAGACCCAGTCAGGGCTCAGTTCAGTGAAGAATTGGAAAGCAAATCCAGAACAGAGGCCGGAGGCCACGGGGAAAGCTAGAGAATGCATAAATGGCCTGAGGGAAACCGGACACCGGCTCCTAACAGACGAGGAGCAGCAGAGGGCGGCTCCTGCAGCGGGTGGAATGGAGACCACGGCCAAGGGCAGGGCAGAGGCAGGCTTTCGACAACAGGAATTGTGTGGAGATCTAAGATCTGGTTCCAACCAAAAGGAAATGTACGGTCTAGGTGGATATGACTGATATTTATGAAACAAGATACCAAGAAAATGTTAAATCAATATGTCTCTAAGTAAAATGGGAACCCAAAGGCGACAGGACTCGACGTGGGCTAGCGCAGCAGCAGAAAGCTCCTAAGAGGCGTGACCTGAGCTGAGCCTGCAGAGACAGCAGAACAGCGAGGACGGACCGAGTAAGGCGGTGTTCAGAGTCGCTGGGTCTGATGGCTCTGCATGCCTCGCATAAGGGGGATGGTACGGTGTTTGTCTTTCTGTGACTGGCTTGTTTCACTCAGCTACCTCCATGTCCTCGAGGTTCAACCACGTTGTGGCAGGCTGAAAAATACTCCACTGTACGTATAGACCACAGTTTCTTTATCCATTCATCTGTCGATGGACATTTAGGTTGCTTCCTTATCTTGGCTATTGTGAATAATGCTGCAGTAAACATGGCTATGCAAATATCTCTTCAAGATCCTTTTTTCAATTCTTTTTGGATATGTACCCAGGGATGGGATAAAATCTTTCACTCTTACTAGAAGCCTTTCTAGTAAAAAAAAAAAGAAAACCACGGAAAACTCTCAAATATTATTGACTTGACACTTGGCCTTCAGGTCCAATAGGACAAAGAAGTCAGCCTCCCCACAGGATATTGCGGGGCCTGTTCTCTTTGATTAATCAAACCTTATGTAACAATTTTAACCAGAAACACAGTCTAAGTGTTTGATTTTTAGCTGTTGATAGAATTGAGTGGTCAAATGACTGCTTCATATCTTGAAGGATGTCAGAAAACATTTGGCTTACGTATGTCAAATCCAACAAGCTGAGAACAATCGAAAATTTACTCTAGTCTGATAGAGGTATAATTAATTCATGGTCACAATTTAGAAAGGGGAGGTAGTTTATATGGAAAGATGAGTTTGGTGTGGGACATGCTCAGTTCGGGGTAACAGTAAAAAAAGGAAAATATCTGAAGGGAGCTATCCAACAGGTCCTTGGAGCTGAGAAGCTTGGAGTTCACGCGATAGGCCAGAGGCATGGGTTTGGGAGTCATTATTAGAGAAGTAACAGAACAGAGGACTGGGAGTGTGGAGACTGTCATGCAGCAGAGCTGGCCCTCCCAGGGCCATGGGGAGAGGCCTGAGCCCTGAGGAGGGGTCTCCGGGAGGCCGGAGTGAGGAGAGGCAGGGCGAGGGCAGAGCTGGGCCTGGCCCCCCTCTGGCAGTTCCCTGGTTTGTGGTTCTGGGCGAGTCCTTTAGATTATATGACAGTCAGGCTTGTCATCTACAAAGTAGAACTGCAAATGTGTCTCTGCTTTCCTCAAAGGGAGGCCATGAGAATTTAGTGTAACAGTAAATGGAAATGATTTATAAATTTAAAAAAAGGAGAAAATAGTCATTTGTGAAGAAAGGAGTCTAATAGTGTCAGATATATGTTGAAGATCAAGAAAACAGGAATGGAGAAAAGGCTTTGGTGGTCTTTGAAAAGATTTTCTGTAGAGTACAGAATTAAGGACAAAGGAGATTGAAGGGAGGGGATGGGGAAAGGAGAGCAGTAGTGAGGGTAATGCTGCTTGGGCGGGAGTTTGTTAGTGAAAGGGGGCTTCGTGTGTTGGTATTAAGGGTATTAAGGGTAATCAGGTCCCAATTTTCAGGTTTTGAATTTCAAATAGAAAGGAAATAATTAAAAATAAGAATTAGGGACTTCCCTGGCGGGCCAGTGGTTAAGACTCTGTGCTTCCGCTGCAGGGGGCGCAGGTTCCATCCCTGGTCAGGGAACTAAGAATCCTGTGTGACGAGCGCTCAGCCAAAAAACAACAACAAAAAAACAAAACAAAAACCCCCAAGCATTAATATATCTTACTTTACAACACACTGTGACCATAACATTTTCTTGAGCAGGGAGTTATTTTCTCTTGCAGTTCATCTTCAAACGGTGAGTTCTTTTCTGGCATAAAAGTAGTTACTAAAATGTGATACTTGCTTCATTTTTGGCGGTTTGTTTTAATATGGTCTGCTAATATTAGAATAGTTTTTATAATCATTCTTTCTGTATGAATTCTGCATTATCCTTTAAGGAAAGACATCGTTAAGTGTTTTTCACTAATTCACTGATGGAAGATCCGACGCTTAGGATTATGGTTCTCCATGAGATTATCCAGCCTCAGCTAATGAAATTTCCCATGTGGTTTGTAAACGTTCCAGCTGTGAACACGCTCTACTGATAACACGAGTTACGTAACACCTTGGAAGCCAGTTTACTCAGGAATCAAAAGAAAGCCTCTAGAAGGTGAAAATTGGGAAGTTAGTGTTTATCATATATTTGCTGGGCTATATTTTGTGGAAATATATTTTAGCATTTTAAGTGCTAAAATTATAGAGAAAAACTTGCATGTCCCAAGATCATATGGCTCCAGGAGAGAGCCTGGCTAGAACTTGAAGGTACACGACCTGAGCATCTTCTAATCTTGCCTGCGTTACCCTCCCAGCCAGAGTGTCCACCAGGCCACAGAGGCTTCTGCAGAGCAGGGGCAATGCCAGGGCACCAGGAGGCCACCGGGACTTCAGCTCAGGAGCAGCACAGAAGGCAGGGACCCCTGACCCCACTTAGCATGGGAAGGTGCCCGTTAGAGCTCTGCTTACGTTGCGTGCAAGGCACAGGGTTCTTGAGTCATCTCTTACAGTTGGATCAGATCGTAACACGCAAAGATTATAGCCCCTGTTTTACAAGATGTGAAACTGTGCACTCCACAGCACTGAGAGTGACGCAGTCCCTGAGCTTGTAGCACGTGGGGTCGGAACCACTTTGCCTTTCTCCCATGATTTCTGTGGTTGTGTCTGTATATTCTGGACACCGTGCGTGACTTATCCAGCACCCCACGTCGTGTCCCTCGTATCTGTTACTCAGGGCTTCACTCTCCCTTTCATGGACCATATGACCCCGGGAAAGAGATTCTAAGCTCCAGTAGGGGCTTTTGTGGGAAAAAAAAAGAACATACACACGCACAAACCTACCTGTGCCCTAATATTCAAGCTTGGGTCCCCATCCATAGAGGTTGTAATTTAATTGATTGGGAGCGGGACCCAGATGTTGAGGTTTTCACACCTTCTCGGTGACTCCGATGTGTAGGACAGGGTTGGGGGTTAGTGGTCTGAGGCGGTCATGGCAGTCCTATCATCGTGCCAGTGATTGGTTTAGGATTCAGGGCTTATTCCACTCAGTGCGTGGCATCCTTCTGCCCACGGTCACTGGTCCGGAAGGGGATGCATGAGCTACGTTAGGCCCGTCCAGACCCCAGGGATGGTGGAGAGGCCTTTCCCTCACCGGCTGTGAACCAGGAAGCACGTAGCCCTGCGTGCTGCTTGCACCTCCCTGTGATTGAGTGCGCCAGCCTTACGGTGACGCTGTGCAGGGTGGAGTGGGGGGAAGAGGGGACCCAGGTCTTTGATAGCATGATTGAGCCAGTGAACCCAGCTCTATAATGGACGTGATATGACATCATAAATGTTATTAGTGCTTAAGCCAGTTTGAGTCGTAGTTTTGTATTTTTTGCTAAGTATTCTGACTCACTGTTTCTGTAGTAAAATTCAGTAGAATTTCCTAAATCAGTTCCAAGTTTCTCGATATGCAGAATGAAGGGATGCAAAGAAGGTGTGATAGTCGGAGGTAACATCTGCATTGCCTTGGAAGCGTACCCTGCCAGCATCAACGTACCTGCTTTGCTCTTCTTGACAAAATGTGAAGATTTAGCAGAGTTCTTTGCCTGTGGTTCAGAAGTGCCGGTCGTAGGTTAGGGGTGCAAATCCTACTTACTAGTTGTTGATCTTGAGCAAATTCGTTGACCAGCCTCTGCCCCCACTCTTCACCTGTAAAATGGTGACAGTGACATCTGCTTCGGAGCGGTTACAGGGATTCAGTTAGTCCATCCATGGACACAGGGCACCAGCACAGTGCGTGGGGCTGGGGCTAGGCTGAGCCACGTGGAATTGCCAGTATTTGTCCATTTTGGACCTATAAAAATGACAGTTTCACATGGTTCAGCTGAACACATTTTTAATAATAAGTGAAAATTGGGAACTGGGGATGTCATCAGGATAATTAAAAGCATTATTTTGGCCTCAAATAATGTTCAGTGAAAGTTGTGTTTTTTTTAAATGGAGTTAGCCATGTTTCACTTTACTTCATGGGATTTAAAACCTCAGCCAAAGAAGTAACTTACGTGTTTAATTTTCAAGGCTGTGCACAGAGTACTTAATTCTTAGGAAGACAGATTATAATTATGCCATTCTTTAAAAGGTTCAGCATCGCCCAGGCAGGGTTTTCATCCGTGAGACGTGATAGTGGAGGGTTGCCTTCTATGTACTGTTTTGTCAAATATATGTGACTGGCTTCTTTTTAATCCAGGGGCCCACACCCACGGTGCTTCCGTGGTGAGCGGCAATGGAGCACACGTGGGTACCGCACGTTCTCTGTGCACTCGCTGCGTGACGGCCACGGGACCAAAGTCTGTGCTTACTGTGCCTTGTGTAGTCTTTACAGCAGGTATATTTTATACACAAAGATGCTAAGGCTCATAGAAGCGTAGGGTTCTCTGAGGCCACACAGCTAGGAGTGTGGTGCTTTAGAATGCAAGTTTAATGCTGTGGATGGTCACAAAGGCGTAGAACAAACAGCAAAACCTTCACTGCTTCTCCACTTGGAAATTTAAGTCACTGAGCTCTGGACCCAGGAGGGCGGTGGCTCTGTCTGAGGTTGGTCTCCTTACGCACGATTGCACGTGGGGACCTGGAAGTGACTTTTGAGTTCGGAGTCGAATATCCTTAGGACCTGCCACTGCCTTTCAGCGGGCCCCAGTCTTGGCCACTGTTCACCACAGGTAGGAAGAAAGCTCCTTAAGGAGTTTTCTTATTCTGTGGCGGGACCCTAGCAGTCCGCTCCATCCTCCTGCGTCACGGAGGAAGGACATCTGACTCTGGCAGGCTGACTTGACTGCAGACGGTAAAGAGATGTTGCCCCAGAGTAAAAAGGCAGTAACGGGTGTGAAAGCACTTTGTAAGGGGTGAACTGCTCATCAGGTGTAAGTTGTTTTTATCATTATCTCCTGGAAAGCATCAGGCCTGCACAGGGTGGCCAGTACTCCACTTGGTCCTGCAGCAGTTGGGGTTCAGTTCCTCCCACCTCACGGCTGGAGAGATCCAGTGTTTTCTTGATTCCTGAAGGAAGCCTGAGAGCCCAGGTGAACGATGGAGTTCTTGCGGCAGGCTTACGGCTTCTCCATGGAAACACGCGGGCTTTGAAAGAAGTTGCTCTTATTTTCAGGGTAAAGGGTTAGTTCTCTAGCACCTAGAATGATGAGGTACCCGTGGGTCTGACCGAAGCTTTGTATTTTCATATGCTGTGAACTTTGTCAGTGGCTGATGGCCTGTTACCAGCATTGTGATATAAACACTGTAACATTTGAAAACTACCAAACCCTGGAGGTTCAAATATTTTGAGTCCGATTTTTTTTTTTTTTTTTTTTGCGGTACGCGGGCCTCTCACTGCTGTGGCCTCTCCCGTTGCGGAGCACAGGCTCCGGACTCGCAGGCTCAGCGGCCATGGCTCACGGGCCTAGCCGCTCCGCGGCACGTGGGATCTTCCCGGACCAGGGCACGAACCTGTGTCCCCTGTATTAGCAGGCAGACTCCCAACCACTGCGCCACCAGGGAAGCCGCTATTTCTCTTTTTAACAAAGTATTTCTTTCAGTGGTTACTCTAGGGTATAAGATACACATGTTAACTTATCACAGTCCACCTTCAAAATATACCCCTCATGTGTAGTGTAAGAAGCTTACAGCAGTGGACTTCTTTTTCCCCTTTCTGTTCTCTTACAATTGTCATATGTGTGTTGAAAACCTCAAAATACATTTTTATTATTTTTGCTTTAAACAGCTACCTTTTAAAGAGATTGAAAAGATATGAAGAAAAAGGTCCATGATTTACCGTTTCTGCTGCTCTCATTCCTTTGTGTAGATCTCAGTTTCCACCTGGTATCACTTTAACCTTTCTTGGGGTGCAGGTCTGCTGGTGTAGAATTCTCTCAGTTTCTGTTTGTCTTACAAAGGTTTGCTCACCGTTAATTCTGAAAGATGCTTTTGCTGGGTATGGGACTTGAGGTTTCATTACTCTAAACATGTTGCCCCCTGTTCTCTGGTCCACATGGTTTCTTACCAGGAGTCTGCTGTCATTCTTACCTTTTCTTTCTACCTCATGTTGTTTTTCCCCTCTTGTTGCCTCTAAGAATTTCTCTTTATCAGTGGTTTTCAGGCATTTGATTGTGATGTGCCTTTACCTGCTTGGATCTGTAGGTTTGTGGTTTACCTCAAATTTGAATATTTTAGGCCATCATTTCTTCAAAATATTTTTATGTCTTCCCCCTCCTCTCCTTCTAGGACTCCAGTAACAAGCTTGATATTGTTCCACAGGTCACTGGTGCTTTTTGCTTTTTTTTTTCTTTCAATATTGTTTCCTCTTTGTGTGAGGGCAAAAGTTCATCGAAGAAGATTACAGTATGAGGGAATTTGGTAGCTTTATGTTCTCCCTTGGGCTTGTGGCCATCCTCCTCCTCAAGAAGTACTTAGGAGCAGGCTGTCCCGGCATCCAGCTCACAGCATCCTCTTCATGTCCCTGCCACTGCTTCTCCCCACACTGCATCATCACAGGAAACAGAAACAGCTGCTGGCACAAACCCTTATGTTTAAAATTTACTTTCTATAAACTAATCTTTCCAGAAAAATAACCCAAAAGGTATTACTCTTGGAAAGATCTTTCAGATAAGATGCCTAAATTCTGTCAGGCCATAGGTGTGTGATATTCCTCATGGCTGAAGGAAGTGCAACAACCAGTCAAAGTTCTAGCAGCTACACGTACTGAGCCCTTACTCTAGCCAGCATGTGCTTACGTGCGTTCTCTAGTGCGTTCTCTCAAACCCTTTGATGTGGTGTGTGTCCTGATTTACTGACCAGGAAACCAAGGCTCAGAGAATGTGAAATCCTTACTTGCCAAGGCTGGGCAGTTAGGAAGGTACCATATTTGGTGTTCATATCCTGGCCCTCTGACTCCAAACCCTGAGCTTGTGTGTTTTCTCCTGGGCTATGCTGGCTTTATGATTTAAACCTACATTTAACTTGAAATGTGAAAACTGTGTGTGGCCTCCATCTAATGGATTATATACCATTTTGAGAAGTCTGTTTTCCAGTGGTATTGCTGTTATGGTTACTAACGTCTGCTTATTTTCATGTATTTTGACATGTGTTGAAGTGGGACTCATTTGGTTGTGATTCAGGCTCTGCATATGTGTCAGAGTTGACCCATCTGCCATGCAAGTATATTTTAGAAAAGGAGCAAATTCCTAGCTGGGCTAAGTAACCCTTTTTCCACTTCCCTCTGTGTGTGATCTGTTGTCTAAAGTATTGTGTCGAGAAAGTTGAGAAGTGATTTTGGAAAGAAGGAAATGAGGAATCTGTGTTGGAGTGTGATCCAGAAACAGATGAGCTGATGGAAGAAGCCAAGATGCTCACATCCATTTGGAGGGAGTTTTAATTGGTAAAGGTTGAAGTTATAACATGATTTTGGAGAGAAAAAATTAGAAATGTGATAAATGATTAGACACATTACGTTCCCAGATCTTTAAAATCCAACTAGAAACCGCTCTCTAGGGAGCCTTTCCAGACGTCCCACCCCCAAGACTGATCATTCCTTCTTTAGGGTCTCATGGTGGATATTACAAACAGACTTATATTCGTACTTTCTTAATCTATTGCTTGTTAATAGCCTGGAACTATTTTATTGAAAAAAATCCCAGAGTAGTTGAGAGAATAGAGACTAGAGGATGTATTTCTTTTGTCTCCCACAAAGTACACTGCTGGGGCTTGGCATCCCCTCTGCAGACTCTGCCGCTGAGCTGGGGGCGTTTCCTGCCCCTCTGGCGGCTGGCGCCGCGGGCAGGGTGCACTGAAGCTTGGAGCACCCGGGAAGCTCGTAGTTTACAGGTGTTCCTCGAGCGCCGAGCCTGCCCTAGGACCTGGACGTTCAGAAGTGAACAAGACGGAGCTCTTCCCTTGTGGAACTTACATTCAGGTGAAAGACTTGACAACCGGCAGAATGGCGGAGATCGTGTAATACAGAGAAGGATGGGGTGGTGTGAGGGCCTCGAGGCACAAGGTGGGGCTGCTCTGTGGGCGTGTGAGTGCAGACCTGAGTGAAGTGGGGAACAAGCCATCAGAGTTCTGTGAACAGAGCGGCCCGGGCCGCGGAGGGGCAGTGGGAAGGCCCTGCGGTGGCCGTGGCCGTGAGAATATAGGGGTGAAGCGGCGGTGTGGTGGAGAGGTGCAGGGGAGTGTCAGGAAGGAGGTCAGGGAGCCCGTCGGGCCGGGTCCCCTGGGGCCTGGAGTGGGCTGTGAAGGTAGAGCAGGGCAGCCCTGGTCTGAGGGGTGGTCACGGGGCTCCATCTGGCTGCCGTGGCCGGGGCCGGGGGGCTGGGGGGCCGGTTCAGGGTGTGGGTGGGAGGTGTGGCGGCTGCGGGTAGCAGCAGCGGCGACGGTGATTGACGTGCGTGGATTCAGGGTCCATTTGGGGGGGAGGGGGATATGAGGGAGGGCAGGCTGGGGTGATGCTTGAGTTTGGGGCTGAGTAGCTCGGTCCCTGGTGGTGCTATTAGGAGGACTTGGGGAGGAACCAGTAGTTTGGTGCGTGTGAAATTCGAGATGCCTGTTTGACCTTCAAAGGGGGGTGCGAAGTGCACGGTTGGGTTTCTGAGTCGAGTTCATGCAGAGGCTGGGGCTGGAGACCACTCTGTGAGCCGTCATGGTGTAGGAAGCACATGTGGCCCTAGCCGTGGACCGCGTCATCCCGGGAGTGAGAGGGCTCTGAGGACGGGCCTGGGCCGCTCCAGCGTCTTCAGTGCAGGAGGAAGAGGAGGGGGAAGGAAAGGAGACGCTGAGGGAGCACGACGGAAGCGGGTCGAGGGGGGAGAACCCGGAGGACGTGGTGTCCTCGAGGTCCCTGAAGACCGTGAACCCGGAGCGACTGTGTCACATGCCCCTGAGCAGCCGAGCTGCAGTCGGGGTAGCCTGCAGGCCAGGAGGGGAGAGGGCCCGGCTGGGGGGCGCTCGGGGGGAGCCTGAGGCTGGGTCGTCAGCAGCTCCTCAGCAGGGCTCACGATGAGCAGCCAGGTCAGTGCGGCCTGACTCAGTACACCCCGGGTGTCAGAGTCCTTATGCGGACGTGGCGTCGGCGTCTAAGGCGGTGACACCGATGTTTGGGAATGGCTCACAGATTGGCTCTGAAGGCAATTCCAGGAGGCATTCCAGAAACCTGCTGAACAGTGATGGTATTTCTGGAACGAAGCTGAAGCCCTCCCGGCTGACTGCTTCGGTGGAGAGCAGGCTCTGGGTTGTGAGAGTTCTGGAACTTGGTAGAATGGTTCCTCTCCTTGCTCTGAAGTGCCCTGGAGATGCCCCGTCTGGGAGGGAGAGCCAGCTCTTGGAGCCAGGGAGTGGGCAGCTGCTGACCCCCAGCCTCTCCTGCCATGTTGAACTGTATTGACGGAGGGACCGGTTTCCTTCTGTTTGGTTTTGTTGCATTCAGTAGCTTAGATTTTCGTGGAGAGGAATTAAAAATCAAATTATATTTTAATTGTTCTTGTAATTTAACAGGATTCTATGGTCAAACCTTTTGTAGTCACCTTGAAATTCATGTCTTATCAAGCTCTCTTTTTATAGTTGACTCCAAACAAGCCACAGCACGCTCGCCCTCCCTTTTTCCCTGCTCGCTCATCCAGATGACTGCTCATTTCCCCAGGCTCCCCAGGCGTGTAGGCTTGTCTTTCACCCGCTGTCTGAGGGAAGACAGGGCAAGGTGCTGGGCTCTCAGAGCTCATGCGCGGGTGGAGCCAGGCGGCAGGAGGGTGCTGCAGCTGGAGGGTGCTGAGATGCCCGCCAGGAGGAGAAGTGTTTGCTCGCTGGTTTATGTTAGAGTGCTAAAGGGACTCAAATGCTGTTTCAGGATGAGGCTTCTGTGGCGATATTAAATGTCATGAATCTGATCTGTCTTAACCGTTAAGGCTCAATAACTATCTCCTGGTTAGGGAATCAGAGAATAAGTTTTGGTTGATTTGTGAAGTTGGATTTTGTTTAATTTTGATGGGATTTATTCCTTGATCCAGTGAAGGATCAAGCATTTAGGTGAGGGCTGGTGGTGCTGTGAGCACCGAGAGATGTCACCAGCTGACGCTGGGGGGGTGGGGCAGTGCAGGGACGGCCAGAAAGATTCATAGAGGACGTGAAACAGTAAAAGAGTTTCTAAAATGCTCACTTGTCACTTGGAACAAATAGTGTACACGGCACGAATTGAGTTACTCCTGCTTAGATTTTAGTTGGTGACACTGGTGGCCTTAGAGATGTTTGTACCTAATGGTTTAATATTTGTACCTAATGGTTTAACATTCAAGGCACCTATTTCTTTAACTTAAGGAAAAAAGGCCTACAAGCAACAAAGGAAAACCAAGTAAGTATTTCATTCCTTGGCTGGCTAAGCTGCTGCGTGGCGTGTAGCTTATTTTGAAGGCATGTTTGGCATTATTTCTTCTCAGAATCCCACGGTCAGACTTGGGTCTAACAGACAGTCAGTCTGGGCCATGCTCCCAGGAGCAGAGGCCCCTCTGCAGGGTATGAACCACGGCTCTCCTGCCTGACTGGGAAACTGGATGCACTTTGCATACAATGGGACTCGTTGTGGTGCAGGTGCATCTCTGCGGACCAGCAGGCTTTGCACAGCACACGTGCCGGGTGTCAGGCGCAGTGTCAGCCGGTCTGCAGAGACTCCCAGTGAGCATCCGGGGTGCGCATAGCCCTGGCTCTGGTTCTCTGAGGGTTACTGCCTTGTCTCCCACGTTCAAGAACTTGAAATTTGCAGGGAACGTGTATTAGGGTTCTCCAGAGCAATGGAACCAGTAGGATAGATAGATCAATAGATATGAGGAGATTTATATGGGGGCCGAGAAGTCCCATGATCTGCTGTCCGCAAGCCAGAGAACGAGGAAAGCCAGTGCTGTAGTTCAGTCCCAAGTGCAAAGGCCCAAGAACCAGCAGCGCCGTGTCCAAGGGCAGGAGAAGATGGACGTCCCACTCAAGCAGACAGAGCGAATTCACCCTTCCTCTGCCTTTTTGTTCTATTCAGGCCTTCAGTGAATTGTCGATGCCACCCACACTGGGGAGAGTGACCTTCTTTACTTGGTCTGTGGATTCAAACGCTGATTTCTTCCAAGGAAACCCTTACAGACACACTCAGAAATAATGTTTTGCCAGCTCTGGGCATCTCCTAGCCTAGTCGATTTGACACATAGAATTGACCGTCACAGAAGGCAAGACTTAAAAGAACTAATTTGAGATGGTCCAGAGTACTCAACGAGATGCTTGATGATAACTGACACTTCTGAGTGCTTGCTCCGTGCCAGGCCTTATCCTGAGCCTGTTACATGCATTTCACTATACCATCCCCTCACCGGCCCTGTGAGGTCACTACTAATGCCACCCAGGGAGCAAGTGGTCAGGCTGGGACCTGAGCCAGGCAGTGGCACTCCAGCAGAGCAGGGGTCCAGGGAGGAGAGACATCTGTGTGGGCCCGAGTGGGTAGGCGGGGTGGACCGCAGGAGTTGGGGGGCCTGGGAAGAGCGTCTCTGGATTGACTTTGGCAAGTTGTTATTTTTCTTTCTCTCCCCCTCCTTGCCTTCTCCCCTTTCTTCCTCTTTCCCTTCCTTCCTTTATCAAAATAAGTTTAACAAGTGTAACATATTTAGAGAAGAGTACACAAGACATACAGGCCAAGCTGAGAGAACTGTTGCAAGGAGCACTTATTAAAACCACCAGGCTGAGGAGTGGGAAGTCACCAGCACGCGGGGATCCCTTTGCCCCTCCTGACCCCTGCTGCTCCCTCCTGCACTGAACCTGACGTCAGGGGAGTCTCATGTTTTGTGTCGACGTCCTCATTTACGTTTTGTTTGTAGGTTCCTGGTGCTGTTGCCTGTTCATTGCCGTATCACCACCAGGTGCCTGTAGCACCCCCGCCCCCAGTTGTGACAACCAAACATGTTCCCTGCAGGGCTAAGTGCCCCACCCTGGTTGAGAACCACTGCTGTATAATATTTCATTATATGAGTTTATCCATTTACCATTTGGATTGGACACTTGACTTGTTTCAGGTTTGCGGGTTTTACAAATAATGCTGCACCAGAAATTCTTGTGCCTGTCTATGGTAAACGTGCGTATTTTCCTGTTGGGTGTCTGTTTAAAAAAATTGAAGTTTCAGGACTTCCTTGGTGGTCCAGTGGTAAAGAATCCACCTTCCAATGCAGGGGACACGGGTTTGATCCCTGGTTGGGGAACTAAGATTCCACGTGCCACGGGACCCCTAAGCCCGCGTGCCACAACTACTGAGCTCGCACGCCTCAACGAGAGAGCCTGCGTACCACAAACTACAGAGCCCACATGCTCCGGAGTCTGCATGCTACAGCTACAGAGCCCATGTGCCCTGGGCCCATGCACCACAACTAGAGAGAGAAAACCCACACGCCACAGCTAGAGAGAAGCCCGAGTGCCGCAAAGAAGAGGCCGTGTGCCATACAGAGAGGTCCCGCAGGCCACAGCTAAGACCCGACGCAGCCAAAACAATAAGGAAAATAGATAAATAAAATAAATACATATATTTTTAAAAAATAATGGAAGTTTTGATCTATGGAAGTGTGTCTTCAACTCTATAGCTTGTGCAGGACTGTTTTCCAAGATGGTTGTACCCAGTGTAAATTTGACCGACAGCATGTTAGCCTTCTGCCTCCTTTCCATTCTCACCACCCCTGCTACTGTCAGCCTTCTTCACCTTAGCCAGTCTGACGGGGGTTATTTTATTGTGGGTTTTTTTTTCTTTGTAAATTTATTTATTTTAGGCTGTGTTGGGTCTTCGTTGCCGTTCACAGGCTTTCTCTAGTTGTGGTGAGCAGGGGCTACTCTTCGTTGCGGTGCGTGGGCTTCTCGTTGCAGTGGCTTCTCTTGTTGCGGAGCACGGGCTCTAGGCGCACAGGCTTCAGTAATTGTGGCACGTGGGCTCAATAGTTGTGGCTCGCGGGCTCTAGAGCGCAGGCTCAGTAGTTGTGGCTCACGGGCTTAGTTGCTCCGCAGCATGTGGGATCTTCCCAGACCAGGTCTCAAACCTGTGTTCCCTGCATTAGCAGGCGGATTCTTAACCACTGCGCCACCAGGGAAGCCCTATTTTATTTTATTTTTTTAATTAAAAAATTTTATTCCAGTTTTATTAAGATGTAGTTGACATACAGCGCTGTATGAGTTTAAGGTATACAGCATAATGATTTGACTTACATCCATCATGAAATGATTACAGTAAGTGTAGTGAACATCCATCATCTCATACAGATACAAAATTAAAGAAAATTTTTTTTCCTTACGATGAGAGCTCTTAAGAATTTCCCTCTTAACTTCCATATATAGCATACAGCAGTATAAATTATACTTATCATGTTGTACATTATATCCCTAGTACTTATTTATCCTATAACTGGACATTTGTTCTTTTGGCCACCTTCATCCAATTCCCCCTTCCTGTACTCCCTGCCTCTGGTAACCACAAATGTGATCTTCTTCTATGAGTTTGTTTGTTTTTGAAGTATAATTGAGGAGACAAAATTTCTAAGATATCTTATATCTGAAATGTCTTTATTTTACCTCACCTATAATAGTCAGAGTTTGGCTAGGTATAGAATTCCAGGTTAGAATTACTTTTTATTTCTGAATTTTGAAAGCAACATTCCATTATCTTCTAATGTCCAGTGTTGAGAAGTTTTGATTCCTGATTCTTTGTATATGGTGTGTTTTCCCTCTAGAAGCTTGTAGAATTTTCTCTTTGTTTCATTTTCTGCACTTAAATTTTATGTTGATATGCCTGGTGTATTAGATGTAACTTTTATCAATTTTGCTGGAAACTGAAAGGGACCTTTCAGTTTAGAAACATATCTTTTGATTCTAGGAATCTTTAAACAATTATTTTGAATTACTGAGTCATTATAGAGTGATCTTCTCCTATCTGTTGACACAGTTTTCTCTTTTTGGAATATCTAATATTTGGTGTTGGGCCTCTCTTCTTTTTCTCCTATTGTTCATCTCTTTGCTTATTTTTTTTTAATCTTTTATTGAAAATTCTATTGATGAAGATAAACAAACTTGAATAAATGGAAAGATAAATCCTTTTTTGGCTGAGAAGATTCTATATTGTTAAGCTGACACTTTTCCCCAGTATGTCAAATAAAAATACTGATTGGGGAAGTCCTAGCCAGCCACAGCAATCAGATAGGAAAAAGAAATAAAAGGAATCCAAATTGGAAAGGAAGAAGTAAAACTGTCACTGTTTGCTCTGTACATGATGCATGTACACAGAAAAGACACCACCAAAAAACTACTAGAACTCATCAATGAATTTGGTAATGTTGCAGGATACGAAATTAATATACAGAAATCTATTACGTTTCTATACAAGGAACTATAGGAAAGAGAAATTAAGGGAACAATCTCATTTACAATCACAGCAAAAAGAATAAAATACTTAGGAATAAAATGAAGGAGGTAAAAGACCAGTACACTGAAAACTGTAAGACACTAATGAAAGAAATTGATGACGACACAAACAGTTGGGAATGATATACCATGTTAATGGATTGGAAGAATTAATATCGTTAAAATTTCCATACTACCCAAGGCAAGCTACAGATTCAGTGCAATCCCCATCAAAATTGCTGATGGCGTTTGTCACAGAACTAGAACAAATAACTTTAAAATTTGTATGGAAACAGAAAGACCCTGAATAGCCAAAACAATCTTGAGAAAGAAGAATGGAGCTGGAGGAATCATACTCCCTGACTTCAGACTATATTACGAATCTACTGTAATCAAAACAGTATGGTACTGGCACAAAAAGAGACACATCAATGGAACAGAATAGAGAACCCAGAAGTAAAGCCACACACTTATGGTCAATTTGTCTATGACAAAGGAAGCAAGAATATACAATGGCGAAAAGACAATCTCTTGAATAAGTAGTGCTGGGAAAACTGGACAGCTACATGTAAAAGAATGAAATTAGAATATTTTCTTATACCATATACAAAAATAAACTCAAAATGGGTTAAAAACCTAAATGTAAGCCTGGAAACCATAAAACCCCTTGAAGAAAACATAGGCAGAACTCTCTTTGACATAAATAATAGTAATATTTTTTTGGATCTGTCTCCTAAGGCAAAGGAAACAAAAGCACAAAAACCCCGAATGGTACCTAATTAAACTTAAAAGCTTTTGCTCAGCAAAGGAAACTGTTGACAAAATGAAAAGACAACCTATTGAATGGGAGAAAATATTTGCAAATGATATGACTAATAAGGGATTAAATCCAACATATATAAACAGCTCATACAACTCAATATCAGAACACAAAGAACCCAATTAAAAAATGGGCAGAAGACTTGAATAGACATTTTTCCAAAGAAGACATACAGGTGGCCAATAGGCCCATGCAGAGATGCTCAGCATCGCTAATCATCAGAGAAGTGCAGACCAAACCACAGTGAGCTGTCACCTCTCACCTGTCAGAACAGCTGTCATCAAAAAGACCACCAATAACAGATGTGGGTGGGGATGTGGAGAAAGGCGAATTCTTGTATGCTTGCTGGGAATATAAACTGGTGCAGCCACTGTGGAAAACAGTATGGAGGTGCCTCAAAGCTAAAGATATTGGGTTGGCCAGAAAGTTCGTTCAAACAAGTGAGGGAACTTTTGGGCCAACCTAATAGAACCAGCCCATGATCCAGCCATTCCACTCCTGAGTATATACCTGAAGAGAACAAAAATACTAATTCAAAAAGATATATGTATCCCAATGTTCATATCATCATTATTTACAGTAGCCAAGATATGGAAGCAACGTAAGTGTCCATCAACAGATGAATGGATAACGAAGATGTGGCATATATATATATATATATATATATATATGTATATGTATATACATGTACACACACACACACACACAATGGAATGAAATTTTGCCATTTGCAAAAACATGGATGGACCTGGAGGGCATTATGCTTAGTGAAGTAAGTCAGCCAGAGAAAGACAGATAACTGTTTTATCACTTATATGTGGAGTCTAAAAAATACAACGAATGAATGAATATAGCAAAACAGAAACAGACTCACAGATACATAGAAAAGAATAGTGGTTGCTAGTGGGGAGAGGGGCAGGTTAGGGGCAAGATAGGCGTAGGGATTAAAAGGTACAAACTACTATGTATAAAATAAATAAGCTACAAGGATATATTTTACATCACAGGGAATATAGCCAATATTTTATAATAACTTTAAATGAAGCATAATCTATAAAAATTTGAATCACTATGTTGTACACCTGAAACTAATATTGTAAATCAACTATACCTCAATTAAAAAAATTCTTTAAATTTTTTAAAACAATGACAAACACTGGAAAAAATGCCAATAGGAATTTTTTTCTCTAAAAGAGATTTAGTTATTTATTTTTTATGGGTTTATAACATTATATGTTTCATGTGTATAAATTTATATTTTGACTTCTGCATACATTACAGCATGCCCACCACCGAAAGTTTAGTTTCCATCTGTCACCATACAGTTGACCCTCTTTACCCATTTTTCTCTTCCCCACCCACTTCCCCTCTGGTAACCACTACTCTGTCCTCTGTACCTATGTGTTTGTTTTTGTTTGGCTTGGTTTGTTCATTTAAAAAATTGCACATATGAGAGAAATTGTACAGTATTTGTCTTTGTCTGACTTATTTCACTTAGCATAATACCCTAAAGGTCCATCTATATTGTCTCAAATGGCAAGATTTCATCTTTTTTTATGGTTGGGTAGTGTTCCATTGTGTGTGTGTGTGTGTGTATTTATATATACACACATATATATTATATATATATACACACACACACACACACACACACACACACACACACACCCCACATCTTATTTATCCATTCATCCATCAATGGACACTTAGGTTTCCATATCTTGGCTAATGTAAATAATTCTGTGATGAACATAGGAGATCAGGTATCTTTTCAAATTAGTGTTTTCCTATTCTTTGGATAAATACCCAGGAGTGGACTAGCTGGGTCATTTGGTAGTTCTATCCTTAATGTTTTCAGGAACCTCCATACTGTTTTCCAGAGTGGCTGCACCAGTTTATATTCCCACCAACAGTACATGAGAGTTACTTTTCTCCACATCCTCACCAACACTTACTTCTTGCCTTTTTGATAATAACCATTCTAACAGGCACGAGGTGCTATCTCATTTTGGTTTTGATTTGCGTTACCCTAATAATTAGTGATGTTGAACATCTTTTCATGTGCCTATTGGCCATCTGTATGTCTTCTTTGGAAAAATGTCTGTTCAGCTCCTCTGCCTATTTTTAAATCAGGTTTTTATGTGTGTGAGTATGTGTGTTATATTCAGTTGTATGAGTTCTTTATATATGTTGGATATTAACCACTTATCAGATATATGCTTTGCAAATATCTTCTCCATTTGGTTGGTTGCCTTTTCTTTTTGTTGATGGTTTCCTTTGCTATGCATAAGTTTTTAGTTTGATGTAGTCCCATTTGTTTATTTTAGCTTTTGTTCCTTTTGCCTGAGGAGACATATTCAGAAAGATATTGCTAAGGCCAATGTCAAAGAATGTACTGTGTTTTTTTTTTCTAGGAGTTTTGTGGTTTGAGGTCTTACATTCAAATCTTTAAGCCATTTTGAATTGATTGTTGTGTGTTGTGTGAGATAGTGGTCTAGTTTCATTCTTTTGCATATGGCTGTCCAATTTTCCTAACGCTACTTATTGAAGAGGCTATCCTTTCTCCATTTTATGTTTTTTGCTCCTTTGTTGTAACTTAATTTTCCATATTATGTGTGGGTTTATTTCTGGGCTCTCAATTCTGTTCCATTGATCTATCTATCCATTGATTTTCTGCCCAAACCATACTGTTGTGATTACTATAGCTTTGTAGCATAATTTGAAATCAGGGAATGTGATACCTCCAGCTTTTTTCTTTTTCTCAGGATTGCTTTAGCTTTTCAGGGTCTTTTGTGTTTCCATATAAGTTTTAGGATTGTTTGTTCTATTAATGTGAAAAATGTCATTGGAATTTTAATAGGAATTGCTTTAGGTAATATGGACATTTTAACAATGTATAACATTCCAATACATGAGCATGGGGTATCTTTCCACTTCTTTGTGTCTTCTTCAGTTTCTTTCAACAGTGTCTTATAGTTTTCAATGGACAGGTCTTTCATCTCCTTGGTTAAATTTATTTCTAGGTATTTTATTCTTTTTGTTGCAATTGCAGATGGGATTGTTTTCTTAATTTTTCTTTCTGATAGTTTGTTCTTAGTGTAAAGACACCCAACAGATCTTTTAATATTGATTTTATACCCTGGAACTTTACTATATTTGTTTATTATTTCTAACAGTTTTTTTTTTGTGTGTGTGTGTGGAATCTTTAGGGTTTTCTCTATGTAAAATCATTTTTCTGCAAACAGTGACAGTTTTATTTCTTCCTTTGCAAACTGGATGCCTTTTATTTTCTTTTACTTGCCTAATTGCTCTGGCTAGGACTTCCAATAGTATGTTGAATAAGAGTGGTGAGAGTGGGCATCCTTGTCTTTTTCCTGATCTTAGAGAGGGATAGCTTTCGGTTTTTCACCAATGAGTATGATGTTAGCTATGGGTTTGTCATAGGCCTTTGTTATGTTGAGTTATGCTCCTTCTCTACCCATTTTATTGAGAGTTATTATCATAAGTTAATGTTGAATCTTGTCAAGTGCTTTTTCTGCATCTACTGAAATGATCATATGATTTGTACCTTTCATTTTATTAACGTCATGTCACACATTGATTGATTTGCAGATGTTGCACCATTCTTGCATCCCTGGAATAAATCCCACTTGACTGTGGTGTATGATCCTTTTAATGTATTTTTTGTATTTAGTTTGTTAATATTTTATAGAGGATTTTTGCATCTGTGTTTATCAGAGAATATTGGCTTGCAGTTTTCTTTTTTGTGTTGTCCTTGCCTGGTTTTGGTATCAGGGTAATATAGGCTTCATAAAATCAGTTAGGAGGCATTCCCTCCTCCTCAGTTTTTTTGGAAGTGTTTGCATCCCTTTGTCTTTCGTACCGCTTTAGAGAGATTTCCTCTACTTTATTTTCCATACTGCCTATTGAAGTCTTCATCTCTACTATCGTGCACTTAATTTCCAGCTGCCTTTTTTTTTTTTTGAATTAAAAAACTAGCATCCCATTCTTGCTTAATGGATAATACAACGTTTTAAAAAATCTCCTTGAGGAGGAGATTAATAAAGTTAAAAAAAAGTTTTCTTCTCATTGCATAGTCTTTCTTTTGTCCTCCTTTTGTTTTTGTTGAAAATGATAATTATCTTCTTCTCAGGTGTCTGGTAATGCATCGTTCTGCGCTTGTGTTTAAGGGTGGGATTTATAATGCCGATTGGAAGCCCTGAGCATGTGAGTGGGGCTTGTGAACTTCACTGTAGTGTGAGCTGGCTCAGCCATTCACTGGGAACCCACAGGTCAGTATCTTTAGATGTTTCCTCTTGGGTTGCTCAGATTGCCCAGAGAAGACTCATCCAACTCTAGGAACGGAGAAGGGGAAGAAGGAGCATCTTAGAATTTGTGGGTATGTTTTAGCTTAATCCAATGTGTTTTCCAGACAGAACCTCCATCTTCAATTGTGCCTAATGTCCCCTGCTCCAGAGATTCTTTTTTTGAACGAATCTTAGTAGTTTATGTCTTCCAAGCAGTTTGTCCATTCCATCCAAGTTGCAAAATTTATGGGCACAACTTTCTTCATAATATTCCCTTATATTATTCCTTTAATATCTGTAGGTTCTATAGTGATTTCTCCTCTTTCATTCCCCAAATTTGTAATCTGTGTCTGTCCTTTCTTCCTTCCCCCTTTCCTTGTGTAGCCTGGCTAGAGTTGTATCAATTTTATAGATTTTTTTTAACAGGGTCACCTTTTGGGTTTACTGTTTTCTCCCCAGTTGTTTTTTATTTGTCCTCATTTGTATTGATTTCTGCTCTTTACTATTACCTTCCTTTGGCATGTTTTGGGTTTGATTTTTTCTTTTTTTTTAATAGATGAAAGCTAAGGTAACTAATTTGAGACCTTTGTTCTTTTCCAATATGAGCATTCAGTGCTATAATTTCCCCTGATAAGCGATGATTTAACTGCATCTATAAATTATGATACTGTGTTTTCATTTTCATTTCGTTCAAAGTATTTCCTAGTTTTCCTTATGACTTCCTTCTTGATCCATACATTATTTAGAAGTATGTTGTTTTATTTCCAAATATTTGGAGATTTTTTCACATATTTTTCTGTTATTTATTTTGTATTTCTGTTATTTTCTGTTATTATATATTACTGTTATTTCTAACTTAATTCCTTGTGATCACAGGACGTACTTTGAATCCTTTTGAATGTATGTTTGGTCAAGCTGGTTGATAGTGTTGTTCAGGGATTTTGTATCTTCACTGATTTTCTTTCTTTTTTAAAATCAGTAATGGAAATAAAAGTATTAAAGTTTCCAACCTCTGATTGTGAATTTATTTGCACTTGGATTTCTAGCATATTGTGCTTTGTTTCTCTTGAAACTCTGTTGTTAGGTACATACCTAATTAAGACTGTCATGTCTTTTTGATGCATTAACTTCTTTATAATTATACAATTATAATTATAATTATACAATTATAATCCCTCCTTATCCATGGTAATATTTTTTGTTCTGAAGTCCACCTTGTCTGATAATAATATAGGCTCTGCAGACTTCTTTTAATTAGTGTTTGCATGGCATGATTTTATTCTTTTATTTTTAACCTGTGTCTTTATATTTATCTTGGGTGTCTTGTAGACAATGTATAATTGGGTCTTGATGTTTTGTGCATTCTCTGTCTTTTAATCAGTGTGTTTATACAGTTTTCATCTAATGTATATAGAAATACAGAAATATTTCTAGTTGTTTCTTTTTTCCTCTTTTTTATCCGCTGTTGGATTATTTAATATTCTTTTTTATCTGCACTGTTGGCTTATCATTTACATTTTAAAAACTCTTTTTAGTATTTTCCCTAGGGTTTACAATACAATATTTAATTAACTGTGATTAATTAATTATATTAATTAATCACAGTTAGTTGAAGATTTTCAATTGAAACATTAAAAATCTTTAAATAATATTGTACTGCTTCAGGTATACTGCAAGAACCCTAAAAAAGTGCTTTCCCATCTATTAATCATATTTATTTCAGATTCCTTTTCTAATTGTTTCTAAATCTGGGTTATCTCTGAGTCTGGCTCTGCTGATTACTTTATTACTGCAGTGGGGTTTTGTTTCCCTTGCTTTGTCATTGTAATTTCTGATTGAGTGTTGGGCATTGTGTGGAGGGCAGTAGAGCAGAGGTCAGCAAACTTTTTCTGTAATGAGCTAGCTATTAAATACTTTGAGCTTTGAGCGTCATGTGTGGTTTCTGTTGCATATTATTCTTCTGTTTTGTTTTCTTTTAAGGTAACTCTTTAAAATGTAAGAACCAACCTTAGCTCACAGCCTGTGCAGAAACAGGTCCTGGGCTGGATTTGGCCCTTGGGCCACAGTGCACCAACCTCTGCAGGAGAGAATGAAGTACACAGAGGGTGTTTACACCTCCTGTTCTGCGGGGCTGTCGGTGTGGGCGTTGGGCTGGTGTGGGTTTTGTCACTGTGGTGACCTCTGTGCCGCTGGTTTCCAGTCTTCTCCTTCCTTGTGCTGCGGGTGAGGACTGAGTTGCCAGTCCTTTGTCAGTCTCCACCCCCAGCTGCGGGCCTTCCCTTTGGGTCTGTGCCTCAGGAGGGGTCTCCTTCCATCCTCTTGCCCCTCCCGCTGCTGCCGTAGACTGCTTTCGCTGGGCCGCTGGAGGACGCAGGGGAGTTCTCTGTTGTTTTGGTTCGGCTCCCATCCACCTGCCTCTGAGTGGTGCCTTCCCCATGATCCTGTCCTCCTCCCTGTGGCAGCCGCTCTGCCTGTGTCTTTGGCAGTTTTTGTGCCAGAGCAAGTTTCCTTCCCCTTCCCCCGAATAGGAGCACTTCAACGGTCTGAGCCCAGGGTAGGACAGGGTTTTTTTTCCGCTTCCCAACACAGCAGTCTTCACTGAGCCCTGGTAGCTCTCGTTCAGTGGGGAAGGGCTCTGGGGGCCTTGGTGCTGTGGCAGTTCCCACTGAGGGTTTGCTCAGTCTACTCTCTCAGCCCACTTACTTCTGAAAAGGTTTTTAAAGTGTAGTGCTAACAAGGAGGTGCTGATTTTGAGTCTGGTTCCAATGACAATATCTAATCAAGAATCAGGAGCATGTTAAAGGCTCCCAGTAGAGAGACGTGGTGAGGAGAATTGGATCCCTGGTGGTTAAAGGTTATAACTTGTGTTGGGCTGTTGTTTCAGTCCAGCTGCTTTTTAGTGGTTGCTACAGTATATGCAGGGCTGCCAGGTTCTGTAACTCCAGAGAGCATTCACACGGGAAAACGGAACTCACTTTGAGTGTTGCAGCTGTGACTTTGCGGAACTCAGTGGCCTGAAGAGATGCCATATCTGTATGTGGTCTCTCAGGGCTTTGCTGCACTTGGAGTGAAAAGGAAGTAATACTTCTTAAAGCAATCTTATAACTGGGCAGAATTACAGAAAACTACATGAAAAGCCCTCATATTTTTAGTTCAGCATTTTAAAGTTACGTGACTGTGATATTTGAAGGTGGGATGTTACTAGAGGATGCCATTGTCATGCTCCTCTTATGAGCTAAGCTTTTACATCAGGAAGTGACACTGTTTGGGGTCAGCTCATAGTTTACTAAACTGTCACATCCATCATTCAGAGAGGCCAAGAGCCCCTGAGGGGTGGATTCTGTCCCAAGGTCCCTGTAGAAGGTTTTGTTCTAACCAGAAGTGTTACCTCTTTCCCCCTAGACCCGGACACAGAGGTGTGTCTTCACGTGCTGCGCCTTGTCCAGTCTGTGGTGCTGGAGCCAGAAGTCTTCTCCAGGACGGCCTCGGAGATCCGCAGCTCCCTGCCCCTGCAGCGCATCCTGGCCATGGCCAAGAGCCGCAACCCTCACCTGCAGGCCGTGGCCCAGGAGCTCCTGGAGGACCTGCGCACTCTGGAGCGTGATGCGTAGGGGTGCTCAGCGCCGGCATCCTCTCCCTGGGTCCCCACTTTGTCTTCTAAAGCCACCAGCCGTGTGCCATGTGTTACAGATAGCAAATGTGATGCCTAGAGACGGCTGTGTCCTGAGATGTGCCCACCTGACTTGCTCCTGGAAGTGAACGTGCTTGTGGGTGGTGGGTTAATCTTGCCGGAGGTGAGCCTGAGAAAGGGTCTATTCTTCCGTGAAGACCCACGTCAGCTGCATCCGGAAGAGGGCCTTCTCACAGTGGCTCCTGCTGCCCAGGAGACCCTGAGACCTGTCGGTTCCCCCTAAAAGCGGAAGGTTGAATAACCGCCTACCCCGTTGGTCAGCGTTTTCCTGAGATACCTTTCTTGAAAAACAGTTCATTCGGCTCTCTAATAATTATAATTAATTCCCCACCCCCCAGTTCAAGTTTACCTTTAAATCTTTTGGTGAACCTGCTATTTCAGATGATACTGGACATTTTAGTTCTATATTTTTGTGCCTCTTTTATTTTTGAGTAAAGAAAGTCAGAAGAATCATTGGTGTGCTACAATTATTGTTTTCTGAAGTATTATAAACTTGATGTTAGGAAGGTATATATTACAATGAATACGCGTGGTTGGTGGAAAAATCTCTCCTTACGTTGTTCCGGGTCCTTTGGCTGTAAGCTCAGGAGTCCAGTTTTTCTATAACAGTATCATGACGAGGGCCTCCTAGATTAGAGCACGTGCAGCTGCTTGGAGTTCTTTAAACAATGTGCACGCGTATGTGTACCAGGTCCCCTCATCATGTGTCCTTCTCAACCGCAGAGAACAGAGGAGGATGTGCTCCATTTCTCACAGGTGCCACAACGTGTGAGTGCGGTTCCCTCTCTGGCACCCCTGGAGGCATAGCAGTGCCTCAGGATGACGCTGCAGGCCAGTGGTCTCTGGGCATCCTGTAGGAGCAAAAACACTTGCAGGCGTCCCATACACATTTGTATGCTGTTTCTGCTTGCGTGGCAGTTTGGAATAACTTCATGTTTCTTTTGTAGGCAATGTGCAGTTTATGGCTAAGGCTGAATGAAGGCGCTTACAGGAAGGCACAGTTGCTTGAATTTCACGAGCCGACATATTGTGGAACCTGGCTCATCAGAACCAGAGAAATGTTGTAAAAGGCAGTTTAAAATTCACGGAGGCAGAAATTGGTCCATCTGTGCTGTGTGGCTCTGTAGGTCCTGTTGATTGGCAAATAAAATTGAGAATGTTGTGTTTTTGTTCTTTTCTAGCATAGTATCATTTTCATTTTGGTTATTTGTTTGATAAGGTAACAGGAGATAAACTAGTATAATTAGTTGTGCTGCCTCTAGAAATGCAGGGTCTTTTTCCTGCCAAAGATGGGATCAGTGGCTTATAGAGAAAAATGAAACCGGGCCAAACCCATGAATGTTGCATAGTTTAGGTAATTAGTAGATGGATGTGATTAAGAAGGATACGTTTTTCTTCCTCCTAATTTTAAAGTGCTAAGGATAGCAAGAGTTCTTATGAAAACTCCTTAAGCAAGAAACATGTCATCTATGTGGAATCTAAAAAAAATGGTTCTGAAGAAGCTAGGGGCAGGACAGGAACAAAGATGCAGATGTAGAAAATGGACTTGAGGACATAGGGAAGGGGAAGGGTAAGCTGGGACGAAGTGAGAGAGTAGCATTGACATATAAACACTACCAAATGTAAAATAGATAGCTAGTGGGAAGCGGCCGCATAGCACAGGGAGATCAGCTCGGTGCCAGAGGGGTGGGATAAGGAGGGTGGGAGGGAGACACAAGAGGGAAGAGAAATGGTGATAAATGTATATGTATAGTGATTCACTTGGTTATACAGCAGAAACTAACACACCATTGTAAAGCAATTATACTCCAATAAAGATATGAAAAAAAAGAAACATATGTCAAATACATGTTTTGAATGTATATCACAGGAAAAGTACTTAAGGCCAATTTTAAGGAGTGGCTAGCCTTTCTAATATTTTTGCTCTTCTTATGAAGGTCAAGGGGAAAATGGGTTCTTCGCTTTTTTTGCATCTAAAGCTCTAAAGAAAACTCAGTTTAAAAAGTATGCATAAAAGCATGTACGTGGCAGTATCTGAGGTCTCTTGTGAATTTTAAAATCAGAAACAAAAATCAGGGACTTCCCTGGTGGTGCAGTGGTTAGGAATCTGCCTGCCAGTGCAGGGGACATGGGTTTGAGCCCTGCTCTGGGAAGATCCCACATGCCGCGGAGCATCTGGGCCCGTGCGCCACAACTACTGAGCCTGCACTCTAGAGCCCATGCTCTGCAACGAGACAAGCCAGCGCAATGGGAGGCCTGCACACTGCAACAAGGAGTGGCCCTGCTCGCCACAACTAACGGAGGCCCATGCGCAGCAACAAAGACGCAGTGCAGCCAAAAGTAAATAAATACATTTATTAAAAAAAAACCCAAATCAATAAAATGGTACTTCTTTTTTATTCTTTTGCGGTACGCGGACCTCTCCCGTTGCGGAGCACAGGTTCCGGACACGCAGGTTCAGCGGCCATGGCTCACAGGCCCAGCCACTCCGTGGCATGTGGGATCTTCCCAGACTGGGGCACGAACCCGTGTCCCCTGCATCGGCAGGCGGACTCTCAACCACTGCGCCACCAGGGAAGCCCCCATATATATTTTTTAATAGATCTTTATCGGAGTATAATTGCTTCACAATACCGTGCTAGTTTCTGTTGCACAACAAAGTGAATCAGCCACATGCACACATGTGTCCCCATATCCCCTCCCTCTTGAGCCTCCCTCCCACCCTCCCTATCTCACCCCTCCAGGTGGTCACAAAGCACGGAGCCGATCTCCCTGTGCTGTGCTGCTGCTTCCCACCAGCCAACTGTTTACATTCGCTAGTGTACATATGTCGATGCTACTCTCACTTCACCTCAGCTTCGCCCTCCCACCTGACCCAGCAATCCCACTGCTGGGCATATACCCTGAGAAAACCATAATTCAAAAAGGTACGTATGTCTTTAAATTTTAAAGAATTCCCTTTCTATTTATTAAGTTAAGGAACTTTTTCTCCTTGGTGCTGTCAGTTTGTATGTAAAGGCATGACACCTGCCATGTCAACAGCCAGACTTCACCCCCACCACCACCCCTCGGCTGGTGATCAGGGCAGTTTCTTGCTGTTCAGTTTCTCATTACCAATCTAGTCTGTCTTCTGTGACGTCTGAGAGGAGCCCATCCTGCTAGGATGCAGGTCACTGTGTCTGCTCGTGGCATGAACTTCGATAAGCCTAATGTTATAAGGAGTTCATCTCATCCCAGATACGTATATAGCCCCATGTTTATCACTTATTCCAGAGAATTTTAAAATTAATTACAGTAGCAAGCATGGCATCACAAGTCTGGGACTTGAAGAAAAGCAGCCGAGGCCTGGAGTCAGACGATGGGCAAAGGAGGAATTTTAATAAAAGTTGTAAATGTGCCCATTCCACTGATTCTGTAGCTGTATTGCCATGACATGAATATGAATGGAAAAGGTTGGTCAGTACTTTTGTAGGCTTAACTGATTTTCTGAGAAGCCCTGAAGTTGAAGTTCACTCTGTTTTCTTCCATGATGTAGATGCTTAGACAGCTTCAGAAGGGCCTCTCTGACCAGCGTAGGGTCTCCAGTATAGACCCTGATACAGTGTAGGAAACAGGATAAGATACAGCATTCTTTGGGGAGAGTGTGGCCTCAGAAGGTGGAGCCAATGAACCTGTTAGAAAGTCTTTGGATACTTTTCAAGTCCAGGCTCAGGTGGGCAGGGCAGGGGTCCATCTTTAAGGCCCACAGCTGTCTCTCTGCTCTGAGAATGTGCACATTGAAATTTGTCTCCAGCTGTAGAATGAATGTGCTACTGCATGTCACACAATGAAGACTTTCTGCCTTTTGTTGTTATTTGTAATCCTTCAGGTGTTTTGAATTGTGGTAAAATTTATCACAGAAATGTGGACGGTGAACATAAAATTTAAACCATTTTGAAGTGTAGAATTCAGTGGTATTAAATATATTCACAGTGTTGTGTAACCATCACCACTGTCTGTTGCCAGAACTTTTTATCGTACCAAATAGAAACTCTGTACATTAAACAGTAACTCCTTCTTTTCTTTTCTTTTCTTTTTTTTTAAAAAATATGTATTTATTTATTTTATTTATTTGGTTGCACCAGGTCTTAGTTGCAGCAGGTGGGCTCCTTAGTTGTGGCTCGTGGACTCCTTAGTTGTGGCTCACGTGTCACAGTGGTTAAGACTCTGCACTCCCAATGCAGGGCGCCTGGGTTCGATCCCTGGTCAGGGAACTAGATCCCACATGCATGCCACAACTAAGAGTTCGCATACCGCAACTAAGGAGCCAGGTGAGCTGCAACTAAGGAGCCAGGAGAGCTGCAACTAAGGAGCCAGGTGAGCCACAACTAAATAACTCCTCATTTTATAACTGCCCTCCTCCCAGCCCTGATATCCTCTGTTCTACTTCTATCTCTATGAATTTGACTTCTCAAGTACCTTATATAAGTGAAATCAAATATTTGTCCTGGGTCTGGCTTATTTCACTCAGCATAGTGTCTTCAGGGTTCATCCATGTTGAGCATTAGTCAGAACTTCGTTACTTTTTATGGTGTATAAATAGTCCATTGTATCTTTGTAACACATTTTGTTTATCCATTTATCTGTTGATGGACACTTGTTTTAACCTTTGGCTATTGTGAATAATGCAGTGAATATTGGTATACAAGTATCTGTTTGAGTTCCTGCTTTCAGGTCTTTTGCATGAGTACCTAAATGTGAAATTGCTCTATCATATGGTTTAGGGTTTTCTCTCTCTATAAAATCATGTTGTCTCAAATAGTGATAATTTTACTTTTTCCTTTCCAATTTGGACGCCTTTTATTTCTTTTTTCACCCGATTGCTCTGGCTAGGACTTTCAGTACTACGTTGACTAAGAGGGGTGAGACTGTGCACCTTTGTCTTGTTCCTTATATTAAGGGAAAAGGTTTTAATTTTTCACTGTTGAGTATGATGTTAGCTCTGGGCTTGTTGTGTTTGGCCTTATAGTGTTGAGGTATGTTCTGTCCATACCCAGTTAGTTGAGAGTTTTTATGATAAATGGATGTTGGGTTTTGCCAAATGCTTTTTCTGCATCTATTGAGATGATCATATGATTTTTATTCTTCCATTTGTTAATGTGGTGTATCACATTGATGGATTTGTGGGTATTGAACTATCCTTGGCATATTGGAATAAATCCCCACTTGATCATGGTGTATGATCCTTTTAATGTGTTGTTGAATTTGGTTTGCTAATGTTTTGTTGAGGATTTTTGCATCTATGCCCAGGGATATTGGCCTGTAGTTTCTTTTTTGGTGGCATCCTTGTCTGGTTTTGGTATCAGGGAGTACTGGCTTTGTAAAATGAATCTGGGAGCATTCCCCCCTCTTCAGTTTTCTGGAAGAGTTTGAGAAGGATAGGTATCAAATCTTCTTTGAATTTTTGGTAGAATTCACGAGTGAAGCCATCTGGTCCTGGACTTTTGTTTGTAGAGAGATTTTTTGGATTACTGTTCAGTTTCCTTACTAGTGATCAGTCTATTCAAATTTTCTATTTCTCCATAATTCTGTCTTGGAAGATTGTATGTTTCTAGGAATTTATCCATTTTTTAAAATTTGGGCTAATTCTGAGGTCCAATTTGTTGGCATATAATTGTTCATAGTAGTCTCGTGATTCTTTGTATTTCTTTGGTATCAGTTGTAATTTCCCCTCTTTCACTTCTGAATTTATTTGAGCCTTCTCTCTTTTTTCTCAGTGAGCTTATCTAAAGGTTTGTCAATTTTATCTTTTCCAAGAACCAGCTCTTAGTTTCACTGATTTTTTTCTATGTCTGTTTTAGTCTCTATTTCATTTATTTCCACTTTGATCTTTATTATTTCCTTCCTTCTACTAACTTTGGGTTTTGTTTGTTCTAGTTCCTTCAGGTGTAAAGTTAGATTGTTTGAGATTTTTCTTGTGTCTTGAGGTAGGGCTATATCGCTATGAGCTTCCCTCTTAGAACTCCTTTAATGTATTCCAGAGATTTTGCTGTGTTGTATTTCCATTTTCATTTGTCTCAGGTATTTTTAAATTTCTCCTTTGATTTATTTGTTGACTCATTGGTTGTTCAGGAGCATGTTGCTAATCACCACCTATTTGTAATTTTTCCAGTTTTCTTGTAATTGATTTCTAGCTGTATGTCATTGTGGTCAGAAAAGATGCTTAATATGTCTTCAATCTTCTTAAATTTACCCAGGCTTGTTCTGTGGTCTAGGATGTGATGTATCCTGGAGAATGTTCCCTGTGCACTTGAGAAGAATGTACTGCTGCTTTTGGATGGAATGTTCTCTCTCTCTATATATATCTATTAAGTCCATCTAGTCTAATGTGTCATTTAAGGCCAGTGTTTCCTTATTAATTTTCTGTCTGAATGATCTATCCATTGATATAATTGGGGTGTTAAAGTTCCCCAACTATTATTGTATTGCTGTCAGTTTCTCCCTTTGGGTGTGTTAAGCACCTATGTTGGGTGCATAAATACTTATAAATGTTATGTCTTCTTGTTGGATTGACTGCTTTTTCATTATGTAATGCTCATTTTTGTCCTTTATTAGTCTTTGTTTTAAAGTGTATTTTGTGTGATGAAGTGTAGTTATCCTAGCTTTCTTTTGGTTTCCATTTGCATCATAAGACATTTAAACATTAAACATAATTTACATTTAAAGTAATTATTCATAGGTATGTACTTATTGCCATTTTGTTATTTGTTTTCTGGCTGTTTTGTAGTTCCACTGTGTTCCTTTCTTCCTCTCTTGCTTTCTTTCCTTGTGATTTGAAGGACTTTCTGTAGTGTTATGCTTAGATTCCTTTCTCATTGTTTTTGGTTTATCTAATAGGTTTTGCCTTGTGGTTACCATGAGGCTCACATGTAACAGCTTATATATATATATATATATATATATATATATATATAGTCAGTCTATTTTAGGTTGATGGCAAGTTAAGTTTTTTTTTAACATCTTTATTGGAGTATAATTGCTTTACAATGGTGTGTTAGTTTCTGCTGTATAACAAAGTGAATCAGCTATACGTATACATATATCCCTATATCTCCTCCCTCTTGCATCTCCCTCCCACCTTCCCTATCCCCCGTCTCTAGGTGGACACAAAGCACCAAGCTGATCTCCCTGTGCTATGTGGCTGCTTCCCACTAGCTATCTATTTTACATGTGGTAGTGTATATATGTCCATGCCACTCTCTCACTTCATCCCAGCTTACCCTTGCCCCTCCCTGTGTCCTCAGTTCTGTTCTCTACGTCTGCGTTTTTATTCCTGTCCTCCCCCAGGTTCTTCAGAACCTTTTTTTTTTTTTTTATTCCATATATATGTGTTAGCATACGGTATTTGTTTTTCTCTTTCTGAGTTACTTCACTCTGTATGACAGACTCTAGGTCCATCCACCTCACTACAAATAACTCAATTTAGTTTCTTTTTATGGCTGAGTAATATTCCAGTGTATATATGTGCCACATCTTCTTTATCCATTCATCTGTCGATGGACACTTAGGTTGCTTCCATGTCCTGGCTATTGTAAGTAGAGCTGCAGTGAACATTGTGGTACATGACTCTTTTTGAATTATGGTTTTCTCAGGGTATATGCCCAGTAGTGGGATTGCTGGGTCGTATGGTAGTTCTATTTTTAGTTTTTTAAGGAACCTCCATACTGTTCTCTATAGTGGCTATATCAATTTACGTTCCCACCAACAGTGCAAGAGGGTTCACTTTTCTCCACACCCTCTCCAGCATTTATTGTTTGTAGATTTTTTGATGATGGCCATTCTGACCGGGGTGAGGTGATACCTCATTGTAGTTTTGATTTGCATTTCTCTAATGATTAGTGATGTTGAGCATCCTTTCATGTGTTTGTTGGCAATCTGTATATCTTCTTTGGAGAAATGTCTGTTTAGGTCTTCTGCCCATTTTTGGTTTGGGGTGTTTGTATTTTTGATATTGAGCTGTGTGAGCTGCTTGTATATTTTGGAGATTAATCCTTTGTCAGTTGCTTCATTTGCAAATATTTTCTCCCATTCTGAGGGTTGTCTTTTCGTCTCGTTTATGGTTTCCTTTGCTGTGCAAAAGCTTTTAAGTTTCATTAGGTCCCATTTGTTTACTTTTGTTTTTATTTCCATTTCTCTAGGAGGTGGGTCAAAAAGGATGTTGCTGTGATTTATGTCATAGAGTGTTCTGCCTATGTTTTCCTCTTAAGAGTTTTATAGTACCTGGGCCTTACATTTAGGTCTTTAATCCATTTAGAGTTTATTTTTGTGTATGGTGTTTGGGAGTGTTCTAATTTCGTTCTTTTACACGTACCTGTCCAGTTTTCCCGGCACAACTTATTGAAGAGGCTGTCTTTTCTCCACTGTATATTCTTGCCTCCTTTATCAAAAATAAGGTGACCATATGTGCATGGGTTTCTCTCTGGGCTTTCTATCCTGTTCCATTGATCTATATTCCTGTTTTTGTGCCAGTACCATACTGTCTTGATTACTGTAGCATTGTAGTATAGTCTGAAGTCCGGGAGCCTGATTCCTCCAGCTCCGTTTTTCTTTCTCAAGATTGCTTTGGCTATTCGGGGTCTTTTGTGTTTCCACACAAATTGTGAAATTTTTTGCTCTAGTTCTGTAGAAAATGCCATTGGTAGTTTGATGGGGATTGCACTGAATCTGTAGATTGCTTTGGGTAGTAGAGTCATTTTCACAATATTGATTCCTCCAATCCAAGAACATGGTATACCTCTCCATCTGTTTGTATCATCTTTAATTTCTTTCATCAGTGTCTTATAGTTTTCTGCATACAGGTCTTTTTTCTCCTTAGGTAGGTTTATTCCTAGGTATTTTATTCTTTTTTGTTGCAGTGGTAAATGGGAGTGTTTCCTTAATTTCTCTTTCAGATTTTTCATCATTAGTGTATAGGAATGCAAGAGATTTCTGTGAATTAATTTTGTATCCTGCTACTTTACCAAATTCATTGATTAGCTCTAGTAGTTTTCTGGTAGCATCTTTAGGATTCTCTATGTATGGTATCATGTCATCTGCAAACAGTGACAGCCTTACTCTTCTTTTCTGATTTGGATTCCTTTTATTTCTTTTTCATCTCTGATTCCTGTGGCTAAAACTTCCAAAACTATGTTGAATAAGAGTGGTGAGAGTGGGCAACCTTGTCTTGTTCCTGATCGTAGTGGAAATGCTTTCAGTTTTTCACCATTGAGGACAATGTTGGCTGTGGGTTTGTCATATATGGCCTTTATTATGTTGAGGTTAGTTCCTTCTGCTTCTACTTTCTGGAGGGTTTTTTTTTTTATCATAAATGGGTGTTGAATTTTGTCAAAAGCTTTTTCTGCATCTATTGAGATGATCATATGGTTTTTATTCTTCAATTTGTTAATATGGTGTATCACATGGATTGGTTTGTGTATACTGAAGAATCCTTGCATTCCTGGGATAAATCCCACTTGATCATGGTGTATCATCCTTTTAATGTGCTGTTGGATTTTGTTTGCTAGTATTTTATTGAGGTTTTCTGCATCTGTGTTCATCAGTGATCTTGGCCTGTAGTTTTCTTTCTTTGTGACATCTTTGTCTGGTTTTGGTATCAGGGTGATGGTGGCCTCGTAGAATGAGTTTGGGAGTGTTCCTCCCTCTGCTCTATTTTGGAAGAGTTTGAGAAGCATAGGTGTTAGCTCTTCTCTAAATGTTTGATAGAATTCACCTGTGAAGCCATCTGGTCCTGGGTTTTTGTTTCTTGGAAGACTTTTAATCACAGTTTCAATTTCAGTGCTTGTGATTGGTCTGTTTACATTTTCTATTTCTTCCTGGTTTAGTCTTGGAAGGTTGTGCTTTTGTAAGAATTTGTCCATTTCTTCCAGGTTGTCCATTTTATTGGCATATCGTTGCTTGTAGTAATCTCTCATGATCCTTTGTATTTCTGCAGTGTCAGTTGTTACTTCTCCTTTTTCATTTCTAATTCTATTGATTTGAGTCTTCTACCTTTTTTTTCTTGATGAGTCTGGCTAATGGTTTATCAATTTTATCTTCTTAAAGAATCAGCTTTTAGTTTTATTCATCTTTGCTATCATTTCCTTCATTTCTTTTTCATTTATTTCTGATCTGGTCTTTATGAGTTCTTTCCTTCCGCTAACTTTTGTTCTTCTTTCTCTAATTGCTTTAGGTGTAAGGTTAGGTTGTTTATTTGAGATGTTTCTTATTTCTTGAGGTAGGATTGTATTGCTATAAACTTCCCTCTTAGAACTGCTTTGGCTGCATCCCATAGGTTTTGGGTCATTGTGTTTTCATTGTCATTTGTTTCTAGGTATTTTTTGATTTCCTCTTTGATTTCTTCAGTGATCTCTTGGTTACTTAGTAATGTATTGTTTAGCCTCCATGTGTTTGTATTTTTTACAGATTTTTCCTGTAATTGATATCTAGTCTCATAGCGTTGTGGTCAGAAAAGATACTTGATATGATTTCAGTTTTCTTAAATTTACCAAGGCTTGATTTGTGACCCAAGATATGATCTATCCTGGAGAATGTTCCATGAGCACTTGAGAAGAAAGTGCATTCTGTTGTTTCTGGATGGAATGTCCTATAAATATCAATTAAGTCCATCTTGTTTAATGTATCATTTAAAGCTTGTGTTTCCTTATCTATTTTCATTGTGGATGATCTGTCCATTGGTGAAAATGGGGTGTTAAAGTCCCCTACTATTATTGTGTTACTGTTGATTTCCCGTTTTATGGCTGTTAGCGTTTGCCTTCTGTTTTGAGGTGCTCCTATGTTGGGTGCATAAATATTTACAATTGTTATATCTTCTTGTTGGATTGATCCCTTGATCATTATGTAGTGTCCTTCTTTGTCTCTTGTAATAGTCTTTATTTTAAGGTCTATTTTGTCTGGTATGAGAATTGCTACTCCAGCTCTCTTTTGATGCCCATTTTCATGGAATATCTTTTTCCATCCCCTCACTTTCAGTCTGTATGTGTCCCTAGGTCTGAAGTGGGTCTTTTGTAGACAGCATATATATGGGTCTTGTCTTTGCATCCATTCAGCCAGTCTGTGTCTTTTGGTTGGAGCATTTAATCCATTTATATGTAAGGTAATTATTGGTATGTATGTTCCTATTACCATTTTCTTAATTGTTTTGGGTTTGTGATTGTAGGTCTTTTCTTTCTCGTGTGTTTCCTACCTAGAGAAGTTCCTTTAGCATTTGTTGTAAAGCTGGTTTGGTGGTGCTGAACTCTCTTAGCTTTTGCTTGTCTGTAAAGGTTTTAATTTCTCTGTTGAATCTGAATGAGATCCTTGCTGGGTAGAGTAATCTTGGTTGTAGGTTTTTCTCCTTCATCACTTTAAATATGTCCTCTCACTCCCTTCTGGCTTGCAGAGTTTCTGCTGAAACATCAGCTGTTAACTTTATGGAGATTCCCTTGTGTGTTATTTGTTGCTTTTCCCTTGCTGCTTTTAATATTTTTTCTTTGTATTTAATTTTTGATAGTTTGATTAATATGTGTCTTGGTGTGTTTTTCCTAGGGTTTATCCTGTATGGGAGTCTCTGTGCTTCCTGGACTTGGGTGACTATTCCTTTCCCATGTTAGGGAAGTTTTCTACTATAATCTCTTCAAATATTTTCTTAGTCCCTTTCTTTTTCTCATCTTCTTCTGGGACCCCTGTAATTCAAATGTTGGTGCATTTAATGTTGTCCCAGAGGTCTCTGAGCCTGTCCTCAATTCTTTTCATTCTTTTTTCTTCGTTCTGCTCTGTGGTGGTTATTTCCACTATTTTATCTTCCAGGTCACTTATCCGTTCTTCTGCCTCAGTTATTCTGCTATTGATCCCTTCTAGGGAATTTTTATTTTCATTCATTGTGTTGTTCATCACTGTTTGTTTGCTCTTTATTTCTTCTAGGTCCTTGTTAAATGTTTCTTGCATTTTCTCTATTCTGTTTCCAAGATTTTGGATCATCTTTAGTATCATTACTCTGAATTCTTTTTCAGGTAGACTGCCTAGTTCCTCTTCATTTGTTTGGTCTGGTGGGTTTTTACCTTGTTCCTTCATCTGCTGCGTACTTCTCTGTCTTCTCATTTTGCTTAACTTACTATGTTTGGGGCCTCCTTTTCGCAGGCTGCAGGTTCGTAGTTCCCATTGTTTTTTGGTGTCTGCCTCCAGTGGGTAAGGTTGGTTCAGTGGGTTGTGTAGGCTTCCTGCTGGAGGGGGACTGGTGCCTGTGTCCTGGTGGATGAGGCTTGATCTTGCCTTTCTGGTGGGCAGGACTGCGTCCAGTGGTGTGTTTTGGGGTGCCTGTGAATTTATTATGATTTTAGGCAGCCTCTCTGCTAATGGGTGGGGTTGTGTTCCTGACTTGCTAGTTGTTTGGAATGGGGTGTCCAGCACTGTAGCTTGCTGGTCGTTGAGTGGAGCTGGGTCTTAGCGTTGAGACGTAGATCTCTGGAGAGCTCTCACTGATTGATATTACATGGGGTCGGGAGGTCTCTGGTGGCCCAGTGTTGTGCTCGGCTCTCCTACCTCAGAGGCTCAGGCCTCAGGCCTCACCCATGGCTGGAGCACCAAGACCCTGTCAGCCACAAGGCTCAGAAGAAAAGGGAGAAAAAAGAAAGAAAGAGAAATAAATAAATAAAATTAAGTTATTAAAATGAAAAAAAGAAACGTAATAAAAAGAGAAAAAGAAGAGAGCAACCAAACCAATAAACAAATCCACCAATGATAATAAGCACTAAAAACTATACCAAGAAAAAAAAAGGGACAGACAGAACCCGAGGACAAATGGTAAAAGCAAACCTCTACAGACAAAATCACACAAAGAAGCATACACATACACACAGAAACAGACAAAGAAAAAAAAATATATATATATATATTAAAAAAAGGAAGAGAGCAACCAAATCAATAAACAAATCTACCAATGATAACAAGCGCTAAAAACTAAACTAAGAAAAACATAAAAATCAGAAACTAGTCAGTTGCATACAGCAAACCCCAAGTCTACAGTTGCTCCCAAAGTCCACTGCCTCAATTTTGGGCTGATTCGTTGTCTATTCAGGTATTCCACAGATGCAGGGTACCTCAGGTTGATTGTGGAGATTTAATCTGCTGCTCCTGAGGCTGCTGGGAGAGGTTTCCCTTCCTCTTCTTTGTTCGCACAGCTCCCGGGGTTCAGCTTTGGATTTGGCCCCGCCTCTGCGTGCAGATGACCCTCTGACATCTTTTTGGGAAGTCTGAGTTCTGCCAGCGTTCAGTAGGTGTTCTGTAGGAGCTGTTTCACAAGTAGATGTATTTTTGATGCATTTGTGGGGAGGTTGGTGATCTCCACGTCTTACTCCTCCGCCGTCTTGAAGATCCCCCTAGGAAAACTAGTTCTTTGATCTTGGACCAGGCAGTTAACTTCTCTGAGCCTCAGATTTCCGTTCGTGCAGTACCTCCTCACCCCAGAGGCCCAGTCAGGTGCGAGGGAAGGGCTGTTGCTCACAGGCTGGCACAGGACCGAATTCAGCAAGTTAAGTTTGAACACATCCTAAAGCTCTGCATTTTCACTCCCATGCCCAACCTGTGCTTTAAGTTTTTGATGTCACGTTTTACATCTTTTTATTTTGTGTATCCCTTAATTAAATGTCGTTATAGTTATTTTTACTACTCTTGTCTTTTACCCTTCATACTAGCTCTGTAAGTGATTAATCTACTTTCTTAATTATATACTTAACCATTACCAAGTAAGATTTTTCCTTTCATATGTTTTCTTGTTACTGATTGGTACCCTTTCTTTTCAGCTTAAAGAAGTCCATTTAACTTTTTTTGTAGGGTTGGTTTAGTGGTGATAAACTCTTTTAGCTTTTGCTTGTCTGGAAAGCACTTTTTTTCCTTTGAATATATCATGCCACTCCCTTCTGGCCTGCAAAGTTTCTGCAGAGAAATCTTCTAATAGGCTTATGGGGGCTCGTTATATGTAAAAGTTGTTTTCCTATTGCTGCTTTTAAGATTCTCTCTTTCCTGTTCACTTTTGACATCTTCATTATAATGTGTCTTGGTGTGGGTCTCTCTGGACTCATTGTATTTTGATCTTTCTGGGATTCCTGGATCTGATGTGTTTTCTGCTGGGGAGTCACGGAACGCTTTGACAACACGTTAAACTGCTCTACACAGAAATGCCTGTAAGCACACATGTGCCATTTCCTATACAATTTCTGGGAGTTTGTGGGAACCCACCACCAACAGCTTGTAAGGACCTCTTGCTCTGGACGTGAGAGTCATGTTTGTTGAGTTCCTGTGGCCTAGTGCAGTGCCAGGCATGTAACGAGGCCCTCTGGCATGAAAAGCATTTGATAGCGTCCTGCTTTCTGTGGAACTGTGAGGTTTCCCACATTGACGTCAGCCCTGTAACTGCACACAGAGCATTTGGTTTCCTGGTGGCCGTCAGGGCTTGTGTGCAGTTTGTACTAGCCCAGTGTTCACAGCCACTTTCTGTGGGTGAGGGGACGAGCCCAGGGAGGCCACACTGCCTGCCCACGTGGCCCAGCCACGATTCAAGCTTGAGTCCCTTTTTGGTAGCCCTTAATCACGATGTGATGTCACCTCCACCTCCTGGGGTGTGTGTCCACCATTGTCTGTGGTCACTTGTTCTCCACACCAGGGTCGGGTCCTACTCTTGGGCTTTCATAGTTCTGGTGACCTGCAGTTTAGATCCCTCTGGCACCCTCTTTGGCCACCATGCCTGGATGCTACCAGCAGGCCCACGGGGTCATAGAGGGTGGGAAGGAAGGGAGGCAGAGGACAGCGGCCAGACGTCCACCAGTTATGCCTTCTGCCCTACCCCCACGTGGTGTTTAGACAGCATGTGCTCATACATGACAGGTGCCCGTGGCTGCCTGATCACATGATAGCAGTCAGAGACAGGGAGAGATGGAGATGAATCGTCAGCATTAAAAACGTTGGCTTTTATTTTAACATCTTTATTGGAGTATAATTGCTTTACACTGGTGTGTTAGTTTCTGCTGTATAACAAAGTGAATCAGTTATACATATACATATGTTCCCATATCTCTTCCCTCTTGCGTCTCCCTCCCTCCCACCCTCCCTATCCCACCCCTCCAGGCGGTCACAAAGCACCGAGCTGATCTCCCTGTGCTGTGCGGCTGCTTCCCACTAGCTATCTATTTTACATTTGGTAGTTTATATATGTCCATGCCACTCTCTCACTTTGTCACAGCTTACCCTTCCCCCTCCCCCTATCCTCAAGTCCATTCTCTAGTAGGTCTGTGTCTTTATTCCTGTCTTACCCCTAGATTCTTCATGACCTTTTTTTTTTTTCTTAGATTCCATATATATGTGTTAACATACGATATTTGCTTTTCTCTTTCTGACTTACTTCACTCTGCATGACAGACTCTAGGTCTATCCACCTCATTACAAATAGCTCAATTTCGTTTCTTTTTATGGCTGAGTAATATTCCATTGTATATATGTGCCACATCTTCTTTATCCATTCATCCGATGATGGACACTTAGGTTGTTTCCATCTCCTGGCTATTGTAAACAGAGCTGCAATGAACATTTTGGTCCATGACTCTTTTTGAATTATGGTTTTCTCAGGGTATATGCCCAGTAGTGGGATTGCTGGGTCATATGGTAGTTTTATTTTTAGAAAAACGTTGACTTCTAAAAGGTTCTGTTCAGTATTTGCAGGTCAGTTTACAAAATTAACATTTATTCCTATTTCAGGATCACTACAGCCTGTCTTGCCTTTGCCTGGAATAACTGAGTATTTCTCTCTTTCAGTCTTTCTTTGAGATCCCATAGAGCTGAGACAGATGAGGCCAGGAGCAGACAAACTCTCCTACCTGCTCTAGTCCAAAAGCCAGCTCCAGGCGTGGCTCGGATTGGAGGTAGTTGGCCTCCTGCCCCCTCCACCCCCCACTCTGGGGAGGGGCCATGGGGGCCAGAGGGGAGGTGACCCCTGGCACGAAGGACTGGTGCTTTTTCTCCTTGTTCGTTTGTTTTTTGTTCTTGCGGTACGCAGGCCTCTCACTGTTGTGGCCTCTCCCGTTGCTGAGCACAGGCTCCAGATGCGCAGGCTCAGTGGCCATGGCTCACGGGCCCAGCCGCTCCACAGCATGTGGGATCTTCCCGGACCGGGGCACGAACCCGTGTCCCCTGCATCGGCAGGCGGACTCTCAACCACTGCGCCACCAGGGAAGCCCCTCTCCTTGTTCTGTAACCAAATGCCAACAGAGGAGAAATAAAGGGGCAGCTGAAGCTTGGAAGATATCATCTAAGGGCAGAGGGGAGCAAGCCCCTTGGGTTGGCACAAGATTCATGAAAAGTGTGTTTTTCCGGGCCCTGAAGCATCAAAGTTGTTTTTTGAGGTGAACCGTTTTCATGACAATCTGTATATAAACAACACATCACACACTTGCTGCCCTTATACGTTGTACTTGGCACGTTTAACTCTTCTTGGTGAGTCAGGGTAGCCACCAGCCAGGAAGCAAGTCCCAGAACCTTAGTGCTACACTTGGTATTTGAACACACTTCCTCCAGTTACGAGGGTAGGAGGTGCTTTTCAGGTTGGGATGAGTTTCTCGCCTCCGGGTGCCTCCTGGTTATGGGGGGCAGCAGCACCTCTGTTGGCCCGAGTGCCTGTTGGTCAGAAGTGGTTCAGGTGTGGTTCTGATCAGGTGCAGGGAGTGGCGGGGCCTTTCCACCCCAATGGGACTGTGATCCTGGCATGGCTGCAGCCTGGGGCAGTGCTGCGTCTGTAGCGTGGCCGTGTGGCACCAAGACCTTGGGCTTCTCCCGTCAGGTCCCCTGGTCTGCAGGAAAGTGCCCTGGGGGAGCAGCAGAGCTCCCACCCTGCACTGCTGGCGCCCAGCAGCCCCTGCTTCTCTGCCGTCTTGGTTCTCATCCACCTCGACTGGGAGGGGAGGCGTGACCTGCCCTTTGGAGGCCTCTGCGGCTGCGGCCCTGGGCTCCTGCTGTCCTCATGCTCTGGAGTTTATCCTCCTCTGGAGCACTCATGCCGCTGGATGGCCGGGACACCGTGGCTGAAGCCACAAAGGCCACTTTCCTGTGGCCTCTGCTCCTCTGCCCTCTCTCCCCACACGCACACCAGTGTGGACTCTCCCCGCATCCCTGCCCCCCAGCACTCCCTGCTCGGACACGGGTCAAGTTCAGTGATGACGTCCCTGGAAGGTCTGTGAGTGGCTGCAGCCCCAGATCTTGTCTGTGAGTGTGTGTATCCGTGTGCATGTGTATCCATGTGTGTGCATCTCTAAGTGTGTCTGCACGCGTGCATGTGTGTCTGTGTGCCTGCGTGGGATTTGTCATCCCTTCCTGTGACGCTAAGCAGGTGTCTTGGCTCTGGTGCAGCCAGGTTACTCTGTTAGGCCTGGTCTCCAAGCCCATGAAATCCTGGAAGAAATTTGGCCACAAATAAGAAAACCCAAGTCTCTAGGTATAGATTTCTTTCCAGGAGTGGAAGGGAAGCACGTAAAAGAATAAAAATCCGGAAGCAGCAGCATCCTTGGAGATTGTCCTCCAGGGAGCGGCACAGAGGGGAGGGCTGGCTCGCTGAGCACCATGCACTTGGCTGGCCTGGGGCTGCCCTTTGTCTCCTGTGTCTTGTCTGAATGGACCTGTCACAGGGGGGTTGTTATTTTCTATCTGATGTTGAGGTCGTGAGTTTCCAGTGCAGAGCTAAGGAAACCCAGAGTAAGACAGGGCCTCTGCTGAGGGGGCTGGACTAGGGTTCAGAGTGGACATTTGTCCTCCTGTCCCCCTCACTCTGTGTCCCCATGTAAGCTGGGGTTAGGGCTCCTGTGCTCGCAGGAGGGCTGTGGCCGCAGGACTTCCGGTGACGCTGAAGACACTTGCCTCCGCGTTTCTGGGGATGTGTATCTGTTTTGCTGTTTCTGACTGTGGACCAAGAGTACTGTGCTCAGACGTGAGGCCAGGCTTAAGGGAGCAGTGACAGGTGACAGGGCCCTGGCCCTGCAGGACAGACCTGAAGCTCCCTGCTCATCTGAGGCCAGGTTTGCATTTCCCCTTCAACCCAGCAGCCAAGTGACCGGGGTCCTGGGCGGAGGGCCGGCCTGGGCAGAAGCCCCTCTGCCCCCCACGGTCCTATGACCTCGAGCCCCTTTCTGAACCTTGTTTTCCTTCCTGTGCTGGAAAAACTGCTGCTCCTGGAAGCTGCCTGGAGGAAAGCGCTGTCCTGAGGTCAGGGAGCGGGAGTGAGAGGGAAATGAGCAGACCAGGCCCTGGCTGGCGGCGCAGCCTCTGGGGTGAGGGTGCCCTTCTCAGAGCCCTGCCCAGGCCGGACGCTGCCTCGCGCCCCGTGGACGTCACAGCTGCCTGTTCTCGCTGGGCTCCTGATGCTGTCATCTCGCAGGAGACACTGGCCAGGCTCTGGCAGGTGAGAAGCCTTCCTGTTTGTCCTGCAGTTAGTCACAGTGACTGTGGTCAGGACACACTGTCTGCGCCAGTTAATCCCCAGTGCCCGCCGGTGGCCCCGGGCTTGCACAACCGGCCATCGGGGAGCAGGATGGCTTGTCCTTTCCCTGTAGTCTGCCACCCCTGCCCTGCTCAGCACACGCTTCCTCTTTTCCAGGTCCTTCTGGAGCATTTCGGTCTGGGCTACGCTCTGCCCTGCTGCTCGGGAGGGGCAGCCTTTGTCACAGTGGACAGCTCTGTTTCCGCCGGGAGCACTTGGCCTCCTTCCAGGGCCGCTGCTCCCCAGTTTCCTCGTCCAGAGAGGATGGCCTGGGGGCTGGGGAGGAGGGCGGTCTGAGCCCCTGGCCAGGTGAAGGGGCACAAGCTATCTGCATTTCTCTAGCGCCCCCCAGGCACGTGAGAGCTGGGAGGTGGGACTCCGGCCAGGGACCCAGACGGCCCTGCAGACAGTGCTCGCTGGGGGCAGGGGACACTGCCTAAAGGGCGGGCCTGTCCTGAGGCAGCGTCCCTGTGGAGGCTGGATGGAGCTGCCTGGCCTCACAGCCCTACAGCCTGACCAGCAGGGCGGCGTCCCCACTCCCCTGCCCTACTGCTGGCCCTTGGCCTGTGCCCGGCAGTGGGGACTTGTCTGAGATTTCCCTGATTCTCCTCCGCTGCCCAGTGCCTCACAAGGCCATCCGTCTGATGTCTGCCATCTGCCCCTACGCCTTCTAAAGGGAGTCGATTAGGGGAAAGGCTGCTAGGGGTTTCGTAGTGTTTGCAGCCTGGCACCCTGAGAGCTTTTCAGCCCAGGGTGTTTCTCCATGTGGCCTCAAGCAGCTCTGTCTCTTGTGGGCTGAGGCGCCGAGCCCTGGACCCCGGCTCATCTTCACTCTGGCCACTGCTATCTGCAGGTGTGGCTGGCCGTGCCCCAGCTGCCCGGTCCTTCGCCCTCTCCCCAGACTCCTTGACAGGCCAGTGGGACCACCTGGCCAGCATCCAGGGGCAGGGCACACACTGCCTGCTCCCCCGCTCCTCAGAGGCCCCCGAGCTTTAGTTGCTGCTCGGGTCTGAATATTTGTGTCCCCCCCCCGCCCCGCCATGATTCACGTGTTGAAACCCTGGCCCCCAAAATGATGGCATTAGGAGGTGGGACCTTTGCCTCATGATGGGACGGTGCCCTTACAGGAGAAGAGAGATGACCTCTTTCTGTCCCGTGTGAGAACACAGCCAGAAGGATGTAGCCATCTCTGAACCAGGATGCGGTCCTCACCAGACGCTGCATCTGTGGGTACCTCCGTCTTGGGCGTCCAGCCTCCTGTCTGTTGTGTGGGCCGCCCACCCGTGGTGGTCTGTTATAGCAGCCGTAGAGATGATCGACAGTAGTGCACGAGGTAGCTGTGTTCCCTCTGGCCCCCAACCACCCCTCTTCCTTGGGATTCTCCAGAAACACACCAGGGTCTGCTCATGAGCCCTGTTTGTTCTGCTGCAGAGGAGCCCGGGGGGTCCAGCAGACACCCTTGTCCTACCCAGTGAGGCTGGAGTGTATCTGAATCACCCGGGCGCTCACACTTGGAGGGAGGTATGACAGCAGGTGCACAGACGGGCAGGCCATTCTGAGACCTGCTGTCCTCGTCCCCTCCTCCCCGGGGGCTCTCCCTAATGCTGGGCATCCTCCCATGGGATGACTCAACGTCAGGCCTCTGCTCTGGCCCTGGGCTACACCCTGCAGCCTCGGACCCAAAAGTCAGGGTCAGAACGCAAGTCAATCGTCAAAATACCCGGGCAGACGGTCTCCATGAGCTCAACACATCCCCCCAAGCCTGGGCCTTGTCTGAGCCCTGGGTGCCTCCCCCAGACCCTCTGGGCAAAGACTGAAGTTGTCAGTTCTTTTACAGGTAAGGAAACTGAGGTTTTGAGAGGTTAAGTGCTGTGTCCAATGTCACATTTCTAGGAAGAGTGGGTTGGGGCTTGAGTCAGCAGTTAGACGGTAGAACCTTGGCCGAATAGGAGGAGTTGGGGCTTTGGAAGGAGCACAGATGAGGTGCTGCCTGAGCTGGGCTCTGCAGGATGCTCACGGCTCTGCTGAGGAGTCGGGGGACGGCGTCATACGGGAAGAGCGGGTTCTGGGCAGAGCCCCCAGGGCATTGCTTGGAGGGGAGTGGGAGCTGCAGGGTGTCCCGAGGCCTGGATGGCCAGCCAGGGCCTGCGTGGCCTCGAAGCTTCTGTCTCGTCTCCCCATCAGGCTGTAGTCTTGGGTTCCAGCGTCTGGACAGATGAAGCACCGCATCCAGTGAACGGTGCTGAGTTCAACTGAAGGCCGCCTACCCTCAGGTGGAGAGCTCTGCAGGGAGGCCATCCCGAGGGAAGCTGGGGAAACCAGGGGACACAGACGCAGGGCTCGGTGTTTGGAATGTCCGAGAACGTTCCCTAGTGGATGGCCAGCAGCTGCTCCGGTGAGGCTCGGCTGTGGGGATAATGATCAGGTCCTGGCACCGTGCGGTGGGGTGACACACGCAGCAGCACAATGGCCGTGTCGCTCCTGGGGGCAGCCCAGGAAAGGGAGGGCCCCTGCCAGAGCTCTCTCCAGAAATCACAGGCTGCCCTGGGGGCCGTGGGCCGCACTCTCTGGGTCAGGTGGCAGGGGTGATAGGAACGGGTCTGCAGGGGTGTTCTTTCTGGGCAGAAATCTCCTTGGCACGAACACCTTTCCTGCTGCTATGACCGGGAGAGAAGGGACCCGCAGTGCGGCCCTGGCCCTGTGTGGGAGCCTGGCCAGTGGTGGACACAGGTCCTTCAGGGCCAGTGGGTAGCGAGGGCTGGCAGGAAGGCCAGTGCCCTGCCAGGAGAGGGGCCCTGTCTGAGCATGGGTGCCGAGGGCAGGTGAGGGCAGGGCTGCTCCCTGGCGGCGGAAGTTTCCAGCATCGCACTGCCCTGGACCAGCTTCTCCCTGGCTCTGCCCTTCCTGGAGATTGGTCCCCACCCCCGCCTAGAGACAGACGTCAGCAAGGCCTGCACTTCCTAGAAAGCTGGTTACTAGAGACTTCCCACAGGCAGGCCCTTCCTGGGAAACAGCAAGGAGGGCAGAGCATAGACATTACCCAGTCCTGGCGTCCGGCGTCACGTCTGGGCTGACAGCGCCATCTGAGCTGGAGCCCAAGGGCTATTGCTGCACCTGGGACCGTGTGCTGACCTCTCTCCTCGCAGCCCCTGGTGTAGATCTGCTGGCCCTGCAGGCCAGGGAGGGGCTCTGAGCTGGAGGAGGCTGAGGGGGGCCGCCCAGGACAGGCTGGAGAGCAACTGGGGCGGAGCGTGGTGGACGGCGGAGCCCTGGTCCCAGGAGTCTGTGGTGCTGGGTCTGGGGGCGGCATCTGGGGGAGCCGGGTGTGTGGGTGCCCACCTGTATGCGTGCACGTGTGTGGGTGCATGGGCGTGTGTGCATGTGTGCAGACGTGTGTGTGTGGACTGGAATCCAGCTTGATGGAGCCTCTCTCTTGGGAGCCCTCTCCGGATGCGGCTGAAGCCGTCCAGTGGGACGCCCACTGACGGGGCGGCGCTGACCACAGACACTGACTGTCTCTGTGCTGGAGGCTGCAAGCCCGAGGTCAGGGCATCAGCAGGCCTGTCCCTCCGGAGGGCTCTCTCCTGGGCGTGCAGATGGCCGTCTCCTCCTGTGTCCTCACGTGGTTGTCCCTCTGTGTGTGTCTGTGTCCTCATCTCCTCTTCTTAATCAGGCACCAGTCCTGTGGGCTTGGGACCCATCCCAGTGACCTCATTTAACCTCCATGAAGGTTAAAGCCTCTGTAAAGACTGCATCTCCAGCTAGGGCATGTTCCGACGTTCGGGGGACCAGGACTCCAACGTATGAATCTGGGGGACATAACACAGCCCATGCCATTTCCTGGGAGCTCTGGGCACTGTGTTTTTGTTTCCGTTTTCCTGTTTTTCTCACTCACGTTTCTTGGAGGTGGAGCTGTTATCAGCCAGGTTCCCAGGTAGGGAGACTGAGGCTCAGAGACGTGAAGAGACGTGTCTGCAGACCGTGCTGGTCCAGCAGAGGGGAGGGTGTGGACGCTGGGCCACAGCACAACGTGACCAGTGCTGGAAAAATGGCTCGTATGGAGGGCAGTGGGGACGGGGAAGGGGCCTGGTGCTTGCTGGCACCCCGATGGTGTGCTCTGTGAGGGCAGGGGCCCCGCCGACCCTGGCCCTGGGCAGCAAGCACTGGTGGAGAATGGGCACGGTCCGAGTGTCACGTGGTCACCGCCTCCAGACTGTGTGGCTGTGTGGCCGATGCTCCGGGTTTGTCCAAAGGGTCCAGCCATGGTCTGCTGGTGGCAGCACCTCCGAGACCCCCTTGCCGGCAGTCGCTGTGCTGTCTGGAATGTGTGTGACCTTGTGCAGGGCTGCGATATGTTCGTTCTGCTTTCTCTTTCATCCCTGATGCATTTCCATCTACGAGCCGAGCCTGCAGCCCCAAGTCACTCTGCTGAGCCACGGAGCCCCCGGCCCGGACACTGCTGCCTGTCTCGTGAGCTGTGCTGACTCAAGTCTGCCTGGCGTTGGCTGGGCTCATGCATCCACCTCCCTGGTCAATTCATTGGGCCCCAGGGCTGTGCATTCCTGCTGGCCACGTACCTGTGAGGACAGGGTGGGGCCGTCCTACCTCCGACCTCTGAGGCCAGTGCAGGGCCTGTGTCCTCATGGGCTGCACCTGTGTCTCGCTGACCATACGACCAGGGACCACCTTGTCCAGCATGGCCTCGAGGGCCCCGTAGCCAGGTCAGCTCCGACCCCACCCCAGTGCTCCCTCTGTCCTGCAGACCCTTGGGCTGCAGTGCACACTGGCCCCCACTCCAGGATCCAGGTCAGGCCGTGAGGAAACCCTGGCCGTTTGGGGCCTGGCCCACGTTTGTTTGATTTTTTTGTAACAAACTAGGAACCGGTGAGAAAAAGATCAAGAACCCGATGTTTGATTTTTTTGTAACAAACTAGGAACCGGTGAGAAAAAGATCAAGAACCCGATAGATAAACAGGCGCCAGACACCAGCAGGCATTTCACAGTCATTCGTCAGGAGACGTGGGAGGAGATGGTCTCATTCACGTGCTCCGGGGACCCTGTTGCAGCCCGTCCCCGGCTGGGCAGGGAAGACGCATGGGCCTCTCACCAGGGATGCGGGCGGAACAGCTGTTTGGACGCGGACACACCGAGCATGAGGGACCCCAGCTCCGAGGCCACACGAGCTCAGGGTGAGGGAACAGAGCGTGTCCTAAGCCCCTGTGGCAGGGAAGGGGGTCCCTTCCAAGGCCGCTCAAAGCAGGCAGAGCTGGGGTAGACGGCCGCATCCGTGTGCACACGGTAACTTTTAAGGAAAAAAGGGTGTGATGAGGGTAATTCTGGGTGGGGCGGGGTGAGGGTGACGTCTGAGCTGCGGTGTCCTAGTGCTCGAGGTGGTGTGTGTGTGTAGCAGGGAGGCTCACAGTGCTCTTTTCATCGTTTAATCAATGAAAGCAGAGGGGAACCTTCTGGACAGATGGCGATTGTGCTCCAGGAGGCAAGGCTGGGCCCCTGGCTCCATGCCCTCCCGCAAACCGCAGCCTCCAGGAGCTTCTTCCTCTCTCATGATGCCCCCACCCGCCCTCGTGGGCGCCGGGCACCCTGCGGATGCCAGCAGCCACCCCTCCCCGTCCCACCGAGCGCCGGGGGCTGTGAAGTCTCCCACCCCCGGGACTCCCGATGCCAGCGGATGCCCGGCTCGGGCCCAGGCCTGCGGGTGGGGGGCCACGATCTTGGCAGGGCGGCAGCGCCTGTGTGTCCCAAGCGTCTCTGTGGAGCCAGGCAGGATGGCGGCCTCCAGAGGGTTACCCTTTGTCCTCGCGACAACCAGGTGTGGACGCCGTCCCCTTCTCTGTGGTACAGACGGGCCTCCGCGAAGGCGGGAGTGTCCGCGCTGCCCGGCCCCGGCGCCCCAAGGCTGCTCTCCACTCCTCGCGCCACCCGCTGCCTCAACCCCTGTGACAGGAGGGGGCACAGCGCGGCCAGCCGGGAGTCAGGGGCCGCACGGGCCCTGCAGGCTCTTGGCTGTTCTCCCTGGAAGGTTCCGGGACCAGGGAAGGATGCTGGGGAGCTGGTCTTTGGGGCCTTGGGGGGTCCAGGAGGGGTGGGGAGGCACGTCCCCGTTTTCAGCTGGGGAAACGGGCGGGGCTGGTGCTTGCCGGGGTCTCGGTCCGTCATGAGCCTTCTCCCTGAAGGCCCCTTGCCCTGTGAGCTCCCTGCTAGTTCTGGGAACACAGGAGATGGGGGAGCGAGCTGTGCTTCCTGAGGAAGTTTCTTCCGGAAACACGCTGGCCCCGGGGAGCCCAGATCCAATGCCGGGAGCAAACCTGGGGGGCCGGGCTGCGGCCTGCAGCGCTTGGGTCCCGGGGGGCGGGGAGCGGACCAGACCAGCCCTCGCCTCCACCATCCGGGAGCACGGCCCAGGGCCAGCTTCCGTCCACACTCCAGGCCAGGATGGCCTGAGCCACCGGACCGGGCTTCCTGGAACTGGCCCAGGGCGGGGCTGCAGCCAGGGCCTCGGGCAGGGCCAAAGCTTGGGTGGCATGCCTTCAGCCCAGCCCGTGCCCCAGGGGAGATGCCCGGCCTTCCAGAAGACGCCAGTGCCCAGTGCTTTGCTGATCTGTTGGTCTAGAAAGGGAAGGAGCGGTGCAGGCTCCGGCCCAGCCTCAGATCAATAGTCCTCACTCAGGAAGGGCTGGGCGGGGCAGAGGGCTGCGCCGGCCAGGACCTGGGGCAGGACTGCAGGCCAGCGGGCCTCTGTCCCCCGTGGTGAGATGAGGCCAAGCCCTGTCCCGAGTCTCCGGGGACCCCAGGGCAGCAAGGCCGTGGGCTTGAAGGGGGCCGTAGCCCGAGTCTTCCTGCCCAGTGGGGCGGGCTGGAGGTTGAGACCTCGTGGTCCTTCCCGCCGTCGGGGGACCCCAGGGCAGGTCAAGGGGTGTCTGGCAGCAGTGGGTTTCCCCCTGCCCGAGGCCTCACAGGAGAGAACTAGCCTCAGCTGAAGGTTGGGGGCCTGAGGACATGGTACAGCTCGTGCAGGAGGGGACGCGGGGATGGGGGCCCCAGGGGCGTGGGCCTGCCCCACCCTGACCCTGTGGCCGGCCAGCAGCCCCTACCGGCCCCGTGGTGATGCCTCCCCTGGGGTGGCCATGCCAGGACTCCTGACGCTGCATCTCCAGGAGCAGCGGGGGAGCCTCACTTTCCAGAGCACGCCCCCCGGCCCCGTCTTCCTCTCACCCCGGTCCTTTCGCGGCCTGACACCCTGGTGGACCCCGGAGGCCGGGCGGGACACAGCAGACTCAGACGGGGACGGAAATAGCCCGTGGACAAATCACTGAATAAGACCCTTCCGCCGGGGGAGTGCGGAGGCCCCGGGGCAGGGGAGAGCCAGGTGCCTGGGGACGGACCTGGAAGCCAGGGGGGCTGGAGGGACTCCGGGATGGCACGGGGTTGGAGCACGGCCGCCCCATCCCCGAGGAAGCAGATGGCCGGTAACGGGGAAGGCGAGTGACCTTCGCCAGGGACCCGATCAGCACTGGTGACCCAGGAGCGGGTCAGTGGCTGGTGCGGGTGGCTCTTCTCTGAGGACCCAGTCGAGGACCACGTGGACCTGCCTTCCCCCTTCCGCAGCTCCCGGGGGTGGCAGCGTGGGGACAGGTGCTCCCCCACCGCCATGGGGGCTGGGGGTGGGTCTGGGAGCCCCCGGGCAGGAGTTATAAGTGGACAGCAGCGCTGTTGCCACTGAGACCAGGGTGACTGCTCCGGGGGCAGCTCTGGTCGGCGCCGAGGAGCCCCCATGGCTCCTGCCCGCCCCGCCCCCCAGGAGCGGCAGGCTGGCCGGCCGGCCTCTGTGGGCATCTCTGGGCAGCAGCTCCACGCTGGCCACTGGTTATCGCCGAAATGTGATCTCCTGGTGCCGCTCTCAGTGTGGCGGGAAGCGCTCCGGGCTGGGTAGCCCCCACGTGCCACCTCGATTGGCATGGGGAGGGGGGCGCACAGGACATGCCCCCAAGGGTCAGGGTTTGGCCACAGCGGTGAAAACACCGTGGAGAAGCCAGCTTCTGGGGGCTGGGGTGTCCCTCTGGAACCCTGGTGGATGGGGGCTCAGGGCGCCATGACCCAGTTAGATTCAGGGCGTCCCAGCCCCGCCCCAGCCTGAATCTGGGCTCCTTTCACAGCACTTATCCCTGCAAGAAGCCCCAAGCAGGAGGGAGAGTTTGGGGGTCTCCACGCCAGGACCACCTGGAGTCTCGTGTCAGGTTTGTGCGTGTGGGCGGGGGGAGACGGGCTGAGGTCTCAGCAAACCTGGAAGGCAGCCCCTCTGTGTTCTGAGGCTCCCCCCGGGAGCCCCAGCCAGGCACCACCAGGGTCAGGGTGGAAGTGGCCACGGCAGAGGGGCCACGCCTGGGCTCTGGAACACTGGGCGGCAGGGGACACTTTCAGGGCCAGCCTCTGAGCCACCCGGGCAGGCAGGTGTGCCCTGGGAGGTTCCTCAGACACCTTGCGCACCAGGTAAGGCAGCTCGGGCTCCCCGCGTCCCCTGGCTTGTTTCTCCACCCACGGTGGCCCCTGCATCTCGGTCACGGTTTTCCTCGTGGGTCTGCTTCCCTGGCGCGGCAGCTCCCCAGAGCGGGCCTGGGCCCTGCAGCCCACAGTGGTTCCTCCTCAGCGAGCTGAATGAGGACCGGCTCTGTGCAGTGTGGTCCACAGCTGGCCTGGGGGAGCGGACAGGCCTCAGGTTTGCCCGGTCCAGACAGCGGGAGGCGAAGCTGCATTCATGCCGTAAAGAACCTAGACCCCAGGTCCCCTCCCCCTGCCCTTTGTGCCCCAGGAAGCAGAGGACAGAAGAGGGACCCGCCCGAGGCCGAAGAGTTCACCCAGGCGGAGTGCGCTGCCTGCAGTGTCCACACAGCCAGGCCAGGGTGGGGAACAGGGACCGCAAGTGGTGTGGGACGGGCAGGGTGGCCAAGCAGCCCCGGAACGCGCCTGGTAAGCCACGCTGCCCAGATACTGATTGGCACCATTTCATTTTATTTTACTTGCAAGAACAAGGGTTTCAACCCGATGAAGGACATCCATGGAAAACCCACAGCTGACATCCTGCTTAATGGTGAAAGACTAGATACTTTTCCCCATATAAATTTGTAAGAGCTGCTGTGACAAAGTGCCATAGGCTGGGTGGCTTAAACAACAGAGATTTGCTCTCTCAGTCTGGAGGCTGGAAGTCCGAGATCAAGGTGTTGGCAGGTTGGTGCCTTCCAAGGGCTCTGAGCGAGAGTCTGGGGCCAGCCTCTCCCCTGGTTTCTGGTGTGTGCTGGCGTCTCTGGCGTCCCTGGCTCACAGAAGCATCACCCGATCTCTGCCTTTGTGTTCACCTGGTGCTGTCCCTGTGTGCATGGCTGTGTCCAAATTTTCCCTTTGTATGAGGACCCAGTCAGGCTGGATTTAGGGTTCCCCCACAGTATAACCTCATCTTAACTAATGACGTCTGCAAAGACCTTATTTCCAAATAAGCTCACACTGTGAGGTCTTAGGGGTTAGGAGTCCCACGGGGGAATTCTGAGGAGGACACAACTCAGCCCCTAATTAATCCCCAAGGTCAGGAACAAGGCAAGGATGTCTGTTCTCTCCGCTTCAACTCAATGTCATTCTAGACATCCGACCCTGCCAGGGGGCAAGGAAAAGAAAAGGAGCATCTAGATTGGAAAGAAGGAGATAAATTGTCTTTATGCACCGATCACGGGATCAACTACATGGGAAAGACTATGACGACATATAAAAAAGCTTCCAGACCTAGTGAGTATAGCAAGGTTAATACAACACTACCGTGCGGAAATAGATTGTATTCTACTTATGAGCAACAAGCAATTCAGAACTGAAATGAAAAGTAACACCAAAATATGAAATATTCAGGGATAGAGCTTACCAAAACAATGTGCAAATCCTGACTGAAAATTACAGAATATTGCTGGAGGAAATTAAGATGAATTAAATAAACGGAGAGATGTACTGCGTTCATGGATCGGAAGATGCAATATTGTTGGAATGTCAATTCTCCCCAGATCGATGTAGTCCTTCAAAGCAACCCCAGCCTAAATCCTATCAGGGTCTTTGCCAAAGTTGACAAGCTGATTCTCGAAGTCATGGGGAAACGTGAATGACTGAGAATATCTAGCATACATCTGATAATGAAGAATAAATCTGGGGGACGTACATAACCTGATTTCAAGATTTATTACACAATGACCACAATCAGGACAGTGTGGTGTTGGCATCAGGATGGACAAGTACATGAATGGAACAGAACAGATGGTCCACAAACAGGTCCACACATATATGGACAATTTTCAACAAAGCGCAGACACAGTTCAATGGAGAAAAGATAGTCTTTTCAACAAATGGCACAGAGACAATGGATATCCAGGGGCACGCAAGTGGAACTTTGATCCATACCTCTCACCATAAACCAAACATTAACTCAAAATCATAGACCTACATATATAATCTAAAACTAAGATTTCTAGAAGAGAACATAGGAGAATATATTTGTAACTCTGAGTTAGGAAAAGAGTTCTTAGATACAACACCAAAATGAGCCATAAAAGAAAATGGATAAATTGGACTTCATGAAATGAGGAGTTTTGCTCTTCCAAAGGCACTGCTGAGAAGATGGAAAGGCCAGCCACAGACTGGGAGAAAACTTTGCAAAGCGTACGTCCAATAAAGGACTTAAATCTAGAACTCCCTGAACCCCCAAATAGGAAAACAACCCAATTTAAAACACAGGCAAAAAATGTGAGTGCACAGTTCACCAAGGAAGCCACACGATGGTAAATAGGCAGATAAGTTCATCATTAGTCATCAGGGAAAATGCAAATTAAAACCACACCAGACACCACTGTGCCCTAATTAGAAAGTCTAGAATCTAAAAGACTGACCATCCCAGCGGCCCACGAGGTTGGGAATGCACAGGACCTCTTGTTGCTTGCTGGTGAGCGTACGAATGGGTACCGCCGCTTTAGAAAACAGTCTGGAAGTTTCTTTAAAAGTTAAACGTACGTCAACCATCTGACCCAGCCATTCCATTCCTAGAGAAATGAGAGCCTTCATTCATGCAAAGACTTGCACAGAAATTGTCGTTGCAGCTTTGTTTGTAACGGTCCCAAACTGGAAATAAAGCACACGTCCACCACGAGGTGGACAGAGACAGACTTGGGGGCACCCATCGCGTGGAGGACGGTGTTATGGCGTGAACGGAGCCCAAGGCTGTAAGTGAAAAGCTGCCAGAACAGAGCCTGCTGCACCGTGCAATTCCACTTGTACCTTCTGGGAAATGCAAACTCATGGTTTGCAATCTGTGGTTGCCTGGAGATGGTGGGGGGGGGAGGGGGGAGGGGCCGCGGCACTCACTCTCTTGATTGTGGTGAGAGGTTCATGGTGTGTATTTATGTCAGACTGTGCACACTCTGAATATGTGCAAGTTCCTGTGTGTCAGTCGTGCCTCGATAAAGCTGTTTAGGATGTAAACAAACAACAAAAACCCCTACCAAGTAGGACCAATCCACTGAGTGTTCTCAGGAGATAGGAATATGTATCAAACTTCCAGAAATCTGGTACAGTGCTGTTTCAAAGAGGCGCTGCCTCTTGGTCTGCAGAGGGGCCGAGGGGATGCTGGTGTCTCCATCCAGGCCCGCTTGGCCTCCTGTCACCTGTGCCCTGCTTTACACACCTTCAGCGGGGGCTGCGAGGGGTGAGGTACGGGGTCAGGGTCGTGGGGCCAGAAAGTGGGTTCAGAGCCTCACCTGGCTGATGCCAAAGCCGGTCCCTGGCCACTCGGCCCCGCCTCCTCCTGCTCTGGCTTCAAAGGCTGCCGTCCCGCTGGGAGGGCGGCACGTCCCCTTCCAGACCCTCGTGCCCCCTCCCTGCACCACCACCCCCGCCGGCACCTCAGAGCACGTTTTCTCCAGCTGGGAGGGGGTGTGAGGTGCTTCCGCGCTGGCAGACGCCCTTTGGAAATCACCGTCCCCTGGCTTGCAGGTCTGGTCCTGCAGAAAGATGCGGTGACGGGTTCCCAGAGCGGGCTCCCGGGGGAGGGCGGGGGCCGGGGGCGCTGATGGCAGCTGCTGGGAGCGGCGCTCACAGCCCCCTGTCGGGCAGGGGCTGAGGCCAGGAGGGCACATTCTAGCCGGAACCCCGGAGCCGGGCCCTCTGCGGCAGCCCCGTGGGTCTGCAGCACCTGGCGCCTGGCCGGCGGACGGTGACATAGCCTGTGGCACTGACCGGCCACACGGGGACCGAGGGCCTTTCTCAGGCGGCGGGGGAAGCAGTCAGGCTGGCCACTTCGTCCTCGGCACCGCAAACCGCAGCCTTCCTGATTGCTCTGGGCACAGACAAAATGCACCGACTCTCTCTCCTGCTGGGGGGAGGATGGGCTCCATGTTGTGGCCCCGGTCCCCTGCCCTCTCTGGTCAGCCTGGCAGGGGCTTGCCTGGGTTCCCGTGTTTGTGCTCCCCAATGCCCTCCCCCCCGAGACCCCCAGAGCAGGGAGAACAGCCAGGGTGGGCTGCGGACAGCAAGTAAGGGCAATAGAGAACAGCGTCCTAATAACAGTGCATTGCTAATATTTTGAAACATAAGTAGGTTGCCTTGGGGCATTCCATACTTTTCTCCAAAGCACTGATCGCAATTTGAGGTTACCTATGTATTGGGATTTGCTTGTTATGGGTTGAATTGTGTCCCCCAAAGGATGCTGAAGTCCTAACCCCCAGCACCTTTGTTTGTGACCTTATGTGGAAAGTGGGTCTTTGTGGATGATCAAGGTAAAATGAGGTCATTAGGACAGGCCCTAGTCCAATATGACCATGTCTTAATAAAAAGGGGAAATTTGTACACAGGCAGGCACACAGAGGAGACGCCATATGAAGGTAAGGGCAGAGATCGGGGTGATGCTCCTACAAGCCAAGGAGCCCCAAAGATTGTCAGCAAACCCCTAGAAGCTAGGGGAGAGCCTGGGACAGATTCTCCCTTGGGCTTAGGAGGAAGCAGCCCTGCCCACACCCTGACCTGGGACTCCTGGCCTCCGCGCTGAGAATAGCTCTCTGCTGTTGGAGCCGCCCAGCCTGTGGTCCTCTGTTGCGGCCGCCCCAGGTCCCTGATTGCTCCTTTCCCCCTCTGGACTGGACACTCTACACGAGCAGCAGCTACATTCGCCCTGTCCCAGGGAACCTGGCCCCCGGCCTGAACACGGGATCCACGGCGACAGTTTGCAGACTGAACATACGAAGGACCCCTTGCGGATTAGAGGGTCTCTCAGTGACCCCTTCTGGTCCCTTAGGTCTCCTGAAAATATCTGGGGTGCTGATGGGGAACCCAGGCCCAAGGGCAGCCCCCAAACCCGGGGCTCCTGTGGACGACGTCTGTCGAGACACGGGTACCTTCTCCACTCCTGGGAGCTGGTGAAGGGTCCCCATGGTCACAGCCACTGAGGGGGAGCCCTGGCCCCTCTCCTGCCCTTCAGAGTGGTGGGCTGTGAGCCAGCTTGTGAGTCATCTTCCAGGCGCTTGAGACCCACCCGTCGTGTGTGCACGAGCGAGCGTGCAGGCTTGTGCCGGGGCGGGGGGTGGTTGCTACCCAGGCTCACACGTCTCCAGGCTGGAAAGACATGGGCCTGGGGTCCCCGGGTATAGCGCTGCTAGATTTCGGCCCAGCCTGCTTTCCAGAGCGAGGCTGGCTTCCACCCCCAGCTCCTTGGCATCCCCACAGGAGCACAGTCCTGCTGGGCTGGGAGACCCACGGTGGGGGGCTTCAGAGGTCCCGCAAGATTATTGGGGTGCAGGGGAGGCCCCCCACCGCCCATCCAGGTGTCTGTAAGGAAGGACAGAGTGACCCTGGCCTGTCTGTGAAGACCTGGGTTTACCACGTGGAGCCGTCACCCTCAAGGGAAACGTGCCATGGAGTTGAAAACCACTCCCAAAGATGGGGCCGCTGGCCATCAAGCAATGTCCCCGAGGGGCCGTGAGCCCTGCATAGGAGTGAGGTCTGTCCGCCCCCCGTGCCCCGCCGGACCCCGGGGAGGAGCTGCTATGATGGGGGCTGGTCTCCCCTCCCCCACCGGGCCCCGGGCTCTGGTTGTGTTGCTGGGGCCCTGTCCTCGGCGTCTTCCTCAAGGTCTAGCCAGACTGTTGTAACACGGCCATTTAGGGGGAGGGCCCAGCCACAAAATGGGGTTGAAACTGTGCACGCAACAGCCAGCGCTCTGGGCACACGGGAAGGCTGGTGGCTTCGGGCAGTGAGGTGTTTAAGGCACAGTATCTGCTGGTTCTGGACACCTGGCGTGACGGTCAAGGCCGGCTGCAGACAGGCCGCAGGTGGATGGGCGGGGACTGGGGGCTGCTGGAGAGTTACTGGCATTGGGCGTCCAGAGTCGCTCTGACCCCTCATGTGTGTCCGTGATTTCTTTCCTTCTTTTTTAAATAGATTTTATTTATTTATTTATTTATTTTTAGCTGCGTTGTGTCTTCGTAGCTGCATGCGGGCTTTCTCTAGTTGCGGCGAGTGGGGGCTACTCTTCGTTGCAGTGCGCGGGCTTCTCATTGCGGTGGCTTCTGTTGTGTGGAGCACTGGCTCTAGGCACGCGGGCTCAGTAGTTGTGGCACGCAGGCTCAGTAGTTGTGGCATGTGGGCTCAGTAGTTGTGGAGCACAGGCTCTAGAGCGCAGGCTCAGTAGTTGTGGTGCACGGGCTTAGTTGCTCCACGGCATGTGGGATCTTCCCGGACCAGGGCTCGAACCCGTGTCCCCTGCCTTGGCAGGCGGATTCTTAACCACGGCACCACCAGGGAAGCCCCTGTCCATGAATTCTTGTCCCCTGAAGGGCTTGTGGTCAGGAATCACCATCCGGCTGTGAGAGCAGAGGTCCAACTCTCAGACCTTGGACCGTGAGACCCAAAGGAGCTGGGTGGGGTGCCCAGCACTGGGGCAGCTTAGGCCCCTTTGAAGTACCAAACAAGGGCCGGCCCCTGGCCCGGCCACCAGGGCTCTGAAAACAGGAGGAAAACCCCACCCGCGGCCAAGGTTTTCCTGCTCTTTGAAAGGATCTTGGTTCCAGGGTCCCACCCTCAGAAGGTTCCGGAATCAGCCTGTTTCCCCCGCTCTCCTGCCCCAGGAGTACCCAAGGGGAGTGGGGGACGTGAGCGAGCTGGGTGGGTATTTATCTGTCCCCGGAAAGCTCTGGTGACGTGGCACCCAGGGGCCAACACAGGCCACCCCTTGTGTTCTGGAGCAGAGGAAGGGGGCACACGGGCCCTGGGCCGCCCGCCCGTGGAGCCCTCCTATCAACAGCCACCAGAACCAGGCCCGGCCGGCAGAATGAATGGGCTTAGTGGGGAGAGGCTGGGACACGTACACCTGCCAGTGGGGGCACAGCTCTGGCTGTGGGGGCCAAGCGGGGGCCCAAGTGTCCTGCCCCGGCCACCTGTTGGAGCCCCCGGGCATGCGCAGCCCGTGTCACAGGTGGGCTCCTGCTGCAGCTGGGGGTGGAGGTGGGAGCTGGGAATGGGAGGGTGAGAGGATGGGGGTGAGAGGATGGGGGCAGGAATGGGGGTGAGAGGCTGAGGGCAGGGATGGGGGTGAGAAGATGGGGGCAGGAATGGGGGTGAGAGGATGGGGGCAGGGATGGGAGTGAGAGGATGGGAGCAGGGATGGGGGTGAGAGGATAGGGACAGGGATGGGGGTGAGAGGATGGGGGCAGGGATGGGGGTGAGAGGTTGGGAGCAGGGATGGGGGTGAGAGGATGGGGGTGAGAGGATGGAGGGTGAGAGGATGGGGACAGGGATGGGGGTGAGAGGATGGGGGCAGGGATGGGGGTGAGAGGATGGGGGCAGGGATGGGGGTGAGAGGATGGGGGTGAGAGGATGGGGGCAGGGATGGGGGTGAGAGGATGGGGTCTGGGGATGTGGGGTGAGAGGATGGGGCCAGGGATGCGGGGGTGAGAGGATGGGCGCAGGGATGGGGGTGAGAGGATGGGGGCAGGGATGGGGGTGAGAGGATGGGGGCAGGGATGGGGGTGAGAGGCAGACGGAGCCCCCAGGCTCAGCAGGATGCCTCCCCCCTGCAGCTATCCCCACCCCTGTCTGGCTGGAGCCCCGTCCTCGAGGCCCCCTCCTCCTGGCGTGGCTGTGGCTCCGCCCTTGGTGGGCTCCTGGCACCTGCTGTTTGCTCCCAACCTCCCCCTCCCCCACTTCTTCTTATTTTTTATTCTGTGATGTTGAAGTCGGAAAAGAACTGTGAAGATTATAGCAGCTTCCATGTCTGCACCAGGAAAGAGCATCTGCTCTCTGTCGAGTTTGCTTTTGTGCATATGTGGTTATTTAACCCGACGTTCTTTTGCTCTCCCTCGAAGTATGCTTATGATGACCCCGTCGAGGGCGCCTGTGGCCCTGCAGGCACGTGCCCGCTGAGGGGCCTCCCCCACCCATTCCTTGATGGCCGTGGCATCAGTGTCGGGTCCTCCCGTGTGTCGCCCACTGGTGACCTCCCTCCTATACCCAGCACCGACGCTGCCAGCTGTCGGTTTTGTAGAGACATCCAGGTGGCCCTCTGAAGCCCTGTCCCAAGTGGTGCCCGGCCGAGGGGGGGCAGGACTCTCCGGTCCCCACGCTGGGGCAGCTGTGAGCACTGTCGCTCCCCCTCCCTCCCGAGGGCAGGGCGGGGCTGGCTCTCTGCACGCCCTTGGATGTAGGTTGCGTGGTGCCCTGGGCTGCGGGACATGGATGTCTGGGCTGCGGGGCTGGGCGAGGCCCCGGGTGGGGTCCCTGGAGCAGCCTGAGGGCTTCCAGTCTGTCCACCTCCTCCTGCACAGAGCGCAGCGTCCTGCAGCCCTCGGGGCATGGGGCTCACGCTGACCACCGCCCCCCACCCCCCGCCCCCCGCCAGGCCCAGCCAGGCTAACAGCCCCCAGGGTCTTGAGGAAGGTGGTGGGAGACTCTGCTGCTGCAGGAGCCTGTTCAGAGGAAAGTCACGTCCCCAGCCCCGCCCCCGGCCGTCACCACACATGGGGGCGGGGGCCACTGCCCGTGGTCAGCCACTGCTGGGGACCTGGGGGTCGGGGTCCCGGGCAGGGCCAGGACGGATGGGCCTGATGTTCAGGAGGGTGCGTGGGGCAGGATGAGTGTGTGTGTGTGGTGTAGTGTGTGGTGTGCGGTAGGCGGTAGGTGGTGTGTGTGTGTGCAGTGTGTGTATGTATGTGGCGTGTGGGATTTAGTAAGCGGTGTGTGGCGTGTGTCGTCAGGATGTCATGGTCGGGCAGAGCTGGTGGGTGGCGTCATGAAGCTGATTTTGGCACGAACCAGACACCCGTTCTGGACAAGCCCGCAGCCGGCCCCGGCCTGACAGCTACCGAGGAGAACCGGTTTTGGGGAAAGTAATTAATTTGGGGTCAAATGGCACTATTCTTAATTGGTTGCCTTCCTTGAAAACTCAGAAAAGCCAGGAGGCCGTGGTTGCCTCCCCACCCTCAGCGTGGCGGCCTCTGCCGTGGCGCAGACCCCAGAGAGCGTCTGGGTCTCCAGGGGCCCCGAGGGCCCGTCACAGCCTGGGGAGGCCCCAGTGGCGGGGAGGGCAGGAGGCCCCGCTCCAGGCTCCGGGCTCCGCAGGCAGCTCGAGCCGCCCCCAGTGCATTCCTGAGGCTCAGTGGGCGGGACAGGAGGTCACTGTCTGGTGAGGAGGCCGGGCCACCTGTCTCGGCAGGCTTGCCTTGCGTCAGTCCTAGCCGGTGGCATCTGTCCACCCTCCCCCATGAGGCCGGCCTCGCCTCGCCCTCCCCGCGCCTGGCGTGTCTGGAGCTGCCCTCGGGGTGGCCTCACCTCCGGGGGGCACACGGCCACAAAGTGTTCACAAGGCAGCCTCCTCCGGACTCTCGGCCAGGCCGGGCCTCCCAGGACCTCTGTGGGCGGCCGGCCATTTGTTCCAAGTCCCTTCCTGGGTCCTTTTTGAGGAAGGGCCTTCTGTCCTGCCCACTCCTCCAGCTGGAGCTAAAAATACTAGGGTCGTAGCCCGGCCCCCACCCTGCCTCTCAGAGAGACTTGCCCTCCAGCCCAGAAGCCACCAAATTCTTCTGATCACCCCCACGAGACGCTGGCACACCCCGGCAATTTATGTTTCCGCCTTAAATTACATCTGTGTCATATTCTCGTGAGCCAGTATCTCAAGGCACAGTGTACACTCTCCGTGTCGTTTGTTATTGTGATAGCAGATGTAAAACCACGCATAAAAGCCTTGAACCCAACGGCCTGGAAGGTGACTTCCCACCCAGCTCCAGATTCTAGTCTGCGAGTCTGGGTGCCAATGGGACCACGGCCGCTCCTGGGAGGTCCCTGCTCCGGCCCCCACCCCCCAGGGAGCGCGGGAGTGTTGGGACTGGGGCCCCCGCTGGCTCTCCTCTGTCCTGGAGCTGGGGGTCATGAGCTGGGCTGCTCTTGGGGCCCGGCCTGCAGCAACGGTGGCCCCTGGGAGGCCTCTCTCCTGGCCCTGGCTGCCCCTGTCTGGGAGTCTTTGCACGATTCTGAGACTCCTGGGGCTGATGGGGCCCATGGCCGGCCACCCCGGGAGTGGTGATGGGGACTCTGGGGCCTGGGAAGCGTGCCCCTCAGGCTCAGCGTATCCACGGCTTAAAGCCAGGGAGCCAGCTGACGGTGGGCACAGACCAGGCGGGGCGGCAGATGGACCCTCCAGCGACGTGTGCATTACACAGTATTTGTCCTTTTGTGTCGGGCTTATTTCACTGAACATAATGTCTTTAAAATTCATCCATGCTGTAGTAGGCGTCAGAATGTCCTTTTTTAAGCCTGAGTAATATTCCTCCTCTGTGTTTCTGAGGTGCCGACCCTCTCATACGTCCCCCCGCCTGTCACCCTCTGGCCAGCCTGTGATGTCAGCATTATGTCTGGGACAGTGGCTTTGGGGGGAGCGTGGAGGGAAGCCCCCAGGCCTGGCCCTGCCGCCCCCATCTTCCCACCGCACATGCTGGTTGTCCTGACCCTCAGCGTGAGAAGGGCCCTCTTTGCAGAAGCCCCGGCCGGACGAGGAAGGGCTAAGGCTTACCCTGCCCATGGGGCTGCCAGCCTGGCCTGGCTGCCGCTCAGAAACACCAAGACAATACAGAGCACCTGTCGTCCTGGGGGGCATGGCTGAGCCCCCATCTGCTTGCCACCCTGCTCCCCATAGCCACTGGGCTGGAGCCCGGACTCCAGGTGGGGACGGGGTGGCCTCAGTATCCTAAGGCCACCCTGCAGAGCCTGGGCAGGCCGGGCTGTCCTGACACGCGGCAGGGAGGGCCTGGGCTCTCACGGGGGTGGGGACGGAGGATGAACAGCGGGGGGGCTGCCTTCTGTGTGTGTGAGTGTGAGTTCACACGTGTGCACATGCGTGTGATGCAAGTGGCGTGTTTGCATCTGTGTGCAAATGAGTTGACGTGTACATGTGGGACTGGCTGGCATGGGGCTTCCTCTGGGGCAAGGGGGCCCTGGCACCCAGAGCGGCACCACTCCCGATGGGCCCCCAACCCAGGAGAGAGATGGGGGCCGAGCTGCAGCCGTGAGATGGACGCAGTGGAGCTTTCCAAGGTGTGTCCGGATCAGTAGCCTAACCGACCAGAGCAGCGTCATCTGCGTTGAAGAGTTAGTGGAAGGCTCTTCCCGCTTGTCCTGCAGGGAAAATGCTGGCCTCGTACGGAAGCCCAGGGTGGGCCTGGTCCTGCCCTGCGCCGGGGTTGCGTCAGCCTGCCTGCGAGGCCCCTGTGTCCGGCCCTCCTCCCGGCTCATTTCTCCCCAGGAGGGAGCCCAGGACGGAGATCTGCTTTAGCTGAGGTCTTGGAGCAGATAGATGCTCTTGCCCTCCCCCATCGCCGATGGCCCTGAGTTGGGGGGGGATCCCCAGAGCGTGCAGGTGCCGGGGGCAGCCATCACTCGGAGGAGGGCGCGGGGGGCCTGCAAAGGGGGAGCCCATGGTATGTGCACTGGGGGCTCTGCCCCCCCAGCTGGCAGCTCACCGAGCCCTCTGCCTGACTGGGGACTGCAACACTACCATCCGCCCGGTGGCCTGGGAGAGCGCGCTCTGAACTGGTTCCGCCCAAGGGCTCCCTGGGGGTGGTTCCCACCCCTGCCCTCCCGCGCTGCAGAGCCCCGGGCACAGCCAGGATTCCTACACGCTCGCCCCTGCTCCCCAGGCCGACCAGTGGCGGCAGGATCCTGTCTCCTTCCTGTCCCCTCCCCAGGGCCTCCACGAGGACTGCAGCCCCATCCCCACCTGCTTCTAAGAAGGTGGAGCTCTGCCCTGAGAAACACTCTAGGTCCCTGGGTCCCCATCGTGGGTACTGGGCAGGGCGTCCACGGCTGGGGTCACTGGGAAGATGGGGGTCTGGCTCTGGAGAGGAGGGGGGCCCAGGACAGGAGGAATGTCCTCTGGGTAAGACTGGCCTCGCAGCCCAGCTTTGTGACCCCTGGGCCCCTGGGTCGACTCCTCCTGGCCTCTCCTGCTGTGACCAGGACGGCCCGGGGCCCTGTGGCCCTGGACCTGCTCTCAGGCAGCACCTGGCAGGAAGGCCCCGTGGGCTCCCCCCACCCGCCCCCCCCGCACAGGGCAGGGACTGGGGTCTGCGGAGGAAGTGTAAGGGACCCAAAGGGAAAAGCTGGGCTTCCAGTCCTCCGCTCCCAGGAGGGCTGGCACCTGCAGGGGTTCCCCTCCAGGAAGCGACGCTCCAAGACTCTGGAGACACCAGCAGGGTGTCCACAGGGCAATTCAATGCGGACACCAACTACCAGAGTCAGCACAGACCCCACAGGCTGGGGGCTCACCCATGGGACGGCACCCACTTCAGAGCCGGCCACGGTCCCCAGGTCGCTCACTTCTGTCCCACGTGGTTGCAGATCAGAGGTTCCTGTGACCACCCCGGGTACAATTATCTGCTAGGATGGCTCACAGAGCTCAGGAAAGCACTTTCCGTACTACTACCAATTAACTGTAAAATACAACTCGGGAACAGCCAGGTGGGAGACAAGCTGGGGCCCCTGGAAGGGGCCGGGGCTTCCCTGCCCCCCAGGACGCCCACGTGTTCCCTGCTGGAAGCTCTCTGAACCCCGTCCTTTTGGGTTTTTATGGCAGGTCCCTTACATAGCCACGACTGCTTAAATCATTGGCCATTGGTGATGGAACTCCATCTCCATCCGCCTCCCCTCCTCAGAGGGGAAATTCCAACCTTAATCTCGAGATCGGATCCCCTGGTAACCAGCCCCCATCCAGTGGTTATCCAGGGGCTTTCCAAAAATCACGTTATTAACATAAACTCAGGTGTGGCTGAGAGGGACTTGTGATGAATAATATCACTTAGGAAATCCCAAGGGATCTGAGATCTCTGTGCCAGGAACAGGATGAAGACCAAACATATGTTCTTATCATAAATCACAGTATCGCAGGGTCTTTCGGAATTTTTCCTTAGGGACACAAACATTCAGCCACACTCTTGGCAATTAGAATCATGTTTGATAGAGTCCAGAAAGGCACAGCGGACCTGGGCATTTAGCCGGTCAGCAGCCTTTACCAGTTTCCTTGGTGTAAAGACCACAACAGAAGTCACTGAATGCCGAGGTGGGAAGGCTGTAGGTGCACACACACCCCTGGCTGCAGGGGGGGCCGGGGAAGAGCCTGACTGTGCTTCGTTTTTGTTTTTTCTCTGTGAGACCCAAAAGTTGGGTTGCAGCACTGAGAATAAATAAAAGATAAAGCACCCAGGGTCCTGACCCGAACGTGACTTTGGCGCACAGCTTTAACCTGGACCGCCGACCTGCCGCAGACAAGGGCTCCTGCCCCAGGTCACCCCCCGCCCCTGCGCTGCAAATTGCATGACGTCAGCAGGCAGCAGATGCCGCCCACCTCCCCAAGACAGCCCAGGACCCAGAAGCTGCCCCGTGATGGCCCCTCCCCTGTGCAGGGGACCTGCAGCAGCCGGGAGGGGCCTGCCCTCTACCACCTCGCCCGGTGACCCATCTGTTTGGTTCAGGACATCCAAGGGGAGGCGGCAGGAGGATGGGACCAAGGCCCGCACACCCCCCAGAGGAAGATCCTGATGGTGGCGCTGAGGCTTCTCTGGCCGTGGAAGCCCCCCCTCCCCCCCGGCCCCCTCCCTGTTTCCCCCCTGACGCCCAGAGTGGTCAGAACCACGATTTGTTTTAAACAGACTTTAAATTTTAGATTTACAGGAAAACTGTGACGATAGTGTCAAGGGTTCCCATCTGCCTTGTGCCCAGTTTTCCCTGCTATTACCTGTTATTGATACGGTACATCACTGTGGTCCATTTGTGACAGTAATGAGCCAATACTGATACATTGATGAGGGTGGGATGTTGGTTTGTTTTCAACATCTTCCTACTTTCTGGCACCGCAAATGCTCCAGGCTCATCTCGTATATTTCCTGGAGCCCTGGTTCCTTTCACTGTGGACTCTTTTGAGAAACCTGCTGACTGATGCTGGTGTCATTGCTTCTTGGCCCCCTAGGCTGACGGAGCAACAAAACACTGACCCGTGTGCAGACACGTACCTGTACACATTTCTCTGTATCTTCATAAGCCAAATATGAGTTTCTCCTCCTGCGTCTGACCGAATCCGTGCCCCAGGGGTCATTCTGGCCTCCTCCCCTTGCTTTACCTGTAAACTCTGAGTTACCTTTTGTAAAGCAGATCGGGGCTGGCTCAGGGCCCTCTGGTGGCTTGTAACACATCCAAAGCACCGTCTTAGGGGTGTCCTAATTGCACTCACTCAGGCCTTCAGGGATCTGAGGTCTGTAGAAGCCGCCTGGGGCTGCCAACTCCTCTCTCCAGCTGCACTTTGATGGCAGAGCCTGGAGCACACGGATCCACTTCTGCCTCAGGACCTTTGCACGTGACAGGCAGGTGTAGACAGAGGCCGTTGGTCATTGGTCAGTGTTGACAACGGCTGTGGGTGTGATGGGTACTGCATGTTTATTATGCTCTTCTCTCTATGTTGGTACGTGTTTGACAATTTCCTAATAAAATGTCAAAAAAAGTCAATCAACGGGTGGATGGTTCATCACACGATCACCGTCGGTTGAGAAGGTAATGCTTTCCTTTGGGTCTTATAGGACTTCTGCAACCCCAGGACATATCAACCTAATATTACGCTCCAGGAAGACTTTAAAACCAGCAGAGGTATAAGCTAGGAGGGTTTAAAAACAAGTATGGAAATAAATTAAAAAATAAAAGTGAACACGTACGTTTTAGAACCTATTTTGTGCAACTGTAGCCATAATTTTGACGATTATATTTGTGCCGTGCAAGAAGTTTAAAGTGTTCCGAAGAATCATCTCTATGAAGTCAGTAACTACAGTGTTAATGGTTTGAGGGAATTTGCTTCTGCTTAGAATCAAGCCTTAAATGGCTAAAAAAAAATTGCGTTTCAAAGTTCCTTTTATTTTTATATTAAGTTTGATAAATAACGTTAAGAAGCTAAAGGGATGCCGCTCAGAACTCCTGCTTCACGTTTCCTCCAGGCGCTTTTGGGACCCGTCGTCACCCTCTTCATCCTTCTGTGTGTTTGGGGCCGTCTGCCCCTGGGGTGGGTGCCCCGGGTTGGGGGCTGGCCTTGCTCTCAGTTGAAGAGGGCGATGGTGGGTGGGGGGGGGCTGGCAGGCAGAGGCCGGAACTTGAGGAGGGGCTGGGACGGGGTGGGGGGGGCGCGCTCTTCCTGGGTGCTTGCTCCTCCCCAGGGCGTGGGCAGGAGAACTTTGCAGCTCTGGGTGGCTCGGGGAGCCTTCAGGACGCAGCCAGGCCTCCCACGCGTCTCCGTAGATGTGCTGCTGAGGTCACAGCCCATCCGAGGGAGGGTGACCGCAGGGCGCCTGCAGGGCCAAGATGCCAGCTGCGGGCGCGGCCGTCACGCCGCTTCCCTGCACAAACAGAGAGCCGCGGGGCTCCAGACAGAATGTCCCCGCTGCGGCCAGGACACCGTGTGTGGCTCCCGCTCGGCTGCCCCTTGTTGTTTGTTTAAGTTTTTCTTGTTTGAGTTACAGAAATGACATCGAGGAAGGACTTTGCTGTGGCCGTGAGGCCGCATCCCAGGTGTCGGTGGGAAGCTGATGACCCAGGCAGCTGCCTTCAGGTGTTGGGGGACTAGCATGGCCCCCAGGGCTCCCCGCACAGGCCCCACTGCCGCCTCCCTCTGCTGCCCCAGGGAGCAGGTGGACGCCCATGGGTGGCACCACCACCTGAATTAAAATTCACCTGTTTTAAAAAACACTAGTTAGACAAGACACATGCACCCCAACGTTCATAGCAACACTACTTACAATTGCCAAGACGTGGAAGCAATGTAAGTGTCCATCGACAGACGAATGGATAAAGAAGATCTGGTGTATATATACAATGGAATATTACTCAGCCATAAAAAGAGTGAAATAATGCCACTTGCAGCAACATGGGTAGACTTGCAGGGCATTACGCTAAGTGAAATAAGTCAGACAGAGAAAGGCAAATACTGTATGATCTCACTTATATGTGGAATCCAAAAAATACAACAAACTAGCGAATATAACAAAAAAGAAGCAGACTCACAGACTAGTGGTTAGCAGTGGGGGGGAGGGAAGGGGGAGGGGCAATATAGGGGCAGGGGAGTAAGAGGTACAAACTATTAGGTATGAAATAAGCTACAGGGATACATTCCACAACACAGGGAATATAGCAAATATTTTATAATAACTATAAATGGAGTAAAACCTTTAAAAATTGTGAATCACCTTACTGTACACCTGTAGCTTATATAATATTGGGCATCACCTATACCTCAGTAAAAAAAAAACATAAAAAATTCACCTGTTTTAAAGGCATTTTATTGGTGATTTTTAGTAAATTTACCAGGTTGTACAGCCATCACCATAACTCACTTTTAGAATATTTTCATCACTCCAAAAGATCCCTTGTGCCCCTTTACAGCTAATCCCTGTTCCCACACAGCTCTGGGCAACCACAGATCTGCTTCCTGTCTGTAGGTTTGTCACCTGGACATTTCCTGTAACTGGGACCATCCAGCATGTGCTCCTTTTCTGGCTTCGGTCACCCAGCATGTTTCTGACGTCACCCGGTGCCAGTGGGGTAGCGCTTCACTCCTTCTCAAGGTTGAGTGACACTCTGTTGTGTGCATGGACCACACCTTGGTCCCTCTCACCTGTTGGTGGCGTTCGGGTCGTTACTACGTCCTGGCTGTTAGGAGTCAAGTTGCTAGCAGTCAACTTGTGAACTGTGAGTCAACATTGGTGAACATCTGTGCACAGGTCTTCTGGTGGACATGTGCTTTCATTTCTCTCGGGTAAACACCGGAGTCTCTGACTGTTATTAACAGTGTACTTTTTTTTTTTTGCGGTACGCGGGCCTCTCACTGTTGTGGCCCCTCCCGTTGCGGAGCACAGGCTCCGGACGCGCGGGCTCAGTGGCCATGGCTCACGGGACCAGCCACTCTGCGGCATGTGGGATCTTCCCGGACCGGGGCACGAACCCGCGTCCCCTGCATCGGCAGGCGGACTCCCAACCACTGCGCCACCGGGGAAGCCCAACAGTGTACTTCTGGGGTAGATTAGACATGCCCAGGACACAGGATTCAAAAGGAGCAGAAAGATAGAAGGAAGAGTGAGCGGTGAGCTTCCCGCCCTGTGGACCCACGAGGCTGTCACTGTCCCCATGGGCCTGGGGGCCTTCCATGCCTGTCGCTGTATTTTATGAGACGTGTCTTAGTTGGGGGTCCCCTGAGGCAGACGTGGGGGTAGGTGGGTCACTTGATAGGGCCCCCAGGAGGCACGAGAGGGCAGGTGAAGAAGGGTCGCGTGCCGGGCACTGCCGGTCCACGTGCAGGAGCTCCCTGGCGCGTCGGGTCTCAGTCCTGCCGGGCACCCCTGAGCATCAGCCCTCCAAAGACGAAGGACGGGAGGTTGGGTCATTTCTCTGAGAACGCTGACCCGCTGGGCTAGGGCTGGCTCCGGGGGGTGCCAGCTGCCGCCTGGGGACATGGACGTAGCGCGCAGGGGGAGCGGTCTGCTCCCTGCTCTGAACCTGTCTTCACTCACCCGTTATCTCTCTGGGGAATGTCTCTCCTTTTAAGTGGCATACCATCCCCTTATACGGATTACGTTGTAGTTTGCTCACCAGCCTCCGTCCTAGATAGACATTAGATTTGGGGTTTTTCTCTTAAAGAACACTGCCGTGACACACTCTGAAATGCATCAAAGGAAAAGATGGGGTGATGGAGGAGGGCTGGCTGGACGGGTACATAATGAATGAGTAAAGTCTGAGGGCTCGCTGCGCAGCTGGTTAAACTCTGCTGCATGTTTGATGTCGGAGAGACGCAGGGACCGGCCGCGGGCCCGCTTCTGCTCGGCACCACCTTGGCCCAGGGCTCTCTGGGCACTGGAGCCACGCTGCGGGGTGGGCACGCCCCTGCCACACTCCACCAGCAGCGAGGAGAAAGGTCGGGCCTCTCTCCGTGTAAAAGCCCCAGGGCGGGGACGCAGTGAGGCCTGGGGGCTCTGGGGCTCAGGCCCAGCCGCTCATCTTTCCCCCGACAGGTGAGGCCCGGTGGAAGTGCAGCCGTGGGGGCTTGAATCAGGAAAAGGCCCCAGGGCAGGTGGCCGGTGTGCGCAAGCTTGGAGACAGGGCAGACGCTGCCCGGCAAGGGAGAGGCACCCCCCTGCCCGGGACCAGCAGGCGCCTCAGGGGCCCGGAGCCTGAGTGCCTAGTGCAGTCGTGCTGTCTGAGCACAGGGCTTGTGAGGGGTCCCTCCCAGAGGCTCTCATCCCCCAACTATCAGTGCCCCCCGCATTCCCGCTGGACCCCAAGGTCCCGGGACGCCCGGCTGAGTCACTGTGTCCACAACAGCGGGACCACGCAGGGGCCCCTCCCACGTGCCGGGCGCTGCTCACCCATGCTGGGAGCTCACGTCTGCTCCCAGCAGGTGCAGGAAGGGCGTCGTGGCCCCAGAGGCTGCCGGGCAGGTGTCCGGCCCGTCCTGCCACCTCGCTGACTCTCCCCTCTCCCGCCTGCTGAGTGAATCGGTGTGTGACTCTCCTAGCGTCCCTGCAGCTCTAGGAAGCGCACAGTCTCTGTGACAGCCCCTGGGCTGGCCTGGCGCTGGCTGACTCTGCGCGGTGAGGGTGGGCTTTCGGGCCAGATAGGCTGGGAGCAGGGCGAAGAGAGAAGAGGTAGGAGTTGGGAACGGTGCCGGGCTCGGGGTGCACCTGGTGCTGGGTTGGCATCACCTGCTGTGACACTAGCTTCAGAGAAGGGGCAGCTGGAGCTGGGCATCCTGAGGTGGGGGACGGAGGGGCAGCAGAGGCGGGAACGCCCATGGTGTGTGCAAGGCGGGGGAGGTAGAGGCAGCCACACAGACCCGGAAGGTCAGCCAGGCAGCTGGGCTTTGTTGGCGGCCGCGCGTGGCCGCTGGTGACACCCTTGCTGTGGGTGCTGCGCGGCTGGGTTCTGATGAACGGCACCAGCTCCCAGCTGGCCTGTGGGACTCAGAGGCTGAGCTGGACTTCGGAACGGAGCTTCTCTCCCACGATCTGAGTCCCTCCCTGCCCACACAGGGGCCGGGGTGCCTGAGGATGGCGGCGCAGAGCCAGGAGGGCAGCACCAGCTGCGGGATCCAGTCAAGAAGGGAGGCGAGATTCACACCGGCGCTCAGAGCGGACGTCGGAAAGTCATAGGCCGGCAGCCCCGCCGCGGCAAACACGCTGACGACACTCGAGGACTTGCCGAGGGGACCACAATGAACAGAGCGCCAATGATGACGTCAAAACCATGGAGATGCCGTTTAAAGGTTCTGCCAGGAGGCAGTGAAAGCTCCAGCCACTCAGCTGCACCAAGGTGCCCAGGACCAGCTCAGGGGCGCAAAGGGGGCTGACCACACCCCCAGGAAGGGCAGGTGCGCTGCAGGGCGTGAGTTCGCCCGATGACTGGCTGGCCTCGCGGTGACTGCTGAGAGCGCCCTCGTGCCCCAGCACCGTGCCTCTGGACGGAAGTCTGGAGTGGCTGTCTCTACAGTGGGACTGAGCATTGGCGGGTTGGCCCCAGCCCAGAAGAGGCCCCAGGGGAGGGCGCTGGTCTGGCGGGGCGGGGGAGGGGGAAGCAGGGAGGATTGAGTGCCTTTTAATCCTCTTCCAGGTCGCATCTGTATAGATTTTCAGACTAAATGCTAGGAGGGCTCGGATGGGCTTTGGGAGCACGGATGTGGCTGAGGGCGGGATTGGGCAGCCTGGTGACATGAGTGGGGCTGGAAGTGAGAGGAAGGGAGGTTGCTGTAGAGAATCTGCTAAAAGAGAGAGAAGGGAAGGGGGGAGGGAGACAGAAAGAGGTAAAGAAAGAGAGAAAGAAAGAAAGAGAGAGAAAAAAGGAAGGGAAGGACGGAAGGAAGGAAGAAAGAAAGAAAAAGACTGCTGGGACTTCCCTGGTGGTGCAGTGGTTAAGAATCTGCCTGCCAATGCAGGGGACACGGGTTCAAGCCCTGGTCCGGGAAGATCCCACATGCCGCAGAGCGGCTAGGCCCGTGCACCACAGCTACTGAGCCCATGCGCCACAACTACTGAGCCCACGTGCCACAACTACTGAAGCCTGCGCGCCTAGAGCCTGTGCTCCACAACAAGAGAAGCCACCGCAATGAGAAGCCTGCACACTGCAACGAAGAGTAGCCCCCGCTGGCTGCAACTAGAGAAAGCCCGTGCGCAGCTATGAAGACCCAGCACAGCCAAAAATAAACAAATAAAGTAATTATTAAAAAAAAGAAAGAAAGAAAGAAAAAGACTGCTGAACTGGGGCGCCAGGAGGGACGGGCGGCAGGCACATCACCCGTGTCTCCACACAGCAGCGGGAGAGAGCACTTCTGGGGGTTTCCAGGAGAAGCCCCCTCGGCTTGCCCCTTCCCCAGGGCCTGGCTGGGAAGCGTCTGCAGAGCTCATTTCTTCCTGAAACACAAGCCCTGATGCGCTGAAGGGGCCAGCTTGTGAATGGACCCAAAGATGGCCCTGAGTGCTGATGGCGGAGACACAGTGGGAACCTGGAGCGTGGTGACCTCCAAAGACACTCACTGGACTTTGTGGTCCCTTCTATCCTTGCAATCACCCAGACGGGGAAACCAACGCACAGAGAGGGAGAGGGACTAGCCTGAGGTCGCATGGCTAGCAGCGGTGGAACAGCTGGGAATCCACTGCACTCCTGACTTCTACTTGCTATAGTGTCTTCAGAACTAGATCAGTTTGCTGCTACCCATATGCCCAGAGCCAGATGGACCCAAGTGATCTATTTGTGAATAGCTGAGAATGTCCCCCAAAGTTTCTCTTTCTGGTGGCCATTTTTGCCAATATGCATTGGTCCAGCTTGACCGACTGTCTTTTCTTCTGAATGTGCCCTTGACCCTGGCTAAGTTATTTGGCCACAATTATCCACCCCTGCTCCTACTTCTGCTGGCAAACAGCTGTGGCCAACTGCCCAGACCAGGTTTAAAATATCTGTCTGAAGTTTTGGTAAATGGATCATTTAGGGAATTGACTTTCAGAAAACTGGTCAATTAAGGTCATTTTGTTAATTGGCTTTTAGAGAATCGATTTCCCATTTCTTGATCCAAACTCTTTCCCAGGACGCCCCAAAGTGCCTGAGTGGGTCTGCGGGGATGCCGGAGAGAACTGATATCTGTGGAGGGTCCCATCAGTGGTCCCAACAAGTGTCCACAAAGACCCCACGGGGCTTCCTGGGCTTGTTCAGGGACAGCACGTTCCCTAAACCAGGGGACAAGGGGTCACAGGCACGTCCATTGCCTGGCGTGGGAGGGTTGTCTGTAGGGCGGCAGGGCGCAGCCAGCCTACCACCCAAGCTGGGGTTCCTGAGCTCTCTCCTGGGGCCCCTTGGGGCTGCCCCCCCCCCCCAGCTTCTCTCCCACTGTGGCCTGGCCCACCTTCTCTCTCCCGCCCTCCCTGCCTCCTGCTTTTAAGCAGATGTGACAGTCCTTACCCCCCGACAGATGCCGAGTCTCTTCTCTTGGGATGTTGGCACGTGTGTCCTGCCTCTGATGTCTGAAGGGGGTTCAGTGTGCGAGGGTTTGCTCAGGGCTGCACCCCTGCTTGGAGCCCCCGAGGTAGACTAGAGACCTTTCCTCCTTCAGGACAGCCCTGCTGCCAAATGCCCAACTTGGAGGGGTTTGTTTTCACCTCCCCAAAAAAAGGGGGAAGGGAAAGGAATCAGGCCCCAGTGAGACATGCGTCTCTGAGCTCACACCCCACGCTCCACTGTGCCCCGCAGGTCGTGAGACGTGCGCCTCAGCTCACACCCCACGCTCCTCTGTGCCCCGCAGGTCGGTGGTGGAGGACCACAGAGCTCAACAACACGATTAGTGCCTCTGTAGCCTGGACGTGGGATCATCTCAGTGGGTTGTGAGCAGGGCTAGAGCTGAGGTCCGGGGACTCTGGGTGGAGGTCGGTGGGTCTGCACTCGGCCCCTATGACGGGTCCCAGCTGCCGGGACCCAGGCCCAAAACTAAGTGTGAGCGACTAGGTTGGAAACATGCTGTGCGCTCCAGCCTGGCAGGACACTGGGGTGGGCGGGGGAAAAGCACAGTCAAGTGCAGTCCCAGCAGGGCCAGAATGGCTGCAGGTCAGCAGCTCAAAGCCCAGTGCGAGCCCTGGGGCTGGACAGACGCTGGAGGTGGCCGCACACCTTCTAGACAGGGAGGCCCCAAAGCAAAAACAAAAGCAGAAACCCTAACAAGAAAACAACAGCGAACAACTACTCAAGATGAGTCTCTGCAAACACACATCTAACCCTAGAAGTCTAAAAGAAGATTTCCTTTTTATGTGAAGACACAGTCATGATTGCACAACTCTGAGAATACATTAAAAGTCTCTGAATTGTATGTTTCAAAATGGTTAAATTTATGTTATGTAGATTTTACCTCATTTAAAAAAAAAAAAAGAACAAAAAGGAAGAGCCAACCAAATCCATCCTGAGAACACGCCTTCATTCCAGATGGAGTTAAGTGTACGGAGTGTGTGATAAAAGCCCCTAGGCAGCCGACACTGCTCAGACATAAACGAAGCAATGACATCCATCCGAAGGAACCAGGAAGGCCGACTGGCAGATACAGTGCAAGGACAGCTGGGTAAGAAAATGGCAAGTCTTGGAAACTGAAAATACAGCCACTGAGACAGAAAGCTCAGAAGATGGGAGAGGACCGAGGACCTGTTGAAAAGAGGGTGAGCGAAGTGGAAAACAGACCGAGGAAGCTGCAAGAAGGCAAAACAGGGAGGAAAGAGGTGACGGTTTAATCACAAGCGTGAGCTCACACGCACCCCCACACACACGCACATGTACACGCATGCGCATGCACACACACACACACACACACACACACACACACAGGAAGAGCTGAGAGGTGCAGAGGCTGGACAACACGTGTACAAGGAGCTCCCAAAGCGGGGCAGAGGGGGGCAGAGGAGCAGCGACCAGGATTGAAGCCACGACATGTGGGTTGAAAACGCACCCCTAGCCCAGCACACACTGAATTTGCTGAGATTCTCAGTTGCAGCCGGAAGAATCCGTCCACGCTGGCTTTGGTGCAAAGGGGAGAAGGTGGGCCATGTGGGTCACCTGACAACCTATAGGTGCGAGGGGGCAGCCAGGTGGGGACGCTCAGGCTGACAGAGGGAGAAAGGGGAGCGGAGGCGTGGGACAGAGTCTGGTGGCCCGCTGGACCCATCATGAAGGGCTGCCGGGTGCTTTAAAGATACAGCGAACGGTCCAGGTGACACACGGGGACGTGGACACTACAGGAGGAAGGGGCCACGCCCCCACCTGCCTCACGCAGGGTCCTTGGGGACCACAGCCTCACCGCCCTCCTGCACTGACGGGTCCGCAGGGATGCAGGACCCCACCCCCACCCCTCTGTCTGCACTCAGGGGAGACACGCCCCTCCCTGGGCACTGTGCCCCCGGCCTGAGCCTTTGCCAACTCAGGGTCCCGATCTGCTGTGGGGAATGATCTGGCATCTCCATGGAGAGGTGACACCAGGCAGGGCCAGGAGGCTGGCGCCTGGGAGAGCAGAGGGGCGCAGCAGAGGGGCGGTGGGATTCGTTCAGATTCCCCTAGTCTGTGCCCTCGGCGTGGAGTTGGCCGCACTCGGCAGCCCTGACAGCCGCCCAGGGTGGAGGCTGGCCCCGGGAAGCCCAGGGTGCCCCGGGGACACAGGGCGGCCTCCACCCTCGTGTCTGCGGCAGAGAGCCTGGGCGTGGGCCTCCAGCCTCCAGCACAGAGCTGGGCTTTCTGTCCTTGGAAGCTGTGTCACCCTCCTATAATCCGGCCTGGGACAGTGGCGGGACAGCCCAGAGACATTGACCCACGAGGTCACACGCTGGCCCTGCACATTCACACGTGCCTGTCCGATGACTGCTGATGTCTGGGTCTGTCCGCCCCCCCAGCTCAGGGCCCTGGGCCTTGCAGGTGACAGGCCAGCCACAGCCCACGTGGACGGCAGGTGGCCGGCACGGGCTCTACCTGGTGGCTGAGGGCGGGGAAGGGATCTTTGGGGCCAGAGGAGGTTGAGAGTGACTTGAACCCCCTGTGGGTCTTTGAGCTCAGCCAGGGCCCCGGGCCCACAGGGCTAAGCGTGTGACTAATGTCCTTCGGAGGCCACTGAGGATCTGGTCTCAGACACGTCCCTGCCCCACCGAGAACTGGAACTTTCTCTGAACTGCACCAGACCCAAGGCACCCCCAGCCGTACTCAGAATGGCAGCTGTCAGCTGCAACCTTGGGATCTCAAGGTCTCCCCTTGTGACTACGCAACCATTTCAGACCCCAACCAATCCTCACTTAACAAGCACCTCACGTCTTACCAGCTCCAATTATAATTTGTTTGTTTTACTTTTTTGCTGAAGTATAGTTTACTTACATCCAATTGTAATTCTTGATAAACAACTCAGGTAACTAGCTGTAGCCTTGCGGTTTTCTCCTTTACAAGCTTCCCGCGTCCTGGAGTCCTGCAGAGCACAATTCAGGCGTGTCTTGAGTCTGTGTCTGCCAGGCTGCAGTCCTAACAAACCGCCAAACACGCTTTTTATGTCAATCAGGTCCCCACTGCTGGAGTTTTGGTTAACAGAGGGAAAGGCCCTGGTCGTGTGGCCCCGGGCCAGTGGGCCCCTCATCTGGGAAGTAGGAGTGACAGCAGAAGCTGACGTGGACACAGGGCCATCACCAGGGACAGGTGATGACAGTGTCGGGGACCGTCTCTCCACTCAGGGTCACTGGCCTGGCCCGGCTGGCGAACTCAGGTCCCCCTCCCCCACCCAGGCCAGGAGCCTCTCTGACCCCTCACCTGGATGCCGTGGTCCCCTCCCCGTGCCCCGGGGCCACTGTCCTCTCTCCCACCACCTCGTCCCCCTGCCCCACTTCACTTGCTCACGTGTGCAATCTCCACCTGGGACGGTGGCCACAGCCAAGCTCTGTCCCCTCGATACCCGTGCCCCCGCTGTCCGGACCCCGGAAGCCGCTGCCTCTCCTCCGTCCTCCCCGGGCAACTGGATCTCAGGGAAGCCAGAGGGGCTGCATTCAGGCCTGGTCGCCCGCAGACCGCTGTGTGGCCTTGGACAAGCTGGACTCCTTGAGCCAGGCTTTCCTGCTGCTCCTGGGGAGAGGCCGTGGTGGTGGAGCCCCAGGCGAGGGGGCGCTCCTGGTTTTGCCTTTCCTGGGCCACCGTCAAGGTCAAGTGCCCGCCCCTCCCGAGTTCAGTTTCCCGCTGGCCTCACAAGGCCGTCGTGGGCAATGACGGGCGACGCTGGAGAACCTCCCAGCCTGGCGCCCTGCTCCCTCCTGGCCCCGCCCCCAGCGCCATGGCTCATTCCCGCCACCATGATATCCCCCATCTCTTAGCTGCCCCTCCTCCAGGAAGCCCCTGGCGGAGGGCCAGTTTGTCCCCCCAGCCCACGTTCATTTCCGGAGCAGCCACGTGATTCTGCAGCGCTCTGGGCCCAGAGCTCCGGCCCATGATCACTGCCGCCGTCCCAAGGGCCAAGTGAGGTCCTTGGTGCTGGGAACCCGCGGTGTGGTTGATTTGCAGGCTCCAGGTTAGGAAGGGGAACCTGAGGAGGTGGGGCTGCAGAAATAATAATAAAAACAACAGACAGTGTTGCTCTGTGTGGACAAGCCTGCCTGGCTCTGTCCAAGGGCAGGGACCCCCTCCCTCCCCCCTCAGACCCGCGGGGGACACTCGGGGCCATTCCCGCACAGGAAGTGGTGGCTCAGAGGGAGGGACAGTGGCCGCGACGTCAGGGAGACGGTTCTGCCCTGCAGGGCCCGGCACTTGCAACCCCTCAGAATATAGACGTGAAGTTAATATCCTCTTAGCCTCAACCTCAGCACCGGCAGCAATCAGACCCAACGTTTTCCAGCAAATGCAGGGATTCCACGTTTCGACAAATGATGACATGTGTACGTGCTGAAAACTTTTCTTTTTAGGACCATTTCCCCATCGTGGGAATATTAGGTTGAACCGCAGGATTTTAAAGTGGGAATATCTGGGGGAGGGGCTGTTTTCTGTCCTTGTTCAGGAGCCGGGAGGACAGGCCCCCGCAGCGAGAGGCACGCAGCTCAGGCCGTCCCCCGCACGTGCCCCTTCCCTGCTGGGTCCCAGGAGGAGGCCCGGATGCCTTTCCCCTCGGCTGCTTATCAGCTCATCGTCCACTGAGGTCATGACCTTCTTGCCGGTTCGTCTCTGCACGAATGACGTCAGCTCCCCACGTATTTGGCCGGAGGGCTGCAGACTTCCTATTTGGGAATAAAAACGACTGAGGCCTCTGGAGTATTCGGGAAGCGGAGAGCCCTGGCTTCCGGAGAGGCTGGCGAGGGAAACCAGGGCACGGCTCTGGAAGAGCGGGGCCTCCCCAGGGGGGAAGCCGCGGCCAGGCTGCCCCCGCCCCCTGCGGAAAAGGGAGCCCCACCGTCTCACGTGCCCAGGCACGCCTCCCTTCCCAGCCTCTCGGGGCATGTGAGGTGCTGGGCCCGCGAGCCCCCAGACCCCCTCGCCGAGCCCGGCTCCTGGGGCAGACCTGACCCCAGAGGTTGGGGGTCCCAGGCCTTGCTGCACTGCGGCCCGGTGTGGCCAACGTCGTGCTCTGCTGGGAGCCCAGAGGCTGAGCCTGGGGGAAGCGGAGGCGTTTGTCCCTCACCGCCAGCTGCGTCTCTCTGTAGCGCTGCTCCTGCAGCTGACCTGGGCCTTGGCCACACCCTCTTCCTTCAGTCTCCAGGTGGCCTGGTCTCCCAGGGATGTGTTGGCTTCTGCCCTTTCCCGCTCTTCTGGTGCGTTGGGGTCACCTCCCACTTTAACTGTCCTGGAATACTGCCTCAGCACCTGCTTCTGGGGGACCCACCCAAGCGAGCCTCCTGCTTCTGCCTCAACACCCCCTCTCTGACCTCTCAGAAGGACCCTCACTCCGTCTCTCTTTCGGGGTCCCAGAAGCATCGTTATCCAGGGGTGGGGTGGGGTGGGGCTGCCCTTCGGCCTAGCGCTGTTTGCTCTCTGATTACCAGGGGAAGGCAGAGGCAGAAACGGGGCGCATGGGGGGCGCGAGCAGGCTGGGCGCCCACTGCATGGACCCGTCCGAGCGCTGGGGACTCCGGCCAGCGCCCTAGGGAGCTGGTGCAGCCCCCCGGGCCTGGGACAGCAGAGCCCCCTGGTTACGCGTAAAGCTCTCCTTACATAACCTGCGTGAAGATACATGAAAAGCTCCAGGCTAGTCAGAGCAGCCGCGGATGGACGAGACCCTAGATGGACAGACGCCGGGAAAGCGGTGAGTAACGGCTGGAAAGCCCCAGCCCCGCAGGAAAGGGACGCTGGGCGGGGCAGCCCTGTGGGCGAAAATGGTGGGACAGACAGACGCGGGGGCGCTAGCCACTCCTAGGGCGGGGCCTCCCGGCCGTGCAGGCGACCCGCGGGCTCTGAGCTTCCAGGACGGACCCCCAGCCTCCGGCCTCCGTCCCGCTGTCCTCGCCCACCTCGGCCGCTTATCTCAGGAGGGTCACGGTGGCGGTTCCCTCCCTGGGATGCAGCGCCTCATACAGACCCCCACCTGGCCCCCCAGCTGCTCTGGACAGAAGCCGAGTCCACCTCACCGGCCCTGCTGCCCGGGTGGGAAAGCAGGGTACCCAGACCCCTTCTGAGTCTCGGAGGCAGTGAGGATGGGGTGGGGGGACAGGGAGAGGGGAGGAAGGAGACAGGGAGGGAACCAGGGTGGCCTCAGAACCCTAGGGCCTTACTCCGGGACATGCCTGTCCCCTCCCACCGCCCCCAGCATCAGCCCCTCCCGGCACCACCAGGCCCCTTCCAGGCAGCCCCCTGCCCACTCCCACCCAGGCTCCTGACGCCAAAGCCTCCCCCGATCTCTTCCCCTCACTGCTTCTTGGGGCCCCAGAGTGCACGGGCCCAGCCCCCATGTCTGAAGGGGAGCCGAGCCCGGAGGAGGGCGCTTTGTTCTTCGTTCCTCTGGTGGGGGCTACCCTGTCCTCTGCCCCTCCCGCCTTCACCTGAGCTGTGCTCCCCGTGGCCCCAGGCCCTCCCCTCCCCTGGGCAGTGGCTGTCCCGGGAAAGCAGCTGCATAAAAACAGCTCCATCTCACTAGGCCGCGGGCCTGTGTTCCGGCTTCCTGGGACACAGCCCCAGACGCATGCAGAGATGCGCGGCGCGTCCGCGCTGGCCCAGCCGTCCCAGCCGCTGCCTCGCCCGCCCTCAGCCGCCTCAAGTCCTGTGAAGCGGCTGCACGCCGGCCCTCTCTGGGGACCCTGTGGGTGCAGGGTACGTGCCCTGCCGGCCTCACTCTGTCCCTTTTTAGAGCAGTATTTTCGCCCAGGGAGGTGCCACTGGTCACCCAGCCGCTCCTTACCCGGAGGCCCCAGCGCAGCAGCCTGGGGGTGGGGAGAGCCCAGGTACAGTCCAGCCGAGGGACAAGGAACCCCCCCCCCCCGCTACATCCATCAGCAGGAGCCTTCAGCCCCTCTTCCCTCAGGGGAGCCTGGACGTTTTTACCCCCAGCAAGTGGCCAGACATGGAATGTTCTCAGGGGACCCCAAAATGACTCAGGATTGGAGGGTACTCACAGGAGCTCTGGGGCTGCTGATCAAACCAGCCCACCTGGGATTTCCAGCTCCGTGGGTGGAGACCCACTCCTGTCCCCCCGCAGTGGAGGGACATGGGACCCCAGGATGCTGCCCCACCAGGGAATGAGGGAACCCGCCTTGGGGAAGATGGGGTGCCCCAGCGGAGTGTGGCCAGCAGACCCACTGGCCCCCAAACAGCACCTCCGCCAGTCTTTGGGGTCCTGGAAGCCCACCACGGTCCTAGCGCTGGGGCAGAGGCTCAGACGTCAGACGCGTGGTCCCTGTTAAGTTCAGGGTTCGCGCTGGGTCACTGTTAGCCTCCTGGTCCCCGATCCAGGACTCCCCTGCCTTTAGCCTTTCGCTCCCCGCGTCCTGCCTGGCGCCCCTCTTGGTAATGTGATCGCTGGCTTACCATGGAGCTGCTCTTAGGAAACGCGGGCTGTAATACTGCACCTTGGGCTGGGAGTTCACACCACTGACCTTGACCCTAATCGTCGATCTGACTGGGTTTCATCTCCATTTTACTGTTGGCTTCGTTTGTCCCCCTGGCTTTTGTCCCTCTTTCCTTGTTCTTATTTCAGTGTTTGCCGTATTCATTTAAATTTATCTATTGACTTTTTGGCAAGATCTCTTCGTAATTTTTTAAGTGGTTGCTTCCTGATTATAATAGAACCCTAACCTTTCAGTCTACTTAGGATTCATATTTTGTTAAGATTTTTGATGTGGACCATTTTTAAGGCCTTTATTGAATTTGTTACAACATTGCTTCTGTTTTATGTTTTGGTTTTTTGGCCGCGAGGCATGTGGGATCTTAGCTCCCTGACCAGGGATCGAACCCGCACCCCCTGAACTGAAAGGCGAAGTCTTAACCACTGGACCCCAGGGAAGTCCCTAGGGTTCATATTTAGCACTTCAAGTAACACGTAGCAGCCTTACAACCACACAGACCCCTTTCCCTCCTCCCTTCTTTAAAGATACTGTCCCACTGGCCCTCTGGCCTCCATGTTGGTTTTTGCATTTTTGGTTGTTTTTAAAAATTTTGCACCTGTTTATTTTGCGTCTGATGTCTTTTTAATGAATAGACTTTCTAAGACCAGATTTAGGTTTACAGAAAAATTGAGCAGGAAGTACAGAAGGGTCCCATCCCCTTCCCCTGGCTCGCAGGTTCCCCTGTCGCTAACATCCTGCATTAGTGGGGTGCATCTGCTATACCTGATGGCCAGTGTTGCTACCTTATTGTTAATTAAAGTCCACAGTTTGCATCAGGGCTCACTCTTTTCTTTTTAATTAAAAAAATTTTTATTTATTTATTTTTGGCTGCATTGGGTCTTTGTTGCCACGCACAGACTTTCTCTAGTTGTGGTGAGTGGGGGCTACTCTTCACTGCAGTGCGTGGGTCTCTCATTGCAGTGGCTTCTCTTGTTGCGGAGCACGGGCTCTAAGCGTGCAGGCTTAGTAGTTGTGGCTCGCGGGCTCCAGAGCGCAGGCTCAGTAGTTGCAGCGCACAGGCTTAGTTGCTCCGCAGCATGTGGGATCTTCCCGGACCAGGGCTCGAACCTGTGTCCCCTGAATTGGCAGATGGATTCTCAACCACTGCGCCACCAGGGAAGTCCCCAGGGCTCATTCTTGGTGTTGTACATTTTGTGGGTTTTGACAAGTGTATAATGACATGTATCCACCATTATGGGACCACACAGAGCAGTTCCATTGTCTTAAAAGTCCTCTGTGCTCTGTGTACCCATCCCTTCTCCCCACAGCCCCTAGCAACCTTTTTCTGTCTCCAGTTTTGCCTTTTCCAGAAGGCCATATGTTAGTATCACACACTGTGTAACCTTTTCAGACCGACTTCTTCTACTTAGCGATACACATTCAGCATTCCTCATGTCTTTCTGTGGCCTCCACGGTGTTTGATGAGAAATCAGTGGTCGTGTGAATTGCTCTTCCCATATGTGTAATGTATCATTTTTCTTTAGCTGCTTTCAAGACTTTTTCTCTATCCTTGTTTCTCAGCAGTTTACTTGTGACGTGTCTGGGCATATGATGTTCTTCGACTTTAGCCTGTTTGCGATTTGCTGAACTCATGGAAACTGTACATTTACTTCTTCCCCCAAATTCGGGACATTTTGTGCTATTATTACTTCAGATATTTTTCTGCACCATTTTTTCCTCATCTCCTCTGGGACTCAAATGACACAAATGTTAGATATTGTCCCACTGGTCCCAAAGGCTCTGTTCATTTTCTTTTTCAGTTTTATATTCCTCTCTGTTGTTTAGGTTGGAATTTTTCTATTGATATAAGTTCACTGACTCTTTCCTGTCATTGCCATTCTGCTATTAAATTGTCGATGAAAACAATCAATAAACAATCAATAAGAAGACTACAAAAGAGTTTTTTTTAATATATAAATTTATTTATTTGTTTATTTATTTATGGCTGTGTTGAGTCTTCGTTTCTGTGCGAGGGCTTTCTCTAGTTGCGGCGAGCGGGGGCCACTCTTCATCGCGGTGTACGGGCCTCTCACTGCCACGGCCTCTCCCGTTGCGGAGCACAGGCTCCAGACGTGCAGGCTCAGTAGTTGTGGCTCACAGGCTTAGTTGCTCCGCGGCATGTGGGATCTTCCCAGACCAGGGCCCGAACCCGTGTCCCCTGCATTTGCAGGCAGACTCCCAGCCACTGCACCACCAGGGAAGCCCTACAAAAGAGTTTTATTTGAGCCAAACTGAGGACTAACCTGGAAGCCCACTTCCCAGATTATGCTGAGAAACTGCTCTGGAGAAGCAGGGTTTTTAGCACAGTTTTCTATCTTGTCAGAACAAAGAACATTAGCAAGTCAGGGATACATTTCTTCAAGGTTTCAAAAAAAAAACAGACTGGCACGTACCCAGTGAATCAGTGTGGACTTGGCACCTGAGAGGGAGGCTTATCATCAAAGGAGGACCAGTATTGGCCTCCCAAGAAGAGGGGCATTTAATCTTTTTTTTTTTTTTTTTTGCGGTACATGGGCCTCTCACTGCTGTGGCCTCTCCCGTTGCGGAGCACAGGTTCCGGACACGCAGGCTCAGTGGCCATGGCTCACGGGCCCAGCCGCTCCGCAGCATGTGGGATCTTCCTGGACCGGGGCACGAACCCGTGTCCCCTGCATCGGCAGGCGGACTCTCAACCACTGCGCCACCAGGGAAGCCCTAATCTTTATTTTTAACATGGACATTGTTTACTTCTGGTCAGTGTGCTCTTTTCTTTAATAATTAAAGCAGGTGTACAGTGTATGTTTGATAGGCCACAAACAGGCTGTTCTAGTCAGCATCAAAATCAAGTTAACTCATGCATAAGCCAGAACGACTTTCCTGTATCTCAATATGTGAAAATTTCTTTTATCAAAATCCACCCAGTGACTTTTTAAAATTTCAGATGTTTTATCTTTCAGCTCTAAGGTTTCTATTCAGTCCTTTTTTGTTGTTCCTATTTTTCTACCAAGAATTTCTATCTTTCCGTTCATTTCAAGTGTATTTTACCTTACCACATGGGGCATAGTTACAACAGGTGCTTTAAAGTCTTTGTCAGAGAACTCCAGCATCTGGGTCATCTAGCGATCGTCTTTCTCTTGAGAATTTTGTGGTTCCTTGTATGTGGTGTAATTTTGGATTGCATCCTGGACATTTTCAAGATTATATTGTGTAGACTCTGGGTCTTGTTAAAATCCTCGGGAAAATGTTGGTTTTTCTTTTTTTTAAGCAAGCAGTGCGTCCACTTGGGTAAGACCACAAGTTCCATCTCACCTCCTGTGGGCCGTGGTCTCCATCTCAGTTCAGCTGTCAAGGTCTTTGCTGTGCTGCTGTAGGTCGGTCCCAAGCAGGCAGGGTTCAGCAGAGAGCCCAGGATGGGACCAGCTTCATACACAGAATCAGGAATCCTCTTCTCCAGCTCTTTCCTCTCCGGGATTTCTCCCACAGTCTTTAGCCCACGAGGACCGCTTTTCCTCTTCCTCTGTCCAATGATGGAGCTCCTCCCAGAGCGGTGGCTGCTCCTGCCTCACTGTTGTGAGTAGCAGGCTTTCTCCTTCACCAGGAGCAGAAGCCCACACTTGATGGTGCAAAGTCATTTTAACTGGTGTAGCTGGTACAATACTTTTAGGCCACTAGATTCAAGTGTGTAAAAATTGTAACTGTTTTCTTCAGAGAATCGGTTTAACCTGTGTTTGGAAACCTCCATTCCCACTGATGGCAAGAAATAAATCTTAGTCAGATCAGAGGAAACCATGTCTTCTGTACTTTAAATTATCACATCTAGAATTTTCTCTTTCCCCTGTCTTGCTGGTGAATAGTGATATAGAGGTTGGTCAGTGGGTGACTCTAGTGAGTGTCTGGGCTGCCTGGTGATAGCGGTGGGAGGGGCTGCCATGGTTCACCCTCCCAACAACCTGTTCTGGAGGCAACTCCACGGGTGGGGCTCCAGCTACGAGGGGTTTGACTCCAGTTACAAAGCTGCCCCGGTGACCACAGAAGCCGTGTGCTGTCTGTGGGGTCTCTCTGGCCCTCCCAAAGTGCCATGTAGGATGGAGAGCAGTGGGGTGGCCAGCTGCAGCTCCTGGAGACGACCACGTGCGTCCACCTGTGCCCAGACCGTGCACACCCCTCGTGGGCTGGGAGCTCGGGGCCTGCAGGCATCCTGCTGCTGACCTCCCCCTGTGGGCTCTGTCCTGAACTGTGGGAAGGTCATGGGGTTGGTCAAGCCCATCATTTGCCTCAAATCTGGGGGACAGTGCCACAGCAGGTACTGGTGGCCATCCCTGTGACCTGCGTGTCCTGGCTGTCCTAGATCTGTGTACGTTTTAGTTTACTTTAAATCACCTAGTGATCAAATAATTACATAACCACTGCCCATTCCTGCCCAAGTCTTCCCATGCGAGGGGAGCTCCAGGAAGAGGGATCATGTCCACGTGGCTTCATGCACTGCCTGGCACACCGGGGTCCACGGGGGGCTGGCCCCGAGACCCGGGCCCGTGAATGCCACGCTCCGGCTGGCTCATCTCTTGGGAGCATTGAGGATGTTGCTGTCATTGTGGAGACTGAACAGATGTTGGGAGAGGTGATGGGACTCCAGAAGCTGAGCTCCAGCAGGGATAAGCTGCAGACGCCGGGGATAAGCTGCAGACGCCGGGGTTTAACTCGGAAGCACACAAACCTGTGGAGATATGGACAGAAAAACGCTGAAAGTTTCCAGGAAGCAGCAAATCTGACACTGTTTGCAGGGAGGTGGGTGGCTAATGACAGGTGTGGCCAGGGGGCTGCAGAAGAGGGTCCTGGATTTGGCCTGGGGAGGGAGAGCCCAGGTGAATCTGCGGAGCGGGGAGGCCCAGGCGTGGCTGTAGTCCAGCGGGTGTCACCGGAGGACTGATCAGCTGCTCTAGAAGGCGGCGCGGTCCTGGCCGAGCCACACGGGTCCTTCCCTGACCAGCTGGCACGTTTTCCAGACGGTGGCGAGGAAACGGCATCCATGCGAAACCTCTGAGGCTGCCAGGCCTTGATCTGGGGTGAAGCCTCGAATTTTCCTCTTGGCAGAGCCAGACTCGGAGGAACACCAACTGCCAACACAACAGAAGGAAAACCTGTTTCCTTTACGTTCGTAGGAAAAAAACTAAAGTTCAGAACAAACGTTTGATAAACCACTAGGCAGACTCATCAAGAAGAAGAGGGAGAGGACTCAAATCAATAACATTAGAAATGAAAAAGGAGAAGTTACAGCAGACACTGCAGAAATACAAGGCATCCTAAGAGACTACTACAAGCAACCGCATGTCAATAAAACGGACAACCTGGAAGAAATGCACAGATTCTTAGAAAGGTATAACCTTGCAAGACTGACGGGAAGAAATAGAAAATATGAACAGACCAATCACAAGCACTGAAATTGAAACTGTGATTAAAAATCTTCCAACAAACAAAAGTCCAGGACCAGATGGCTTCACAGACGAATTCTATCAAACATTTAAAGAAGAGCTAACACCCACCCTTCTCAAACTCTTTCAAAAAATTACAGAGGAAGGAACACTCCCAAACTCATTGTATGACGCCACCATCACCCTGATACCAAAACCAGACAAAGATACTACAAAAAGAGAAAATTACAGACCAATAACACTGATGAATATAGATGCAAAAATCCTCAACAAAATACTAGCAAACAGAATCCAACAGCACATTAAAAGGATCATACACCATGATCAAGTGGGATTTATCCCAGGGATGCAAGGATTCTTCAATATACACCAATCAATGTGATACACCATATTAACAAATTGAAGAATAAAAACCATATGATCATCTCAATAGATGCAGAAAAAGCTTCTGACAAAATTCAACAGCCATTTATGATAAAAACTCTCCAGAAAGTGGGCATAGAAGGAACTTACCTCAATATAATAAAGCCCATATATGACAAACCCACAGCAAACATCATTCTCAATGGTGAAAAACTGAAAGCATTTCCTGTAAGATCAGGAGCAAGACAAGGATGTCCACTCTCACCACTATTATTCAACATAGTTTTGGAAGTCCTGGCCAAGACAATCAGAGAAGAAAAAGAAATAAAGGAATACAAATTGGAAAAGAAGAAGTAAAATCGTCACTGTTTGCAGATGACAAGATACTATACATAGTGAATCCTAAAAATGCCACCAGAAAACTACTAGAGCTAATCAATGAATTTGGTAGAGTTGCAGGATGCAAAATTAATGCACAGAAATCTCTTGCATTCCTATACACTAATGATGAAAAATCTGAAAGAGAAATTAAGGAAATGCTCCCATTTTCCACTGCAACAAAAAGAATAAAATACCTAGGAATAAACCTACCTAGGAAGACAAAAGACCTATATGCAGAAAACTGTAAGACACTGACAAAAGAAATTAAAGATGATACAAACAGATGGAGAGATATATCATGTTCTTGGATTGGAAGAATCAATATTGTGAAAATGACTATACTACCCAAAGCAATCTACAGATTGAATGCAATCCCTATCAAATTATCAATGGCATTTTTTACAGAACTAGAACCAAAAAATCTTAAAATTTGTATGGAGACACAAAAGACCCCGAATAGCCAAAGCAGTCTTGAGGGAAAAAAACGGAGCTGGAGGAATCAGACTCCCTGACTTCAGACTATACTACAAAGCTACAGTAATCAAGACAATATGGTACTGGCACAAAAACAGAAATATAAGTCAATGGAACAGGATAGAAAGCCCAGAGATAAACCCATGCACCTATGGTCAACTAATCTATGACAAAGGAGGCAAGGATATAAAATGGAGAAAAGACAGTCTCTTCAATAAATGGTGCTAAGAAAACTGGACAGCTACATGGAAAAGAACGAAATTAGAACACTCCCTAACACCATACACAAAACTAAACTCAAAATGGATTAAAGACCTAAATGTAAGGCCAGACACTATAAAACTCTTAGAGGAAAACTTAGGCAGAACACTCTACGTCATAAATCACAGCAAGATCCTTTTTCACCCATCTCCTAGAGAAATGGAAATAAAAACAAAAATAAACCAATGGGACCTAATGAAACTTAAAAGCTTTTGCACAGCAAAGGAAACCATAAACAAGACGAAAAGATAACCCTCAGAATGGGAGAAAATATTTGCAAATGAAGCAACTGACAAAGGATTAATCTCCAAAATATACAAGCAGCTCATGCGGCTCAATATCAAAAAAGCAAACAACCCAAACCAAAAATGGGCAGAAGACCTAAATAGACATTTCTCCACAGAAGACATACAGATGGCCAAGAAGCACATGAAAAGCTGCTCAGCATCACTAATCATTAGAGAAATGCAAATCAAAACTACCATGAGGTATCACCTCACACCAGTTAGAATGGGCATCATCAGAAAATCTACAAACAACAAATGCTGGAGAGGGTGTGGAGAAAAGGGAACCCTCTTGCACTGTTGGTGGAAATGTAAATTGATACAGTCACTATGGAGAACAGTATGGAGGTTCCTTAAAAAACTACAAATAGAACTACCATATGACCCAGCAATCCCACTACTGGGCATATACCCTGAGAAAACCATAATTCAAAAAGAGTCATGTACCACAATGTTCATTGCAGCTCTATTTACAATAGCCAGGACATGGAAGCAACCTAAATGCCCATCGACAGATGAATGGATAAAGAAGATGTGGTACATATATACAATGGAATATTACTCGGCCATAAAAAGGAATGAAATTGGGTCATTTGTAGAGACGTGGATAGATCTAGAGACTGTCATACAGAGTGAAGTAAGTCAGAAAGAGAAAAAAACAAATATTGTATATTAACACATGTATGTGGAACCTAGAAAAATGGTACAAATGAACCAGTTTGCAGGGCAGAAATTGAGACAGATGTAGAGAAAAAACGTGTGGACACCAAGGGGGGAAAGTGGCGGGAAGTGGTGGTGGTGGGATGAATTGGGGATTGGGATTGACGTATACACACTAATATGTATAAAATAGATGACTAATAAGAACTTGCTGTATAAAAAATACATAAAATAAAATTCAAGAACAAACGCATGGTGAGAGAGCGCTCAGTTTTGTCTCCTGGAATCTGCAGGTGCAGGTGTCATCAGAGGAGGTGGAACTGGGCGGGCACGACCTGGGTCTCAGGCCAGCTTTGCCAGGAAGCACCCACGTGACCCTGAGCATGCTGCCCACCTCCCCAGCCTCAGTTTCCCCGTGTACAAGTTGAAGTGGTTGGATGAGAGCGAGCTGGTGCCGCCGTGACTCCTGACATTCTGGTCAGCAGCGTTCTAAACTTAAAAATGAATTGCCTATGTTTAAAAGGAGGGCATGTCAGCTAAACTTCCAGCTTTCCTGAAAGTCAGTCTGCAAGTGGTCCACCTTCCCACGTGGCTCCAGTGTGGGTGGGACACCCGGTCCCCGGTTCACTGCCATCCCCGTGCCACCCCTTCTCACGTCCCTTCTTGCCCGGCCTCTGTGGCCACCGACTTCTCACACCTTTTGTTGGCGTCTCCAAACGCCACACCCGGAGCTGCCAGGCCTGAGGGAGCGGCCCTACTGCCCTGGGAAGTGGTCCGTGCCGATGGGACAGCCCCCTCTGTCAGCTGATGGTCCCCTGGGAAACTGCTGCGTCCTTTCAGGCGGGGCCCTGGCATCACCGCACTCCTGACACTTTCAGTTGTTAACAAACTCGAGCCGCACGTGGTTAGCGTCCCAGGTCTTGGTCTCCCCTGGGGGCCCGGCTGTGTCAGGTTAGAGAGGAAGGACAGATGCCACACCCAGAACCGCTCACCTGTCTCCTGAGGCCCCACACGCCAGGCGGCACACAAGGCACAGGTGCACACATGCTCGCACGTACACGCACACGTACAGATGTATTATCTACCCACACAGACACTCTGGCCCTTTCTCGTGCCCCCTAAGCTGTGCCTTTCTGGATTCCGTCCACCTCCAAGGCCTTTCTGACGTATCTCTGTTGGGAAAGGAGGGGGTGAGGACACACAAGAGGGGCCGGGGTCAGATCCGTGGAGCGTGGGCCTTGGGCTCCAGGAGTTCTAGTCGGCCAGGGAGACAGGAGCAGGTGCCAGGGAGGGGTGGCTGGGGCCCCGGGGTCCGCGGGGCATCACGGGGAGGGGCTACGGTCTGCAGATGTGCTTCAACGTGCGGGTTTGGGGAGGATGAAGCGACCGTGGTCTGGTGCAGTGGTGAGGGGCCAGGAAGCCCCCAGCCCCGGTCCCAGTGGAGGGGACGGAGGGGAGGGAGGGAGGGTGCCAGGAAGGCAGGGGGCCAGGACAGTTACAGCAGGAGACGCGGGGATGCGCAGGACCAGGGGAGGCTCTGCCGTCCGGTGATGCCCTCTTGTCTCAGAAGGTGCACGGAAGGTGAGGGGGTTGGGATGGGTGGGAGGTGGGCCTGGGTTGGGGGCGCAGAGCCACGTGGGCAGGGAGGGGAAGCCCTTGGAGCTGTAGGCTTCTTACGTGTCGACGATGGTTGGGACAGGGGTGCAGGCACCTGGAGGCGGCTCTGTGGGCCTCAGGCCGCGGCTGGGGGAGATTAAGGGGTGAGAGTGAGTGAGTGAGCACTGCCGTGCATGAGTGACATGGGGGGTGTACGTGCATGAGTGTACGATGTGTGTGCGTGAGTGGTGTGTGTATTTGTGTGTGTGCGTGTGTGAGCGCGTCCCGGGGCGGGGGGTACCCCGGGGCTCAGCCCCTCTCTCCTCCCACAGATGGAGGTGCAGACATCAGCCTACTTGCCAAGTTCAGGCAGAGGGGATTTCCCCAGGCCTGGAGCCTGGCGTTCCGCCCCGAAATAAGTGTTTTGAGAATTAAGAAGGGGGCCACTGGAACTCTTAATTTTTTTTTTTTTTTTAATGCAAGGGATTTAGGGAAAATGTGAGTAACTTCAAGGGGCCATCCTAAGCTCAGAACATTATGGTCAGCATGGTTGCTGGCCCTGAGCAGTGAAACCAGAGCTCCAGAATGTTCTGGGCCCCCACAGTGTCAGCTAGGCCTTCTGTTTCCTTCCCGAGCCAGGGAGTGGGACTGGCAGATTTAAGGAAGTTTTCAACAGGGGTTGAAACAAGGCCACACTCGGGTTAAACCGACCAGTCAGGGTTCCTCGAGTATTTGGACACTTCCAAAGACTGAACATGCACGGACTTTGTGATTTGTGTTCTGAAATGACAGAAAAGTGACCTTTGAGTGAAATTTGTGATTCCCGGCATTCCTAAATTCTCTTTAGTGTTTAGTTCTGAAGAAGTGACGGCGGGGCCCCTCCCCTGGTGGCCTCTGCTCTTGCGGAAGCCCGCATTGCATGCTGTCCGAGTGGGTGGAGATGGCAGGATGTGTTGGAATTGCTTTGCTGGGGATACTCCGTCTCCCCTGTGGTTTCCCTCGGGGCCTTGTTTGGATGGGGTGTCGGGGGCCTTAGTCCCCAACTCTCTGTTGGAGGGTGACTTCTAAAGGATGTACCTGGAAATGCAACCCTGGCATTTCTGTCCTGTTGGGGAAGCTGCAGCCGGACGTCAGGGGCACCAGCAGCTCCCAGAAAGACTGTGCCTTGGGGACGACATCAGGGTGACGGTGGCGGGCAGAGGGTCAGAGCTGGCTGGGGACCAAGGGCACATCACAGTCGCTCAGCTGTGGCCCAGGCTGTGGTGGGCTTGGAACTCACTTGGAACTCAGGGTGGCCTTGGGTCAAGGAGGGCAGGGCCTTTGGTGCCGTGGGAGTTCTCCAGAAGGGTGGTCTCCAAGTTTTTGTGATCGCCATGGACTTCATGTTCGTGTCCCCCAAAATCTTATGTTGAAACCCCAATCCCCAGTGTGATGGTGTTAGGAGGTAGAACATTTGGGGGTGATTAGGTCATGAGGCTGGAGCCCCTGTAAATGGGATCAGTGCCCCTTTAAGAAGAGACCCCAGAGAGAGCTTGCTTCTCTCTCCACCAGGTGAGGACACAAGAGGACGCAGTCCACAAGCCAGGAAGTGGGCCCTCATCAGATTCCAGATCTGCCAGTGACTGAGTGTTGGACTCCCAGCCTCCGGAGCTGTGAGACATGAACGTCTCTGTTGTTTAAGCCCCCAGTCTGTTGTGTTTTTGTCAGAGCAGCCGGAGCTGACTAAGACACCAACATCCCATCTTTTGACAGTAAGGATTATTTGAGGACATGCTCTCAATATATGCAGATGCATTTATTTTTGCGTGTCACGTGGACCAGCATACTAAAATACTATACATTATAAAATATAGGCGTCTTAAACCCTTTAGAAAGATGAGGTACAAAGCAGCATAATGGAAATGTCACTAGGTTCTCCTCATGCGTTTCTGGGGTGCATGCATCTCCCCTTGTTGTTTTGACCCTGGTTTAGAGTTAGGGGGCTGTAGAGAGTTTAGCCTCACAGGAAGGACAGGCTTGCTTTTTGCTGCTGTTAACTTTTTGTCAAACATTTTAAACTATTTATTAAGAATCTTTACAAACAACATTAGAGTGCAGAGTATCGTGGTCCATTTTATTTGACCTAATAATCCCCTCCCCTGCTCTCCTCACCCCTTCCTCTCCCTATAGGTTCTTTTAAAGCAATCCCTGGACCTCACTTCATCAGAAAATTACTTTAATATGTGGCTCTGCGTATTAAAGGACACCTGCTTTTTAGAGTTGGCGCACAGTTTGCTAGGACTCTGAAGGCTCTCTGAATTCTTCGTTTCCCTTCCTTCTCCCCTTTCCCTTTGCTTCCCTCACCTCTTCCTTCCCTCCACCCCAACCGTCACTCACTGATTGAAGACACCTGGTCACGTGTCTAGTAGAGTCTCTTTGTCCTGGATTTGCTGGTTGCTCCCCTGTTGTGGCGTTTACAATGTTCCTCTGTCCCCGAGTCTCCTGTAAACCTGAGAGATCAGCTCCACCTTTTACCAGGAGGTGCAGGAGCTGGGTCATGAGGAGGCTGCCCCCCCCCCCCACCAAGGACAGCAAGTGACACGGTCCCCTCTTGGCCTGGCTCTGCCCTCACCAATAGGACCGTGGGCACATCCTTCACCTCCTCGGGCCTCAGGCTTCCTGTATGTGGAGGTCGGGCTTGTTCCAACATATCCAAGGAAACAACAGCCCTGGCAGTAGAGGAGCTGGCCGATGTCCTTCCCCTGGGGATCTAAGAGGGAGCAGAGCGCTGCCCTCAGACCCCCTGAGTTACCTTGTCCCCCGCCATCATGAAAGGTACCGGCTCCCCACAGCCTGGGAGAACGGAGAACACAGCCCCTGGATGATTTGCTGTGAGGCCTCCTCTACTCCTGGAATCCTGGCTGAGAGGAGCTGGCGAGAGGAACGCTCTGCAGAGAAATATCGAGGAATGTGAGAGTGTGTGCTTAGAAATATGAATTTACTCAGAGAGATGGGCCTCAGGCGAGAAAGAGGGAGCAGTCCTACCCAGTCGCCGTCGTCAAGAGCAGAGTTTTGCTACTGCCCACTCTCCTGAGGCCCCGAGGGCTGCTGTGCGCCAGGTGGTGCTGGCTGTGCGGTGGGCACAGCCCTGGCCCCAGGCTGGCCGCGGGCATCCAGCTCCGGGGGGCAGGTCCGGTGGTCCTCATCGGCTCCTTCCTCGAGGGAGGTTCTCCAAGGATGCCCCAAGCACCGCGTTCCAGCGGGCCCCTCGCCAGGAACCTCCTTCGCCTGTGCTCCCATAAATCATGTTTCTGGCACCATGAAGCCAAGTGGAGATTTGTCAAAGCAAACCCGAGCTGGCAGAGGCCTGTCCCAGCCCGGCCCGCAGGCTCTGGATGCCCGGCCGGCCGCCCAGACTGTCGGGCTGCCCAGATCCCGAGGTGGCCCGTGTGGAGCCGTGTCTGAGGGGCACGATGGGCCTCAGGGGTGTGGCTGGTGACCTACACAAGCTGGATTTGTCCCAAATGACCATGCTGCGGCCTGACTCTCCTCCTCCTTCTTTTTAAATTCATAGACAACTTTTTTAGAGCACTTTTCCCTATATGGGAGAAATTGATGGAAAGTACAGACTCCCACCTCCCCGCCCCCATTGTTTACATCTGGCTTTGGTGGCTACACTTGGTACAAGTGATGAGCTGGCATTGATACACTGTCATTAACTAAACTGCATAGTTTACATCAGTGGAAGGCATACATACCTGGCCTGTTACCCTTTATATGACACAGTGTGTGAGAGTCAGAGCCAGGCAAGCGGGTGACAGCATCCAGGGTCCTTCATGGTTTTTCTGCTTTTGCGCTTGAATCTGTACAGGTGGTGGGGCTGGTGTGTGGGATGATTCACTGCTCAGGATACCAGGAGGGTCGAGGCTGGAGAGGCCTCAGTCTCCATCTAGTCAGCTCTAACCCTGCAGGGGAGGGGGTAGCCTTAGCCTGAGGCCTCAGCAGGACCACCTATCAGAACACAGCACGCCCTCACCTGCACAGTGTCCAAGCACGAGCGTGCACGTGTACATTGCCTGAGTGTGTGCTGTGCGTGCGCTGTGTGACCAGGTGTGTCTTGGGTGAGTGAATTGCATGTGTGTTGCATGCATGTTGCATGAGCATCTGTGGTGTGTTGCACGTGTGTGACGGGGGGGGCGACCCCTGGGCACCGGGAGGATGGCATCATGGTGACTGTTGGCCTGAGGAAGGAAGTGGTGACTGTGTCAGAGGAGCATCAGGAAGTAGACACAGTTGCAGAACCGAGGCTGTAGCTCATTCCTTCCTGAATCTCTGGCTTCCAGCCCCCCGGGCAGCGCGATGCAGGGTCCTTCTCGTCCTCGCAGCCACAGCATGTGGTGGTTTGATCCTTTGTCCGCTGCTTCTCCCCACACCAGGGAGCAGAGGCCGTGAGGCTGGGCTGGGCTGAGCTGCCGGCCGGGAGCAAGGCTATGGTGGGCAGCGGCCAGACCAGGGCTTCCTGGGACCCAGCACGTTAAATTTGCTACTTGTGATTCACAGCTGAAGGCAGGACTGCTGCTGCGGTCACGACCACACCTGGAATGACACCAAAGTCGCAGAGGAGCCCCGTGGAGGGAGGGGGCTGCCCCTGTACCCCCGCCTCCCCCTTCCTGGGCTCCGAGGCATCTACCCGGCCTTTCTGGAGACCAGGGGTTGGTTCCTGGCCTGCCTTGGTGGGCTCGAGGCCCCTTGCCACGTCCTGGTGGGTTCCAGGTCCTGTGGCTTCAGCCAGAGCTGTGGAGATGCTGTGGGCACAGGTGTGCCGGGAGCTGCCTGCTTGGTTGGGGAAGCAGGCTCCTGCTGAGGTGGGGAGAGCGGAGACTTGGCTTCTCTCCTCTGATGTCTCTATTTGTCATTCGAATAGATCAAAGGCATCTCTGGAGTCCTGATTTTAAAGGAAGGAGAGGTCAGAACTACAGGCACCTCCCGTCCGGCTCTAGGAAGTCCCAGGCTGCATTCTGGGTCACTGCTGCGTGGCCAAGAGGCTTGGGCCCTCCTCCCTCCCTGCCTCCCTCCCCCTCCCACCATCCTTCCTTCCACCTTCCTCCCTCTCTGCTCCCTTCTTTCTTCATTCAGATCTTCATGAGGGGCCTCCTGGGGCTTGGCTCTGGGCTGGGTTCCCTGGGAGCTCCGTGAATGGCCTACGAGCTAGTCCTTACTCATGAAGACTTTCAAATTGAGTTGAGACCCCGTGTATCGAAGGAACAAATGGACGCTGGGCACGTCTGTGTGCCAGGCTCCTCTTGCCGGAGCTGAGGGTTGCAATGATGGTGGGGATGATGGGGGAGGTGTCGGTGTTGGTGAGATGTTGGTGATGGTGGAGGAGTTGTTGGCGAGGTATCACCAACAGGTGATGGCGGCGGCAGCGCTGACAGAATGTTTGGGGAACTTGCTCGCCTCAGTCAAGTGGACTCAGGATGTCCTGCTGTGGACTCAACTGGACCAGCAAGTCTGGGGTCACCCAGGTAGGCTACTGGGCATCAGTTTGCGTGAGGACCCAGTGGGGGGCAGCCGGAGATGCTGGATGGCCAGCTTGTGCCCAGGGTGGAGACTTCCTGGGGAGGGGGCGTCATGGGCTGCCCGCGGCAGCTTTCCGGGCGAGGGCAGGAGGCTGCTGGGAGGGGGGATTCGGCATTGCTGGTCAAGTGCACAGCTGTCAGTCGCCGGGTTGGCGGCACGGACTGTGTAATGCGCTGTCTCTGCACCCAGCCCTTTAAAAGCCACGAGCCTGGTAGAGGTGTCTTGTGGAGGCCGCCCGATGGGACCGTGGCCTTTACTCCAGGGATGCGGCAGCCCAGGGTCTCCTGGGGCGGGCGGCCGGGGGGGGACTGAGAGCTCACTCTGTCACAGTTGGAGCCTTGGGTGACTTCTGAGTAAGGGATGGCTAGGTCTGCAGGCAGCTGCTCAGGCACAGGGGATTCCTTAGAGGTTCGATTCCAGGGAACAGGGTGAGGGAGGGGCTGAGGGGGCGGGATAGAGGAGAGCCAGGGGGACGATGAGCGGCCAAGTGCCTGCAGCACTGTCCCCGCGGCCACAGCTGGAAGCACGGTCTGCTGCTGCCCACCTGCCCCGTGGTCCCGGCCGCCGCCACGCACAGGGAGCTGCTTCTGGGAGTGGCCGCCTGTGGTTAGGTGGAGGCTCTGGGGGACGTGGTCCTTGCAGGGGCAGCCGCTTCTGCCCTTGTCTTGCCGCCCGCGGAGTGGCCAGGAGGTAGGGAGGGCCCGCGCCTGCAGGGACCAGACCCCGCCCTGGCCCTGCCTGTGAGCAGCCCCTCAGGGAAACGGAGGGCTGAGAAAATCAAGGGCATTCAGCTGCAATGCCCTGCGGACAAAGTCAGTTCGGGAACTCCCTTTGGCAATGTTCCCAGCCCCCAGGAGAGGGCCTGTGTCCTCGCTATGGGGCTGAGCCTCTCAGCTGTCACCCCAGGAGGTGACGCGAGGACAAGAGAAGAGGGGTTTGCGAGGCAAAGGGGCCTCCAGTCAGATATGGGGAAGCGTCTCCTGCAGCCGAGGAGAGGGTCACGCTGAGATCGGCTCTGGGCCTGCCCGGGGGTCCCAGGGGGGTGGGACAGATGGCAGGCTGCTGCTCCTGGGACACACCCCAACCCTGCCAGCCACACCGGAGTTCAGTCAGCAGCCCCCGCTGGGCCAGGGCAGCCCAGCCTGGGGCCCAGGGGCCCAGGGATGCTGGCAGCTCTCAGAAGACCTCCCATTCCACCCTCACCCCCTCCCTTGACCAGTCCCGCCACGGAAGCGGGGGGCCCCCAGTGACCCCAAACCTAACACTAAATGTCACAATAAGAAAAGGACATTATTACATATTTGTTCAGAATGTGAGGCCGGGGACTTCCCTGGCGGTCCAGCGGTTAAGACTCCACGCTTCCAACGCAGGGGGCGCGGGTTGGATCCCTGGTCGGGGAACAAAGATCCCACATGCCGTGCGGCACGGCCAAAAAATAAAAATAAATAAATAACAATAAAAATAATAAAATAATTAAAAAAAAAAAAAAGAAGGTGATGCTGGGAAAAACCCCTGCTCCCCTGGGCAAGATTTTCTAAATAAAATGACACCTGCCCCAGCTGGGACCCCCACTGAGCTGTTCTCAGGGGTGAGGTTGCTGGCTCTGCCCCACTTTCCTTTTTTTTCTTGCCTAAGAACATTTAACATGAGATCTGCCCTCTTAACAGATCTTTAAGGGTACAGTACAGTATTAGGATTTATGAGCACAACGCCCGTGAACAGAGTTCGAGAGCTTATTCACCCTGCGTAACTGAAACTGTATACCCATCCCACAGAAATTCCCCATTTCCCCTGCCTCAGCCCCTAACAACCACCTCCTACTCTCTGCTTCTCTGAGTTTGTTATTTTAGCTTCCACATGGAGGTGGAATCATACGTTATTTGTCCTGTGCTGGCTTTGTTTCACTCAGAATAACGTCCTCCAGATTCCTCCATGTTATCACATACGACAGGATTTCCATCCTCTTAAAGGCTGAATTATACCCCATTGTATGGTATGGACCACATTTTCTTTATCTTCTCATCTGCAGGTGGGCACTTGCGTTGCTTCCCCATCTTGGCTGTTCTGAATAGTGCTGCAGTGAACGGGGGAGTGAAGATATCTCTTCCAGATCCTGATTTCAATTCTTTTGGATAAATACCCGGAAGTTGGACTGCTGGATGATTTGGTAGTTCTAGTTTTAATTTTTTGTAGAACCTCCATTGTGTTTTCCATAATGACTGTGCCATTTTGCATTTTCGCCAGCAGTGCACAAACAAGGGTTCCGGTTTCTCTGCATCCTCACCAACACTTGTCTTTTTGATGATATCCATCCTAACAGGTATGAAGTGATATCTCATTGTGGTTTTACTTTGCATTTCCCTGATTTCAAAATATGTTACAAACCACAGTAATTAAAACAGTACGGTATTGACATAAAAATACAGACATATAGACTAATGGAACAGAATAGAGAATCCAGAAATAAATCCACACATATACAGTTGACTGGTCTTTGGCAAGGGAGCCAAGAACACACAATGGGGAAAGGACAGTCTCTCCGACAAACGGTGTTGGGAAAACTGGATATCCACACGCAAATGAATGAAGTTGAACGCTTATGTTATACCAGACACAAAAATCAAAATGGGTTAAAGGCTTAAATGTAAGACCTGAAACTGTGAAACTCCTAGAAGAAAACATAGGGGAAAAGCTTTATGACATTGGTCTTGGCAATGATTTGACACTAAAAGCACAAGCAACAGGAACACAATTAGTCAAGCAGGATTGCAACAAACTGAACAGCTTCTGCACAGCAAAGGAAACGATCAACAGAGTGAAAAGGCAACCTACAGAATGGGAGAACATATCTGCGGACCTGATCACTGGTTAATATTCAAAATATATAAGGGATTCCTAAACTTAGTAGCAAAAATAACTAATAACTTGCTTGAAAAATGGGCTAAAGACTTGAATGAACATTTCTCCAAAGAAGACACACAAATGGCCAACAGGTACATGAAAAGATGCGTGACAAATGTCACTGATCATCAGACAGCCAGGCGCCGTGGGTAGCAGGGCTGGCGGGGGGCCACGCTGCCCACGTCCAAGTGCTGCTTGGCCACTTCACACATATGTCTCTGGTGGGGAGTCATTGAATGCTCTGTGCCTCGGTTTCCCCATCTGTCAACGTGAGGGATCATGGCCTGGCGTCCGCAGGGGAATGGGTGTAAGTGAGACGGCTGTGTGATATTCCACACAGGGCCAGCTCTCCGTGTGGATGGACCTCTAAGCTCGCTCAACCTCCCAGCACTGGGAGGGGCGCTGTGTTCCACAGATGCTGGGGTGACCTCAGAACGAACGATGAGCACGGCTGTGGTCGGGGCGCCCACCTCCCACGGCCTCATGCACTTGGCATGTCCTGAACTTCTGCTAAGAGACTGGCTGTGCTGTGTCCATCTGTCTGTCCGCTTCTTTCTCAGGCATCCATCTGGCTACACCTTTTCACAGCTGCTTTTCCAACCAGCCCCCGGGGATGGCTTTCCTCTGCCCATTTCATGGATGACAACACATAGGTGTGGTGACTTGCTCAAGGCCACACAGCTAGGCAGAATTTGGGGGGTAAAATCTGAAAGGTGGTGGGGTTCCGGAGCTCCCCTAGGTCACCCGTGATCGTGACAGGCAAGGCCGGGACCCAGGTGGGAGCCACTGCAGAGCCCCCAGGCCCCTGGGTGCAAGGGGTCTCCTAGCCCCACGGACTGGGGGTCACGGGGCCTGCCCCCAGCCCCAAGCAGGGACGCTGAGAAGCAGAGTGACCCCAGACACCCCACCTCCTCCACGTTTGCACCCCTGAGGTGGGGTTCCCCCCAGAGTGTTCAGGATTCCCGTGGTGAGCCCCGGGTTTTCTGAAGTGAAGAGCCCTCTCCACGCCAGCCGAGGTGCTTCATAACCCCAGCGCTTCCTGCTCCGTGTAAAGCCGTGGGCAGTCACGCCCCCTCCCGCGTGGACACGGGGGTCTTGGCCGTTCTGCGACGCTGGACGAGTTACTTAAGGCCTGGGAGTGTGCGGAGGACCCTTCTGCTTGTGGTCAGGGAGCGGACGGGCGGGCTGGCTGCAGTGCGACCAGGTCACCATGGACGTGTCCCCGCAGTGGAGCTCGGCCTTGGCACCCAGATGAGCCCAGACTCACGTGGGGCAGCTCCAGGCTGGGGAAGGGGAGGTGGACGGCAGAGTCAGGGCCACGGGAAGTGTCCTTGGTGCCCACACCCGGACGGTGTCCACCCAAGGCCGTGGCCTGGATGCCTCCTTCCACGGCTGAGAGGCCCTGGCATCGGCAGCCCTGTGCCCGGGAAGGGGGCAGGGCCACCCCAGAAGCAGTGCCAGGAGCTCACGGGGCAGGTCTGGGGAAAGGGACAGCTTTCTGGGAGGTGCAGAGGGGAGTGGAAAAGATGGGGCGGGACGATAGAGGCAGTGATCCAGGGTACAGGCCACGTGCCCCTGGGCTCCGAGCTGATGGAAGGAGAGGCACCAGAGCAAAGACCACTCACGGGGCACAGAATGTCCAGCTGCAACATGCCAGGTGTGTCCAGGACGCTGGGTGCTGTGGGCCTGGGAGTGACGGGGTCCGAGGAACAGGGAGACTTCTGGGCCGGGCCCCCCTCGTGACCGTGACCGCGGTGTGGCCGGCGGGCCGAGGACGCACTGCCCTCGGCCTCAGCAGGTCTCCCAGCTGGCGGCTGGACCTCACGTTCTTGGCCACGACGTGTCACAGCACGTGGCCCTGTGACTGCTCACAGCCCTTACATAGATGGACACGGGGTGGGTGTCTGCAGGGAGCTCGCCCACCCTCCGGGGCTGTCACTTTGGGGGCCTTCCTAGGACAGCATGCAGGGGAGAAGGTGCCGTCAGAGCCCCCTGGGCAGGTGGGGGCACAGGACCCTGCCCTGCTCAATCCTGCAGGGCCTGTTAGCGGTGCTCACAAAGGAAGGTCTCTTTCTGTACTGAAAGCGTGAGGTGTGTGGCGGGAGTGGTAGCCGGAGTGCCTGTAACAAGCGGGGCGCCTCCCTCCCCCTGTCGGGGGGCTTTTTGCACAGCTGGCCCTGCTGTTCCTGCTGCATTTAAGGCTGGAGGGGGGGTGGCGCTGGTGCTCGGTCACTGTCCTGGCCTGGGCTCCCCCTGGTGACCGAGCAGGCACGGCCGTGACAGGGTCCTGGGGTCTCCTCGTCCAGTCCCACCACTGCACACCAGGCCACCCAGCCCATCACCTTGGGCCTGGCCAGTGCCCCCTCCCCTACTGCGCACACTCCTGCCCTGTGTGCCCAGCGGACCCCAGAGCCGCCCTGCAGCCGGGCGCCCGAGGCCAAGGAGGTGGGGACGTGGATGCAGCCTCGGAGAACAGACGTGGGTAATTCAGCTTTTCAAACTTCAGCCATCTTTAAAGTGTTCCTTTTTCTCTTTTGCTTCAGGGTCTTAACGGGAGCCCAGGCATTCCAAGGACTATTTAATATTTAAACAGTGGCCTTCACTTCGAAGGTCAAAGGTCGTTGTGGAGCATGGGGGGTGGTGAGGATGGCCATGGGGCCAGCAGTGAGGCGGAGCCAGGGCCACAGTGGAGGACAACGCCTCCCAGAGACTTGGGAGGGGACACGGGGGGAGGGGTGTGGGAGGTGGAGGGGGGAGGCGTCCCCACTTGGTGCCTAACTGGTCATGTGACCTGGGGTCCAGCAAAAGCCTTGTCTGCACCTCAGTGTCCCCATCTGAGAAGTGGGTCCACGAATGCCTTCTACGACCCAAGGAATGAAACAAACTGCATGAACAGAGAGAAGGGTATGGGAGGGGCCAGGAGGGCCCGGGGGCTGGTGAGCTGGCCACCAGGGACAGCACTTGTTCGCAAAGGAAAGTGTGGACGCCTTGTGACCAGCGGTCAGGCAAGAAGCAGCACGAGGAGGGTGGAGACTGCTTGCGGACCCCTCTCCCCCGCCAATGACCCTGAAGCCCGCAGGCCCCTCTGCCCTGAGTGTCCTGGTTTTCGCCTGCCCGTCACCACCCTGTGTGCTCAGAGGCTCACGGGAAAGCGTGCCTTTTAGAATGAGAAATTCAGTTCATTTGTTGTTTCAGTTAAAAAATCTTGTAAATGTAAAAATGATCCTTTACCTTTTTTTTTTTTTTTTAGTGGTACGCGGGCCTCTCACTGTTGTGGCCTCTCCCGCTGCGGAGCACAGGCTTCGGACGCGCAGCCTCAGTGGCCATGGCTCACGGGCCCAGCCGCTCCGCGGCATGTGGGATCTTCCCGGACCAGGGCACGAACCCATGTCCCCTGCATCGGCAGGTGGACTCTCAACCACTGCGCCACCAGGGAAGCCCCGATCCTTCACTTTTTTCCTTTGAGAAAGGACTTTTGGGTTCTCCCATTTAAGACACACTCAGGAGATTTAAAGAATGAGAGTTCAGATTCACTCGGTCGTATCCTCCTGTGGTTTCGAGACTCTCAAGGCTAAGTCTAAACTCGGAACTACAAAATCTGGGCGGATTCTGAGAGAACACGGCCCGCTCTGGGACAGAGGTTTTTTTCGTGGGAAGGAAGCGCTAGGCGACAGGGCACTGGATGCAGCTTTCAGGGAGACAGGACCTGGGATGTCCTCGCTGCTTCCTGGGCTTGCTGGTTCTCACGGGCACTTCCCAAGGCCCCTTTGGGGTCCGGCTCCAGGCCGTGGCCTTCCTGACGGACTTCGTACAGTCATCGGTCTCAGATGCTTCGGTTTGAAAGGGAAAAAAAAACCCCAAACTAAAGTAAGCCCGAATGGGCCTCTCAGGGCTCCCTGGGGTGGGTAGTGTTCTCCCTGGAGGCCTCACCCTCAGTGTTTGTGGGGCTTAGGCCTTCCTGGCAGCTGCCTTGTCTGTGGAGGGTGAGCGGAGGGCCAGGGAGAGGACCTCTCCTCCCCAGACGGCCCACGGCGGTGACCCTGGACAGCCCTGCTTCCGTCCCCCTCCATGCTCCCCCGACAGTGGGGTCACTGATTGAGCCCCATCCCTGCTTCTGTCCAGTTGGCTTCTTCTAGACATGGCCACAGGAAAACGCAGCTGAGAACCCTGCATTCACATGATCTGCTCTCTGCCCGGCCTCCGCGGCCCAGGCAGTGTTCCTGTTTCCCTGTTTTTTCCTCAGCCCCCTCCCTTCTAGATTTCTTCCTTCCTCCCTCCCTCCCTTCTTTTCTTTCTTTTGTCAAGCCTCGTGGCTTGCGGGATCTTAGTTCCCCAACCAGGGGTTGAACCCCATACCCTGCATTGGAAGCGCGGAGTCCTAACCCGTGGACCGCCAGGGAGGTCCCTCCCCTCCAGATTTCTGAGCAACTGTGACCTCCGCAGGTGAGGACGAGGGTGAGAGCTCCAGGCCACGGTCTTGAGGGCTGACCCGGCTGGCCACAGCTTTCCTCGGACCCTGTCATCCCTCCGTCACCATGCTCTCCTGCCCCTCGCTCGGCTTGGAGGGGCAACAGTTTGGCCACAAGCCCTGTTCTGTGGCCGGCACAGCCAGGGCTCCAATGGGGCCAAGTCCACGGTCACCAAGGTGGGGTCTCGGGGTAAGTGGTGGGGGGGGATCCTGCCCTGAATAGCTGGCATCGCATGGAGCCCCCAAGCCCCCATCTTCTCGGGGTGGAGCTGGCATCCCCCAAACCAAGGAACCCAAGACAGCCAGTGAACACCGGAGGCTAAAGAGAGCCTGGGGCACGTTCTCCGTCACAGCCTCAGAAGGACCAGCCCAGCCGCCCGGGGATCTCGGACTCCGGTCTCCAGACTGAGAGAGACCCACTGTCTGTCGTTTAAGCCGCCGGGTCTGGGGGTTTGTCTCGGTGGCCCCGGGACCCTTGTGCCATGCCCTACCCCCAGCCTCCTCTTCCAGGGATCCTGCCCGGGGCCCACAGCCAGACGGTGTCCCCAGGGCCCAACACTCAGGCTATCAGTTCTCCACGGGAACCTGCCTCGGGACCTCGGGCCCACGGACGTGCCACTGTGCTACTCCCACGTGGGCTGAGTGATCAGCGGATACCGGGCTCGAGGGGTGACCCTCAAGGGCCGCGTGTCCCCTGCTGGGAGGCCCTGATGGAAGAATTGCCGCCAACGGGTGAGCTCGTGGAGGAGGCCGTCGGAGACGCTACGAACACCTCTTGTCTGGCCACAGTGGCCTGACCTGCAAGGTTCCCAGGGAGGCTTTGCATTTCTTCTAATGCGCTGGGACGTCTGGCAAGATGGGAACCCCCCTCGACCCCTCGACTCCCCTCTGCTGAGCTGACATCTTGGGTCGGCCCTGTAGCTTGTGTCCACCTCCGAGCCCCTAAGAGAGGTCATTGGCTGGCAGACCATCAGGCTCTTGGGGGGGTCCCCGCAGCCCCAAAGCTTGCGGAGGCTCTGCAGGGGGTGGGTCCCCCGGGCTTTCTGGAGCAGCAGGTTCTCTCCCCACCTCCGTCCAGCTGTACAGTAGGCATAAGGGAGCCAGGAAGGTGTGGAGCCCTGAGTGTGGCCTAAAGCGCAGGCCCCAGACCCACGGGCAGACGGCAAAGAAGGGGAGGACGTGGGCGCCGGGAGTACCCTCGTGCAGGGCGGAGCAGGCAGGGAAGCGGCTGGCTCCTGGGGACCTTCATTCCGCGGGGTTGGGGGGCGGTGAGCTGGGTGTGGGGGGCTGGAGGGGTCCTCTGGACAGATGGATGGGCGGAGGTCTTTGAACGCCACTGGGCCGCTCGGCAGGCCCCCAGTGCTGACAGTGATGGACCCGGGGTGGGGGTGGGGGACGTCACTCCTCCCATCTTGATGTGAATCCGAATGCCTGGCACCCATCCCCCCACTGCAGGGGTATGGGTCAGCCCGGGGAGCAAATGCTCCCCTCAGTGGGAGCCGGGGGTCACGAAAGTCACAGAGGGGGCCGAGAACAAGCGGTGGAGACCAGACACAGGAAGGGGAGCAGCCTCACCAAGGTCTCAGGGCTCGGGAGACACCGGGGTGCAGCCCTGTCCCTCCGCATATGAGGGGACCTTGCTGTCACCATCACGGTGACCCTTCATGAGCCCTCACTGTGTGCTGAGGCCCCATGCTGAGGGTCCTGAGCTCTGCCCGGGGACACAGCCCTCAAATGGCCTCTTCCGGAAGCCGTGCCGGGGAGCTCACGGAGGGGGTGGACCTGGATGCGGGTATTTTGAACTCTTCCTTGGGACTGGGGGTGCCAAGCTCACATAAGGGACCCACTTTCCATTTTCCTTAAGCCCCTGGGCGCCCAGGGTGTCCTTGCCACGCGTGGACCTCGCTGCTGGGATGGAGGCCCCTGACAGCCAGCCCGGGCCGGGGGGCTGGTCCCAGCATTACCTCTTCTCCCCCAGGAGGACCCAGGTGCAGCCCCTCTGCACCCCTGGCATACAGAGGGTGGCACCGTCAGTCAGGATTCCGTGGTTTATCACCCAAACTGGAACGCCTTGAGAGAGGAAGGGGCTGTGGACATCAGGACCACCAGGGCGTGAAAGCAGGCATGGCCCCGCTGCTCCCTCCGCTTCACCCCTCCTGGTGGACCTGGCCCATTCCCTGCCATGTAATCCCGGCTGCTGCAGGGGTGCCTCTCAAGGCCGGCCCCCCTCAGACTGGTGACACCTGGGTCTGCTCTGCCTGGAGCCCTTGAGATGCATCCCCTGCCTTTGCCAGCTAGAATCTTCCGCGATTTCAGAAGTGTTTCCCTGTACCGGGGAGCGGAGGTGAGTCTTAAGCGGGGGGGCAGGTTGGTAAACTGCTGAAGCTGACGGAGCTGTACGCTCCCTTAGTGCCGGGGACGCTTCCCAGAGCCAAGGTCAGCCCCCAGCCAAGCTCTGAGTGCTCGGAGGAGGCGGCTTCCAGCAGCTCCTTAGGCTGTGCAGACCCGGCATGCGTGGGGACCGGCGTGACCCTTCTCACCGCAGATGGCTCCAGGGAGACTGCGTCGTGGCAGGTGATTGAGCCCAGAGCTGACGACAAGGCTGGCATAACCAGGCCATGTTTGACCACTCGAGGAGCCCCAGGCTGCCTGGAAAGCCCTGATTTAGAAAGTCATCCGACCCGTGGGAAGATAAGCCCAGGCTGGCCTCTCTTCCCGCACGCAAGGCGCTCATCAAGTGGCCCTAGCTCCCAGGGGGTCTGCGATCAGAACACAGACACTGGGGCTGTGAACGCAGAGAAAGCCCCAAGCGGTTCTATTAAAGATGAGGCTTCGTCTGCCCAGGAATCAGGCGGGTCAGTTTCGTGTCATTCAGTGACCCCCATCACCACCACCGATTCAGTTCTTCTGTTCCTGAACCTCATACAAACGTCATTTCCCTGTCTGTCAATCTGTCAAAGGAGGTCACCCCTGACCTACTGGCACGACGTAAATGCTTGGCGTGGCCTCATTTAAATTTCACTCCAGCTTGGAGGTGGGCACCACTGTTTCTCCAGTTTTGCAGGTGGTGAGACTGAGTCTCAGAGGCCAGAGCCGTGCGGGGTCTCAGCTGGTGGGTGCACAGCAGAACTTCTGGCTGATCTGGGCACCCCCATGGGGACAGGGCCTGGGGGGGTGGGGTCCTTCACACCTGGCCCCTCTCTTGCATAATCCCTCGGGCATCCCAGGACTTTCCTGCCTCCCAGTACTCTCCCTCTGGCGTCACGCTCAGAAGCGCCCCCTCCCCACATCCCTCCTTTGCCCCAGGAACTTCTGCTTGTGCCTGTCACCTTGCCCTGGGAACTTCCTCATTCTCCTGCCCAGGCAGAAGGTCACCAGGGCTCTGGGGGCCTCCCGTGGTCCCGAGTCCACCTCATTGGTCACTGTCCTCCAGGGATTGTGGGCACCCTAAAGGCACAGCTGCACGTCTGGTCCCCGGAGACCTGAGCCGTCAGCACTGCCTGGAACACCACAGGCGCAGCTGACACTTGTCACACGGGGCAGGCCAGCTCTGCCCCTGCTTCAGTGGCGCCGAAGGGGAGGCTCAGAAGCAAGGCCGCCAGGGCTCCGTCCCCCCGACACCCACTTGCTCACTTAAGTCTCTCAGAGAGAATCCCAGAGTAAGACCAGGGGGCTCCCTGGCAGGTCCTGGAGACTCTGCCCCCCAGCTCCACGCCAGCGGTCTTCCAGGTAGGTTCTGACTCTGGCAAAAGCAGACTCCTAGGATGACTTTTTAAAAGACGCGTTTTGAAATCGAGGTGTAACTTACATACCAGAAGAGGCACGATCCCAAGGGTCCAGCTCATGCATTTCACGTGTCTACACGTAGGTAACCACCGTCCCTGCGACGGGGTTGACATCGAGAGCACTCCCAGCACCCCCTGAGAGCCCCTCGTGCTGCCGTGTCCCCTCCCAGTCACTACCCCCAGGGATAACGCTCTCCTTACCTCTGACCTCCATCAGACCCCGTCCTCCCCTTCTTGAACTTCACACAAAGAAGCGCTCCTTCGCGCAGCACCACGACCGCTCACCCACTCCGTGCAGCCCCGGGCAGCGGCTGTATCGCCAGTGACCAGACTGCCACGCCTTTCTCCCTCTGTCAGCGCGGGGGTGGGGGGGGTCCCCGTTTGTGAATAAGCCTGGGGGACCCAGGCTACCCTGAACGCTCCTGCACGCGCCGTTTAGGACGTCACACCGGTGTCCGCTGGCTGTGTAATTAGCAGTGGGACCCCTGGGTCTCGGGGGCCCCGTCTCCAGTGGGGAGTGTGCTCACCACCCCACACCACAGCAGGATGAGGGGCCTCGAGCAACACCACTTGGTACCGTCAGCCTTTTGAGTTTCAGCCTGTCTGGCGGGTGTGTGGGAATGTCGTCTTGTTGGAAATCATCGACCACCCATCCTCAGGCGTAAGAGGAGCTTGGTGGCGAGGTTTTCCAGAGCGTTCCTTCGGTGCGGGGCGGCTGGCCTGGAGGTGGTATTCCTGCATGGCCAGGGCAGGGAGGGGCCGAGCCCCAGAGCGGCCCCCCACCCTCCCTCCGGGGTCACCTGTGGTCAGGAGGGGGTGGCCAGACCCGGGCCCGGGCCTTGCAGGCGGTAGTGCCCGAGTGGCCGGGTGTCCGGAGGGGGAAGACTTTGGGGACAGTGTGGGTTCCCCACGAAGGTGGCAGCCGCCCACCGTCAGCTCCAGTGAGTGGTGGCCACGTGCCAAGAGGGCCTCAGACGAGCTCGGAAGATGCAGAAACCACCGCGGACGGGATGCTTCCCGACAGCCAAGTGTTTGTGTGTGAGTCTCACAGGGCCGTTGTAACAAGTACCACAAACTGGAGACTTAAAGCACGAGAAAGTATTCTCTCCCAGTTCTGGGGGCTGCGAGTCTGAAATCAAGGTGTGGGCAGGGCCGTGCTTTCTCCAAAGCCTCAAGGGGAGGATCCTTCCTGCCCCGTCCAGCTTCTGGAGTCACCGGCCATCCTCGGGGTTCGTTGGCTAGTGGCTGCATCCCTCCAGTCCCTGCCTCTGTCGTGACGTGGCTTCTCCTCTGTGTCCAAATTTCCCTCTTCCTGTAAGAACACCAGTCGTTGGAGTAGGGCCCACCCTACTCGAGGATGACCTCATCTCAGCTTGGTGACACCTGCAAAGATGTCATTTCCAAATAAGGCTGCGTTCCGAAGTTCCGGGTTAACATGAATGTGAGGCACACACTGTTCAACCCACCACTGTATGTGATTTGAAAAAACTCAACCCCCAAAATGATACGCCCCGAACGGCATACCATCGGTGGTCTGGAGCCAGCCCCAGGTGCCAGTTCCTGACGTCTGGGCGCGGCGGGCGCGGCGGGCCCGGCCCCTCGGCTCACGCCCTCCCCAGCTCCCCACCCCCGAGGAACTGCAGCAACACGCACAGATGTGGGCGCCCATGGAGCTCTGGAAGCCGGAGCTGGTGCTGGCTTGTCTCCTCCCTCACAGATGAGGCTGGGCTGTGGGCAGCACAGCTGTGCAAAGGTGGCCTTCAAGCCTGAGAACCGCTTGTCACTGCTCCACAGCAGGACCGGCAGCGATGCCAGCGACGCTCGCAGACATTGATGACCATCCCACAAGTGGCCCCACGGCTGTGGACACAGCAGTAAGAACACTGGCCTTGCAGTTTGTATCCCCTGGCTTCTTTATTTCAATTTTCTAGGCATTCCTTTCTACTGTATTTTGCAAAAGCGTCGGTCTTCAGTGGGTTGACAAATAATACTGGGCCCTTCTCTGGATGGCTGGAGAGGTCCAGGCACCGGGCCTTAGCCTCTGAGCACCCGCATGCCCATTTTACAGCCTCAAGGGAGGAGGACCGCCTGGCCACGTCCAGACCCGCTGCTCATCTCCGGTGATGCCGTATGCGATTGTGTGATAGTAGAATAGCACACAGCACTGAAAAAGAATGCCCCCTAGTTACATGCAACAGTGTGGGTCATCTTAGAAACACAGTACGGCCATACCTCATTTTGCTTTGTTGTGATTCGTAGATACTGTGGGTTGTTTTGTTTTTTGTTTTTTGTTTTTTACAAATAGAAGGTCTGTGGCAACCCTGAGTTGAGCAAGTCTATTGGCACCATTTTCCCAACAGCATTTGCTTACTTCACGTCTCTGGGTCACACTTTGATAATTCTCACAATATTTCAGGCTTTTTCATTATTATTACATTTGTTATGGCGCTCTGCGGTCAGTGACCTTTGATGTGACTGTTGCGAAAAGGTTATGGCTGGCTGAAGGCTCAGATATTGGTCAGCATTTTTTAGCAAGAAGGTATTTTTCATTTAAGGTATGCACTTTTTTTAGACATAATGCTCTTTCACATTGAATAAACTACAATATAGTGTAAACAGAACGCAAAACAAAAAATTCGTGTGACTTGCTTCATTGTGGTTGTCTGGAGCCAAACCCTCAGTATTTCCAGGTCTGCTTGTATTGAGTGAAAAAGAGCTAATTGCGGGAGGCTTCATGACATGGGCTTCAATTTGCATAAAGCCCAAAATCTCGGGTGCCCGGAGGATGAGGAGGTCAGGGCGTGCTCTCCCAGTAACTGACAGCGAGGGGTCCCAGGCTGCAGGGCCTCCTACCCAGGGGGCCTGTCAGGATCCAACCCTGAACCAGCTGACCATGCAACCAGGCTCTGCCCAGAGCCCCCCAGGGGTCAGGTTCTGGGGAGGGAACACCTCCGCTCAGAAGGGTGCCAGTGGCCCTCCCTCCCTCCATCCTTCCCTCCAAGCTTGGCAAAGGGGCGTCTTGCCAGGCCGTCCAGGAAGGCACCAGCAGGGCAGAGCCTGGTCTGCGCCAGCCCGTTTCCAGCACTGCCCCTTCTGATGTCTGTTTGCTCAAACATTGACCGGGCCCTGGCTGGGCTGGGCTGACCTCTTCTCTGCTGGGGTCAGGCATTCGCTGTGGACACTGTCGTGACCCACCGTGTCTCTGGCTGGGAATCTGGACGCCTCTTGCCGGAGCCCTCTGCTCCACGGCAGGACCATCTTTGCTCCTGAGGATTTTGGAAAACCCTTAGAAAGAGAGAGCCCAGGTCTGTTTTTCTGGAAAGGAGACACCCCATCCTTGTCCTGCCCCGAGGAGCCCTGAGCAGAGGGTTGACGCCATCTCCCCCGGGAGCAGCCTCACTTGGGCAGCGGAGGCCTGGGCTTCCTGTAGTTTCCATTGGTCATTACTGCTCTCCCTGTTGGGCACATCCCAGGAGATGGTCCCCAAGTGTCTGCTGGGCAGTGTGGTGGGGAACAGCCAGTGGGGGCAGGCAGGGAGGCGGGGGGCAGAATCCTCTTCAGCCCTGGGGATTCCCAGAGGCAACAGAGTCTGCCCCTGACCAGGGCATCGAGGACCCTGGAGGTCAGGGAGGGAGGAGGGAAGCAGCCTGCAAGTGGAGGCGGTGACAGCGACGTGGAATCTGGAGATGCAGCGGCTGGATTCCAGCCCCGGCAGAGAACCAAGTCTCTCTCGGGGGACAGAGCTGTGGGGATTAGTGATACTGAGTCACCGACTGCCGGGGGTGGAGGGGGCAGGAGAATGACAGGTGGGGATGCTCAGGCTTGGCAGGCCTGCTTGGTCCAGGGGCGGCATATTCTGAAGGGATTACAGGATCATGGACAACGGAAGCGTTGGTTGTGTGGCTTCGGCAGCCGTTCCAGCAGAATGTGTTGGAATAGAAGCAGAGGTAGGATGTGAACCCTGGAAGGAGGGTGGAAATGAAGAGGCACCAACGCCCCAACCCAGACTGAGGTTCTGACCGCAAGCATGAAGGAGGCCGGGCTGGCACAAATGATGTGCCCGAGTCTTGCTGGTCCAGGGGCCGGTCCTGGGGCTCCCCTTCCCTCTGCAGTATCTAGGGGTGCTCAGGCGGGGGCTCCAGGGATGTGAGCAGACCTGAGGGGTATTCATGAAGCAGTCCCCTGCCCATGGCCGGCTCCTCTCTGTGGACACCCCAAGCTGCCTCCTCGAGAGCCCTGGTTTTGCCTCAGCTGCTGTAGGCAAAACTGAGCCTTCCCCCCAACGAGGTGGTACGTGGGCAGTGGGGCCCAGGGGCAGGGGGGCCAGCAAGGGCACCAGATCCCCACCTGCAGGGGCCTCTGGGGCCACACAGCTCACACCTCTGCCCATCGGGGCCGAGGGTTGAGCAGGTCAGTCAATGGGGAAGGCTGCCCCTCGTGTAGGAAATCACCAGGCCTGTGCAGGTGTTTTTTTTGTTTGGTTTTTTTTTTGCGGTACGCAGGCCCCTCACTGTTGTGGCCTCTCCCGTTGCGGAGCACAGGCTCCGGACATGCAGGCTCAGTGTCCATGGCTCATGGGCCCAGCCGCTCCGCGGCATGTGGGATCTTCCCAGACCGGGGCACGAACCCGTGTCCCCCGCATCGGCAGGCGGGCTCCCAACCACTGCGCCACCAGGGAAGCCCAGGAGGTGTTTTTATAGGAAGGTTTCATTATTCTCTGGTATAGCGAGGCCAACACATCAGGGGCCGACTGCTATTAGAAAGACTTTGTTTCTCACAGATCCCAAGACAAGGAGGCATGGCACACCATGCAGGACCTAGTGGGGAAGCACCAGGGCCGGTCAGGAAGCGGGGGTGGGAAATGGGAGGAGCAGGCCAGGCAGTTCAGTGGGCTGAGGATGGGTCGGTTGGCAGGGTTCCAGCAGACTGGGGCCTGGCCCGAAACTATGCTTTCTTTCCTTTTATTAATTCCTTCTTGCTCCGCTCTCCTTCTGCCTATACAACCTTCCACTTTGTACAGCCCCTCAAGCCCTTCCGTTTACTAGATGGGATGCTGATCCCTGAATCCTTGAACAAAGCCAATTAGATCTTCAAATTCTGTTGCATTTTGTTTTCCAACAAGAGTCACGGGAGGGCCGGTCCCCCGTTGCCCTGCTCGGGGGTGGGGCGGAGTCGCATTTCCAAGCCGCCTGCTGACCTGTGCCTTCACGTCTTGGAAGGACTTCACCCCTGTCCCCGGTGCCCCGCATGGCACTCAGCTAGGGCCCATCTGGCTCGTTCCTGACCCCCAAAGGGCTCTCGGTGCATCGTTGATGACGAGGTTCTTGATGGGAGGGGTCAGGCCCCACGGCCAACCTGCCCGGGACATGAGGGACACAGAGAAACCCACCTCAGGGGCCTTGGGTCCCACTGGGCATCCCCAGAGTTTGGGGCCATGCCCACGGGTCCCACCAGCCTCCTGGCTGACGGTCAGCCCCTCCGTTCTCCGTCAGGCCCCTCTCTCGCTCCTGCCTGCAGAGCTGGGACTTCTGAGGGCTCAGGATGCCGGGGCTGGAGGGGCCTGGGGACTCTGCAGCGGACGAGGAAGCTGGGCCGTGGGGAGGGACATGCGTGGGTGGGGACGTGCATGGGGGTCAGTGGCGGGCCCCGGCCTGGAACCCGGTGGGCTGACCCGGCAGAGCCCCCGACCGCCAGCCCGAGGGCAGTAACGGCTGACAGGTCTTGTCTGAGTCTGTCTCTGGTGTTTGCCATCATTTCAGCTCTGGAGCAGGTTTCAGAGAAGAGTGGTCCCGTGCCACCACCATGCCCTCTGATGGAGGGTGTCTGAGAGACAGACGGCCATGCCTGGAAGCTGTCGGCGGTGTGTGGGCCGCAGTCAGATGCCATCATGGGTGTGAACCCCGGCTTCACCGCACCCACCCACCCACCCCTCAGCTGCAGGCAAATTCCCGGGCCGCTCTGAGCCTCTGTTTCGTCATCTGCAAAGTAGAAATGACAGTGAGAGCCCTCGGGTTTGTGGGGTGAATGAGGTGCGGATGGCTGGAGTGCTGGGCCCTGAGCTGGGTAGTAAGTAAGTACCGGCTGTCCGCTGGGTGCTCCCGCAGGTCAGGACCCCGCGGCGCAGGGGAGGCTGGGAGCGCAGGTGACAGGGCTCACGGGCACCTGCCTGCACCAAGGCCAGAGTGTGGACCAGGGCTGCCCAGGACAAGGGGAGAGGAGTAGCCTGAGCCTGCAGGAGGGGCAGCCCTGAGTGAGGGGCAGCGCTGAGTCAGGCCCATTTGGGCCACCGTGGGCCACACCAGACCACCCTGAGCTACCCTGGGTTGCCCTGGTCCACAGCGGCCCGCCCTCAGCCACCTTGAGCCACCCTGGGTCACCCTGGGTCACAGTGGGCTACCTGGACCACCCTGAGCCTCCCTGGGATACACCGGGCTGCTTCCCTGTGCCTCGCGTCCTGACCACGGCCAGGTCCAGGCCTGGCCTCGGGCTTGTGCAGCCCAGTGCAGGAGGGTCATGTTGAGAGGACGTTCCGTGCAGAACCCGGGCCTGGTTCTGCCTTGGTCATTTTTCAGATTTGGGGTAGGGAACAGCACAGGAGGAAAGAGTCAACCGGATTCCTTCCATCAAATCTGAGGGGCCTTGCTGACGTTAGCCCCCGACTGCCATGTAATCAATGAGAAAACTCATAGAGTCAGAGCAAATCCACAGGGTTGATACATCACTCTGCACCTGGAAAGAACTTTCTGGAAATGCAGCGAGCGTGTCCTCTCAGTGCTGCCCGCGTCCCTCGAAGTGGGACTTGGAGCTCTTCCTAACCTCCGTGCAGACAGAGCCGGCACGGGGTAGCGGGCCGGAGTCTGGAGGAGGCGGGGACCTCAGGCCCACCTCAGGGGAACTCCCCGTGACCGCTTGGGCTCCCACCAGGCCTGGCCACCCCGGCCCCGAGGCCCCGCACTGTCCTCCACTGACTCATCCCACAGACTGTCCTTGAGCGGAAAGAACAACTTTCAGGATCGACACACAGCCCTGGGAACCGCGGGGAGCTTGCCTGGGCCTGGACGCCCCCAGGCGCCTCTCTCCTGCTCAGCAGCGGGGATGCAGGTGGGGATGCATGTGGAGGGAGCCCCAGGGGCTGACACATGCCACCTCCGGGGGCTCCGTGAGCCACGCTGCGTCCCCACCACACTCTCGGGGCCCGAGGACTGCCGCTGCCTGAGTCTTCCTTTTCAGAGGGAGGGTCTGGGTAGAAGGGGATGCGAGGGGCACCCGAGTAGATGCTGCTGTCTGGTCAGGGGCTGTAAGCTGTATCGGTCTCTAATTTGGACCTGAAAACAAGCTCAGAGAACTGGCTGTGCTGTGGCTGCAGCCAGCTTGGCGGAACCCTCGTTAGAGCCATTTGAGCCGAGGGACGCGGCTTTGCAGCAGTCAGAGCAGGCCTTTCTGAGAGATGCAGCACATCCCTTGTGGTGCTTTGAGGGGCCTGGGGTGCGGGCTCCGTGCTCGTCGCGGGGTTCCAGCCCTGTCCTCTGCCCCACCGGAGAGAGCGATGACTGAGCGGCTCGTGGGGACAACGGTGTGCGGCCACTGCCCGTGCTGCGGGACATGGGCCCACAACCCGGAGCCGTGTGTATTCAGACCCCGAGGGCCCGGGAGCTGAGCACCGGTTTCTCCTGTGCTCGCTGCGCTGTGGTCCCGAGGAGCAGGGCCGAGTCTCCCCTTTTCCCTTCAAACAAGACACAGCGTGATTTTCAAGCGACAGAAGAGTCCGTTTCCAGCAGCCGCCCTGTTGAAGGCCCCCTGCCTGTATGCCACTGTCGTGGGCACATGTCCCCCTGCATTCATGTGTTGGAGCCCTAACTCCCAGCTCCACAGGACACGGCTGTACTTGGAGACGCAGCCTTTAGAGGGGGGCTTAAGGTTAAATGAGGTCACTGGGGTGGCCCTAATCCAACCTGACAGGTGTCCTTGTGAGAAGGGGAGATTAGGACACAGACACGCACAGGGGGACAGCCACGTGAGGACACCAGGAGAAGCAGCATCTACACCTCAGGAAGAAGCAGCTCTGCTCACACCTGCATCCCGGGCTTCTGTCCTCCGGTCTGTGAGAAGATAGATAAGCTTCTGCTGTCCGAGCCACCTGGTCTGTTGTGCTTGTGGTGGCGGCCCCAGGACCCTGACACATCCATCACAGCACATTACGGTTACAACGGTGTCCTCCTTGAATGTGGTCCTCCAATCACCCTGGTGAGGTGGGAGGGCCAGCGTGTCACCCCCATTTTTAGTGGAGGACCCTCAGTCCTCAGGATGCCCTCGGTTATGCTGCAGTTAGAAACACCCCCAAAATCCCACGGCTCAAGGAATCCTTTGGGGAACCTCTATGCAAAGAAAACAATTTCTCAGTAACTTGCATTTTATTTCAATTTGGATTTTAAATACACCAGTTCCTAAAGTTGGCCCCCCAGGGAAGCCTCTGGATGGTCGCACGGGGGGAGGCGCCTGCACCCTCTCTGGAGTTTCCAAGTGTGATCTGCTTGGCCCGGGCTGAGGCTCAGGCAGGGTACCCAGTGACTCTCGGGTGGAGATGCCCTTGGTGGAGCTCCCACAAGGTCAAAGCCGCTTTTACCTGCAGGGGAGTAATCATTACCAGGAGTGCTCTAATAGGTTCTACTTCTTCCCCTGATTAAATCAGCCATTAGCTGCAGCTGAGGTTACTTCCAACCCCCATCTGAGTACGGAGGGGATTCTCAGGCTCTCGGGCTCAGCGCCGAGAAAGGAAAGGAGCAAACACAGGGTGATGTCCCAGGGCGTCAGGAGGCTCGGCTGTGACGCAGCGCCAACGTCTGTGGATAAAGGACTCACTGTGCCTCTGCCCCCCGCCTCCCCGCCCACCGGCTCTGAGTAAGCCCTCCTTGCTGTTTCCTCACCACCGAGCCAAGCAAGCAGAGAACCCAGCCTTCACTCTACATGCTGGCTCGCCCACCCTGGGCCCCTGAGCTTGCGCAGAGCGTCACCCTGGTCCAAACTCAAGTTCCTCCAAGGGCTGACCTGACGCAAGGATTTGGGTGAAGGTCGTTTATGTGGAGGCGACCCCAGGAAGCCCAGTGAGGAGGTGGGGGTGGGAGAGGGGAGGGAAGATGCTAGTAAGTGGTGGCATCTGGCATGCCTCTGGGCGAGGAAGCCAGTGTCTATCCACCAGCTCCCAGCCCTGTGGGTTGAACTTTGCTCTTGGGGTTTCAGAGGAACCGGGCCATACCCCGAGAACGCCCTCAGGCAGGGGCGGAAGGGCGTGGCCCCTAAGCCTGCGGTGAGCCATAGTCTGCCATCCCCTTCGCCCTGGAGCCAGGGACTTGCTCTCCTGACTTTGGTTCCAGGCCCCCGTTCAAGAGGGCGTGGTGAACGCCTCCAGAGCTGGGACAAGGTCAGAGACGGGGCCGTCCGTCCACTGCGTTAAGAAGAGCACGAACTGAGAGACCCCGGGAGAAGCAGCCGGCCTGCAGCTCCCAGGAAGCTGAGCAGTGCCAGGCCACGGCGGGCTGTGGGGTGCAGCGGGAGCTCTAAGAGCGGGTGGTCCTCCACTGGAGCCTGGACAAGGGACCGAGGGGCTGGGACCCAGCGGGCCTTGTGTCTCAGTGGCTGCCCCGCAGATGGGCATCCCCGGGGGAACACTGCCTTGCCGCCCCCCGGGGACGCTGGGCGTCCGGCCCCCCGACGCCCTCCCCTCGCTCCACGTCCCCTTGTGGACCATCTTCCGAGTCCGCGGGCTCCCGCGTGGTCCTCTACACGAGGGGAGGTGCAGGTACACATATGGCAGCTGCTCGGCCATCCCACGATTTAGGGTCAATTTAAAAGAAACCTCGCCTGCTGCACCACTGCTCTTTGTGCTGCAGACGCGCAGTGGGTCCAGGGAGGCGGTTGGGTCGGGGATCCGCTGGGGAGGCCCGGGCAAGAGGCCCCTCTGGCCCCTCCTTTCACCCCCGACCTACTTCCTGTTGGCTCTCAGGCCCCGTTTCTCCTCCCACCTCCAGCCTGGGCCCCGCAGGCCTGCCCCCTGGGCCCAGCCTGCCCGCCTGCCGAGGCCACCCCGCGTCTCCCTCCTGGGCGCTCGTGTCCCTTGTCTGCCGTGGGAGTGTCTCTGGGCCTGGGCCGGCCTGCTGTGCTCCCCGAGGGCCCTTCTGCACCTGCAAGGTGAAGACCGCCCCCCTGCGGGGCCCAGGCCTCGCCCCCTTCCTGCAGCCAGGGCACGGTGTGGGCCCGGGCAGCTGGCCAAAGGCTGGTAAGTTGGCTGACCTCGTCCTAATGGGCCCCAGGTCCATGGCCTTTCTGGCAGGAAGCACGTCCAGCAGGCCCGAGGGGTGGCCTTCTGTACGCATTGCAGCAGGCGCGTTTACACGGGGCTCAGCGGAGTGTACGCTAGCACCACTTGTGTCATGCCGGCCGGGAGCTGGCCGGGGCGGGAAGTGGGAAGCAAGGCCCGGGCGAGGCCGTGCAGGGGGAGGGGCAGGGGAGGAGCCCGCGTGTACCTGTACGTGGAGGTGGAGGTGCGTGTGTGTGCGCGCGGGCGGGGAAGGGTGTGAGCGTGTGCTGGGGCCGAGGTGCTGGGTCTGTGTCCACCAGGTTGACCGCAAAGGGCTGCGATCGGTTTTCCGATTTGTGAAGTTACTTGAAAAGCCTATAAAGGAAGAAGATTAAATCACGTGTGCTGAATACAATAGAATTCCAGGAAGGCAGGATTGTCCCCAAGTGCCAAACGTGGGCACCCCGCGTAGCTGCTCTGTGACCCTCAGTCCCTCCCTCCCCGGGTGCAGGCCCCAGGACAAACCACACGGTGCGGGTGAGCCTCCCTGCTCCCCGTAATGCCTGGCCCCGCCCTGTCCTGCTTCGCCCCCCCAGAAATTGGTGACCCCCCAAAGCAGCCCTGGAGGGGCAGTAGGAGGGGTCAGGGTGTGTGTGTGGGCGGCCTCTGTGTGACTCCCTCTCCCCCAGCCCTGCCCAGCTCCCTGGTCCCAGCCCCATCCAGGCAGCTGGCCCTGGGCTACTCCTGACGGTGGCCAAGCCCACTCCTCTTTCTGAGGCCTGAGGATTTAGACGGAAGGGGCTGTCAGCAGCAGGCGGGGCCGGGCTTCCCCCCTGGAGACCGAGGGAGGGGACATGGCTCTTTGCCCGACGCTGAGTTGGGAAGTCCCACCTTCTCCCGCCCTTGGGCTCAGAGCGGGACTCAGATATCAGGGCTCCTGGCTCTCAGGCCTTCACGCTTGGGCTGAACTGCACCGCAGGCTCTCCTGGGCCCCCAGCCTGAGGTTGGAAGCCAACTCCTCAGAGCAGATCTGTCTGTCTATCTGTCTGTCTACCTGCCTACCTATTGGTCTGTTTCTCCCGAGAACCCTAACACAGTGTCTGCTTTTTGGGGGGTGCTCGCATCTAACGTGACCCTCTCCCCATTGCTCACACCCTGTCCCCCTCCCCCACCCCACGGCCCCTCCAAGTCACCCGCCTCGTGCTGCTCTGTCAGCCCTGGGCAGGGGGCTGTGACGGGGATGGGCTCGGGCCCCTGTAGCCAGAGCCAGTCTGCATGTGGAGGGGTGGCCCCGGGGACCCTGCACGCTCTCCAGGGAGGCCTTCCCCAGGTGGGGGGGACACAGGTACCCCGTGACCATCCCACAGCCCTCCCTGCTCTCCCTGCTGCAAGCCCGGCCCCCATATGCTCCTTCCCGCCAGCAGTGTCCTCCCTGGGCCCACAGCTGTACAGCCCTCTTATCAGGAACCTAGTGGTCCTGTCGCCCTTGAACTTAAAGATAGTGACGATGTGACCTGGGACCCCCGATGGTGAAGGGGGAAAAGCAGCGGCGTTAACAGGGACGTCCTCCTGGTGCTTTAGGGTCTACACCTTGGGAAGGAGAAGAGGAGAGAGGGTGGGGCCGGGGCCCCTCTCTGGGTGGGGTGGGGCACCTGTGAGCTCCTCCCAGGTGGGCAGGGCAGCCTCTGGGAGGGTCAGGGCACCCGCTCTGCTCACCTGCAGTACAAAGCCCGATCCCAGGTTAATGAGTTCAAAGTCACATTCCTTATCACATTTTTGAGGCCGAGGGAGCACTGGAGGCCTACACACAGAGCAGGGCCCTTGGTGCCCTCTGCCTTTTATTGCACAACCACGGTCACTTTTACGGGCACAGCCGGTCTTTCACTAGGTTCTGCCACAGTCTCACTGCTTTAGCCTTCACCTGTGACGTCCGCACTGCGAAGGTAAGCTTTCAGATGCCAACTCATTTACTGACGTACTAGCCGCAGGTTTTTCTCTTCTGCTTGGTGGCATCGTCACGCCCGGAGAACGTGCCTGACAAAACCCTCTGATGTGACATTATTATGCAACGATCCTGTAGAGCAAGGGTGCCACAGCAGTGACACAACCCAAAGGCAGTGTTTGGCCTCCAGGAAAAAAAAATCCACAAAGATAAATAAAAGAAAAATACGTGTAAGAAAGATGTAAAGGACTAAATATCCTTACTATGTAAAGAATTCTCAGAGTAAATAAGAAAAGCATTCACCCTACTAGGGGACTTTGATTTTGCCCACCCAGTGCCGTGTCTCCTCCACCTGCCACCCTTGTCCGTGAGATTTGAGGGAGGTGACCTCTACTTCCCCTCCAGAGGTGGAACTTGACACACACCTGGCCGGTGAAGGGGCTCCTGGGGTCTCTGGCTGGAGCTATGCGGGGGAGAGGCAAGCTTTCCCCGTGGGCTGTGAAACTGGTAAGATGTTAGCCATCGCTGCTGCAGTGGGGTGAGCTAGCTGCCTGAGAACAAAGCCGCACGGCGGGGGGTGAGGGGGAGAGCTGAGATGCTGGTGTAGACCCACCACGCCCATCCCTTTCCCCAGGTGTCTCTTCTTACAAGGACACCAGTCAGATTGGGTCAGGGGCCCACCCATTCCAGGATGACCTCATCTCAGCTAATTCTGTCTGAAACGACCCTAATTCCAAATGCGGTGACATTCTTAGGTGCTGGGGATTAGGCCTTTTGGGGGGTACACAACTCACACAACAGTGCGCCTTCGTTTTAAGGCACAGTTCCGGAATGTTCTCACTCGGACTGATTCTGTTTTCGTGTTTATCGGCCTTTGTACTTCTTCTGCGAGTCAGATCTTCTGTTTTCTGTTAATGGGTCTCAGCCAAGGCTCCCTTGGTTGTGAATGACAGAAATGCAACTTGAACTGCTTGAAGCTAAAAAAGAAAGTCCGTAGTTGACGTCAGTGAAGGCTTCAGGGCACGTTAGGGTTCAGGCTGAGCTGGACCCGGGTCCTCATTCGGCGTTTCTCTGCTCTCTTCCGTCTTTTCACCAGCATCTCAGCTCTCCCCCTCACCCCCCGCCGTGCGGCTTTGTTCTCAGGCAGCTAGCTCACCCCACTGCAGCAGCGATGGCTAACATCTTACCAGTTTCACAGCCCACGGGGAAAGCTTGCCTCTCCGCCGCATAGCTCCAGCCAGAGACCCCAGGAGCCCCTTCACCGGCCAGGTGTGTGTCAAGTTCCACCTCTGGAGGGGAAGTAGAGGTCACCTCCCTCAAATCTCACGGACAAGGGTGGCAGGTGGAGGAGACACGGCACTGGGTGGGCAAAATCAAAGTCCCCTAGTAGGGTGAATGCTTTTCTTATTTACTCTGAGAATTCTTTACATAGTAAGGATATTTAGTCCTTTACATCTTTCTTACACATATTTTTCTTTTATTTATCTTTGTGGATTTTTTTTTTCCTGGAGGCCAAACACTGCCTTTGGGTTGTGTCACTGCTGTGGCACCCTTGCTCTACGGGATCATTGTATAATAATGTCACATCAGAAGGTTTTGTCAGGCCACGTTCTCCAGGTGTCACAATGCCGCCAAGCAGAAGAGAAAAACCTGTGGCTAGCCAAGGAATGACAAGCGTTGCTGAGAGCTGACAGGAGCTGGGAGAGGCGGGAAGGACCCTCCCCTCGAGCCTCAGGAGGGAGCCCGGCCCTGCCCACACCTTGATCTCAGCCTGCTGGCCTCCAGACTGTGGGAGAATGGATTTCTGTTGTTTGAAGCCACATAGCTTGTGTAAAAACAACACATGTCTGAAAATAGGTGAAATGTTAAATAAATGGAAGTGTGAAATAAATATTAGACATAATGGAATATTAAACGCTAAAGATAACGTCTTTAAATAATATGACACAGAGAAATTCCCTTTATATAAATAGAAAAAACAAGATATAAAATTGTCAAAGCTGGGACTTCCCTGGCCGTCCGGTGGTTAAGACTCCACACTTCCACTGCAGGGGGCCCGGGTTCAATCCCTGGTCAGGGAACTAAGATCCCGCATGCCACGCTGCGTGGCCAAAGTAAATAAATAAATAAAAATAAGATAAATAAAATAAAATTGTCAGAGTTGACAGAGCCCAGCTCCCGCCACTGCCCTGATGCCGTGACGCTGACTGGTCCCCGGTCCTGCAGCCAGCTCTGCATGTCACCATGGACAACAAGGAAAGAGGCTTCAACCGGGTCCCAAGTCAGCCCAGGACTCTGCGTGTACCTGCAGGCCTGGACAGAGGCGGACTCGCCCTGAGAGCACTTGGGAGTCCCTCTGTCCAAGGGAAACAAATGCTGAAGTGGGCTGGGAATGCCCAGGCCTCTAGCCCTTCCTCTGTTTTTTTAGGTGCTTAAACTTCTTTCGGATTCTACATGATCCCAATACATCACATCATCATAGACCATCCCATGTCTGCTGTCAGATGTTGCCAAGGGAAACCAGGAGGTGGCCCACGGCATCCTCGCGCACCTGCACACCCATTCTGAGAAAACGGAAGGAAACCCAGCTGGTTTGGGGATCTGAGACTTAGGCGGTTCCAATGCTGGTGGCCCAGGTCTTCAAACCCTGCCTGCTGACTTCTGGTCTGGGGTTTATCTATAAGAAGAAGGTTCTGGAAACCTCCTTTGAGGCCTTGGGGTGACCCAGAGATTCCTGGCCCTGAGGCAGTGCTGGTTGGACCTTCTTCCTGGTCCAGGCACCCTGAAAGGCTCTGCCCAATTTAAAACTCTCACCCGTTCTGAGGGGTTTTAGACTGAGCTATGTCGTACACGAAAATTTTGCTTTTTTCCCACCAAAGTTTGGTTTTCTGGTTTAGCAGGAACCACCGAGCAGATGCGAGCTTGACAGTGCTGTGCTAATGCCACGGGACCTCGTCCCTCTTTGTCCACGTCCTGTACCTTCGCACGGCTCATTAGGTGTCACACTGTATCTGTCAGGTGTCATTACGGGTGCTCAGTCTGGGGACGAGTTTATGATCATTTTTATTAGTTGATGCCAGTGACGTCTTTGCCTCTTCATGACGTAAGTCCATGTGTTTTCTTTTTAAACAAACAACACAACAATACCAAAATCCATGAAAACCAGGTCAGAATGAACAAAAACACCTTTATAGGCTGTACTGAAAAAGCCCGATGCTGAGCCACGGGTCCTCCTGGGCAATCAGAGGCTTCTGCGTCACCTTGGCAACCGGGGGATGAGGCCTCTCCCTTTTCCACGGCCCCCAAGCCCTGCTGTGGTGGCCTGAGCCTGCGGGTCCCCAGGACCGTCTGGGAGCCCTCGGTTTCTGAGAGTCTGCTCTTGGCCACCAGGTACCACCCTCCTCCCTGGGGCTGTGCTGTCCTGAGCAGGCTGGGCCAGGTGTCCAATCTGGACCCCGGATGCCTCTCAGACAGCCATGGCATCTCCAAGGAAGTCTCCTGGAGAATGTGAGCAGAAAGGCTTGTCAGAGTGACCAAGATGTTGGCATGGGGGAGGGGGACAACAGGGGGTTAAATCGGGGACGGTACAGCCTCCTCCATTGTGGAATTCCAGGCGTGACTCTGATGGTGGTTTAATGACCTGGCAAGAGGCTTCCTCTGCAGGGCTGGCGAAACAGGCAGGACGTACATCATACACGGAAGGATCTTGATACTTTTATTAAAAGACTGCATGGAAAAATATCAAACTGTCAGCAGCATTGCCAGTGTTTTTCGGTTTTGTCTTTACATACCTCTATATTTTCTAAATTTCCTACTGAGCTTTCTATTGATGTTTATATTTAGAAAAAAACAAAGTCTTTATCAGAAAAGACCAGGCTGCTCAGGGAGCATTGATCTGGTTCTCACTTGATGCCGCTGAAATTGACGGGGATCCATCTAGATGCCACAGGGAGAGCTGGGGCCCTGGCCTTTCCGTCACTGCCCATCCCTCTCTTGGCTCACCCTGGGAACCTGCTCCCGGAACGGGGGGGATCCTTCACTTCTCCCCCAAGGTCCGGAATGGGCAAACCGTCAGGACCTGTCGCCAGGGATGCGCCCCCACTTCCTGTCCCCCTCCCTCCTCCCCAGCTTGGAAGCCACACTCCAGACCGGACTCATTGCCAGGCGTCTTCCCAAACTCCTTCCCCTCATCCTCACCTCGGTCCCCATCATAATGTCTGCCCTGCAGTGCCTCAACCCCGGGTAAGCCCACATACCCACTTATGCCACACCTGTCCTCATCTGAGCACCTCCAGAGAAAACTCACACAACCGTTTGGGCGATCGTTGGTGAATGGACCCTCAACGATTCCAGTACTTCCGCCATTCTGCCTTTCCGTCTTGGAGCTGGTCCGGATCTCCTGTCTCCTCCCCTCCCCGCATCAGCTGGTCCTCTCGGCCTCCCGCCCTTGGGTCCACACCCTCTGCCTTCTCTCTGGCAGAAACAGAAGGAGCCCCCCGTGTATGGCCACTTCCCGGCCAGACCACTCTGTTCCATCACTCTGGCTTCTTTTCCTCCTCCCAGTGGCTGCCTTCTGAAAGCTTCTTACCCAGCCCCCCCCAGCCCCCCCCCAACACCCCGCGTCTGGTCTTTATTGTCTGTCTCCTCAGCCGGATGGTGGCCCTCGGGGAAGGCATCTCGTCTGTTCTCCTCCCATTGTGCTCACAGCCCCAGAGAGCGCCCGGCACACGGTAGGCACTTCACGGGCCTGGGTGGGCGCTGTTGGGTGACTCCCTCGGCCCTGGCATGCCTGGCCGCCTCGCCTCTCTCTGACCTGGCCCTTCCCTTCCCGCGGTCCCTACCAGCCTGTCACAAAGCTCACCTGTGCTCCTGGCAGCGCCTAGCACGGTTCTTGCGAAGAGTAGAAGTTCACAGATCTGGGGGATGAGTGAAGTGTAACACAAAGGCCAGTACAGCGTGCTTGACGCCAGTGGGTGCCCCAGAGACAAGTAGCTGAGAACCACCCCTTAGAAGTCTGACATCTCCCAGAAGGAGTCGGGGTGCTCTGTGCAGCCCCCGCAGGAAGGAGGCCCACACCCAGGGGCTTCTGCTCCGCAGCGTGGAGGGGTGGGGCTCCTCTTCTTGACGGGCCGATGCCGCAGGTACAACGGCAGAAACCTCCGGCATTCCTGAATGCCCTGCCCTCCACCAGAGGACAGCGGGTCACTGTGGGTGTGCTGTCATGACACGTGACCACTCCTGCCAGGAACCTTGATGTTGCTTTTCTCACGAGCCCCCCCAGTAAATGCGATACCTCCGTCTGGCCCTTGCTGGCTCTCTGCCGCTTACCTCGCCCCCTGCAGCCCACCCCCGGCTTCCTTAGGACAGGGCTCAGAACACGGGCCAGGGAGCCAGACACCCCAAGGCCTGTCGAGGCCGCAGGTGCAGTATCAACAGTGACCAGCCCATTAGGCACACCGGTTCCTCAGTGGTGACAGGAACAGAGATGGCAAGAGAAAGCCTAGAACTTGGGGTCCCGGGGCCAGCTGGTCCGTGAATAGGAAGCTCCGGCTGCTGTGCCTATGAAACCCAGAGTGTTGGAAATCCGCCCTGCCCATCCCATGGCTGCCTCTCCAGACCCCCGACACCTCCAGCCCAGGCCCAACATCCCCAGCACCGGGATTCCTTCTCTCCCAGCCCGCAGAGAGCCTGGACTGAGGAATACGGCCATGACCACGGCAGTCACGGAGCAAACGCGTCCCACGCGTAGGAGGCGGAGCTGTGGGAGGCTGACGCGCTTGGCGGCGTTGCACGGCTGCTTCACCCAAGCTGCTGAGTTGGCCTGAGGACAGCTGGGTTCTCCTCCCGCCTCCTGGACCCCAGGCCAGGGGTCGTAACTCCCAGACGCAGTGCCCGCGTGTCTGTAAGCATGTCTGTGTCTCAGGCTCTACAGACGCAGCAGACAGCAGAAGGGACCAGGGCCGCCCTCAGCCGGCCACATCCCGCCTCAGCCCACGGATGCTGCTGGCAGCTGGTCGTGTTCCCTGAGGCCTGCGATCATTGGGCTAATGCCTTCAATGAACCACATAAAACCAAGGGAAACAAAGCCGGGAGGACAGACAAGGGCCTTCAGTACCTAGGAGAAGGGTGTCAAGAAAGAAAAGTGCCTTGTCGTACTCTCGGTGACCAGGGGAAAGCCACCCGGAGAGGGACGCTGGCGTTCCCCCACCTTTAGTCATGGAGGGGAGCAGGTTTGGGACACCCACCGGGGGCAAGGTGGGCACACCTGTGAATGTTTAAAGAGACCTGTTGATGGGGTCTGCAGGCTCAAGATCTAGAAACAGTAAGATGAATTCCAGAAACACGGCAGTTATAAGACAGGCTTAAGAAATTCCACATGGAAAAGAAATCTGACTTACTGTTTTCTCCCGAATCTGCAGTGGTATCTATATCTATGTCTATGGTACCATTCTTGCAGACTTTGAGAGTCTTTCTTCCACTAGGTTAGGTGGAGAATTGCTCAGGTCACTTTCTTACACCTGCAGAAGCACACACTCAGTGTTTTCTTTTCCTCGTATTGTGTACAAAGCATGGAAGACTAGAAACATGAAAATAAAGCAAGCATTCTGGAAGGAATTACAGCCTCCAGGGGCTGAGGAGACAAGCAACAACTAAAGGCCCTGGGAAACAGGCTCTTCACAGGGGTGCCGGGAGGAACCCCACTGTGGGATGACAGCCCTTCTGAGATCTGCCTTTTCCTCTGCCCTGCCTGCATTGTCCAAAGAGCAGGCTCGCCGCCCAGGGGTTGGGGAATGGCCACAGCCCGCGCAGGGCTGTTCAGATGGTGGGACCCTCAGGAAGGGCTGGGAGCAGGTTAAATGAGCCTGGGTCCAGGGTCCCTCTCTGGGGAGGCAGCTTCGGCTCTTCTGCCTGCAGTATCTATTCAGCACTGACAAAATGTTTCCAAACAGCCAGCCAGGCGTTTGCGAACATCTACGACCTTTCCGAAGACTCTGGCTAGATCTGGGGCTGGGTGGCTGAGGGGCTGGAGGGACCGGCTTGCTGGATGTCACCTGGATGAGCCTGAGAAAAGCTCTTAAGTCACAGAACGAGGGACAGCAGGTGAGCGCATTCAGGTCCTAGTCTCTTCACTCTGCATGTCATTCTCCCAGGAAGAGATCAGCAGGGCGCTGGGACCCCCCGACGGAGAGGAAAGCAGTTGTAAACTACTCAGCTTGAAGGAAGTAAAAAATACTCCTCCAAAATCTCTATGGATAAACTTGGGACAGATAACGAAGGCACTTTTGAAAGACTAAAGAAAGCTCTGGGACTATTTATGTCCTTGAAAGGACTTTCAGAACAAACTAAACCCACAAACAACTGCCCAGGGAGGGGGTGATGGGAAATATTTGCCCAGGCCTGCAATCGGTCACCAGTAGAAGGGCATCCCCGCTCCACCAGGCGCCCTCGCCAGGCAGCCTCCTGAGAAGGTGTCTAAGTTCTGTAACCATTTCACTTAACTCGCTCCCAGCCCCTCCTCTGAAGTGGTACTTTTATTTAACACAAGGTAAAAATGATTACAGGCTAGATGCAGAATTTAAATCTCAAAAGTGCTGCCTTCCTAATATTTAAGAAGTACCATTCTCCATACCCTCTGTCTTCTCTTAGAAAACATCTTCTTTGCTGGTGAGGCATAAAGGAACATGCAGTGAGCGGTGATGCCAGTGGAAATTGTCACCCTCGGCCATTTTCATACCCTCCTCTCGAGCGGGGACCAGGCTGCGGGCACCTCGGTCCTGAGGGCACAGGTCCCCACCCCTCACGCCCCCGCAGCTCTGGGGAAACAGCATGGTGGACCCGGCAGCGGACAAAAGAAACGGAGGCCACGGGGGAACTGCAGTGTCCAGCCTCGCCAGGGGTGAGGTCCTCGCCCACTGTTGACCCCGCCTGTTGGCCCTCTTGGGAGGCGCTCCCCCTCCCCAAGGGACAGGGCGCTTTCGTCATCTGGACGAGTCGAGTCAAAGGCGCGACCTTTAGTGAGGGTGCTGCTAACTGGGTTTCCTAATACTCTGGTCCCAAGAACCAGAAGGCCTTGCTGCGTGGGGTCCATTCCCACCTGGACCTAGACCTCCGGTCACGCCGGAAATCAGCCCACTGGGCCCTTCCTCCATCACAGTGAGGAGCTCCACTGCGAAGAGCTGTCTCCAGTCACCTGCTGGCTTCTGACCGCAGACGTGACCCCTCCCGCGGCCCGTCCTGGGTGGGGCTGGGCCAGGCCAGGCGTGAGGACCCAGAACTACCTGCGCCCCGGCCTGGGGGCTCACAGCACTCGGGCTGTCCCCACGCCCCGCGCGGGCGTAGGTTACAGAGATGCTGGCCAGCTTTCCTGTGTGGACGTTTCTAACTTCCTAAACAATTGAGGCCCCTACGAGGCAAGAGTAATCGAAGTGGGCTGCCCAGGTCCTCCATGTATGCAGCTGCCACGCTCCGGAGGGTCCCTGGTGGGTGGCAGCTCCCCTCTGGGCCTGGGTGGCCAATTTGGGGTGTGGGAGCTGGCCTGCTGTCACCTGCAGCCCGTATGGCCCATTCTGCGAGTCTGTGAGGTTTCCCGGGCCCCAGCTGGTACTTCCCCTAATAGAGGCGCCAAGGCTGAGCACTTCCAGCGGAAACTGGGGGACACATGAAACCCGTACCCTGATAATGAGGAACCTGGAGTAGAAGGCTGAAGAGGACGCAGCCGCACCTGTGCTGCACTTCAGGGGGTTTCGGAACCGCGCTAGAACCAAGCCTGTTGTCAGGGTGCGAGACGACGGGGACCTGGGCGAAAGCGGCCGTGCGCGCGCGTGCAGGAGGGAAGGCTGCGCCCGGGGACGAAAGGGTTAAGCCGCCCGCAGCGCCCGCGGCGTCCGGTAGCGGGCGCGCGCCGGCGGGAACGCGAGCGCTGGCGGGCGGGCCTCGGGCGGCCGGCGTCCCTGACGTCACCACCCCGCGGTCGCCGTGGCGACGGCCTCATCAGCGCGCGCGTCAGAGCCGCCAGTCTCTTGGCAACGGCCCGATCTCGCGCTCTCCCTCCGCCTGGCGCTCGGCCGCGCGTCGCTCCGGCGTCAAAAGGACGTCAATGGGGATGTATCAATCCGGCGGCGGCGGCGTGGGCGGGGCCGGCGGCGTGGGGGCGTGGTGGGGGCGGGGCCGGGCGGGCCGGGGCGGGGCCGGAGGGCGGGGCTGGCGGCGCGTGCGGCCAGAGAGCCCGGCGCTCGGCTCAGAGCTGACATGCGGCGCGGCCCGGGCGGCAGGCGGCCGAGCAGCGGGCAGCCGGGCAGCGCGAGCGGCCGAGCGGGCGGCGGGGGCCGCGGAGCGAGCGGCGTCCCGACCTCGGCGCTCCGAGGGCGGCGGAGGTGAGGCGCGGGCAGGCGGCCGCCGTTGGGCTCGGGGCTGCGGGCTCCGCGGCCCCGCAGGTGCGCGCGCGGGGGTCGCGGGCCGGGGCGCCGCCGCCGGGCTCCGCTTTGTGGTGAGGCTGGCGGCGTAGGGGGGGCGTGGGAGCGGGGGTCCGGGTTTCGGGACGGAGCCGAGCGCGAGCGGCGATCCACGCGTCCCGCAGGGCTTGGGACCGGGAGCCCGAGCCGAGCCGAGCGCGGGCGGCGGGCGTGGGAGCGGGGCGCACGTCCCAAGGGGTTCCCGGAATCCGGGGTCGCTGTGGAGCCGGTCGCCGGCGGGGGCGGGTGGCAGCGGGTCCGCGCGCCCGGCGGGCCGGGGGCCCTGGGCTCGGGCCGGCCGGCGCCGAGCTGAGCGCGCCCCCCGCCCGCAGGTGCGGCCCGGAGCCATGGTGATCATGTCGGAGTTGAGCGCGGCCCCCGCGGGCTCGGGCCAGGGACAGCAGAAACCTCTCCGGGTGGGCTTTTACGACATCGAGCGGACCCTGGGCAAGGGCAATTTCGCGGTGGTGAAGCTGGCCCGGCATCGAGTTACCAAAACGCAGGTGCGTGGGGCGGCGGGACCCCGGGGTGGACCCTCCGGGTTTGCACCCTCTGCGGGTGGACACCCCCCCTCCCCGGAGCAGGGGAAGCTGGTGGATCCCTGCTTGTGGGGTCCTTCGTCCTAATGTCTAAACGCTGACAGTTTTTAGTTTGGAAAAGGAAAGAAATGCTTTATATTATGATTATGCATGATTTGTACAAACATTGGGGGACAGCAAATAGGATAATGAGCAGGTAACCTAGGAGCGCAGCTGGAGCCCTGAAAAGTGAGCCTGCAGACACTTAGAACATTTATTGATCTTTGGCTTTTTAAGTAATATTAATGGTTACTTCCGTTATTTTCCTCCCTAACTTTTTGTGACCTTTGGGGACATAAAGTGTTTTAGAAATTAACCTACAGAAAATGAAATGTGTAAATTAGCTTAAATGAGAGGGTTTTTTCTTTTTCAAACAAAATATCCTTTATCTATTAAAAATTTGTAGGTTGCAATAAAAATAATCGACAAGACACGATTAGATTCAAGCAATTTGGAAAAAATATACCGTGAAGTTCAGATCATGAAGCTTCTGAATCATCCTCATATCATAAAGCTTTATCAGGTAAGGACTCAAGTTTGCCTTCCACTGTTACTTCTGGCAAAGTGTATCATGTTTTTAATTTTCAACAACTTAAGTCTCTGAAGGTTGCCCCCCTTTTTGGGTGTTTGTAGGAGTCAGGGGGTTGATTGTATAAGGTGAACAGATTGACTTCTGTAAGCTGTGCAGTTATTTTCTTGCTCTTGGATCATAATTCAGATTTGCTTCATTAAAGTTTTGTTTGGTAGTGTTACTCATTCCAGTTTTGAATGCGTGGAGGTCGGTTGTTAAATTTACTATGAAAACAAACAACTAGATCTCTGCATTGCCGCAAGTCAACCATTTAGTGTGAAGGGACGAATCTGAGTGAAACTAGACTCTCCTGCCTTTGCAGATAATCATTAATCTTTAAAACCAGCTGCTCTTACCAGCTTTCGTAAACTTATCTGCGCAAAGGCTGCAGTGAGCATTTGTCTATCCCGTTTCAACCCTTCCATCAAAAACGGAGAGATGAGGTGCCTTTGCTGCGGTGAGAGCAAAAGGAACTTGCCCTCTCATCTGCTTTAAGAACGTGCCTCACCCTGTCCGTCTGTTGGTTTGCTTTTTGTTCTTCCTTGAAACTAATAAATTGTATCTTTGGAAACTAAGTGCTGATTTAATTAGGACAGCAAAGGAATCTCTTACTTAGCCAGGTGCTTCTGCAAAATGAACTCGGGTCTACTTGCAGAAGGATAAGTTCTTTGCAAATGTTTGATATTACTCCCAGTTGTGTTGTTCCTTTTGACGATTCTCACGAAACCCTGTGGATCCGAGAGGAATATGGGACGGTGTGGGGATGTGTGTGTGCCCTTGGCAAGGCGAAGCTGTACAGTGTGGCAGGGGAGAGGACTGAGGTTGAAATGACCCCCCGGGGAGGCTGCTGCCCTGGGTTACGGTGAAGGATGAGGTGGAGTCATGGGGCTCGTGTTCCTCTAATGACAGTTTACTCAGCATTGTTAAGTGCCGAGACCGAGTCACGTGCACTCCAGTTCGTGTTTTGTTTCTGTTGTCATTTTTGAGTCAGGCCGAGATAAGATGTTTCCTCCATGGTCACTGATGTCAGTGCCTGAGCAATGTGCCCAGCCTGTTTCCACAGGAGTGGGCTGAAGCCTGTCTGTCTTTGACTTTGACAAGGGGGATGAGCCAGAGCTTTCCTCATCTTCCTGTCCTCCGCTGACCCTGTGCGGGAGGAGCCCAGTGAGCCAGACGGTAGAGGTCTTTTCTGGGGGTGAATTTTCTCATCATTCCATGAGCTGCTTTAACTGTTTGGAGACAGGGTTCAGTGGGTAGCAGCGATTGTTACGGCTCTGGTTTTGACGCTAGTGTCTAATTTTCTTCCCCTGGCCCGGTCCCCAGAACCTCCGTGAGACGCTTCAGCTCTTTCCTCGAGGTTTTTTTTAAAACTTCAAACACGTTGACTCGTAATTCTTCCTCCGTCTCTTTTTTAAATTGAGGAAAGGGATAAACTTACAGCATGTCACTCTACCACACACGTCCAGGGCAAGGGTAGTTACAAGTGTAGCGAAACTGCATTGTGTTGGCTTTTCTTGTTAGATTTGTGGCTCAAGGCAGTTGTCTTTAAAGTGCCTTTTTAAGGGAATAGCTATATTTTGAACCCTGAAGAGATCTTCTTCTGTAAAGATGTATTCTCTCTGTCTCCCTCTGAAATATTTTAAAATACACAGACATGAGTTTGTTTTACTCCTTTCAGTACCAAAGATTTGAATTTGACCTCCTTTTGTAATTAGTTATGTTTTAAAATCTTAAAATTTTTTTTCAACGTGAAATAAAATTCTCGATCAGTAAATGAACCTCTAAGGTGTGTTTGACAATGGCTCTTGCTATTGACACACACGCCGAGGAGTTTGCTGTACGGAGAGGAGTCTTTTGTAGCTTACCTGGCAAAGCTGGCCTCTCACAGCCTACTGTATCAGGTCAGTAACGCAAGTGGGGCGGGGAATTTGTTATCTATTATTCAGCTCGTGCCGGCCCTGGCTTGGATAATCTGTTGCCTGCTAGGCTTCTAGAAGAAAGGCCTCACAGAACTCTCGCCATCTCTTTTACTGCTGGGGCCTGCAGAGCCTTCACTTTGGGTGAGGCAAAGTGAGTTAAAAATACCAGAGAGGAGAGTTCCAGTACAAGTAGATATTTTTGGGAAGCAGAGGTGTATCAGGATGGATAGGTCAGTGAGGAACTCACCTCTGATTTTCAAAAAACTTTTTCCTTTTTTTTTTTTTTTTTTACATCTTTATTGGAGTATAATTGCTTTACAATGGTGTGTTAGTTTCTGCTTTATAACAAAGTGAATCAGTTATACATATACATATGTTCCCATATCTCTTCCCTCTTGTGTCTCCCTCCCTCCCACCCTCCCTATCCCACCCCAAAAAACTTTTCCTGAATAGGGATCCCCTTTGTCTCTTTATTGCGGAAGATTTTCTTTCCTTTTTTAAAATAACGAACATGCTCATTCTAGAGAAGTTAAAAATTTACTGGGGTTCAAGTAGATTATTTATACTGTTGGTATGTTCCCTTTATGTGGTTAAACGTTAGGTCTTTATTTTTTTAGGTTATGGAAACAAAGGATATGCTTTACATTGTCACCGAATTCGCAAAAAATGGAGAAATGTTTGGTAAGCCATGCTGATTCTCAGTACCTGTTGGAAAGAAATGTCCTGATCGCCCCTCCAGTGTTTGGGTCTCCCCAGAATCCTTTCGTTGTGCCCTAGGCGGCGGCCGGACCTTTGGATTTGGGGCTATAGCTTCCTTTTGTCCGTCCTCAGATTACTTGACCTCCACCGGGCACCTGAGCGAGAGTGAAGCCCGCAAGAAGTTCTGGCAGATTCTGTCAGCTGTGGAATACTGCCACAGCCATAACATCGTCCACCGGGACCTCAAGACCGAGAACCTGTTGCTGGACGGCAACATGGACATCAAGCTGGCAGGTGAGGGGCCCAGGAGCGCGCCCAGCAGGAGGGAGGTGCATGCCGGTGAGGGGCCCCATGCCATATTGCACGAGCCTTTGAAATTGTGGCCCTGCCGTTTGCACTGCACCTTCATCGCCTGTTTCCTTGTCTCTCAGATTTCGGGTTTGGGAATTTCTATAAGCCAGGAGAGCCTCTGTCCACGTGGTGTGGGAGCCCCCCGTACGCAGCCCCGGAGGTCTTCGAGGGGAAGGAGTACGAAGGCCCCCAGCTGGACATCTGGGTAGGAGCCACTGGTGCAGTGCCTGGGGGGTGTGGGTGCTCGGGGGGCACCGGTGCCGGGGCGCAGGAGCTGACTCAAGTCTGGTCCTCCTCAGAGCCTGGGCGTCGTGCTGTACGTCCTCGTCTGCGGGTCTCTTCCCTTCGACGGGCCTAGCCTGCCGGCCTTGCGTCAGCGGGTGCTGGAGGGCCGGTTCCGCATCCCCTTCTTCATGTCTCGAGGTAGGTGAGTGCCCGGCCTCCTCTGGGCGGGTGCGGTCACCAGCCTGCTGCCCGAGCTATTGGGTAACCAGGATGAGACTTTGGGGGGATGAGGAGGAATTTATTTCCTGAAATGCCTGCTTGACCGTCTTCTGAGTCTGCCATCGGGCCTGGGAGCCAGTCCCATGTCACTGTGGGGTGTTTACTAGATGCCTGCGAGAGAATCCCAACCCACTGGGTGCTTTTTCTGTGCCCGACTTATAGGGCCAGCTGATGCCTATGCGGCTGCTCCGAAGCCGGCTGGGGGCCCAGCGACAGCACTCGGGGTGCTGGCCCCGTCCCCTGAGTTTCACCCCTCCCACACTGTGCTTTTCCCTTCCACTTTGGAAGGTGTTGGACAGCTGCTTCCTCACTTGCTTGGTCACAGCAGGGTGGGGGAATCTAGGTGGTGCTCGGTCTGGTGGACGTTAGGACCACGTTCCCCAGGGACCTGATCCCTCGACCCGTGGCCCTCCTTGGCGGCAGGTCTGTGACACCCAGGCCACTGCTCCCGGCCTCAGCGTTCTTTGGGACGGTCACTTGTCTGCTCGCCACGTGCAGGGGAGCCATGTCCCCTGCAGGGACCGAGGTGGGTGCTGGGCACACGTGTGCAGGAGGCCCTCGCGGGCTCAGTGTGCCTCCCTTGCCCCCCAGACTGCGAGACGCTGGTCCGCCGCATGCTGGCCGTGGACCCCACCAAGCGCATCACCATCAGCCAGATCTGGGAGCACAGGTGGATGCGGGCCGACCCCACCCTGCGGCAGCCCACCTGCCCGGTCTTCTCCTTGCTCGGCTACGCCTCCAGTCTGGGCAGCTATGACGAACAGGCGCTGGGCATCATGCAGACGCTGGGCGTGGACCGGCAGAGGACCGTGGAGGTGCGCTGCCGGCCTGGCCTGCCGTGCCATGGGGAGGGTGCGCCTTCCCGGTCGGGGGCGGGGCGGGCCGCTGAACGGGGGAAGCAGGCGCTCGCCAGCCGGGTTAAAACGGGTGCGTGGCTGATCGAAGGGCAGCTCGCCCACGGGAGAGGGTGTTCTTGGCCACCCCACAATGGCGCGGGGGCGGGCTCTTCAGGAGCCCCCCCCGCCGGCTGCACTCTGACCCCGCTTCTCTGCCCGCAGTCGCTGCAGAACAGCAGCTACAACCACTTCGCTGCCATTTATTACCTCCTCCTGGAGCGGTTGAAGGAGCTCCGGCTTGCCCAGCCGCCGGCCCGCCCTGGCCACGCCTGGCAACAGAGGCCCCGGAGCTCAGACCTCAGCGGATTTGAGGTGAGGGGGCGGCGCCTTCGATACCCAGCCCCGAGTCTCTGCCTTGGACCGTGTCCCCAAGTTAGGAATACCCTGCTCGGACATGGCTGGGAGGGCACGCGGGCTGAGCCCCCAGGTCACCTGCCCACTCCCGTTAGGCACTTGGCAGGGGGTCCCGTGTGGTGAAACAGGGTGGGGGGATGCCAGCCGTTCTGCTGGGGGTCAGGCCCCACCCGACCACCCCCTGTTCCTTCACGGCCCCTGGTGCCACCACTCGGCCAGTGAGGCACTGGAGGGGGCTACACACGTGTCCTGAGCCCGCAGCTGGCGGCCGACGCCTGTTAACTCAGCGGGAAGCCAGCCCGGTCTGTTCCGCGACGCTGTGTTGCTTGCGGTCGTCCCCTGCCTCTGTCCCTCACGGCCTCTGTCCTCATCTGCTGGCCCCCAGGTGCCTCAGGAAGGCCCCCCCGGTGACGCTTTCCGCTCTGCCCTGCTCTGCGCGCAGCCCCAGACCTTGGGGCAGTCCGTCCTGCAGGCCGAGCTGGACTGTGACCTCCACGGCTCACTGCAGGTGTGCGAGCGCCTCGCAGGCGGTGTCCGGGGTGGGCCCGTCTGGTTCCCAGTGCTGGTGACGCCCCGGGCCGGGCCTCACGGAGCGCTGTGGTCACCGGCCTCCGTGTGTCCCCGCAGCCCTCGCTTTTCCCCGTGGACACCGGTTGCCACGGCGTGTGCCAGTGGCGCTCCGTCTCCCCCAGCAGCCTGCTGGACACGGCCATCAGCGAGGAGGCCAGGCGGGGCCCGGGCCTGGACGAGGAGCAGGTCGCACGGGGGCCCCCGCCTGGCAGCACCGGCCGGAGACACACGCTGGCCGAGGTCTCCACCTGCTTCTCCCCGCGCATCCCTCCATGTAAGCGTCCCCGTGGGTCAGGGGCATGCCCGGCGGGTGGGCTGTGACGGGCAGCGTCTTCAGGTTTGCTGTTCCTGAATCGCCCGAGGCCACGTGGACCATACTTAGACCTCGCCGGTGGCCCTCGAGTGGCAGGGACGGCGTGGGGTTTAGCTGCCCTCAGGGGCTAGCAGGGCAGGTCCTCGGCCCAGGCCCCTCTGTGTCCCAGGTCCAAGCGCCACCTGTTGGCTGTAGCCGTGCCCCCAGCCCCATGGTGCTGGCCGTCGAGGCTCCCTGGACTCTGGGGGCATCTGGCTGTCGCAGACTTCCTACCTCCAGAGTTGAGGCTAGGGGTGGGGAGGGCACAGCTGTCTGCCCCGTCAGTGGGCCACAGGCCATCTGAGGGCCCGGGAGACGCCGCAGCAGGCGCGAAGCTCCGGGGCCAGAGCACCTGGACTTGCTGCAAAGGGCGTCGGGCGTCCCCGGGTGCGTCTGGCCTCAGCAGCGCCTGCTGCTCTGCAGGTATCGTTGTCTCACCCTCCGCGGCCAGTCCTTCCGAAGGCACCAGCTCCGACAGCTGCCTGACCTCTGCGGGTGACGGCCTGGCTGGGCTCAGCGGACACCTGGTCGCTCAGGGGCTGCTGAGCGCCTGCTCCCCGCTCAGACTGGCCTCGCCACCCCTGGGGACCCAGTCCGCCACCCCTGTGCTGCAGGCGCAGGGGGCCCTGGGAGGAGCCGCCCTGCTCCCCGTCAGCTTCCAGGAGGGCCGGAGGGCGTCAGACACCTCTCTCACTCAAGGTGACTTCCCCTTTCGCACCCACTTCTGCCTTCCCTGGGAGACCCGTGTGCACCCCGGGGGGACATCACTTTGTCCTTAACGGCAGGTGGCAAACCCCTCTTCTAGCTGGTCCTGGTGGAGCAGCTGTGCTCCCTGGGCAGGCCGAAGCTGCTGCCCGGCTTCTAGACGCCCTGGCTTCTAGGACGAGCTCACACGGCCTCTAGTAGCTGGTCCTAAGAGCCCAAGAGATGCTTGGATGGCGGGCATCAGCTCCTGACTTGGAGGAGGATGGTCAGGGAGGCACCCGCCACAAAGGCAACCCATACTTGGCGGCCGGGGTCTCCTGGCACCTCCCAGGGCTTGTGGGGCCCCAGCTCCCTCCCGAGGCCCCTGCACTGCTCGCGCCCTCCTTCCACGAAGGATCCACTGTCTGCCCAGACGTGTGCTTCTTCAGGGCTGGAACTGCTGTCCCAAACCAAACCCCAAAAGAGACTGATGTCCCAGCCCCAGGAGAGGGGCTGTCATGAAGTGATGGGGTGACGAGAGGGCCCCTTGACCCTGTAGGAAGGCGTGCGGGTCCCCTCATCCCACCACGTTCACGCCACTCGGCCCCGCATACTCTCCTGCTGTCTGGAAGCCCCAGCAAGCGATGGGCCGTCAGGCCAGGGCTGGTGGACGGGTCCGTATACCTGTTGACTTTGCCTGTCCCCAGGGCTGAAAGCCTTTCGGCAGCAGCTGAGGAAGAACGCGAGGACCAAAGGCTTTCTGGGGCTGAACAAGATCAAGGGGCTGGCTCGCCAGGTGTGCCAGCCCTCCTCCAGCCGGACCTCGAGGGGTGGCCTGAGCACCTTCCAGCTGCCCGCACAGAGCCCGGGCCTGCACGGCGGCGGGGCTGGCGGCCGGGAGGGCAGGAGCCTGCTGGAGGAGGTGTTGCACCAGCAGAGGTAAGACGCCCGCGTGGCACTGGCGCCGGGGCCTGGGCAGGGCTCGTGTGGCTTGGGCTTTTCTGAGCGGCCTTACCCCCTGAGCTCCCGCTTCTGCACGTAACCAGACAAGCGCTGCCCTGCCCAGGCTGGGGGAGATCTGTGCGGCTCCTTCCCAGTAGCTGGGGGGCAGGGGTGGGGAGCATCGGCCCGCAGTGGGGGAGGGAGGGGGCGGCGGGTAAGAATGTCACGTCTGGTTGGCATCTCTGAGCTGCTACGAAAGCAAGACGGGGAATGAAATGCCAGGAATTGCTCAGGGGATGAGTCACGCCCAGAGTGGCGTGTTCCGAGCAGCTCCAGCCCGTACTTCCATGGGGTGGGCCCTCAGCCCTGGCGGGTGGAAACCCGATCGTGTGGGAGCCTGGCCGGGTGGCGGGGGGCAGCCGCGCGCCGGCCGGCACTGACCTGCCTTCCCTGTCCCTCGGCCTGGTCAGGTTGCTCCAGTTACAGCACCACCCGGCGGCCCCACCCGGCTGCCAGCCGGCCGCCCAGCCCCCCCCAGCCCCCCTGGTCCTCGCCCCCTGCGATGGCACCCTCCTCGTGTCGGGACTGCAGAAGGAGCTGGGGCTGGGGCCCGGCCTGCTGCTGCCGCCCCCCCTGCTGCAGGCCGGCGGCTCCCCGGTGGCATCGGCCGCCCAGCTCCTGGACGCCCACTTGCACATCAGCAGCTCTACGGCCCCCGGCCCTGCCGCCGTGGCCCCCCAGCCATGCTTTGCCACGCTGTCCCCGAGCCTGGAACCCGCAGGGCTGCCCCAGGGGGACTGTGAAATGGAGGACTTGACCTCGGGCCCGCCGGGCACCTTCGTCTTGGTGCAGTGAGGGGCCCGGCCGGGCTGTGACTTCTCGAAGCAATAATTTCAGAGTATGTGAAGACGTTTCCGGACTCAAAGCCAAGAACTTTTCAGCAGGCAAACAAGCAATACGTTTGGTGTTTTGGCTTTTTAGTTTATATTTTGTTTGATTTTTTTTTTTTTCCCCTTGCACTGAGCAACTGTAACTCCAAGTAGGGACTGGAAACTTTTTGAAGAAAAATAATAATCCAGGGGCCTGTCATTGGGGCGGGTGGATGGGAAGCGGGAGGAGGGCAGCGGGTGGAGCTGGCAGCGCTGTGGTCAGGGTCACGGGGTGGGGGGGTGGGGAGGGGGTCGCCGATTGCCCCCAGGAAACCGTGGTGTGAGCTGTGCGTCCCCATTGCGTGTGTGTGCGCGTGCATGTGTTAGTGGGTTGTTTTTTAGTTCACAATTCTCCACTTCCTGGAACACTTACGCTTCACTTGAAAACTGTGAACTTTCTGCTTTACGTATCAATTCTTGAAAAGCTCTCACGTCCAGCCCAAGAGAAGATAATCTATAAATTCTTGGAATCCTCTCCCCTGAAATCAGAACCCAGAGGATAGTTTTTCTTATTTTAGAGGAGACGTTTTATAAACTGCTCGGGAGCTGGTTTTCCAGGATTCTTCGGAGGGGCTGCAAAGAGGAACCTGGCTGGGGTGGGGGGACCGCGAGGTGGAGGCTCCCCGCTCCCGCCCCGGTCACTTGGCCTGGAGCCCCAGGGCACCTCCGAGGGAGCTGGGGAAGTCTCTTCCTCCTGCACCTCTTATTTCCGCTGCTAATTAAGTTTTTATGCATTTCATTATCAGGGTCCAAAAAGAACAACTGACTTGGGGTGGAGTGGGGATCGTGCAATATGGCGATTCTGTGATGCTGGGACGGACAGGGATGGGCCACTTGCGGTCGGGGGACGGCCCACCTTGTCCGGGCCCTGTGCTTGGTGGGCCTCCGTTTTAGGAAAATGAAATGAGAGGTCAGGTCAGTGCTGTTCAAGCTTTGTTCTTTTTTTAAAGCGAATACTGTACATGTATATACATAGGAGACAAACATACACTACTTATTTTTTATACTTTTTACTACGTTTTTGTGTTCCTGGTGTGAACTTCCCTCTCTGGTAACGTAACTAAGCTCCGGCACCAGGTCCGTGTGGAGGCGGGGCCAGCAGCAAGCGGACCGGGCGCATGCTCACCTGGCAGGTGAACTCAGGTGGCGGCTCGGTCCGTCAGAGGCTGCTGGACTGAGGAGGACCGTCCCTCCCCATCCCTGTGGCCAGTCAGCGCCGTCCCTTTACCAGCGCAGGTGCCTTCAGCTTGTGTCGGCTCTCGCAGCCTGCAGTGTTAGGCCCAGGTGATGCCGAACCGGGAAGGTGGCACGTGTAGAAGCCAAAGATTGCCGGGTCGCCAGAGGCCGGGGAGGCGGCCCGGGTCTGTGCGTGTGGCCAGCTCCCGCCGGCCCCACCGCCGCTGCTCTGTAGCTGTGTCCAGGAGGGGGACAAAGGACTGTCCTTGCACCTGGCTGCCAAGGAGTCACCAAAGCCTCCCGTGACTAGGAAGGTTTGGGCCAGGAGAGCGCCGGAGACCCTGGGGTGCCAGCCTCGGCCTCCGCCATCTGGAGGCACCGTCGACTCCCCTGAGGCCGCTTCCCTCCTTAACGCATCTGTTCTAACGCCGTTGATCAAAGGCCTCAGAGCCATGACAAGCACTTTACTCTCAGCGTTTCCTCCCGTCACCGTCAAGACATGTGTCGTGTCCGGTGTTTGCGACGCGTGTGCTGCGGGTTTCTCAGCAGCGCTGTCCCGCGGACTGGATGCGGGAGCCTGTCCCAAGGCACCACGCCATCCGATGAAGATGTACATAGTTTGGGTTTTTTACCATAACTGAATTAATTATTTTATTTCTTATGTTCACATGAGAAATGTATGCCAAATGATTAGTGGATGTATGTTTTTTAATTTAATATTTAAATAAAACATTTGGGGAAGAAACCTTGACCCCTTCCCCGGCTTCTCTGTGGGGGGCTCCTTCCTTCCGAGCCACTTCCTCCAGGTTCAATGAGTTTCAGGTCTTGGAGAAGAGGGCCAGGTGCCAGTTCCCGCGCCCAGCCGAGCTGAAGGCCCAAGCCCTGACCCGCTAGGAGGGACGGGCGCTCGGTGGCCCTGGCTGGGGGCACGGGAGGCCCGCTGGCGCTCAGACCCCTTCCCAGGTGGCAGCTCTGCTAATCGGCTGGATGTCTTGACACCCAGATGTGTTTTCAGCTGGTTCGTCCCCTCCCAGGGCACCATTCACGCTTCACTCTTCACCCATAATGTTCTCTGAATCCACCTAGAAATCAAGGCTTTGGAAGAATCTCACAGCCAAACTATTTCCTGGTCTTTTCAAGTTGGCATCATCACCTTCTAGCAATAGGGCAGATGGGGCTGCCAGAAGACCAAAGGGTTCTCTTCGTTTTGAGGCCTGGCAAATCTTTTTTGATTAAAAAATTCTTGAACCCTTTCATACTCATTAGGATGGTCATTATCAAAAAAACCAAAAGTGTTTGCAAGGATGCAGAAATCGGACCCCTTGTGCCCTGCGTGTGGCGCAGCTGCCGTGGAAAACAGTATTGCAGTCCCTTCAATAGCTAAACAAGGACCGTATCGTCCAGCAATCCCAATTCTGGGCACAGACCCAAAAGAACTGGAAGTAGGGTCTCAAACAGGTATCTGTACACCCACGTTCATGGCAGCCTATTCACAGTAGCCAAAATGTCGAAGCAACCCAGTATCCACCGGTGGATGGATGGATAAATAGAATGTGGTCCATCCACACAGTGGAATATTATTCAGCCTTAAAATGGAAGGACATTCCGACACCTGCTACAACACGGATGAACCTTGAGGACGTTATGCTCAGTGACATAAGCCAGTTACAAAAGGACAAATATTGTCTGATCCGCTTACGTGAGGTCCCTGGAGGAGCCAGACTCATAGGGACAGACAGCAGGACGGTGGGGGCCAGGGGCTGGCGGGCGGGATGGGAGGGAGTGTTTCATGGGGGCAGAGTTTCAGTCTGGGGAAGACGGAAAGTTCTAGAGACAGATGGTGGTTACACAACAACGTGAATGTACCCAAGGCCACCGAAATGTACACTTAAAAATGGTTGATTGTAAGTTTTATGTGTATTTAACCAAAATGAAAAGAAGAAAGATTCTTTCAAGGAGACAGGTTGAGAGGTGGACAGCAGCCTCCTCGTGGACAGTAGGGGCTCCAGGGGCCAGGAGTGGGCAAGCGAGTGAGACGGCTGTAGGGTTAGATCCACGGGGAATCCCGTGGAAGCTCAGAGTCTGTTTCCACACATTCTGGGAATAACGGTGCATGTTGCTTAAATGCCGAGCCCTTCCGACAGCCCACAGGAACTGAGCGGCGGGGGTCCTCATGGCCGTGGGAAGGAGTCCCCCCGGCAAGAGGCTCCCTGTTTTCTGGGGAGTCTCAGCAGTTTGGGGGCTTGCTGAAGAAGAGTTTTAGCATCTTAGATCGGGAGCTAGGTTCACAGTGACTGACTGAGCCGTGAGGCCGGCTTCCGGTAGGAGGGCGGGTCAGACGTGCCCCCAGGAGAGCTCAGCGACCCCAAGGGGACACCCCTGCTCGGGCCTCCCTGGGGCGTGGCCCACGGAGCTGGCTCTGCGCCCTGGCACCTCTGTCCCCCCACCTAGGAGGGGGCCGGCTCGGCCACTGAACTCAGGCCCTGTGGCTTGCTGTCGAGAAGACTAAAGGGAAATCCAGAAAATCCAGTTTACTGTTTGGGACGGAGAGTCTTATAAACCAGGAAGAACTCAAGCAAAATGCGTCTGGACCTCTTGACATATTTGGCTTTCGCGTTTGCGCTGTGTTAATAACTTGACATGCCTGTGTCTTGGCTCCCAACCAGACGCTCAGCTCCTGGTGAGGACCTCATATCTCATCCGACTCCCACTCCCGCGGGCCCGAGCATAGGCGGGCTTGCGTGACCCCTCGGCAAAGAGCCGGCAGCTGAGTGGGCCTCTGTTCTCGAGCTGGCTTGCTGCCTGCGAACGGATGGTGTGGCGCGCCATTACTATTATTGGTGGTGATGGTGTTACTGTTCTCGTTATGTAACACTTCCTAGAATTCCCAGGTTGGAGATGAGCCCGGTGCAGGGAGCCTCACATAGACCCGCGGGATGTCGGAACTCTGTCCTGGGCTTACAGATCTGCTCACGAATACTTTCCCGTCCCCCAGAACGGGAGGCCGGTGGCCGTGGGATTCGGCGAGGCTCACGGTGCATTAAGGGTCTTCTCAAGGCCCCGCCACCGCGTCTTGCTCTCCCAGCATTTCTGCACCTTGGACGACCCCACCTTCTCGGGTGTTTTGCGAGGAGTTGACGCTGTGGATGGGTGCGTTCCTGGTGGGGCGTGGGGCATGAGGTGCGGCGGGGCCGAGCCAGTCTCTGGCACGTCCCTTAGCACACGACTGCACATCTGTGTGGGGGCAGCGCTCTAGTTGGCTTTCTTGTGTTCAGGGCATCGCGCCTCGTGATGCCCCTTAGGGGGGTGTGACCACTAAACATCCCGGGAACCACTTAGCACAGCTCCAGTCACACCGGGAGCGCCCAGCAGTGCCCCGCAGGGTCCCTGCAGGGTCGCCGCAGCCATAGGGCATGTGTCCACCGGGGAGGAAGGGCCAGGGGGCCGGGGGGCCCAGGCTTGGCCCCCTTTCATCCCCACACTGGTGTTGAAAATACTGAATCCTCCCGCAGAGGTAGGAGGCCTCGCCCTGAAGGCGCTGTGGTCGGTGTGACTCTTGCTGCCCAGAGCTGGGAGCGCCCCCCCAGCCGGGCCACGGGACAGTGTGTGCCGGGGCCTGCCCTGCTTTGGGAGGAAGCCTTTCTGGGCACCTCGGGGTGCGAGCGGCTTCTGTGGGGGAGGAGGGGCACGGATGGTAGGGAGGGCGGGGTCGGAGGGGAGTGAGGGAAGTTCCTGGCTGGGGAGCCGGGGCTCATCTCCCTCCGAGGTGGGGACTGAACCTGACCTAAGAGGAACTGGCTAGCTTGGGGGTGAAAGGAAAAGTGTTGGCCCATTAGTTTTCCTTCCAGAATAACAGCGGGGAGTTCCAGATGCGCACGGGGGTGGGCACCGCCAGCCTGTGGCATGACCTTTGACCTTGACAGGGTATCCTGAAGAGGGTATCCAGGGTGGAGATGTCTTAGCGGGCCCACCTGAGGTTTTCCAGGTCTGGCTCTGTGGGCTACTGTCCACGGTGAGAGGAGAGGGCGGAAACCAGAGGGGCCTGGAATCTGAGCTCATTACCGCGAGGCTGGGAGGACAGTGGAGGGGGAGGGGGAGAGGTGGGGAGGGGGAGAGGTGGGATGGGGGAGGGGTGGGGAGAAAAAGAGTGAGCATGTTCAATCCCTCCCCTCAGGGGAGCTCCTGGGCCTCTGTCTGACTCACTCTTTAATTATCATCATTTCATTTATTTGAAGGTGATTTCTGTAAAAACTAGACACATCACTCAGGAGGCTCTGGGGACAGCGCTCCCCCCGTTGTCTTTGAGGAGCTGTGTGCTGGGATGAGGCCCACGAGCTCCAGGCCAGCCGCACTTCCCCAGCAGGTTTGGGGGGTTGGGGGTTCAATCGGGGGGGAAGGTATCTTTCCTCCTTCACCGAGGGTGTCCACCTCCAGCAGCAAAGGGTTATGTGAGAAGCCCGGGGCTCCGGGTGCCACTGGATTGAGGTTTGAAGACGGTGAGTAGAACAGGGGCTGCAAACCCCCAGAAACAAGGTGCCCCCAGAGCCAGTCAGCTGTGATGGACACACAGTGAAACGCACCTGTCGTGTAGTCAACAAGCTTCCACAAGGCACAGATGGTGTGACGGCCACCAAAATCAGTACACACGTTTTCATCACCCGGAGAGCCCCCGGGCCCTCTCCTGGGTCCAGCTCTCATTTCGGTGGGTTAGTCTGCATTTCCTAGAATTTCCCACGAATGGGTCATCCAGTGTGTGTTCTCCATTTGGCTGTTTTCAGTTGACAGAATTACCTGCAGGCCCGTCCAGGTGTCGTGGGCGTCACTAGTTCAGCTCTTTCACTGCCAGGTAGAGTTCCACGGTGTGGATGGGCCAGAGGAGAGTGTGTTTATCCACTCACCAGTCGATGGACACTCGGGTTGTTCCCAGTTTGGGGCTATTACAAATGGTGCTGTAAATAATGAGTGTTTGTGGGTGAGTCTTTGTGGGGATAGGTTTTGTTTCTCTTGGGTAACAGGTAGAAGTGATGGCTGTATGTATCGTGTGATAGCTATTAGCTTTATAAGAAGCAGTCAGACAGTCACCCAAAGTGACTGCACCAGTTTACATTCCCACCCGTAATGTGTGGCTGCTCTGCATCCTCGCCAGCACTTGGTAGCGTCAATCTTTACAACTTTAGCCATTCTAATAGGTCGGCTATTCTGATTTCATTTTGCATTTTCCTGATGACTGGTGATGTTTAACAACTTTTTATGTGCTTATCGGCTGTTCTATTTTTCAAGTTTATTTAAGTCTGCCAATTTTTAAGTGGGTTGTTTGAATTCTTCTCATTAAGTTGTGGGAGTTGTTTATATATTCTGCATATAAGTTTTTGTCACATGTGTGTACAGATGTATATGTGTCTATGTACATATACACACAAACACACATATATATGTGTATCTACACATATGCATATACATATATGTATGTACACACACACTCACACAGAGAATATTTCTCCCATCTGTGGCTTGCCTTTCATTTGAAGAGTGGAGTTGAAGGTTTTAATTTTTATGAAGTCCGACTTATCATGTTATCTTTTATGGTCAGTGCTTTTCATGTCCTAAGAAAGCTCTGTCTACCCCAAAGTTAAGAAGATGCCCTCACTCTCTTCTAGACGTTTTATACTTCCAACTTTTCTGTCCACATCTACAATCCACTTTGAGATGATTTTTGCCTATGTTGTGGGATGGCAGTCGAAGTGTATTTTTTCTCTATGGATGTCCAATTTTTCCAGCACCATTTATTGAAAAGACTCTCCTTTGCCCCATTGAATTAATTGGTCACATTTGTCATAAATTTAAGGACCTACTTCTGGACTCTGTTCCATTGATCTACATGTATATCATATGGCGATACCATGCTGCCTTGATTAATTTTATTATTACAGCTTGAGTCTTGATAAAATTAGGTAATGTAAGTCTTCTAATTTTGTTCTTCTTTCTCTAAATTACTTTTGCTTTTCTAGGTCCTTTGCATGTCCGTATAAATTTTAGAGTCAGCTTGTCAAGTTCTATAAATTGTATCACATCTGTTTATTTGTGTAGAATTGGCATTATTTCTTCCTTAAGTGTTTGCTGGAATTCATCGGTGAAGGCATTTGAGGGTGGAGTTGCTTTGTGGGAAAGTTTTAAGTTACAAGTTCAATTTCATTTATAGGTTGAGAACTAGTCAGGTTTTCTATTTCATCTCTGAGTGAGCTTTGGGAGTTTATGTCTTTCAAGGCTTTGTCCATTTCAAATGAGTTGTTGGCTTTATTTCTCTTCCTTTAAGTTGCGTTAAGTTAGTATCCTTTTATTGTCTGTAGGCTCTTCAGCAATGCCTTCCATTTCATCGAGACTTGTTTTGTGGCCCAGAGTGTGGTTTATCTTGGTGAATGCTCCAGGTGCTCTTGAGAAGGGCGTGAGCCCTGCTCTTGTTGGGTGGAGTGTATTACAAACGTCAGTTGGGTCAAGGTGGGCGACGCTGCTGTTGAATTCTCCTCCATTCTACTGATTTTCTGTCTTTTCTATTCACACTAAGAGAGGAGTGTTGCGATCACGTGGATTATAGTGTGGATGTATCTCTTTCTTCTGTTCGTTCAGTTTTACAGTAACGTGTTGTGAAGCTCTCTCTTACCTGGTACCTGCGTTTTCAGGATTGTTGTGTCTTGATGAATTGGCCCTTTTATCATTATGAGCTGTCCCTCATTCTCTTGTTAATCTTCCTTGTTCTGAGGTCTACTTCCATATGGAGATTCTAGCTTTCTTGGGTTTGTGGTTGCATGGTACATCTTTTACCATTTTTACACTTTTAGCCCACTTTTAAAGTGGGTTTCCTGCAGACAGCATGTAGTTGGGTCCTGGACTTTTATCTAGCCCGAGCGTCTCTGCTTTTTAATCATTGCGTTTGGCTCATTTAACATATACTGTAACTAGTGACTCGGGTGTGTCTGCCTGCCACCCACTGTTCACTCCAGTCTGTCTCCTCTCTTCTTCGCTCCTTGTCATGACCTCTTCAGACGGCTTCTGCATCGACTGCATTTTTTAATATATATATATATTTTTTAATTTATTTAATTAATTAATTTATTTTTGGCTGCGTTGCGTCTTCGTTGCTACACGTGGACTTTCTCTAGTTGCAGCGAGCGGGGCCTACTCTTCGTTACAGTGCACGGGCTTCTCATTGCAGCGGCTTCTCTTGTTGCAGAGCATGGGCTCTAGGCACGCAGGCTTCAGTAGTTGTGGCATGCAGCCTTCAGTAGTTGTGGCTCGCAGGCTCTAGAGCGCAGGCTCAGTAGTTGTGGTGCACCGGCTTAGTTGCTCTGTGGCATGTGGGATCTTCCCGGACCAGGGCTCAAACCCGTGTCCCCTGCATTGGCAGGCGGATTCTGAACCACGGTGCCAGTAGGGAAGCCCCGCGACTGCATTTTTTTTTTTTTTTTTTAATTTTTGCGGTACACGGGCCTCTCACTGTTGTGGCCTCTCCCATTGTGGAGCACGGGCTCTGGACGCACAGGCTCAGCGGCCATGGCTCATGGGCCCAGCCGCTCTGCGGCATGTGGGATCCTCCCGGACCAGGGCACGAACCCGTGTCCCCTGCATCGGCAGGCAGACTCTCAACCACTGCGCCACCAGGGAAGCCTGCCGCGACTGCATTTTAATCACACCATCTGTCTCCACGTGGGGAGGGGTGTGGCGCACGTTCCCTTGGTACGCCTCCCGTTGGTCAGACTGTGGACACACAGCCACACCACCACTTTTATCATGTTTTGTACAACAGTGTTCTTGTAAGATTTCTTCTTATGGTAACGGCAACGATAGCGACAAAAGATCGGCCACCACTTGCGAACACGAGGCTTCACTGCTGGAGGCGGAGATAAAGACTTAGCTGGGACCAGTGGATCGATCTTTCCACGAGCTCCAAGCACGGTTCCACCTGTTGGACTTGACCTGCGCACGCAGGTCTGCAGTGGGTGGAGGCGCTGACTCCCCAGCTAAGCTGGGCTGTAGCCCTCCAGCCCCTTCTTCCCTGTGCCCTGGCTGCCCGGGGAGCAGGGAGGACAGGCACGGATGCTGCGGCACAGGGACTCCGGGTGATGTGAGCTGCTGCTGCTTATCACCGTAGAGCTTCTCCCTGACCTTCGCAGGCACTGCCAACTCTCACCTCCTGTGGGTGGGGAAGGTGGGACCTTAGGCGTGGGGCTGGCGGTGGACCCCGGGGCCAGCTGAGCCTGGCTCCCAGCCTGGTCCTCGGAGGGTCCTGCTGTCCATCTCCTCTCACTGGACAATCAGAAGACCCTGAAGAACAAGTGGGAAAAAGAGGGGGATGGGGGGCTGCCCAGACGGGCACAGGGGCCGCCTCCCCTGTGCGTGGGTCACCCTCAGCCTCGGGGGTGAGGAGCCCCCCTGGGCACACGGGGCCAGCCAGGTCCTTGAGCCTGTCCCACCCACGGCCCCCCAGCAGTGAGCTGGCCCAAAGACTCCGATTCCCAGGGGGACTCTCTGGGCCACGGTCGAAGCTCTCCACATCAGTGGTAGATGGGTGGCGGGGTAAGGGCCCAGCTGGAAGGGTCTGGAGCCCTGCTGGCCACCACGCTGGAACCCCTGCCCCACGCCTGGGGCCCCCGGCGGCTCTGTCCGCCCTGTCCCGCGCCCAGAGCTGCAGGCAGGCTGTGCGGTGGATTCCGGGCCGGTGCATTGAAGACATTTAATGGGTGAGTCTCCTCTCCACGTGGGGTATAATTAACTTCCCTGAAATAGGCGTGGTAGCCCCGTAGTCTTCGCCTGTCTGAGTCAGCCGGTGGTTATCACCTCTCATGGGTACGGCGTGCCGTCGGCCACCGGGAATTCAAAGAGCCCGCGGCTCCCAGCCAGCCCTGCCGCAGAGGTGCAGGGAGATTCGGGGGCCGGCCAGAGGTCGGGGACGCGCTGCCCACCACGGCCACCCTGCCCAGGGCCGCGGGGGCCGAGAGGCATGTGATGGAGAAGCATTTTCCCAAGAAAATGACCCCTCCTCCTACCAAAGACTGGTGTTTTTGGTTGACACACACACTGTGTCATGAGCAGGGGCATCTGTAGATGGACACGCTGTCCTACTGGGGCGGGCAAAGGCGGACGGGAAGACAGAGGAGACGGAACCCAGCCGCCCCTTCCCTGCTGACCTCCTGCCCTCCTCCCGGGAGCGCCGGCTTCTCTCAGCCTGCATCTCGGGAGGGGGAGTGAGATGCCAGCCCAGCACTGCCACGTGCCTTCCTGTGGGAGGGGGTCAAGTGTGCCCGGGCTGTGGATCCGAAGCCCGGACCCAAGCAGGGGACACAGGGTGCCCCTTCCTCCTGGACCAAACGACACTGTTCCCTCCCTGAGTTGCTGCTGGGTGAACAGAGCAGGCTGCCTGTGAGGCCCCGGTTTTATGAGGAAAATGGCTCCCCCCGAGCTTGTGGGGGAACTCGGGGCAGGCTTGCTTCCAGGGCCCAGGGCTCGGGGCCCGAGGGAGCCGTCAGCAGGGCAGACCCAGGGCAGGCGAGGGCCGGGCAAGGGCCACTGGGTAGGGTGGGGAGTGCCGGCCGGCCCAGGAGATGGAAGAGCCTGGCACAGGGTCTGCCCCGCCGCAGCTACGGAAGAGGGGCCAGCACCGCGGCCAGTGGCTAGAGCAGGGCTGCAGAGGGGCTCCCCCGGCACGTGTCCCGCCTGTCCTGGCCACAGAGCCTCATCCCGCCTCTCGGGGGCCCAGGTTGCTGGGGGTGCTCGTCTTGGTCTGCTCGGGCCGGTGGGGACCCCAGCAGACATGTTGGGGTGGCCTGGGGATGGCAAGGGCAGGGTGGCCTCCCGGTGGTGAGGCTGAGGGAGGGACGCCGCGGGCGGGAGGCATGCATCCTGCTGTCTCCCTAGCCTCGCTCCAGGGCTGCTGCCTACAGCCAGACTTGTGGGCCCCGACGACGGCCCTGAGTCCTGTCCCCTCTGGGGCAGCTGGTGCCTCTCCCTCCATGAATTTAAGAAAGATGCCGAGTCCCCAAACTCCCCCTGCCCCTGGGTGCCCCAGGCCCACTCTGAGCCCCGCCCCCAAGCCTGGATCTGCGGCTGCCCTGGGTGTGGGCCGGTCCTGGGCACGGGGCCGGTGGGAAAAAGGGAAATGAAAGCACAGTGGGAAGTGGGCGGCCCCAGGCGGCCGAGCCAGTGCAGGACACAAAGTCACAAGGTGGCGAGGCGGGCAGCGGGCGCTGGGCTGGTCTTGGTTCTAGAACCTCAGGGGCCCCCAGGGAAGAGCACTGGGCCCCCTGCCCACTTGCAGGCTCCGGGACCCCGGACACGCGGGGAAACTGTCGGGGCAGCACCCTCTAATCACCCGCCTCCACTGCCCTCGGCTTCCAGGCTCCCCCTTTGGGGTAGGGCCCCTCCAGAGCAGCGAGTGAAGGCCTGCGGGGTAGCAGTGCTGCCCGGGGGCGGGCAGGGTTACATCCCACTCCTGTTCCCACAGTTCACAGGGGGTGGGACTCGGGCAGAGGTGGCAGAAGTGTGACGCAGCATTGTGGCCCTGGTGCCTCAGGGGCCCTGTCTGCTCTCAGAGACACAGTGATCCCTCCATAAGGAGAGTCTTCCCCGAGCTCAGGACGGCTGGAGACACCTCTCCAGAGGTGGCAGGGGCGTGGACCCGTGTCCACAGGCCAGGGGACAGCAGGAGAGGCCCCCAGAAAGGGCTGCGGGGAGCCGGCAGGAAACTGAGGCCAGAGAAGGGGCCGAAGCCGGGCCACCACAGCCGGGATCCTCAGTGGTGGCGCCGGCGTCCCCGCCTGCGGGTGACAAGCCCAGTGCTGGGGACGCTCAGCGGGCTCTGCAGCCCTGCGACGAGCAGGGCGCAGGACCCCGTGCAGGGCTGCTGTGCTGGCGGCCACTCACGGTCACTCACCCTCATGGCCACTCGTGTCCCAGGGTTCGGCTGCAGAAAGCGGAAGAGAGAGCTCTGGGCTGCGCCTGCGCCCCCGGGGCTCACCACTTCTCCTGGCCCCCCCGAATCCTCCCGCTTCACCTTGAGTGGGAGGCACATGCCCAACCGCCTTTTCTGAGAAGGCCAGGGCACAGGATGGGGTGGCAGAGGCTTTGTAGGATCTGACCCGAGCGGGCCGCTCTGTTAGGTGCGCGTTTGCACACCGTGGCTCTCACGTGCACGGACCTGGGCGCACGCAGGCACAGAAACCATGCTGCACTTGTTCTGACTTGGTCACCAAAACAGGCTCGAAAGCAAATGCTTGGACCCCGTGCTGCTGAGGAGGAAGCTGAGGTTTGGGAGGGTCAGTGACTCAGACAGAGGCCAGCTTACCAGCTGCTGTGGCCGGTGTGACTCCAGGTCAGGTGCCCGGGAGTCCGGGGACAGTGCTGTTGGCCATGCGGGCTGGGTGGGCGAGGTCCTGGCAGGAGAAGGACATCTTGTGTTGGTCAGTGTGGCCGCGGGGGGAGAGGTGACCTCGGGGGAGGGGTGACTGTCAGAGGAGAAGCACCCCGTGGGCTGGCGTGGGGCTGCCCGGGGACCCTCTGCTGCTGGGCCAGGTGTCCCGCCCTCCCCCACCCCGCCCCATGGTCAGGACAGCTCGTGAGACCCCGAGCTGCTGATGTCACCCGTGCCAGCCGCCAGCCAGGTAGGGCTGTGCTTGCCTGAGACAAAGGAAGGCTCCAGGCACAGAAAGCTGCCTACCTGTGCGTGCACATGTGCGCGTGTGCCTGTGTGCGTGTGTGCGTGTGTCCACGTGTGCTCGCAGGTGTGTGTTCCTGAGTCTGAGACCTCTGTTGTCATGGGGAAAATGCAACATGGTCACAAGAGTGCAAAGTGTCTTGAAGGGGCTGGAGGCCGAGCCAGGTGAAGGTCTGTGTCACACGTGGCCGCTGAGGCCAGCACCACCTTTGCTCCAGAAAACACAAAGCGGCTTTTCCCTTTCCTGGTCCACTGGGACCCTGTGCACCAGGCAGAAGGAAGTGGAAGTTTACTGCAAACTGGGTTCCCTGGAGCCTTAGTTTGTTGTCAAATATTATTATAAAGACCTGCCTCGAAGAAGGCCCTGGTGGGAGGGCCTGGGCTGGCGCTGGCGGCGAGCAGGGCACCCGGTGTGCGGAGGGCCAGCTCCGTCCAGTGTGGGGCTCTGAGAATCTCCCCCTCGACACGGCAGCTGGGGTTTCGGCCACCCGCGCACACCTCCGTGTCCTGTGGAGCCGGCCTTGGCCTCGGCGCAGAGCTGAGTCACTTGCCGGGTGTGAGCTCGCCTGATTTTCTGCACACGTGTTACTCTAAGTATTGCATAAACATGGGTCCCCTTCGGGGGCATTTTATCCTTGACTTTGAAACTTAGGTGACACCCTCTGTGCTTATTTGGGGGTAGACTCAGAGCCAAATGCAGAGACCCAGCAGCCTTGGCACTGAACTCCCCTGGACAAGATCCTTCTAGAAGTCAGAGGCGGTGGCCCCTTGGTCCCTGAGGCGCTGCCCGCTGGGAGGCCCCTCCCTGGGTCTCTGTCTTGGGGCCTGGAAGGGTGGTCTCAGCCCCCTGGGGCTGCTGTGGTGGAGGTGCCCCCCTTCCCCTTGGCCCCAGCTCAGCGAAGGCCTCAAGCCAACCCACTCAGGAGGTCTGGAAGCCTCCAGACCAGTTCCTGCAGGAGCTCCCTCCCTCCCGGCCTTCTCGCCTGAGGTCTAACCCAAGTGGGGGTGGATTGGGGTTGGCAGGGAGGCGCCTGGGACAAGTGCTTTCGGGGTGATTCATGCAGGCACTAGAGCCCTTGAGACGCTTCCTTCCTCACTCTGACTGCAGTCTGCTCGTGACCTTGGGTCAAGAACATCCAATTGGCTTGTCCAGGCGAGGCCCACTCTGTCACCACGTCCACCCTAAACTGAGGGCCGTGACAAGCTCCTGGCTTGACTCTGGGCGCCAGGAGCCCCTCTCAGCCTTCCCGGGGCTCTGAGGCAAGGCCTTCCCCTGTCCCTGGGTGTCCCTGGGTGTGAACCAGCCCCTGGACCCAGGGCAGGGTGGTGGCTCAGGCCTGGAGTCCACATTCCGTACGCTCGGGCTCCCTAGGCAAGGTCTGGCTTGAGATGCAAGGTGGCACTGCGGGGATGGAGGGTCGGGGGACGGGGGAGTCAGCCGGCGACACTACTTGTGAGGCCCAGTACAGAGGGAAAACGAGGCAGCCATTGTCCAAAACGACCAGGACAATCAAGGCAGCAACAGCAGTGCTGCCCCAGGTGAGGGGCCTGTGCACCTGTGTGGGTCACACCTGTGAAGCCCACGGGGGCCTGCGGTTGAGGGTTCCCAGCCTGGAGGCTGAGGGTGCTGCCCAAAGACCTTTAATGGGCCCCCTGATTCAAGGTGGTGGAGGGGAGACAGAGAGGTAGAAGGAGAGGGGAGGAGAGATCCATTTGTGGTTAAACTGGGGGGCCTGGGTGAGGAAGTGTCGTTTCTGCTGGGCAGGACTGCACGGGAGGAATATGGGGGTTTTAGGAAGAGGTGCTATGGTCCAGGAATTCAGTCATGCTGCTGGAAGAAAATGCAGGTCAACAATTTGTTTGCAAATTTTGTCTGGTTGCTGTGAGTATATTTACTCACCTCATGATCCAGGATAGAAAGAGGTGGTGCCATCCACAGACCGCCCACCTCACTTCTCTGCAGCACCCGGCCTCCACACCTGCCATTCCCTGCCCATACCTGGCCCTTCACGGACATCTCGGATCGTGTGTAGCCCCTGCCCCCAACCTCTCTGATTTCTTGCAGTTCCCTCACTGGGATGCTCTGCAGGCCTTTGCCCGGGTAGCTGCATGTGTCCTTCAAGATCCAGCCCTGCCCTTTCCCTTGTTTCCACGGTACCTGTGCACGTGCCTACCTGAGTGCCTAGTATGTTAACCTGGTGTTCCTGGTCTCTCTGTTTTAGGTAGAACTCTCTTGGTGCAGAATCCCAATTCAAATGAATGTAAGTAAAAAGGAAATGTAGGGCTTCCCTGGTGGCGCAGTGGTTGAGAGTCCACCTGCCGATGCAGGGGACACGGGTTTGTGCCCCGGTCCGGGAAGATCCCACATGCCGCAGAGCAGCTGGGCCCGTGAGCCCTGGCCGCTGAGCCTGCGCGTCCGGAGCCTGTGCTCCACCACGGGAGAGGCCACAACAGTGAGAGGCCCATGTACTGAAAAAAAAAAAAAAAAAAAAAAAGGAAATGTATTAGCTTACATGAACTCTATCACCTGGGAGCCGCTTTCGGCATGGCTGGACCCAGGAGCCCAAATGATGGCCTCAGGGCTCTGCCTCTCTCTTCATGTCTTGGTTTTGCTTGCTTTCAGCTGACTTCACTCTGGGTGTCAACTCTCTCCCCACGGAGTGGAGGTGGCCTTTGGCAATCCCACATTTGCTTCCCACTGAATTAGCCCCGGTGGGAACAGGCTGATTTTTCACCCATCACTCTGCAGATAAGTCCCAGAGGGGGTTCTTAGGATGTGACTTGGGTCACGTGAGCATCCCAGAACCAACCACTGTGGCTAGAGGGTGGGGTATGTGTCTGTCTTTCTATTCAGTGGGGTCAGCCCCATAGAAAAGAGAGATTTGTGCCTGGCAGAGGGGAGGAGACTGGGCAGTGTCCGCACCCCCAGCAGAATGGATGCGTTCCTGGCGGGAGGGTTGTGCATTTTAGGTGTCTCTGTACCCCCCGGCCCCGCGCACAACGCCTGGTGGCGTATGGGCGCGTACAATCTTCAGTGACTGGCTGCTCCTGCCCGTAGGGGCTGTGTGGCCAGAGCAAGTGGAGCGTGTGGGCTCTGGGGAAATTGTGGGGAGCCTCTCGGCCTCCAGGTCGTGGCTCTTCCTCCTCTGGTGCCCCAGGCTGAAGCACTGAACTTGGCAGCAGGATTGACTGGTGGAAGGGTGGGTAGGCAGGCTCTCCCTGCCCCTGAGGCCCTTCTCACTGTTATCGTATTGCTGGCCCCCAAATCAGAACCCGTGGCCAGCAAAGGCCCACAAGGTCAGCCCTACCCCTCCCCTCCCCCAACTCTAGGGGTGGACACTGCCCATCCCTGCCTTGCTTCCTAAGGCTTGTGGACACTTTTGCAAATTGTCCCTTTATTAAACGCTCCTCAAATGGCCCAGTTTGATGGTAACATCTATTTCCTGTCAGGCCCACACCTGGAGCCCACCCGCAGCCCCCATAAAGACACAGCCAACGGCCATCAGAAAGGACTTTCCCAGGCCTTTCCCAGTTGGAGAAATCTGGAAGCAACTTTCACTTTTTCCTCAGATTTATCCTCAGTAGCATTGGCGAGTGGTAAGAACTTTTAATAAAATGCATTCAGACGCCAATGTTTTTTACGTTCTCATTACTAGTGGTCAACCTCCATAAATAATTACTCACAGGGCAGCGTGTTAGAAAACCCTGCTCAGTTCAGTGGTCACCCACTCAGCCTCTCCTCTGTGTGTGGGAACCATGGTCTCGGGGGCCCAGGAGCCCCTGGAGAGAGAGGTCTGAGGGCTCCAGGCACGCCCTGGCCGCATTCCCATTGTGCGGAGGTTGCATTCACCCGCCCACACTCTGGGAAATTCCCCGGGAGCAGGGATTTCCTCGCTGCATCCCTGGACTGGTGTTTTCCCTCCGCAGGAAGCCCAGGAAGCCAAGTCTCTTCCTGGCAGGGATTCCCCGTCCCAGTCTCAGAGCCCTGACTGCCAGCTCGCACACCTGGGCTGGTCCCCGTGGAATCCGGGGCAGCACCGGCCGGGGGCCCCGGCGACCTGGGCCAGGGCTGGAGCCTGCCTTTGTTTAAAAGTTTGAATGTTTTGTTCATCATGAACATTTTGATTTTTAAAAGTGTTGTCCTAAACCCTCCTACACTGTTGGGGGGAATGTAAGTTGGTGCAGCCACTATGGAAAACTGTAGGGAGGTTCCTCAGAAAACTAAAAATAAAGTTGCCATATGATCCAGCAGTCTCACTACTGGGCATACACCCAGACGAAACTCTAATTCAAAAAGATACATGCACCCCAATGTTCACACCAGCACTATTCACAATAGCCAAGACATGGAAAAAAGCTAAATGTCCATCGACAGAAGAATGGATAAAGAAGATGTGGTACATAGATGCGCTGGAATATTACTCAGCCGTAAAAAAGAACGACATAATGCTGTTTGCAGCAACATGGATGCAACTAGAGATTATCGTACTAAGTGAAGTAAGTCAGAAGGAGAAAGACAAATACCATATGACATCACTTATATGTGGAATTTAAAATATGACACAAGTGAACCTATCTACGGAACAGAAACAGACTCACAGGCATAGAGAACAGACTTGTGGTTGCTAAGGGGGAGGGGGTTGGGGGAGGGATGGAGTGGGAGTTTGGGGTCAGCAGATGCAAACTAGTATGTATAGGATGGATAAGCAACAAAGGCCTACTGTAGAGCACAGTATCTTATGATAAACCGTAATGGGAAAGAATATATATTTAAAAAAGAATGAGTATGTATATGTATGTATCACTGAGTCACTTTGCCGTGCAGCAGAAATTAACACAACCTTGTAAATTAGCTGTGCTTCAGTTTCAAAAAAAAGTGTTGCCTTGGAATAGTACCCATCTTGATTAGTGAGCTTTTAGCATGCCCCCTTAAGGCCTGTCCCGGGCTCTGGTTTCCATCCTTGGGTGATGGGACGCATGGGGCTGAGGTGGGCTCTGAGAGTAAGACCGGGACCAACGAGAGCCTGGGTCCCCTCGGTCATCTGCGTAGGGCCGTCTCCGCGGAGACTGAACCCCCGAGCTTTTGTTCCCCACTGGAGCCCTGTGTCAGCGCCTGTAAACAGTATACTTCAGGGGCCTGACCTAGAGGACAGGAGGGCAGCCCAGAGGGACACAGAGCAGCCACGACAAGCCTGCTTGTCCTTGCTGGCCACTGCCCTAGGCAGTGATGGCTCAGGGCTTCTGAGGCAGGAAAACCCTGAGGGCTGGGGTGAGTCCTCCCCGAAGAGGGTCAGGGACCCCAGCATGGCCATGGCGGCGCCTCATCCTGCCTGGCCCTGCCAAGGGCCTGGACTCCTCTAGAATCAGAACAGCCCCGTCTGCTTTTGAAGCTCCCTCCCTGGCTGTCGGAGCTGAAGAACATGCCTCTGCCCTGTTGTCTGGCGCCCATGTCTCCCTGAGTCACGTTCTGAGTGTCAGTACGAACACTGTGTTTGGAAGCAGGTCCATGAACGGATCTGATCCCAGGTGTGCAGAGCACAGGCGTCACTTTCTCCCCATCGCACCTGCGTGTTCTCCCCAACCCTGAGTCCTGGGATGGCCCAGGTGGCAGACGGAAAGGAAGCACGCAGGCAGGCAGGTGGTCTCCACAAGGGCACAGCAACAAGCAAGCACCCTGGTGCCCAAGGCGGTGGACTGAGCCTGTGGGGTCCCCAGGGAACCAACACACACACACACACACACACACACACACACACACACACACACACACATCCCAGCTCTCTGCGTGGCTGACCCGGCTCAGGGCTGTCCAGAGAACACCTCTCACCCGGATGGAAGGCAGCCTGCATGTGCGGCCAGGGGCCAGCTGTCGGGGCATCAGGTCGCCGTTCGTCTGGAAGAGCCGGCTCCCAGCCTGCAGTTTCCCCAGCAAGCCTGTCCACTCGGAGAGAGCAGAGCTCAGCACCAGAAAGCCCCCAGCAGGCCTGGGAGAGGAGGAGGAAGCGTGTCCACTTTGTCTTGTATTATCAGCTTTCTTATGGTTAGAGTTTGCATGGTTTATCTCTCCCTTTTAAAAAAATTTCCATCTATTCATGTCCTGATACTTAAACTGTGTCGCTTGGTAACAGCTTATGGTGGAGTCATGATTTTCTTATCCAGTCTGATGAGCTCTGTCTTTTCAGTGGAATGTTTAGTCCATTTACGTGTAATGTAATGACTTGTTATAGTTGGGTTCAAGTCTTCGTCTGCTATTGTTTTTCCATTTGTCCCAACTCCTGTTTCATCCTTTCCTCCTACTTTCTGGACTTTTCTGGTGCTCTCTCTTCTTTTCTGAAGATCTGTGCTCACATCTGGGAACACTTTCCTTCAGCCTGAAGAACTTCCTTTGGTCCTGTTTTCGTTGTGTCGGTCTACTAGTGATAAATTCTTTCAGTTTTGTTTGTCTGAAAATATCTTTGTTTTGCATTCATTTTGGAAGGGTGTTGTCACTGGGTGTGGAATCCTAGGTTAGAAGCTCCCTCCATCAGTACTTTGATGCTGGATTGATTGTCCCTGGGTTCCCTCGTTCCTAACTGTGATTCCTCTGAGGCGATGTGTCATTTTTCCCTAGCTGCTTCCAGGGTTTTCTCTGTATCTTTAGTTTTTAGCAGCTTCACTAGGATGTGTCTGGGTGTGATTTTCTTTGTCTTTATCCTCCTTGGGATTAGCTAGGCTTCTTAAGTCTGTGGGGTGATATCTTTTACCAATTTTGAAAAATTCTCTTCAAATATTTATTATGTCCCATCCTCAATCTCTTCTCCTTCTGGGACTTCGATTACATGTCTGTATGATAGACTATTTGTTATCGTGTCGCATGTCTCTAAAAGTCTGTTCTTTCTTCCCTCATTTCTTTTCTCTCTCTGTTTCACTTCGGATAATTTCTATTGACCTGTGTTTGCCCAAAATGTATTGTTTGAGTTCACATAAAGCAAACACAGAGATGATGTGATGGCCCTGTGTTCACTCATCTTTCTTGCTTAAGCCCCGGTCTGGGCTTTTCTTTGTCTTACTCTCCTTTCTTCTGCTGTGTGCAGCCTGCTGTGTAGCCCATGCAACAAATCCCTCAGTTCATACCCTGAGCTCTCAGTTGTAGGATGCCCAGTGGCTCTCTTTCAGTTTCCACTTCTCTGTTGAAATTCCCCATCTCTTAATTTATTTTATATGTTCCTCCAAATTCTTTAACAATAATAATTTAATATTAATAGCTATTTTAAAGTCCTTGTTCAATAACTATCACATCTGAGCTGTGTACGACTCAGTTTCTATCTCCAAATTTCTCCTCTTGATGGAGGGTCACATTTTTCTCCTTCTTTTCACGTCACATAATTTTTGATTGTCTCCTGCACATTGTATTTAAAAGAACTGCAGACATTGGAGTAAAGATTACTTTCCCCCAGAGGGGACCCCCTCTTTCCTCTGTTAGAAAAATGAGGGGCTGATCACTTTGGTTGACTCAGGTGAAGGCCTTCTTTATCCTAAAAACAACAACAAATCAGCATCGACCCCAACACAACAAAGGAACAAAACTCCAGGTACCCTCATCTGGTTTCCCGTTTCCTGCTTTTCTCCTCCTCTGAATCTTTCTCTGACTCAAGTCCTCGGCCGAATCTTGAGCACAGTCTCCGTTCCTGACCCTCTGATCTTCCCCATCAGTGTCCCTCGGTCACCCTTGTGGCTCCAGCCTCTCCTGCCCACGTTCCCATCCCACGCCCCGCTCTGCACCACCCCATTTTCCCAGGCCTCCAGCCTCTGTGGATGCCGCCCCTGAATCTTCTCTCTTTTCCCCAGTCACCTAATCTGGGTACCACATGGCCATCTCCAACTCCCCTTTTCTTTTTCCGCCTCAGCATTTATTTCCTCTCTAAGTCTGTACATTATTCTGTCACACTATCTCTCAAATTTGTCCCTTTTTGCCCAGTTTTGCTGCTACAACCTGAATCCAGGCACTTATCACCTCAACTCTGGGATGATGGTGACAAATGATGAGGTACTTTGTTATTGCAGCCACGGAAACCTAATACATGAGGAGGGAAAGAACAAAAGAAAACTCCCTTCTTCCTCCCCCACCCCCCGCCCCCCTGCCACACACACACAGTGTTTTCAAAGCACTGGAGGAAAACCAGCGTGATGGAGTACTTGCTCTCCAGGAAATGGATCGAGCAGGCCGATCTGACTGGCTGTGTCTATACTCATGATTCAGGTCCCCAAAGAGGCAAAGGGAAGGAGAAAGGCCCATCTGAAACAGACAGGAGCCGTGCAACAAGGGTGGACAGGTCTGAATGGAGACAAGGAGAATGGAAGAAAGCATCTTTCAGAGGGTCTCTAGAAACAGGCTCTGGTCCCTGGGCGTCAGGTGGCAGATGGACGGCACTTCCCCGCAATGTGGCCTGAGCAGTCTCGCCCCCTCCCTGCAGCTCACATCTCCTCCTCCACGGGGTGGGGAGAAGGGGGTTGACACGAGGAAAACACCCAGCGTGGTCTGCTAAGTGTAAACCATCAAGCCATCATGGATGCCACCATGGACACCAAACCCTCAATCAGTGGGATAAGCACCAGCCTGGGATACAGTTGGAGAGGCACTTGGTGAAGGCAGTCTGGAAATTCACCCAGAACACAGCTCGGGGGATGGAGAGGACCAGAGAACTCAGGTCGTGTGGGATTCACTCTCACGCCCACCAAGGAGGCGATACCATAGCCACAGCTCACTGCCTGCCCTGACCTCTGGCTGTATTCCTCTCAGAGCTCCATCACAGTGCTTTCCAAGTACCTTCGGACACACAGTGTCCCTTAGAAGGCCTGTGGCTACAAACAACAGAATATTTGAGTCAACATGGTTCAGTTGACAAGCCTGGTGTGAGAGGTTCCAGGGTTGGTTACCTCAGCAGCTCAGCATTGGAGCCTTTTCTCAGCAATTCTTCCCTACTGGTTTTCCCCACTGATCACAAAACGGCTGCCACAGCTCCAAGTATCACATCCTCACACAACAGAAAGGAAAGGAGAGTTTCTCCTTGAGTAGCTCCTTTTACCAGAGAAGGAGACCATTCCCAGACACTGACACCCCCTAATGACTCTCCCTTATGACTCAGCCAGACTGAGTTCTGGGCCTACCCCTCCTCCAGTTCCTGCCAAAGGGAGGTGGGGTTACCGTGGCCAGCCTAGACCTGTCATGCATAAGACTGAGGCTGGGTCCCCTCCCCTTGTTTGCACTGGAAATCAGCTAACAAGGAAGAAGGAGGAGGCTGGTGGGGCTCAATTCCCCTGGACCCTGCACACAGCAGGTGCTGTCCCCTCGTGCCAGCCTGTCCACTCCAGTGGGCCTCCTGCCACTGTGCTTCTTGGAGTTTGTGAAGCCCTGATCGTTGCTGCTGCTGGGGTCCTTACACCAGACAGCCCCGTCGTGTCCCAGAACGTCAGGATTTAATCCTCGAAGCAAGCCTGGGACAGGGCGGGGGGAGATCAGCTCACACTTTACAAATGAAGAAGCTGGGCTTCCAGAAGGCGGAGATTTTGGGGGACTCATCAAAAAAGGGGACAGAGCCCTGGTCCCCGGCGACTGCCTCCTCGGCCCCTCCCCAAGGGTGAGGGCTCTGTCTGGAAGAAGAGCCCTGCCGTCCTGGGACGGGGGCTGAGGCGGGACCGGGCTGGGCGAGGGGCGAGCCCACAGGGCCTGGAGCAGCCAAGGCAAGACCCTGACGGATACCTTCCCCAAGACAAAGGTGGCTGAGAAAATCTGACAGTCTCAGATTCTCCAAAATGAAGAAAATGAATACAACGCAAGATCCGATCGCCCAGAGGGTCAGCCTTGAACATTTGGGTGCGTTTTCTGGAAAAGAGAGCTTTTGCATTCATGCACGCCCTGCCCTGGTCCCCCAGCCTGGCAAGGCCCCCAGAGCAGGAGGGGCTGTCGTCACCATAGAAGCAGCTCCCTCCTAGGCTGCCTCAGTGCTCTCCACCTCCTGCCCCGCCCACCTTCACCCCAATACCAGCCCCCCGAGTCCCAGCCTGTGTGTGGGAGGGGTGCCCTGACCGGGGCAGACATGGCCCTGGGAGGTACCCAAGGAAACTAACTGTCCGAGTGCACGTGGCGGCCAGAGGCCAGGCTCTCTGCTGGGGGTTTGGTGTCCAAAGAGGGCCGCAAACCTCTACATCGGCCTCATCTGTTGTCACAGGTCTTGTCTCTTCGTGGAGCCCTGCCAGGTCACCTCATGGTGACCACTTACTTGAGGATATGGACCAGGTCTGGGGATTCAGGGTGGGTGGGACAGGTCTGGCCTTAGGCTGTGGAGGCCCATGGGGCACAGGGGGAGCTGTGGTGGCACTGTGAGGCCTGCCAGCGCCTCTGGTGGAAGATAATGGAGCTGAGTCTGGTGCTGCAGGCTCAGCAGACTTCCTGGAGGAGGTGACATCGGTGATGTGTCTGGAGGAACACGCAGTACTTGTCAGGGGAGGAAGGGGAGAGGCGTGTCGGGCAGGAGACGGTGTGTGAGTGAGGGGGGAGGTCCTGGGTGGTGGGGAGACCACAAGCAGAGCTTAGGGAGCTGGGCTGGGGCAGGGAGGGGTGGCCTGGAGCCCTGCTCCCCAGGCCTCAGGTGGACGTGAGGTAGGTGTGTGAAGTGGCTTCAACGTGAGGAAGAGCAATTGTTTTCCAGCTCGTGGGGTAAACAGCTATTTTAAAACTGGCCTTAAACCCCAATAAAGAGATCACTGGAATTATTTTGCTCCCTGTGGGACGCCCAGTAAGAGGGGGACACAGGGCAAGCCTGGCCCCGGGGCCACCTTCTGCTCTTTTTTTTCTGGGTGGCGCTGCCCCTCCGCGTGGCTGGGGCTGTCGCTGTCGGGGCCAGGAGCGAGCCCTCTGGAACCTGTTCCCCTTCTTGGGCAACCATCACCCCCAGACCAGCAGGTCCACAGCTCAGCCTGGCCTCCATGGGGTTGGTCCACTCAGCGCCTCAGCCCCCCCGTACCCCAAACAGACTCAGGTCGCCCCGTCCCAGCCGCCCTCCCGAAGCAGTCCCCAGATGCTCCAGGCTCTCCGTCCACACTGGGCAGGAGCGGGTCCCCTTCCACCTGGCCATGCAACCTGTCTGTCCTGTGGAACTGAGCTGGGTGACACAAGACTCCCTGGGGGGGGGCAGCGGCCTTTAGGGGCCCTGCACCCCACCTCCAAGTCTCTCTTGTCTTCCTGCCGTGGTGACCCTGTGTTCTGGGAGTTTCCACCGTGATGGGTGTGTCCCAGGAGCGAGACAGAAATCGGGAGGCCTTAAGCTTCGGAGACCTCGGGGCTGCTTGTTACCTCAGCATGGCCTTGCCCGTTGTGACTGATGAAGGCCCCTCCCCCCTCCACTGTTGTTCTAGAAGCAGAAGTGCATCCTGGTCCCTCCAATCCCTCCCCCCACCCGGCAAAGTCACGGGGATGGAAGCCCAGGGCTCTCTCCACCCGGACGCCCGGTCACCTCGCCACTGACACCTGGGCTGGCCTCCCTGCCTCTCAATCCCGTTAGCCATTAGCCTTCAGGAGGATGGGGGCAGAGCACCGGGCGCCCTCAGCTGGCCTTCCCTTCCTGCACTCAGGGACCCCGCCTCGACTCCTCCTTTCCCGGCCCGGACGCTGTCCCCGAGCTGCGTGTGACAGGCCCCCTGGCACAGCCCCACTCAATGCCCACTCCCATCTCTCCCTGCTCACCCTGCTGTGCAGCGGGGGGCACTGCTCTCCAGGGGGTGCCTCTCACGCTCTGCCTGGGCAACTGTCACCCTCATTCAAGGGAGGCCGGGAAGGGGACCTATCCACTGCCCAGGGACCACGGTCTCCAGATCCAGACGCACCTACTATGCGCCACCTGTAGACCCGGGCTGGGCTTTTCTTGAAGAGCTGGGAGCAGAATCCGCTGGAGCTGAAGAGACCTTTGCCCTCTGGTGGCGGTTTCCCGCTGGCCTTTCCGCACATCCAGGGAGCCCTCCCTTAGCTGCAGGTGCTGTTTCTGGGCGACGCTCCCCGAATGAGGCACAGGCAGGGCCTTGGACAGGGGAAGTGTGGGCCCTGGGCCCTCCCGGGTTGGCATAAAGTTTGCAGGAGTGAGATGCTCCAGGACAAGTGGTTATGACCTCACTCCTCCACTCTGGACCCCTCCCCACCCCAGGCGTGTCCTCTCTGGAGCCTTGCAGGAGACCCAGGTGTATGGGGGCAGAGTTGGGGCCATGCCTTGCTGGGGTGTAGTGGGATGTCTGTACTGATGGTCTACAGGGTACACCTCAGTTGTCGGCATTCTACCCCCGGTGTCCCAGCCCCAGTGGCCATGACACACAGGCTGCAGGGTCAGATGTCGGATCTGGACCCCAGCACGTCCGGCGGTTCTGGGTCGCAGAAGTCTGTGCACGGCACAGGAGAGACAGGGCTTGGGAACACAGCCAGAGCTTGTCTATGGAATGCTCCTCCAAATCTGACAGCTCACATGAAGACAGGACAGAACACCTCAGCAGAGGTTTTCCTAAATTTTATGATGCTAAAAACATGCTTGACGTCATCAGTAAAGAAACTTTTCTATTAGTTAGAAAAAAATTCTGATCAACCATGTGATAGGAAAGCCTGAATTATCTTTTTACTCTCTTTATAGGAAATATTATAATGTCCTTGTCACACGAAAAGACAATCACAGGATCCAGTTGAAAATGTAGAAAAAAAGGAAACTATACAGATCTGTCGATTAACTGGTGAAAGTTTGTCGTATTTTTGGATTTTGTCCTCAGTACGGCATTTAAAATTTGTCCTTTGCTGGGATTTTTTTTCTCATTCTAAATAGTCACTTTCGTGCCTGCATCACGTGGATATAATTTTGTATTCTTTTTCTTAAAGTCGTGCCTTAAAATGTGTAAGCATCAGGCCCTGGGTGGTGGGGCAGAGTCAGGGAAGCTTCTAGAAGGATGGCAAGTGGGGTGAGAGAAGAGGGTGCTGGGGAGTCTCCAGGAAGCTGAGCCAGGTGGAGCCTTGGGGCACTTCCTCTAGGCTTGGGGGGGACCCCTCCTGTGCTCTCCCTGGGCCTCTCTCTCCCTGGAGGTCATGAGGGGCGGGGAGGGACACCCGCCCCCGAGATGCTCTTCGCTATCTTGGACTGAATGAGAACAAATCATACAGTCGCTAGAGAGATGTTTGCAAAGATTGCAAAATAAACACAGTATTTTGTTAACGAACATACATTTGAATTTGGGGGAAAGATGAAGAACTTCCAGGCATATGCTTTTTTTTTTTTTTTTAAATAGGCTTTATTTTTTAGAGCAGTTCTAGGTTCCCAGAAAAACTGGGCGGAGAGTACAGAAATTTCCCATTTCTGCTGCCCCTACATACATACAGCCTCCCCACCGTCAGCAGCCCCACCAGAGCGGTGCCTTTGTCACAACCGACGGACCTACACCCCACACGGACATGTCAGCCTCACCCAGAGTCCTGGGCGCACATCAGGGCTCACGCGTGGTGCTGTGCATTCAGTGGGTTTGGACCTGCATCCACCACTGAAGGGTCCTACAGAGTAGTTCCTCCGCCCTGAAAGCCCTCTGTGCTCCCCCGTCCATCCCTCCCGCCCCCCAACCCCTGTCGATCACTGAGTTTTCCCTGTCGCCAGAGTTTAGACTTTATAAATGAGGCAGACTTGAGACCATGAAAGCAGCCAAGAACTGGAAAAACAGAAACAAAACTCCGAGGAGGGCATCCTGGGTGGTGGGCGGGGCCTCGGCTTGCAGCTCAGCCCTGGGCCGCGTCTGCTGGAGACCCAGGCAGGGGTCTGGGGGCTATGGGCGGCCCCCGCTGCCCCCAGCACAGCCTTTCACACACAGGAAACGCAACCAGTCTGCCCTGAACAAGGGCAGTGCCCAGTTCTAGAGTCCCCGAGCGGGGTTCCGGCTGCGTGCCATGAGCCAAGGGCCTCTTACCCGGGAGGGTCCAGACGGCCTCAGGGTCCTCACTCTTCATCAGTGGCATCTTGGCCAGTTGCCATGGAGATCCACTGGCATAGCAGTCCGTCCACCCCCAGCCAGGTCAGACCAGGGGCCACCCTGACCCTCGATGTCCTCCTCGAGACACTGTCTGTTCGGTCCCCCCCGCCTCCCCCCCGCCTCCCCCTCCCATTGGCTGTTACTTGGCCTTCAGAGCTGGGACTGGGCTGGTGGAGGGACTGGCGCCAGACCTGGGAATCCTCCATGGCATGAATTATTCATGGAGCAGGGAGGACTCCACCAGGCTCCCCCCCCACACACAGCCCCCCGACTGATCTTCCAGGGGTTTCCTCAGACTGTCTGGCTCTGGATCCTGATGCCCTTGAGCAGTTTGCTCATTGTGTCAAGGGGTGGGTGGGCGGAGGCCTGCCCCCTCTTACCCCGCCCCGGGCCCGGGCTTCTTCGGCCAGCAGCTGGGAGCAGGGCCTCGGGTGCTGGCAGGGCCTCCAGAGGCAGGACCCGTCACAGCTCACGGCCCTGAGGTGTGTCCAGCTGTCGGGGGGCCTCTCGGGGCCACAATCCCAGTGACACTGCCGTCAAGTGGGTGCCAGTGTGGACCGTCCTGGCCTCACCAGAGGGCCATCCCATCCAGGAGGCAGGAGCCCCTGCAGGGCAGAGGACAGGCTCTTTGAGCACAGCACGAGGCCCCAAGAACTCACCGTGCTTTGTGACGGAAGCTTTATTTCCTGCCCTGCTGGCCTGTTGGTGGTAGATCAGCTGTGACCCTTTGTTCCGGGACAGGGATGAAAGCATCCTGCCCTGGGGCCGTCTCCTCGTAGCCCAGGGGACAGAGCCTGCTGGCGCTGGCAATGGCCCTTGTGGCTTCCACGCGGGTGGGGGCATTGTGATCATTTCGCCGGCCAAAGCCTCCAGGCGCCCATGCCTGCCACCCACGGGCCCGGAAGTCCAGTGCCCCGCAGGGAGGGAGAAAAAGGCCGGCCCCCCTCATCTTCCTGTGCAGGCCCCCCTCTCCTGCACAAGAGAGGAGGGAAGACAAAGCTCCTGTGGCACGGGGCTGGCGCCCTGCCTTCCCTGGGACCAGGAGTTGAGCTGGAGGATGAAGCCCAGTGAGGGGTCCCCAGCCATGCGCCCCAAGGAGTGTCCTGACCCCCGAGATGCGGTGGGCTCATCCTTGACCCGAACGCCCAAGTCTTCTGAACTCACTGAGCCCCCCTGTCCAGCTGCGTGACCTGCCTTCGGAGCGGCTGCTTGCTTTCCAGGGTTCGCCTTCCCGGCAGGTCACAGGGATGGCCCCTCAGGCTGGGGAAGCTGACCTGGCCTGAGTCAGCCCCCGATGACCCAGATGTGGGAGGAATGGTGGAGAGCAAGGGGGTCACCGGTTCCTGCGGCTGAGCCTTCGCTGGCTCACCTGTAACCGGCACCCACCCCCCACCCCTGTACTGCCCTCGGGACACAGGAGAGGCCACCAGCCTGCCCTTGGGGGCACTTTCTTGGGCACGGCCACTGGAGGAGCCCAGATCCCTCTGAGGTCCCAGGAGGAGAGGACAGTTTTTCCGGACCTGATGTATCACAGGGAAGCACTGAGCACACGGCCCACGCTGCCCCTGCCTGCCTCGGGGGACACACATTTTGCACCGCTGCTGCCTGATGGGAAATGTTCAACCAGAGCGAAATGCGGATGAGAAGGCGGGGAAGGAGGTTTGGGTCGGTCACCTTGAGGCCATGTGGCTTCCCGGCCCGGCAGCGCTGGAAGCAAAGACGCTCTTGGGGGAACCCTCGTGCCTCTCCCTTGCTGAGCTGGTGGCCTCAGAAACCAGATCACGTGACTATGGTCGGGAGAGGGGAGGGAAAGGCCCCCCAGGACTGGGGACCAAGAGGCCTGGGATCCAGGAGGTGACTCTAGGAAGCAGTGGCAAAGACAGACCCTCAGGGAAGGTCAACTCCCTCCTTTGTGCTCAGGGTGACCTCGAAGACCACTTGGTCCAGGGTGGGACCACCTGCTGCCTGTGGTCCAGCGTCTCTGCTCCAAGGTCCTCTTGGCCCTCAGGGCCCCAGCTGGACAATAAACTCCAGGGCCGCCCGCCTGGTCACATTCCATCCTGAACGATCCCAAGAGGGTGTCTCCCCTCAAGAGACCTAACACACAAAACCCGTCTTCCTACTGGGACGTTAGGAAGAGATTATTCACTTTCCAAAGGAGTCTTTTTTTCCCAGAAAAGGACACTTAATTTTCCAGAAGCGCCGACAGCTGCTTCCCCGAGCGCATTCACTGTGTGATGCGTTTTTTCACACTGAGACAGCGCTTTGGGAACACGTCCAGTTCAGGGAATGAAGAAGCCGTTTGGGCTGCGGGGGGCGGCTGGTGACCCGTGGGGGCGCGCAGACGGGTGGCCACGAGGGCCGAGTCAGCAGCGCCTGCTCCCCTGTGGGGCGTTTCCTGCCCTGGAAGCCGGGGGTGGGCTGGCCTCCGCCTCCACAGGCGGCCTGTGTGGCTGTGGAGTCTCGCTGAGCAGCTGACGCCGTGCGGGACGGTGAGGATGGCGCCACGTGTGACGGGAGAGGGGCCGCGTCGTGAAATGTGACACGAGAGGGAAGGAGGGGTCGTGAGAAAAGACACGAGGGGGGCAAGCCCCCCTGGACACCATCCCCCGGGAAAACAAGCAGACCCCTGTGAGCCGTGATTCGGATCCTGCCCTGCATCCCTGGCGGCACTCACAGGGCGGGGGACATCTCGCCCAGAGCCCTCTGTGTCCCTCACCCACTGCGGGGTCCCAGGTGGCAGGGCCGGTCCCCCCAAGAAAGGCAAAGAGGTCGTGGACAGGCTGGGGTCGGGGGTGGGAAATGGGATCCAGGCCTCCTCTGCTCTGCGGTGAGAGGGGCAAGAGGGTGTGCCGAGGTCCCTGTCCCGGCCCGGGGTGAGCTGTCTGGCCGGGCCGGGCTTCAAAGCTTCCATGGTTCGTCAGAGAAAACCTCAGCGCCTTCTGGCACAGTGATCCTTTTCGTCTTTCCCTCCCCTACCTCACCCTATTCTTGGCTAAAACTTATTTCTATGTGGATTGTCACCCGAGTTCACAGGGGACCAATCTCAATTATAAACAAAGAGGCTGCAACTCACCAGACCCCTGGGCTGCGCCGTGAACTCCTAGGGTCCATATGGGGACCCCACCCCCCCAGGGCCAGCTCTCCTGAATGAAAACGTTAGCGTTCAGGAGGGCCAGGCCCCCCACCGTGCCATCCCAAGCGACTGGGCCACAGCCCAAACCACTGCGACTGAAAACATCCTACAAGGTCTGGGAAGTAGCAATAACAAACAGTCTGGGCTGCCAGGTGGGCCATGCGTGTGTGTGCTGTGTTTGCTTTCACGTAAGAGGTCTCTTTAAACAGACCACTTTATGAAGACAAACCCTAGCTTTTGATCTCTGTAAGATGGAGGAGGTCAGGGCATCCCAGACAGCAGGTATTTCCATCATGATGGCTGTGGTTCTGCTTCTGCTTTTGTTGTGATTTAAAAGGAAATTATATTTCCTAGTCTTTCTGCCCTGGGCATTTGGCCCCAATAGTGGAAAGTGTTCATTTATAAAATAGTCAGGTTTGGGGGTGGTCCGAGCTTCCCTTCCACTCTGCCTGGCGTTTCTGCAAAGGACTCAGGTGAGATGTGAGATCTGTGATGACAGTTCCTGGGGGAGGGGCACCCATCAGGAGAGGAAATGCATTTGAAGCCACATCAGGCAAGTCATTTATACGTCTTGGGCTCTGTTCCCATGTCTGTAAGATGGGGAGGGCGGGGTAACTGTCATGCCTCGGAAGTATGGGAGATCATGGTTGTTTGAGGGGCTTGTAAACTGTAGGGCACCATGCAAACACAGGATGTTAATTGTTGCTCTGGTTTGTAATTAAACGAGTGATGCGAATGGGTCTTGGTCCCACCAACACCCCTGTCAGTGCGGGGTAGAGGACGGTCACATAGAGACCACAAGCATCACTGACACCGTCAACACCTGGGCCCACTGTGCCACCCGGCTGCGCCCAATGCCCTGGTGGTGAAGAGCAGTGGGGAGCGGTGGGTCTGGGGACCAGGGGACCGCACGTGATGTGCTGGGGCTCCTGAGCCTGGCGGTCGGGAGGGGACGAGGATGGCGGACGGTCACCAAGGGCGCCCCACTTGGACCTGGGAGGGTCTGATTTAATTGTCACGGCTAGGGGCTTCCCTGATGGCGCAGTGGCTAAGAATCCACCTGCCAGTGCAGGGGATATGGGTTCGAGCCCTGGCCCAGGAAGATCCCACATGCCGCGGAGCAACTAAGCCCGTGCGCCACAACTACTGAGCCTGCGCTCTGGAGCCCACATAAGCCGCAACTACTGAGCCCGCGTGCCACAACTATTGAAGCCCGCGTGCCCAGAGCCTGTGCTCCACAAGAAGAGAAGCCACTGCCATAAGAAGCCCGCGCACCACAACGAAGAATAGCCCCCGCTCGCCGCAACTAGAGAAAGCCCGCGCACGGCAACAAAGATCCAATGCAGCCAAAAATAAATAACTTTATTTATTTTAAAAAAATTAAAAGAAAAATAATCGTCACGGCTACTGGGCAGGTAGCACAGGACGAGGAAACGCCCTTCGGCTTCACGGATGACTGAGGCGGAGACAGCGAAGGAAGCCCCTGCCGTCGGTTTTATTTCCTCGGGAAAAGAGTCTAAGGCTTTTGCAAACACCAGCGAGCAGAGGTTTATTTTCCTCCTTGAGACAGACAGATACTGAAAAGGGAGTCCAGAGGACATGGGGCAGCAGAGACCCCGCCACCAGCCAGGGTTTGGTCTCCGCTCCCCACAAAGTCCCTGTGTGCGCGGCCATGTGGCTTCCACCTCTGCGGCTCTGACACCCAGACGCCAATATCCTGCTCAGAGCAGTGATCCGTCAGCTCCCGAGAGCCGGGCTGAGCTGCCAGCAGAGCTGCCCTGGGTGAAGCAGTGGGTGCTGTCGGTCTCCCACTCGATCCCCTTTGCTGGGTGGTGGCACCCGCCCCCAGCTATGCGCTGCTAGGGGCTCACAGCTGCCGGGACTCTGGAAGGGGGTCCCCCCTGAGGGCAGCTCACACTTGGAGACCCCATGGGACAGAGTCCCCCCTGAGGGCAGCTCACACTTGGAGACCCCATGGGACAGGGTCCCCCCGAAGGCAGCTCACACTTGGAGACGCCATGGGACAGGGTGCCCCCTGAGGGCAGCTCACCCTCAGAGCCCGGTGGCCAATGTCCTAGCTTAGCCATCTTCCTGATCCTGTCACCCTCCGCCTTCCCTTCCCTCTGCGTATTAGTCGGCTAGAGCTGCCACTGCAAAACGCCACTGAAGGGGCAGCTTAAACAAGACATATATTCTCACCATCTAGAGGCCAGAAGTCCAAGATCAAGGTGTGGGCAGGTGGGTCGCTCTGAGGCCTCTCTCCTCGGCTTGCAGGTGGTCTGCCGCTGTGTCCTTACATGGCTTCTTCTCTGTGCTCCCGTGCCCCTGGGTACCCCTCTGTGTGTCCTAATCTCCTCTTCCTATAAGGACACCAGTCAGATTGGATTAGGGCCACCCTGCTGGTTTCATTTGAACGGAATCATCTCTGTAAAGACCCTGTCTGCAAGTCCAGTCACATTCTGAGGGACTGGGGCTTAGGACTTCAACATATGAATTTGGGGGAACTTAATTCACCCCATAAAGCTCGGGATCTGTTCCCCCAATAAATCACCTTCAAAAGAACCCCCACCTCAGGCTTTGCTTCTGAGGCAGGACCCCCCAGCTCCTGCTTCTCAAAAAAGGGAGGGGACATCCCTTGGTGTGAGGTCTGCTCAGAGGTGGCCTCATGGGGACCCTGGCTACAAGCTGCTGGCACTCCTGGGGGACAGGACAGTCTGCAAGTCAGGGAGAGGGGACCTGAGCCCCAGGGCCGGACATTACTCATTCTTTTAAGTATTTTAAAATGCATCTTTGTTCGGAAGCTGTCCCAGTGTGTCCATTTGTTAATTGCAAGTGTAAGATTTTCTCACATAACAATATAAACATAAATAATTTGCTGTTTAATTTGTTTGATAGGCACAGTTTCTTATTCCTGGAAACTCAGAGGAACAAAGTATTTATAAATTATAAGAATGAAAACAAATCTCTGCAGGTATGACCCGGCTTTCTTCCGTGGGCTGCCTGGGAGCTGCCCACAGGGGTGGGAACCTTCAGCCGTTTCTAGGCTCAGCCAAGGTCGAAGAGAGCCAGTCTCAAGGTTACTCCCAGCCCCAAAGCCAACTCCAAGTGGGACAACAAAAGATTTAATTAAGCTCTCTGCTTTTTCCGTCTGGGAAGCAGAGATCAGAACGCTTGCCACTGGAGGCCATGCAGACAGATGCATCTGTTTTTGGAAAACCTCCGTGCCTGGGATGCAAGACATCCATGCTCAATACTCGGGCTAAGCTAGAGAGGAGACCACTCAGACTCAGGACAGGACTTTCCATCTCTCCCCTTGCTGCTCAGGTGGAAGGACTGGCTGGAAACAATGTATCCAAGTATTAAAGAGCTACGATGACACCAGTTCCCTCTTGTATAGACCCAAGCCCCAACGCTACCCAAATGTGATGGTTTGTGGACTGATGTTCTGGCAGGTTTTGATGTCTGCTTCTTTGCGGGGGTCCTCCTTACAGGCAGCAGGGGGTTAAGTGGGGATCCAGCTTTGGGTATAAGACCAAGCCATTGCTAATTTCTTTTTTAAAAGAAATACTTGACAATTAAAAATTATATTCACTTAAAGTGTACAATTTAATAATTTGATATACATATACATGATGAAATAAACACCATAATCAAGCTAATTAACATATCCAGCACCTCAGGTAGGCTGGTTTCCTTCCTTCTTCCCTCCTTCCTCCCTTCCTTCCTTCCTTCCTTTCTTCTTTCATTCTTTCTTGTGTGTGGTGCGAACGCTTAAGATCTACCCTCTTAGCAAATTTCAAGTATATAAGGAAGTACTGTTGACTATAGTTACATTGCTATACATTAGAGCTCCAGAAGTTTTTCATCTTTTATAACCAAACATTGTACCCATTTACCAACAGCTCTCCATTTCCCCCTCCCCCCAGCCCCTGGCAATCTTTATTCTATTCTCTGCTTCTATGAGTTCTGCTATTTTAGATTCTAATATAAGTGAGATCATATATAGTATCTGCCTTTTTTTTAAGAGGGAAGTTTAATTATATACATATAATTAAATATAATAATATATATCTATAAATAATAAATAAATATTATAAATAATAATAAATAAAATAGATAAATAAATAAAATATTATAAATAATATATTTATAAATATATATAATAACATATATTTATTAAATAGATATATATCACAGTTTCTTTATCCATTCATCCTTCAGTGGACGTTTAGGTTGTTTCTGTATCTTGGCTGTTGTGAATAATGCTGCAATGGCCGTGGGGGTAAAGATCTCTCTCTGACATCTGACTTCATTTCCTTTCAATATATGTGCCCGGAAGTGGGATTGCTGCATCATAAAATAGCTCCCTTTTTAATTTTTTGAGGAAACTCCGTGCTGTTTTCCATAATGACTGTAACAATTTCCCACCAACCGTTCTTTTTTCTCCACCTCTTCACCGACATGTGTTAGCCTTTGTCCTGATAACAGCCATTCTAATGAGTGTGAACTGATATCTCATTGTGGTTTTGATTTGCTTTTCCCTGGTGATTAGTGACGTTGAGCATCTTTTCATGTATGTGTTGGCCATATGTCTGTCTTCTTTGGAGAAATGCCTATTAAGTTCTTTGTTCATTTTTATTGATTTATTTATTTGGTTGTGCCGGCTCCTTAGTTGCGGCATGTAAATTCTTAGTTGCAGCATGCGTGTGGGATCTAGTTTCCTGACCGGGGATCAAACCCAGGCTCCCTGCACTGGGAGCGCAGATTCTTAACCACTGCGCCACCAGAGAAATCCTTCTTTGTTCATTTTTAGATCAGGTTGTTTTTTTGCTACTGAGTTGTGTGGGTTCCTTATATATTTTGTATATTAACCCCTTACCAGATATACAGTTTGCAAATATTCTTTGTCATTCTTTAGGTTGCCCTTTCACTCTGTTTCTTTTGCTATACAGAAACTTTTCAGTTTGACGTAATCCCATTTTTCTATTTTTGTTTTTGTCGCCTACACTTTCTGGTCTCATATTAAAAAAAAAATTATTGCTCAGACCAGTGTCAAGAAGCTTTTTCCCTGTGTTTCCTTCTAGTAGTTTTACAGTTTCTAGTCCTATGTTTAAGTCTTTAATCCATTTTCAGTTGATTTTTGTATATGATGTGAGATAAGGGTCCAGTTTTATTCTCCTGCATGTGGATATCCAGTTTTCACAACAGCATTTATTGAAGAGACTGTCCTTTCCCCATTTTGTGTTCTTGGCACCCTTGTTGAAGATCAGTTGATCATATGTGCATGGATTTATTTCTGGGCTCTCTATTCTGTTCTGTTGGTGTACATTGTCTGTTTCTATGCCAGTACCATGCTGTTTTGATTACTACAGCTGCTTTTTTTTTTTTTTTTTTAAAGAAGATGTTGGGGGCAGGAGTTTATTAATTAATTAACTTATTTTTGCTGTGTTGGGTCTTCGTTTCTGTGCGAGGGCTTTCTCTAGTTGTGGCGAGCGGGGGCCACTCTTCATCGCGGTGCGCAGGCCTCTCACTATCGTGGCCTCTCTTGTTGTGGAGCACAGGCTCCAGATGCGCAGACTCAGTAGTTGTGGCTCACGGGCCCAGTTGCTCCGTGGCATGTGGGATCCTCCCAGACCAGGGCTCGAACCTGTGTCCCCTGCATTAGCAGGCTGACTCCCAACCACTGCGCCACCAGGGAAGCCCTACAGCTGCTTTGCAATAAAATTTGAAATCAGAAAATGTGATACTTCCAGCTTTGTTCTTCCTGCTCAAGATTGTTTTGACTATACAGGGTCTTGCGTGGCTCCATGTCAATTTTAGGATTGTTTTTTCTATTTCTATAAAGGATGCCATTGGGATTTTGATAGCTATTGCATTGAATTTATAGATCACTTTGGGTAGTATGGACATTTAACCAATTTTAATTCTTCTAAGCCATAAACGCAACATGTCTTTCCATTTAACTGTGTCCTCTTCAATTTCCTTCATCGATATTTTGTCATTTTCAATGTACAAGACTTTCACCTTTTGGTTAAATTTATTCCTAAGTATTTTATTCTTTTTGGTGCTATTGTGAATAGGGTTATTTTCTTAATTTCCTTTTTGGATGGTTCATTATGTATAGAAATGCAATTGGTTTTTGTATGTTGAATTTGTATTTACTGAATTTAAAAAATTCATTCCAATACTTTTTTTGTTGTTGTGTCTTTGGGGTTTTCCACATACATGATCTTGTCATTTGCAAATAAAGATAATTTTACTTCTTTCTTTCTGATATGGATGTCTTTTATATCTTTTTCTTGTCTAATTGCTCTAGCTAGGACTTCGAGTATTATGTTGAAAACAGATGGCAAGAGTGAGCATCTTTTTTTTTTTTTTTTTTTTTGCGGTACGCGTGCCTCTCACTGCTGCAGCCTCTCCCTCCGTGGAGCACAGGCTCCAGAAGTGCAGGCTCAGCGGCCGTGGCTCACGGGCCCAGCCGCTCCGTGGCATGTGGGATCCTCCTGGATCAGGGCATGAACTTGTGTCCCCTGCATCAGCAGGCGGACTCTCAACCACTGCGCCACCGGGGAAGCCCTCTTCCTTTGCTTTATGATGTTTTTTGTAGTGATTTGCCTTTCTTTCCTCTCTGTATCTTTTGTGTATCCAATATAGGTTTTTTTCTTTGTGGTTGGCTTGAAGTTTGCATAAATATCTTGTAGTTATTGCCTTCTATTTTAAGTTGATAACGACTTAACTTCCACTGCATACAAAAAGACTATCCTTTTGCTCTCCCCAACACACATTTTGTGTCTTATGACAGAGTTTACTTTTTTTAATATTCTGTATCCATTAACAAATTTTTATGTTCTCACTTTGATATTAGTGTAAAAGTAATTAATGCACTACCTTTACAGGGTTACACTGATATACATATATGTATATGTATGTATTTACCATGTATATATATTTACCTTTACCTGTGAGATTTGTGCTTCCCTGTGCTTTCACGTGCTGTTTAGTGTGTTTTCATCTCAATTTGAAGAACTCTCTTAAACATTTCTTGTAATGCAAGTCTAGCGGTAATGAATTACCTCAGTTTTTGTTTGGGAAAAATTCCTCTCTCCTTCATTTTTAAAGGATAATTTTTCTTGGTTAGCATTTTTCTTCTTTCAGTACTTTGAAAACATCATTCCACTCTCTCCTGGTCTGCAAGGTTTCTGCTGAGAAATCTATTGATCGTCATAAAAGGATTCCCATATATGTGATGAGCAGTGTTCTCTTGCTGCTATCAAAATCCTCTCTTTAATCTTGACTTTTGACCATTTGATTATAATGTGTCTTGGAGTGGTCTCCTTTGGGTTGATCCTGTTTAGGGACACTTGATCTTCACATATCTGGATGTCCACTTTCCTCCCACGATTGGGGATGTTTTCAGCCATTATTTCTTTAAATAATCTTTTTGCCCCTTTCTCCCTCTCTTCTTCTGGAACTCCCATATGCATGTATTAGTTCTCTTTTGTGTCCTGTAAATCCTGTGGGCTCTCTGTTCTTTTCCATTCTTTTTTCTCCTTACTGGATAATTTCAAATGGCCTGTCCTCAAGTTTGCAAATTCCTTCTTCTGCCTGGTTGAGTCTGCTGTTGAAGCTGTCTACCACACTTTTTATTCCAGTCACTGTATCCTTGCTCTCCAGAATTTCTCTTTGGTACTTTGTCATGATTTCCATCTCTTTGCTGCACTTCTTGTTTTGTTCATGTATTATTTTCTTGATTTCATTGAGTTGCCTGAGTTCTTTGGTAACTTGCTGAGCTGCTTCCTTAAAACAATTGTTTTAAATTCTTTGTCAGGCAGTTTGTAGGTCTCCACTTCTTTGGGGTCAGTTACCAGAAATGTATTGTGTTCCTTTGGTGGTGTCACGTTCCCTTGGTTTCTCATGTTTCTTGTAGACTTGAGTTAATGTCTGTGCATTTGAGGGAAAGTCACCTCTTCGAGACTTTACAGACTGGCTTCAGTGGGGAAAGACCTTCACCTACAGGTGGGTGTGAGGGCACCAGCTGCGTGGGTGTGACAGATTCTACTCTGGGAGATGAGCGTGCACAGCAGTGATTCCAGCTTCATGGAGGCACAGCAGCACCGCCTCTGTGGAGCTGCACCAGCTGACGTCTGTGCCCATCATGGCTGCAGGAATCCATGGTGGCAGCAAGGGCCGTGGGGTCCTTAGTGGTGAAGGCTTCTGAGATCCTCCAGTTCCTCTTATCCTCATGCGGGAAAGCTGTGGCCAAGGGATCTCTCTTGGTGCTGGTGCAGCATGTGGGTGAGCCTGAGGCATGGGCATGGGCAAAGCAGCCGTGGAGCAGGATTCCAGGGTGTGCACCATCATGGGGGATGTGACGACTCCAGCCCAGAGGTGACAGGGTGCAGTGGTGGTTCCTTTTCAGTGGCCGAGCAGCAGCTCCTTTCCTCTCTGGGTTTGGGTTGTGGGTGGGTGGGTGGTAGCAGCTCCAGGCACTTGGAGCTGGTTGAGCAGAGTGAAGACCTGGGGGGTGTTGGTCCTTGGCAGTGAAAGCTGCCGGTGTCTGCAATGGTGCTGAGGGCTTCCCGGGTATCCTGCTGTCCTTCCCCCACAGGGGGAGGTCATGCCAAGGGATCCCTGTCGGCACCCAAGTGTGCCAGACCAGGGGACAGGGCGATGCAGGTAAAATGTTTGCTGTGATTGTCTATGTGACCATCCTCGGTTTTTGTGTGTCTCTGAGTTTCTGCATCTTCTTTGTTGTACTGTGGAGTTCTCCCAGAGCTATTTTCATCTGTACGCAGCTGTTTATTCATTGTTTTTGTTGTTTTTTGTGGGGCGTGAGCATTGGGACCTCCTGGTCTGCCATCTTACTGACTTCACCTAATTTCTTTTAAAGCGGGTGATTTTTAAAATGAGTAAATTGTGTGTGTGCTTAATTAACAGTGACTAGTTAATGTTGCAACTCATTTATCTGGGGGACAGACTCTAATCTGTGTGAGGAACCCCAGTGTCTGTCACTTTATTATTTGGGCCAGGAAAGACATATGTAGCCGGTGAAACTGCTAAGAGATGAATCTTAGTACTCAAGATTTGCGATGTTTTTTCACTGTGTTTAAAGTGCAGAGTCTGAGCTTGGCTTCTTAGAGGCAAGCACTGCTGAGCTATAGCCAGAGAGTTCCAGACTCTAAGGCAGTGATAACCTCCCAGAAGTGGCATCAACCCTGGCTGGTCCTTTGCAGGGTGTGCCCAGGGACCAGGGAGGGTCAGTGCAGGAGGTCGGGTCCCTTGGACCCAGAGTCTGCTGTGGGATCTGTCTGTCCCTGGTGGAGGAGGCCGTGCATCCAAGTGTCAGAGGGAATGGGGAATGGGTGCTGGCCATGAGGACAGCGGCACTGAGCTGATGGGAGGAAGAAGACAGGCCTCTGAGCAGAGAACGCACGAGTCAAGACCTGCAGAGACAGCTTTCTGGAGGGGCTTTCGAGCTGAGCCGTCACAAGGTTCAACCAAAGGTTTCAATAAAGAAACATTAAAACCAAATTCCAGCACCTAATCCACTGTCCAGATGCACGTACACTTGGAATAAACATATTAAAAGTCATACTTCTTGTACCTTTTTATTTTTTTGGCCGCACTGCACTGCATGCGGGATCTTAGTTCCCTGACCAGGGATGGAACCCGCGGCCCCTGCGGTGGAAGCTCGGAGTTAAAAGTCATGCTTCCTGAACACATGGTGGTCAGTCTACGATCATGGACCTCACCTCCGGCAGGGCACAGAAACCAGCCCGCCCTTCATCTCCTCTGGTGCCAACACCTGTTCAAGCTCCAGCAGCTCCGTCCTCCCTGCTGGCCATCTCCTGTGGCGATCAGAGGTGTGGCCAGGCCAGCTTCCCGGCTGCTGAGTGGCCTGTCCCCACGGGGCTGGGCTGGGCCTGTTTCCTTCACACTGCACCGGGGGGCCTCCGCTGGGCTCCCCTGGCTGGCAGGTGTGGGGTGGCATAAACCCTCGGGGAGTAGCTGTGCAGACAGCTCCCATCACCAGCGGCCCTCGCTGCCAGTGTGTGGCTTCGAAGTGAGTCCCAGGGCCTGGCTCCGCAGGGCAGCCCCAAGGCCTGTCATTAGGCACATCCACTCTGGGCTGCACCTACTCATTATGGCCAAGTCATCGGGCACACTCGCCAGCCCCCAGACAACCTTCCCGCGCCCTCGGGGTGGGGAGAGCCTCCCTCACCAGAGCCCCCAAGGCCGTGGGCCTGGGCTGTTGGGGCCCCAGCTCCTCTGGTTTACCAGGGTCAGCTGTGGGCTGGGGGTCGTCCTGACGCCCTGTGTCGCCTGGGCCCGTGTGTACTCCCAGGGGTCTGCCTACCCACCACTGCCTGCCTTGCACGCCAGGACCTTTTCTAAAATAATCGTTTTGCTCGAATTTAATTCTTTGAACAAACAGCACATTCTGACACGTGCTTTGTGTCGTGGCACAGGCTCTGAAGTTCTAAAGGCACCACAGCGTCCATAGGCAGCGAGGTCTTCCCTCCTCCGGTTTCCCCTCCCAGAGACAAGAGCACAGGCTTGGAGGAGGATATCCCCACGTTAACCGGCACACGCGCTGTCTCGCCTCCTCTGTTCAGAGATGGTGGCGCGTGATGTGTGGTCCTGGACTTTGGCTTCTTCGGGTGACGGTGTGTGTCGCGCTCCTTTTCCACTGCAAAGCATGGATATTTAGCCTGAGTGCAGGAGTTTGCCGCTGAAATGCCACTCAGCCCTCTGCACGAGCCGTGGTATGTGGGCGCGTGGACCTGCAGGGTGAGGCCCGGCAGCGGCGATGCAGGCGCGGGGCGCTGGCGTTCGTGTTCGCACAGGCTGTGGCGGAACTGCAGGGCACAGGCACTGACCCTGCCTGGCCTGGAGGTGCACCTTCGCTTGGTAGTTGGTGAAGCTCTAAGGGCAGTACGCTGGGCAGTCAGGGTCCCGCCAGGAAACCAGCTAGAGCAGGTGTTCCAATGGGGGGCCCAGCTCCCTGGATGCTGGGAAAGCAGGAGGGGGCGGGAAGGGCTTGGAGGGGGGAAGGCCGGAGGGTCTCTCCCAAGCCAGGAGCTGCCCTCGGCCCTGCTGGACCTGTGCTGACGATGGGCCACCATGAGCACGACGCCTGCCCTGATCCTTGTGGCCACTGATGCCACCTTGAAGGAACAATAGCTGATTGTAGCCCCAACCCCGCCCTACATCCTTGCTGGCTCTCCCAGCAAGGGGCAGAACTGACTGAGCAGCTGCTGGGCACGTGCACTTGGGCAGTGGGTGTGTAGCCCCCGGCCCCTGACAGCAGGACGGATGCAGATGGGAGGAGAGCAGAGAGGCGGACGAGCAGTGCTGTGGGTGCACGGGGTGGCAACCACATCCCTTTGCTACACAGTCGAGCTTGGCACGCGTGTGGCTGGCCCTACTGGCTCTGACCAGCAGGACAGAGACACCGAGGTGGCCTGGGTCTGTGACGCCCTGGACGTCTGCATCCACATCCCGCCATTCTCTGTGCCCACACCATCCTTGTCCCCAGCCATCTGTGCTGGGTTGGCCACTCCTCGTTTAGGGACCCTCATTCAGGATCCAGTGAATTTGCTCAACCTGGTGGGCAAAAGCAGTTCAGTCTTTGATGCTTTGCTGGAACTGGGCTTATGCAGCATTTACAGGAGATTCGTTTCTGAGAACGCTGGGAACCATCAAATGCTGGGGCTGGAAACCCCCCATCAGGCGGCTCCCCTCCAGTCGCCAGGGTGACAAATGCAGCAGCCGCCACGGGAGGAGGGCTTGGGTCAGAGAGCTATTTGTGTCACGTCACCTCAGCTCCTTCCAGGACAGCCTGCAGCTCCTCTCCAGGAGGAAAAGGGTGCAGGCAGCTCAGCATCCTTGGTGACATGAGACATGCAGGGCCAGCCCCTAGGAACCTCACCAGGGCCCCTGGGGAGAGGTGACCAGAGGTGCCTTTCATCCTCCACATGGGAAAACTGGAGACCACATTGGTAAGTATTGCAGATGTGGGTTTAATCTGTGTGTTCATTTGCTGGGGCTGCTGTACACAAGGAGAAAGCCTTAACAATAGAAATGTATTATCAGGGCTTCCCTGGTGGCACAGTGGTTAAGAATCCGCCTGCCAATGCAGGGGACACGGGTTCGAGCCCTGGTCCAGGAAGATCCCACATGCCGTGGAGCAACTAAGCCCATTCGGCACAACTACTGAACCTGCGCTCTAGAGCCCGTGAGCCACAACTACTGAGCCCTCATGCTGCAACTACTGAAGCCCGTGCGCCCAGAGCTCATGCTCCACAACAAGAGAAGCCACTGCAATGAGAAGCCCGCGCACCGCAACGAAGAACAGCCCCCGCTCGCTGCAACTAGAGAGAGCCCTTGTGTAGCAATGAAGACATAACGCAGCCAAAAATAATAAATTAAATAGATTAATTTAAAAAAAAAAAAGAAAAAAATATATTATCTTGGCTCTGGAGGCTGGAAGTCCAAAATCAGGGTGTGGGCAGGGTTGCCTCCTCCTAGGGCTCTGAGGGAAAATCTATCTTGGGCTCTCCCCTAGATTCTGGGGGTTTGCACACAGTCTTGGGGTTCCTTGGCTTGTAGAAACATCACCTGATCTGCTCTCATCTTCACACAGCGTCTCCCTATGCACGTGTCTCTGTCCAATTTTCCCCTTTTTATAAGGACATCAGTCACTTTGGATTAGGGGCCGACCTGCTCCAATATGACCTCATCTTAACTAATTATACCTGCAGGGACCCTATTCCCTAATAAGGTCACATTCTGTGTTACTGGGGGTTTGGGCTTCAACATATGAATCAGGGGGAGACACAATTCAACCCATGAGAATCCTCTTAATATGCAAAGTAAAAAAAAAAGTCTCAATGACCCCAATTTGAAAGATAGGCCAAGAACAGGACTAGGGAATTCTCAAGAAAGCAAATATCAGTGACCACAAAATACAGGGAGGACCGTCTAACCTCACCAGCAGCCAAAGAAATTCAAACCACAACACGACATTTTCCCCGTCAAATTGGTAAAATTTCACATAGTTGATAATCCTCAGTGCTGGCTCTGATTAGAGCATAAAAGCAGACAGACTTTGGAGGATGCAACGTGTATACCCCACCTGCAAATGTCCCTTTGATCCAGGGCTTCTGTTTCTGACTGTCTAACATGAGGAAAGATCCCAAAACACGGGATAATATTGATTCGCAAAAATGTTCATCTCAGGGTAATAAAAAATAATAATAATAGAAGCAAACCAGATACAGCAAAAGAGGGAGAAATTTTGGTATATCCGTAGAAGATATTATACACTCATTACAATTACATTTAAAAAGAGCATTAATGACATTGGAAAATATCCATGTTACCATCTTAGGGGACAAAAGTGAGACACTCACGCACACACACACACACACACACACACACACACACAGTATGAAAAACATACCTGGGATTTACTTTACAGCAGTATGAGTGAGTTACAACAAGGAGAGGCCAATGCTATTGAAAGAAGATTTTTTTTTTATTACCTACATTTCCCGAAGACGGGGCACATACGCCATGCAAGCCCCGTGGGGAGGCACTGGGTTTGGGCCAGGAGGCAAGAGCAGGAACAAGGGGGAGGGCCGAGGCCAGACCTTTGATCGGGTTTTCTGCAGGAAGTGCAAGGGGGGGCAGGGGACACAGCTCGGGACTGGCCCGTATAAGTAACCCTGGCGAGCTCTGAGCTACAGAGGGGTCTCTCGTTGCCTGGTACCTGGCCCTGGAGTGGTTTGGGGCAGGGGCAACATGGGCTTTGTGTGAGGTTAGATAAGGAGGTGTGGGGCTATAGACTGGGATTGGTTAGTTTGCAGGTGAAGGAGCTCTAGTGAGCCTTCGAGTCGCTAAGTGCTGGTGGCCCCAGGAAGGGCAGTCTCTCCCCAGTCAGGGAGGGGAGAGCTTCCCTGTATTTTCAAGCATACAGAAAATAAGAACATGTAGTTAAAACCATTGGCTCTGTGACAAAAGGATGCTGACTAGACAAATCCAAACTCTAAGAAAACACAGTTCGAACACCCACATAAAATATTTAACTCTGTTTTTAAAATGCACAGAAACAGGCAAGGCTGGGAGGAAACATTCCAGAAATGTGGAGAGTGTTCTCTTTGTGTGGTGGATTGCTGGTGCTTTTTTCCTTCTTCTTTTTTTTTTAATAGTTTTCCTCATTTTCAAATTCTCTATGAATAAATATGTATTATTTTTATAGTGAGGATAAAAGGGTTTAAACCGTGTACGCAGCTGCCCACATGATGGGCCTCTGAGCATCAGCCCTGAGGGTCCCCTCCATCCCCCTTGACCCCCACCCTTCACCTGCTCAGTGGTCCTGGTGAATCCTGCGACTGGGGTTCACTCAGCTGCCATCTCACAGGCCCCAGGAGGGACGGAGGTGTAAGGACTGTGCAGAGGAGGTGCCAGCCGTAAAATGGGGGCAAGGAACCCACAGCTGGATTGTGCTGGTGGCTATTCTGTATATGACATTGCTGGCCCCGCAGAGCTAGCACAGAGGACGCCAGGCTCAATGCCCCCAGGGGCCAGGCGTCCCCAGACTTCCTTTCCTGAGCCTCGGGCAGGAGAGTCTGTCCAGGACGGCTGACCTCCCTCAGCCAAGGGGTGGGACGGGGGTGGGGGCCACAGGCAGGAAAGCCGGCATCTGAGTCCAAGCTCCTTTATCAGATGTCACTCCAGAGCAGCTGCATCCGTGGTTACGGACCCAAGTTTGGTTCAGTGGGATCCATAGCCTGGCACGTGGGGTGGGCATGAGCGCTGGGGGGAGGTCAGAGGGCTCACCTGCAGGACCACCTGTAATGGTGTGGAGGCAAGAGAGGCCTGGTGCTGCTGGCTCTGTTTGGAAAAGGGAGTGGATGGTGAGTGTGTGGCAGGAAGTGGGAGGGGAAGCTGGTGAAAGAGAGAGGAGAGGAGAGGGAAGGGAAGGGAGGAGGGGGAGGGGAGGGAAGGGAGGAGGGGGAGGGGAGGGAAGGGAGGAGGGGAGGGGAGGGAAGGAGGGGGAGGGGAGGGGAGGAGGGGGAGGGGGAGGGGGAGGGGGAGGGGGAGGGGAAGGGAGGAGCGGAAGGAGGGGAGGGGGAGGGGAGGGAAGAAAGAGGAGGGGAGGGGAGGGAAGGAGGGGGAGGGGAAGGGAGGAGGGGGAGGGGAGGGAAGGAGGGGGAGGGGAAGGGAGAAATAAGCCTGGGGGTGAAGAGAGTCCCTCTGGGATTATATCCTGAGGTGACCCAGGTACCTCCTGTTTCCAGAACTTACTTCAATTCAGCCGTGGCCTTCAAGAGGTCAGTTATGTTGCCGGAGGACTCAAACCTTTCTTGAACATTTTTTCAGGAGTTTTAAACCACAGTCATTATATGTGGGACGCTGTTTAGAAATTATGGCAGAGCTTCCCAGGTTGTGCAGTGGTTAAGAATCCGCCTGCCAATGCACGGGACACGGGTTCGAACCCTGGTCCAGGAAGATCCCTCATGCCGCGGAGCAACTCAGCCCGTGTGCCACAACTACTGAGCCTGCGCTCTAGAGCCCGCAAGCCACAACTAGTGAGCCCACGAGCCACAACTACTGAAGCCCATGCGCCTAGAGCCCATGGTCCTCAATAAGGAGAAGCCACTTCAATGAGAAGCCTGCACACCGCAACGAAGAATAGCCCCTGCTCACAGCAACTAGAGAAAGACTGCGCGCAGCAACAAAGTCCCAACACAGTCAAAAATAAACAAATAAAATAAATAAATTTTTAAGAAAAGATTAGGACTGTTTAAAAAAAAGGAAATTGTGGAAAAATACACTTCTGCTAATCAATTTGATTCATGCTCTTACACAGGGTCTACACACATATTCTTATATCTGTACTAAAAACTGCCACACTGGACAATTTTGACATAGCATTGAAAGAAGCAAGGGTCTAAAGGACCCCCTTGGTTCGGAGGCATCTCGGGAGGGCTCCAGGCAGGCTGGGCCCTCACTCCCCAGGCCCGTGGCTTTCTCCCCACCGAGGCCTCTTCAGAACCTTGTGCAAGTCAGGTGGGGATGTGGAAAGAAGCGGGGCTTCGGGGTCTGCACTGGACAATCCCCAGCTGCCCTCTACTTCTCCAGCCTGCAGGTGGAGGTCCTCTGGGATTTGTCCTCTACGCTGGTAGCGCCCGGGCTCCCCTCCTGCCTTGGTTTCCCAGAGAGGGCAGGGAGGCCCCTCTCACCCTTCCTCCCTTTGCACACAAGTCCACCTTCATCAAGGCCCCCCAGGGCCCCCGGACTGGACAGGCCCGGCCAGGTCCCGGCTCAGCATGCCCTTCCCCCAGGAGCCCCGGGAACTAGGTGTCCTGGTGGGCGGGGCCAATCCTCAGCTGGTGGGGCGGGGCCCTCGGCCCCTCGGCTGCTGTCACAATGCTCAGAGGCGGCTGCGGCGTCCACACCTGGCCGCTGACTTCCTCACTGTGGGCAGCTCCCCCTCCGGCCCTCGTCCCCTTCAGAGGCAAATAAAGCACTGCCTTACAGAAGGGATGCTTCAGTGTCAAATGGATCTTTTATTCATGTCTCCGCCAACTGCCGCGTGCCAAAAGGTGTTTCAGGCCCTTGTTGGATCAGTGTATGGCCTCTCGCAGGACCGCAGCCAGTCTGTGCTGTGAGACGTTCGGGAGCCATCGGCAGGGAAACGTTACGGTTAAACCGGTTTCCTGTCCTGGAACATTTGGGGATTTTATCACACGTCACAGTCTGACAGCCTCCTGGGCCTTTGGAATATTCCGGTGCAGCTGCCAGGGCTCATCTGGGTGCAGCAACAGCTTGGGCTGTGGTGTCGGCACTCCCTGGAGGGGTCGGGGGCAGATGGGCCGGGAAGGGGCTCCTGGCGAGGGCGACACGCCTGTGAGACCGTGTTCCAGGGACTCCTGGGGCAGCTCTAAGGAGGGCCCACTCAGGGTGCCGGGTTTCCCGGGGTGTCATCTTCTCTCCTGAGTGTGAGGCCCCCCGACAGCTCACATTCCTCCCTGCAGCACCCCCGCTGACTCCTGGCCCTGCCACGCAGCTGCTTTACCATGAACTCTGGGCCCAGCATCCTCTGTGTGGTTCTCCTTCAGGAAGTGTCAAGGGCGAGCTCAAGATATGGAACTTCACAAAACAAAAAACAAAATCCCAACTCAAAATAACTTAAAGCAAAAATAGAGTTTATTGGGAGTCCTGGGCAGGGTGGGCCTCGGGGCCTCCGGCGGCCTGGGTGTCTCCCCACCTCTCTGCTCTCTCCCGCCCCGGTTCTCTCCAGGTGGGGCCTCTCTCCCTGCAGAGGGGACTTCTCAGGAGTCTGGGGACAGGGGTCCGGGCTGCAGCACTCAAGGCCTGCATGGTGGTCCAGCTTAGAGTCCCCAGAGGAACGAGAGCCCCTTCCTCTCCGCCTCCATGGAGGCCCGACCCTGCTGCTTGGCGTCCACTCCTGGGCCAGTCGCATTAGCCAGGAGGTGGATGTGGAGTTGGGGCAGCAGGGGGCGGGGGGGGGTGTCATTCAAGTCCCTGGGGTCCCCGCAGGCTGGGCTCTGAGATCCGCAGCCTCCAGAACCACTCAGAGTCGGGCTGTGCCTGTTCCCTCCCCAAAGGAGCGGGGTGCTGCTGAGGTCAGGGGGTGTGGCACCCCAGGGGCCCCAGGAAGCGGAAGCAGGGAGTGTGGGTGAGCGTGGGGCTGCCCCAGTCCAGGCTCTGCTCCCGCGTGCCCTGTGTGCTTCAGCAAGTCCCTGCCCACTGCTGGGTCTGTCACTGCATCCACAAATGAGCGCATCAGACGGGATCGGGGTCGCCAGCTATGGCCCAAAGCTGGCCTGTCTGTATCCAGTCCTCTGGCTGAGAATGGTTTTAACCCACTTAAATGGCTGGAAGGAGGAGGGGAGGGAAGTGGGGGAGGGAAGGGGGGGGAAGAAGGAGAAGAAGAAGTGATGATTTTACAACATGTGGAAATTATACAAAACTCACATTTCAGGGCCCACAAATAAAGTTTTATTGGCACGAGGCCACGACCAATCATTTGCCTGTCGTCCACGACGGCTTTCACAGTACAAGGGCAGAGCCGAGTGGTTGAAACAGGGACCGAGTGGCCACAGAACCTAAACTATTTACTCCCTGGCCCTTTCCAGAAACAGCCTGCAGAGCCCGGGCCAGCTCCATGCTGCCCACTCTTCTGTCATTCATGGTCCACAGCAAGGTCTCAGCAGGTCCAAGATGTGTTCTCATTTCCTAGTTTTCCTTCAGTCAGCTCAGGGCTAACATCACTGCTGACTCAGTCTTGGCCATAGGGCTAAAATCCCTGCAATCATGGTTTTGATGCTCTGCATTTTTCTAAAACACAAGAAAATCAATCCATGACTTTTAAAAGCAGACACTGCATCCTGTCCTTCCTCTGGCCTCCAGTGGAGGGTCCCCGTGGCCCTGCTGACCTTGAGGCCTCTTCCCTCTGGACCTGGGCTTCTCTGGCCCTGATGTCCCCTCCCTGCCTGGGACCACGTCAGTCACCAGCCTAGCAGGCGTCCAGCCTTGCAGGGTCGGGGTCGGAGCCGGGGCCAGTGCCTGATGACTGGGAAGGAATCTGCCGCTGTGTGTGTTTCCCGCCACTGCCTTCCCTCTCTGAGTCAGCCGCAAAACATGCGTGTGGACGGCACCAGGCGCCCTAGGAGGAATCCGAGAAGAGCTGAGCTTTTCCTCTGCCCTTGAAGGAGACAGAGCGGCCTCATCCCATCCTGAGAGTGCTGGGCCACGGGGACGGGAGCAGCTTGGTAGGGGCAGAAGTCTGACCCGTCCCTCGTGCTTTGGGGACAACGGGGAGGAGTCTGGGGTACTGGGTCATGTTTTTTGTTGGTGGGGGGCCGTCCGTGCCACCACAGGTGGGTCCTAGAGGGAGGGGCGGGCCTGTGGTCCCAGCCATAAAGACTGGGCTGGGGGCTGCAGCCGGTTCTCCGGTGGGAGATGTCTAAGGCAGACACAAGCCACGTGTGGGTGGTGGGGCGGGATCTGGGCGTGGCCTTCAGTACCTGCTAGAACATCTGGGCTCAGACCACCCAAGGCCCTTGTCTTGCTGCCCCTGCTTGTCTGCCGTAAGGCCTCAGAGAGTTCTATGGGCTCCACTTCCCACCTAAGACAACTTGAGGGCACATTCTATCGCCAGCCCATGAGGGGTATTATGACCAGGAGACGGACAGCTTTCTGACCCACTCAGTGTGGTCTGGGAACCACTGGACAGTGGGATGAGGGGTTTCGTCTCAGGAACGTTCCACCCGTTTTCTATCTTGGCCCAAACTTCAGAGTCCAATTGTCACAGCGTTGAGGACAGAGCCAAGTGTCCCCAACACCCCTGGCAGGGGACTCCACGCAGAGTGAGCCAGGAGGAACTCTCCAACAGATGGCCTGTGCAGGAGGTGGACGGTGGCCACACGTGGCCCACCTGCAGACCTCTCTGCCTTGGGAGTTGGGATTCGGGGATCATGTGTCCTGTACTGTTTGACAGGCAGCCTCCCAAGGGCCCCGGGGCAGTGGCTGCTTACCCCTGCCCCTGGCAGCCCACCCCGCCGTCTCCCAGCCACCGCGGCTCCAAGGCAGGGATGGGTGACTGAGCATCAGGGGCGGGGGGTGCCGGCTGGAAACCCGTGTGACTGCAGAGGCAGGCTTGCCTTTCACTGGACGTCTGCTCTTGGGAGCCTTCCAGAATGTGGAATGCACCTGGCGGGAAGCTGCCCTGTCTTTGGGACAAGTAGAGAAGCATCCTCCAGGCTGACAGGGTGGCAGAATGTCCACAGGCCCTTGAGAAGTGTCCCCTGGAGGCTGGAGACCCAGGAGGAGTGAGAAGGATAGTAAGACCAGCCAGATAGGCTCGGGACAGAGAGGCTTCCTAAAAGAGGGAGAGTCCAGCCTGGAGGGCCTCCAGGTGGAGGCATGCTTTCTAGGAGGAAAAAGGTAAGGACGGCCCACCCACTCGCGGGCATGTGATCACACTCAGGAAGTGCCCCAGGTGCCCACTTGGCGTTTCCTGTGGGACCACCTTCTCCCCCGCCCCGCACCCTCACGCAGGTGGGCTGTTGCCTGATCTTGGGCTCCTGCTGCCAGAAAAGAAACAAACCCTTCCCCTACCCAGACCCAGGAAGCTCTGGGCACATCCAGAGAGCGCAGGAACACGTGGTCAGGACAAAGAGGACGCTCGTCCCGCCTGAGCCTCCACCAGGCAGCAGCTCCCCACGTACGTTACCTTACGGGATTCTCATAATTCAAGCCCAGAACCTGGGTCAGAGGGCAATGCGAGGGGCCCGAATGAGATCACGGGGGTCCTGGCACCTTTCCCTCTGCACCGCCACCCCGCCCGTGGGGCTTCCTCGGCGGGGTCCCGTCAGGCAACACGTCCTGCAGGAGCCCCTGGGGAAGAGAGCCAGGGCCAGGCCTCAGACGTGTGCACACCCAGAGCCAGAGAGGCCACAGGCTTCTCCACGAGTATTTAAAGAAGGCAGTGAGGATGCCAGGGCAGCCATAGCCACGCAGGTCGGGACTTCCCGGAGCCCGCAGATGCGGCATCCTTGTGCAAGTGTCCCTGAGGGTGGGCAGCCTGCCGTGCCCACGGGAGTCTGGCCTCCGGGAGAGCCTGGTCTCCAGGGAAGGGGCCTGCTGGGGACTGGAGAGAGCGTGGCCTGGGCGTTGATGTCATTGTTCGTTTGTTTTCCGGGGTATTCCTGCTGGCACACTTCATATCCTCTTTCTAGTCCTTGCTTTGGCCCCAGGGTTGAGAGGTGGGAGGGGCTTCGATGACCAGAGCTAGGGGCACACAGGTAGCCAGCTCTCAGACTGCCCGGATTTGCTGCGCTTGCCAATGCCCACGGTGTAAACACTCCCAGCTCGGCTGCCGCGAGGCCGCTGTAAGTGCTACCCGCAAAGCGCCCGCCACGGGTTCCCCATAGCACGGCCCAGACCGCCAGCTCCAGCTTCACTCACCGGGGAGGGCAGCGGCGGTACAAAGCAGCTGGGACCCCGTCGTTTTACACGAAGAGAAAGGGAGCCTGGCGAGGGTCAGCAGGCGGCCCACTTTGTGTGCCAAGGACGAGGCAGAGTCGAGACCCAGATACAGACCTTCTGCCCAGAGCACAGCTTCCCACTCTCTCTCTCATTGCCGACTGCTCTCCAGCCAGGCCCTGTGCAGACTTGGGGCCGGAAAGGCTCACTCCCAGACAGAAGCCCACCTGCATCCTGCCCAGCCCCAGATGTGGGCTGGGCTGTGAGATGCCAGGGCTGCCTCGTGCCCCATGCAGTCTCACCTGCATGCTGCCTGAGCTTCTAGAGCACTCAGGCAGGTGGGCGCAGCACAGAGAGGCAGGCCTACACTCCCAGAGCCACCCAGCCCAGCTCTCTCCTTCCACCTTTAGGAAGAGCAGCATTTGCCTTTTGAAGGGCACCGGTGTGTACACTCCACTTAAAGGATAACTTCTGATTATTTTCTTAATGGAAGAGCAAATATTTACATCTTACAAACCAAAGGGCAGGTTGGAATGTGTGCGAATACCGGCTTTGGGGCACTGCCACCGCAGCTCGAGAGGGAGTGGGCAGGAAAGCAGAAACTGTTGGCCGCAGTCGACCTTGCTCAGCTGGAGCACAGAAGAAAGGGCCCTCTGTCGGGGGTGCAGGGCACTCTGTCGGGGGCGCGGCTGGCGGCCAGGTCTCTGTTTGCCTTGGGGAGTAGGGGTGGCTCAACCCTCCTGCCCCATTTCCCATTGGTGTGGGGAGGGGAGGGGAGGGGAGGGGCGTTCTTCTACCTCTGGGGCGCCTTTGCTGAGCCTGGGGCGCCCCTGCTGGGCTCGCCCAGCCAGTCCCCGCCCCGCTTGCACGTGACGGCCGCCAGCCTGGCCACGTGGACAGCGTGACCGTCGGCCGACTGCCCATCAGCTTATGCAGACTCTGCCAATTGTTTAGGTTATTAGCACAAAACAAAACAAAGACCAGCCTCCGTCCACGAGCAGAAGGAGGGAGCCAGAGGGGAGGCCATGGGAGGGGAGCAGCTCTTCCTGAGGAGCCCCAGGGTCCCCCCTCCAGGTGGGCCCAGGAGCCAGGCCGGTCTGGCCACGCGAGGCTCTGCTCTGGTGGCTGAGGATGCAGGGCCGCCCAGAAACCTGCAGACCTCCCGACCCCAGAGCAGGAGGTCCAGTTCAGGGGCCCCCAAGCCGCCCTCTGAGAAGCCCCGCCAGCAGCCTGGGGTCTCCTGCAAGACCTAGCCTTTTGTCTGTCTGTCCGTCTGTCTGTCTGCTTCTTGCTATGGTCATTTTGCTTCCGAACCCCTGCTGCACCTCATCCATCTGCACACAAAAGGGCCCAGAGCTGCCTGGGATCGCGGGTGGAAACATCCAGGACAGTGCAGCAGGGCTCTGGTGGGGGTGAGGAAGGAGAACAGACACCTCAACAAGAGAACAGAGGACTCACCAGCCCTCGACCTCGTGCTGACCCGGAGTCCCGTGGACCCGACTCAGGGCCAGGGCTGGAGGCTGTGCAGCGGCCGCAGGCCCAGGGTCCTGAGAGTCCCCACAGGGCAGCGGCAGCACCTCTGCCTTGGGATGAGGACGGGACAGAGCCCCGTGATGAGAAGAGGGGGGCCGGCCCCCTGGCGGGCCCGCTGCCCACGCGGATGGAACGGAGCGCCGGACACTTCGGGTCTCCAGGCAGCGCCTCGCAGGCCAACCCCGCCACAGCAGGCGCTCCGCGGGGAGGGGTCCCGACCCTTCGTGTGCTGCCCACAGGAAGGGGTCAGCTGCGGCCTCCCACCTCACCCAGGGTGACCCCCAGGTGGGCCCTTCTCCACACACGACCCGGCCACGTCCGCCCGGCCACGTAGTCGTTTGCCTGTACTGAGGCGGAGGTGGCAGAAACTGGCTTCTGGTCACCCCAGTTGCCTGTGGAGACAAAGGTGCCCTTGAGGTAGGGCCTGGCGTCCTTGTCCTCAGCTCCTGTCTTGTCCTGCCTGCCTGGACCCGCCCCTGGACCCCAAGTGGCTTCCTCATGCTCCCCCCCAGGCGGCCACCTCAGCCCCTGGGCAGCCTGTCCTTCTGCGTCCACTGAGGCCGAGGGCAGAGGGTCAGGGTCCTGCCTGCACAGGGGTGGGGGTCCTCGTATTGAGCGGGGATTGGTCGAGATCCTGGAAGGTGCCCTGTCGGCGACAGCAAGCGCTGATCTGGGAATGGAAAGCAGCTGAACCCCCGTGCGTGTGTGCGTGTGTGTGTGTGTGTTGCATGCGTGTCTACATGTGCAAGTACACTGTGGGAGAGTGTGGGGCACATACATGTGTTCACATGTTCGCGGGTGCTTGCACTCCTGTGTGTGTGCACACGTGCTGCATGTGTGTGTGTGCGTGCACATGCGTGTACATGTATGAGCCTGTGTGTGCATGTTTAAGGAAGGACAGGCCGCTCCGGCAGGCAGGCTGAGGTGGCCTTCTCCGGGGCAGGCAGGCCCCCAGGACGGCTCTCAGCCGGAGATGCCAGGAAGGTCGCTCTGGATCCACCTGATCGCCATGCCTGGCTCCCCACATCCGTCCAAAGAGCCCCGGATGTGTGTCGTCTGCGGGTCGCTATGGTGAGGATGTGCTGAAAGGTGAGACTCCACCAGCCCCTCGGAGGCTCAGGGAGACCTTGCAGTGGCAGCTCTGGAAGGCTGCTATTCACACCCACGGTGAAAGGAGACCCAGAGGAAGATGGAGCCCCACCCCACCCTGCTTGACGCCACGCAGGGGCCGCCCTGTCCCCTGCCACCATCTGTCCCCGGGGTGGGTCCACCTGGCCTAACGTCCTCCCATGCCCCTAGTGCCACTTTGGGCCAGCAGCCATGACCAGAGCTGAAGGACCCCAGGCACTGCTGGATGGAGGGGCAGGGTGGCTGACCTCAGGAACTGTGAGAGTGGCTGGCTCTCCTTGGCCTCCAAGGAGCCCCCGTGCCACGCTGGCTGCCCTTTAAAGAGAAGCTGATTATCTCAAATGCCAGGCCCCACGCCGGAGCCCGCCGCTGCCTGCCCTCCCTGCCGTGGACCACAGGGCTGCCGGCGGAGGACCAGGTGGCAGCTGCTCAGAGAGCTAGAAGCTTTTGATTTGCGTCAGTGCCGAGCTGGCCAGGAGGGGCCTTCACGCTGGGCGCTTGGCAGCTGTGTGGAATCGTGGTGACATCACGGCTCCCCTGCAAGTCCAGAGGGTCCTGGGAGAGACGGGCTGCATGTCCACCGAGCGCTGCCTGCTGAGCTCACACTCTGGGCCCCGCGTGCGCTGGATGGCTCAGGCGAAGGGGCTGCTAAAAGCAGTTCCCGTGATGCAAGCATCCCAGGGTCAGGCCCCGAGGGGAGGGAGTGGAGCCGGACTCTCTGCCCCCAGTGGGCTCGGGAGCGCTCCCAGGAGAAGTGGCTTGCCATCCTGCGGCCACCGAGGACTCCAGCTGACTGAGAGACTTGGCAGGGGCTTGGGCGCTACGGCAGACCTGCAATTTCACTGAGATGGAAGCATCCCCAGAGGACCCTAATGAAAACACAGCTGCCACAATGTGGTGGAAAAACCATCGCTTTAAGTGACCCGGAGGCCAGGTGTCAGCCAGCACTTTGCTGGGAGCAGAGAACCCATTGGGCTCAGCGGTACGACCCACAGCTCCCACGTGTGGCCGTCTCAGCCCTCCCTTTGTCTCTGACCCCTCCCTCTCTGGGGCAGGAGCGAGCACCTGTCACCTCGGAGACTCGACACTTGATCCTTGCACGGGCCCTTGCGGGTGTCCCCCCAACTCCCTTCAACTTGGTCTCAGCTGAAACGAGTGAGGTGTCCTCCTGTCACCAGCCCAGCACCCTCCAGGGTGCCCCTGACAGCAGGGTATCCCAACTCCGGGCAGGGACCACCCTCAACGGCCTGAATCCCACCTCCCTCTGTGCCTGGCGAGGGGCCTCAGTTTACCTGCTCGGAGTGGCCCTCCTCCAAGCAGCCGGCCTGCTGGGGCACCTCGATGCCACCACTTGCTCCCAGCCACGCCGTGCCCTCAGCCCTGGCGTGGGTGGTGTCTCCCAGCGGCACAGCAGTGCCCGGAGGTCAGAGCCCGCGTGCTGCGCCACCGCAGAGCGCATGCGGGACCTGACGCTTGCCCTTCACTCGGGCCCACCTTGCCCTGGTTCACAGGAGGGCTGGCGACGCTCCCCTCTCCTCGGAGAATCTAAGGATCCAGCTGGAGGGGTTCTCGGGGGTCCTACCCCACCCCCACCTCTGCCAAGTGACCATCCAGGCCCAGCAGGGACGCAGTGAGGGGACCCCATACCCCATTGGAACACTCAGACTCTGCTCCGGGCCCACCGACCTGGGGTCTCACCGCCCGTGTTCCCTGGCTCGGGGGCCAGGCTGCTCTGGCTCCACCACTGACACCCCCAGTCGGGGGGCTGCCCACTGGGGGTCCAGTTTGGGCCGGTCACCCCAGGAAGTGGGTGATGTGCCCTGTAAGGACAGGCGGGAGGGGGCCGTGCTGCAGAAAAGCCCTCCGTGCCAGCCGACACCTCCGCCACTGTCTGCTCCCTCCCCGCCTTGCACCTTGTGACCACGTGGGAGGGCCTTCCCGCCCCGCCTTCCGCTCCTGACGGCTCTGAGGTGAGTCACTGGAGTGTCCCTTGCCCTGAGTGTCCCGGCTGTAGCCGTTTCCTGGAGCTGCTCTAACAAGTCGCCACAAACCGGGCAGGTTAGACCACAGAAATCCCTTCCCTCACAGCCCTGGAGGCCAGAAATCCGAAGTCAAGGTGCGGGGGCAGCTATTCCCCTGAGGACGGGAGGGAGGGTCTGACCCAGGCCTGTCCAGCTCCTGCTGGCGGCCAGCACGCCTCGGTGCCCCTCGGTCCGTAGACGCATCACCCCATCTCTGCCTCTGTCCTCCCGCGGCCCCTCCCTGCGTGTCTGTGTCTCTCTTCTGTCACTGGACTTAGGGTCGCCCTGATCCAGGAAGCCCTCATCTCTGCCCTTAAACTTGATCACATCTGCAAGGGCCGCATTCCACGAAAGGCCACATTCTCGGGTCTGGGCAGACATCTCTTTCAGGGCCACCGTTCAGCCCCTACGCCAGGTTAGCAGAAGAACTGTCCCCTGTCTTAACTATGAGCTCATCTAATTGGTCCAACCTGGTGTCTCAGATCAAGAAACTGAGGCCAGAGGATGCAAGCCGGAACAGGCCAAGATGGGTTGAGGCAGGGCCAAGATGAGAGCAAGGGCTACTGCTAACGCGACCCCCCGGGGCTCGGTGTGACTGTGGGGTTCTGTCCTGGCCCCATCAAGTGGCTCAGACCCCTGGAGACCTCCCCTCTGCCTGCCAGCTCCCCAGCCCCCCAGCCCTGCTGCCCCCTCGCTGGCCCTGTGATCTCTGGGTGGGTCCACCTCAGGACAGTCCAGCTTGCTAAGGGCCAGCGGCGGTCCTGGCTCCTCCTGGCCAGCAGGGGCTGGGGCTGGCTGTTTCTAAGCATGGCACCTGACCTCTGAGCCACTCAGGACAGAGCCACAGGACGCGATGCCAAAGAATCCTCAGCCAGTGATATGCTGTCGCCATGACCGGCCCAGGCCTGCAGAACTGGCTGAGCGAGGCCTTGGAGAGCAGCGGCCTGGACTGCTGTGAGCTACGCGGACCGGGGCAGGGCAGACGCCCTCCTCCCCTCACCTGCTCCAGGCCACCAGCTGGGGCAGCGCCCCACTTCTGGAGGGTGTGGCCTCCGAAGTCTGAGGCTGCTTCTGCCCGACCCCAGTGTGGACGTGACTCATGATGGAGGCCTCCTGGGAGGGCGGAGGGACCAGGCCGAGAGGGATGGGAAGGGCGTCTGGCCACAAATGGCTGTGTGCATGCTAAGCTCCCAGCCCCCACCATGCAGTGGGTGGGGCGGGCCTTGGGGTTGGGGCCCACACGCTGGGAACAGTGAGGCCACCTGGGTGGGCAGCGGGGAGCCCAGGCTGGGACACCCGCCACCCGAGAGAGGCCAGGATATCTGGGGCCTCCTCTTTCTCTCCCTCCCCTTAGCCAGTGTGGGGCAGGGGGTTCCCTGGTGCTATTGCCAGCGCCGGCAGTGTTGTCCCTGGGGCTCAGCGTAAGGGGAAGGGTGGGCATGTGCTCACCTCAGGCCTCTGGGTGCCTAGGAAGTGTGCCTCGGCCGCAGGAGCCCCCAGGCACCCCTTGGGATGCGGGGACGTAGAACACTGGCCCAGAGATGGGCGACGGCACACGGGCCCTCGGAGTGGACAGGGGAGCCCGGGGGTGGTGGCCTTTCCTTTCACCCACAGAGCCTGGACCCTGAGCGCTCACCTCACATTGCTGGTGGCTGGTGAGCAGGGGCCGTGGTCTGGGGCACTGGTTTTCCACGTGGCAAAGGCCTGGCAGCCCCTGGGTCACCCCGAGAACACTCTGTACCGCCCAGCTCGGGGCTTCCATGGGGCAGAAGTGCCTCTGCCTGTGGGTCAGGACACGCGGGGCCATGGGCCTGAGTGGTTTCCAAGGTGCCTTCTCTCCGCAATGAGCCCCAGGCCAGGGCCCCCGGCCAGGCCCTGCTCCGGTCAGCGGACATCAAAGCGGGCTTCCTCGGCCCCCCGTCCCATCCTCCAGCTCCAGCCGGGGGTCGTCTCAGGTTAAGACCCTGGGCACACCCGCCCTTAGCAGTTCTGTGTCAGCCTCAAGCCTGCATCGCAGGCCTCATCTCAGGAATGTTCCAGTTCTGTCCCCACTAGGACCCCCTCTCCAGGGACAGCTCCATATGAAGCCCCAGCTTGGAGGGGTAGGTTCCCCTGAGAGAACGGAGCAAAGGGGCCCGTGTGTAGGTCGGGTGGGTCCACAGAGTGCAGGGCTCCAGTTCAGCACATCTGGGTGTCAGACCTTCATGATTCAAATCCCACCCCCACCCCCCCCCCGCCAGGGAGCGACTAGCAGGCCTGCTCGACAGGACAGTCAGGGCCCCTCTACGTCAGGGGGTGCTGAGGTCTGGCAGGACCCCCACAGCCCGGCGGCCACAGGGACACCGCCCCACCTCTTCCTGCCTCCCTCGCTGGTCAGGGATCCCCACATCCTGTTCCGTCCTCATCGCCTCGGGACCCCTCCCGCCCGGGAGCTGGGGGCCGTGCCCACGGTGGCCAGGGCATCCAGTGGCCAGGCCTTTGCCCAGTGGCCGCCCTGCCCTTTGCACTTGGAGGAGGGCTGGAGGAGGCCGGGCTTGTGGAATGATGCTGACCCTCCCGGCCAGGCCACTCGGCCGTACGTCACTCTGGCCATTCACGGTGAGCCCCGCCCAGTGCCCTGCACCTGCTTCCCAAACTCTCCCACATCCTGGCCTGGCAGAAGATGGTCATCTTTGCAGGGGACCAGGAGAGGCTGGGTGCCCCTGGGGCTCCTTGCTGGCGGGGGACGGGGCTGGGTGCGGGGTGATGTCCATCCAGCCCGGGCCCCAGGTGCAGCCCCGGGCCAGCAAGGATCAACACCTTCATTCACCTGTAACCCATTTGGGCTGCAAGAGCAGGAAGCCCCTGTTTGAGCTGACGCCCATGGCTCTGGTCATCTGGGAAGGGACACGGCCCCCTTTTCCAGGCTCCCCAGTCTGTCGGCCCCTCTTCCCCCACGCCCACAGCCCGCTCCCCACAGCCCTCCCCCTTGCCCTAGCGAGGAGCCCTAACCCCCAAGAGCGGACCGGCCAGCGTTCTGGGCACATGTCCCAGGGAGGGAGTGGCTGGCTGTGACTCCGGGCTGCCTCCTATGCTGTGTGGTTGCTACACCGAGGGCCCTGGGGTGTCTTCTCCCTTAACCGTCCCAGCCCTTAACAGAGGCTGTGTGATGCTCAGGTTCCGGGCAGGGGACTCCAGGCTGTACATGCCTCCTGGTCCCATGCCACGGAGGACAGAACCGAGATTTCCACGCTGCTCGTCACTCAGAGCAAGAGTCCTATCGCCGTAACACGTGGCCACAAACCCGTGGCTTCCGATACACATTTATTCTCTTACAGTCTCCGGGGTCAGACGTCCTCCTCGGGTCTCACTGGGCTAAGGGCAAAGCATGGGCAGGCCTGCTTCCCTCTGGAGGCTCCGGGGGAGAATCCACCTCCAGGTCTTTCCAGCTTCTGGGGGGCCTGCTCTCTTGGGCTCGTGGCCCCTCCTCTACTCACAGCCAGCGACAGGCACCAAGTATTTCTCACGCTGCATCTCTCTGACATTGATTCTCCCCTTCCCTATTTAAGGGACCCCTGCGAGTGCCCCAGGCCCGCCCCGAGAATCTAGGGTCATCCTCCCGCTTCGGGGGTAGGACACTAGGAACCTGAGTTCCCCCATGCTGTAGAAGGTAACATATTCACAGGTTCCGGGATTAGGGTGCAGACAGCCCTGGGGGCCACTAGGCCGCCTCCCACGCTCGGCCCTGGCCCTCTGCCCACACGGTCCCGGTTGAACTTGTGCACGTGCATCTCGCCCCACCAAGGACATAGAGGCTCCCCACCACGACTTCTCTTCTCTGCTCACCTCATCCACGGCGCCAGGCCCGGCGGCCTGGAAGGATCGGATGGCTGTTCACAGGCTGCCCATTGTGATTCTCTGGGTGGAGCCCACGGAGCCTGGCAAGCCTGCAGCGGGCATCCTCCCGCCCCAGTAAACAGGCCTTTGTTCCTGCGGCTGGGTCCCCACCCTGCGCTTCGCAGGTCAAGCCCAGGCTCCGAATCTGGCTCCCTGCCTGCTGGCTGGGCCACTATACTGTCATCTGGTCACCTGGACAGTGCTGGGAGCTGTCACCAGCATCTGATGGACCGAGGCTCAGACCCCAAGGCTCAGGGGAAGGGTGAGCAGAGCCGCCCGGGAGCATTCAGTGTAAAGCACCCACTGGCGTGGAGGAGAATGCAACATGAGAATGAATTTTAAGTCAAAACCTGAGATTCCAAATAAACGGCGGCTTTGTCATGGGTACTTGGGACCCTCCCAGATCTCTGGGGTGCTGTTCATGGCTTCCACGTGGAGGAGAGTTCTCAAGGAAAGGGCGAGCCCCACTACCCGGCCCCGCCCCGCCAAGCGGCACTTACGCGTCTGCTGACCAGCAGTGCTGGGGGGTGGGTAGCGGTTATTGTCACTATTGTCACCAAGGAAGAAAAGAGGCAGGAGGGGAAAGTACGAGTGACAGAACCTGCAGTCACGCCAAGGGTTGGATCTGGAAGGAAAGGAAAAAGGACCCATGGGAGAGGCCAGGATCCCAGGGGAAGGTAAGCAGAGTCTCGACCCCTGGCCAGCCCCTCTCCCCACCTGGGTGGCCTCTACTCCAGAAACTTCCATTTCATTCCAGGGGGACCAACTTCCATCCTGCCCTGGGACTGTGCTCCCTCTAGGAGCCATTGATCCCACTTTGATGGGTTTGGTGTCCCCAAGACTCAGGAGTGGGGGACACTTTGGGAAGGAGCCAGCCCCAGAAACCTGTCCACACGTGGAAATGGCGTGTCGCCTCTGGGTGGGCTGGGTCCGGAGTCCAGGGGATGGAAGGGCTGAGGACCTGACTCTGGGCCCCTGCGCAGGGTCATGACCTGCTGACAGCAGTGAGGTGTCCCAAGGTCTGGGGGCAGCTTCAGGACAGGGAAAACAGAACCCGGGGTGGGAGAGGGAGGGGAAAACAAAGGGGCTGCTTTTGTGAACACAGACCTGGAAGGGGACGGGGGTAGGGGACAGGGAGAAGGCAGGAAAAGAGGGAAGGCAAGAGGGGTCGGGGAGACAGGTTTTATCCCAGAATTTGTGTTTCCCCACCCGGTGCTGTTTGGAGAGGGTGCTGTATTCCCCATGGCGAGGGTCTGTCTTTCCTCCCTCCCCAAGGCCCGAGGCCACCCCCCACCCAGCAAGATCTCCTAGCGCCCCGGGAGCAACCAGGGCAAGTTCCAGGGCCACTTTGGATCCCCCACTTCAGTGATGGGCCAATCCCCGCTACACCGAGGCCTGTCTGATCCCAACAGGCTCCCTAGTGCTGGCTTCCACCCTAGCTCCTGGAGCAGGACCCACAGGGCAGGCCGCATCCCTGAGCTCAGCCTGGATCTCCAGGCACAGTGATGGGGACCTTGTACAGGTGCTGCTGGCGTGCTCGGGGATGAGTGTGGCTTGCCTGGCACACCACGTGACTGGTATCTTTCAGAATCGAGCAGGAAACAGATGGCCCACTCATGGGGGGCAGTGGAAGAGGTTTGTTAATGAAAAGAACATTTCAGAGGTGTTGGCAGGGTTGAGGGAAACAACAAGGGCTGCTGAAGCATCAAGGCGCCTGTGCGAGTAGAAACTATGACCACCCCAGGCGGGTGGCACAGGAAGGGGCACAGGAAGGACAGCTGTCACCAGGTGAGGGCAGGAGCCTGGGAAGGACCACCTAGCAGGACCTGTGCTCCTGGAGAGACGGGCACTGTGGGATGCAGCACCTCTATGCCAGTCCTGCCCTGCCTCCGACTGGCTAGGCCCAAGCTGGAAGCCAGAGTGTGACGGGGCCGGGTGAGCAAAGTCACTGCCTGCTGGGCAGCTTCCTGGAGCACAGTGGAGGCAGGAGAGAGAGGGATGGAAGTATGTGGGGTAAACAGGAATATCCAGTCATTACCCCCCAAGTAGTAGTGACCAGACTGTGATGGTGATGGTGGTGGTGATGGTGATGGTGGTGGTGGTGGTGGTGGTGATGGTGATGGTGGTGATGGTGATGGTGATGGTGGTGGTGGTGGTGGTGGTGATGGTGATGGTGGTGATGGTGATGGTGATGGTGATGATGGTGATGGTGATGGTGGTGATGGTGATGGTGGTGATGGTGATGGTGGTGATGGTGGTGATGATGGTGGTGGTGATGGTGATGGTGGTGATGGTCGTGATGATGGTGGTGGTGATGGTGATGGTGGTGATGGTGATGGTGGTGGTGATGGTGGTGATGGTGGT